>NC_052155.1:28969158-30206957 GCF_902713615.1 Scyliorhinus canicula
AGACCCCACCGGTCCCCGTTTGTGGGGACCTGTGTTAAACAGTGCCTGGCTGGGATCTCCTCGGCCAAGTCGATTGGCTGGTTAGGTCAGGCGACAGCATAGCCAATCGAGCTTTTAAATTATTTTAACCATGAAATTCTGGGCCCCGCCCTCTGTGGGCGGGATGTCCTGCGAAATCTAAAGCTTTGTGTTAATTGGTCATTGTGTTTTGTGTATTGTAACAGTAACTACACCTCAAAAATATTTCATTCCCTCTGAAGCACTTGTCTTGTCTTTAAGCCATTAAAGACATGGGGCAGGATTTTCCATTGCCCCTCTCCACTGGGTGTTTTGCAGGAATCAACGACGGGGGGTTGGCGTTGGCAGGATCAGCCAATCCCGCCAAAGGAGACCTCCTGCAGTAGTTTCCTCAGTGGTGCGGTCGGCAAGCAACGCAACTGGCCATTGATTTCAGGGCCCAAACAATCCCACCAGCTACCAATGGCGCGCTCACTGCACCTTGGGAAAACTCTATTTTTAAAATGCTGCACCCGGGGCATCTGAGCCCTGAAGCTGCTCTGTTAAAGGAGAATGATTCTTGATTCTTAAATCATAGAAAATAGGAGCAAGAGGAGGCCATTTGGCCCTTTGACCCTGCTCCGCCATTTATTCTCATGGCTGATCATCCAACTCAATAGTCTAATCCCGCCTTCCCCCCCCATATCCTTTCATCCCCTTCACCCCAAGTGTTATACCTAGCTGCTTCTTGAAAACTTACACAGCAAAATTCTCCATTTGGGAGGCACAGTGATGACACCAAGACTGAATGGCGTGTGTTCTACGTGGGTGAAAGTGGTGCCAGTCCCGGAGCAATTCAGGTCTCATTAATGGGCTCGCACCATCGCAATATAAAACTAGCGCAGTCCAGTGTTTGCCGACCCATATTCCAGCCATGATGATGGCACTGGTTGCACTGGAGCATGCCCATCCCATTGATGGGTTGGCTGGGGTCAGAGGGTACCTGGAGGGTCTCTGGGGGGGCATCCATACGCCCTGTGGCGCTAAGTGCACAGTGGGCAGTCAGCATCATGCACAGCTGCATGACTGCCTTGCAGGTTGCAGCAATGGTGATCTGTGCCCATCCACCCTGACCCAAGGTCCACTTTCCAGCCGCCCACCCCTCTACTTTCCCGGTCCTGGCAGATGTCCCTCGGCCAGGGCATGACTGTCAGCACACTATAGCGATGTTGGGCGCTTTTCCCACCCGCCCTCTCTCCCTCAGCAACCACGGCACCTGTGTCCCGATTTGAAATACCACAGGTGAACCTCACCGTTGACAATTTCTCCTGGTGGAGGCGGAGCATCGCAAAGTCCCGGAAAATGCTGGGTCAGGCTTGTTAATGACCTGCCAATGGCCTTTACTGTACCATTTGCATGCCCTCACTGACGAGCAGCATAGAATTCATTCACGCTGCTGTGGATGGACCAAAGCATGGCATTCCATTTGGCACCTGATGCCATCTCAATTTGCGGCTGATGCTGAATTCTCCGCCCAATCGTATTTCACGATTCCGGTATTGCTGGATGGAGAATCCTGCCCACAATGTTTTGGCCTCAGTTACTTTCTGTGGCAACAAATTCCACAGGCTGACCATCCTCTGGGAGAAGATATTTCTCTTCATCTCAGTCCGAAATGGTCTATCCAGTATCCTCACACTGTGACTCCTGGTTTGGACACCCTTGCCAATGGAAACATCCTTCTTGCATCTACTCTGTCCAGTCCTGTTAGAATTTTGTAGGTTTCTGAGAGATTCCCCCTCATTCTTATGAACTCCAGCAAACACAATCTTAACCGACAATTTCACCACATAAGCCCCGTACTGCCGTTCCAGATACCAGTCTGGTAAAACTTCACTGCACTCCTTCTACAGCAACAACACCCTTCCTCAGATAAGGAGACCAACATTACACATGATATTCCAGGTGTGGCCTCACCAAGGCCCTGTATAATTGCAGCAAGACATCTCTGCTCCTGTACTCGAATCCCCTCGCAATGAAGACCAGCATACCATTTGCTTTCTTTACCACCTGCTGCACCTCCATGCTTACCTTCAGTGACTGGTGTACAAGGATAACCAGGCCTCGTTACACATTCCCCTCTCCTAATTTATGGCCACTCAGATAATAATCTGCCTTCTCGATTTTGCTCGCAAAGTGGATAACCTCATGTTTATCCACATTGTGCTGCATCGGCCATTAGAACATAGAAAATAGAAAATACAGAGTGCAGAAGGAGGCCATTTGGCCCATCGAGTCTGCACCGACCCACTTAAGCCCTCACTTCCACCCTATCCCCATAACCCAATTACCCATCCTAAACGTTTTGGATACTAAGAGCAATTTAGCATGGCCAAACCACCTAACCTGCACGTCTTTGGGCTGCGAGAGGAAACCGGAGCACCCGGAGGAAACCCACGCAGACACGGGGAGAACGTGCAGACTCCGCACAGACAGTTACCCAGTGCGGAATCGAACCTGGGACCCTGGCGCTGTGAAGCCGCAGTGCTATCCAATATGCTACCGTGCTGCCCAAAATTCATTTGCCCACTCACTCAACTTGTCCAAATCACACTGAAGGATCTCTGCATCTTCCTCACAGCTCACCCTTCCACCCAACTTGGTGTCACCTGCAAATTTTAATATATTACATTTTGTTTCCTTGTTTAAACCATTTGTATATAAATGTGAGTAGCTGGGGTCCTAGCATTGATCGCTGCGGCATCCCACTAGTCACTGCCTCCCAATTTGGAAAAGGATACTGTGGTGAATGTATAATGCTTAATTCACACTATATATCATTTTGTCCTTGTGGGCTCTGTCTGTGAGCCGTTGCGTGGCTCTGCCCACAGGGGGAGATGAGGAGCTTGTACAGGGCTCCACCCTTGGCTCCGCCCATGGCTCCTCCTATGGCCCCTCCCACTACCGAAAGTATAAAGTGCTGCGGTCTTGTGAGTCTGCCCTCAGTTCTTCTGGTCGCAGGCAGGCTCAGTTGTAAGTCTATTAAAGCCACAGTTTACTTCCTCTCGTGTCTCGAGTGAATTGATGGTCACATCAGATACATTAATTCCTACTCTTTGTTTCCGGCCTGCCAACCATTTATCTATCAGTCAGCAACAACTGTCTCCTTATCTTCCATCTGCGTCTCCTTGTCGACCATCCTGCTCCATATGACATCTCCTCAGCCTCACTAATTAAATATCCTTCTTGCATATTGACATCTTTGGGTTAATGTGTACAGGTCAGATGATGCAATGACAGGAACAGGGCTGAGCATTTGCCTGAAGCTGAATATTCCACTTGCTTGTGCTCCATTACTTGTTGCTGCAGCATGCACAGGAAGGGGATGTTTTGCATTATGAGAGAGACTAGAACTAAGGGACACAGTTTAAAAATAAGGGGTCTCCCATTTAAGATGAAAATGAGGAGATATTTTTAATCCCAGGGAGTTGTGCGTCTGTGGAATCGTCTTCCTCAAAGCATGGTGCAGACAGGGTCATTCAATATTTTTAAGGTAAGGGCAGGTAGCTTCTTGATTTGAGTGCACAATCAGATCAGCCATGATCTTATCGAACAGTCTTGAGGGACAGATTGGTCCACTTCTGTTCCTAATTCGTAAGTTTGTAAGGTCTGAAGACACAAAAAGGGTGGCACTGTGGCACAATGGTTAGCAATGCCGCCTCACAGCACTGAGGAACCGGGTTCAATCCCAGTACCAGGACACTGCCTGTGTGGAGTTTGCACATTTTCCCCGTGTCTGCATGACTCTCACTGCCACAGCCCAAACATGTGCGGGTAGATAGTGATGTTTAAGGGGCATCTTGACAAATCCATGAATAGGATGGGAATAGAGGGATACGGACCATGGAAGTGTAGAAGATTTTAGTTTAGACGGGCAACATGGTCGGCGCAGGCTTGGAGGGCCGAACGGCCTGCTCCTGTGCTATACTTTTCTTTGTTCTTTGTTCTTAGATGGATTGGCCAAGCTAAATAGTACATAATCGGCAAAATGTTTAAAAACAAAAGGCACAAAAAGATGAGAAGAAAGTGGGGAACAATTCTGCGTGCTATAGATATGATAATTTCAATATAAGGTATGACTGAGCTATTCCACAGTATTGTGGTGGCAGATATATCTCCACTGTAGGAGCTGAAGAGATGTGAAAAGATAAACCTAACGACCATTCTGCATCCTGGGATTGTCCCGCCTTATTCCCTACCTTCTACCATTTGCTTACCCAGGAGTTCCCAGAGTGCTTCCTGACGCGGAATGAGAGGCCAGGAGCTGCAGTTATTATCTGACATGGATTACCCGTTAACAAGGAAAGGTGTGAAGGTTCTGTGCTTAGCAGCATACGGGATGACACTCATTAGGGAACAATATTTTCTATGTTTCAATGGGCTATTGAGGTGGCTGATCAGCCATGATCATAATGAATGGCTCGAAGGGCCGAATGGCATCATCCTGCTCCTATTTCCTAGGTTTCAAATAAGGTTATACCAGCGATAAGGAAAATGCTACTACACGTGTTTTTCTATTTACATCAGTGTAAACGTGTGAAATCTAAAGACCACCAGGCTTGTAAAGGAAGGAAAAGAGAGTGCAAGTGTTGTGGAATCTGGTCAGATAAAGGAGTTAAATTAATTTTAAAGTGAATATTGTTCTGTGCTTGGGGCCTAGACTGGAGTTTGGGAGATTGTCTATTCTGCTGCTCAAATCCGTAGTTTCTCAAAACCATCACTTTTTATTTACAGCCGGTGTTTACGCATTTGGACCTTAACACAATGTTAAAGCTTATTCTCCTTTCAGATCGAACTCCCCAGCCATGTGGTCTGTCATCATTATTAACCCTTTATGGTGTTTAACCCAGCAAAGACAAAGTGAATGGAAATACAAAATGTGTTCCTTACAATGCATTGTTCCCAGGTCTTCAGTTTTCTTGTTTCACTGACAACATTAAAAATTGCTCCTGCATCTGGGAAATCAAATGAAATCTAGGTGGTTGAGATCGATCGCCATTGCAATTTCTCCCAAAGGGTGGGATTATGAGCCTCGGTAGGGTGCTTTTTCAGAGGATCGGTGCAGACTCAATGGGCTGAATGGCCTCCCAGCAATTCTATAACAGCGTTGGCTATACTACTACTGCAACTGCTCTACCGTCGCACCCCCAACCCCATCTGTTCCCTCAACATTGCTTCCATCGAGTGTGCTTGGACAAATGTTAGTAACTGAAGACCCAAAGCCTGTGGTTTTCTATTCACTCCTTTTTAATAGGGCCAATTCCCGAACCTGTTCTCTCTGTGGGATATTGCTCCTTATTGGGAACCACCAGACCTGGAATCACATTATTATCTAAAGATCGTTTTAAAAAAAAAGCTAGTTGAAGGGACAAAGTTCAAAGTACCCGGCACGGTCAGCCTGTAAACCCAAAAGCAAAAGATGAGGTAAATGAAAGAAGAAATAATTTGTTTTTTTGTTTTTTCTTTTTTTAAAATAATTTTTATTGAGAAATTTTGATTTTATACAACAATAACGCACCTTAGTAAAATACCGAAAATAACAATAATATTAACAATCATATACATTCGCCCCATCCCCATGAACAACCCAGCATTTTAACAACAACGCAAATTAACACACTATAAAGTTACAGAATAAACACTACAATAATGCACCCCCCCCCCCCCCCCCCCCCCCCGGGTTGCTGCTGCTATTGACCCAGTTACCTATCTCTGAGCCAGGAAGTCCAGAAAAGGCTGCCACCGTTTATAGAACCCTTGTGTTGATCCTCTCAGGGCAAATTTGACCTTTTCCAATTTTATAAATCCCGCCATGTCACTGATCCAGGTCTCCACGCTTGGGGGCCTCGCATCCTTCCACTGTAGCAGAATCCTTCGACGGGCTACTAGGGACGCAAAGGCCAGGACCCCGGCCTCTTTCGCCTCCTGCACTCCCGGCTCCACCCCAACCCCAAAAATCGCGAGTCCCACCCTGGCTTGACCCTGGATCCAACCACCCTCGACACCGTCCCCGCCACCCCCTTCCAGAATTCTTCCAGTGCTGGGCATGCCCAGAACATATGGGCGTGGTTCGCAGGACTCCCCGAACATCTGGTGCACCTGTCCTCACCCCCAAAGAACCTACTCATCCTAGTCCCGGACATGTGGGCCCGGTGCAGCACCTTAAATTGGATGAGACTAAGCCTCGCACATGAGGAGGAAGAGTTGACTCTCTCCAAGGCCTCCGCCCAAGTCCCGTCCTCTATCTGCTCCCCGAGTTCCTCCTCCCATTTAGCCTTCAGCTCCTCCACTGACGACTCCTCCACCTCCTGCATTACCTTATAGATGTCAGACACCTTCCCCTCTCCTAACCACACCCCCGAAAGCACTCTGTCCATTGTCCCCTGCGAGGGCAGCAAAGGGAATCCCTCTACCTGTCGCCTAGCAAACGCCTTTACCTGCAGGTATCTGAACATGTTCCCCTGGGGAAGGCCAAATTTATCTTCCAGTTCCCCCAGGCCCGCAAACCTCCCGCCAATAAACAGGTCCCTCAATTTGCTGATGCCCGCCCTTTGCCATCCCCTGAATCCCCCATCCGTGTTCCCCGGGATGAACCGATGGTTGCCACCCAGTGGAGCCTCCATCGAGCCCCCTGTTTCCCCCCGATGCCGTCTCCACTGTCCCCAGATTCTTAGGGTCGCCGCCACCACTGGGCTCGTGGTATACCTCTTGGGGGAGAGCGGCAACGGTGCCGTTACCATGGCACCCAGGCTCGTACCTCTACATGACGCCATCTCCATTCTTTTCCACGCCGCCCCTCCCCCCTCCATCACCCATTTACGCACCATTGACACATTGGCTGCCCAATAGTACCCCAGAAGGTTGGGCAGCGCCAGCCCGCCTCTATCCCTTCCTCGCTCCAGGAACACCCTCCTCACTCTCGGAGTCCCATGTGCCCACACAAAGCTCAGAATACTGCCGGTCACTCTCCTAAAGAAGGCCCTGGGGATAAATATGGGCAGGCACTGAAAAAGGAACAAGAACCTCGGAAGCACTGTCATTTTGACGGACTGCACCCTCCCCGCCAACGGCAGTGGCAGCATGTCCCACCTCCTGAACTCCTCCTCCATCTGATCTACCAGTCTGGTAAAGTTATGCTTGTGGAGAGTCCCCCAGTCCCTGGCCACTTGCACCCCCAGGTACCTAAAGCTCTCCCCTGCCCTCCTAAGCGGGAGCCTACCAATTCCTTCCTCCTGGTCTTCAGGGTGCACCACAAACACCTCGCTCTTGCCAAAGTTTAATTTATAACCTGAGAAGGTCCCAAACTCGGCTAGTAACTCCATCACTCCCGGTATCCCTCCCACCGGGTCCGCCACATACAGTAACAGGTCGTCGGCATACAACGACACCCTATGTTCCTCTCCACCTCGCACCAAGCCTCTCCACCTCTCTGAATCTCTCAATGCCATCGCCAGCGGCTCGATTGCCAGTGCAAACAACAAGGGGGACAAGGGGCAACCCTGCCTGGTCCCTCGGTAAAGCCGGAAGTACTCCGACCTCCTCCTATTCGTGGCCACGCACGCCATCGGGGCCTCATATAGCAGCCTTACCCATCTAATGAACCCTTCACCAAATCCAAACCTCCCCAACACCTCCCATAGATACCCCCACTCCACTCTATCGAAGGCCTTATCCACATCCAGCGCCACCACTATCTCTGCCTCCCCCTCAATCGCCGGCATCATAATGACATTCAGCAATCTCCGCACATTCGTGTTCAGCTGCCTTCCCTTCACAAAACCTGTCTGGTCCTCATGCACAACCCCTGGCACACAGTCCTCTATCCTGGTGGCCAGGATTTTTGCCAGCACCTTAGCATCCACGTTGAGGAGAGATATGGGCCTGTATGAACCACACTGCTGGGGGTCCTTGTCCTTCTTTAAAATTAACAAGATCAGTGCCCGTGACATCGTCGGGGGCAAAGTCCCCCCTTCCCACGCTTCGTTGAGTGTCCGCACCAGCAAGGGGCCCACTAGGTCCACGAACTTTTTATAAAATTCCACCGGGAACCCATCCGGCCCCGGTGCCTTCCCTGACTGCATCTGCCCGATCCCCTTAACTAGCTCCTCCAGCTCAATCGGCGCACCCAGCCCCTCCACCTTCTCCTCCTGCACCTTCGGGAAAGAAAGCCCGTCGAGGAACCTCTTCATTCCCCCCCTCTCCCCCGTTGGCTCCGACCGGTACAGTTCCCCGTAAAAGTCCTTGAAGACCTCATTCACCTCTACCCACTTCCGCACCACATTCCCACTCTTGTCTCTCACTCCAGCAATCTCCTTAGCCGCATCCCGCTTACGGAGCTGATGAGCCAGCATCCTACTCGCCTTTTCACCATGTTCGTACACTGCCCCTTGTGCCTTCCTCCACTGTGCCTCCGCCTTTCTAGTGGTCAGCAAATCAAATTTAGCCTGCAGGCTGCGCCTCTCCCCCAACAGTCCCTCCTCTGGTGCCTCTGCACACCTCCTGTCCACCTCCAGCATCTTTCCCACCAGTCTATCCCTCTCACTCCTCTCGCTCCTCTCCCTGTGTGCCCGGATGGATATCAGCTCCCCACGAATTACTGCCTTCAGGGCTTCCCAGACCATCCCCACCTGAACCTCCCCCGTATCATTCACCTCAAGGTACCCCTCAATACTTGCCCGGACCCTCCTACACACCTCCTCCTCCGCCAACAACCCCACATCCAACCGCCACAACGGACGTTGGTCTTGCACCTCTCCCATCTCCAACTCTATCCAATGCGGAGCGTGGTCGGAGATTGCAATGGCCGAATACTCAGCCTCCTCCACTCTCGGAATCAGTCCCCTACTCACCACGAAGAAATCTATCCGAGAGTAGACCCTATGTACGTGGGAGAAAAAGAGTACTCGCGTGCCCTCGGCCTTACAAACCTCCATGGATCCACTCCACCCATCTGATCCATAAACCCTCTCAGTACCTTGGCCGCCGCCGGCCTCCTACCCGTCCTAGAGCTGAACCGATCCAGTGAAGGATCCAACACCGTATTAAAGTCCCCCCCTATGATCAGACCTCCCGCCTCCAGATCCGGGATCCGTCCCAACATACGCCTCATAAAGCCCGCATCGTCCCAATTTGGGGCATACACACTAGCCAGTACCACCTTCTCTCCTTGTAGCCTGCCCCTAACCATCACATACCTACCCCCCTTATCCGCCACCACCTCCGATGCCTCAAACAACACATTTTTCCCCACCAGAATCGCCACTCCCCGGTTCCTCACATCCAACCCAGAGTGGAAAACCTGCCCCACCCATCCCTTCCTCAGGCGGACCTGGTCCGCCACCCTCAGGTGGGTCTCCTGAAGCATTGCCACATCCGCCTTTAGCCCCTTCAGGTGAGCCAGTACCCTCGACCGCTTCATCGGCCCATTCAACCCTCTCACATTCCAGGTGACCAACCGGATCAGAGGGCGTCCCACCCCCCTCCCCCGTCGGCTAGCCATAGCCCGTTGACTGCCCGCCCCAGGCCAGCACCCCCTGCTCGACCCCGTCCCCATAGCGACAACCCCTCACCTCTGTCCCCCCAGCCCCCACCAGCTCCTTCTTGACCCTACCAGCAGCAACCCGGTATTCCCCTTTCCCCCCCTCCATTCCCCCCCAGGCTAGGAACCCTCCCAGCCGCGAACCGTCCTCCATTGTACTTCCGTGGGTCAGCTAACTTCTGCTGACCCCGGAAACTCCCGCCAATAGCCCGACCCCTCCCGAAGTGGGATCATCCCCCAATCTATCCCCCTCCTGGCACCACTCCAGCGCGGGGAAGAACCAGTTAAGGCCCCGCTTCCCCCCGTCACCGTCTCCACCCCCCCCCAGCCCCGCAGCACGGGAAACCAGAGGAAAGCCCGCGCTTTTGCACTGCCCCACCACACCCTTCTGACGCAGCTCCCAAATACCAGCCCCACTCCATACCCCCACTCCGGCATAGAATACAACATACCCCCCCGACCCTCCCCTCAAGATACACAGCCCAGACAATGTCCCACAGCACAAAAACAAAAACATAGCAGAACAACCCCTCCGTAAATAACCATATCGAAATTGCAAAAGTACTAAAACAAGAAGAAAACAACAGAAGAAAAAGAGAACACAGCAACAGCAGAATCCAGCACTAATATCTTACAGCCGACCTCGCAACCCCCAACCCCTAGTTCAAGTCCAGTTTCTCCGTCCGCACGAAGGCCCACGCCTCCTCCGGGGAATCGAAATAATAATGCCGGTCCGAATAAGTTACCCACAGGCGCGCGGGCGGCAACATTCCGAACTTTATCTTTTTTCTATAAAGCACGTCTTTCGTCCGATTAAATCAGGACCGCCGCTTAGCCACCTCCGCACTCCAGTCCTGGTAGATCCGCACTACCCCATTCTCCCAATTGCTGCTCTTCACCTTCTTGGCCCAGCGCAGCACGCTGTCCCGATCACTGAACCGGTGGAACCTCACCAGCACCGCACGCGGGGGTTCATCTTCCTTGGGCCTCCTGGCCAGCACCCTGTGCGCTCCCTCCAGCTCCAAGGGCAGATGGAGAGATCCGGCCCCCACTAGCGAATTCAGCATTACAGCCACATAGGCTGTCAGGTCCGATCCCTCCAGCCCCTCTGCAAGGCCCAAGATCCGCAGGTTTTTCCGCCTCATGCGGTGATCCAGCTCCTCAAAGCGTTCCTGCCACTTCTTGTGGAGTGCTTCGTGCCCCTCCACCTTACTCACGAGGACCACGGCCTCCTCCTCTCGTTCAATGGCCTGCGTCTGCAACTTCTTGATGGCAGCACCCTGGGTGGACTGAATCTCTGACAGCCTTCTGTTTGTTTCCTGCAGAGAGCTCAGTACTTCATCCTTGAATTCTTTAAAGCAGCGCAGGAGATCAGTTTGTTGTTTCTGGGCCCAGAGTCTCCATTCCTCTGGAGCTTTGTCGGTGGCCATCTTGGATCCCTTCCCCCGTTTTTTCTGAGGAGCTGCTGCTGTTTTTTCCACCTTTCCACTCCGAGTTCGAGTCATGGACTGCAGGGAAAGTCGTTCAGCACACCTTCCCCCACCGGGAGACGTCGAAAAATTTCCGTTTTGGGCTCTCAAAAGAGCCGAAAAATCTCTTTAAAACGGGAGCTTCCAAATGTGTGGCTTACTGCTGCATAACTGCCACTCGAAAATGAAGAAATAATTTGAATATGAATTAATTTTACCATTTGTCCCAGTCATGTGGGGGTTAAAGCTTCATGTATAGGCCACTGAATTTTCCTCAAGAAGAACTACTGGTGCCTCTACTTTGACTCCAGATTGATGAAAGGAGTGAATAGGAAAACTGAAGTTCAATTTGCATGTGTAAATTTTACAACTGGGGCCATTCTCCTGAAAACCACACCACATTATCCTGCATTAAAACAGAAGACATTCGGAAAACCCAGCAGGTTGTGCCAACCTCTGGGGCGCCACGTTGGCACAGTGGTTAGCACTGCTGCCTCACAGCGCCGAGGACCCTGGTTCGATCCCAGCCCCAGGTCACTGTCCATGTGCTGTTTACACATTCTCCCCCTGTGTGCATGGGTCTCCCCCCCACAACTCAAAGATGTGCAGAGTAGGAGGATTGGCCACACTAAATTGGCGCTTAGTTGGGGAAAAGAAAATTGGGTAATTTAAATTTATTAAAAACAAGGTTGTGGCAACGTCTGAGGAGACAGACAAACACAGGCCTCTGACCTTTCACCAGAAGTGCAAAAAGTTAGGGATGTGATAGGTTTTGACCTGGAGTGGGTGGGACAAAGACGAAAGACAGATCGGCAGGTCTAGTGAGAGGGTGAGAGTCAGGAGAGGTTGACTGACAGTAAGAGTTGTCCTTCCACGGCCAAAGGGAAGGGGGAGGGAATCAAGAGAATGAAGAACACAACAAAAAATGCGCCAAGGGCAAGTGCATTGTTAACTGAGAAAAAAACAAGGCAAGCAAAGAAAGGTGCGGATTATAAAATTGTTGAAATTGTTGAATTCAGAGTTGAACCTGAATGGCTGTCAAGTGCCTAATCAAAAGATGAGGTGCCATTCCTCAAGCATTCTTCTGGCTATTTTAGCTGACCTCTACATAGAAATGGATTGCCTTGGTAATGGAACTGGTAACTTGTGATTGTCTATTTCCTGAGGAGTGCTGGCGAATGTTCATCCGCACAAAACAAAGACCAGCTTCCTGTTATTCATCACTTTTACAATTGTAACAAATTGTCTCATTCAATTGTACAAAGTGCAGTAATTAGATGAATGAGTCTTTCGGCCGATTCCAAAAGAAAAATACATTTTGCAGTTATTGGCAAGGGATGTGCATTGTATGTGCTGACATTCAAATTGCCTTGATTGTTCATCATTTATTCTGAAATGGTAACTTCGAGACTAGAGAGAGCACAGTGAGATGAGAGAAGGGCATAAAGTAACATAGCCTGGGAGAGAGCAGTGAGACTGGAGAGCTGGAAAGGAGGGGGTGCGGGATAGAATGCAGTGAGACAGAGAATGAGGAAGGAGTAGGGTCTGGGAGAGAGAGAGAGGACAGTGAGACTGGAGAGAGTACAGTAAGATGTCTTACAATACCAGATTAAAGACCAACCGGTTTATTTGGAATCACTAACTTTCGGAGCTTTGCTCCTTCATCAGGTTCCTTCTTCACCTGATGAAGGAGCAGTGCTCCGAAAGCTAGTGATTCCAAATAAACCTGTTGGACTTTAACCTGTGCCCACCCCAGTCAACGCCTGCATCCCCACATCAAGAGTGGAGAGAGATATAAAGGAGCGGGGCCTGGGAGAGAGAGAGAGAGCACATGAGATTGGAGAGGGATCTCAAGGAGTGGGGCCTGGGAGAGAGAGAGAGAGAGCACATGAGATTGGAGAGGGATCTCAAGGAGTGGGGCCTGGGAGAGAGAGAGCACAGTGAGACTGGAGGGAGATATAAAGGGCCTGGAAGAGACCTGGCACATGTACACACGAGAAGCCACTTGAGTAATGTTTTATTGGGAAAACGGTAAATATCAATAAAAATTTGAAAATCAACTACGTAACGTTTTACACTAACGATTAATCAACAAGGAAATGTCACCGTTTGACTGTTTTGGATTGCAGAGGGAGGAAGAAGTACTTTTCCTGTTTTTCTCTGTTTTCATTTTAAAAGCTGTTCTAGGGAAAAAGCACATTGGTTGTTGCTGACTGCCTTGGTAACTTTAAAGATATAGTGGGCGAAATTCTCCCAAAACGGGAGAAATCGTAAAACTGCCGTAAAACCCAGGCGGATTTTACGGCAGCGCGCCCCTTCCCGACGATGGACCGATTCTGGTCCCCCGTCGGGGCTAGCAGCCCGACGTCGGAGGCTCCGACAAGTCGGGCTTAACGAAAATCGTTAAGCCCGCTTGCCGGAGTTAGCGCCGGCTGACGCGTCATATGACGTCAGCCGCGCATGCGCAGGTGGGAAGACTCCACCCGCGCATGCGCGGGTGACGTCATCGCGTTTTTGCGCGAAACCCGCGCATGCGCGGGCCGGGTTGCCCCTCAGCCGCCCCGCGTATTGATACTGCGGGGCGGCGGAAGGACAAATAGTGCGCGGGCATCGGGCCCGCTGCCCGCGATCGGTGCCCACCGATCGCGGGCCCATGGCACCCTTGGCACGGCCGTGGTACTGCCGTGCCAATCGGTGCCATGGTTATTTTTTGCGAGTTTGTCACGACGTTTTTACGAACGGCAGGACCAGGTGTGTTTGCCGTTCGTAAAAAGGTCGTAACGGGCTGGGACTTCGGCCCATCTAACAGCTGAGAATCGCTGCCGGCCGTAAAAAAACGGCGGCAGCGATTCTTGTCGGGATTTCGGCGGGGGGGGGGGTGGGAGAATAGCGGGAGGGCGTCAAAAAAGTCGGGAAGGCCCTCCCGCTATTCTCCCACCCGTCGTGGGGGGGGGAGAATTTTGCCCAGTGTTTTCCGGAGGAGTTTGAATCGGCTGGTTGGAACTGGATCAGAATTTCAGGAAAAGGAGCGGTCCCTTTCAAGTGAAAATACAGTGTGGTGGACCACGCCCTTGAAAAGCGGTTTTTGGTTTATCGGATTTTGTTATTGAATTGGAACAGCTGAGGGCGAATTCATTAAGTGTTATGTACGTAGATTACTGCAGCTGTGTGGTGCCTTTATGTTTGTAATTGATAAAAATCCTTGCTGTGTTTATGTTAACTGCATTCTTAGAATAAACCTTGTTTTGATTAAAGCGCCTAGGAAATCTGATGAATCGTACCTGCAGTGAAGGTATTTGTGCTCATCTTAGCCAAATTCAACCTGAAGGTTATAGGTCAGGTAAACTTCATAATACATTATGGAGCTTCTGAGCCCTGGCCCATAACAGGAGAGAGAGAAAAACATTATATCCCACCAAAGAGGGGTTCAGAATAGGTCCGGCACATTATAAACCAAATCAAGTACAGAACAAACCAAAGTAAAACACAAAACAGGTAGGAATATAACGGGGACACCATCTGCACACCAAAGAAAAAAGGTAAGCCAACCTCCGGAATGTCTCAATGACCTGGAGTAGAGCGGAAGAGGGAGAGGAGTGCAAAAGCTATCTCCCCCTCTCCAGCACTGGTAGTGTCTCCAGGGACACAGAGGCAGGAAGGGTTGCGACCAGCGAAAAACAATAATCTGTTATATGGTATCTATCATACAATACGCCCCGCCAGCAAATATAGACCAAACACAGAACAAAAGGAAAACCATGAACACCAGAAACCTCCACGGCTCTGAGAACAAGAGCAGCAGATGGTTCCTGAACCTAAAACATCACAGGTAGTCCATGAAAGTGTCCCAGCGCAACCTCTGGGCTGCGCAGTCGAGCCGGGCCACTGGCCCTCCTCTCCTGCAGTATCGGCAGCTGATCTTCCATCACCACCATATCTGAGAAGTGGGCCATAGGCATACAGGAGGCATTAACAGGTGACCCACAAGTCCAGAACACATAAAACAGACCTTTAAAAACATTCAAAGACTGCTTGAGCAAGCCCTCCTGCAAATGCAGCACGGTAGTAAACCCACCAGAATCCTCCCCTCGCCGGTAAAAGAGACCGAAAAGCAACTACCTCCTTTCTTCCTTCGCTCCATCCAGAAAGCAGCAAGTACGTCCAAGGGGAAGAGGCAGCAGGCAACCAGAAACAGCAGCAGCAAGCAGCAAACAAACTCTCAGCTACAGCAGAGTCCAGGCATTTACAATTCACCAACAGGAACAAGCAGCAAACAGAACCTGCAGCTGGGAATAGCTCTCACAACGAACAAAGCCAATTTCTTATTAACAATAGTCTGCAGCTGTGAAGTCGGAGGCTGCTCACAGTCAAAGAGAGTTAAAGTAGCCTTCAGTCTATAACCAAGAAAAGGGTTCCGTCCTGGAATTGATTGGTTGGATAGACAGGCAGCAACTGTAGTTGCCCCTGTTATGGGAATCCACAATATTTAAAGATGGCTTGAAGGCCTCACAGAGGTTAAGCCCCTCACCGTCCTACCCCCCCCCCCCACCCCGCCCCAAAGATGACCCCCGAGCTGGAATGTTTCAGCTCCCCCGACCAAGCCAAAGCACCCTGGGGTCTCCACTCCACCCCACAGGCACTGTACCAGCAGTACTACCAGTGCCTCGTGCTAGTCAGAATAGAAAAAGTAGGATGAATACATGGCTCCAGAGATCGTGTGAGGTGGAGGGTTTCAGATTCCTGGGGCATTGGGACCGGTTCTGGAGAAGATGGGACCAGTACAAACTGGACGTGTTGCACTTGGGTAGGGCGGGGACTGATGTCTTTGGGGTGTACTTGGAGAGGCGGTTGGGGACGGTTTGAACTAATATGGCAGGAGGATGGAAACCTATGTAAAGATTCAGAGCAGGGGGAATCAAGCACAAGAGAAAAAGACAGAAAGGAGAATTTAAAAAGTAACAGGCAGAGAAACCAAAGGCCTGTTTCAGATAATTACACTGTAAAAAATAGTAAGATGGGACAGGATACGTTAAAAGGACAAGCCTTTCATCTTTGCAGCTGAACGCGCGTTGCATTAGAAATAAAATGGATGAATTTGTTGCGCAGCTAGATGTAAAGGGATATGATGCAGTTAGGATTATGGAGACATGCCTCCAACGTCACCAAGGATGGGAACTAAACATTGAGGGTTATTCAGTTTTTAGGAAGGACAAGGTGGTGGAGTTGTATCGTTGATTAAAGAAGATATTGTAACAATATTGAGGAAAGATATTAGTACAGATGATATGGAATCTGTCTGGGTGGACTTGAGAAACATTAAGGGGCAAAAATCATTCGTAGGGATGGTATACAGACCATCAAACTGCAGTGGTAATATTGGAAATAGCATTAGACAGGAAATCAGAGATACATGTGATAAAGGAACATCTGTGATGATGGGCGGCTTTAATCTGCATATAGATTGAGTGACTCAAATTAGTTGCAGTACAATAAAGGAGGAATTTCTGGAGTGTATACGGGATAATTTTCTGGACCGGAATGTTGAGGAACCAACAAGGGAACAGGCCATCTTGGACTGGGTGGAATGCAATGAGAAAGGATTAGTTGGCAATCTAGTTGTGAGGCAACCCTTAGGGATGAGTGACCATAATATGGTTGAATTCTTTATCAAGGCAAATTGTGAGGTAGTTGATTCTGAGACCAGGGTCCTGTACCTCAATAAAGGTAACTATGATGGTATGAAGCATGGGCGGCTATGACAGACTGGGAAACATTACTGAAAGGAAGTACAGTGGACAGGCAATAGCAGGCATTCAGGAAACGAATAGGTGAGCTCCAAAAGTAGTTATTCCTATTTGGCGCAAGAGTAGAAAGTGAACTGTGGCCAAACCATGGCTTACAAGGGAAATTAGAGATAGTATTAGCTTTAAAGATGAGGCATACAAATTAGCAAGAAAAAACAATAGACCTGAGCATTGGGAACAGTTGAAAATTCAGCAAAGGCAGACCAAGGGATTGATCAAGAAGGGGAAAATATAATTTAAAAATAAACTAGCAGTGAACATAAAAACTGAAAAGTTTATGTCGGTGTGTAAAGAGAAAACGATTGATAAAAACTAATGTCGGCCCCATACAGTCAGAAATGGGGGAATTCGTAACTGGCAACAAAGAAAAGGCTGAGGAACTAAATTTGTACTTTGCTTCTGTCTTCACAAAGAAAGATGTGAATAATGTGCCAAAAGTTCTGAGTAGCTCAGGTTTTCGTGAGGAGCTAAAGAGAATTAGTATGGCTAAAGCAATGGGGCTCGATTCTCCGCTGCCCACGACGGGTCGGAGAATAGCGGGAGGGCCTTCCCGACATTTTTCCCGACCTCCCACTATTCTCCCCCCCCCCCCCCCCACGGCCGCCCCACGACACGAATCGCTGCTCGCCGTTTTTTACGGCGAACAGCGATTCTCCCCAGGCCGATGGGCCGAGTTCCCAGGCCTTTACGGCCGTTTTCACGAACGCAAACACACCTGCTCTCACCGTTCGTGAAAACGGCCGCAAAGTGCCGTTCCGGACAACCATGGCACCGATTGGCACAGCCGCACCACGGCCGTGCCAAGGGTGGCATGGGCCTGCCTTCGGTGGGCACCGATCGCGGGCAGCGGGTCCGATACCTGCGCACTCTTTGTTCCTCCGCCGCCCCGCAGGATCAGTCCGCGGGGCGGCTGAGGGGCATGACGGCCCACGCATGCGCGGATTTGACGCATATGCGTGATGACGTCATCCGCGCATGCGCGGCTGACGTCATCGTGCGCATCAGCCGGCGTGACACTTGGCGTGCGGACTTAGCGACGGTCGCTATGCCCGCGATGCCGTGCTTCACGGGGCCGCGCTGCTAGCCCCACCCGGGGGGGAGAATCGGGTCCCGGGAGGGGGCGCGAAGGCTGCCGTGAAACACGGCGAGTTTCACGGCAGCCTTTACCACTCTCCGCATTTGCGGAGAATCGCGCCCACTGTTTTGGGGAAATTAATGGGATTGAAGGCGGACAAATGTCCAGGGCCTGATAATCTGCATCCCAGAGTACTTAATGAAGTGGCTCCAGAAATAGTAGATCCATTGGTGGTAATTTTTTCCAAAATTCTTTACACTTTCAAATGATTCCTACAGGTTGGAAGGTAGCGAATGTAAACCCGCTATTCAAAAAGGGAGGTAGAGAGAAATCAGGGAACTATAGACCAGTGAGTCTAATGGTCGCAGTAGGAAAGTTGCTAGAGTCCATTACCTAGGAATTCATAGCACAGCATTTAGAAAACAGTGCTGTAATCAGACAAAGTCAGCATGGATTTACGAAAGGAAAATTATGCTTGACAAATCTACGAGAATTCTTTGAGGATGTAACTAGTTGAGTTGACCAGAGAGAATCGGTGGATGTGGTTTATTTAGACTTTCAGAAGACTTTTGACAAGGTCTTACATGGTAGACTAATATCTGAAGTTACAGCGCAGGGGATTGCAGGTCGTGTCTTGAGATGGACAAAAAGCTGGTTAGCAGACAGGAAGCAAAAAGTTGGAATAAATGGGTATTTTTCTGATTGGCAGGCAGTGACTAGTGGATTACCGCAGTTATCTGTGCTAGGATCCCAACTGTTCACATTATATATTAATGATTTGGACGAGGGAAGTAAATGTATTACCTCCAAATTTGAAGATAATACAAAGTTTGGGTGGGAGGGTGAGCTGTGAGGAGGTTGCAGAGATGCTTCAGCGGGATTTGGACAGGCTGAGTGAGTGGACACATGCATGGCATATGCAGCATAATGAAAATCGCTTATTGTCACGAGTAGGCTTCAAATGAAGTTACTGTGAAAAGCCCCTAGTCGCCACATTCTGGCGCCTGTTTGGGGAGTCTGGTACGGGAATTGAACCGTGCTGTTGGCCTGCCTTGGTCTGCTTTAAAAGCCAGCGATTTAGCCCAGTTTGCTAAACCAGCCCCTTCATTAATGTGGATAAATGTGTGGTTATCTTCTTTGGTAGCCACACCTGGAGTATTGTGTGCAGTTTTAGTGTCCTTATCTGAAGAAGGATGTTCTTGCTAAGGAGGGAGTGCAGTGAAGGTTTACCAGGCAGATTTCTGGGATGGTGGAACTGTCATATAAGGAGAGACTAAATCGGTTCGGATTATATTCACTGGAGTTTAAAAGAGTGAGAGGGAATCTCATAGAAACTTATCAAATTCTCACAGGATTAGAGAGGATAGATGCAGAAAGAATGTTCCCGATGGTGCGTGAGACCAGAACTAGGCGGTCATAGTTGAGGATAAGGTGTAAACCTTTTAGGACTGAGGTGAGGAGAAATTTCTTCACCCAGAGAGAGGTGAATCTGTGGAATTCACTACCACAAAACATTGTGTAATTTCAAGAAGGAATTAGATACAGCTCTTGGGGATAAAGAGATCGAGGAATATGGGGGAAGGCAGGATCAGGGTATTGAACTTGATGATCAGCCACGATCATAATGAATGGTGGAGCTGACTCGAAGAGCCGAATGGCCTCCTCCTGTTTCTATTTTCTATGTTTCTATGTAACTGAATCACTCTCTTCGTGAATCTCCATTTAGCTGATGCGCCCCGATCCACACCGGGTTCAACACCGTGGATAAATCGTACCTAAGATCATCTTCCTTGAGGAGATTTGATCAAGGTGTGCAAGATTATGGCAGACTTAAATAAGGTAGGCAAGGTGGCACAGTGGTTAGCACTGCTGCCTCACAGCTCCAGTGACCCGGATTTGATTCCTGGCTTGGGTCACTGACTGTGCGGAGTCTGCATGTCCTCCCTGTGTCCGCATGGGCTTTGCCTGCTATTTCCACTGTAGTCTCTGAACTTCTCCATGAGCATTCTCCAACTAACAGATGAGTCATTTTCCCAAGTGTAAAATTACCAGAGAAATTATACCTGTTGAGTTATTCTTGCTTTAAGCAGCCATGAGGGAACATTATTGACATCCTGAGATGTGTTTGAGTATTGGATTACGACTGTCGGATTGATTCTTGTAGTCAACTCGTACAGAGAAAAGTCTCGCCTCCTGTGAGTCACAGCTAGGTTGAACCCAAGCACATAAGTGACAAGTCTGTATCTCGCTAGCTGATTTCCACTCTAATTTGCAGTCCTCTGAGAACATGCTCAGTTATGGCATTACTAATGCTTCTAGAGCTGCAATTATGAACAGTATGGTACCTATGTACATTGCTTCATCATCATTAAAAATGAAAGGATAATTTTTGATCTTCGTGCTCGCAGTGAGGGATCTTGTGTGATGGAAATGCATGTCGAAAATCTGGGCACCTTTTGTACGATTTTCCCACTGGGATCGTGATTTTAGAAAATTACATTGCACAATTTATATAATCCCTAACGAGTTCTCTTTGTGTTATGAGGACATTACGATTAACCATTGATCTCCTGGGAAGTGCATATATTTGAAAAATGTCTTAGAGGAGTTTTAAGAATTCAACGGGTCCATTAAGTAGGGCCAATAACATTATAAGGGAAGAAGCACAAACTTTATTTTAAGCATGCAATTCAAATGAAAAGATTCTGCCCTAGTAAACAATGGATTTGTTCATTTGACATTTCCTGTTCGTGTAATTGCCAGTGTGGATGCTTTGACTGAAAAAAGTTTAGCGATCTTCCATAAAGGATCAGTTTCAAACCTCCAGATGCTACCGACTGCTTTCTTTTATGAGACCCCGGCAGGGGAAAACAAAATAATGTTCGCAAGGGATCACTGGGTCGACCTTATTTTATTTCTTTCACATCCAAGGCCAGAGATGTCTTCACATTCATAAATCAATGGTTTTGTACTTAGAGGAAAGAGCTGGACTCGATGAACACCATTTATCATGGTTTAGGAAACCGATGCACCTACCCTGGGGAAATACAAATAATTTTCTCGGCAAATGGTTGCTCAACTTCACAGTATAGCTCAATAAAAAATGAATATTAAAGGAATTTTAACAGAAAAGAGGCTGGAATTGACCCAACATTAGCCCAGGGTGTTGTAACACCACCATTTTGTTAAACACTTGGAGTGTTGAATCATGAACTTGGCTAGGAATACAGGGGAATGGATTTAGATTCCCAAAATAAGAAACAATGGTCAGATAGCACAGTGGGGCCATAGTAAAGTTAATTAATTATGAATTCCATTAATGCAAACACTTTGCATAGTCACTTTATCCAGTCAATGGATCATGTCAAGTTCGAATCCTTTTGATCCATTAAGTTTTGCCTTAACTTTATTGACACGTTGTTGCCTCTTATCTCAGAACCTATACTCTCCTAAACAGAGATGGTCCTCATTAAAGCTCTCAGTGTCCCTGAGGGGAATGTGCCCCAAATCTGAAAGGGGCCTTCACTTTGGGATTCCGCCCCTCCCACCCGCTATTGAGACCTTTTCTGTATGGCATCATGGTGTCCACCAGCCGGAAAGATGAGGTTGGGTGGCACTGTAGCACAGCGGTTAGCACTGTCGCTGCACAGCACCAGGGACCCGTGTTTGACACTGTGCGGAGTCTGCATGTTCTCCCCATGTCCGCTCCAGGTGCTCCGGTTTCATCCCACAAGTCCCGAAAAACGTGCTTGTTAGGTGAATTGGACATTCTGAATTTTCCCTCAGCGTACCTGAACAGGCGCCGGAGTGTGGCGACTGGGGGATTTTCACAGTAACTTCATTTCAGTGTTAATGTGAGCCTATTTGTGACACTAATAAAGGTTATTATTAAGGGGTCACTTAAGGGCCATAATAGCTCAATAGAGGTATGAATTGACCTCCTGTCTGAAGACCTGCCCACCCCAATGTAAAATTGCATCTGGTTCAGGACAGCCGTAAATCCAAAGGAATCCCACCAATGGAATTTTACACTCCACCCTGCCTCAGAACTACCGGGCGAGGGGAGCTGGAGTCTGTATGGGGAGGGAAAAATTCTGGTCTTTGTTAGACCTGTGAACTCAGCAAACAAGATTAATCACCTCTGTTAAGGGGTTGAGGCCCTCTTAGATTTCTCAGTAAATTGAGATAAAGACATCAAATGCTTTGTATGTTGGTTTGGAAGTATAAAACTGGTTTGCTATTTGTTTGGATATCTTAACTATTTTCATTCTTAAGTGGATTTGAAATCAGAAGTTGATAATTTTAGATGAATTTTTTTATCTTGCATTTACACTTTGTGGTACTCAAAAGAACATTATAATGTAATGCGCGATTAAAATGTATAATAATGTATTATAGTAACCATTAAAAAGGTTGTCTGTAACTTCATTAATTTTATAATAGTTTGATAATTTTTAACAATAAGCTTCTTTCTAAGTTCTAATAGAGGAGACTTTAAGTGAGACAGTTCTGTTATAACATACAGTTCTGTTATAACCTCTTAGCTCCACAACATCAGATTTGGAGGGTACCTCAAGGATGTGCAGGGGAAACCCTCTTGGAGGTGCATAGGTAAGAGTTTATGCTGCAATTGTCCAGAAGTGCTAACTCCCCCCCGGTTAACTGTGCTGCACTGGGAACCATCTGACAGTGTTTCGCTAATAGTTACTCTGAAGAATTTAGAAGAAATAAAAGCACTTCTAGCTTCAGTGTACCTATTTTAAATACCCAGACTGATCCCTACATAGAACCCCTATAGTGCATAAGGAGGCCATTCAGCCCTTTAAATCTGCACCCATCCTCTAAAAGAGCACCCTACCTAGGCCCACTCTCCTGCCGTAATCCCAACTAACATTTGGGCATTAAGGGACAATTTATCATGGTCAATCCACCTAACCTGCACATCTTTGGACTGTGGGAGGAAACTTGAGCACCCGGTGGAAACCCACACAGGCATGGGCACAATGTGTAAACTCCACACAATAGTCACGGAATCAAGGTCGGAATCGAAACCGGGTCCCTGGCGCCATCAGGGTGCAGTGTTAACCACTGTGTCAATGTGCTGCCCCTGTGGGACTGCCTCTGCACTTCCGATCCTCCAGGTAACTCCCCCAACACATCCCACCCCCCCTAAGTACCCCCACCCACGAATACCAACTTGTAATACATTTGTCACCTCCCTCCAACATAACACCCCAAACCCGACTGCACCCCTTCACACGACCTGACACCCCATCTGACCCCATCCCCTCCCTTGGCCCACACTTCACCCCAACACAACCCAATGATATCATGTCCCCGGCCTGACCCAAACCCATCCAACCCCATCTGGCTACACCCCCCCCATCCACCCTAATGTCTCGCCCCCACCACTCCATCATGCCCTATTGGTCAGAGCCTTTCCTGTTTTAGTACAGTTTTCTCAGGTCTTGGAAACATTGAACCTTTGTTTTCACTGGCTTTTTGAAGCTGACAGTTCAGCTCTAACTGATTGTTTTATTTTCTCTTCTTCATTCGTCTTTGGCCATCCCATGTTCAGTGGAAAACCCGGGAATCAGTTTATTCAGACTGCAAATTAAAAGGCAAATTTGTGTTGCCCAGGAACATTGAGCTGGATTCTCTGATCGTCAACGTCAAAATTGAATTTGGCTAGGGGCTGGAGAATCCCCGTTGACGCCGGTGTCAGGGGTGGCCCCGTTTTTGCGATTCTACACCCCTTCAAAAATAGCGTACTCAGGGAGTACACCGCACATTGTAGTGACGGTCGCAAGGCAGGGTAGGAGCGTTCCAAGGCCTGCATATTGAGCCAGCCTTTACGTGGAGTTCCTCCCTCATTGTTATGGCTGAGCTTAATAAACGGAACAGGCACACAACCTGGTTAAGGTGGCTTTATTATCCTAAGCTTGGTTTTGTGTACACAACACATGGATCTGGATAAATGCCAAGATCAATCTGCTAAACACTGATAACACATCAATTATACGATTTTCCAAAAATCAATAGCCCACTCCCAGTTGGACTTGATCCAATTCTTGGAGCTGTCATTTCTATATTATCGAG
Organism: Scyliorhinus canicula; assembly: GCF_902713615.1. Classification (NCBI taxonomy): domain Eukaryota; kingdom Metazoa; phylum Chordata; class Chondrichthyes; order Carcharhiniformes; family Scyliorhinidae; genus Scyliorhinus; species Scyliorhinus canicula. The sequence goes on from NC_052155.1 coordinate 28,993,201, forward strand.
TAAAATTACTTTAAACAAAATGATGACTTACGGTCAGCTCATGATTTAACCCATCATGTCACCTGTTGTTTACCAGGAACTTGTGTCCATTTTAATATTGTTTTTCGGACATTGCCAATCTTGTATCATTGCAGACAGTTCCTGCCCAACCCATTGTTCATCCCGGGGCAGCATACCATAGCTGGCTTCCTCTTTACTCCCTGGATTGTTTGAAACAGGATATTGGGGCCACTGATAAAAATTGTTCTCTGAATTGACCATGTAATCTGCTGACTGCACAATCCCGTCAAAAACATGGGCAAGTTAGCTAGCTTAAATCCCATCATGCATTGTGGCCACTGCTTGTAGTAGTTCCTTTTTAGCTAGGGGGCGACTGTCTTTCCTCCATTCCCTAAGGTGGCGTCTGAGGCAACAGAGAGTAATAAAAAAGATGAGCAATATAAACAGCTTCAGAATTACACCAATGTGGGATATACCGTAGTTTCCGGACTATAAGCCGCTACTTATTTCCCACGTTTTGAACCTCGCGGCTTATACAACGACGCGGCTTATTTATGGATTTTTCCCGCTTTCACTAAACCAATGAAATTGCGTAACGGGTCAAGGTAAAACAATGTAACTTTTTAGTTTACTGTTTAGATTAAATCGAGCGCGCTCAAACATCCCATCATTCTGATTACGGTAGTCATTTTGTCACCTCACCCTCATCATGGCAAAGACACGGAGAAATGCATATGATGCAGCTTTCAAGTTGAAGGCGATCGATCTGGCTGTTGGAAAAGGAAATAGAGCTGCTGCACTAGAGCTTGGTCTTAATGAGTCGATGATAAGACGTTGGAAACAGCAGCGTGAGGAATTGACTCAGTGCAAAAAGACAACTAAAGCTTTCAGAGGGAAGAAAAGCAGATGGCCCGAACTAGAAAATGAGCTCGAAGACTGGGTCAACATGCAGAGAGCAGACGGCCGAGGTGTTTCAACTGTACAGATCCGACTGAAAGCCAAAACAATCGCCACCGCAATGAAGTTTGAGAATTTTAGAGGTGGACCATCGTGGTGTCTCAGATTTATGAGACGTAAAGGCCTGTCCATCAGGGTACGGACGAGTTTGTGTCAGCAGCTCCCACCCGACTACGAGGAAAAAATTTCAAACTTCCACAAATTCATTGATGCAAAGATAGCGGAGCATTCCATTGGCCCGCACAATATCATAAATATGGATGAGGTTCCTCTGACATTTGACCTGCCTCTCACTCGGACTGTCAACAGGAAAGGTGAATCATCCGTCATGCTGAAAACAACTGGGCATGAAAAAACGCACTTCACCTGTGTTCTGAGTTGCACGGCATCGGGAGAAAAGCTTCCACCGATGGTGATTTTCAAACGCACAACGATACCAAAAGAAAAATTCCCTCCAGGAATTGTTGTGAGAGTCAACAAGAAAGGATGGATGACGGAAAGCCTAATGCATGAATGGCATACGGAGTGCTACGGCAAGCGACCGGGAGGATTCTTTCACAGGAACAAGGCATTGCTCGTTTTGGACAGCATGAGGGCCCACATAACAGATTCTGTGAAAGAAGCCATCAAGAGGACAAACTCAATTCCAGCTGTGATTCCTGGGGGCACAACAAAGTATTTACAGCCACTCGACATCAGTTTAAATCGTGCATTTAAGGTGGCGCTTCGTGTTCAGTGGGAGGCTTGGATGACAAGTGGGGAGAAATCCTTCACTAAAACGGGCCGCATGCGAAGAGCAACTTATGGTCAAGTCTGCCAGTGGGTCCTGACAGCGTGGAGCATTGTTAAAAAATCCACTATCATCAACGGGTTTCGAAAAGCTGGATTGCTGCGTGTTGAAGAGGGCAGCATGAGCTCAGCGGGAAATTTGCCTCCGGATGAAAGTGATGAGAGCGACAATGAAAACAATCCAACATCGGATGAAGCAATTCTGAGGCTATTCAACTCTGACACTGAAGGAGATGACTTCAGTGGTTTCAGTGCACAAGAGGAGGATAGTGACTCTGATCACCTGGGTTGGTGATATCTTGATTACGATCAGTAATAAAATACTTCTTTTTACACATGATTTATTTATTTTTAATGTTTCAAACTGATGATTCTATGTTAATCTTAAGAGCTTAATCGGATTGATTTCGCTCCACAGTGACCAATGACTTTCTTGGTAGGCTATTCTTTACCGCTAATTTTTTATTTTTGTTACAAGCCGTATTTCGTTAAAGCCTGTGTAAAGCTCATTTGTTTCAATGTACCGGTAAGCACCTGCGGCTTATATACGTGTGCGACTTATTTATGTTCAAAATAAAAAAAAATTTCAAAATCAGTGGGTGCGGCTTATAGTCAGGTGCGCTTTATAGTCCGGAAATTACGGTAATGCTTATCCATGGATGGATATTGGTATTCAGTCCCCAATTCCATATTTTAGAGAAAAAGTTCTGTGATTTAACCAGTTCCTCAGCCTTCTCAGCGTGAGTCTTTATGAGCTCCCGCTCCTTGTTCCAGAGGTGGTGAACCTGCTTTGCCTCCTTAAGCAGGGCTGGTTTAGCTCAGTAGGCTAGACAGCTGGTTTGTGATGCAGAACAAGGCCAGTAGCGTGGGTTCAATTCCTGTACCAGTTGAGAATTCTGAATTCTCCCTCTGTGTACCTGAACAGATGCCGGAATGTGGCAACTAGGGTACTTTTCACAGTAACTTAGTTGAAGTGTTAATGTAAGCCTACTTGTGACAATAAATGTTATTACATTTACATTAAGTCCTTCCCAGTCGGCCCGCAAGTGCAGCATGAGTGGAAGTCCCTTCTGAACCTTTCAGTGAATCCAGTGGTCATCGTCAGTTCGCTCGAGGTCATCTGCTTCTATGATGGACACACCCCTGCATGGAGTCAGTTCATGATGGACAATGGTAATAGACTCAGGTAAATTGGTTAGAACAACATTATGCCAGGCAATTCACACACAATGCCACACTTGGTACAGTTGTTATATAACATCACAATGTAGTAATTGACCAAGTACTGAGCACTATTAAACACAGTCTGGTTGTTTACTTTGACCGCTAACGTGCAGTTCTCATATGTAATGTACCCGCAGTAATCATCCATACTAATGGCTTTCTCTGGGCACAACCAGTTATTTACCCCTCTTTTGCATACCCGGAGGTTGATAGAATATATCATATCTGCCCTTTGGATTGTATGTTTAGGGGCATCCTTTAGTTTAATTAACACATCATTCCCATAGTGTCCAAAGTTGTTCACTTGAAGACGTACTGATGAGTACTGTTCTCCCCTGCCCTGGGAATATGCAATATCATTCTCGCCATGAAGGTGCATTTATCATTGGCAAGGGAACGCGACTAGCCAATGTAAACTCCCTCAGGTGTTGAGGAGCTTCGTGAGTCGTATTTATCCAAGCCTTCAATTGATTATTGCTCACCCAATTAGGTACTCGGTGTGCATCCAGCAGGACAATGTTGGCTTGAAGGCTTTGTAATAAGTGTGCTGCATACATATTACATGCCTGCACTCGGTACACGTCCTTCGAGATAGCAGTCTGTCTGTCAATTAACTAATTAATTGTTGTCTGATATGGCTGCAACTGTTTAAGTTCCTTCCACATGAGCTGATTGACTGGCTGGCTAAGGTCTGTAGCTGTTTCTGAATCCTGGTATATGTCCTTCACTGCAGCTCTCATTTGCTCTTTCATAACCTCAATCTCTTCACTTATCTCCGCAATGTCAAGGGTGTTGACAGTTAGGTATTTCGGAATTGCACGTAATTCGTATAAGCTGCCTGCAGGGACATATTGAGTCCCGTTTGTGCGTACATCCTGAGTCACATCATAATACAAACCTATACCACTCCTCCCCTTTGCATCACATAACATTTACAGCATCCCGCGTGACATTAATATGCATGCGATCATTGTGTTTTGTTTCAGAAATGTCCAGCTCCTTCCGACCATGGCGAGGCGGGCAATGTCGATGACTGCAACTATGGGGTCCCAAAGTGTGCCAGCAATAGAATCCTGTGGGTATAAACAAATGCCTTCCAGTGCTCAATTACTAATATATCATTCGCATCATCTCTGCTCCTTCCTCGTACACATCTTCTCCATGCCTTTGTCCCATATCTGGTTAGCAGTTTCAAATTCCTAGGGGTGCACATCACCAAAAATCTGTCCTGGTCCACTCACGTCGACGCTATCACCAAGAAAGCACAACAGCGCCTATACTTCCTCAGGAAACTAAGGAAATTCGGCATGTCCACATTAACCCTTACCAACTTTTACAGATGCACTATAGAAAGCATCCTATCGGGCTGCATCACAGCCTGGTATGGCAACTGCTCGGCCGAGGACCGCAAGGAACTTCAGAGAGTCGTGAACACCGCCCAGTCCATCACACGAACCTGCCTCCCATCCATGGACTCCATCTACACCTCCCGCTGCCGGGGGAAAGCGGGCAGCAAAATTAAGGGTCCCTCCCACCCGGCTTACTGACTTTGGTTCACTGACCCACTGGAGGGTTCTCTCAATCCTTGTGACTATGGGACTACTCATGAGGGTATGGCTTCAACTGCGTCCAGTGCTGCCACCATGGACTGGGTTTCTCGTCAATTAAGGCACATGTTTGTCCAGCAATGATTACTGCATAGGGACCCTCCCATCAAACCCCTTTTTACCTATCATGTGTTTGACCATTAACCTATCACCTGGTGTAGGTAGTTTTGGGGTAGTCTTTCCAGTCAGTTTGGTCCAATCTCTGTGCTGTTGTTGTGCAATTACCTGACCCTTGAGGACATGCAGGTGATTTACCAGATCTTTCATACATTGGAGTACAGTTCCTTTGCTTACCTCAAGTTCCGCCCCTCGAGTTATCACCTCCTTCGGGAGGGGCTTTGCTCTTCCTGTCATTAACACAAAAGGGACTAGACCTGCTCCCTAGGGCGGGGGTGGCTCTTTGTCACAACAATATTGCAGGTGGGGCCCACACTCAATTATTCCCTTCCTGCAATACAGCTTTGGCGAGGCTATTTTTTAAGGTTCAGTTCATCTGCTGTACCATTCCCGAGCTTTGAGGATGGTATGGGATGTGGAATCTTTGCTGGATTCTCAAAACCTTACAAGCCTCTTTCATGGACTTTCCTGTGAAATAGACCCCTTGGTCAGAATCACGTTGGAGGGGCACCCCCCACGTTGGTAATATTTCATGAGCCAATATCAAAGCCACAGTACTAGCGGTGGCGTCCTCACAGGGGAATGCTTCCACCCACCGGGTGAATTGATCTGCAATCACCAAACAGTATATTCTACCCTGTACCCGAGGCAAAGGCCCAGTAAAATCTAGTTGCAAATTTTCCTATGGTCCCTTGGGCCGGGCTGACTTCCCATTTATATCTTGCAGCTACGGCCTGGTTCCACTGGGGCGCATTCTATACATTGCTGACAGAATTTGGCCACTTCCCTGTCCATTCTCTTCCAGTGCCAACATTCCTTTCATAGTTTGATCATACTGTCTCTCCCTGTGTGCGCTTGTCCATGGTATCTGTCTAACAGGGATTGTTGCATGGCCTCGGGGGCTATTGGCCGCAATTCTCCGAGCCCGTGCCAGGTTGGAGAAACGGTGAGGGCGAGCGAGATTCCTGCCATGCCGCTCTGACGGCGAGCTGCCAATTCTCCAGAGAATCGGCGCCAATTGCGCCCACGTAGTTGCCACAGCGCCGGTCGAGGGCCGCTGAAATAGGCTTCCGCGGAGATTCTCTGCGAGGGACGAGCCAAACTTCCGCCGAGTCCCGCCGGCGTGGTTCAAACCTGGTTCCACCCAGCAGGGGCTTGGACGTCCTGGTTGGGGGGGGGGGGGGGGGGGGGTGGGTGGGGGAGGGAATCTGACTCCGGGGGGGGGCCTCCATGGGGTCCAGGCCCAAGATTGGGAGCTTCTGATCGGCGGGTGGCTGCGACCTGGAGCGGCCCTATCTCCTGTCATGTGGGCCCACTGTTCGGTCCCCGAAATGTTGCTCGGCACCGGCGCGGAGGCAGCCGGCGTGCGCATGTGCGGACCCGCGCCGGCCGTGGTGCGCATTTGTTGTCCCGCGCCGGCCGTGGCACGCATTTTTGTGCAGGGCTGCTTTTCGGCGACGGAGCAGGGCGCAGCACTCTGGCGCCGTGCTAGCCCCCTAAGAAAATGGAAAATTGCTGGGCCAGGAGGCTTGATGACGCCTGCGGACACCACTCCCGAGTTTACGCTGGCGTCAACATTTTCTCTCCTCCATGTTCCATTGTGGCCTATCAATCCCCCGATATTTCTCCACCCCCCCCCACCCCTTTTCCTCCACTACGCTTGTTCTTGCACCTGCCTCACATCATTATCAGCATTGTTTGTGCCCATCATGGCTGCTATTCCTGGAATCTGCATAATTCTCAATTTTCCGATTGTCTGGCAGCCAGGATCGAGTCCTTGATTAAATTCTCATGCTGTATGTGACCTCCACTGGAGGGTTAAACCCGCGCCTATTCCAAGCTGTCATATAGTCACGAACTGCGCCAAAAGCGTACCTACTGTCAGTGTACACATTGATTCGCTTCCCCTTGCCCCATTCTAGGGCCTTCGTTAAAGCTATTAATTCAGCTATTTGTGATGAGTGGTTCCCGGGCATCTGTTCTCCTTCAATCAATTCACGTTTACTATCCACTACAGCCCATGCCGTACGGGGCTCTCCTATATAAATAAAAGCAAATTACTGCGGATGCTGGAATCTGAAACAAAAGAGAAAATGCTAGAAAATCTCAGCAGGTCTGGCAGACCTGCTTCGATTTTCCAGCATTTTCTCCTCCTATATACTTCCTTGCTCCATCCATAATTATGTTGCTCACTCCTTCTCTCACTAGTAGCTCTTCTGCCAAGCCTTCACAAGTGTCCTCTTCTACTTCCACAATGCATTCATGCTCCGTCCCTTGTATTGTTAACCCTATCAATTTTCCCTCATATCTTTACCGATGTCCACATGTCTGTCCCCAGGTAAAATATTAGCTTCCCACTTTGAGTGTCTACTACCCGAGACACCCTGCAGTCTTCCGGCCTCTAAAAGTTGAACAATAGTATGAGGACTATGGAGGATTATCTTACCCATCAGTTTGATGGGTCCTGATGCATTTATTGCCCATGAAGCGCACGCCAAGGCCCGCACACATCGATGCATGCCTGTGGCTACCGCATCCATTTGGGCGGAGTAATATCCTAATGGTCTTAATTTATCCCCGTACTTCTGGGCTATTACAGCGGCCTGCATTCCACTATCCTCCTGGTAGATGATGTGGAATAGCTTACTGAGGTCCAGCAACCTCAGGGCGGGAGCCTTCACCATTGCTTGTTTTAGATTGGAAAATGCCTGCATCTTGTTGCTAATTTTGCTAAGTGTGCTTTACACTTAATTGCTCTGTTTTATAACCTTTGCTCTAGAGTCGCCAGGTATTTTTATGATACCACCACGAGGTTCAAGTTCAAGTGCTGATCAATAACTCAATACACCAGTTAGTAAGGTTCAAATCAAAACACATTTATTATATACACAGTCAATCGCTACTCATGCATAAAATATTACAGAACTAGGCTATTTCTACTACTAAGGGCCAATACTTAGCTTTGGAAAAGGAACCCACTGGGTCAGGGAACAATGGCCTCTCGTTCGATCCTGAGACTGCAGGCTTCCAGCTGGTATGGGCTAAGGGTTAGGAGCGCCTATCTCGTAGCGTGCGTTGACTGGACACTTACTTGTTGGTGTAGCTGCTAGGCAAGTCTCTCCGAGTTGAGAGTCACGGTCAAGAGTTCTTTGAGAGCTGCCAAGAAGACCGAATTGAAGTTGGGGACTCTAATTTATAGTCCCCAGGGGCTTCGCGCCCTTTTGGGCAGACCCCGTACCTGCTTCCAAGTGATTGGACCATGTTCCAATCGATTGGTTTGATTTCCCCAATACTGGGGCTGTTCCCTGATTGCTGGGCGGTTCCTAAGTGTCCGTTGGCTACTTTTGTTTTGGCTCCTGCTGGCACCGAGGAGTCTGGCTTTACCTCGATTATCTTAACTGTAGCTATTGTTCCCGGGGATCGCTCATCAATATGCAGATGGTCATCAGTTTCAGTGCTGTCTGGTTTTCTGCAAGTTCTAATATACAGGGAGCTTTGCATTCTGCTTGCTTCCCCTGTGCCTGTCCATTTTCCCCTGCGTTCTTAGCGAATCTCCATTTTAAACTCGGGAAGTTGCCAACTCAGGTGGCTACAATCTCCTCCTCCCCCCATTCTATTTTGGCTTTGCTAGCCCTTCCCCCCTTCGTTAAATCTTGCCGGGGTTTCGCAAGGATTGCTTACCCTTCCACTTTTAAATCATGCCGACTATTGCTGCATTATTAAAAGTCACTTATAAATTCTCAAAGCTATTGCAAATTTTGTTCCACTTGCAGTTACCTAAAAAGGAAAGCACAAAAGATCCATTCTGCTTGGGGCAAAATGGATTAATTAGTCTGGACATATTCAACAATTCAAAGTTAAAATTCTCAATCCCTTTTAAAAAAAAGCATCTTCAGCTGTTAACAGACAAGTGTTAATTAATCTGGTCATACTTGACAATTCAAAGTTAAAATTCTCAATTCCTGTTTTAAAAAAAAGCATCTTCAGCTGTTAACAGGCAAGTGTTAATTCTCTGCTATATGGAAAGAGGCCGGGTAAAAGGTTTCAACTGGACGTCATTGCGTCACCATCCTCCTTTGTTTGACTTCACCAGAATCACGATGAGGGACCATCATTAATCTCTACTTTACACCCATTTTTTACCCCCTCAAAATTTGTTTCCTTTCTTCCTAGTTGTATCAGTTGTGTCAGGAATAATTATTTTTCAATCGACCCAAAGTTTGTACACAAAATCAATCCAACACATGATCAGCCACAATAATTTTAGATATCCCAAACTCCAATCAATCCTATTAAATTAAAATGGTCTCATTCTTACATGTGTGAATTTGTATCCAGATTAAAATTTCCACATGTTGATCAAGAGTATTCTGGCCAGAAAACATTACGGCAGGTTTTTGTCAACTGTTTAGGCATAAATCATTGAAATGATTAAACTTCAAAAATCGCAACTTCAGACAGCAAGGGCGGGATTCTCCCGTACCCGGCGGGGCGGGGGGGCCCGGCGGGATGGAGTGGCGTGAACCACTCCGGCGTCGGGCCGCCCCAAAGGCGAGAAATCCACCGCACCTTCAGGGGCTAGGCCGGGGGCTAGGCCGCACCAGAGTGGTTTGCGCCCCGCCGGCCGGTTTGGAAGGCCTTTGGCGCCTCCGGGGATATGATACGGCGAGGGGGGGGGGGGGGGGGGGGTGGTCGGAGAATCCCGCCCCAAGTGTTTTGAAACGAAAATAATCAACAATAATGACATAAATGTCTTTGCATTTTCTTCTCTACAATTCCACTTTTTTCTGCAATTTAAAAAACTCAAGGTTAATTCCCCAGAAAGATAAACCTGAATGATAAAATTACTCTACGAATCTCCCCAAAACAAACAAAATACAATACTTTTGCTCGTAAAGTTCAGAGATAATCATCAGCCTTCTCTTGCTGCACTGCAAGCTGCCACTCTTTTGGCTAAAACAATAAACAAGGTTCACTACTCTTTTTCGTTATAAGACTTAAATTATTTCTTTGATTCATTTATCTTTTTCTTTGTTTGAAGCCAATCCTCAACACCTGATTTCATAGGCATCACCTATCCGTTAATAAATTCAAATCTCAAAGGTATTTCACTCAAACACATTATGAGCTACAAAACCTTTGCTCCCTAACGGGGGTGATGCGGGCACAATAGCATTCTCACATTTGTTCCAAACTGCTATAGAGCATGTTTAAAATTCCTACATTTAACTGGTGTTAATGAATTTTCATAAATCCACAATTTAATTCTTTATCAAATAATTTACACACATATTTCAGGGCAATTTAAAAACAAATCAATAGCATGCTGAAATAGTTAACTTTCGTGCTCCAATTTATTTTCCTTTGTCTTTTTTTCCCCAAACCAATTCAAATTCTGTTACTTCGCCAAGTTTGAAAGAAATCTAATCAGTTCACTTTTCTCCACAGCTGCCCTGAGCAGTGGGGTTTTAAATCTTGTACATGCAGACTCAGAATAATGACACCAGCTTTGTGTGACTTGTCATTTAGTCTGAGCCTACCTCCATTTCTTACTGTTCCGACACTGTCGCCATAGCAGCAAGTATGATAGCAGCAATTGCTTTAAACTGCCCTGCCCACCAAGCCTTCTGCTCAGCTTAAGGCACTTATGAATCATATCCTCTCTCAACTATCTTTTTGAACAACTTCAATAACAATGCTCAATTACAATGGTTTGTATCATATTGCCATCGGGCCTCCTCTGGGGAATCCCTGTTTTGACCTCCACCGAATCGTCACGGGGCCCTATCCTTTCCAGTCTTTGTAACTCACAGCGCTTTATCCTGCACTGCTCATCAGCATGGTACAACAGTCCGTCTTTGCCCATCCAACATTAGCACGTTCTCAGTGTTGCATGTGTCTGCCGCTACCTACTCACAACTTTCACCCCTTGTTTGGGTCACACAACTTATGGATCCAGCTGTATGATAGGCTACTCCTCTATCTCCTGGGTGGTAAATTAAAATGCACTCACCCGTATAGGAGGTGCATCATTCTGCCCGAATAGACAACAGTGCTCGCTGCACCAAAATTGTCGGAGCATTTCCAAGGACTGAGTATTGAGCCAGCTTTTATGTGGGGTTCCTCCCTCATTGTTATGGCTTAGCTTAATAAACAGAGCAGACACACAACCTGGTTAAGACAGCTTTATTATCACAAGCTTGGTTTCGTGTACACCAGAGATGGATCTGGATAAATGCCAAAATCGATCTGCTGAAAACTGATAAAATTACATCAATTATACGATTTTCCAAAAATCAATAGCCCACCCTAGTTGGACTTGATCCAATCCTTGGACCTGTTATCCAGCAAAATTACTTTATTATCCAGCAAAATTACTTTAAACAAAATGATGACTGTGGTCAGCTTATGGCTTAACCCCATCCTGTCATCTGTTGTTTACCAGGAACTTGTGTCCATTTTAATGTTGTTTTTTGGACATTGCCAATCTTCTATCGCAGTCAGTTCCTGCCCAACTCATTGTTCATCCCGGGGCAGCATACCATAGCTGGCTTCCTCTTTACTCCCTGGATTGTTTGAAACAGGATATTGGGACCACTGATAAAAAATGTTCACTAAATTGACCATATAATCTGCTGACTACACAATCTGGCCAAAAACATGGGCAAGTTAGCTAGCTTAAATCCCATCATGCATTGTGGCCACTGCTTGTCGCTACAATTTACATTATTCTCACTGCGATGTCCTAAAATACAGGTTTAATGGTTAATAATATGTGGAGGTATTCTAGTATTATCCTAGCTATCCTATAAAGGTCTCATCCCTGGACAATCCCCTTCAGACGTCACCTGAGGCCCTTCCTCATTGCGCCGCCCCCGATTGGCCGAGTCCCCAATGGCGTCGCCCGCATGGCTCACACTGTTCGGGGACCTCGTGTGGCAGCTGTGGACTGAGTCCAGTGCCGCCACAGTCGGGGGAGAGCTGTTCCGCTGGCACGGGGGTTTCGGTAGTTGCAAGGGGGCACTTGTGAAGGGTGGTCCGGAGATGTCGAGGCTGGTTACAAGGGGGGCAGGTTTTGGCAGGCTGGGTCCGCGTGCAGACGTCGCCATGTTGCATAGCGCGTCTGCCACAGACCGCTGCCATGTGCATGCGCTGCCATGGGCCTGGCCATTCTCCGGCAGTATCCATAAGTAAAGCCGAGGGCATTATGCTGCAATGTTGCTAGCCCCCACCAAACAGAGGATGGGTGTGATGGCGGCGCAATTTTCTGGTCATAAGTCCTGTGGACATAGCCGCAGGATCGGAGAATCCAGCCATTATTTTTTTTGTCTAGTTCTGCTTACCCTGCATACTCTGGGTATTGAAGCAGGACTTCCAGGGAATAATATGACCCTTTTGCTACAGTGAGGAATTTAATTTCTGCATTCTGTGTTCAGCTTCCAAGCCTTTCTTTTGAGCTTTCTTCTGGCAATTTTCTTCTGTGCTTTTGCATCTTGGGCTGTTCTTCAGGTCAGAATGCTCCTTTAGTTTTTCCTTCCATTTTCCAGGATTTAGATTTTCTTCTGCCATCTCTGTTTCATTCCCTGCCACAATGTTTTAAGATGTTGGACGTAGGTAGGTAAGTCTTATTAAAGTATTTATAATCTTAGGCAGTTCAACCATAAGTAATTATTAACTACTGGAAACTATATACAAAGGTACAGATTTACGATCCCAGATCAGACCACACTAATGGCTAGGATACTGGATGAAAACTTCAACATTTTAGTTTATTTGAAAGATGTGTAGAAAGAATGATTCACTCCAGGAGTGAATACCTGAAGAAATAGGACTTGGTTATTTTTTAAATGCAACTTTATTATGACTACAATATTAAACTTCTTTACCTCACACCCGAAAAGAACAGCTTACAATTTATATCTTAAACACGACTACTCAATTTCCCGTTAAACAATAAAAGAAACAGAAACACAAAATACTGGACAATCTCAGCAGGCCTGTCAGCATCTGTGGAGAGAGAAGTGAGCTAACGTTTTGAGTCTGGACAAAGAATCACCCAGACTCAGAATGTGAGTGCCCTTCTCTTTCCACAGATGCTGTCAGACATGCCAAGATTGACCACTATTTTCTGTTCTTGTTTCAGATTCCAGCATCCGCAGTAATTTGCTATTAGAAATAAACACACAGCTCTCAGTTTATCTTACTGTGGGGGAATTGTGGACTTAGCAGCAGACAGATCAGAATTCATGTCCTCTCTAAAGTCTTTCGTCAAAAAACTGCCTCTCTCCCCAACTTCTCAAAATGTCTCTCTCCCTTTCTTGACTCCATCCAAAAATGACCATATCTACCGAAGCTTATCTCTGCAGGCTGCAAAGCACATTAACTCCCCAGGGGCTTTCCCAGTCAAACCACAGTACATTAGCCTAGACTGAAAAACATATTCCTTTGTCAATTTCACCTTCTGACTGCTAAAAACACCCAGGCCCTGCAACACACAAGTCTTAAAAATAAGTGGTAACTGTAATCAAGCGCACTCTAACCCCAGGCTTTTAACCCTTAAATTTCCCAATACATAGAATCCAGTATTCCAGTAATCACAACAGTAAAGGTCAAAGCTAGAAGCTGTCTCCATGCTTATTTCTGCACACAATTCTGTCCAACACTACACCTGATCACTGGTTTTGGGTCATGTGTTCTTTTACATTACTGCATGGGTGGTACTGTACTCAGCCCCACATTAACTGTCTATGTGCCAGGCCTTTATATTACAGACATGCAGATCACCACTACAGATGGCACTGGAATGTCAGAGATGGGTGTAGGAGAAGTGTTGAGTTGAGTCCAAATTGCAGCAGAGGAAGAGTGAAGTGGGCTATTCAGATTGTGATAGTGGGAAGCAGAGTACTGGGTGTGAGCATAGATTGGAAATGGGGTACTGCTGAGTTGGATGTTGGTGTTGGGAAAGGAATATATGTTGCTCTGGGTGCTATGTTGAAATATAAAGAACATATTGAGAGGGAACTTGGGTTACATAAGAAGCATTGGCTAAATGATGCAGGGATACATAATAATAATAATCTTTATTAGTGTCACAAGTGGGCTTACATTAACACTGCAATGATGTGACTGTGAAAAGCCCCTAGTTGCCACACTCCGGCACCTGTTCAGGTACACAGAGGGAGAATTCAGAATGTCCAATTCACCTAACAAGCACGTATTTCGGGATTTGTGGGAGGAAACTTGAGCACCTGGAGAAAACCCACATAGACACTGGGAGAACGTGCAGACTCCACACAGACCCAAGCCAGGAATTGAACCCGGGTCTCTAGTGCTGCGACCGTGTTGCCCTGTGTTACCGTGGCAGCCTCAGTTTAGACCGAATAGCTACATGACATGATCTGCTATTATTGTTGATAAAGTAGTACCAGCAGAAATAAAACAAAGGACAGCAGAGGAGACCGACTAAGTACTCACTACGAGGAACATCCTTTATCACCGAGGAGTTGTAAACCGCTTTCAATTGTCAGCAAAATCATCTCCCATCAATAATAAATCATATATTTCCCTTTCTTCAAGGGAAGAGAAATAAGTCTGTCAGATTTCCAAACACAGCGAGAGAGTATTTGCCTTCCAGCAACATCTGCAATGTAAAGTCAATGTCTGGTTCATTTCTTTTTCAAGGCTTTTTCTCCTGAAATGCGACTCACAATTGACAGATTTATCTAATTGGAATGGTCTCTTTCAAGAAAATTGATTGTAGAGGGAAAAGTGTTGTCACCGTATATTTGAATATTTACCTGTTCATTTTTTTGTTCAAACTATTTTTCTCCTCAATGTCCTTTTAGCGTCTTGAATATATTGTCTCACACAGCAAGATCTGGACAGGTTGGGCGAGTGGGCAAATCAATGGCAGGCGCAGTATAATTTGGATAAGTGTGAGGTTATTCATTTTGGAAGCAAAAACAAGAAGGCAGATTACTACCTGAATGATTGTAAATTGGGAGATGGGAGTGTGCAGCGGGGCCTGGGTGTCCTTGTGCACCATTCACTGAAGGTAAGCATGCAGGTGCAGCAGGCGGTAAAGAAGGCAAATGGTATGTTGGCCTTCATTGCAAGAGGTTTCAAGTATAGAAGTAGGGATGTGTTGCTGCAATTATATAGGGCCTTGGTGAGGTCACACTTGGAGTATTGTGTGCAGCTTTGGTCTCCTTCTCTGAGGAAGGATGTTCTTGCTCTCGAGGGAGTGCAGCAAAGGTTTATCAGACTGATTTCAGGAATAGCAGGACTGTCATAAGAGGAGAGATTGTCAAGGTTGGGATTGTTCTCGCTGGAGTTCAGAAGAATGAGGGGGGATCTCAGAGAGACGTATAAAATTCTAATGGACTAGACAGGCTAGGTACAGGGAAGATGTTACCAATGATGGGTGTGTCCAGAACCAGGGGTCACAGCCTGAGGATTTAGGGTAAACCATTTCGGACAGAGATGAGGAGACATTTCTTCACCCAAAGAGTGTTGAGCCTGTGGAAGTCATTACCACAGGAAGTGGTTGATGCTAAAGCATTGAATATATTAAAGAGGTGGCTAGGTATAGCACTTGGGGAGAATGGGATCAAAGGCTATGGGGAGAAAGCAGGATTAGGCTATTGAGTTGGATGATCAGCCATGATCGTGAAGAATGGAAGTGCAGGCTCGAAGGGCCAAAAGGCCTCCTCTTGCTCCTATCTTCTATGTATCTGCATAAACATGGAATGTGAATAGACTGTTCCCTCACGCAGCAGATCACAATTGAATTGGATCCTGTCTGGTCCACAGCTATCTCAGACACACATTTCTCAGCGGGGTCTGGACCGTGAACCTATGTGAGTTTTTCTCCTTTCTCTGTAGCCTAAAGAAAGCCAGACTACATGAACCACACTGTAATCAGCAAACTCCTTAGCCTGCTGCATGTGAACAGAAATGAGATAACAGTGGGGTGGGGAGAGGGAGACTATCAAAAGACCATCACCATACAGTGCAGCAATAACATACAAATATGGACAAGAAGAGGTAGAAGAAGGAGTAGACCAGATGGCCTTTTGTGCCTGTTCCGCTATTCAATATGATGACGACTGATCTTCGACTTCAATTATATTTCCTCCATATTCCATATCCCTTGACTACCTGAGAGATTAAATATCTGTCCATCTCAGACTTAAAATATGTAATGCTGGCATACCCACAACCCCTGGGTTAGAGAATCCCAAAGAATTACGACCATTGAGATGGAGGTTCAGTGAAACCACATGCTTGAATGATTGGAATGCACTTGCATCTCTTTGATATGGTCAATATTTGCAAACATTGGTGTTTTGCCACTTAGGCCACTGAAGCGTGAAGGGATATGAATGGACCAGGTGGTTTTTACAAGCTGTCAATCACAGAATGGCCGGAAGATAGTGGATCTGTGGGGATCAGTCGCAGGCACAGCTGCTCTCCTTCAAGGAATAGGCATGTGGAGCTGCAAAGTAAGTATTACAGCTATAATTCTTTCCACTGCCCCTGTTTGGATTGCTCTCTAGCTTCCAGACAGTGGTGCCTTTTCTGTGTGTGCGTGTGTTTGGGGGGGGGGGGGGGGGGGGGGGGGTTGCGGTCTGTGTGTGTGTGGAGGGGTGGGTATGGTATTCCTTTAGGCAGGGAATCTCTGTTGGGGGTCCAACCAATACAGGGGCCTCTGGGGATCCCAATAATACAGAGGCCCCTGTGGGGGTCCCCCAGGAGTGTCCCTTCATGACAGGGATCTCTCGGGTGGATCCCCCTATCACAGGAGCCCCTGTTGTGGTCGAGGCTTTGGGGGATCTGCAAGTGGAGGCATGTGCAGGCAGTGCATTGTTGGGGGGATGGTGACTCTCAGATGGGCTCAGATGGTCTCCTGCAGTGTGGTGTTGGCATGGTGAATTTGGTGTGGGCCACCACATCACGTCAATGATTGCTGACACCACAGTGACCTGTGCCCATGTGATTCCCGGTCAGGAGGACCGGAGAATCACGGGAGTCTGGAGCAGAGGGCGCTGGGCCTGCTAAATAGATGATTTGATTAACATGTCCTGCCGGCATGCATCGTGGACCACATTCTTGCCACCAGTGGGGGTCGGAGCATCGCGATTTTCCCCCAATGCCCGATTTTACGTCCCATCGAGAAATACATTCCAGTTGTCCCAGGACGGAGAATCCCACCCAAAGTATTTGTGACCATCTTCAGCCAGAAGTCCCGGGTGAATGATTCATCTTGCCCTCCTCCTGAGGCTCCCAGAATCGTAGGTGCCATTTTTCAGTCAATTCGATTCACCCCATGTGAAATGATGAAGCAGCTGGAAACACTGGCTGCTGTAAAGGCTTCGGACCCTGGCAACATTAAGGGGGGCCCAGAGACAGAATTCAGCCACAAAAAGAGGACCCAAGGACCGACAGCAGCTCCTAAAAAGGTGATGTTGTCTGCATCAGTGTTTTTCAAACTTTTTTTCTGGTGACCCATTTTTACCAACTGGCCGACCATCGCAATGCAAGCAGGCCGACCTTCGCAATCCATGCTAGCCAACCTTCGTGATTCACACTAGCGGTCCTTCGTGACCCGCACTTCCCGAACTTCGCGACCCATTATTTCTGCTTACCTTTAATGCAACAAATGAGCCTGCTTGGTCCTCACTATCTTACTTGCTTTGTCATTCAATGTTACATTTCTGAATGGTTTGTTCATTAGAGGTCCTAGAGCTCACGGAAGCACTGCTTTATCCTGCCATGGCCTCTCCTGCAAAGCTTCCTTCATCAGATTCAGTTGTGAGATTCTGGCTTGTTTGTGACTCTGGCTCTCTTTCGTATTGTCCTTCCCACTTGCATCCCACTTGCATGAATTGATCTGCTCCGACAACGTTACGGTGTCAATGCCAGCAGAATTGGAACACCACCCGTATGACACTGTGCATTCCCGTGACTTCTGACACCTGGAAGGACAATATTGCAGGTTTTGGCACCAGCAAGCCCAGATGCATGCTGCACTGGAAGCCCCCTGTCAGCGTGAATAGCCGGGAGATCTTGTCTGTTGTAATAGCCCATCTGGTTCTCTATTGTCCTTTGGGGAAGGAAGTCTGCCATCTTTATCCACTCTGGCCTGCATGCAACTCTTTATATTACATTTTAAAATGTTTTTAAAAACATTTGTTATTATTTTTATTGATTTATTTTTAATTGTATTTACGTTTTTTTTCTTACATTTTATTTTTTAATATTTAAAAAAATTATTTCTTAACTGAACTTAATTAACTTCTATGCTGGCCTCTGAAATGGCTAAGTGAGACATTCAGTTTAAGGGGAAATAAGGCATGGGCAACAAATACTGGCTCAGCCGGTGATTTTATTTTAAATCAATTTACGGGATGCAGTTAGGCCAGCATTTGTTGCCCATCCCTAGTTGCCATTCAGAAGATGGTGGGAGCTGCCTTCTTGAACCGTTGAAGTCCGTTGCTACACCCACTGTGCTGTTAGGGAGGGAGTTCCAGGATGTTGCCCCAGCGACACTGAAGGAATAGCGATGTATTTCCAAGTCAGGTCAGTGAGTGACTTGGAGGGGAACCTTCAGGTGGTGGTATTCCCAGGTATCTGCTGCTCTTGTCCTTCTAGATGGTAGTGGTCGTGGGTTTGGAAGGTGCTGTCGAAGGAACGTCAACAAGTTTCTGCAGTGCATCTTGTAGATGGCACACACGGCTGCCACTGTTCTCCGGTGGTGGAGGGTTTGAATGTTTGTGGAAGGAGGAGCAATCAAGCGGGCTGCTTTGTCTTGGATGATGTCAAGCTTCTTGGGTGTTGTTGGAGCTGCACTCAGGGCCGGCCCAAGGTACCGGCAACTCGGGCAGTCCCCCGGGGCGCCATGTGTTAGGGGGCGCCAGAAACTCGGGTCCCGCGCATGCGCAGTTGGGCCGGTGCCAACCAGGGCGGCCCCCTCCGCCCGCCCCTCCGGCCCCCCCCTCCGTCCGCCCCGCCTCGGCCCCGCCTCGGCCCCCCCCCCCCGCCTCGGCCCCTCGGCCCCCCCCCCCCCGCCACCCCCCCCCCGGCCTCGGCCCCGCCCCCCGGCCTCGGCCCCACCCCCCGCCCCTGGCCCCGCCCCCAGCCTCAGCCCCCCCCCTCGGCCCCGCCCCCCCCCCCCCCGGCCCCCCTCCCCACCCCCCCGGCCCCCAAGGGCGCTGAAGTTCAGCTTGCCCGGGGCGCCAGCAACCCTAGGGCCGGCGCTGGCTGCACTCATCCAGGCAAGTGGAGAGTATTCCATTACACTCCTGACTTGTGCCTTGTAGATGGTGGACAGGCTTTGGGGGGTCAAGAGGTGAGTTACTTGCCGTAGGATTCCTAAACTTTGACCTGCCCTGGTAGCCAGAGTATTAATGTGGCTAGTCCAATTCAGTTTCTGATCAATGGTAACCCCCAAGATGTTGACTGTGGAGGATTGTGGGAATGTCAAGGAGCGGTGGTTAGATCCTCCCTTGTAGTAGATGCTCATTACCTGGCACTTGTGTGGCACGAATGTAACTTGTCACTTGTCATCGCATGAAAGAATATTAAAAGAAATTCCAGCTGCAAACATGTGGGCACCTCCTGCCTGCCATTTTGTGAGTATTTGAGTCTCTGAGAAACAAGCACTGCACGGCAAAATTTGCAGGATTATTTTTGAGAGATTTAAAATGTTCCGGAGTTGTAATAATATACTTTTTATAAATGCCTTGCGGAGATAAAGAACAACATAATTTGCATAGATTAAGGGTCATAAAAGCGCAGACAACACTGTACCACCCCAGGTGTGAACAACACTTTAATATTTGTTTCATTAAATGCAATTTATTGTGTGAGTAAGAAGAAGATTGGCGCAACGTTTTTTCATGACCGTCCAGGTATTATTTCACGTTTTGATGTGGAAGACTGAGCATTCTCCCCATGGCCCGAGAATTATGAGCTGATCGATAGCAATGACCTCATTTGCTGTCACGGCTCTCACTAGCCCCACAAAATAGAAATCAAAAAGATCAGAGTGGATGAGTCATCCGAAGACATCCTGTAACGGATTTGTTTCAATGTGAGTCTCGTTGTGATGGCCACATTTGTGACTTTCACCAGCGAAACTAAATTGGATAATCAGAGAAGTTAAGCCGAGGTTAGTGTAATTGCAATCCAGCAATAACATGTTTCTCGCTCAGTGTTATTTGTATTGGAGGCTGAAATAATACTTTGGCAAGGACACAACAATGCGAGCATGTCAAACAGCTCAGCTTAAACTGCAAAAACCACATATAAATATTGCCAGCTTTGAAAGCTGGTATTATGTCACTTCGCAATTGCTGGGTTCAACTCCGATCCTGCAGAGGAGTATTTCTATTTTGGAGTTGAGAATGAGAAAATAAATCACAAATATAAAGCACAAAGAAAACTGTAGAGGCTTGAGGGCCAGCACAGCGGCATAACTCTAATTTTATGTTGCAAAGTAAAAACACGTTTCTTCTCTGGCAGCGGATTTCGGGGTAACACGCTACAGTACCACGACAATCAGGTTCTCCTGATTGGTCCACTGTAACTGCAATATTTCTCCAATTCCTCTTGCAGCAAAACGACAGCACAGAACTAGGAGACTTCTCCCACTGATTCAAATCCTTTCTTTTCTGACAATTATCTTTTTAGCGGACTAATAGTCCTAATAATACTAATTGTATTTTTTTAAATTTAGAGTACTCAATTCATTTTTTCCAATTAAGAGTCAATTTAGCATGGCCAATCCACCTACCCTGCACATCTTTGGGTTGTGGGGGCGAAACGCACGCAAACACGGGGAGAATGTGCAAACTCCACACGGGCAGTGACCCAGGGCCGGGATCGAACCTGGGACCTCGGCG
Source organism: Scyliorhinus canicula (assembly GCF_902713615.1). NCBI lineage: Eukaryota > Metazoa > Chordata > Chondrichthyes > Carcharhiniformes > Scyliorhinidae > Scyliorhinus > Scyliorhinus canicula. The sequence goes on from NC_052155.1 coordinate 29,013,800, forward strand.
CCATGATTCAGCAGTGCTAACCACTGAGAGAAGCGTTGCACTGGTATCAGGAGTGTCCATTTAAAACGTTCAAAATTCAAAAATGGAAATAATTTATTCAAAGTTGAGGTATCAGCTTGGGACTCATGTGTTTGCACATTTTTGCTAACCCCCATTGGGTGCTACTGGGCCTAGCTGTTGCTGACAAGAAATAAGGCAAGATTAGTGCACCAGCTGTCATTTCTGTCACTCTCTTATACTCTTGAGTCTCCTTTGCTAGGTCTGATAGGGCTTGGGTGGAAATCCGCAGTATAATTACAGCTGAAAAGGTGAATTGGGCTTTCTTTGGTGCTGTTCTGCTTCTTTATATAGCATCTGCTTTTGATTTAATGCTTCAGTTCCCCTTGCATAAATAGAACATGGCCAGAAAATTGTACTTTTATTTTCATTCTCCCCGCGCTTGAAAGGATTAACAGAAAATAACGCTCGGCAATCATTCTGCGACCGTTCATTTTTATGAATGCAGGTGTGTGACAAAGGCTTCAGCAAAGGATTTGCATGACAAAGGCACATGAATGCATATCACTTTACAAAGTCTGCTTCACCATGAAAAGAATTAAACTGTGATGCAATTACAAGAATATTGGGCATCGTTAATCTTTTTGCATTCAGCTAGAACTGCGGGAAGTTTCAAAATTTGCATCGCAATGATGTGCGTGACAGATAAACATCTATTAAAAGGAACAGCCTGGAACTGAAAATAAAATAGTAAATGTTAAACGTCCACATTACGAATGGCAGCATCTGGAAAGGGTAAACACCAAGGGCAGGTATGGTAGCTTGTCCCAAGGGGTTTGGGGTGGGGGGCGTGGGGGGGGGGGGGGGTTGCTGAAGTGTGTCACCCATGTGGTCAATTCCAGCGCCACTTGACCCAGAGTCACAACACAATTGAAATTAACAAATAATTCTGAGAAAAACACCCAAAGTCTTCGACCCTGTGTGACCCAATAACTACAGTCACCAGGTTTGTAAGTTTAAACACAGTTAATTTTTATAAACAACAATAACTATAATTAAATACAGTAAGAAGTCTTACAACACCATGTTAAAGTCCAACATGTTTGTTTCAAACACTAGGTAAGGAAGGAGCAGTGCTCCGAAAGCTAGTGTTTGAAACAAACATGTTGGACTTTAACCTGGTGTTGTAAGACTTCTTACTGTGCTCCCCCCAGTCCAACGCCGGCATCTCCACATTATAATGAAATATGCAGAAAATACAACTGGTTAACTATTATCTAATCCCAACCCCCCCCCCCCCGCCCACCCTTTTACTTGGCCTATCCTCTACACACACACACACATGCACACACACATACACACACATTCTTACATACACACACACACAAGATAGACAAATAAATACAGAGGGGAAAAGAAGGGTGTAAAAATAATGATGAAAGTAAAAGGGTAAGAGTCTTTATTTCAGATGATTGTCTTCCAGAACACCTTTCTTCAGTCTGTAATGATTTTCACTGTAGATTCATCCAGGTTCTCTGTAGGTTCAGAAATACAGCAGCTATGCAGATTTTCTGGAGAGAGAGAGAGAAAGCTTCTCTGAGCATCCAGGATCCAACTCTCCTTTCTGTGGTTCTCTGAAAACCATCGCGCTCGGGTAGGACGCAATCACCACCTGTTGCCGGTCAGAATACGGCCTTTTGCCAATTCATTAGCCACTAGCCAAACAATCGAACCGAATCCCTCCAATCTCTCAGCCAAAAAGTCTGCGTTTCGCTGTTCAAAAGCAAGATTGCTATTTTTAACTTCTGAGTTCCTCACTTCCTCTGCCATTTAACATCCATGGATCAAAAATGATAGAGGCAAAATAAAAGAAATGGGAAATAAGGGAATCAACAAAAATGGCCCTTACAAGTATCATGTGACCCCAATCGGCCAATGGGGATGCAGCCCCTGAACTCTGAGGGTGGAATGCGGGAGTCCCAGTCAGTTCGGAGTTTGGAGACTTAGAACATGGTGGCTTTTTATCACACTCTCTTATATAGTTTCTTACTTTAATAAACATTCCCTTGTTAATCTAGCTAGTGAACCCCAATCTGTCACCATGTTTCAGTGGAAATGTTTGGGCCATCCACCCCAAAACTGGAAATTCCTGCCCAAGGTCAATGGATCTTTAAGTGGTCCATTAAGTTTTCCACCCTGCCCCTGACAATTCCCACGGTGGGCTGGACCAGAACCTTTACCCCCCAAGTGGACAAAAGGGTTGGATATTTGCCTTGACTGTTGTTGAGTCGACAAGTGGCTGGACTGGGAAATGAGCTGGAGGCCTGTTACCCTCAGTCATCATCCCTGCCAGGTATGGGAGGAGGGGCATTATTGTGTAATGCGAACAGTGGAGATATATCCAACAAATGATCTCCTTACTAGCAATGCTGTTCACAAGTAATGTCCTTTACAACCAGCATTATTATGGGTGGCACTTTATGTTTTAAAAGATCCCTGATATTGAGGAGGTTCTCTGTTATGGGGAGAGGTTCTCTGATATGAGGGGATTCTCTGATATTGGGTCTCTGATATTGGGGGTTCTCTGATATGTGGGGGTCTCTAGTATGGGTGGGGAGTTCTCTGTTATGGAGTGTTCTCTGTTATGGGAGTTCTCTAATATTTGGGGTTCTCTGATATGTGGGTGTTCTCTGTTATGGGGGAGTTCTCTGATATAGGGGGTCTCTGTTATGGGGGTTCTCTGATATGGGGGATCTCTATTATGGGGGTTCTCTGTTATGAGGGTTCTCTGTTATGGGGGTCTCTGTTATGGGGTCTCTGTTATGGGGGTCTCTGTTATGGGGGCTCTCTGTTATGGGGGTTCTCTGATACGGGGGTTTTCTAATATGGAGGTGCGCTAATATGAAGATCTCTGATATGGAGAGTCTCTCATCTGGGGGGCTTTCTGTTATAGGGGTTCTCTGATATGGGGCATCCCCAATATGGCGGTCTCTGATATGAGGTGTCTCTGATACGGGTGTGCTCTAATATGGGGGTCTCTGGTATGTGGGGGGTTCTCTGTTATGGGGCTTCTCTAATGGGGTCTCTGATATGGAGCGATATATATATGATATATATGGATATCAGAGACCCTGATATGGGGTGTCCCTGTTTTAGGGCTTTGACAGGGGGCTTCTCTGAAATGGGGGCCCCTGGTAGGGATCTCTGGTGACTGATCTCATAGGGATCTCTGGGATCCTCAAGTGGAGGTCTCTGATGGAGGTCTCTGATGAGGGATCAGGTCACATTGGGTGCTGTCGGGGTGGGTGACCAGGAATTCCTTTGTTGTGGGAGGATGCCATGACATGTCAGCGTGCGGGCAGGATTTGTCAGGTCTTGCTATCAAACTGCCCACCGGCCACCCGATTGTGATATTCGGAATGGAATCCCTTACGCTCCCCGCTGTGCATCACTTTGCATGGCTGGGGAGTGTGAATCTCATCTGCACCCGCTCCTAGCACCAGTTCAAAGCAGGAGCGATTCAACTCTTGCGGGTGATCATAGGGCTGGATTCTCCATTTTTCAGGCTATGCCCAGAGGACCGTGGCGTTTTACGTAAAAAAAAATCGGCGCCACCCCAGCACCAATCCTCCGACTGGTGAAGGGCTAGCAGCCGCTTGGGCTCCATGAAATAAACGGGCAGAGAATTGCAGGGTCCATGGCCATGCAGGCGAACGGCGACGACCTGCAACGGTTGCGCCATACAACATGGTGCCGCCGTGCGCGGACCCGAAATGCCAGATAGTGCCCCCCTGGACACCCCCTGGCGATCCCCCACCAATTTCCTAGCCCTCATTGAAGTCCCCCAGCCAGCTGCACGGCTCCCACCCGACTGAGGCGGCGCTGGACACAGTCCGCAAACGCCACACCGGCTTCCTGAAGGCTGAAACCTTGAGTCAACCACGAGGTCGGGAACTTGGCCCTTCAGGGGCAAGGCATCGGAAGGGCCAACAGGGGACGTCCTGAGGCCGTCCCAACGACATGTGTCACGTGTCGCGATGATGTCGTTTCAGAGTGGGCAGAGCGTGCGAAAACAGGCGACGCCCCAATTCCATTGTAAAAAGGGATTCTCCACCAGTTCGCCAATTATAAAATCGCTGTCGGATAATCCCGTCCATAGTCTCCCAAACAGAGAATCCAGCCAGCTTGAAGCACGGATTCTTCAAAATTCAGAGAGTGATAAGAATCTGGGACTTGTGAATAAGATAAATCCTTTTCAATGGAAGCTAGTGTCAGCTAGTTCGTATGATCCATTGGGCCTTGCTTGGTTTTCGAGTGAAAGAAACGAACCTCCCAGAGGTTTCTTTTCTCTCAAATTAGTCAAAGTTTTACTCAGTTTTTAAAATATTATTTATCCAAGGAGAAATAGTTTGGTCGTTGGGGAAGGGGGTGGATGATGGAATGAGTTCCATACTCTTTTGCCATATAAGCATTAAGGGAATAGTAAACCTATCTAACTGCAATAAACATGAACAACAACTCGGAGAGGACCAACATTACTTTGTTTTTTTCGTCTGCAACGTTACCAGTAATCTTGCAACTGCCTCAGCAGCCAATGCTACATATCGCCGTCGAACTTCATTACACTACAGGAGAGGGCAGCTGTTACTTCAGTAATGGGGCAGCACACTGACGGATCTGATGATATCTCCTGTTGCTGCCGGATGCATTGATTTCCCTCGATGCTTAGTGCAATAGTCCCTTTCATTGCAGTCGAGAGTGCCTGGCGAGGTTGGCTGTAGATCTATAGAAGCTGACAGATGTCAAGACATGGCAGTCTTATGCACGATACCTTGTTGAATTTACAGTAAGTGGTAAACCTGAGGTACTCACATCGCATCAGGTGGCCCCAAATGCTAATGACCTGTTTCTGTTGCCTCAAATCCACCACCTTAGCTTCTCGCCCTAGCCTTGCTGATAAACCCTTGATGCAGGGTTGCTCCAAAGGACTGTAATTTAAGAAATTACTTCTGCTGCTCCACTTGATGGTTAAACTCAGCCAGCCTTCCACTGGTGCCTAACTGTAGCTTTATCCAGGGTAAATGATGTCATGTGGGAATAAATGCATGTTGCACGTTAATTGCAATTTAACAAACATCCAAGAAACAAAACATCATTAACTCTAGATCTGTGTGTAAAGAGGTGTTGCAAATTCTTAGGCTCAGGTGCAATTTTAGGAGCATTATGCACAGCTTGCTTGCTTCTGAACAACCTGGAGATAATTTCACAAGCTGCCAGTTGGAATCCAAGCCTATATAAAATCGATTAGATGTTCAATGTTTTTGGATCTGCACGCCAAATTTGCAACATTGCTTCTACAATATTTGCGGCTTCTAAAGTTACACGTCTAAATATGCCTGCTGACAGAATTATGGCATATTATGAAAAAAATTATTTGGAAAGCGATGAATGATTCATCCACTCTTCACTTCTAACAGAGCAGGACCACCCTGACACCTCTTTTGAACAGTTGATTGTTTTTCTTGCACTGTGTTCCTCTCCCCCACCCACCCCACAGTGTTCTGGGTTTAAGTTTCATGGAGGGAACAGAGGGACTTGGGGGTTTACGTCCAAAGATATTTGAAGACAGCCCATCATATTGAGAGAATAATTAGCAAAGCATATGGGATCCCAGACTTCATAAATACAAGTGTTGAGCGCAAAAGAAGAGAAATTATGCTGAACCTTTCAGCCAAACTGAAGTATTGTGTCCAGTTCTGGTCACCGCATTTTAGGAAGGGTGCGATTGTCCTTTCTTCTTGTTTTTTTAAATAAATTCAGAGTGGTCAATTCATTTTTTTCCAATTGAGGGGCAATTTAGCATGGCCAATTCACCTACCCTGCACATCTTTGGGTTGTGGGAGTGAGACCCACGCAGACACGGGGAGAAAGTGCAGACTCTACACGGACAGTGCCCCGGGGATTTTGTTCCAGAAATTTTGTTACAGGTTAGTTTGGAGAAACAAGGGTTGATTTCCATTGAGCAAAGAAGATTGAGTGGAGATCTGGTTAAGGTGTACAAGATAATGCTAGGTTCAAATGAGGTAGACAAATCAAAGCCATTCCCATTGTCTGGGTGCTTCCTGTTTATTCCCTTATTCTCCCTTTCTTTTATTTTGCCACTATCAATTTTGATCCATGGATGATTAAGGGACATGTATCTTTAAGCCAAGCAGCAGGGAGGAGTGAGTAATTCATAAGTTAGGGGAAAGAACACTGCTAGGTTGAACAGGAGAACGCAGACTTTTTGGCACCAGAGAGAGAGATGGGGTGGGACTCGGTTCAATTGGCTGGCGGCCAAATTGCCGTACTCTGCATGGTAACGGGTGATGATTGGATCTTATCCCATTGGGATGGTACTCAGGGACCTCAGAGAGCAGTTGAGTCTTTGACGCAGAGCTATAAGGACCCGCTCACTCTTTCTCCTCCATGTATTCTCCAGGAAAGCTGGATCACTGGTGTATTTCTGAAGCTGCAAAGAACCTGAATGATTGAATCTACAGGGAAGCCATTACAGGCTGCAAACAAAGGCAAGAACCTGCTCTCTCTCTCTCTCCAGAAAAGCTGTGAGTGCTGAATTTCAGACTCCTGAGTGGATCTTAGGAACCAGGTTTAGAGGGAGTCACTTCGCTTGGTTAACTGGTCACCAGTCGGTTGGTTGAAGACAGGATTCTGCCTGACAACGATCAGTGATTCTTTCCCCCTCTGTGTTGTTTGTCTGTGTAGAGAGTGGGGCGAGTTAGAAAGGGTGGGAGGGGGAAGGTTCAGAAAAGGGTAGTAGACAGTCAGTTACATTTTATGTCCATTTAATTACAATACTGAACATAATAAAAGGTTACTTGCATTTTAAAGATACAAACCTGGTGATTGTAATCTGATTGGGCTCAACTAAAGAACGCAGGTATTTGAAATCATATCTAATCTCACCTGTATTGCGACTCTGGTTCGAGTGGGGCTGGAATTGACTGCGCACTAGCCCAGGGTGACATGACACTCTCCACCTCTCTCCATCTCTCTTTCTCTCTCGGGCAAGCCTGAAACTCAGGCACTTGAAGATTGTAAAATTGATTCTCGTGCACAAGGTCACCAAACTGCACTCAACATCTAACCAGATATTTTTAGACCTGTGGCGATGACACCAATTTAATAATAAAAAAAAACATGGTTCTGCTAGAGATGCTACCATTTTACAATTAATCTTTCCACTTTATAGCATAAGTGACAAAAAATATATTGGATTTTACATACATTGATGATATGCATTTAAGAAATTCATGAAAGTGATTTAATGTTAAATGTACAAAGATGATCTTCCTGCAAGAAGGTTGAATTATCCCCATCAGATATTTAAAGCACACATGAGACTGGATGGTGTGGGCTTCGGCAGAGTCAATGCGGATCATTTTCAACTTCACCGTCTGTGCAGTATAATGACAGAGAAATTGCTCGCCAAGTGGATAACTCAGCAAATATCATCCATTGACATACCTCATTACTTTTCTGAAAGAATCGTGGCATGGGTTTATTGATAAAGTTATCAAAATGTCTTTGACATTGCACGGAATCCGCATAGAAAACCCTCTCAATATTCCAATTCATGACAAACAATGGCTGTATTTTGTTGTGTTCTGTGTTCTTGTTTTGCAATTAATCTACAGAACTGCTCGTGACTTAGTAAGAATGATGATTTATGAATGTACATGTGATCAGAATGTTATACAGACCAAGTTATTACAGAGTTACATTAGACTCTCCAAGAGCTACCCTTATGTGCAACGGTCCTCGTGTACACCCAACAACCTTCTGCTGGTAGCCTGATGTCACCTGGCTGATCTCTGATGCCACCTGCTGTTGGGAGGTCGCAATACTGAGTACATGTAATATTATCTGCAGGCATATCACCACATATTTATGTTCATACTTTTTTTTACAAGGAGCAAAGGAGCAGGAAGATACACAACCCAGCAGCTGCATTTGTTCCGATGGCACTCAGCGAAGGCTTGTTCTTACCGATGAGTCAGGAGGTTGCGGATTCAAGTCCTATTCTGAACTTGAACTCAAAAATCTCAAGGCTGACACTCCAGCACTGAAGGAGTGCTGCACCGCCAAACGTGCTGCCTTTCAAGTACAATGTTAAATGGAGGTCCTTTCCCTCTCGGGCGGATGTAAAGGATCCTGTGGCACTACTTCAAAGAAGAGCAGGGAAGTTATTCGCAGTGTCCTAGTCGATATCTATTCCTCATTCAACATCATAACAAACAATACCAAGAAATTGTTGCCTGTGAGAGCTTGCTGTGGCACAGATTAGCTGCCACAGTTCTGATATTGCAATAGCGACTAGACTTCAAGAGAACTTCTTTATGAAGCTCTTTGGGACTAATCTTGGATGTGAAAAGTTCTATGTAAGTGCAAGTCTTTTTTTCTATTCAGGAATGCTTTATCCATACTGCTCTGACCAGGACAGCACATTCTACATCTTGGACAAGGACGAATAGGGATGGGTAAAAATTCAGGTCTTGCCAGTGATGACCATATTTCATGAAGGAATTTTCTTATAATTTAGAGTACCCAATTAATTTTTTCTAATTAAGGGTCAATTTAGCATGGCCAATCCACCTACCCTACACACCTTTGGACTGTGGGGGTGAGACCCACACAAACACGGGGAGAATGTGCAAACTCTACACTTACAGTGACCCAGAGCCAGGATTGAACCTGGGGCCTCGGCGCTGTAAAGCAGCAGTGCTAACCATTGTGCCACCGTGCTGCTTTGAAGGAATTATAATAATTTTATTGTCACAAGTAGGCTTACATTAATACTGCAATGAAATTACTGTGAAAAGCCCTTAGGCGCCACATTCCAGCGCCTGTTCGGGTACATGAAGGAAGAATTCAGAATGTTCAAATCAGCTAATAAGGACATCTTTCGGGATTTGTCGGAGGAAACCAAAGCGCCCGGAGGAAACCCACACAAACATGGGGAGAATGTGCAAACTCCACACAAACAGTGACCCAAGCCGGGAATCGAACCTGGGACCCTAGCTCTGTAATGCGACAGTGCTAACCACTGTGCTACCGTGTCGCCCATAAATCAATAAAAAATCTATTCTACCTGCAACAATGTATCCTAGGGCAAGGCCTGCAGCAGTAACCTCAGCCCTGGAGATCCTATATTTCACCTGAATGCAAGCATCCGTTCTACCTTATATTGGGGCTGGTTTAGCTCACAGGGCTAGATCGCTGGCTTTTAAAGCAGACCAAGCAGGCCAGCAGCACGGTTCGATTCTCGTACCAGCCTCCCCGGACAGGCGCTGGAATGTGGTGACTAGGGGCTTTTCACAGTAACTTCATTGAAGCTTACTCATGACAATAAGCGATTTTCATTTTTTTTTAGTATTGTGTCTCTATGCACACACATCTCGGTAATTCTGTGTTGCACAATGTGTTTATTGGACTAAAATATATTGTCACAGCATTCGTCAGACACTTACTCAACTGTTGCCTTTTCAGGCTTGTTGAAGCTTTCAAGATACTGAGAAGTTGTTTTCCTGGGTGGAGAATCTAAAACACGGGGGCACAGTTCCAGGATAAGGAGCCAATCAGTTAGGACTGAGATGGGAGAGAAACTTCTTCACTCAAAGGTTTGTGAATTTTTGGAATTCTCGACCCCAGGGGATCATGGATGCTCCATCGTTGAACACTTTTATGGCTACGGTAGATGGGTTCTCAGGGCACTAAGGAATATGGGGAGGTCATAAAACAATAGCTGATGTATGTGATTCTCACTTCCCAATGCAATGTGATGAAAAGGAAGTCAAGAAATAATCAGAAGGAAGTATAGTGTATTCTACAACAGAAAACTACAAATTAATCTGAAAGTATTTATAGCAGAGATCATAACAATCTGTGAAAATGAAGTGCTCCCTTGGTGAAGCTACAGCACTGAACCACATGCATGCTAAATATCAGAAGCAGCATGTTACAGACAGTTCAACAACAATATTTGCATAGACTACGGTGGTGCAGTGGTTAGCTCTGCTGCCTCATGGCGCCGAGGTCCCAGGTTCGATCCTAGCTCTGGGTCACTGTCTGTGGAGTTTGCACATTCTCCCCGTGTTTGCGTGGGTTTGCAGGGTAGGTGGATTTAAATTTAAAAGAAAAAAACAAATATTGGCATAAACCAATTTCATCCCCCAGCCACCTTCACATCCTTGTTGCAGATGTGTATTGGACAAAGGGATGAATTCTAGAGGTGAAGTGAGAGTCAGTGTCCTGAACATCCACATCACATTTCTCCAATGGGGCATCAAGGGGCCTGGCTAAAAAATAAGTCAATGTGAATCAGGAGGAAGAAAAACTATCCATTGGTTTTGACCATATTTTGTGCGAAGGATGACCCTAGCCATCACAGCCCGAAGAGATAATTGCAGGAGTTCCTTAGGGTAGGGTCCTAGGCCCACACGTCTTCAATCCCAATCCCTCAGTCATAAGGTCAGAAGTGGAACGGTCACTGATGGTTACATAATGTTCAGTCCCATGCATACATCCTCATGTAATGATTGGATTGGATTTGTTTATTGTCACGTGTACCGAGGTACAGTGAACATTATTTTTCCGCAAGCAGCTCAACAGATCATTCAGTACATAGAAGAAAAGGGAATTAAACAAAATTCAAGAAAATACAAGAAAATACATGAGAATACATAATAGGGCAACACAAGATATACAATGTAACTACATAAGCATTGTAAGAAGTCTTACAACACCAGGTTAAAGTCCAACAGGTTTGTTTCAAACACGAGCTTTCGGAGCACGGCTCCTTCTTCACCTGAAGAAGGAGCCGTGCTCCGAAAGCTCGTGTTTGAAACAAACCTGTTGGACTTTAACCTGGTGTTGTAAGACTTCTTACTGTGCTCACCCCAGTCCAACGCCGGCATCTCCACATCATACATAAGCATTGGCATCGGATGAAGCATACAGGGTGTAGTGTTAATGAGGTCAGTCAATAAGAGGGTCATTTAGGAGTCTGGTGATAGTGGGGAAGAAGCTGTGAATGAAGATGGTAATGAGGCAGTTCATGAAATGAAATGAAAATCGCTTATTGTCACGAGTAGGCTTCAATGAAGTTACTGTGAAAAGCCCCTAGTCGCCACATTCCTGCGCCTGTCCGGGGAGGCTGGTACGGGAATCGAACCGTGCTGCTGGCCTGCTTTAAAAGCCAGCGATTTAGCCCAGTGAGCTAAACCAGCCCCTGGTTGCCTTATACTACACGACTTGGATAACATCCAATGTTGAACTGATAAATGGAACGTTACATTAATAACAGAAAGAAAGAATGAGAAGCAGGAGTAGACCATCTGGCCTTTGACCCTTCTCTTCCATTCCCTACGATTGTGGTTGGCTTCAATCTCAACTCCACTTTCCTGTAATATTCCTATATCCCTTAATTCCCTTAGTACCCCAAAATCCATCAACCTCTGTATAGAATAGTGTCAACAACTATTGAGAATTTGAAAGACTCACAATCCTTTCTCTTTGCAGTAACTTGGCTCCACTAATCAGGTACAAATCCAACTTGCCTCCTGGATTGAATTTAGCAAACCTCCATGACCGTTCAGAAGGTCACCCTCAAAGGGGCCAGACATTATATCCTCCCCCCCTTTCCAAATTACTTAATACACAGAATGATAGTTAACTTATACAGTTCCCCATCATTTCAAACAATGAAATATTTTTAATCAGTTCACCAAAAACTCTTCCTGTAGACACTCACATTAGGTCTCTCGTCTGAAACTGAGACTTCAACCTCTTCTGTTTCAGTCAAACCTATAACTCTTGCCTGTCCCGGCCAGCCAACAGCACCCCCAACTGGCAACAATAAATCATGCAGTAACATTGGTTCCTGGGATGCCTCTCACCCATGTAGATGGTCCACATGTTCCCTCAAAATTCTGTCTTAGCCACAGCAATTCCTGAAATGCAGTTTGGGACACTGCTGAAATTCCTCACATTGACTGGGTCATCTATTTCGAAAGATCTTGCATCATTAATTGAATCACGCTTTCGCTTTTGCCTGCACTGTTTTGCCTCCACCCTCCCGGCTAAATTTTGAATACCGCGCTTAGCTTGGTCCTTAACCGTTGACCTATCAAAGGCTCTGCTGTAGATATACCTATGGTCGAATAGGGTGGTGTGGGATGGGCCTGTATGCGACGAGGAACTGAGCTACCTTTATCCCCAAAGATGTAGCTGGCTGATTTTTAAGTCGGCCTTGAAAGTTTGGACTGCCTGCTCAGCAAATCCGTTAGATGAGGGTTGATACGGTACAGTACTGACGTGTTTTATCCCATTGGAAGACATGAAGCATTGAAATTTGGCGTTAGTAAAAGACATTCCATTATCTGACATGAGTACTTCAGGTAAGCCTTGGAGCATGAAGCACTGGTGAAGCTTCTCTACTGCAGCACGTATGGTTGTGGAACTCATCTCAAATACTTCCAACCATTGGGAATGGGTATTTACTGATAGTAGAAACATTTTGCCAAAACATGGTCCTACATAATCTATGTTGACTCACACCCATAGCTGACCTGGCCGTTCACAAAGATGTAATGGGATGGCAGTGGGCAAATTCTGCTGTAACTGGCACTGATCATAGTGCTAATCTCTCAATATCAGTGTTGATGCCTGGTCACCAAACATAGCTTCTAGCAAGCGTCTGAATTTCTGAAATGCCGAGATGGGCACTATGCGACTCTGCAAGGAGTAATTCCCTTCCTGGCACAGGGAAAATTACTCTTGCTCCCAATAGGATGATGCTGTCCTCACAGCTTAGCTATTTCTCCTGACGTGGTTTGGCTTCAGGTCTTCAGATCTCCTCTCATTCTGCCAACCTACTAATATTTTGTGTCTTATCTTTGATAACAGCAGATCTCTGCTAGTCCACAATTTTATTTGCTGTGCTGACACTGGCAAAGAGTTTAGGCAATTCATTCTCATCATGATTTCTTGTGGCACAGGGAGGTGTACTCTCTAGCAGTGGAAGGCGACCAAGAGTATCAATGTTGGCACTCAGTGTCCTTGGTCGGTGTTCTAATATATATTCATAAGTTGATAAGATCAAGGCCCAATGCTGAATCCTGACTCATGCAATTGGTAGAGTAGTCTTGTCCTGCTTGAAAAGATCCAATAATGGTTTATAATAATAATCTTTATTGTCACAAGTAGGCTTACATTAACACTGTAATGAAGTTACTGTGAAAATCCCCGAGTCGCCACAGTCCGGCGCCTATTCGGGTACAGAGGGAGAATTCAGAATGTCTAATTGACCTGACTAGCACGTCTATGGGACTTGTGGGAGGAAACCACCCAGAGGAAACCCACGCAGACACGGGGAGAATGTGCAGACTCTGCACAGACAGTGACCCAAACGGGAATTGAACCCGGGACCCAGCGCTTGGTCTGTTAAAACAATAAAATGTCTTCCATAGACAAGCTGGTGCAATTTTCTCACTCCATACACAACAGACAGTCCTTTTTCGCTCTTCGTAACCTTTCTCAACTTCCAAAAGGGTTCTTGTTATCTATGCAATGGGCGTAACAGACCCATCATCCACTCTGTGGGCTAAAACTGCCCCAACACCATCAGGTGAGGAGTCACACATCAGTACTAACTTCATGGATTTGTCAAAATGTTCCCGTCGACAAGATCAATGCAATAGTTGATTTGCTTTATTAAATGTTTCTCCCAGAACCATGTCTGGTGTTTCTTCAGTAATGGTGTTGACAGATTTGGAAGGAAACACCCGTAATAATTAACCATCCTGAGGAATGATTTAAGCTCTGAGGTGTTTCCAGGGCCAATTTTATTGTCCTTCTTTTGTCCACCATAGGATGCAGTCCGTGGGCATCCACACTGTAAGTGTGATAAACTACTTTGCTGGCCTGAAAAGTGCAATTTTTTCTTCTTAGGCGAATTCCCGTCTACTGAAATCTCAAGATTATCCAAGTGTTCTTCTTCAATTACTAATCAAGCTGATGAAATGCCGAAAGCCAAGTGTGTATACTGATATAATCCTTTATGGGTATGAACAATCACATATCCTCTGAAAGCAGCCTCCAACTCCAACTGTTGACAGAGATGACTCATATCCAAGTTCGTACATTTTGTGCATATAAATCTTCTGGCTTCGGGATAAGATATCAGTCCAGCTTTGGTGTTAATTTATAGTCCCCACGGATGTGGATTGGTTTATCTGGTTTAACAACAGGTACTGGGGGGCTGTCCTTACAGTGAATTGGGCTGGTTGGATGATATGCAGATACCCAGTTCCTCCAGCCTTTCTAGCTCGGACTCAACTTTCTCCAAAAATGCATCGAGCGCAGATTTATCCCTGATAAAACTTTGGGTGGCTTCTGGGTCTATGTGAACTTTTGTCTTAAACTTTTATTTTGCCATGTTCACGCTGAAAAACATCTTGATACTTCCTGATCACTTCATTCCTTAATTCTGAAAGTTTCCAACCAGTCTTGGAGCCAGTCACGGCCAATTAGATTTGGTCCTTGATTAGACACCATGATTAATGGAAGTTAGGCAGGTTGCTGCCAATAACTCACAGGTGATATGATTGTCCCTACTGTGTTAATGTGCTCGGGGCTGGACACGCCCGATCATCTAACCATGCTAGTGGGCTAGACAGCTGGTTTGTGATGCAGAGCAAGGCCAGCAGAGAGGGTTCAATTCCCAAACCAGCTGAGAATTCTGAGTTCTCTCTCTATGTACCGGAATAGGTGCCGGAATGTGGCGACTAGGGGCTTTTCACAGTAACTTCAATGCAGTGTTAATATAAGCCTATTTGTGATGATAAAGATTATTTATTTGTTTTATTTATAATGGCCTCCCCCATGTAGGTGGACAATCTAGCTGCTGTTTTCTGCAGCCTCAGAGGCTGATCCCCTTCTCGAAGATATCTGTAGGTTTGCTCTCCTACTATGGTATGTTGCTCGTTGTGTTCTCTCTTTAATTGGCTCTGTTTATGGCGGTTAATATGGTCGCCTTCCTTAATTCTAATTACGTTTGCTCAAGAGTCGCCAGGTATCTTTCGATACCACCACAAGGTTCAAAACCGAATACTGATCAAAGACTCGATACACCAGTTAGTAAGTTCGAACTCAATGCTCATTTATTTACATACAGTCAATTATACTCATGCACAAACTCTACCAACTAAACTATCACTACTACTAAAGCCTATACTTAGCTTCGGGTGCCCACTCAGTCAGAGGAACAATGGCCATTATCTGGTTCTGAGGCTGCTGGGGTCGAGCTGGTACAGAATAGTAGCTAGGAGCGTCTGTCTCGTAGCATGTGTTGACTTTGGACTTACTTGTTCTGGTGCAGCTGCTAGGCAGGTCTCTCGTCGCTGAGAGCCAAGGCCAATAAGAACGATTCTTTCTTGGGGGCTTCTTCTTATACCCGAAAGGGGCTTCATGCACTTTTGGGCGGGCCTTGAACTTGGTCCCAATTAATTGGACCGTATCCTGATCATCAGTATCGATTTCCTCCAATAAAGGGGTGGTTGCCCTGATTGCTGGGCGGGTCCTAGGTAGCCGTTGGCCTGCTTTGTTCTAGTCTCCTCTGGCGCCTTTATTGTGTCTGCTTTAGTAACGTTTACCTAAATGTTTCTCTTTTGTCCCCGGAGATGACTGATTAGTATGGTAATGGCTTTGCAGTATCGGTCTTGTCTGGGAGCTACAGCTCCAATCAACAGACAAACCTTGCCCCTGCTTGCTTTCTCAGCATTGTCCATTTTCCCTGCATTCTTTGCAAAGTGTCCATTTTGTAATCGGGACGTGGCCACCCCAGGTGGCTACATTCCCTCCTTGTTATCCTTAACGCGAAGCGTGAAGGATCACATTACCGCGTCGTCTTCGTTCTCTGACCAAGCGGTGCACCCATAACTAGGCTCTACACTGCCCTATGCTATGAAACACAATTTTACCTAAAATCATTTTAAATACATACATTTTTATAAAACTCTATGGGGCGCTATGACATTCAGGCATGCATTACAAAATAAAAAAAACTGGAACCTCTAACTGTCCTCAATAAACTATCCTCACTCAAACAATTTGAAAATAATCTAAAACATCTTAAACTGTACAAATAGCAGCACACAAATTTCTCTGGCTTGGCAGTTAAGCACAGAGTTTACATTTCTTTATTGAACAAAACATGCACAGAATAAAAAAACGGATGCACTTTAATTCATGTCAATGGGTTCGGGGGTTTGGTGAAGTCCGAAGATAGGGGACCTAAACGTGTATACCGGGGTGCGAGAACGGTAGGCTCTCCTTCGCCATTTCATGATTCTAACTGTCTGCACAACACTGCAAAGTATCACCAGTACTAAGAGGGCTTCTACTACGTATGAAAGTGAATACCAGGTGATAAACTTATCACACCAGGTCGGGGTATTGTCAACTGTCGCTGGGGTCTGTGTGTGGAAAGGGGTGGGAATCATTGACGGCTTGTGTGATAGGGGTGAGGGGGTTAGCGTGCACGCTCAATCGAAGGGATCCTGTTAAGATCCAGGTGAAAAAGATGGAGGTCATCTTTATCTTTCGTCTTTCTTCTTCTTTTCTTCTTGTTGCTTCCTGAGGTTCCGGAATTCTGTGAACAGAAGCATAATATCTGTTATTATCTTGCTTAAGATTTCATATGTCTGTCTGTCTGTCCTTTATTGCCAATTACCCTCTATAATTTTTCACCATCTGTGACTCCCTCATTTTTTTTAAAAAAACCTAACTTCTGGACAAGACATCCGAGACAAATACTGACATAGTGTGAGCCGTCTCGCAGCCTGTGCGATTTACCATCCCAGTGTTTGAGGATGCAAATAGCATATGGCGAGCAACCTAAGGGTCGCCGTAAAACAAAAAAAACATTTCGAACGAAAAGTGCCGAAATGGGGTGTGTATGGGTCGCGGCGGGTAAGAAATGGATGGAATCACTGGGGAGGACGGTGATCAGTGCTGTATGTGCTCTACCGGAGCATAGCTGACCAGAGGGGGGGGGTCCTCAGGCAGGGCGGGGACCAGTGCCGTTTCTCCACTGCATGAGCAACCATCAAGAATGGGTAAAAATGTGGTCATCGTGGTTGTTGCAGTTATGTCTCTTGTCTCTCGAAGCAGAAGAGCAGTTATGAACTCGTGTCTGGGCAAATTTTTACATCTCAAAGGTTTCTGTGGACAAACTTGTCCCAACGGGCGTCTGGGGACAAACTTGCTCCATTAACTGCCAGGGGGCGTTAAAGGAGTGGTGGCGTGGGGCCGTGAAAAATGTGCAAATTTAAAAAGAACACTTAACAGTAACACTAACGGACAAACATACAACAAACATGGTGCAGGTTCCATCAGAAAGGACACCGTATCTCTCCATCGGTTCCTTTTACCATCATCTGGACACCCTCATTTCTCAATAGCAACCAGAGTCACAAAGGGATTCATTTGGTGGGAGTCAGACTCTATGTCATCATCTTCTCCCGGCTGCCATACTCTCGACTGGAGTAATCTTGCTACAGCTGCTTGGGGCGGATTGGGGTCCACTCATCATTCCGGATGAGCCTGAACAAATTGTCGCGGTGCCAGAATCGTGTGTCGAGTCTGGAGCTACAGGGGTTCAGTCCGTAAACGTCGTGCGGTGGGTCTGGGTCAGGGGCTTTTATGTACGTGATTTTGAAGGGGTCACTTGAATCATGCTCGGATTCGCTGGGAGTGGGGCCTGGTACATGGGGATAGTCATAACGTGGTGTGCTGTGGCTGTCGTCATTGCTGTCACTGTCGCTGTCGCTGCTGGTTGAAGGAAGGGAGAGGGGGAGTCGTGCTTCTGGGGGTGGAGTTGAAGTCGTGTCTGAGGACAGGCTGGAGTGGCTGGGGAGGGTAGGAATGCGTCATCTGTGGGCGGGGCGTGCTCGTCTGCTGCTGTGAGCAGGATGTGGTGTGTCTGGTTATTCTGCGAGCCATAAGCCTTGAGCTGGTTTATGTGAAACCACGCAGACTTGCCATTGGAATTTGTAATCTTGTATACCGAGGGGCTGACTTTGTCCGAAATGGAGTACAGTTTGGAAAATTTAGGGAAAAGGAATGAACTGGGTTTGTATAGGGAAAGCATCACTTGCTGCCCTCCTGCAAAATCAGTGGCGTGTACTGTTTTGTCGAAACAAGCCTTGCTCTGTTTCCTCCGTGTCCCAAGTCTCACAGCTGCTGCGAGTTGGGCTGCCTTTATATTCTCAATTAGCTGCTGTACAGCATTTTCATGTGTGAGGGCTGTGACTGCGGGGCTGGCCAAATCCAGTCCTAATAAATACACTGTCCCTTTCATGGGGCATCCGGTCATGAGAGTGTGGGGGGTGTATCCTGTGGACATGGATACCATGTTCCGTAAAAACATTAAAGCAAATGGGAGAACTGAATCCCAGGTGCTGTTATTCTGCTGAACCATTTTCCTGAGGGTGGCTTTTAATGTCCTGTTCATCCTCTCGGCAATACCACTTGACTGGGGGTGGTATGCAATATGAAACTTTTGTCTTATGCCGAAAATTGTGAGGACGTTTTTCATTACGCGTCCTGTAAAATGGGAGCCTTGATCGGATTCAATACTGCGGGGGAGTCCCCATCTTGTGAAGATGTGGTGTGTTAGGATTTTAGCTGTTGTTTTTGCCGTATTCGTTCGAGATGGAAAAGCTTCCACCCATTTTGTGACGGTGTCGATAACCACCAACACATACTTATATCCGTTTCTGCAAGGGGGTAGGGGTCCAATGTAATCTATCTGCAGATTTGTCCAGGGGCCATTAACGGGGCAGATATGATTAAGTTTAGCCTTTTTTGCATATCTGTCCGGATTGTTCTGGGCACAGATCAAGCAATTCTCAATATAGTGGGTTACATCGGCTTTTAAATCAGGCCACCAGCAGAGCGGTCTGAGGTGGGCTAAGGTGGGTTCAATGCCTTGGTGTCCATGATTGTCATGGAACTGACACATTATCTGGTTCTTATCCTGCCTGGGAACTACATAAATGCCTTCCTTCAAAATCACACCGTCATGTGTGGTTATTCCATTCTTAAACTTATCATAAGGGGCTGGGAAGGTTCTCTTTAAAACTTCCGCTCCGCCGGCCGGCGCCAAAACCAGCGCAAATGGCCTTTGGCGCCCGCTGCCCGGCGTCGGGGCAGGGCGATAGGCCTTCACCGGTCCACGCATGCGCCGGTGCGTCAGAGGCCGCTGACGTCACCACCGGCGCATGCGCGGTAGGGGGGATCTACCCACCTCCGCCATGGTGGAGGCCGTGCTGGCAGCGGAAGAAAAAGAGTGCCCCCACGGCACTGGCCTGCCCGCCAATCGGTGGGCCCCAATCGCGGGCCACGCCACCGTGGGGGCACCCCCCCGGGGTCCGATCACCCCGGGCTACTCCACCCCTGAACTGCGTGTACTGGGGTGTTTTCAGGGGGGTTCCAAAAATAACCATGCCTGGAACCTGCCTTCACTAGGGCATCTGCTTTAACGTTACTGGGGGGGGAAGAATGGTGATGACTGCGAACCTTAATGATTCCGTATTTTCTGTCTGTCGCCTTCTCTAAGATATGTTGCAGTAATAGGGCTGAAGGTAGGGGTTTTCCGTCTGCGGAAAGAAATCCTCTCGTTTCCCACAGGGGTAGGAATTCCGTTAAACTATTACAGACATACAAGCTGTCCGAATAGATGTCTGCTGGGGTCGGGAACGAGTCAGGGTGGTCTACAATATAAGCGATCGCTGCGGGTTCTGCTGCCTGTGAGCCTAAGTGTCCTGGAAACTTTAGTGAAATCTCATCTAGGGCGCGTCCCTGCGCGTCCTCTACATAAATGCCACAACTGGAGTCCCTGTTTGAGCATGGTCTCGGGACTCGTGGCTATGGTGGGGGCTGCTGCTGGGGTTACTTTGGTCAGTTCCCGGTAATCAATGGTCAGTCGCCATGATCCATCCGCTTTCCTGACGGGCCAAATTGGGGCATTGTTTGTGGAGGCTACTGATCTCAGTATGCTTTGGTCAAGTAAACTCTCTATTACCTTTGAGATTTCTCCTTCTGCTTCCTGGGGAAATCCGTACTGCTTCTGGGGCCTGGGGTCGGGACCTGTGATATGCACAGAGCCAGCCAGCCAGTTTGCCACAGTCGTGCTGTGCAAATGCTGGTTTGTGTTCTTGCAGCACTGCCCTAACCTGTTTGTCTGGACTAATGGCTCGAGGGTCGAACCAGAAGTCTCCTACTGAGCTAATCCTGTTCTCGTACTCTCCAACTGTGAGCGTGGCGGGGGCTCGTGCTGCGTTTGCCATTTTCCGAACACACTTGTTTACCGGATCAAAAGAAAGGTTGTGGGAGCTCATAAAATCGATCCCTAGGATATGTTCAGCTGTATGGGGCAGATCAACCAAAACTATGGGGTGCTTGGTTGTAATGTTGCCTGTTTGTATCGCTACAGGGGCTTTGATGTGTCCCTGTTGTCATGAAGGAATGAAGTGATAGGTGGATTGGCCATGATAAATTGCCCCTTAGTGTCCAAAAGAGTTGGCGACGTGGGCCTAGGTAGGATGATGCTTCAGAGGATCGGTGCAGGCTCGATGAGCTAAATGGCCTCCTTCTGTACTGTAGGGATTCTATGAATACTATTCTATGAATTGTATTCTTCTGTGATACAATTCTAACATACGGCAATCAATCTTCAGCAGAGGCGTCGAAGGGATCCACTCTACCGAAGACATGTCTGCAGCTATCTTCTCCTTCGCAAGCATGATTTTGACTGGACCAGGTTCTGAGCTGTTGCTCTCGCAAGCTCCACTTGTGCTTTCTTTCACTTCCTTGCCAAATTTAGTAACTTGGCTCCACCAGTTAGGGAAAAACATCAAATGTATATTTGCACAAGATGCTGTGTACAGAGTAGTACAGCCATGAGGATGGAAGTCTGCCTCCCGGAAAAGGCCCTGTTCTGCTCTGCGTTTCCTGCATGCTAACCACTGAATAGATAAGTGGGTCACATGACCCTTCAGAAGATCGCTACTTAAAGGGGCCAGACAGTACACTTCACATCTCATGGCTGACTCTTTTTTCTGAGACGGTCACAATGATTTAGAATATAGTCTTAGTCGACTCAATTTCACCTATTGTATTCCACACACCCCACACATTATATGCCAATATCTGTCTATATATCTCTCTATATATCTGTCGATATCCATCGGCAGCCTCTTTGCACTCTCCTCACCTATTTCATTCTCACCTAACTTTGCATCATCAGCTAACTTGAATATGTTGCACTCAATCCCCTTATCTTTATCAATAATTTAGATTGTAAATCATTTATTTTCCCTTTGTACTGTTGTGAAGTAGTTATAGTTTGATGTTGAGGTTAACAATCCATTCAGCTGATGCAGTGTGAATGGTTATGATGCCACCGGGAGTTGATCTCTCAGGTCGTAAGTTCAATGTGCGAGTGATGCTATGACTTGGATGGCCACAGTCACAATCAGAGTTGTTCCTCATGTTCTACGTAAATAGCTAGCAGCATCAAGAAGTCTGCTACTCGATTCAACCACCCTGCTTCTGAGCCCATTACCTGTGAGGTGCCAATTCTCACTTGGATCTCCACCCACTGCATCGGGTGTCTTTATCCACCTCCTTCCAGCAAACAATGTGGTATCCTTTTGACCCCCTTGTTTGTGAGCTTTTCGTGCAACCTTGTCGGGGTCCAGTCTCCCCCCCCCCCCCCCCCCCCCCCCCGTCTTTCCTTTGCCATCCAATATTCTTCATCTTAATCCATATCCTTTCTCCTCTGTATCACTCACTCTACCCTCTGCATTCCTTGTACAACCCCCCTTCCAGATTGCCCCCCATGTATTCCTCAGGTCTCTCCGGCCTAACCTCGCAATCTACCCCCTGTTGCATGTTGGACCTTTGTTGCGGTTGTTGCAATCCAAACACCAGTATATTATGATGCCAGATCAGAACTGAACATTTGCTCGGATGCCGGACAGGAACACCAATACTTTTTAACAAAAATTAAAAACTAAGAGGAAAGGATATTTTGCTCCAGAAGTGGTTCAATGCAAAAAATTAGGATGTGGTATATTAAAACAAACTTCATTATTAACAGTTTTAAACTACCTTAACACCACAGAAATATAGTTTAAGATTACCAGTTAAACAATGTTCAACCATAAAAATAAATTCTTTAACTTCTAACTGATGCCTCCCTTATCTCTAATCAAGCAAAACCCATCCCAGTTCACAAACCACTTTTAATAGAGTTAGCAAACACAATTTTTGGATAGAGAGATCTTTTGAGAAACTGCTTGGAGAGATGTCCTGTCAGATTAATGCTGAACCTCTGACAGCAGTCTGCAAAAGCTGCTGTTCAGCTCACAGCCAAAGCTAAACTCCAACTCTGCCTGCTACAGCCCTGGCTCCACCGACTAATTATATCATCCCTGTTCCACTCATATCCCATGGCCTACTTGCTTTTGTTTAAACACAATGGGCATGATGCAGCGACCCCATTGTGCCTGGCATAGATCCAGGTGCAATGGGTGAATTGCGCGCAAGCCTCAAAACAGACTCCCCGCTGGGGGAGAAATCTTTCACGAGTCATCCTCGTGGCACAATCTGGATCTCATCCTCACTGGGCGAGATCCAGATCTGTACATTTAAATGAGCATAATTGGTTATTTTAATATCCGGACACCGGATTCACCTAGCGCCGTGACTCACCAGACATGCCTGGGAGACCTTGCAAGGAAGCCATTTAGTACTGTGGACCAGTCATAATGACAATGACACTCCTGGAACCTGGGCAACTTGGCACAGCTAGCCTGGCAGGATGGCCACTTCCAGAATACAAAATGGACACTTGCAAAGAATGTAGGGAACTGTGGACAATGTTAGGAAAACAAGCAGGCACAGTGCCTGAATGTATATTCGGGAAGCAGTTATCAGACGGAATCGTAACTCTGGGTCGATTAGCATATTGATGGCCCATCTCCGAGGAACAAAGGACTAACACTCAGGGAGTTGATACTGTTGCAGACATCCCGGCGGCAGTTCCCCAAACCGAAAGCACAAACAAAGCCAGGCCAATGGCCACCTAAGACACGCCCAGCCATCAGGGCACCCACCCCTTTTATTGGTCAAGATCAATACCAGTGATCAAGAAGCGGCCCAATTAATTGGGGCCAAGTTTAAGGCCCGCCTAAAAGCGCGCGAAGCCGCTCCGGGTATAAGAAGGAACCCCCACGAGAAATTCGCTCTCTTGGACTTGGCTCTCAAAGTGGAGAGACCCGTCCTCCAGCATCACCAGAAGCAAGTAAGTTCAAGGTCAACGCTTGCTACCAAACTTTAGCTGTTCTCCTGTACTTCTTCGAACCCAACAACCTCAGATCCGAACAACGACCATTGTTCCTCTGACTAAGTGGGCACCTGAAGTTAAGTATAGGCGTTAGCGTTAGAGATAGTTTACTTTGTAGTACTGTTGTGCATGGGTGGATCTTACATGTGTGTGTAAATAAATAGTATTGACTTTGAACTAACTAACTGGTGTATTAGCTCTGATCAGTATTCGGTTTGAACCTTGTGGCGGTATCGAGAGATGCCTGGCGACTCTAAAGCAAACATAATTAGGATTAGGGAAGGCGACCATACTGACCGCCATATTTCGAACCAAATAAATATAGCAACACCTGGGTGGCACTGCCAGGATACCATAGACACTCCAGGCTGTCACACTAGCATTGCCTGGGTGCCCTGCTGTCAGGTTGGCACTGCCAGGGGTTGGGAACAGGATGGGGGAATTCTGTGAGAGGGGGAAAGTGGGAATTCCCAGGGACCTCTGCATATTGGGAGGGTGAAGGAGGTTCAAAGACATGGGAGGGGGCAAAAGGGAGGGGGAAGATCGGGACTGTGGGACACAATGGCGCTCGGATCTGCGAGGAGCCTTTCCTCCAACTTCATCCTCGACGGATAGAATCTCTCTGAGGTAAAAGAAAATTACAACGTGTGTGGGCAGCCTGGTAGCATTGTGGATAGCACAATTGCTTCACAGCTCCAGGGTCCCAGGTTCAATTCCAGCTTGGGTCACTGTCTGTGCGGAGTCTGAACATCCTCCCCGTGTGTGCGTGGGTTTCCTCCGGGTGCTCCGGTTTCCTCCCACAGTCCAAAGATGTGCAGGTTAGGTGGATTGGCCATGATAAATTGCCCTTAGTGTCCTAAATTGCCCTTAGTGTTGGGTGGGGTTACTGGTTTATGGGGATAGGGTGGAAGTGTTGACCTTGGGTAGGGGGCTCTTTCCAAGAGCCAGTGCAGACTCAATGGGCCGAATGGCCTCCTTCTGCACTGTAAATTCTATGATACTACGTACCATTGGATAGTGGATTGCTTCTCGGTGAAACACCCAGCTAAATGTGCCATTCAGCAGAATTTAATTTGAGTTCTCTGAATCGCACCCAATGTCTCTAATTATTTGCCCCCCAGGGAATCCCCAGAAATTATAACAAACAACTGTTAGGCATCACTTTGTAAACAGATTGGAGTGAAAGGTAATCTCATTTTTACGACATCGTAATTGCACCTTTTTGCAGCCACAAAGTCCGGCTGTCTTTCAAACCAGGACGTAAAGAAATATTACAAAGCAGAAATACACACACTTTAACCCAGGCTTTTAAAAACATTAGTGTACCAGACACATAAAATGCAATATATATAGAACATAGAACAGGGTCCAGGGCAACAGGGCACAGAACAGGCGCTTCGGCCCTCAATGTTGTGCCGAGCCATGATCACCCTACTCAAACCCACGTATCCACCCTATACCTGTAACCCAACAACCCCCCCCCCCCAACCTTACTTTTATTAGGACACTGCGGGCAATTTAGCATGGCCAATCCACCTAACCTGCACATCTTTGGACTGTGGGAGGAAACTGGAGCACCCGGAGGAAACCCACGCACACAGGGGGAGGACGTGCAGACTCCACACAGACAGTGACCCAGCCGGGAATCGAACCTGGGACCTTGGAGCTGTGAAGCATTTATGCTAACCACCATGCTACCCTGCTGCCCAGGGTATCAGGGCATTTGATATATATATATCAAATATATATATTTGATATATATCAAATTCTTACATTCAAATCACACTATTCCTTTACCCTTACTATACCTTTACAGGTACAGAGAAATTCATAAAGATAACACAATTTACAATATCAATCTTATACTCTAATATTCACGGTAAGTATGCGGTACATTTAAACGAATAAGCGAACTATGGTCAGACACCCTACACTCCAAAACCAAGTGACAGATGCGGACCAACTGGCAGGTGTGTTTGTGGACATCATAACCTTTGTTCTGAGGTTCCCATCTGCTTAAAGGAGACCAATATCATACCGATGACAAAGAAGAACCAGGCAACGTGCCTCAACCACCACCGTCCAGTGGCCTTGACATCTAGCATTATGGAGTGCATCAAGAATTTGGACATGAGACACATCAACTCCATATTCTCAGAATGTCTTGATCCACTGCAATTCGCATACCACCACAGCTGGTCAACAGCAGACGCCACCTGGCCCTACACTCATCCCTGGAGAATCTTGACAACAAGGACTCCAAGTCAGACTCCTATTTCTTGACTACAGCTCTGCCTTCAACACCATAATCCCAGCCAAGCTCATGTCAAAACTCCAAAACCTAGGACTTGGCTCCTCCCTCTGCAACGAGATCCTTGACTTCCTGACCCATAGACCACAATCAGTCAGGATAAGCAACAACACCTCCTCCATGATAGTCCTCAATACCAGAGCCATGCAAAGCTACGTACTTAACTCCCCTACTGTACTCCCTGTACACACACGGCATTGTGGCAAAATCTGAACACAGCCCAGTCCATCACGCAAATCACCTCCCGTCCATTAACTCTGTCTACACCTCCCACTGCCTTGGGAAAGTGCGCAACATAATTGAAGACCCCTTCCACCTGGGTTATTCCCTCTTCCAACCTCTTCCATCGGGCAGGAGATACAAAGGTCTGAGAACACACACTAACAGGTTCAAAAACAACTTCTGCCCCGCTGTTCTCAGACTCCTGAATGACGCTCTTATGGACTGAACTGATCCCTCCACACGTCTTCTCTACTGAGTAGTAGTGCACTCCGTTTGCTTCACCCGCGTTGTGTCTCCGTATTTACATTGTGTTTTTATCGCATGTCCTATGTTTTTCATATACGTAACGATCTGTCTGTTGTGTAAGCAGAGCAATACATTTCATTGTAGTTCGGTACACGTGACAATAAATCAAATCCATGGTTTGGAACTTTCTTCTTTGTTTGGGATCTTCTCGCTGTCCCCCTCCTGTGTCCTGCTCCATCGGGCATTCCCAATCTGAAAGAGAAACAATCTTTGTGGCAGGGCTGTTTCCGGGCCTGGTTAAGTAAACATGTACCAACTGTTCACTGATCTCCCTGGCTAATAGCACCACACGGGTACAAAAATTTAAGAATCTCAAGGGCAATTAGGAATGGACAATAGCTGCAGGCCCTGCTCATGGTGCTTATGTCACATGAACAAATAATAAAATAAAAATAGCACCCTTCATGGAGGCTTACTTGATACACAAGCCAATATACTGCTGCAAAGGCAGAGACTAAAGATGAGCTAGATAACAAATAATGATAAAAAAAATGACCTTTATGGTCCATTGGCTACCTTTACTGTGAGCAGGAATCATGAAAGCTAAATGGGCAATCAATCTTTTCACTTTATAAGAGGCTGTTTTAGAAAGATCTTCCACTCACATCACCGTCTTTATTGTTTCTTGACAGCAATGCCACGTAACAAAATTGGCAAATTTGCTCACACACCAAAGAGCAGGAAAGAAAGAGATGTCAGTGGACTTAAAAACCTTCGCCGTTATCCCTCCAAGCAATAAAGTCGAAAATTCAGCAAAAATTTGCAATTATCCGAGAGCTATTTGTTACAACCTTGGGCATTTGCTTTGTGCTGTGGAGATATTGCACTTTGAAGTGTAAAACATTTCATTTTCAGATAAAATATTTTTTTACAGTCTGTTCTCCAAAAGGAGGAACTGTTGAACTTCTTGGGAATATGGGCCTGGAGCCTGCCTCCAGAGATATGATTGAAGCAACAATATATGACATTCCTCTATCCATTATATTAATGAGGTTTAGTCATGTTTAGAATAAACTTTCATTAAAATAATAGACAAATGAATTGCAGACAAATGTGTTGAGTGTTCATAATTAATGTCACGAACAATCTTATCTAGTTCATGGATAATGGACAGCCTGATTGCATTAATTCTTTCGAGCTTACCTTAGATCTAATCCTGCATTTTGTTTTGCCATTCTGGAATTCCCTCCCTAACAGCACTGTGGGTGTATCTACACCACATGGACTGCAGCAGTTCAAGAAGGCACCTCACCACCACCTTCTCAAGAGCAATTAGGGGTAGGCAATAAATGCTGATCTAGTAAGTGACGCCCTCGTCTCTTGAATCAATAAACTCTGTAGATTACAGCACTTCCAGTGCAGATCCAGGTACTTTTTAAATGAGTTGGGAGGTGAGGCGAGACAGCAATGGGATTTGGCAAAGTTCCAAAGATGAGAATAGGCAGTCTTGGTTCTGGAGATGTTATAAGGTCTGCAACTCGCAGAGTTAAATCGGGTGAAAATATTGCAAATGGTTTAGTTCAGCCTGAGATAGTGGTCAGAAAAAGGATGATATCAATGGCTCGGCATTTGGTGATTCAAGCCAATGGCCATTTAATTGGAGGATATTTTTGGTCATCAAAAAGTATCAAGCCCAAGCTCAGATTTTTTTGTCTCTCTTGTGGAGTTCTTTGGGGCAAATAATGAGATGGATTAAGGGCTTGCTGTCTCCACTCTGAACATTGGCTTTGTAACATTCAGAATGGAGGGATTTTTGTTTAAAGAATCATTTGATATCGATCAGCCATGATCATAATGAATGGTGGAGCAGGCTCGAAGGGCCGAATGGCCACCTCCTGCTTCTATTTTCTGTGTATGTTTCTATATATTAAGGACCATTAACACACTTTGCACTGTTGTCATCAAGCACTTGGTCTTAAAATAATACAGGAATGCTGTTGCTAATAAAGCTTTATTCCAAAGAGCTGTGAACTGTAAAGTGCTTAAACCGTTGTTACCATTAGCAACATCCCTTCATTTTCCACCTCATTTGATGACACATCTTCATGCATCTGAACAGGAGAAAACATACCTGGACAGCCAAACAATCAAAATGATTGCTCTGCTGATTATCTTTGACATGTTAATTAGCCACCAACATTTGAATTTCCTCAAGTGAACTTGTGCAGTATCTCTGAAGGACGTGAGCCCATCATAAAATGCCAGGGAACACGGGACCAGGAGCAGAGAGCTGGTATCGCACTGGAGACTGGCACATCAAGTAAAATGTGGCATACATACCTTCGGATCAGTTCAGGTGGAACTCACTTGGGGGTGGTGGGGGCGGTGGAGTAGGTGAACGGCGCACGTTTTTCTCGAAAAAATCTGGATCGGCCAAATGAAACAGGGATCTAAGAAGGGGGTTTTGGAGGAGGTGATGGTGGTAGGTTTGGGGGATTGGAGGTGGGGGGGGCGGCGGGGTGGGCTGGGGAAAGAGAGGAAACTGGGCACCAGCCACAGATAAGCAGGGTTTTTTTCTGACCATACGAGGCTCATGGAAACATACTCATAATTGATAAGGTGTCCATGATCCCATATAGATTAAAGGCACACCTGCTAACTCTGCACACTCCACCCACATGGGCCAATACTGGAGGGCAATCTGTGGACATGATGCTGATGGAACCATTAGAATGGTTCTAGATGTTGACTCTTGTGTTCTTGCAAGCCCCATGAAGGCTGTGAAAGACCAATTCACGCCCTTTCTTCTGTGTATCTTGTGCAGGTGAACCATCATCTTCTGACTTTGCCAGCCTTGAGGGACCCAGCGACAAACCCTCTCCTTGCACCAAACATCAATGCAGATACTGGCACCTCCTCAAATTTGAGGGCAGTTGGGGATGAGCAATAAATGCTTGCAATAAACGTTTGAATAAAAATAAACTTTCCAATCGCACATGCAGCTGCCAGAGATCATGGTGGACTAGGCTTCAGACCATCAGAGTGCTGAAGATGAACCCAAGACTGAGTCTGAGTCGGGTAGTGAGCCTCTGGAGTCACCCATGTGGCGGCAGATGCTGAATGTTCACCACACGGTGGTTGCATATTTCGCAGATACCCCAGAGGGTTTGAATGTTCTGGCCAAGACTGTGGGTGGGTTCATCCAGGCCATGTGTGAGGCAGTCACCCACTTATCAGTGTGCTGAGCTTTATCCATTTGCAGACTACTGGGTGTCCTGGATGGGTGAACGCACCATATTTCAGAAGCAATCGTGGGTGTGTGCTCCAATCGGCACACCATCAGCCTGGCCCTGAGCTCAGGGGCCTTGAGCCAGCGGGCCGGGGGGACAGGGAGGCTGAACACTGATCCATCTCTTGGGGCCTCATGGAAAGGCAGGGAGGGACCAGTCCGTCCTTATGATAGAGGATGAGCAACACCTACACCATTGGCAAAATCCACCTCAATTGCCGTGGCAACAGAAGGTTCTCCTGTGACTCAACAGGGGTTTTCTAACGTGGTTGGGCCCTCAAGGTCTTTGTCACACAGGGAATGCCTGCCAATGTCATCCAGGAAAAAGGGACAAGCAGACCCCGTAGCCCCGAGGGGGAGTACATGGAAAGGAAATAGGAACAGTCCTCAGGAGTCTCAAATGGGTGCAATCTATAGATGTTTCCTTCAGATTGGCTATTTGATATTTGTTCATATATCTTCTAAATATTATCCCTCATGCAGAGGTTGAGTTTATCTTTATTTGATTTATTAAATGTCCGGAGAAAAGGTGAATACATTTTCAGTAATGGATATTGGTCAAAATGCAACAATGCCTGAAGATTCCAGACGGTGAGTGTGTTGAAAGGACTTTCTCCGTGAGATCACTGTGGTGATATGCATCACTGTAAATACACAAGGGGTTAATGTAAATACATGTAGACTAGGTAGACACTAGAAGGAGCACCAGAGACATGACACACAGGCACTCAACCAATAGATCAGTTAGATAGGACACGCCCAATGGGCATTCACGATACACACAGAGGTGTATCACAGGGGGTGCATTACACCAACCCATATATAAAGGACACAGCACACATGATCTTCCTCTTTCCAGTGGAGACACTCAGTGAATAGAGACATAGGGTTGATTCAATATCACACCCCTCACGCAGATTGTAGCAGACTGGTTTGTCAGTCTGAGTAGCTATAGAAGGATCAACAGTAGAGACGAAGCTAAGTAATAGAATTGTAAATAGTTCAATAAACATGTTGAAGTTATCTCCATGTCTGAACCTTCCTTTGTCAGCATGCACATCAAGGAAGCCGCTTATGCTACGCCAAGTGCATAACAAGCCAATCACCATATGATGGAAAGACATTTATATACAGCCAGTAACTGCATCTCCGAGGCCAAGAATGCTTGACCGACTAGAACATCTGCCATAAGGCCTTCCAAGTATCACGGCCTTCCATGCATTCCCGTGCAGGCCCTGGTAATTCTCCATTGGGATATTGCCTCAACTCCTCATCGAAGCCATTATCAGAGGAATGCCTGCTCTCTTGTATCTCCTCTTACTCCAGGGCACCCCACTCAGAATGGAGGGGATATGGAGAACAGAGCACAAAATGGCCACCATTGACTTTCTGGACGGCGCGTATTGCAATGCTCCTCCTGATCTCTCAAGGCATTGGAACTTTATCTTTCGCAGCCAAATTGTCTGCTCCATAATAACCCTGGTTGTGCTGCGGATGTCGTCGCACCATCTGTCAGCGTCTGTTTTACGGGCCCTCACTGGCATCATGAACCATTTCTTCAAACAGTGCCACATGTCACCCAGAAGCCAACCATCCAGGGCGTCAGGTCCACTAAACCATGTCTGGGCACCGGAGAGTCCTGGAAAATGTGGCTGATGCCCAAGTACCTAGCGCAGACCCGCGCAATTCTTCTATTGTGGCCACATTGCAACTGGACATTTAAGAAGTGATAGCCCTTCCTATTAATGAATGTGCAGAGTTGGTCTCCTGGAGCATTTATGGTGATGTCAGATTTTGTATTGAATTCAAATTTCGCTATCTGCCATGGTGGGATTCGAACCTGGATCCACAGAGCATTACATGTCTGGATTACTCGTCCAGTGACAATATCTCTATGTCACCGCCTCCCCATACCCTGGCCTCTACTTCTTAATCTCCTCCTCCGACTACCCTCCTCCTCATTGGAAGATGTGTCTCACACAGAGATCACTATCACCATGTTTTTACAATGAAACAGGCTGAGGTGCAGATGTGGCAGTAACTGCAAATTCCTACAGGCTTATTCAAGTCTTAAAACAGCAAAGCAAGCAGATCAGCTGCCTGAATTGCAGAGGTCAAACAAAGGACCAAGGTGCTGACCTTTGAGCCGCCTGAACAATTATTCAGTGCAAAAGACAGGATCCCCACCTGGCATGCTTTAGAATCCCAAATGGTTTGATTGCTCCCAGAATGCATTATTTTTGTCAACTGCACCTTTATTAAGCTTAACAAAGCTGCTTATATCTATTCGAATAAGTTGGGTGGGCTCACGATTTCTAGGGTTGCCCATCTAGCGTATTATTCCGATGATGTCAGGAACGCGACCGAACATTATTGTGCCTAATATTACATCAGTGTGGGCCCATTTTCCCTGTGTGTTATTCATCCTCTGACCTCTCTGATATTACTGGGCAGCTGATTCTACTGCTGCAGAAATCTAAAATGAACCCTAGTGTGTCAAACATTTATTTCCAAAATATCAACCGTTTCCCTCCGGTTATTGTCTGTAATTTTTCAATCAATTAGCAATGATATTCCCATAGCCCAAGCAGGCATTTGCACTGCTGCCAGTCAAGAGGCAGTTGTGAATTTCATATGTGCATGAGTGTTATGTTATCAGCCAGCTCTCTCTGAACATCTCCAGTTAGAAAGCTGTCCATTTATTGTTGTGGGCGTGTATTCCCTGTTGTGTGTGGCCTTATATTGAAATGGTTTGAAATATTCTGGGAAATGTCTGATGCAACATCAAAAGTGTATTCATGAAAGTTTCCTCTATTTCAACAAAGTTATAAATATGTACAAACAGAATATGTTTGTTTATGATTTCTGTGCACTGAGAAATTCTTCCATTGTAAGCTGTTGCCAAATTGTTATTTTTTTTTTATAAATTTAGATTACCCAATTATTTTTTCCAATTAAGGGGCAATTTAGCGTGGCCAATCCACCTACTCTGCACATTTTTGGGTTGTGGGGGCGAAACCCACGCAGACACGGGGAGAATGTGCAAACTCCACACGGACAGTGACCCAGAGCCGGGATCGAACCTGGGACCTCAGCGCCGTGAGGCGGTTGTGCTAACCACTAGGCCACCGTGCTGCCCTTCCAAATTGTTATTTTTAATAATTGCACGTGAACAGACTTCATCAGTAACACAAAGGTTATTTATCAATAAGGAAAAACTGGACAGAAGCCGGCAGTCCCCGGTTACCTAGGAGCAGCCCATCGGCTTCCCTTGCATATCTTCTGGCTAATCGAGGTCTCCCTTGGGTGATTACCCACTCTTAGTTCCAATTGGTCCCTCAAGTCAGGCGACCCTCTTCTGCTGTGCTCCCCTTAAAGGGACAAGCGCCACAATTGTTATTGAAGAGATGGAGTGGAGCAATATTTGGCAACACTTTACCAATACAAAAGCACCATCAATGCAATCAGGGAATGTAACAAAAGACAAAAACAAAAGACAGAAATGTAAATGCAAAAGTGGAAGGCGTGAAAAACAAGGACAAATAAACAAATGGGGCCAGAATGCAAAAGAAAGCTAAGGTGACAAACAAGAATTAAAAAAACAAGTCCAAAGGATCCGTGTCTTAATGCACCGAGCATTCGCAATAAGGTAGATGAATTAACGGCGGATCATAACATCATAAGAAACAGGAACAGGAGTAGGCCACTCAGCCCATCGATCCTGCTCTGCCATTTAATAAGATCATGCCTGACCTGATCTGATTCAGGGGCTGGTTTAGCATACTGGGCTAAATCGCTGGCTTTTAAAGCAGACCAAGCCAGGCCAGCAACACAGTTCAATTTCCGTACCAGCCTCCCCGAACAGGTGCCGGAATGTGGCGACTAGGGGCTTTTCACAGTAACTTCATTGAAGCCTACTCGTGACAATAAGCGATTTTCATTTTCATTTTTTCATAGCAGCCTTTTTTCAATTATCTTGCCTGTTCCCCATAACCATTGACTCCCTGGTCATCAGAAAGCTGCCTAACTCAGCCTTGACTATGTTCAATGAACCAGCCTAGATTGCTCTCTGTGAAAGAGAATTCCAAAGAGTAATGACCCTTTCAAATTGCTACTCACCTCTGCTTCGAATGTTATCTTTAAACAATGCCACCTGATTCTAGATACAGCCCCTTCCCTCCGCCACGAGAGGCGACATTCTCTCAGCATGCACCCTCTCAATTTCCCTCAGAACCTTAACTGTTTCAATCAGATCACCCCTCATTGATCGCAACTCTATTTGACCAAACTGGTCAATCTTTCCTCATAAGGTGGCACCTTCATCCCAGGAATCAGTCCAGTGAACTGCTGTGCTTAAACTACTTACTCGGCTTCTCTATCAAGCAGCATGCTCATATATTTCAGGTCCTGAGGTGTCCATTGCAAAAAGGGTGGTCAGGCTCCGGATGATGGGATTGTAAATTCTCAATACAAATGATTGAGTTGAAGTATTCCATCTTGCTCAGGATATGGTGGTATCAGTGCACACTGAATTGTAAGGCTTGAAACAGTGGCTCAGACTTTACAGCCCAGTACCTAGTTTGATTGATAAGAAAGCAAAATACTCACAGTATTAGTGATCTGTTCAGATCTGAATCTAAACTCTGTTTCTCTCTCCACAGATCATCTGCCTGACTTGCTGAGTATTTCCATCATTTTCTGTTTCTCTACCAAGTCTGACTGGTTGGTCCGGAAGAGCACTGTGGAGAATAAATCATGGTCGGCTTGCTAAATATGATTTTGATTGTGAGCGATTTATGGGAAGTACATCTGAAAGCACTTTTGGAATACGTACAACCTCCCTCAAGTCCTGTGCTTCGTTTAGATATTCTCATCGTATTGACATCAGAAACAAGGCAAGAAAACTGTCAGCTCAATGGTGAGATTCTCCAGAGGATCTTGTCATAGGTTTAGAACAGGCACAGAATCATACTACATGGAGCAACAAATGCATCTCAAGTGTCATGGAGTTATCCATCTCAACCTAGCCCACCATCTGAGATAAGAAAAAGAGCCTCCTATCGCAGGCTGTTGTTACCAATTTATATCAACGACACACATATTTTCTATTTCACAAATTGTCCCTCAGCCACTCTCTTTTGCTTATACTGTCATTTGTCATTTAATCATTCCTCCCTCCTTTAACACAAACATTCCTCTTTGTTCCTTCCTCAAGACCAGGGCCGGAATTCTCTAGCCGTTGGGATTCTCCTTTCCCGTTGGCAGCGTACCCCCACCCATGGGTTTCCCGGAGGCATGGGTTGTCTTCAATGGGAGATCCCATTGATAAGCGACGTGAAGAGAGAATCTCGCCGCCAGCGAACGGCGCTGCTGAGAAACACGCGGCTGGGAGATCGGAGAATCCCACCCCATAAGACATAGGAGCAGAAGTCGGCCATTTAGCCCATCGCGTCTGCTCTGCCATTGCAATAGCTCTGATTATCGGCCGCTGATCTGAAATATCAACCCTGTTTCTCTTGTCATAGAGGCTATCTGCATTTTCTAGCATTTTCTGTTCTTATTTCAGATTTCCAACAGCCACAGTGATTTTTGTTTCTGTTGAAAGACGAAAGGTGTTGTACTGTCTACAACAAAATGATGTTCTCCGGCCTCTGAAGACTCTCTGAACTTTAGCGCTGCAGTCAATTTGCTAACTACTCTTGTCTGCCACCGTTCAGTCTCATCTCCACAGTTCAGAGATGGTGCCAATGACAGATCCTCAGAGCCGATGGCAAGCCTGGGAGGTTTTGTGTTTCCAGCCTTGAGTGGCTCATTGACTTTCCACTTCAAGCACTAAGTATCACCATCAAATATTCCCAAGTCAGCCATCGATGCAAAAGAGGGGCAGCATGGTGGCATAGTGGTTAGTCCTGCTGCCTCACACCTCCAGGGACCCTGGTTTAATTCCGGATCTCCAAATTGTTGGGAAGCTGGGGGATCACTGCCTGGGCCGGGTGGGAGCAATGGGGAATGACTTGGTGTCAACTCCCTGAACCTGGGGTGTCCTCCTTGGGATCAGGGTATCCTGGCTCACAGTGTCAATGCTGAAGTACGTGTTTTAAACGCACCCTTTTGGTGCTACTTACAGGCCCCTGGCTGTTCACACTGCCGACTACTCACTGTGTCCTGTAACTGTTCAGAGAGCCTCTAAGCGTGGAGGCGTTTGGTGGCACATGGTGACCTCCTCCATGGCACAACCAGGTGCCACTCTGCCAGCGGGATTGCACACAGTCCACCCAGTGAGGAAACCCACAGTAGTCCCCACTGGGGGAAACAGGACAGGGCCAACAGAGCCCATCACTAATATGGGTTGCGGCAGCCACCGGTGCCCCTGTTCAGAGGGATGGATGGTGAGGATAGAGGCTCCCCACATCGCAGGCCCCGTGCCAGTCACTGATGGGGACAGGGGTGCCGGGCGGGTGGCAACATATCAAGGCAGCCGGGTGAGTGGTGGGGTGGGGCCAGGGGGAGCACGTTGAGGGCAGCGGAGAAGTACAACTCAGGATAGCTATGTAACGTGCTGGCTTTGGATGGGCAAGGGAATACTCATCTGGCTAACATTTCCTCTCTTATACCCCCCCCCCCCCCCCCCCCCCCCCGCAGGGAATGAATTTTGGAGTACAGACACCTATGCTTTCTATTTACCTGGCTATTGCTCCTGTTACAGTTGCACGGAGGCGCAGGACCAGCTCAGGGAGGATTCTGCACAAGAGGAGCCTGTCCCAGAAAAGCAGGGGCCTGCCGGTGAGGCTCAAGTGCCGGCTGTCCAACTGGCCGAGGAGGAGGCGTGAAGGAGGTGCTGCACCAGGCCACGTATATACCGTCGGGGCTGTCCTTCGACGAGCTGTTGGACTGCCTGTGCCGCCGAAAACCTTGGCCAACCAGTGAGATTGTGCACCATCTGTGCCAGATGGTGGCACACCTGGCGCCATGGGGGTGTGGAAGAGGACACCAGCTCTTGGTCGACGTCAAGGTAACGGTCACCCTGAACTTTTATGTCTCTGGATATTTCCAGGGCTGAAGTGGGGACCTGCCGGGGATTTCGCAAATATCGACACACGGGTGCATTCGTACTCTGATGGATGCCCGATGCAGGATTTGGTGCCATTGCTGACATGTCCCATGTCCACGGGGTGATCGATGGCACGCAAGTCCCTCTATAAGCACCGTTTCATCAGGAGGTGTCTTTCATCAATAGGAAGGAGCTCCACTCTCTGAATATGTAGTTGGTGTGTGACCACTAGCTGCATATCATGCATGTCTGTGCCCAATACCCAGGCAGCATGCACAACACATACATCCTAGTGCACTCTGAGGTTCCTGGCATCTTCAAAGTGTTCCCTCGGGTGAGGGATTGGCTCTTGAACAACAAGGGTTACCATTGAGGTCATGGCTAATGGCACCTATGCAGAGGTCCCAGACTGATGCAGAGACCCGTTATACAAGGCTCAGGAAGCAACCAAGAGCGTCATTCAGCGGTGCATTGGCATCCTCAAGATGTGGTTCCGATGCCTGGACCACTCTGGTGGGACTCTTCAATAAGCCCCAGGAGGGTCTTGAACATCATGCTGGTCTGCTACACCCTGCACAACATCGCGCAGCAGAAGAGGCGTGTCATGCTGGACGAGGATGAAGAACACCAAGCCTTATTTCATAGAATTTACAGTGCAGAAGGAGGTCATTTGGCCCATCGAGTCTGCACCGGCTCTTGGAAAGAGCACCCTACCCAAACCCACACCTCCATTGTATCCCCATAACCCAGTAACCCCACCCAACACTAAGGGCAATTTATCATGGCCAATCTATTTAACCTGCACATCTTTGGACTGTGGGAGGAAACCGGAGCACCCGGAGGAAACCCACGCACACATGGGGAGAAGGTGCAGACAGTGACCCAAGCTGGGATTCGACCCTAGAACCCTAGAACTTTGAAGCAATTGTGCTAACCACTATGCTACCGTGCTGCACACGGTAGCATAGTGGGCATGATGAGGAGGATGTCCAGGGCATGAAACCATCTCACAGGTCCACATATCCTTGTGTGTGGGGGGGGGGGGGGGGGGGGGGGGTTCCGGGAGATGGTGAATAGTTGGCCCACTCACTGGGCAAGCCAGCGTACAAGGCCGGTTCACACTGCTGGCCCCATGCCCTGCCACTTCTCTCTGAGGGTGAGACACCCAATGCTCCAGTGAGTGAACACCATGGCTGAGGGCATCAACATCATCAAATCGAGAAATGCGATCTCCCCGGCAAGAATCACGTTTCCTGATTCTCGCGAGGTTTTCTGCTCCCGCCGTCGGTTCCTTCGGTCGGCGTGTGCGGTCTGAAGATCACGCCCATAATCTTATTTTAATGGGTTAATAGTTCTTTAACATAGTGAATATTTGAGGAACCCAATCTCAAGAGTGTTTTAATTTAAAATTAATTGGTGTATTGATGGCAAAGATGGTGTATTGATAAGCACCCTATAATTGGGTAAAAATGCACCATAGCAGAGGTAGGCATGTAATTCCGCAACACAACTATTTAATCATTGTATTGTGGCTGTCATTGCGTTTCTCTGAGATGTATGCAGCTTTAAATGATACCACAATGCTTCCAACGAAGCGATGGAAGAACATCAAATGCTAGAGGTCGTTTTTAGCTTCTTGAACAAAAGCGGAAGCAATTACCACATATAGTTTAATCAGAGTTCTCAGATTGCTTTGTTTGGCTCCAATTAAATGTGTTGCTGTTAAATCAAGTGCTTGGGAAGGACTGAAAATTCACTCTGTTATTCTTGGTTGAGTAAAAAGATCAGAAAAAGAAAAACATTGCGAAGGTGCAGAGGAAAAAAAATCAAACAGTTAATCTGATGATGGGGACACACTGTGCTTTGGCAAATGCAATAATTTCCCGTCGAGGATTAGGTTGCCACTTCATGTGCAACTTTTTAATAAATGTCTTTGCACACAGGCTTTAGCAGATAGGATTTGCTGAAAAATCTAGCACAGTTATAGGCAGCAGGCTGCTTGTGTATTATGAGTGGGCTGTAAGCGTCAAGCTGGAACCATGTTGTAAAGTAAAATTGAAAGACTCGTGTTCATACAGAGCCTTATCACATCTTTCAGAAACTCCCCTAGCTCTTTCTACACAATGAAATATGGCGAAGCCTGTTATGCAGGCAAATATAGTTGCCAATTTTTGCATAGCAAGTTTCAACAAAAAAAAGCAATGAAATAATTGAACGACTAATCTGTTTTAGCTGAAGGAAGCACATTGGCTAGAACACAAGGAAAACCTTCCATGATCTTCTTTTCAGCCGTGTCACAGAATCCAGGTGAACATTTAGATAAGGACTTGTTTCAATACATTTAACAGCACCAGAGCATCCCACAATTCAACACTTCAGTAACACACTGGAATCTGCACTTAGAGTGTGCATTCTGAGATTGGTCTTTGTTGGGTGGGTGCTGGTTACAGATTAGTGTCTCTTAAATAATTTATTGCAATCTTTATTGACAAGTAGAACTATTTACAAATGTATAGTAATGGCGACAGACTCAGAACCATCTCCATGCTTAGATCTTAACTCCTCGTTGCTCAACACCACACTGACCCTGGGTCGGGGCCATGCTCTCCTTTATATCGCTGTGTGGGCGGTGATGTGGGTGGTGATGTACTCAGTCCTACATTAACCTGCATGCGAAAGCCCCTTATACTACACCCCCCCACTCCAAGATTTTATTCAATGCATATGGGGTCATACGAGTTTATTCATGTCTTCCATTGTTATCAGTCTCACTCATTTACATTGTTGTTACTGCATCATTGCTGTTAATACATTATTACTCTTACTGTATTAGCATTATGCCTACATTCTAAATGCTCCATTCTCCCCTTCAAGTCCTTGAATTTACAGTTTCCAGCAATCTGGAGGCATTTCCTGCCTCCTTTGCTATCCTATCAGAAGAGTGGGCGGCTCTGTTGTTTCTGGTTCTTCCTGTTGATTTGGAGGTTGGACTAGCTTTTGAATATACATTCATTCTTCTATTCTGTCACTTTCAACCACACTTCAGCCACACTCCAATTCGGCTGTTCTGTGGATCAGTGGTTGCTGCTACTCTGAATCGTTTCTTGAGGGATGGATGAACGTTGTATCCATCTGCTTGATGCTTCTTCCTCTTCTCCTTTCATCATGTGGGCCATCGCGAGGTAAGTGGACGTTCACATTTCAACAATGGAACATTCATTCACACTGTTTCATAATTTTAGCCACATTTTTGATTCCATCCTTCTTTCCCAGTAGTTTATCGAGCTTATGGGCCTTTCCATTCAGCTTGGCAGCTATTCGGCTAAGTGGAGTTGCCTTTGTTTCAGAGTTATCGGCAGAACTCTCATCCAAGCTTGACAACTTCACCTGGGTATTCAGTTCTGTTCAGCATGTTGGGCGGCATGGTAGCGTAGTGGTTAGCTCTGTTTCTTCACAGCTTCAGGTTCCCAGGTTCCATTTCCCGGCTTGGGTCACTGTCTGTGCGGAGTCTGCACGTTCTCCCCGTCTCTGCATGGGTTTCCTCCAGGTGCTCCGGATTCCTCCCACAAGCCCTGAAAGACGTGCTGTTAGGTGAATTGGATATTCTAAATTCTCCCTCAATGTACCCGAATAGGCGCTGGAATGTGGCGACTCGGGGCTTTTCACTGCAGTGTTAATGTAAGCCTACTTGTGACAATAAAGATTATTATTCTATTTCTTGACTGTTCACTGATTCTTACAGTTTGCTCATTACATCCTCAATGTGGTTCTTCAAATTCTTCCACCCTGCGTTCAAAGTCTGGGTTCAATCTTCCATACCACACACCTTGTCCATCATGATGTTCAGGCTGGATTCATCAATTTAATCAGTTTGGGTTATTGATTCTACATTCAAACAACTGTTTGATTCTTCAGCGATTCCTTTTCCTGTCCCAGGCATTCCTTTCACGGTTTGAAGTGCATCAATTTTTAATTGAAGATCTTTCTTGGTTGAATTTGTTTGTCCAAGTTCAGCATTTAAACATTTCAAATCCTTCTTCATGTTTTCTACTTCCTGTGACCGAGTTTCCAGTGGTTGCATCAGTTCTCATTTTTCCTTGGCAGACTCACCCATTGTGTGTGAAAGTTGATTCACGACATTTAGCAGTTTTTTCTTGGCAGACTATAATCCCTCTGTGCTATTCTTCAAGCTCACATTCTGTAATTGGACTTCTTCTAATTGTGTTTACAACACCTCACACTTCTTAGTGAAAACTTCTATGTTTGCTTTCATTCACCTGGGTGCCAGCCTGGCACTGCCAAGGTGCCCAAGTGGCATTGCCAGCCAGCATGGGCGCTTCCAGGTTGGCACAGCCAAGGTGCCAAGCTGGCATTTTCTACATGCGCACAATTGGGCTGGGGGTGCCTAGCATGGGTGTTAGTGGGAATGCGCTGACCATCCCATAGTACGTTCAGGCTGGGTGGGAGGTCGAGGACTGCCTCGGCGGCCTCGAAGATCGGGATTCCATTTAACAATGGCGTCTCGATCTCTCACTACATTGGGGAGTTCTTGCGAGCGGAGATCACCAGTGTACAAAATGGAGCTATGTGCAGCCTCAGCTGTGTGTTCCCTTTTGAGGCCCATTATGCAACCCGAGTCACGTTGTATAGCCACGTGTTTCTTGATGTGGAGATGCCGGCATTGGACTGGGGTGAGCACAGTAAGAAGTCTTACAACACCAGGTTAAAGTCCAACATGTTTG
The DNA here is from genome assembly GCF_902713615.1 of Scyliorhinus canicula. Taxonomy (NCBI): domain Eukaryota; kingdom Metazoa; phylum Chordata; class Chondrichthyes; order Carcharhiniformes; family Scyliorhinidae; genus Scyliorhinus; species Scyliorhinus canicula. The sequence goes on from NC_052155.1 coordinate 29,055,131, forward strand.
TTTCAAACACTAGCTTTCGGAGCACTGCTCCTTCCTCAGGTGAGGAAGGAGCAGTGCTCCAAAAGCTAGTGTTTGAAACAAACATGTTGGACTTTAACTTGGTGTTGTAAGACTTCTTCCACATGTTTCTTGGCACGGTCAGCGCCGGGAATCACGCTGCCAAACGCGCTTGCCGTGGGACTTTGTTCCCATTTGTTTGAATCGAGCCCACTTTCTCAGTTGCGGCTTCTCGACCTCTCCTACTTTAAGATGTCCTGTCAATCCTACTTCTTTGGCCATATTTTTGGTCGCCTGTACTAATTTCTCTTTTGTGGCTCGGCGTCAAATTTTATTTGTTTGATGACACTCCTTTGAGGCATCTTGGGATATTTTAAATGCTGCTATATAATTTTGAGATATTATTGGATAAGCAAAGAAGGGGAAAGTTTGAAATTTCAATTCGACCTTGCAACTGGATGGTTACTGCAGATAGTATCTGATGGCGACAGCAGCTTGGATACAAGGTTTGATCCTCTTTATTTACAAGTATTAATGGCGCTCCCAAACTATTTTCATAACACTGTCACCATCTAATGCACAGAATCAATTCAAACAATTGAGATTTCTTGAAAGAAGAACCGTTAAAACATCAGAGGAGCTTCGCTTAGCTATCTCACAGGTTTATTCCTTCATATGATTTTCTTCATGTAATTTAAATAGCCACCTTTGCTGACATTTTCTGACTTTCCACCATGTAACTGAAACACTAAATCCTTGTCAATGTCTCACTATTAATGGAAACAGCACATATTACGTTCTGTTTAACCTTACACCATGAACTAGAAAAGAATAACATCAAGAGTGAATTTAAAGAACTCCACGTTGTGTTAAATTTGCATCATGAAAGTATTGCAATTTCTGCCTATTAAAATGCTTCATTAGTCACGTGCGACGAATGCAAATATATAACCAGGAGAACAAGCACGTTCCCAATGCAAATCCTGGGCCTGGTGCCAAATACTTCACTACCTTGTTTGACTGTGCATAGCCATGGGACCAGTTGTGGGCTGAAAGCTTTCAATTTATCATTTATCATGGGGCTGGTTAAGCACAGTGGGCTAAACAGCTGACTTGTAATGCAGAACAATGCCAGCAGCGCGGGCTCAATTCCCGTATTGGCCTCCCCGATCAGGCGCCAGAATGTGGCTTTTCACAGTAACTTCATTGAAGCCTACTTGTGACAATAAGTGAGTGTTATTATTACTATTATTATTCAAAGGGCAACAGCCCCAACTCTGGATGTTTTTATATGTGGGGGATTGTTGGGGTAGTGTCGGAAGAGATTCACAAATATAAGAACCCCTTGTGAACATAGGAACAGGAGTGGGCAATTCAACCCATCAAGCCTTCCCCACCATTTAATGGGAACATGGCTGATTGTGACCTAACTCCATATACCCACCTTTGACCCATATCCCTGAATATCTGCAAGAAGTCTTGCAACACCAGCTTAAAGTCCAACATGTTTGTTTCAAACACTAGCTTTCGGAGCACTGCTCCTTCCTCAGGTGAGGCTGTTTCCACATTCACCTGAGGAAGGAGCGGTGCTCCGAAAGTTAGTGTTTGAAACAAACATGTTGGATATTAACCTGGTGTTGTAAGACTTCTTACTGTGCTCACCCCAGTCCAACACCGGCATTTCCACACCTTAATATCTGTGCTTAACAAAAATCTATCTACCTCAGATTTAAAAGTAAGAACTGATCTAGCTTCAACTGCTGTTTGTGGTACAGAGTTCCAAACCTTTACCACCCTGTGTGTGAAGAAGTGCTTCATAACTACTCTCCTCAGTGATCTGACCCAAAGTTTTAGACTATACCCCTAGTTTTAGAATCGCCAACTAGAAATAGTTATCTTTATCTACCCTGTCTTTCCCTGTTAACATCCTGAATGCTTCACTTAGTTCACCCCTTAACCTTCTAAATTCTAGCTAAAATAGGTCTAATTTGAGTAATCTCTCCTCGCACCTCAACCCCTGTAATCTGGGTATCAATTTTGTAAACCTATTTTGCATTCTCTCCAAGGCCAAAATATCCTTTCTATGCCATCATCCAAGTCATTAATGAATAATGTGACTAATTGAGGCCCCAACACAGATCCCTGTGGTACATCACTAATCATCTCCTGTCAATTAGAGTAATTACGCATTATCCCCACCATCTTCGCCTGCCACTATCGATTTCCTAACCATGTCAATAAGTTACCCTCAACTCTTTGGGGTTCCAGCTTAGTTGACAGTCTCTTTTATGGGTCTTTATCAAATGCCTTCTGGAAGTCTATACAAATAACATGCACAGACATTCCCCTGTGCATTCCCTTAGTCAGGCTTACTGGCCTATAATTCTCTCTACCTCCTTTTTTAAATAGTGGGGTCACATCAACCACCCTGCAATCTGTAGGAACTGCCCAGAATCTATAGAATCTTGGAAGATGACCACCAATGCATCCACTGCATTGTCCCTATCTGTAGATGAGGGAACTATATGTAATATCTCCAATTTACAAATAACACAACGCTGGTTGGGTGAGTGAGCTGTGAGGAGGATGCAGAATTGCTTCTGTGTGATTTGGACAAGTTGAGGGTGAGTGGGCAAATGCATGGCAGATGCAGTATAATGTGGATAAATCTGAGGTTATCCACTTTGGTAGTGAAAGTAGGAAGGCAGATTGTTATCTGAATGGCTATAAATTAGGATGTCATTGTACACCAGTCACTGAAGGTAAGCATGCAGGTGCAGCAAGCTATAAAGAAGCCAAATGATATGTTGGCCTTCATAATGAGAGAATTTGAGTACAGGAGCAGGGATGTCTTGCTGCAATTATGCAGGGCCTTGGTAAGGCCACAGTTGGAATATTGTGTCCAAGTTTGATCCCCTTATCTGAAGAAGGATGCTCTTGCTCGAGAGGGAATGCAGAGAAGGTTTACAGACTAATTCCTGGGACGTCACGACTGAAATATAAGGAGAGAATTAGTACGTTTGGATTATATTCGCTGGAGTTCAGAACAATAAGGGGATCTCATAAAAACCTATAAAATTCTGATAGGAATAGACAGAGTGGGTACAGGATGGATGTTCCCGATGGTGTGGTGTACAGAACCATGGTCATAGTCTATGGTTATGGAGTACACCTTTTAGGAAGATGTGGAGAAATGTCTTCACCCAGAGACTGGTGAGCCTGTAGAATTTGCTACCACAGGAAGTAGTTGAGGTACGTTTTGAAAAAGCAGTCAGATATAGCTCTTGAGGTGAAGGGGATCTAAGGATATGGGGGGAAGGCGGGAATAGGCTATTTAGTTGCACGATCAGACATGATCATAATGCATGGTGGAGCAGGCACAACGGCCGAATGCTCCTATTTTCTAGTTTCTTTGACCCTATTAGTATTCAACAAACCAAAGTTTGCTTTAACAGCATTGTACAATATTGTTAATTTGACAAGTAACTATTGCACTCGTTATTGATAACACTGTTGGGCGGGATTCTCCGTTTCTGAGACTAAGTGGTGACACCAACGCAGAATCCGTGGACTTTTGCGTCAGAAAAACCGGCGCCGCACCTGAACCGGTTCCGCTACTATTGAGGGGCTAGCACTGGTACCGCGTGGAACACAATCGATTCTAATGAAAAACAGTGCGTGATTCAGTGATTGATACTCGGGAAGCTGATAAGATGCAGCCACATATACACATTACAATCCCCACACACACTGATCCCAGCCAACAAGATGGCACTGGTTGCGCTGCAGTGCGCCCGTAGAGTTGATGGGTTGGCAGGGGCTAGAGGGCACCTGGGGGGAACACCTGTATGACCTGTGGCACAAAGTTCAAAGTGGTCTGTTAGTGGTGAGCGCAGCTGCATCAAATTGGCATCTGCCGCGATTTCGGCATTGGAACCAATTCTCTGCCCAATCGCCTTTCTCGATTTAGGCGTGGACTAATGGAGAATCCCGCCCCCTGACTTTGGTGACTGCCCCAGACCTAATGAACATGTTTTGCAAATTCTCCCACATGTACACGATAATAGTAAATTCATATTTGATTCAATACTTGCAACCCCGATGAACCGTACATGATCTTTTTCTATTCTGTAGAAATAGAAGACTTTCTCCTGCCTGGGTGCATGATATTATTCAATATAATTATTTAATCTAATGGATGTAATTGGATACTATTTTATTAATAATTTCACAGGGTAGAAAAATCAGTGATTCCAGAGCAACCGAGTGGAATGATTGGATGGCATACGTTTTAATTGTCAGTGAGAAGCGCTGGAGCCCTCAGTTGTCCATGTGCGACATAACGTTTAAGAGACCAGAGGGCAAAGACCAAATAGTTCACAACTGCATTTGTGTGTTCTTGTTCAGAAAGTCTGAAGACTTTGCTAATTGCAGCTTCTTCCCACATTATATTTTCAATATCTATTTTGCAACACAGCTTTATCGTATTTCAATACCTCTAAAAACTAATAGAAAGCACAAGATAGGATGTGACAATAGATAAATAGAGAAAAGGACAAGATTGAAATCAATGGAATAGACTCTTGAGAATAATGCATAATGTAAAACAGATTACTGATTTCATGAGCCTGTTATGCACCCCTGCCCTGACAATTTCACCCCACAAACCCTGCTAACAGTCAACTCATGAGCAACAAAATAAACAGAACTCCAACCATGAATCTACACTCTGTTTATAGGATTACAATAGTTGATAAAAGCAATTATCCCACCTCATCTCATAGATCTAGAATGTCATACTTCATACGTAAATAGGAGCAGGGGTAGACCATTCAGCCCCTTGAGCCTGCGCTGTCATTTTATAACACTACCCACATTTTACCAGTAGATACATTATACCTTTGGCTGTAAAGCAATTTGGACACTTGTGAAAAGATGCTGCAGGAATATAGGTTTTATCTTTCTTTCCTTACACCTGCATGCAGCAGGCAGAGTGACTTCAGTAATGGTGACATTTAAGGTGGAATACTGAGTCTCCATGAATAATCAATCACAAAGAAAGCAACTGATCTTGGGAAAGTAGCTGCGGAGAAATCATTACATTTACTTTAAACTCTGTAGCTAATAAAACCTTATCATTCAACACAGTGAATGTAAAACCTATCCACAGATTTCATCTGAAGTTGTAATACATTGTGAGAAATAAATGCACAAATAATATTTGTTTTAATTTGAATTGTTTTTTGAGGTGTGACAGAAAAGGCAAATTAAGTAGAAAAATGTAATTAATAAATGAGAAATAGCAAAAAAAACTGACATAGAGAATTTATCTCCAAAAGTATTTAAGTCATAGGATTTGGCTTTTAAAAATACCCTTTATGATGAAAGCCCAATTTGCTGTTTCTCGGGGATTCCAATTGTTTTTTGCAATGGGTGATCCAGAGTCACTACCCTCAGATAAACTTGCAGCCCACAATTGGAACACCTTCTACTAGATTTTAAACAGAATGGTGCAGGGTGAGGTGAACGTGGAAAGGATTACAAATTTGCAAAAACATTTTTTGAGAAATCTGTTAGTGACAAATAGCGATTTCACTGTTAGACTTCATAAGAATAATAGAACAGGTGAAATTGTTTTGTTTTGCCTCACTCCCAGGTTTTAGTTTCTTACATTTATTTTGTTGAGGCCCAATATTCTCTTTTCTCTGGACCATCAACACATCATGTCATCAGAATTATGTCTACATTAGGGCTCAATAAAAATTTAGACAGCTATTTATATGCAGGTTCAAATTCAAAACACAATTTTGAGAAGTGTACTAAACCTTAGAGCGGAGCACCCCACTCTCAACGCTCCCCTACCCTGTCAAACTCCCCTCCCCATCCCATCCATGGTCCTCCTCTGCAACCCTATTCAAAGTTACTCCCCAAACCTCCAGTACAACACCCCTCCAACCTACCCCAAAAACCCCTCCCCACTCTTCACCCCACACAACACACACATTATCCACTTGGTTCCAAATTTACATGGATCTCAATTATTATTTTTAACCAGCAGCTTTCTAATCACAACTTCTGCACTGCTGCTTCTCAACTTTAGGCAGCTTCATAGTTTACCATGGTCCCATATAGTGGTCCCACAACCAGTGGTTCAGACCTAAGCTCTGAAATCCTGCCAGTCCAGCCATGAATAATGGTGGACAATGAAACAACTTACTGGAGGAGGAGGCTCTACAAATACACCCATCTTCAATGTTGGAGGAGCCCAGCACCTCCATGCAAAAGAGAAGGCTATACAATCTTCAGCAAGAAGTGCCGATGGTCCCCAACATCACAGATGCCAGTCTTCATCCAATTTGATTCACTCCATGTGATATCAAGAAATGGTTGAACCCATTGGATACTGCTAACACTTAGACAATATTCCGGTAATAGTATTGACGACTTATGCTCCAGAACATTCTGTATCCCTAGCCAAGCTGTTCCAGTACAGCTATAACATTTGCATCTACTTGGCAATGTGGAATGTTGCCAGGCATGTCCTGTTTATAAAAAGCAGGACAAATCCAATTGCCACCCCATAAGTCTACTCTTGATTATCAGTAAAATAATGGAAGGGATCATTAACAGTGCTATCAAGCTACACCTGCCCAGCAATAACCTACTCAGTTTGGGATTGTTGCATGTTTTACTATGGGTGTAAAACGCGTTTATTGGAGTGTATTAACATGCCTCCGTTTAAAGGCCGTGTACTTAACACTGCTAGGCTCTATGTATGTATTTTCAGCTCGGGAGTCGCCAGGTGCCGTATCTAGACACCTCACAAATATTCCAAGGTCAGGTTCAAAGTAATAAAACGATACACCGATTAGTAAGTTCCAAATGATCAATATTTATTATACAATTACAATAAATACGCATGCACACGCTAAGGGACTAAGCTATGACTAAACTAAGCAATCAGAATACTTAACTAAACAGGAACAGGCAAGGTCAGGGAGCGAGGCCTTCGTTCCGATCTTGGTCTGCAACCTTCAGAGAGCGTGCTGGTCACTGGGGGTCTAGAGAGCCTGGTTCGCGTAGCGAGCGTCGTATTGGCACTTACGGTTCGGCGGCTGGTGCTCAACGGCTGGAGTCAGGATACAGGTTGGAGTTCTTGGTCAAAGCTGGAGCACGAAACAACAGCTCAAGCCGGAGCACAAAACAACAGACAGGACCATAGGTGGGGGTCTATCTTTTATAGGGGTCCCCAATGTCCTTGCCTTTTCCTGGGCGGGCTTTACCTTCAGGTATCGATTGGATCGCTCCCAATCGATATCTTTTGAATTCCTCCAATGTGAGGGTCTCTCTTGATGGCGGGGGCGGTTTCTATAGTGGATACTTCTGGTGCCGCTCTGTCTGGACATCCACTTAAAGTATCTATTCAAACCCAAATGTTGCCATTGTGTGTGCCCAGATCTGGATTGCCTCATTAATATGCAAAGCGTTTTGCTATTAACACCTTTGGTTTGAGATCTTCCACCTGGCCAGAAACTAGTTTTGCTGCTTGCAGAATGCTAATGAGTGTTTGCAGGCTGCTGCCTTGGCTAAACTGCTTTTCCCTGCAGTCTTAGCGATTCTCCATTTTGTTTAGTTCAGTGTCCATTTTAGGTGGCTACAGTGGCTACATTCCCTCCTTGTGATCCTCACAATCAAAATATTGTGAAGGATCACCTATGCACGTTGCTTCGAGTGCTTCTGGGGTGCCTTCTTTGTGTTCCCTGACCTCGGCAAGCTCCTGAGCGTCTACTCTGTCCTTAACTATGGGAAGAAAAATTTTTTACCTGACATCTCTACTTGGCGCTATGTCAAAGGGGACATGCATTACCACAAACCGGGAACCTCTACCTATCACAACTATCCTTATCTTACCGTAAACATTTCATTACAGACTAAACCTCATCCATTCATACCACATCACATAACATTTCCTGACTCGGCAGTCGAGTTCAGGACAATATAATACATGGGTATATTTTATTTTTATTCACAGTGCTTTATTCATTTATGGGCTGGGGGGATTGGTGGAAACCGAAGATAGGAGATTGAACTCCATAGATGGTTGAGGGGCAGGAACGGGAGGCTCTTCTCTTCCACTTCCTCAACCTGAGGGTCTGTACGAGTATGACGAGGATCGCAATCACTAGCAGTGATTCAATCACGTATGACATGGAGTACCATGTCATAAATTTTGTGCACCAGGTCTGAACCTCACTGATCAGAGCTGAGCACTGGGGAGTTGCTGTGAGTGAAACATTTACGGCGGGGGTTCTGGGGGAAACGTGTCTTGCTTCCACACAAACAAATACAACATTTAAAAGCAATAAGTAGGCTTCCATCATCTTCTCTTCGTTCTCCTTTTTCTTCCTCCTGTATGGCCGATCCTTGCTGTGATCCCTGTTTCGTCCTTCGAAAGCTATGGGATCAAGCACAGTATCTGTCAATACAGCTTAATATCCGTACTTGTTAGTGTATCTGTCTTTCAATTCCAATTGACCCATTAAAAATGACTGGCCAAGTCACACCCTGTGACTCCCCTCATTTTTTTTTTTCAAAAGCGAATTTAATGAACACAATACACCTAACAACTCTCCTCCTGCGAGCCGTCTCGCAGGCTTTGCTCATTTACCATCCGAATGTTCCTGGATGTAAATAGCATGTGGGATGGCGGCCTAAGGGCTGCCTAACGAAAATGAAAACAAATTGGAAACAAAAGGTCGAATGGGTTGCGTATGGGCCGCTACGGGTACGATTTGAATGGGATCCCCGGGTAGGGCGTGCTGTGCCATACCCGAGCTTGGCTGACCAAAGTGGGTTCTCAGACAGGGCGGGTCCTCAGTGCTGTTCGTCCACTGCCTGAGTAACCTGGAGTAAACGGGCAAGAATGTGTTTACCGTGGATTTGCAGCCTCTATTCGCCGAATAGAGGGGCACTTAAAAACCAAGGGAGGAGCCAAGATGCTCCTTTTGAAAATTGAGCTGGGCTTCAGACATTGTAGCCGATAAGGTGAGCTGTTCACCATAGAAAGTTCTCAGACGTATCTGCGGACAAACTAAAGTGCGTGCGAGGTGGTCACAATCTTTTCAGCTGAAAAGATCTGCAATCAATCCCTTAACATATTAACAAACAAACATAAACTGACAAACAAACATGCGTGCAGGTTCCATCAGAAAGGACATCGCTTCCCTCAAGCGGTTCCTATTTTACATCATCTGGACACCTCACTTTTCCTCTGTCTCTGTGAACAGGGTCACAAAGGGGTTGCCGTATCGGGATTCAGACACCGTGTCGTCCTGCTCTCCCGGATCCCACACCCTTGTGTGGATCAGGCATGATATCTTTGAATTGTGTGACTGGGGGTCACTTTCGTCATTGCGGACAAGTCGGTACGAATTGACCCTGTGCCAGAGTGTTGGGTCTAAAAGTGAATGGGTATTGTCGGGGTCGTCGGGGTCGGGTGGTGGGTCTGGGTTTTTAATGTAAGTGACTTCCATGGGGTCACTGTAGTCGGGGTCATTGTCGCTGCAATGTGGGCTGTAGTGTGGTGTGCTGTGGCTGTCCTCAGAGTCAGTGTCTGTATCGCTGTCTCTGCTGCGGCAGCTTGTGGGCGTTTCGGGGCGTGGTCTGTCATGGTCAGTGAGCGGAGTCGTGGGCGAGTCCGATGAAGAACTGGTCTGTGAGGGGGATGGTGGAAATGTGTCTCTAGTGGGTGGGGTGAGGTGGTCTGCTGCGTCTAGCAGGACATGGTGTGCATGGTTGGCCTGTGTTCCATATGCCTTCAACTGGTTGATATGGAACCACGCGGTCTTACCATTAGGATATTTTATCCTATAAACTGAGGGGCTAATTTTATCCGAAATTGAGTATGGGCCAGAATATTTTGGTGCCAAAAAACTGCTGGGGTTGTATACAGATAGCATTACCTGTTGCCCAACCTGGAATTCTGTGGGGTGTACGGTCTTGTTAAAGCATGCTGTGCTTTGTCTACGGCGTTTCCCTAGCTGAACTGCGGCTGCGATCTGTGCAGACCTCACAGTCTCAACCAGGTCTTTAACTGCCTTTTCATGTGTGAGGGCCGTCACCTCGGGGCTAGTCATGTCCAGTCCTAAAAGGAATTCTGCACCTTTCATAGGGCGTCCGGTCATGAGTGTGTGTGGTGTGTATCCTGTGGAAGTTGAAACTGTATTTCTGATGAACATGAGTGCAAATGGGAGCACTGAATCCCATGTGGAGTTGTTCTCCTGAACCATTTTTCGAAGTGTGGATTTTAGGGTCCGATTCATGCGCTCTACAATCCCGCTGGACTGTGGGTGATACGCAATATGGAAGTTTTGTTTTATGCCAAATATTGTCAGGACGTTCTTCATGACCCGTCCTGTGAAGTGAGATCCCTGGTCCGAATCAATGCTTTGGGGTAAACCCCATCTCGTGAAGATGTGGTGGGTCAGGATCTTTGCAGCTGTCTTAGCTGTATTCGTTCTAGAGGGGAATGCCTCTACCCATTTGGTGAAGGTATCGATTACCACCAGAACGTATTTATAGCCATTCCTACAAGGGGGCAATGGTCCTATAAAGTCGATCTGGAGGTTTGTCCAGGGGCCATTAACTGGTCGAGTATGCCGAAGTTGTGCCTTTTTAGAATACCTCTCCGGGTTATTCTGGGCGCAAATGAGGCAATTCTCGATGTAGTGACTTACATCTGTCCTTAAGTTAGGCCACCAACAGAGCTGCCTGAGGTGCCTCGTGGTTGCGTCGATCCCTTGATGCCCGTGTCCATCATGAAACAAAGCAATCATTTCATTCCTGTCCTGCTGCGGGACCACATAAAGCTGATCCTTTATGATCACACCCTCATGTGTGGTCAGTGCGTGTCTGAACTTGTCATACTGTGGCACAAAGTTGCCTTTGAAAATCTCCCTGAGATCCTCATCCTGCTTCTGTGCCTCTACTAGATCTTTAATATCGGTCTGTGAGACTTGAACTGCGCTCACAGGGGCGCTAGCTGGTGTGCTAGCTGGGGGTGTCCACAAGTGTCCTCGCCTGGAACCTGCCTTAGCCAGTGCGACGGCTTTTACATTCCCAGGGGGGGATGACCTATGGTGGCTTCTTACTTTGATAATGCCGAAGGTCCTGTCCTTCGCTTTCTCTAAAATGTGTTGGAGTAAAGGGGCTGATGGAAGGGGTTTCCCATCTACGGAGACAAAACCTCGTGTCCTCCACAGGGGCAGAAAATCTGTTAAACTATTACAGACATATAGACTGTCCGAATATATGTCCGCTGGGCTGGGGAAAGAATCGGGGTGGTCCACTATATAAGCTATGGCCGCGAGCTCTGCTGCCTGCGCGCCTAAGTGTCCTGGTAATTTTAAAGCTATCTCTTCGAGAGCGCGCCCCTGCGCGTCCTCGACATAGATGCCGCATCCTGTGATACGCTCACCTTCTAAAACCGTGGATGAACCGTCTACGTATATCCGTAGTGGTCCACACGTGTCTGTGTGTTGGGGGCTTTGTCTTGGGTTCCCTATCTTCCTGGGGGGTGTCTTCGCTATAAAGGGTCCTGTGTTATGTAAGGGGGCTACAATTTCACATTCATGGGGCTGTCCTGGGTATTGGAGGTTGTCGGCTAAAAATGTGTGTGTGCGGGTCCGTTTTACTGTAATGTCCCGTCCTTGTAAGAGTAGTGTCCACCTAGCTGCCCTAATCTGGCTAACTGAACCGTCCTTCAGTCGACCGTCTAGGAGTAACTGTGTGGGGGTGTGCTCGGTCAAAATGGTGATGGGGTTGAGTCCGGTAATGTACGAAAAATATTGCACTGCCCAGAAGACAGCAAGGAGGTGCCCCTCGCAGGCTGAAAATCCTTGTTCAACTGGGTCTAACAGTCGGGAGGCATAAGCCACTGGTCTTAGCTGCTCGTGCCGTTCCTGAAGTAACACGGCCGAGAAGGTCAGATCTGTGCTCGCTACCTCTATTGCATAGGGGGAAAGTTGGTCTGGGACTTGTAGCGCGGGTGCTGCGCTAAGGGCTTTCTTTAACTCCTCCACAGCCTCTGTATGCTGCAGAAGCCATTCCCAGGGGGCTCCTTTCTTAAGGAGGTCTGAGAGTGGGGCGGCTTTTGTCGCGAATCCGTCGATGTGGTTCCGACAATAACCAACCAGTCCTAAGAACGACCGGAGGGCTGAAACATTCTGGGGAAGGGGCAATTTGACAATCGAATCAATTCTTTTGAATTCGATCTCGCGTTTGCCATGTGTGATGACTGTTCCCAAATACATCACTTTATTTTCCAAAATCTGGGCCTTTCTTGGGTTAACTTTACAGCCAATTGAGGTTAAAAGTTCCAGGAGTTCGGCCAGAAGCGTAATGTGCTCTGCCTTTGTGTCTGTCTGCAGTAGTAGGTCGTCTACATACTGTACCAGACATTCGGGGCGGGAAAATTTTTCTAAACCATTCGCCAGCTGTCGGTGGAAAATGGAGGGGGAATTGTGGAATCCTTGTGGAAGGCATGTCCACGTATACTGTTGTGTTTTAAAAGTGAAGGCAAATTTGTACTGGCACGCCTTTGCCAATGGGATTGACCAGAAGCCATTGCTAATGTCCAATACCGTGAAAAACTTGGAGTTGAGTCCCTGCTTGAGCATGGTCTCGGGACTTGTTGCTACCGTGGGGGCTACTGCTGGGGTTACTTTATTGAGTTCTCGATAATCAATGGTCAGACGCCATGATCCGTCGGGCTTTCTCACTGGCCAAATAGGGGCATTATTGGTCGAGGCTACTGTTCTAAGCACACCTTGTTCCAATAAGCTACCTATCACTTTCTCTATTTCTCCCTCTGCTTCTAGGGGAAATCTATATTGTTTTTGTGGTCTGGGGTCAGGTCCGTGACTGGCAAATGCTGTCCTATGTTTGTTTAATACTGCCTTAACTTGTCTAAAGGCCGTAACTTGTCTAAAGGCCGTAACTTGTTTAAAGGCCGTGTGCTTAACACTACTAGGCTCTATGTATGTATTTTCAGCTCGGGAGTCGCCAGGAGGCGTATCTAGACACCTCACAAATATTCCAAGGTCAGGTTCAAAGTAATAAAACGATACACCGATTAGTAAGTTCCAAATGATCAATATTTATTATACAATTATAATAAATACGCATGCACACGCTAAGGGACTAAGCTATGACTAAACTAAGCAATCAGAATACTTAACTAAACAGGAACAGGCAAGGTCAGGGAGCGAGGCCTTCGTTCCGATCTTGGTCTGCAACCTTCAGAGAGCGTGCTGGTCACTGGGGGTCTAGAGAGCCTGGTTCGCGTAGCGAGCGTCGTATTGGCACTTACGGTTCGGCGGCTGGTGCTCAACGGCTGGAGTCAGGATACAGGTTGGAGTTCTTGGTCAAAGCTGGAGCACGAAACAACAGCTCAAGCCGGAGCACAAAACAACAGACAGGACCATGGGTGGGGGTCTATCTTTTATAGGGGTCCCCAATGTCCTTGCCTTTTCCTGGGCGGGCTTTACCTTCAGGTATCGATTGGATCGCTCCCAATCGATATCTTTTGAATTCCTCCAATGTGAGGGTCTCTCTTGATGGCGGGGGCGGTTTCTATAGTGGATACTTCTGGTGCCGCTCTGTCTGGACATCCACTTAAAGTATCTATTCAAACCCAAATGTTGCCATTGTGTGTGCCCAGATCTGGATTGCCTCATTAATATGCAAAGCGTTTTGCTATTAACACCTTTGGTTTGAGATCTTCCACCTGGCCAGAAACTAGTTTTGCTGCTTGCAGAATGCTAATGAGTGTTTGCAGGCTGCTGCCTTGGCTAAACTGCTTTTCCCTGCAGTCTTAGCGATTCTCCATTTTGTTTAGTTCAGTGTCCATTTTAGGTGGCTACAGTGGCTACAGGATCCGACAAGATCTCCCAGATTCAGCCCTCATTACAGCATTGGTTCAAATATGGACAAAAAAACTGAACTCTAGATGTGAGAGTAATTGATCTTGATATCAAAGCATTTCACAGAGTATGCCATTAAGGAGCCCTGACAAAAATAAAGTCAATGGGGACCAGCCGAAAAATTCTCCACTGGTTGGAGTCATACCTACCACAAAGGAAGGTGGTTGTGGTTGTTGGAGGTCAATCACCTTAGCTCCAGAACCTCATTGCAGGGGTTCCTCAGGACAATGCCCTGGACCCAACCATCTTCAGCTGCAAGGAAGTGCTGAGTAGTAAATGTTAGACGTTTAGCTGCTGTTGTATAAAGAGTCAAAGGTTCTTCTCCTTTTCACAAACACCTTTATTTCACTTTATTTCACTTTAACACACTCTGCACAAAACTCTATCTTCACCTGACACAAAAGCTACCTGAAGCCTCTTTACATAATCATTGTAAATTATTGGATACTTAACATAAATGAGACAACTAATTGGAATGTATCTTAACTCATTACCTAACAGTAAAGGGCTCCAAAAAGACACTCTACCATCCATGGCTGGGTGAACACTGACTTCTTCTCCCTCAAGTCAACGGTGTGGCCCTCATTCCACTTTGCCTGACAATTGGTTGACAGAGTGCCTTTCACAACCTCACCAAGGCACTTGCAGAGCTATTGCGAAACACTTTTGTGGACAATGATGTTGTAAGGGGAATTCTGACACCCAATTTGCTGTTTGCATGATTCACAACAGGAAGGACCTGATACTGGGATTGGAAGTGAAACTGGATATTTGGTTACTACCTGGCCCATTAAAGTTACAGCACGGAATTTTCAGCACATACACACACTTCTGATACGCAGTGTGCCAGGTGCCATATCGGTCAGGGGTTAGCAGCACACGCCTGATGCCTCCATTAATGTGCAGCTGAATGAGCGTGAGAGTGAGAGAGTAAGTGTGAAAGTGAGTGAGAGAGTGGGAGAATGAGTGCATCTAAAAGAGAGAGAGAGAAAGAGAAAAAGTACCCTGAGACTGGGGGTGAGCTGGACATACACACATACTCATACATGCATACACACCCACACCAACATAGATGCCTCCTGGTTGGTTTAGCATAGGGTTAAAGAGCTGGCTTTTAAAGCAGACCCAGTAGGCCAAGCAGCGCGGGTTCAAATCCTGTATCAGCCTCCCAGAACAGGCGCTGGAATGTGGCGACCAAGGGCTTTTCACAGTAACTTCATTTGAAGCCTACTTGTGACAATAAGTGATGTTCATTTCATTTCATTTTCATTTCATTCCTCCTCTCTCCACTAAACCTGTCCGCACATCGGGCCCAGGCTGAAAGGCTTCCAAACCAACTTTTGAATGAATTTTGCTGAGGCCAACTCAAGATGTGAATCACGGGAGGTGAACATGAGGCTGGGGCTAGTTAAACCCAAATTCTTAGCTTGGCCACGGTCCTCTCCCCGTTCCCTGAGCCTAGCCTGTATCTCCTCAGCTGCGCTTCTTAAGTAAAAATGTAAATAGATTTTATTGGTTAGCCCTTTTGCTTGGCATTTTTAAAGGTTATTTTTATTCATTACTCATTTTTTAAGTTATCAATTTATTGCTTTGGCATTGGTTTTTGTTTCTGTTCAGCAGTAAGTACTTTGTGTTTTCGTCATTCCTGTGTCAAATTAGATCTCAGGCAGCTGACTGCTGATGTGTTGGCTTGTGTAGGCTTGAGAGATGAACAGACACTTCCAACACAGATGAAGGTTCAACTCAATTTTATTAACTGCTTCTAACTAAATAACCACGGGTTTAAATAATGCTAACTTGAACTAGAGACCTAAGCCTTGTCCGAACCAGTTGATTCTCTCAGCACGTGTTGTGAGTCCGTGCTGGGCTGAATAAGTTCCTGTTACACTCAGAGGCAGCACCCAGAATGAGCGGGAACCGTGGTGCCCTCTGCCTTTATAGTGTGTGTATTCTAACTGGTGATTGGCTGCGGTGTTTGTACATGTTGATTGGTCCCTGTGTGTGTCCATCAGTGTGTGTCTGCACCATGATATATTGGTATATATTATGACATCCCCCTTTTATAAAACATTTTTGATCTAGGCATGTGCTAATACATAGTGTGGGTGTGTGGAGAATATACCTAGCTACATGTGAGGTGCGAAGACATATGTACAAGGCTATATACAAGGAACAAGACTATTTACAGAAGAAGGTGCCTGGTGCAGATGACTACCATGAACTGGAACAACCAATGAATCTATTTACAAATCACTGGATAACGAATGCAACAACAAAAAATATGGGAAAAAAAACATTTCAAAAAGTCCACACATCAGAGTTCATAAGTTCAGTCTTTGAAGTGGGCGACAAACTCTGGTTGACCGCCTCAAGGGTGGGGCAATGGCTGGCGCCTCAGGAGCCGGGAGGGCTGCAGCACTGTCAGGGGCAGGCAGAGTGACCGGAAGTGCCACACAGTCCACAGTAGAAGATCTGGTCGGAGGATCCCGTGACGACCCTGGAACTAGGCGAAGAGTACGCCTGTTGCGGCGCCGAATGGATCTATCCGGTAAGCGGACCAGGAAGGAGCGGGGGGCCACCTGCTTTAGTACGACAGCAGGCGCAGACCAGCCACCATCCGGGAGGTGGATGCGAACCTTGTCGCATGGATGGATGTCAGGAAGGTCAGCAGCCCGTGAGTCGTAGGAAGTTTTCTGCTGCAGTCGAGACATGTGCATGCGGTGGAGCATGGGGACATGTTCGAGGTTGGGAGCAAGAATTGATGGCACCGTTGTTCTGAGGGTGCGGTTCATTAGCAGCTGAGCAGGCGACAGGCCGATGGAGAGCGGGGCGGAGCGATAGGCCAGCAGAGCAAGATGGAAATCTGAGCCAGCGTCGGCGGCCTTGCTGAGGAGCCATTTAATGATGTGGACCCTCTTTTTCTCCTTCCCATTGAACTGAGGGTATAGGGGACTGGACGTCACGTGCTGGTAATTGGAGTGTCGGGCGAAGCCGGCCCATTCCTGGCTCGCAAAACAGGGGCCATTATCCGACATGACCGTCAGCGGAATGCCATGTCGGGCAAATGTCTCCTTACACACCCTGATCACAGCCGAGGATGTGAGATCGTGCAGCCTGATGACCTCCGGGTAACTGGAGAAGTAGTCGATGATGATGACGTAGTCCCTGCCCAATGCATGGAACAAGTCGATGCCCACTTTGGTCCAAGGCGATGTGACAAGCTCATGGGGCATCAGGGTCTCCCGTGGTTGGGCGGGCTGAAAACGCTGGCAGGTAGAGCCGTTGAGCACCACATTGGCGATGTCATCATTGATGCCCGGTCAGTAGACAGCCTCTCTGGCCCTGCGGCTGCACTTCTCGATCCCTAAGTGCCCTTCATGGAGTTGCTCCAACAGCAGCTGGCGCATGCTTCGTGGGACGACGATCCGATCCAATTTCAGGAGCACCCTGTCGACAACCACCAGGTCATCGCGGACGTTGTAAAATTGCGGGCATTGGCCCTTGAGCCACCCGTCCGACTTTAGGCGCATCACCCGCTGCAGAAGTGGATCAGCCGCTGTCTCGCGGAAAATTTGCATCAGTCGTGCATCCGTAGCTGGCAAATGAGAGGCTGCAAACTGGACGTGAGCGTCTATTTGGCAAATGAAGCCGTCATGATCACATGGAGTTGTGATCGACGTTGAGAGGGCATCGGCAATGGCAAGGTCCTTGCCAGGGGTATAGATCAGTTGAAAGTCATACCTGCGCAGCTTGAGTAAGATACGCTGGAGGCGAGGCGTCGTGTCATTCAGGTCCTTCTTGATAATATTTACAAGGAGGCGGTGGTCTGTTTCAACCGTGAACTGCGGAAGCCCATAGACATAGTCGTGGAACTTCACGACTCCGGTGAAAAGGCCGAGACATTCTTTCTCGATTTGCACATAGCGCTGCTCTGTTGGAGTCATCACCCGCGACGCGTACGCAATGGGGGCCCATGACGAGGCCTCGTCTCGTTGCAGGAGCACGGCACCAATCCCCGACTGACTGGCATCAGTCGAGATTTTGGTCTTTTTTGTCGGGTCGAAAAAAGACAACACTGGGGCCGTGGAAAGCTTGGCCTTCAGCTCCTGCCATTCACGCTCGTGAGCGGGGAGCCATCGGAAATCTGTGGTTTTGCGAATCAGGTCTCTGAGGGCCGTGGTGTGTGAAGCAGGATTCGGGGAAGTTCACCGTACCCAGGAACCGGAGAACCGCTTTCTTGTCCTCGGGGGTCTTCATGGACGTGATTGCTGCAATCTTGTCCTCGTCCGGATGCACCCCCTGGTGGGAGATGTGATCCCCCAGAAACTTGATACTTGACTGGCTGAAGGAGCATTTGGCCCTATTGAGGCGGAGGCCATGTTCGTGGATGCGCCTGAAAACACGCTGAAGGCGGGCGATGTGTTCCTGCGGGCTGGTTGACCAGACGATAATATCGTCGACATATACCCGGACGCCGTTGATCCCCTCCATCATCTGCTCCATGATCCAGTGGAAAACTTTGGACGCAGAGATGATGCCGAATGGCATCCGGTTGTAGCAGAACCTGCCAAAGGGTGTGTTGAACGTACACAACTTCCTGCTTGACTCATCTAGTTAGATCTGCCAGAAGTCCTTCGAGGCATCCAGTTTTGAGAATAGCTTGGCGTGGGCCATCTCGGACGTGAGCTCCTCCCGTTTCGGAATCGGGTAGTGCTCCCGCATGATATTCTGATTCAGATCTTCAGGATCAATACAGATCCGCAGCTCGCCGGACGGCTTCTTGATACAGACCATGGAGCTTACCCAGTCTGTGGGTCCATGACCCTAGAGATGACTCCTTGGTCCTGGAGGTCCTGGAGATGTTGCTTGAGACGGTCCTTAAGGGGCGCTGGGACTCTGCCAGGTGCGTGAACGACAGGCGTGGCGTTTGGCTTGAGTAAGATTTTGTACGTGTAAGGGAGCGTGCCCATGCCTTCGAAAACATCATGGTATTGTTGGATGATGGAGTCGAGCTGCACCCTGAAGTCTGTGTCAGAGGATACAGGTATGTCGCTTGAAGAGAAAGTGTACTCTCTGCACTAAGTGGAGCAGCTTGCATGCCTGTCCACCAAGCAAGGAGGCTTTTGAGGCAGCAACAATCTCAAACGGGAGAATGGCTGTGTGAGCACGATGTGTCACCTCAAGGCGGCAGCAGCCGCTGGCGACGATGGCATTGCCATTGTAGTCCAGCAATTTACACGCAGATGGCAGGACAGCAGGCTGTACGCAGAGCTTGCGAAAATCAGATGACGCGATGAGATTGGCAGAAGCGCCAGTATCCAGGAGGAACCTGACAGGGGACCGGTTGACCGTAAGGGTGGCACACCACTCATCATCCTGGCCGACGCTGTGGACGTGGATAGGTTCAGTGCCATGGTTGGGGGGACATCCTGTTGGTAGTAATGACGCTGATTTGGAACAGGACCTGTGGGTCATTGCAGGCAATATCGGAATCAAGGTGTAGAGTAGGTTCATTGATGGCAGGCTGGATAGCCCTGACGTCTCTGTGGGGCTGGGTGGACCTTCGAAAAGCAGCAGGCAGGGAAGATCTGCACATTGTAGCGTAGTGGCCTCATTTGCCACACTGCTGGCAGCGTCGGGACTTCGCGGGATATTGCCGCTTTAAGTGGATGGAGCCGCAGTTGCTGCACGCTGGAGCGTCGGGACGTTCGTCGCGCCACCACGCATGCGTGGGGCGATCCAGCGTAGCGCGCACCTGCGGTCCATGACATCAGCACGCTCGCTGTGTGTGGGCACGGGACTCCGTGAAAAATGAGCGAAATGGCCGCCATCATTCAGGTCCAGAGCCTGAAGATATTTTATCATCTGGACCCGTTCTGCCTCGTAGGGGGCTTGCCGCACCATTTCAGCAGCCTGGATGCATGTGTAGCGCATGGAGGCATGCTCATGAAGCACAAAGGTCTCAATGGTCATGGAGATAGTGAGCTGCTTTACGTTTAGTAGCTGCTGGCGCAGGGGCTCAGATTGAACGCCAAAAACAATCTGGTCACAGAGCATGGAGTCAGAGGTGGACCCGTAGTTGCAGGACTGCGCAAGGACGCGGAGGTGGGTGATAAAGGACTGGAAAGGCTCATCCTTACCCTGGATTCGCTGCTGAAACATGTATCTCTCGAAGCTCTCATTGACCTCGACCGGAGAGTGGCTGTCGTACTTCAGAATTATGGTCTTGAACTTTGATTTGTCCTCCCCTCATCGAAGGTGAGCGAGTTGTAAATGTGCAGAGCATGGTCACTGGCTGTGAAGAGGAAGAGAGCAATCTTCCGTGCGTCCGAGGCAGCTTCCAGGTCCCTGGCTCCGAGGTACAGCTGGAAGCGCGGTTTGAAACGTTTCAAGTTCGAGCCCAGATTCCCTGCAATGCGGAGAGGCGGCGGCGGGCGAACGGACTCCATTCTGTAGGATGGCTGGAGACTGGTGGAAGGCAGATCACTGAAGGGTAGGTCTCAGACGTGCTAGCATCCCTCAACACCTGGTACCATGAAGTGTTGGCTTGTGTAGGCCTGAGAGATGAACAGACACTTCCAACACAGATGAAGGTTCAACTCAATTTTATTAACTGCTTCTAACTAACTAACACACGATGACTGTGGGTCTAAATAATGCTAACATGAACTAGAGACCTAAGCCTTGTCCGAACCAGTTGATTCTCTCAGCACGTGGTGTGAGTCTGTGCTGGGCTGAATAAGTTCCTGTTACACTCAGAGGCAGCACCCAGAATGAACGGGAACCGTGGTGCCCTCTGCCTTTATAGTGTGTGTATTCTAACTGGTGATTGGCTGCGGTGTTTGTACATGTTGATTGGTCCCTGTGTGTGTCCATCAGTGTGTGTCTGCACCATGATATACTGGTGTGTATTATGACAACTGCTAGGTTTCTTGCTGAAGGGGAACCAAGGCCTCAGAAGAAATCTGATTGCTTTTAGGAGGGCTGGCAAAGGGGGTTATTTTTTCCAATAGAAACAGGATGTGCTGGAAATACTCAACACACCTGGCAGTATCTGTGCAGAGAGAAAGAGAGGTCAGTGCGTCTTCATCAGAACCAGTGCCAATGTTGAGCTTGAAGCGTAAGTCTGTTTCTCTCTCCACAGATACTGTCTGGGCTGCTGCCTATTTTCAGCATTTTCTGTTTGTATTTCAGATTTCCAGCAACTGCGGTATTTTGCTCTCCTCTTACATGCTCCATGCTGTGCATTTCTAAGTGTGGTTGGTTTCAAAGTAACCTTTAAAAAATTCATCACTGTTAAATATTTTTCTGTTAGCAAAGCTCACTGTGCAATGGAAATATGTCATGATTGCAGGTGGATTGATTGGTGCTACTTTCCTGGAAGGTTTGACCATTTTTAAACAGAGCTGTCGCTGTTAGTTCAAGATATTCTCATTTGTACATTGGGGTATTGTTTGTGTTGCTTGTGAAGTTCAAAGTCTTTTGGATATTGCTGTTGGATATTGAGCAGGGCCAGGCTCAAGAAAATGGAGCTGGTTGCACAATATGAACGTCCAATGGTGGGCGATTTTCTGAGAAAATCTGGTTATAAAGTGTACCATACTGAAAACTGAGCTTTCAATATTTAAAAAAAATATTTAAAAATAAAGAGTCTCGAGCACAAAAGCCATGAGGCTGGATTCTCTGATTTCCAGGCAAAGTCCTGACACCGGCACGGGAATAGTGGCATTTTACGACCGAATATTTGGCGCAAAACGTACACCGATCCTCCGTTTGGCTGGGTCCTAGTAGGAAGGCAGCGAGGAGCACCCGGCTCTAACTGCCGATACGGCCCGGAGAATTTGCGGGTCCGTGGCTGCGCACGTGCACGGCGGCGGCCTGCAGCGGTCACGCCGTGCAACATGGCGCCGGCCGCGCAAGGACCCGGCCTGCAAAATATTACATAATCTTTGGCCGGCTCGCGAGCCTTGGACCACCCCCCAACAGTGCCCCCAGACCCTGACAAAGACCCCCTCCTCACGGATCGGCTCTCCCCCCGGCGGCGGCGGCGCTAGACTGAATCCGCAGCCGCCACGCCGGGTTCCCGACAAATGATAGGGCACACAACCAACGCTGTAGGGAACTTGGCCGGTCGGGGGCGGAGCATCGGGGGGAGGGCCTCAGGCAACATCCTGAGGCCGTCCATATGGCGTGCGGCGTACTCCTCGAGTACGCGGCTTTGGAGGGGGTGGAGCATCGCGAAAGAGGCGCCGACCCCGATTTCGTCGGAAACGGAGATTCTCTGGCCAATTGCCGAACGCGATTTTGGCGTCGACCGACCGGAGAATCCCGCCAAGGAATTTTGCTTTTGCTCACCCTATATAACACAGTTACATCTGTTCTGACTTTATTCTGGATACTTGGAGGATGCGGGGAAGGGGGAGGGTGATTAAGAGAATAAGGGGCCTGGAAAGAGGAGAATTGCCAGGGCCCCTGATTTCTTCTTGTGGCCCTGCTTCAGATATCTCTGCAAACCTTTTCATCAGAACCCACTTAAATGAATAGTCAGGCAGGATAGGGCAATTAGCACAAAACCTGTGTGCCTTTTCTGTACACAATGGGTATATCTTATGAATGCACGCTGCTGATAAAGAACAGTAAAGAGAACTGTACAGCACAGGAACAGGCCCTTCGGCCCTCCAAGCCTGTACCGGTCATGATACCAACCTTTGCCAAAACCCTCAGCACCTCCTTGTGCTGTATCCCTCTGTAGCCACCCTATCCATGTGTTTGGCAAGATGCCTTTTGAACAACGTTAATGTATCTGCTTCTACAACCTCCCCTGGCAAAGCGTTCCAGGCACTCACCACCCTCTGCGTAAAAAACCTGCCTCGCACATCTCCTCTCAACTTTGCCCCATGGACCTTAAACATATGCCCCCTGGTGACTGACCCCTCCACCCTGGGAAAGAGTGCCTGCCCATCCACTCTATCCATGCCCCTCATAATCTTGTAGCCCTCTATCAAGTCGCCCCTCAACCTCCGTCTTTCTAATGAAAACAGTCCGAGTCTATTCAGTCTCTCCACATAGCCAACACCCTCCAGACCAGGCATCATCTTGGTAAACCTCCTCTGCACCCTCTCCAAAGCCTCCACATCCTCTGGTAGTGTGGCGACCAGAATTGTGCGCAATATTCAAAGTGCAGCCTTACCAAGATTCTATACAACTGTAGCATGACTTGCCAGCTTTTATACTCAATGCCCAGTCCAATGCAGGCAAGCTTTCCGTATGATTTCTTGACTACCTTGTCCACTTGTGTTGCCACCTTCAAAGATCTGTGGACCTGCACACCCAGATCTCTCTGACTTTCTATATTCCTAAGAGTTTTGCCATTTACAATATATTTACCCTCTATGTTACACTTAGCAAAATGCATTACCTATGTTAGACCCACTAAAATGCATTACCTTGATGTGTGGGATCAGTTGGTACATCTCAATGTACATGCATACAATTTATTTGGTATGTGATTTGGTTTTATGTCAATATGTATACATCATTTTCCAATTTTGCACTTATTAAGTATTGCAAAGTATTACTGCACAGAAACAGGCACTTTGCCCCAACAGGTGCTCTGTTAGTGTTTATGTTCCTTGTGAGCCACCATTTGCCCCTCTTCATTGGGCCCCATCAATGGTTCCTTCTATTACTTTCTCCTTTTTGTACTTAAACAGTTTTTGCTTCTGAGGACAGTCTCGACTGCCAGGGACACACATTAGAAATTCTGACAGACATTACAAGATTTTCAAGCTGCTATTTTCAAGGTTTGGAACATGACATGCATCCATGGCACTCGACTGGGAGCGCAAAGTCAAGCAATAAAATCTCTGAATAAATAAGCATATTTTCATTAAAAATGGAAATCTTAAATGAATGCAGACTTTGTGCACTATACTGGTCAGACTGTCTTAAGTAACATGTGGTCTGGAAGTGTTGCCGATAGGTCAATGTAAGGTCAAGAGTGACGCCAAGGTATTTTTTGGTGTTGGATTGTGTTGAGTGGTCGGCCACAGATCTGGACGTGAGGTTTTCCCCTGGTCTTCAAGTTATTCAAATGGAATGAGACAACAATCTTGGCAACATTTGATTGAAGCTTCCAATAGGCCTCCAGTGAACATTAATCTTCAGTAAGTGTTTTCTCAATGTCTTGGAGTTCTTTAGCCCGGAAAGCAAGGTCAAGTTGTCAGCACATGCAGAGAGCCGTGACTTTGTGGGGAAGGACTCACTGCTACGTATGTTAAAGATGGCTGGTGCGGATCCCTGTGGGAACCCATTGTCGTTTATGTGTGGCCGGTTGATTTGATCGGCAAGGTGGATGCTGAACTGTAGTTGCGGATCAAGGAGTTGATTCGTTGTAGCGTCTTCACACAGTGGACGATTCTGAAGAGTTTCAGCGGCCTGCTTGTGTGCCACACTCTGTCATAGGCACAAGAGAAGTCAACAAGTGTATTTCCTGTCTTCAGGTCGTTCTGCAAACCAACCTCAGAATGTGAGGCCAGTGTCATAACCTGCTATGGGCAGTTACAGTCTGTGCAAATACCTGCTGGTTGAGGGTCATCACCGCATCTGGGGCAGGACCCAGCCTGCTTAACAGTAGGCACTGAGAATAGGGCAAGAGGGTGGTAACTGTATGTGTTGTCAAGTGGTTTATCTGGTTTGGCAATGGCCACTATCTTGGATTGGTGCCAGATGTTTGGAATGGTTTCTGTGCTGTGAATGTTGGTTGAAAGGATTTGTTAGCCTATTCCTTCACTGGAATCCAATGCTCTTTGAGAATTCTGGATAAACCCCATTGACTCCTGTTGCTTTGCCTGACTTTTTTTATTCATTCAAGGGACGTGGGCTTTGCTTACCAGGCCAGCATTCATTGCCCATCCCGAACTATCCCTGAGAAGGTAATTGCAGTTGGGGCCCTGTCCACTTAGTCTTCTTTGTAAGGCCTTGAGCAGTCTGGGACAGTTTTGAGAGACTGCATCAGGGTGGTTTTTACTGTCTGCTTATCTTACCTGAAGATCGTTATATTTGAGTTGATTCAAAGTGAAGCAACCAAATCAGCATTGATTCTAGGATACTGCAGCCTGCTTTGGTGCAAAGGTCAAGATGAGAGTGACAGCATGGTAACATTGTGGATAGCACAATCGCTTCACAGCTCCAGGGTCCCAGGTTCGATTTCGGCTTGGATCACTGTCTGTGCGGAGTCTGCACATCCTCCCCGTGTGTGCATGGGTTTCCTCCGGGTGCTCCAGTTTCCTCCCACACTCCAAAGATGTGCAGGTTAGGTGGATTGGCCATGATAAATTGCCCTTAGTGTCCAAAATTGCCCTTAGTGTTGGGTGGGGTTACTGGGTTATGGCGATAGGGTGGAGGTGTTAACCTTGGGTAGGGTGCTCTTTCCAGGAGCCGGTGCAGACTCGATGGGCCGAATGGCCTCCTTCTGCACTGTAAATTCTATGTAAATATCTATGTAAAATGGCGGGTACTATTTGGGCAGCAGGACCAACACACTATACATTGATTCACTTTCTTTGGTGCATGCAGCAGTGTACAGCTGTTCAACCTGGCTCAGGTGCTGGCGCACAAATGTGGCAGCTGTCCATCTCCGGGAAATCATGAAGTTTATTTCTGCGAGGCCAACGCAGCTTGATTGGCTTCCTGTGCAGTGCACGTTGAATCTCCTGATATTGCCGTGGAAAACATTCTCCTCAAAGATCACAATCAACTGACAGGTACTGAAGCACTTACACTGATACAGGACCTCAAAAGAAACCCATGCATCCATCTGAAATCCTACAGCCCATACTGGAATACACTCCACCCCCTACAAACTGACGTCAGCCCCACATCTCAATGGCCCACTCCCTAGTTGACTGCAAACATCACCAACTGCAGCCAGGTCACAGGCTCTATCAGTGAAGCCCAGTGAAGATACGGTCAATTTCTCCACAAGTGGAACATGCTGAAAAGCTCAAAACATGACTACGGCCATCCAGTCAGACCATTACCCACGTCCTGAACCTTTACTCTGAGAGCAGGTGGCATCACAACCATTCACACTGCGTCAGCTAAAACCGTTAGATCATAAGACATAGGAGCAGAATCAGGCCACTCGGCCCATCGAGTCTGCTCCGCTATTCAATCATTTTTCTCATCCCCATTCTCCTGCCTTCTCCCCATAACCCCTGATCCCCTTATTGATCAAGAACCTGTCTATCTCTGTCTTAAAAACACTCAGTGATTTGGCCTCCACAGCCTCCTGCGGCAAAGTGTTCCACAGATTCACCACCCTCTGGCTGAAGAAATTCCTCCTCATCACTGTTTTAAAGAATTGTCCCTTTAGTCTGAGATTGTGTCCTCTGGTTCTAGTTTTTCCTGCAAGTGGAAATAGCCTCTCCATGTCCACTCTATCCAGGCCACGCAGTATCCTGTAAGTTTCAATAAGATCCCCCCTCATCCTTCTAAACTCCAACAAGTACAGACCCAGAGTCCTCAACCGTTCCTCATACGACAAGCTCTTCATTCCAGAGATGATCCATTGAATGGATTGTTAACCTCGACATCGAACCATAACTCAGCCATATGAATTAATAAATAGTGCATTCATGTTATGTTGTTGATTTATAGGCTGATTTTTATTTTCCTCCCATAAAACAGCTGATGTTGTGGGTAACTCTGGGAGCCCCTGTGCCTTTTTAGGGAGCCTTCCCAAGCAAGAGATCATTGAATCCCGACAGTGCAGAAGGAAGACATTCAGCCCATCAAGTCTGCACTGACCCTCTGGAAGGGCACCTTACCTAGGCCCACTCCCCTGCCTTTTCCCCATAATTCCACCTAATCTTTGGACACTATGGGGTAATTTTGCGGGGTCAATCCACCTAACCTGCACATCTTTGGACTGTGGGAGGAAATCGGAGCACCCGGAGGAAACTCACGCACACAGGGAGAGCTCCACACAGCCAATCCATGGCTGGAATTGAACCTGGGTCCTTGGCGTTGTGAGACAGCAGTGCGAACCACTGTGTTACCGTGCCGTCCCAATAGGAGGCGCTAGAAGGAGATTTTCAAGTAGTGGTCAAAAAAGGGACAGAGTCTGTGGAGGGGGGGGGCGGAGGGGGGGAGGGGGGGGGGGGGGGGGGGGAGGGGGGGGGGGGGCTGAGCAGGGAGGTGTCCCTTTGAAACTTGCCTGATGTGGTGAAAAATTAGCCACTGCCAAGCTGAGAAGCTGGCAGATCAATCCTTGGAGTGGAGGATCCCAGGGGAACTTGAATGGAGAGTTTGCAAGGTCCAGCAAGAGGATTCTTTTCTCCGCCATTTTTTTGAAATGCCCTCTGGCGGCAGAATTTGATATTGCTGATCTAAGGTCCATCCACGGTCTCTAAACTCATATGAATGAACCGTAAGCAGCCTGTTCCTCCCCCACTGAACTGATTTCTTCCTGTATCAACTCTATTCCTCCACCCACCTTGTCCAGTATTTTCCCACCTACACACATGACTCTTTTGATGTCTTCTGTCACTTTAGCAGTTTACAATTTCATGGCCCTGGATGTCTTCTCTTCACTATGGATATTATTATGTTCCCAGATCAGACTCCCAACGATGGCGAGAATAATGGACTGAAACCCCAATATTCTAGTTTATTTTGTAACACTGTGTGGAAAGAATACTTTGTTCCAGGAGTGGTTGCATGAAAAAAATAGGGACTTGATATTTTAAAATAAAACGTTATTATTCACACATTAAACTCTTTGAAATCACACCCGAAAATAGCTTACAATTGCCCCTTGAACAATACTGCTAAATATGTTAAGTGCAATCCCCTTAATTACTATCTCTATTCCCAATTAAACAACAAGAAAGGAAAGACGTACAGTTCTCAATATCTCCTCCATCCCAACAGCACAGAATCATACTTGCTTTCCAGAACAAATTTGGTTCCTGTTAGAACCTCTGCAGATGTGGCTGAATGTCTTCAAAAAGCTGTTTCAACCGATTTGTTTCAGCTTCCCCCTTGTCCTTTGACAAGTCTGCATTGACTTAAATACTATTTATCTTTTTTTTTAATTATCCTATTGTGAGAGCGAAAGACCCCCATTCGTGGACTCAAACCTAGCCAGATCAGAATACAACTCAAAGGTTTTCTCACAATGTTGCACCCAGCATATAAATAATCTCCCCAAACTCAAAATAAATGAACTCCCCAGGGACTCCCCTAATTGACCAGCAGTGCATTCACCCAGGCTGTTAATATGGTCAATTTCACCTCTGGCTCCTAAAAGCTTTCTGGTCTTGCAAAACAAGATTCATTTTAAAAACATGACTACTGCAGTCAAACACATTGGGCGCGATTCTCCACTCCCCACGCCAGGTGGGAGAATCGTGGGAGGGCCGGGCAAATCACGACATTCCGCCCTGGCACCCCCCGTGATTCTCCCACACCCCCAAAATGGTGTGTCACGGAATCGCCGGTCGCCGTGAAAAACGGCCCGCATGGGCCGAGTGGCCTGATGAACCTGACCGGTTCACGCCGGCGCCAACCACACCTGGTTGCTGCCGGTGTGAACTTCCGTGCGACAGGTAAGTGTGGGGCCTGTGGGGGGCGGAGAGTAGAATGAGCACCACGGGCATGCTCGGGAGGTGACTGGCGCGCGATCGGTGCCCACCGATCGTCGGGCCGGCGTCTCTAAGAGACGCACTCTTTCCCTTCCGCTGACCCGCCAAGATCAAGCCGCGGAGGGGAAGACGGCAACCACGCATGGGCGGGTTGGAGCCGGCCAACCTGCGCATGTGCGGCTGTCGTCACTTAGGCGCCGCCGTCGCGTCATTCTCGGCGCGCCGCTTTGATGCAAGCGTCAAGGCCCGGCGGCCGAGTTTCTCACAGCGCCGCTCCTAGCCCCCTGGGGAGGGGGGGTGGGGTGAATAGGGTGTGAGAAGCGGCCTCTGACACTGTCATGAAACTCGGCCGACTTCACGACGGCTTTCCCGATGCCGCGCGGCATCGAAGATCTGAGAATCGCGCCCATGCTATCCAAGGCCTTTAATCCTTAAATTGCCAAATGTTTATAATCTAATATATCTAAAATCCGTCATGATATCCAATCACTCTACTCTCCAATCTCCTGCCAGAATGGGCTAAGAGCTCTCCTCGTCTTCCTCATATGGAGGTCCAAATAGTCCTCATCGACAACCTATTCCAGGCTTTCTTCTCAAATCTTTCCATTGTATGAATTTCCAGTTTGGCTCCTGTCTGTACCAGTGTTAATATATCTGGACAATAGACCGTTTCAGACCTCAAACTCTATGTACAATTCCCACCAGCTAATATATGTCTCTGAGGACTTTACTTAATGTTACCTGCTCCGTATTTAAGCATCCAACCATCAGTTTCTAATTGATCTATTGCAATTCTGCTCTTTCTCTGCTTCTTTTCATCCCTAAACACCAATCCCTGACTTTAAACGCTCGGGATTCTCAAACATTTGTGTACAGTTCTGGGTGCTATACTATAGGAAGGATGTGAATTTGTTGGAGGGAGCGCAGAAGAAGTTTACAAGACGGTTCCGGGGATGAGATACTTTAGCTATGAGAATAGATTGGAGAGGGTGGGCCTGTTCTCCTTGGAGAGAAGGCTAAGGGGAGATTTAATTGAGGTGTTCAAAATCATGAGGGGGCTGGACAGAGTAGATAGGGAGAAACTGCCCCCGCTTGTAAAAGGATCGAGAATGAGACGGCAGAGATTTAAATAGATTTGCAAAAGGTGATCTGAGAAAAAATATTTTCACGTAAGTGCTTCAGGTCTGGAATCCACTGCCTGGAAGTGTGGTGGAAGTAGGCTCAATTGAGGCATTCAAGAGGGCTTTAGATGATTCCTTGACTAGAAACAATATACAGAAGTATGGGGCAAAGGCAGGAGAATGGCACAAAGTCAGAATGCTCATTTGGAGAGCCGGTTCAGACACAATAGGTCAAGTGACCTTCTGCACCGTCACAATTCTGTAATTCCGTGAGTCTTTTGATGCCTTGATAGCGAATTACAACCTAAACTCAGGACTATGCTTTGTTCAAGCGGTGCCTAATCCCCCAACTCTATAAAATATTTAGACTTACCTTCATATTCAAAATGCAGAAGCAGAAGCATAAAGTGACGTATTTCACTGAAAGCCCTGGCTCAGTTTAAATTCTGTCATCATTCAGCAATCAATTATCTACTGTGTACTGAACAACCTATTTAAATACAATCAAATCAATCAATGATTTATTTATACCCAATGACTAATGTCGCTGTTTGCCGACTCCAAATGGCTGCATATGATCTATTGCCACTGCAGTAACCACTATCCGTTTTCTTTTGAAAATAATATTCCAGGACACAATTTAGCAGAGAACACACCAACCCACCCCCCGGAAAGCAAAATACTGTAGATGCTGGAAATTTGAACTGGAATTAGAAAAGACTGAGTGAATCAGGCAGCCTATGAGGACTGAGATCACATTATTGCAAGGTTCCAACTGATGTCACTGACCTGAAACAAACATTGGGCGGAATTTTACAGTCAGAAATTGGGCAGGCACGTCCCGACCACCCCTTCCACCACCACAAGCCCAACTCACCCAATGCTTACAAAAAATATGATGTACTCTTATCGGGTCAGGAATCCTTAATTGGTCAGTAAAGGGCCTCAGTTTGCCTGAGAATGAGAGGACAGTCTGTCGCTAACCCCTCCGTGGTAGAAAAGTAATGTGCATGCACCATCCCACCCAAGTTTATGCCCATCACCTCCTGATCTGCTGCCTGGTTTTCCAAGATGGCGCCGGAGCGTGGCGACTCTCTGTGAGCTCTCTCCCACAGATCCTCTTCCTACATCTCTTATAACCATACAAATCTTTTACAACTTAATTCTAACACTAACACGACCTCTAACCTTTCTCTTTTAGGTTCACTTGCAGGTCTGAAGATCCTCCGCCATCTGTGGGTTGGCCCACATGACTCCACCTGACAAGACCCGGCATGACTCCTCCAATGGCCCGACCCTGGCCTTGACCTGGAAGTGGAAGAAGCCCGACCCGGAAGCCTGACCCCGACCTTGCATAGGAATTAAAGACCTCTCCCACCACTCTCTTCTAACCTTTTCCATCGGACAGGAGTTACAAACATCTGGGAACTAGCACTCACAGGTTCAAAACAGCTTCTTCTCTGCTATTACCAGACTCCTGAATGATCCTGTTATGGACTGAACTGATCTCTCCATACATCTTCTCGACTGAGTAGTACTACACTCCGTATGCTTCACCCGATGTCTGTGTTGATGTATTTACATTGTATTTATCGTGTGTCCTATATATTTTCTTCATGTATGGAACGAGCTGTCTGGACTGTACAGAGAACAATACTTTTCACTGTACCTCAGTACACGTGACAATAAACTAATACCAAAATCCAATCCCCATGAAATCCCATCTGTGGAGTCTTGGAATCCTTATTATGGTACAGAACGAGGCCATTTGGCCCATTGACTCCATGCCGGCTGTCTATAGAGCAATCCAGTCACTCCTATTCCTGTTCTCTGTCCTAGTAGTCCTATACGTTTATCTTCCTTAATTGCTGATCCAAATTCCTTTTGAAATAATCCATAATCTCTGCTTCCAACATCCTCATGGGCAATGACTTCCAGTTTCTTACCACTCAATGCATAAGAAATCGTCTTCTTCAAATCCTTCCTGAGTCTTTTGTCCAAAACTTTAAACCTTTGTTCTCTTGTCTGGTTATCATCAGCTAATGGAAACAGTTATTCTTGTTGCCCTTTATTAACCTGTACACATCTATAAAATCTCCCCTCAATCTCCTTTGCTCCAAATAGCCCAGGTTCTCCAATATAACTTGCAGATAATATCCCTCATCCCTGGAACTATACCAGTGATTGGCGTCATGGTTACTGCGGTCTCCGGTGATTCATTTTGACACTTTATTGATCAATTTTATATCCGAGATGAGCCTGGAGGTTTTCTCACATCTGTTCTTTTCCCTTTCCCAGGATGTTATGAAGCTTCTTGTGGATATGGGGCTTTGAGAACCTTAATGCTCAATTGCAACATGGCCAGATGGAAACATTTGATGGATGAGCTGGTGTTTATCACCTGTCATTTTTTGTTTACCTTTAATTGTGATTTCAATTTTGGTTAGTCATCAGAAAAATCTGAAAAGACTGGGTGCCTTTTCCAGAGGAAAGCGAAGGGGTCACCGATAAAGGTCTGGGAATGGAAATGCCCTTGAAGTATTAGTAGATGGTAGAGGGAAGATTTATTGCATCATCTTCATAGCATAATATGGACGGCATATGTGGTGCAGTGGTTAGCACTGCTGCCTTTCAGCGTGGGACCTGGTTCAATTCCAGCCTTGGTTGACTGTGTGGAGTTTGCACATTCTCCCCATGTCTACGTGGGTTACCTCCGGGTGCTCCGGTTTCTTCCCAAAGTCCAAGGATGTGCAGGTTCGGTGGGGTTGCAAGGGAGTGGGCTTAAGTGGGGTGCTCTTTCAGAGGGTTGGTGCAGACTTGATAGACCGAGTGGCCTCCTTCTACACTGTAGGAATTCTATGATATGCTCTTCATGTGAGATGATGTGGGAGGACGCTCGTGGGGAGAATAAACACTGACATAGATCAGTTGGGCTGAATGGCCTGATTCCTTTGTTGAGTCGAGAATTTCACAGCCCTGTGCAAAGTGCCCTGGGTAGCCTATTTCTCCCTAACACCTTGATATTGATGTAAGAGGGAGAAAGGGGCCAGAAGGAGTTAGATAATCAAACATTAAAAATTGAAGGAGGTAGGAAACTGCTGCCTGAACTGAAATTCCAATAATAAATTGTAAGACGTGCCACATTTTAACACTGGAAAACCATTTATAATAAGGAATAAAAATGCATGTCACCTACAAATCTGAAGCAAATGACTAGGTTCTCCATGCACACATTTTCAGAGGTTAGTAAGATGGCTTTACTCAGGGTGTTGTTACATCAGCCAAATAATCAGTAATTCATTCAGTTCCTCTGCATTATTTGCTTGACACGAGAGACCAAAGTAAAGCAGACTGAAGAAAATTAATATTCTCTAGTGTTTCTCAGGTTTGCAGCTGCCCTCACATTGAGAAGCTTAGGTATTAGATAAATTACTTCATTAAGATCTAATTCTTTCATAAAGAATCCTTAAGCTCACTGCATCTACTTTGATAAGACTAATAAATTAATTACAAAGGTATTTGTGGAGCATCAGGTGCATATTTAACCTGAATGTCCCATCTCTATTTGACAATACCTGTCATTGAAACCAATAAGCATTTGTGGAGATGAAGGGGAGAAATGTTTGTTATGAAACATGTATTTGTAGGTCAACCAGACTGGATTCTCCGTGTTGCTGGTGTGCTTCATGCTTTTCCTCACACCCTGTACTCTGGTAAATAGCACGTTTTGATTTGTGACTGTATGTTTCCTGCTGGATCTGCTCTGTTAGCTGCTCAAGTTCGAGGCGCAGGTTTCATGGCGAGATTGCCTAAGTCAAGCTCTGTAAAATCATCACTCTTGCACACAAACTCGAGAAAACAATGACAAAACACCTCAGCTGGCAGTGAAGATTCAGTTTGTAGTTGCTTGATTGGAAAATGTAGAGGTTTCCTCTGCTCTGCTGCTGTAGTGCTCAGAGTTGCCGAATTGCCCTGTAATATTTTACTGAGAAAATCAGCTTAGGCATTGTGAGCCAGAGTCAAGCGGGTGGGTGCATATGTGTGCAGGTGTGAGTCAGGTGCATGTGTGGGTGCATTTGTGCATGTGTACATGTGTGCATCAGCATGCATGCATGCCTATGTGATGCATGTGTGTGTGTGTGCGTACATGTGTAAGTCCGTGTGAAAAAGTGGTAGGGATAGATGTTTCCATCGAACAGAGAAAAAGGGAAGTTAGACAGTCAAGTGATCTTACATAGAATTCCAGTACATTTTACAGCTCAGATATGCTGTCCAGTTATTGTGGTACAGTTCCACAAAAGCCTTCTTCCACTTTACTTCACCTTCTATCTCTTCCTCCCTTATATACTTATTTTGCGTGCCCTTATGTGCATCTGTGCTGATCGTCTGAAATACTTCAAGTGGTAATTATTTTATTTCCTGTTCATTATTTTATTTTTCAATGTTTTAAAGAGTTTCATAATTTTATTTGTAAAGAGGTAACAATCAATGTAGATTCTCCTTAATGTTGGATGGTTATTGGGATGCATGCTACCTTCTTAGAATCACAGAATACCTACCATGCAGAAGGAGGCCATTTGGCCCATCAAATCTGCACCGGCCCTCTGAAAGAGCACCCTACCACGGCTCACTCCCCCAACCCATCCCTGTAACCCTACCTTCGCTTTGGACACTAAGGTGCAATTTAGCATGATGAATCCACCTAACCTGCACATCTTTGGTGTATGGGAGGGAACCAGAGCACCTGGAGGAAACCCACAC
The DNA here is from genome assembly GCF_902713615.1 of Scyliorhinus canicula. Lineage (NCBI taxonomy): Eukaryota > Metazoa > Chordata > Chondrichthyes > Carcharhiniformes > Scyliorhinidae > Scyliorhinus > Scyliorhinus canicula. Next base: position 29,089,640 of record NC_052155.1, read on the forward strand.
ATTCACCCAAGATCAGAATCGAACCCAGTGCTAACTGCACCACCCATGCCGTCCATATTATGCCATGAAGATGATGCAATAAATCTTCCCTCTCCCTCCTACCTATACTTCTAGGGCATTTCCATTCCCAGACTTTTCCAAAGGCCTAATAAATGGTGGTCTATTTTCTTTCTCGTTGATGAATAGGCTATGAGATAATGTGGAGGAGGCTGGATAGCTCAGTAAAACAGCTATATCAATGAGAGATTAAAAAGCAAAGTTTATTAGTGATGTAATGTAAAACATAACCCCACCAGTGAATCCCCCCCCCCCCATTTTTATTGACTGCAGGCTTCTGGGGCAGCCTTATGAAGCAAGACTTGTTCCATTTAACGGGATGAGTTTGAAGGCATTAAATATGATTCCATTTTGTATGTCATTGGATTGTGAAGACAAGCAAAGGAAGCTGACTTTACTTATCGCGGAGTATATTTTAGGAGGGGATATTGTGACATTATTTGATGCATCTGTCTCATATCTAAAAAGAAGAACACAGTAAATTGGATTAAGAGGAATAAAGAAGGGGTTAAAGAAGGTCAGAAGGGAGTCTGTGGAACAATGACAGTAGGCTAAAGGGTTGCCACGGTGTGCAGGAATGCAGTTAGTCATCTCCATCGAATATAAACCTGCAGAAGTGGACTGGCACTTTAGCAAGCTCAGGTGAAAGCACAAGGGGAAGAGTGCATCAAAATGTTCAAAAAGGAAAATGTGCAGAGAGAGGGTGAGATTCGCAAGACAGAGCTTGGGTGAAGAAAGTCCAACAGCTCACAATCTTAACTTTCCAGCGAATCAACTCTAGAGACTTCTCATTCGAGCATCTACCCACTTCTTAAAAGGCTTCAGCATTCTGCCCTTCATATCAACCTTCCTAGCTATTGATCATCCTCAAGACAACACTTCTTGCCATCTATCCCATGCTTATCCTCACAACCCAGCACCTGTGCCTTTTTACTCTGTGTCTTGACAAAAAAAGATATTTGGCACGATTCTCCGCACCCCATGCCGGGGGGAGGGGGGGGGGGGGGGGGGGAGAATCCGGGAGGGCCGGGCGAATCACGCCAAGCCGCCCTGGCACCCCCCGCGATTCTCCCACACCAACCCCCCCAAAATGGCGTGACGCGTTTTGCGACAGGCCGCTCGGAGAATCGCCGCTCACTGTTTCTCACGGCGACCGGCGATTCTCCGGCCCGGATGGGCCGAGCGGCCTGCCGAACCCGACCGGTTCACGCCGGCGCAAACCACATCTGGTCGCTGCCGGCGTGAACAGCGTGCGACTGGTGAGTGTGGCGCCTGTGGGGAGCGGAGAGAGGATCGAGCACCACGGGCGTGCTCAGCGTATGTCTGGCCTGCGATCAGTGCCCACCGATCATCGGGCCGGCGTCTCTAAAAGACGCACTCTTTTCCCTCCGCTGTCCCGCAAGATCAAGCCACCATGTCTTGCGGGGCAGCGGAGGGGAAGACGGCAACCGCGCATGCGCGGCTGACGTCACTTCGGCACCGCCGGCTGCATCATTCCCGGCGCGTCGCTTTGACGCAAGCGTCAAGGCCCAGCGCGCTGAATTCACACGCCGCTGCTCCTAGCCCCCCGGGTGAGGGGAGAATAGGGTGCGAAGACCGGCCTCCGACGCCGGAGTGAAACACTCCGGGTTTCACTCTGGCATCAGCTGTTTGTCTCTGGTTGGGAGAATTCCGCCAATCAAATATGATTCCATTTTGTATTTCATTGGATTATGAAGACAAGCAAAGGAAGCTGACTTTATTTTTCATGGAGTATATTTTGGGAGGGGATATTGTGACATTATCATAAATGTAAAGAACTAGAGCAACACGCTTGTGCTGTGGTTAGCACTGCTGCCTCACGGCGTGAAGGTCCCAGGTTCGATCCCAGCCCTGGGTCACTGTCTGTGTGGAGTTTGCACATTCTCCCCGTGTTTGTGTAGGTTTCACCCCCACAACACAAAGATGTGCAGGCTAGGTGGATTGGCCAGGCTAAATTTCCCCTTAATTGGAAAAAATTAATTGGGTACACTAAATTTAAAAAGAAGAAAAAAAATTAAATGTAAAGAATTGCAAGGGTTAATGTAATGTCTAAATCAACCACTAGAGGGAGTTAGATGTACAACTATATAAAGCATCAATGATAAGCCTTGGGGGTAAGAGGTTGAGGAGAAAAAAGCTAGAGAACAGACTGAAGGAAAGATAGTGGGCGCGATTCTCCGCCCCCCACACCAGGTGGGAGAATAGGGGGAGGGCCTCCCGACATTTTTCATGCCCTCCCGCTATTCCCCCCCCCCACGCCCGACCCACGGCACAAATCGCCGCTCGCCGTTTTTTACGGAGAGCGGCGATTCTCCGAGGCCGATGGGCCGAGTGGCCGGGCCTTCATGCCTGTTTCAACACGGCAGCAAACACACCTGCTCACTGCCATCGTGAAACAGGCGCTAGATGCCCGTTTTGGGCATCTGGGGGCCCGATTGGCACGGCAGTACCACGGCCGTGCCAAGGGGGGCATAGGCCCGCGATCAGTGCCCACCAATCGCGGGCCGTGCATCCGCCACGTCTTGCAGGGCGGCTGAGGGAAAAGACGGCAACTGCGCATGCGCGGGTTGGTGTTGTTCAACATGCGCATGTGTGGCTGACGTCATCGGCCGCATCAGCCGGCGAGATGCTTGACGTGCCGCCTTGATGACCGTCGTCAAGGCCGTGCCGCCGTGACGCACGGGGCTCCTAGCCCCGCCCGGGGGGTAGAATCGGCCCCGGAAGTAGGCATGAAGGCTGCCGAGGGTCACGTCCTGTCCCACAGCAGCCTTTACGATTCTCCGCATTTGCGGAGAATCTCGCCCAGTGTGAGTGAGAGTAGATCGTAGTTAATGTAATAGTGTAGAGGTTGGTAGTAGATGAGTGTAGATTATATGCTTTTTATATGTTTATTATCAATTGTATGATTTAGGAGTAAATGTCGAATCCAATTAAGTAGTGTTAATAAATTTATAGCTTTGTTAAATTTAAAGCTATTTGTGGTCTTTGTGAACAGTCCGCCAACCATCCTAAAATTCGCAACACAGGGAACACGACACGCATAATTCATGTCGCGTTACAGAAATGTATCAAAACAGAATAGGAGAACTAAGTAACAAAATGAAGAAACTGTAATCTATGTACAGCACGAGGGGTGACTTCCTCAGCCAAGAGTTACCCAGTTGTGGAACAGACAGCCTCCTGTTGCTGTTGATAAACATTATTGAACTTTTCAAAAGGGAATTGGATCAGTTCCTGAAGAGCTTGGGGTAGGATAATGGTTTTTTAAAAAAAGAGATTAGTTCTGATAAAGGTCTTGAATGTCGGAACAATCCAGATTGACTGTGCAGACTTTTCTTTATCTTGTGTCTTTAGGTTATGTTAGCAAAGTGATATATGAATACGAATAAATGACAAATGATTCAACCAGAAAAATATTGTGCCAGGCAATTGATCAATAATATTACAGGGTGTATTTAACTGCTTCTTAGAGGGGGAATAATTCATTTCGCATATCTTACACAATTGTAATTCAATCATGCTGCTATGATACAACATAATCAGGTTCAAATATACCTCAAAGCTGGTTTACAATTTTAAACCTGAAGGTATGGGCATCACGTGGCAGGCACTGGAAGCTTTATTTCCCTCATCACTGAATAAATTGTTCATCAGAGATGATCATAATTTCCTTCTATCTGTTGTACAGCCTCATTGTACTTTAATAATGTGCAATTTAGTTATTACTGCAGGAGGATATAAGCAGAGTGCTAAAATATTATTGCTGTAATCTTGGTATTAAATTGTGCAACGGCAAATTGGCAGGGACTTTACCCTGACTGCCTAATGTCCTATTTATCAGAAATCTCAGTTGTTTTACATGAGAAGGGTTCTAATATTTCCCAGCTCTTAATCACAGACATCATCTTGGACTAACTGTACTTCCAGACTTCTCTCTTATGGGGGCAGCATCAGCTAAACATTTCACCTCCATCTTGTACTAACGTCTTAGGTAGTCAAACAACCCTTTCGAGTGGAGCCAGTTTTGACTTCGCAGAGTTTTCAGAAGGAATATTGTACAGTATTCTATTCTGTGGCTGGAAAAAAGAGATGAAATACATTTTTTGCTGTGATGTTGCTTAATTACTTAAGAATGAGTGTGGTCATGTTCCTTGTTCATGTGATAGTGTGCCCCTTTGAGGGCCGCGTTCTTGGAGGGTCATGTGACTCATTAAGCCAATTGGGTGGGCCTGTGCCATGGGGGCACTCTATTCCTACACGCCAGCCGTGTAGGCCTCCACAATGGCCGGCGCGAAGGTGAACCACCCCGCGCATGCGCGGGGATGACGTCAGCAGACGCTGACGCTCTCGCGTATGCGTGGACCCGCGCCGGCCGTCGGAGTCCCTTTGGCCCAGCTGGCAAGGTGCCAAAGGCCTTCCACACCAGCTGGTGGGGCGCAAACCACTCCGCCGTCATACTAGCCCCTGAAGATGCGGAGGATTCCGCACCTTTGGGGCGGCCCGACACCGGAGTGGTTCCCGCCACTCCACTGCGCCATTTCAGGGGCTGGTTTAGCACAGGCCTAAATAGCTGGCTTTCAAAGCAGACCAAGGCAGGCCAGCAGCACGGTTCAATTCCTGTACCAGCCTCCCCGAACAGCCGCTGGAATGTGGCGACTAGGGGATTTTCACAGCAACTTCATTTGAAGCCTACTTGTGACAATAAGCGATTTTCACCTTATTTCATTTCATTTTATTTCTGCCCACCCCGCCGATTCCCGGAGAATCCCGCCCCTTGTTTCCCAACTCTTGTGAGATATTGCGCCCGTGTCGCTATTCTTGTTGAGGCCGAACAGAGTTGCAGAATCGTCCCCGCTTTTTGCATACTGCACACACAGGTCAAAAAAAGAGCTTAAAACATTATCAGGTCAGACGAAGTGAAAGCTTTATACATGGAGTTCTTTCAAATAAAATCAAAGATTATGGGCTGGATTCTCCGATTTTGAGGCTATGTCCAGAGCTTGTGTCTAGTCTTATGATGAAAAAGTCGGCGAGGTCCCCGCTCCGGTGCTCCACCCAGTGGGGGGTAGCAGCCGCGCCACATAAAACCCCCGGCATTCCCGACAGAAACGGCTGGAGAAATGCCGGGTCCGTGTCCGCGCATGCGCACGCCGACGACCTTCAGCGGTCGCACCATACAACATGGCGCCGGCCACCCGCGGACTCGGCCTGCCAGATAGTGCCCCCCTGTAACCCCCCCCTCACCCACACCCGGACCACCCCCCACCAGTCCCCCCAGCTCCTGCCGAAGCTCCCACCACCTGGTTGTGGCGGCACTGGACACAGTCCGCAGGTGCCACGCGAGGTTGACGAAACCTCAGACCACAAGTGATCCACGCTGTCAGGAAGTCGCCCCCTCGGTGTCGGAGCGTCGGTCGAGGGCCTTCAGGTGACATCCTGAGGCCTTCCCAATGGCATGCAACATACTCACTGATGACACCTGTAGTCAGGATAATGGAAAATCTGAGGTACACATGGGATAGCAGGGAAGGGAATGCCTGGAAAGGGTTAACCTGACAATCTTTAAAACCCAAAATGTAGAAAAAAGCAAATTAGCATACTACACTAAGGCATATCTCAGGTAACACATTTCCAAGCCTACAAATCGAAAATATTCAGCCTGGCTCCTGAATGTCTGGAATGGGCATTGTGCACCCACCCATATACAGGTTATCAGGGAAACAGGGCACTCACCACCTCTTACTAGCTGACTGTTGAAAGGACATTCTATTGTTTTGCAAAGCAGATGGACAAGATGTTTCTGACCAGCGATTAGAAGTGGAGTATGTCAGACAATTTATCTGCATCATCTAATCAGAGGAATGACTATAACTTAATCAAACTACTGGTATCGATAATCGGCTGTATTATAGTACTTTGAATCACTTTGTATTCCTTTGAACCAGTCTGTACGATATAAACAGAGTAAGATGTGTAAGACAACTTTATGGGGGCAGAGCGACTTGGACCAAGCTGCAGTTAAAGCAGCCGGGTTTTGTCCCCCCGCAAGACATTTTGTTAAAGTTTCTTACGGTCTGAAGAACTCGACTCATTTAACTCCGTTAACAACGCCGTTAAGAGGGGGTGGAGCATCTGAAAACAGGCGTCGCCACCGATTTCGGCGAAAGGAATTCTCTGCCCAATCGCCAACTAAGATTTTGGCTTCGGCAATCGGAGAATCCCACCCTATAATTTGACAGGTCATCTGGCATTCTCCGCTCTCCAGCCAGTTCCTTTATGTAATCAGGAGTGTAATAAATTAACATAGAGACTGATGGTGGGACTCTGATGGTCCTCATATTTGAAGTAATGCTGCGTTGAGCGGACAATTAGATTTCCCTTTTATTGCTAATGAATATTACGAAGACAGACAGGTGTAAGTCCCAGAAGATATGCTTGTTAGGTGAATTGGACATTTTGAATTCTCCTCAGTGTACCCACACAGGTGCTGGATTGTGGTGACTCGGGGTTTTTCACAGTAACTTCATTGCAGTGTTAATGTAAGCCTATTTGTGACAATAATAAAGATTAGTATTATTATTGTTATTATTATGATTATTCTACACTACCAGTTCTTTGGGGTGAATTGGACAAAGGAAACAAACCCTCTGCCAGAATGGGGAGGCCAGAGGATTGAGGTACAATTGAAATTGGGTCTCAGGCTCCATAGACAGCTCGTGGGCAAGTCTGACATTAGCTAGCCTTAGCATAGATGGACTGTCCACCTCTTGTCCCAGTGAAACCTGGAAACTAACAGAACAGTTTCCTCACATGATTCCAGTTTTTGCTTATATAATCTTTCACTGGCAGCCAATCCAGGCCACTCAACCTTTACAATTCTGCTCCTCTGTGTGTTACAAACAAGATTACTGCCACTCAATTTTGGAAAAAGAAAGCCTTTATCCTGAAGTTTGCGAATTCAAATCATTGCTTTAAATCAGAAACAGTTGTGATCCTGACACCAAACACTGAGGCATCCATTAAATATTTCCCCACAGCCCAACCTGATGGTACAGGATGCAATAACTAGATCTGAAAGTCAGAAGAAGCCATCTTTGACACAACTGTTTCTTGCAGTTGGCAACCAGTTTCCCTCCATGCCCTCTACGCTGTGGCTGCTGCTCTTTCTGATGCCAAGTAGTCCAATTAGTTCCACTTTCACCTCTGACCCAAAGATTGTGGGTTCAAATCCTGCACCTGGATCTCAGCACAAAAATCAAAGCTTTTTTAAAATAAATTTTGAGTACACAATCTATTTTTTCCCCCAATTAAGGGGCAATTTAGCGGGTTAATCCACCTACCCTGCGCATCTTTGGGTTGTGGGGATGAGATCCACGCAGGCACGGGAGAATATGCAATCTCCATACGGACAGTGATCCGGGATCGGGATCGAACCCGGGGCCCTGGCGCCATGAGGCAGCAGTTCTAACCACTGCGCTACCGTACTGCCTGCAAAAATCAGAGCTGACACTCCCAGGAATGTCAGAAGACTTTCAGGTAACACATCAAACTGTGGCCCCATCTGCCCTCTCAGGTGGATGTAAAAGATCTCCAGGTGCTATTTTGAAGAGCAGACAGGGAGCTATCCTTCCTTTCCTGGCCAATATTTCCCCTTCAGTGAAGATCACAAAAATGGATTATCGAGTCACTATCACATTGCTGTTTGAGGGAGCTTGACGTGTGCAAATAGGCTGCCGTGTTTCCTACTTTATAGCAGCGGTGACACTTCAAACCTACTTCATTGATGGCAATGCGCTCTGTCATGGAAGGCACTATGCGAATATGAATCTTTCTTCCTTTCGTTCCTGCTTCAGAACCTCCATTTTGAAGCCACTTTTGACGGCAATGTTGTGAGGCTTGCATGATCTCAGAGACTAGAGGCGGACAGATGCAGCTTGATCCACAGACTTCAGAAACACCTTCAACATGTCAATCATGTGCTTCTTTATTACTCAGCTGCTAGAAATAATTCTTTCAAGGGCTGTTCAGTACATCTCTGCACAGTTGGCTGGCACAAAGGATATTCTGCAGCAGGGAGTTTCCAGATTTCCACTACCCTTTGTTTTCCGCCAGAAAGCTGTAGATTATAGACCATCATAGCCTGAAGACATCTCTGCAACAGTTCCTCAGGGAAATTCTTTTGTTGGTATTAATAAATGTAACTATTTCCAATGAATCTTAATCTACTGCACCGAAAAACTCCTCCACTAATTAATATCCTTCATGATGTTGGTCTGATCGAGTTGAAATGCTGAACATTTGCAATACAGCAGTTGCTACAATTCTCTGGAGTATGAATTTTAATTATTCAAGATTTAGTATTTAAAAGAGACCTTTCGGTGATTTCATTTTTCGTCTTCATCAATGGAAGGGATTGCACTGCTGGAAAATTAAAGGTTTTCACATTTAGGTAACTGGTATCAGCATCAAGCAGGACTGTTAGGGTGTGGTGTAACGTCAGACCCAAAAGCTAAAACACGCCACACCAGAGAATTGGATCCGAAACGTTTATGTTTTCCTCATCAACTAACTGAATATTTTCCTCCCATGCAATTGCCAAGTTTGTGCTAACAGAGTTATTTTTCTCTCTCTGTGAATCCAGGTTCTTTAGGATGTGGGTGGCAACTAGTCAAGATCTATTTGCATCGAACCCTTGGAATAAAGGAGGCGGTGACATAGTGGTATTGTCACTAGGCTATTAATACAGAGACCCAGGGCTCATGCTCTGGGGGCCTGGGTTCTGAATCCCACCAGAGTAACCAAATCTAGGAGGAGGTCAGGTGGTGATTGTTGTGTTATGCTTCTTCATGTAGCATAAACTACTTCCTTGATGTATACTCTGACAAAGGAAGGTTCGGACTTGGAGATAGGTTTAACACATTTATTGAACAGTTAACAATTCTCCTATTAGAGTTCGACTCTCCTGCTGATCTTACTATAGTAACTCAATCTAACTAACCAGTCTGCTCTAATCCATGCGGTGGGTGTGATGCTTCCTGATCTGCCCCGTCTCTCTGAGTGTCGCCTGTGGAAAAGAGCAAGAGCATGTGTGCCCTGTCCTTTTATATGGGTAGCCCCCTTGTGGTAGTGTCACCTCTGGGTGTGTCTTGACTGCCCATTGGTCGTGTCCTATCTTACTGACCTATTGGTTGAATGTCTGTGTGTCATGATGTCTCCGGTGCTCCCTCTAGTGTTTGCTCAGTCTTAGTGTATCTACATTAACCCCTTGTGTATTTACAGTGATGCATATCACCACAGTGAGGGCAGATGTCACCAGTTAAAGTCAAAAAGCTGCACAACAATGAGGGTTACAACTTTATTATCGTATTCAAAAGTTTCAGCAAACATCTTTTGGCTGATTGGTCACCTTTTTAAAAAATTCGTATTATGGGATGTTGGCGTCGCTGCTAAGGCGCAATTTATTGCCTATCCCTACTTACCCTTCAGAAGGTGGTGGTGAGTTGCCTTCTTGAAGCGCTGCAGTCCTTGAGGCGTAGGTACACCCACTGTGCTGTTAGGGAGGGTGTTCCAGGATGTTGCCCCAGTGACAATGAAGGAGCGGCGGAATATTTCCAAGTCAGGGTGGTGAGTGACTTGGAGGGGAACCTCCAGGTGGTGCGGTTCCCCGGTATCTGCTGCTCTTGTCCTTCTAGATGGTAGTGGTCGCGGGTTTGGAAGGTGCTGTCTGAGGTATACACGGCTGCCACTGTTCATCAGTGACCCTTCAGTCAAAAATCAAAAATGAGCAGCTTGGAGGCAGGTTCGTTTTTCTTTTCTTCCTCCATGGGATGCTGCTTGTTGCGTATCCCAAATTGCCCTTGAGGAGGCGATGGTGAGCTGCCTCTTTAAACCGCAGCAGCCCATGTGTTGGAGGTACACCCACAGTGCTGTTTGGCAAACAGTTCCAAGTATTCGACCCAGCCACAGTTAACTTTGGCAAACAGATCTTTTGAGAATTTATCCTCGCCCCCCACTCCTCAACCCCCTCACCCCAACACTAAACCTGCCCTTCAAAATTCAGCTCAGTGACTTGTTTTCATGCCTCATCTAAAAGATAGCTCCTCCAACAATGCAGCAACTCTTCAGTACTGGACTGGTAAAGCCTAGATTTTCCACACAAGTCTTTAGAATGGGACTGGAATGTCTCACCTTCAGAATCAGAGGGAAGACTGAGCTCATGCTTGGCCTCCACCTTTCACATGAGTGGCTGCTATTATATACTTCCAAAGATTTCAGAGGTATTAAATATTTGAACATTGTTCAGGTACAGACACTGAGGGCGAGATTCAAAGAAAAAGTTTCTAAGTGTGATAGCGAGCAGGAATTGCCGGGTCTTCCCGGCGGTCGACCTGGCGAAACCGTTACCGTTATCTAACGGCAATTAGGGCTGGTAATGATGCACCACAGGTTTCACGTTGGAAATGACTGTCTCGCCCGCTGATTCGCCTGGACCGTTCCGGGCAACTCCCGTATACAAGTGTGGGCAGCACTTAAACTGAATCTGCAGAGCAAGCCCCAAACAGCATGCAGCTAATCCACCGTGCAGGTCAGCTCCACGATTGGACCCTGTGGAGTCAAGATGGAATATCCTGTTCCTCCAAGAGGTCGGAGGGTCAGCCACAAGGCAGCTAGTGCCACCTGGGAGGCAGCAGCCATCAGCGCAGGGAGTGTCACCAGGAGGACCGCCACCCAATGCTACACGAAGCTAAATGGCCTCCAGTGCGCCGCATGGGTGAGTTTGCATTGGCTCCCTGGCAACGGTCCTGCCTGCCATTCCCGGCCCCCCTTCCCACCTTCCCCCGAACAACCCTGCGGTTGACACCACACCCTCTCACCCCAGCAACACACCGTACCTATCACTAGCAGCGATGCCCATGTGTGACCCCCACCATAGCCCCCACCCCCGGCCCCCACACACCATGATGCATGAAGCGTGCAGCTCACAATGCCCTCTCTTTGTCCCGCAGGAAGAAGTTGGCCCATAACAGATGGGTGATGGCCCAGGCCGGGTGGCGGGATGCAGGAATCAGAGTCCTCACCCTCTATGAGGAACAAAGCCTAGAGATCGCAGGGGAGGCCGACAGCAGAGTGGTCACCGATGTCGAGCTTGGCCTGGTACCCTAGAGCTGAGTATCCATCAGCCCCATCCAGATGACCTGTCACACATGTATTGGTCAGGCCAGAATAAGGATCCTTCCTTCTCACTGTACATCTGTCCATTCTCCTGCAGGATGGCACCATTGAGGCGTCACAGCTGTCACTCCCACCCTACACCAGCGCAAAGACACTTGCCTCAGTGGGCGAAAGTAGTGGACAGGCTTCTGGGCCACAATCTGGTGAGCACATCAGGTGGAGGCAGGAACACCCATGGGAGCCAGCAGTCAGAGGCCTGCTGGACCCCAGAGTCCAGCTGCGGTCCAACTCAGGTGCTTAGCCTCTGGACAAGGCTGTCCTGGATGTAGATGCTAGGGTGTGGCCGTGAGATTCAGAGGCAGATATCAGCAACACTCCAGTGGGTCCGTAGCCAATTGGAGGAGTTCCAGAGGCTTCGGGTGATGGGGATGTTGCTGGCAATCTGTGGCACTGCGGACAACACTGCTGGGGTGGCGACCGGGTGGAGAGCCTGGAGCACAATGTCAGCAGTATGACTGGTGATGTCCATGGTCATGGCTGAGGACTCCGACTGCATGTCCCAGTTGCTGAGGACCGTGTCCCAGTCTCAGGTGGACATTGCTGAGGTGCTCCAGGGCATGTCTCAGTCTAAGCTGGGTTGCCGAGGTGCTCCAGGGCATGTCTCAGTCTAAGCTGGGTTGCCGAGGTGCTCCAAAGCATGTCCCATTTGCAGCAGACTGGGTGGGGGTGGAGTCGGGGGGGTGGGGGTGGGGGGGCACCAACGGTAGTTGGGAAGAGTTAGGGTCAAGATTGTTCGCCATTAAAACATGTTGCACCCGAAACATGTGAAGCCTCTGTCACATTATTCCGCACTGCGGTCCGGCATACACACCCCGCCTCAAATTGTCCGTTGGCCACCCTCAGCCCCAGCCCCAGTCCCCCAGCCACGGTGGTCCTGGATCTGACACCCCCCCCCCCCCCCCCCCCCCCACCTCGAGGCACACCACATGCAGGTGATCAGTGGGTCAATATAAAAAGCAGGAGGTTGATGATAGCCCGATGTGAGCTGAGCTCTGGTGCTCCTCAATCTAAGGCATGGTCCAACTTCTGTCTCTCCACTGACAGCATGCTCTCACCTATCACCTGCATGTGGTGTGCCTCCTCCTCTAGGCCCCTCTCTGGCCTGATGGCCGGCCAGTTCCTTAGGGTGTGGGGCAGGCCCCTGCATATGGCTGCCACCTCCAGTCTCTGTCAACGTTGCTGCCATCGCCTTCTCTGGTGTCTGGCGACCTGGATTGCCATGGCTCCCTGAGGCCAGTTGCAGCCGGGTCTACAATACAATCCGGAATCATGGGTGGGATTCTCTGACCCCCCCCCCCCCCCCGCCGGATTGGAGAATCGCCGGAAGGGCGGTGTAGGTCCCGCCCCCGCCGGCTGCTGAATTCTCCGGCGCCGGGGTTTTGGTGGGGGCGGGAATTGCTGGCAGCGGCCCCCCCTGGCAATTCTCCGGCCTGCGATGAGCTGAGCGGCCTCCCATTTTCGGTGGGTCCCGCCGGCGTTAATCACAACAGGTCCTTACCGGCGGGACCTGGCTCCATGGGCGGCCTGCAGAGTCCTCATGGGGGCGCTGGGGGATCAGGCCCCGGGGCCGCTCCCACAGTGACCTGGCCTGCGATCGGGGTCCACCGATCTGCCGGCGGACCTGTGCCGTGGGGGCACTCTTTCCCTCCGCACCGGCCGCTGTCTACCTCCACCATGGCCAGTGCAGAGAAGAACCTCCCTGCGCATGCGCTGGGATGGTGCTAGCACACACTGGCGCGCCCGCGCATGCGCCAACTTGCGGAGGCCCTTCGGCACTGGTTGGCGTGACGCCAAGCCCTTCTGCGCCGGCTTGCGCGGCGCCAAACACTCCGGCACCGGCCTAGCCCCTGAAGGTGCGGAGGATTCCACCCCACGGCGCCGGAGTCGTCCGCCCCGCCGGTTCGCGGAGAATCCCGCCTCTGGTATATGTAAGAAATTGGAGAGGGTGTGAGACCGATAATCGGCCATGGCATCCATCCCAGGACATTCAAATCCCCCAAACCTCTCCAGCCTTATGCTTCCCATCTTCTCTCAGGGTGCCATCCAATGTGTCGTTTGTGCTGGGGGGGGGGGGGAGGGGGTCGTGCCCTGCACACGTATGCTCCGGCTAGCGCGCACTCCAGACCTTAGACCCTAGATGCCTAATGGCAACATAACGAGAGCTCAGGTCCTCTCCATGATCCACACACCCACCCTCTGTTTGCAGGGATGTCCACAGTGCTGAGGCCTAGCTCTTGGGTGTTTAATTGTTGGCTATTCCCCCTGTGGTGTTGTTGATGCTGCCAATATTTAGGCAAAGTCTCCAGGCCTCACAGTCTGATTGGGGTGCCAGGCAATAACATCCACATGCGATGTGGCACGTCTACCCATGGGAATCCACTTGGGAATATTTTGTTTATTAAACAGACAACAGTAACAAAGATTTAACCATAGACTATGTAACATTCCACATATCACACGAACCATTAAGTAACAAGGAAACGTCACCGTTCCATATTGTTACCAATACAAAGCTATATCACCCCACGCAGGTTCCGCAATAGAAATGGAGGATAAGCCAAAATTGGAGGATAAGCCTGTGACTTTTTGCAAACTGTAAAAGTTAAAACATTAATATCACTAAGGACCCAGATGTCCCTGTGCCCTTGTTGCGATGTCATAACTCGTGATTTCAGCAATTAAGTATCAACATTTTTCTAACTACATGTGAGAAAAAGAATCTAACAATCTGGTCATATTTTGAGATGCCCCATGTCTCAGCTGGTAGCATACTTGCATCTAAATCAGAAGCTTAAGCACAAATATCATATCAATGCTGGTCCTCCAGTGCAATGCTATGGGAGTGGTGCATTGCCAGAGGCATAATTTTTCAGATGAGATGTTGAACTAAGGCCTTGTCAGGTGAGCATAAAATATTCCATTGAGCTATTTTGAGAAGAGCAGGGGAGTTATCCTTGGCTCTGGCTGATATTTACCCCTCAATCAACATCAGGAAAACAGATTATCGACTCATTATTAAATTTCTGTTTTTGGGAGTTTATTGTGTACAAACTGAATGCTGCTATTCCTCTATTACAACAACGACTGCAATGACACTTCACTGCCGATAAGGTGTCTTCGGGTCATGAAAAACAAATTTAATTTGAATGCAAGTCTTTTTTTAACCAACAAATTTCTCTACGCTGTCTGAATAAATCTAGAAATTACACTTTTCGATCTTGAAATATAAATGCTTCATGATTATTTTCAGCAGGTAAACTCCTCTGCGAAAATAGCACGCAGAGGAATGACACATGAACCCAACAAATATTCATCTGCTAATGTTACAAAGAATAATGATAAAGCCAAAATGCTGAGAATATATTCATTTCTGAGTTCACCTGTTAATTAACATAACATTCATAACAAAATGGACAAATTGACAGCTCAAATAGAAATAAATATCTAGTAGCCATTCCAGCGACATGGCTACAAGACAATAAAGACTGACACCTAAATATTAATGATGTGGAGATGCCGGCGTTGGACTGGGGTGAGCACAGTAAGAAGTCTTACAACACCAGGTTAAAGTCCAACAGGTTTGTTTCAAACACGAGCTTTTGGAGCACGGCTCCTTCTTCACCTGAAGAAGGAGCCGTGCTCCAAAAGCTCGTGTTTGAAACAAACCTGTTGGACTTTAACCTGGTGTTGTAAGACTTCTTACTGTCCTAAATATTAAGACTACATGGCACTTCAGAATGAAGTTAGGAAATGGTGGTGGGGTAGCTCTGTTAATTAAGAATGAGATTAGTAAAATTGTGAGAGATCAATTTCCTTCTCAAGATCAAGATGTAAAATCAGTTTTGGTAGAGATAAGAAACAGAAAAGATAAGAGGTTCCTCGTGGGAGTAGTTTATAGATGCCCTAATCGTACCTGCTCCGCATACATGAAGAGAAAGTAGGCTGTTGTGAGAGACATACAACAATCATGGATGATTTTAACCGACAAATAGATTGGATGAACCAGATTGGCAGTCTAGAAGATATCTTCATGGAACGCTTTTTGGACAGTTTCTTAGAGAAGAACATTTAAGAGCCAAACAGAAAGCAGACTGTTCTAGACTTGGTAATCTGTAATTGTTGGAGAGAAGAAACAAACTGAGTCTTTTGAGGCTGTGTCGAACTTCAACAAAAATGACTTTTATCCAACATGCATGTGGGAGAGCACAACTCGGAGCTGTAATTCCAGCTTGCTTCTGAATTGCTTTGCTCCTCAAAGGTTCTTACATATTCTTATACCCTAAGTGTCTAGCACTTTTGCTTCACAGCGCCAGGGTCCCAGATTCGATTCCCGCTTGGGTCACTGTCCGTGTGGAGTCTGCACATTCTCTCTGTTTCTACGTGGGTTTCCTCCGGGTGCTCCAGTTTCCTCCGACAAGTCCCGGAAAACGTGCTTGTTCGGTGAATTGGACATTCTAAATTCCCCCCTCAGAGGACCCGAACGGGTGCCGAAATGTGGCGACTGTGGAATTTTCACAATAACTTCATTGCAATGTTGATGTAAGCCTACTTGTGACAATAATAAAATATTATTTTTGTATTACAAAGCGTTACATTTACATTAGGTCATCATATTCTTATTTTGAATTTGTTACAGTTCTGTTTTGATCACATTATGCGGATCCATTGTTCTGTGTGCTTTAACTTTAATTGTTTTATGGACATATCCTGTCTATCTGTTTTCAATATCACAGCGTTGTTTGCCAATCTAATTTCGATGGTGTGCTAATTGTCCCCATTTCCCTGATACTTGATTAGTTGTCAGAGGCACAATGGCTCCTCTAGATTCACCTGCGGAAGGAGCTGCGCTCCGAAAGCTCGCGTTTGAAACAAACCTGTTGGACTTTAACCTGGTGTTGTAAGACTTCTTACTGTGCTCACCCCAGTCCAACGCCGGCATCTCCACATCACCTCTAGACATGGTGGAGTATCGTTAAGCGGTACTGATTTTCTTAGTGTTACTGTAGCCTCGGAAAGCTGTCACCTGGGGTGCTGTCTGGGATGTAGTAATTTGCCAGGTCTGTCCACAGTGAGTATGAATACTAGTCAGGCTGGCTGTTTAACCCTTTCCATTCATTCCTTTCCTGTTCAGCCACACTCTGTGAGTTTGCCCAACAAAGTAATAAACTAGGATTAATTAACATCCTGGTAGTAAAGACACTTCCAGGTATCAGTGATCATAACCTGACTGCATTTTGAACCAGTTTGAGGGAGAGAAGAGTGAGTCTAAGACTAAGACTGGCTCAAGTTAAATAGAAATTTAGATCAATGGATAGGTCAGTCAAGATACATTGGCAGACATTTAAAGAGATGTTAGTACTTAGTAAATATTCATTACTGTAAGGAAGAAAGACTCTAGGGGTAGGATATACCAACTAAGAGAGTTAAAGAAAGTGACAAATAGGAAGGAAAAGCATTTGATTCTATGGACGCTAGTGGTAGATCAGAAGGTTGGACAGAATGTAAAAAAACAGTAATGACTAAAAAGACAATGAGGGGGAAATTAGAGGAGGAGATAAAGCTAGCTTGAACTATAAGATAGCAAGAGTATCTACATGTATCTAAACAGGAAAAGAGTTAATAAGGCCATGGTTGATCCTCTAGATAGTGAGTCTCGGAATAAATGATGTAAAGTAAGGGAAATGGTGGATGAATTGAACAGGTATTGTAAGGGTCTTTCCTGTTTGTTTCTGTTTATTTTACCTTTTTTTTATTTTGCTATTACAATTTTGATCCACGAATGAGTAATGGGCCTGCAACTTTAATGCAGCCTGTATCTTTAAGGCAAAGCAGCTTGTACGTGGCCTATGCCTTTACATTCAAGCAGACAAGTGCAGAAGCAGGAATACATCAGTGATGACTTGGATTGATGAACTTGGCTGCTGGCCAATGAATTGGCTCAGATGACTGTGCCCTTCCCAGTAGCCTGTGTTGATTGGATCTGGTCCCGCTGACATGCTTGTCAGAGTCATAAGGCTGGTTTTCTAGTTTCACTTTGGTTCTGAAGCCTGGATGGTGGAGTTCTAACCCTCACTCTCAAAGGTCTGATGGATTGTCTCTCAAACTCTAATGTCAGAGCTTTTCCTCTCTCCAGAACTGGCTGTGCAAGCAGAATCCAGAATTCAATGTCTTTTTCTCTCTCGCTGCAAACATCGTCTGCTGTGCAAGCAGAGACTAGAATCTGATAACCCTCTCTAAGAACAGGCTGTTGCGGGGCCAAAGGCCTCTCCTGGGAAAGTTGTGTGAGAGAGAAATTGTTGACCTGCGAAGAAGATCATTACATGATGCATCCCAGAGACTTTAAACCATACTCATACTGTGAAGGAAGTGCACTAAAGGACTCATCGTCTGAAGCAAGGACTGTTCTCTTTCCATCTTAATCCTTATTATTTTTCCAAAAAAATAAAGGGGAATGAAGTATTAGCTCTACATTAAGCAGCTGTGTTTACTGCATGTTCATATTAGTTCTAGTTATAAATAAATAGTAATTGTCTTTCAACTTACACAGAACGTACCGTGCAGAAGGAGGCCATTCGGCCCATTGAGTCTGCACCGACCCACTTAAGACCTCACGTCCACCCTATTCCCATAACCCAATAACCACTCCTAACCTCTTTTGGTCACTAAGGGCAATTTATCATGGCCAATCCACCTAACCTGCACGTCCTTGCACTGTGGGAGGAAACCGGAGAACCTGGAGGAAACCCCAGCCAGACACGGGAAGAATGTGCAGACTCCCTACAGACAGTGACCCAGCAGGGAATCGAACCTGGGACCCTGGCGCTGTGAAGCTACAGTGCTATCCACTTGTGCTACCGTGGTGACTAATTTTTGGACTGTCACGGGTCAAATATTTTGGAGATATTTACAAGAATTATTGGTTGATTCACTTGTGTTGTGACTCTGGGGAAAATGGGACTGGTATTGACCGCACACGTGCCCAGGATGGCGTAACAGCATTTTATATTAGCATAAATTTAGCATAAATGCTTCACAGCTCCAGGGTCCCAGGTTCGATTCCCGGCTGGGTCACTGTCTGTGTGGAGTCTGCACGTCCTCCCCCTGTGTGCGCGGGTTTCCTCCGGGTGCTCCGGTTTCCTCCCACAGTCCAAAGATGTGCGGGTTAGGTGGATTGGCCATGCTAAATTGCCCGTAGTGTCCTAATAAAAGTAAGGTTAAGGGGGGGGTTGTTGGGCTACGGGTATAGGGTGGATACGTGGGTTTGAGTAGGGTGATCATGGCTCGGCACAACATTGAGGGCCGAAGGGCCTGTTCTGTGCTGTACTGTTCTATGTTCTATGTTCTATATTGATTCCCTCCGTGTACCCGAACAGGCGCCGTTATGTGGCGACTCGGGACTCTTCAGTTTTTTTAAATTTAGAGTATCCACTTCATTTGTTTCAATTAAGGGGGAATGTAGTGTGGCCAATCCACCTATCCTGCACATCTTTTGGATTGTGGGGGTGAAACCCACAAGCAGAATGTGCAAACTCCACATGGATAGTGACCCAGAGTCGGGATCGAACCTGGGACCTCAGCGCCGTGAGGCAACCGTGTTAACCACTTGCACCACCGTGCTGCCCGCAGTAACTTCATTGCAGTGTTAATGTAAGTCTACTTGTGACAATGCAGATTCTTCTTATTATTATTAAGCATTTTCTGAAGAGGAAAGGTTTGATAGGTGTGGGCCCGCATCCACTGGAGTCTAGAAGAATGAAAGGTTATCTCATTGAAAAAGATAAGGTCCTGAGTTGAAGTTGAAAGGAGTCTTTCCCTCGTGGGGATTTAGGGGCCACAGTTTAAAAATAAGGGGTCACCCATTTTAGATGGAGATGAAGAAAAATCTTTTCTCTAAGAGGGTTATTAGCCTGTGGAATTTTCTTCACCAGAGCACGGTGCAGACAGGGACGTTGAATATTTTCAAGGCTGAGTGAGGTGAATTCTGACTGACAAAGGAGTCATAGGATAAAGAGGGTAAAAATGAAAGTAGGGTTTAGATCAGATTCAGATGGAACATGATCTTGTCAGTTGGCAGAGCAGGTTCGTGTGGATCTTACTCCTAATTTATAGATAATAAACTCATAGATTAAAAGACCAAGCAGGCCAGCAGCACGGTTCGATTCCCGTACCAGCCTCCCCGGACAGGCGGCGGAATGTGGCGACTAGGGGCTTTTCACAGTAACTTAATTGAAGCCTACTCGTGACAATAAGCGATTTTCAAAAGTGTGAAGGGATAGTATTGCAGCCACATTTGCTGATGATACAAAGATACATAAGAAAGTGAGATGTGAGGAGGATACAAAGGGCTATATTTTCCGATTCAGCCTGCTGTGGGAATCTTGGCAGGCGGAACGTAAAATCTGACAGACCATTGAAAGGGTTGTCGACCTCGGGTGGAAATTTCCGGTCGCAGGGAGGAGCCTGAAAATCCCGCCCAAAGTGTCTGCAAAGGGATACAAGTTGGTTAAGTGAGTGGGAACAATATTGGCAGTTGGAGTATAATAAAGGAAAATCTGAAGTTGTCCACTTTGGCATGAAGAGTAGAAAAGGCAGAATATCTTGGTCTCCCTTTTAAGACGGGGATGAGGAAGAATTTAATCTCTCAGGTGGTCGTTGGTCTTGGCGGAATTCTCTTCCATAAAGGGTAGTGGAGGCAGGGGTATTGAATATATTCAAGGCTGAGATATAACTTTGATCGCCAAAGGAGTTAAGCGTTAGTGGGAGCATTTAGGGAAGTGGGACTAAAGCCAAAATCAAATCAGCCATGAGCTTTCTGAATGGCGGAGCAGGTTCAATGGGCTGAATAGCTTATTCTTACTCCTATTCCTTATGATCTTATGTTCCAGCCCCCACCCTAAAACTATCAAATATGCAGCTAAACTAAATCAAAGCACCTGGACGAATGATACCTGATGCAACCATCAATTCACACAAGACGGAGAGTTGAAGTGAACAGTGGTTTTAATCAGCTAGAACTGTGCCTGCCTGCGACTGCTCTGCTGCCTACAGGCTGCAGATCTATATACCTCCCCCGAGGGGGCGGAGCCATAGGGGCAGCCCACAAGGGCACCAACATAATACAATGTAATACAATAGTGGGCCATAGGCGGAGCCCACAAGGGCATCAACATAATACAATGTAATGTAATGTAATACAATGGTGAATGGTAGCAGTAATACATTCACCACAATACCCTTGCAGGGAAGGCTAATAAAATCGCAGACGACACGACTTTGTATAGAGAACCTATGCCTGCTTCATTTAATAAAAGCAAACAGATTTGAATAAATGCTTCCATTTTGTTGAGGGCTGCAACATTTGCAGACCCTGGGAGTGGAATCAGTCTGGAAATCCAGTCTTCTCAGGTTCACAGTCCCATAATGGGATTAGAACCCAAAGAAAGCCCATTATCTTATTGCGCCATTCCCATCAGGCATCTTTCAGAGCAGAGGTGTTAACACTGTTGCAGCTGATGCTATTTATTGAATCTGAGCATATCCAATTTGATCAAATTAGGGAAGCTTCCACTGACATTTATGGATTGTGACAGCGCACAGCATAAACAGCAGCAACTAACCTCATTGTGTATGACACGCGATGGTGTTGTTGTTTGTGTGCACTTTCCTGCCCTTTAACGATTTTGCATCCTTCAGTGGGAACTGTGTCAGTAGAATTTATGCAAAAATATATTTAATGCCTTTCACTCAAGCAAATAGGTCACGGCCATTAATCACAGAGCATCACCACACTCGTTGTTGGATGAGGGACAGGGTTTTGAAGGGCATTATCCTCATGCAAAATATGTTTGACAAACAATTTGTCTGCTTACCTGTAAAGTTTCACGGTGTGCAGTGAAACCTGTCATTATGTTGTGAGAAGTGGATTGCTATTCCTTAGCAGTGATAAGGAAACCAGCAGGTAAAGGAACTGAACCACAGAGAAAACAATGACAGTTCCAATCCCCTGGGCCTTCAGTGGCTAAGGTCCCAAACTCTGGAATTCCTACCCTAAAACTGTCCCTCTCTTTGCCTGTTTTGCACCTTAAAAACCACCTCTCACCTGTCTGGATATTTCTTTATGTGGCTTGATGCCGAATTTTATTTGATATGCTCTTGGTATATTTTATCACAGTAAAGGCACAATATAAACTCCTGTTAGTCCTAGGTTGCAGGGCAGATTTTGCTCTACAATCAACCTCACCGCTTCTAATATAGCGAGTGTGGTTGGTAGAATGGAGAATCAGACTGGGTTTCAGCACTGATGGCTGTGCCTAGCCAAATATGGACATTTGGATAAAGGCAAGATGGAGGGAGATCTGACAGTCTGTCAAACGTCACTACCTCTCTTGCCCATATGCTATCGTTACTTGGGAAGTGCTTTGCAGAACTGTTGGTTGCCATGAAACAAGAAGTGAGGGAAGAAAGTAGAGAGAAAAAAATATTCAGGCCTACCAAATCAGGATGTGAGGCCCTATTTAAAAATGGAATCTTCATGAGCCCGTCAGCATGTTGAAGGCTCATTCAGTAAACTCCTGTATTTGTTGTTTCTAACTCATGAGCTTCATCAGTGATAAAGTTAACACATTGAACCTTATTAAGCAGCATGAGAAATAAAATCTGACACCACAACTTGAAGACTCCAGATTTAATTTGTGAACTGGGTTTAGGAATGGAGTGGATTCATTCCCGCTAGCTGCGTTGAAACGAGTGGGGAGTGAGAGATTTAGCAGATGTCACTATGGAAGCCCTTTCCGCTGATAATTTTCCAACTTTTTTCCCCTGTATTAGATCCTGAAATTAACTGAGGCCAGGCTTCCCACCCTGCAATCCGAAGAATTGATGGGGAGCACATCCTAATGCCAAATATGTTTGACAAACAATATGCATGTCCCGCAGCCACTTCACTCTCCAATGAGTGTTAATTGGTTGTAGAGGGGACTTCCGCCCCTCACTGGGGAAGAGGTCCCGCCCTATTGAGTTGCCGGCAGCTCTCTAGTTCCTTAAGTGACAGAGGCTGCAACTATTTTGAATGAACCAAATAAACTAAATTAAATAAACTGAAGGACAAATTAAAAGGGGCAGCTCCTTAAAGAGATACTCCATTAAACAAAGATGTGGAGATGCTGGCGTTGGACTGGGGTGAGTACAGTAAGAAGTCTTACAACACCAGGTTAAAGTCCAACAGGTTTGTTTCAAACACTAGCTTTCGGAGCACTGCTCCTTCCTCAGGTGAATGGAGAGGTACCTACAGTGCTCCGAAAGCTAGTGTTTGAAACAAACTTGTTGGACTTTAGCCTGGTGTTGTAAGACTTCTTGCATTAAACAAACACAAAGCACAAATGTGCTCAAAAGGGTCAAGAAAGCACCCCAGGCCCTGCGGGGCAGGGCAAGTGATGAAGGCCTCGCTGGTACCAATGGTGCGACAGAGGCTGCTGTGGACAGAAGTGGAGTTTCATGTAGTCCACAGAAGCTATACACCAGGAGTGGAGAAAAAGGTGGGTTTTTGGGATCTCAGGGCGGGAGATCAGGGAAGGCCACTGAACGGGGAGGGATGTCCAATGACCACCGGATCATTAAGCGCCCCAAATTCGAAGAGGGTTTCTGATGGAGGCACCCTCCCCTCTATTCACGCCAAAAGCCTAAATACTTGGACTTCCCCCATAGCCTGGAAACCCAACTGCCAGTCTAGAAATTGAGTCTGGGTGGGAAACAGCCCCTGAGTGGTCAATAGCTGACTACTAAAGGGCCTCAATTGGGGCAAAAGTGGATGGCCCTTCCAAGGCCTTGCCTTCCCGAGGCAAAATCATTGAGAGGCTGGGGTATGTGGGAACCCGCAGGGAGTCCATTTGTGCTATTTCATGCTCTTCCCTCCCCCCCCCCCCCCCCGCCCCCCGCAACACTGCTGCCTAAAAACCCATTGACGGGGGAGTGTGAAATTCAGCCCTTCCTCTCCTGAGTAGAAAAGCAAATAAAAAAAGACTGGGATTTATAAAACACTTTTCATGACTTCAAGATGTCCCAATCTGTGTGGGTTTGAAATCCAAAGTGAGAACAGAGAATTCTGACACACGGTTGAATGAGCAACTGTGGAGAGAAAATGGAGCTAACTTTCAGATCCTTGACATTTTCTCAGGAACTTCCTATTCTGACAACTCATCCTGTTTAGCTCATTCTGTAGTTTCAAGATTTCCTCTTGAAAAGCACCATCTGCAACTTGAACCAATTTACACAGTGTTTCAATCTCCAACTCATTGAAGGAAATTGGAAGTGGCAGCGTTTCTAGCAAGGATATTCCACTCATTACTCCCTCCTCCCCATAAGCTGGCATCACCTCAGCATTTGTTGTCTTTTATCCTTCAGCCAGTTTCCTATCCACATCCAAGTTTTCACCTGAATCCCCAGTTTTGTGTCTAATTTGTAATTATTCACATGGAACCTTTTCAAATGTCTTTAGGAAGTCTAAATGAAAAAGATTGTTGAGTTCATCACCATCAGTTTGGATTGTCATTTCCTCATAGAAATTATGGAAGTTGGATCTTCCTCATATGCCGTTTGTTGGATTGTTGTGCAGATAGCCTTCAACTTTACTTCTGAAAATCAATTCCATTCTTAACACTATAGATTTTGTGGATGGTTATGTTTGTTTTGTTGATATTTGTGAATAAGGACCTGTCTCCAATCTACTGGCTGGAATCTTGCACATCCCTGCTGGCGAGCTTGGAGACAGGAAGTGCAGTTACTTAAGTGGTATGGTATACCGGAACCCTGCCGCCTTTGTACATCTGCTTTGAGTTTAGATGGATGAGAGGGGATCTTATTGACGGGGGATGATACTGCAAAGCCTGGATAGAATGGACGCAGAGAGGATGTTTCCATGTGTAGGAAAAACTAGAAGCAGAGGACACAATTGGGGCTGGTTTAGCACACAGCTAAATTGCTGGCTTTGAAAGGAGACCAAGGCAGGCCAGCAGCACGGTTCAATTCCCGTACCAGCCTTCCCGTACAGGCGCCGGAATGTGGCGACTCAGGGCTTTTCACAGTAACTTCATTTGAAGCCTACTTGTGACAATAAGCATAGAACATAGAACAGTACAGCACAGAACAGGCCCTTCACCCCTCAATGTTGTGCCGAGCCATGATCACCCTACTCAAACCCACGTATCCACCCTATACCCGTAACCCAACAACCCCCCCCCCTTAAACTTACTTTTTATTAGGACACTACGGGCAATTTAGCATGGCCAATCCACCTAACCCGCACATCTTTGGACTGTGGGAGGAAACCGGAGCACCCGGAGGAAACCCACGCACACAGGGGGAGGACTTGCAGACTCCACACAGACAGTGACCCAGCCGGGAATCGAACCTGGGACCCTGGAGCTGTGAAGCATTTATGCTAACCACCATGCTACCCTGCTGCCCTATTTTTTATTTTTTTTATTTTTTTCATTTCATTTCAATCTCAGACTAAATGGACGATCCTTTAAAACAGAGATGATGAGGAATTTCTTCAGCCAGAGGGTGGTGAATCTGTGGAACACTTTGCCGCAGAAGGCTGTGGAGGCCAAATCACTGAGTGTCTTTAAGACAGAGATAGATAGGTTCTTGATTAATAAGGGGATCAGGGGTTTTGGGGAGAAGGCAGGAGAATGGGGATGAGAAAATTTCAGCCATGATTGAATGGCGGAGCAGACTCGATGGGCCAAATGGCGTAATTCTGCTCCTATGTCTGTGGTCTTATCTGCCTGATGTTCTGTTTGAAAAGGCCCATGGCCAACCTTCCTGCCCTACCACCAACTGAGGCCCTTAAATGGTCAATTAATGGCCGTTTAATGCTCTTAAACCACTGCTGGTGGTGGTAATCCAGCTTCAGGTGGGCCTGTCACCATGAATGTGTCCGATGAGTAAAACTGTGCAGCCAGCGTGTCATCTCTGTCACTGAGTGTCAATCAGTGACTGGTCGAGGAATTGGACATTAAGAAGGGTGGGAGATGGGTGGGTTGGGGTTGGGGGGGAGCATGCTGAGATCCATCCCCTGTCCTTTCTGCCAAGCTCCCTGGGACCCCTCTGCCTGCAACCTCATCCCGTGATGCCCACCTTTCACACATTCCTCAACTGTGGCCTGGATCATTCAGGCCTGGGGTTCCGGTATCTGTCTTGTGGCAGCAGCCATGGCCTTCCCTGAAGCGCTACTGAGCATAAAAGCTGCTGTCCTTTGATTGGCCGCTTTCATTAGGTGACACTTCCACCTACAGTGTCTTAATTGCAGGGGAAGGCACACGACTGCCCTCGCTGCTGTCTGATTGACATGTACCTTTCCTGAAGAGAGGCATTTTTAGCTTCTTTAGGGCTTTCATCTCATTTCAATCAGAGTCTTCAATGCTGCTGTGATAGTCTTATTGGGAGAAGGCACGTTCATGTTTGTCCTTCAGAATATTTTGAGGAAGTCATCAATCAGAATATTTATTATTTGTGCCTCATAAATGTGCCAGCTTGTCCTGCATGGAAACAGATGGAGTGAGTATAGACAGGACGCATGCCAGGCAGGTGATAAGGATTCCTGTCATGTGTGGATGCTGAGTGGAACAGCAAAGTGATGAGGACAAAACCCCGTAGGGGTACGAAGGTGAGCATGGAGGAGCGAGTGCCTGTGCCATTTGTGCTGGCAGTGAGTGAGCTGCCTGTGGATGTGTCCTGGGTCTGTTAATGTGTGAGCTGAAAGTGATTTACCCTGGCCAAGCAGAGGAGATCATTTATACTCTTCCTGCATTAGATGCTTGTCCTCTTCTACAGGGCGCCAGCGCTAACCACCTCTTCCACCGCCTTCCCTGAGTCCATCACCTTGATGGCTGATTTTCTTTACGAAGGAGTGTACAGCTGATCACGACAGGCCTCGACTGCATCGAGCAGTCTCTTCAAGTCTGAAAACCTGGGGACGGTTTCCTTGGCAACCATCACTTCCCGTTGACCTGCAAAGTGTGACTGGGTGGGTGGCCTTTAAACTTGGTGCCCCAATGATTGCAGTGCTAAGGTGATTATGGGCAAGTGAATCAGAGGCTGTCCTGCCAGCCACATGGCATGGAACCCATGCACTATAATCTGCGACTAAATGCTGTAAAGCGACCATTGCCATTGGTGGGTTCAACATTGACCATTGCCGTCGGCAGCCTCAACATTGCTTGTTCCGGCTGCCATCGGCCTTTGACGATTTCTGAGAAAATCTCGCCCTTGATTTTAAAATGCTTATCCTTGTTTTCAAATCCTTCCATGTCGTTGTCCATCATGATCTGTGTAATTTAGTCCAACTCCACACTCCTCAGAGATATCTACTCCTCTAATTCTGGCCACTTGGACATCCCTGGTTTTAATCGTTCCACCATGAGTAGCCATTGTTGGTAGTTTCAAAATCAATAGTTTTAGTGTGACTATCTTTTTGTAGACTGAATTAATATGTTACTTACCATTTTGTGCTAAAATGACAGAAGCCATTTAAAAAAAATCTAAACCTGCATTGTTGGAAACGAGCCATATTAGTTGAATAGAGACAATTAAAGAATACATACTTTTTTAAAATATGTATTAGTAAGGCTGGCAATATAACCTGTATCACAAAATGTTTATAACTTTTATAATTATAAAAATATTATTTTGTTAACACTTGATTATTTATTTATTTATTTATAAAAATAATTTTTATTGAAAAATTTTGTATTTATATAACAACGAACAGCAATAAAATACCAACAATAACAATAACAATAACACTCATAAACATTCGCCCAACCTCAATGAACAACAAAACATATTAACAACAAATTAAATTAACACAATATTAAGTTAAATAACCATAGAAAAAATAAAGAACACCCCCCCCCCCCCCCCCCCCCCCCCCGCGGTTGCTGCTGCTATTGACCAAGATACCTATCTTTGAGTTATAAAGTCCAGAAAAGGCTGCCACCGTTTATAGAACCCTTGTACTGATCCTCTCAGGGCAAATTTGACAAATTCTTGAAATGGCGTGAGAATTGCAAAAAGCTTCCTCCCCAGACAGGCTAAAAAAAGATAATTTGAACTTGCAGAAACTTGACTGAAGGAATGAATAGGCTCCGATTCAGTGGCCCGGATTTTCCTTTCTGGGACCAGGTCCCCACGCTGGTGGGAAAAGAGGGGCCAACAACTCCGGCGTCAACAGCCCCTGAAAGTCCGGAATTGTCCGCACTTTCAGGGGCTCGATGGACGTCGGAGACGTTGGCGCCGCTCCAGCCGGCGGCGAAGGGACGGGGCGTGTTTGCGCATGCACTGAAGGGCCGGCGTGATCTCAAGATAAGAGATATGGCTAAAGAGAAGCCATCATCTGTAAACAGCCTGCAAAATACTCGTCTGTTTTGTGTTTCTCTTTTTTATTCCCTGTCCTGCAGCCATGCAGATTTTGTTTTAAACTGCAGACTTTGGTCAAACTGAAAACACCCCTGGTCTAATGTACTGGCCCAGGACTATCCGCGATGCTGTGTGGCATAGCCTGTGATGTCATTTTGATGGACTTGGTAAGCAGCCAATCAGCACTTTCTTTTTTTATGTAAATTTACAGTACCCAATTATTATTTTTCCAATTAAGGGGCAATTTAGCCTGGCCAATCCACCTAACCTACACAACTTTGGGTTGCGGGGGTGAAAGCCACGCTGACATGGGGAGAATGTGCAAACTCCACATGGACAGTGACCCAAGTCTGGGATTCAAACCCGAATCCTCAGCGCCGTAGGCTGCAGTTCTAACCACTGTGCCACGTGCCGCCCTCAATCAGCACTTTCAAAATCTGGGTCTCCCACATCTGGGAGATGTGCGTGGAAAGTTTTTTACGCAGAGGGTGGTGGGGGCCTGGAACGCTTTACCAGCGGAGGTGGTAGAGGCGTGCACGATAGCATCATTTAAGAGGCATATAGACAGGTATATGAATGGGTGGGAACAGAGGGAAGTAGACCTTGGCAAATAGGAGACAGGTTTAGATAAAGGATCTGGATCGGCGCAGGTTGGGAGGGCCGAAGGGCCTGTTCCTGTGCTGTAATTTTCTTTGTTCTTTGTTCTTTGTTCTTTGTCAGATTCTCGATTGGGATTGGTGGTGCCTTTCAGAAATTTCTGGAACAGAAGGCATGCTCCATTTTTTTCTCTCAGTTCTGTACAGGCCTGAAAAGCAGCACATCACCTGTCTGGGCATTCTCTGCCCCTCTGCCTATCGATTTAAAATGTTTCCAGCCACCCAGGACCTACCTCTTTGCCCTACCCATGAAGGAGGTTGTGGTGCTGTTGGAAGAAAAAGAAGAAGAAGAATAATTGGGCTTAACGTGGTCAGGAGGGATAGTCCACTCGACTCAGAGTGTTGATGAGGTGATTGGAGGAGGTGCAGTTGTATGGTCAGGTATTAGCGCGGTCTGGATGGGTAGTCAGGTTGGATTGGGGTGTTGATAAAATTATTGGGGGGTTCGATTGAGGGGAATGTTGGGGTGGGTGTTCGTGTGAGCGATTTGGAGGGGCAATTTTGTAGTTACACAGGAGTTTGACTCGGATTTTCCTGCCTATGTCCTGGGTAACTATTCAGTTCAGTCCCATGGAACTGCCCAAAGTGTCCGACTCTAATTCGGAGGGTCCTAGGGAGCAGGGGTGTTGTCCATCGGAAGTTCAAACTTCCCAGGCAATTCCCACAGAGCTCAGTATGTCAGGACGTCCACAGGATCACAGCAGGTATCCAAATAGCTGGATTGCTATAAGTTGTTGCTGTTGCTGTAATGCAAGTGTGCAGATCAAAATCTTTCGTCAACATCAGGATTGAGAAGAGAAATTGGAACCAGGTAAAATAATAGCAGGAATACCAGAACAGGAGGAACAAAAATTATCAGGGATGAAGACGAAACAAGACATTTGCCATTAAAAAGCAGCAAAAACATTTCATTATGTCTTAACTCCTATACCTGTAATTGCTGTCAGGTTTATATTGACTGTCAAACCTGAGAACAGAGCTATTAGTAAAATTATGAGCCTTGAGTTTCACCAAAGCTAATGAATCATTGTGTTTCTTTTCAGTTAATGATGGCGTCTGACAAAATCAAATGATACGGAAGCGCCCTGCTACAAACTAACACTACAGCTTGTGCCAGATTATTGATACCTTTGTTGACAGGGCAACTTGTAATTCAGTGCAGGGCAGCATAATGGCTTCCTTAATGACTCACCAAGGGATGAGCTTTAGAAGAATAAGAGTTTTTGTAGGCACAGTGCAATTCTGCATTTAACACAATTCCAGTGAATTAAGTAGGGTAAGAGTCTCAAATAATATGTTGGGTTTTCTTTCAGTCCTACAATTTAAGCTGCTGCTGTATTGCAAAAAAACTGGCCTTCAACACTTTGGCCTCGATATGTTAGCGACTTCCTGTAGCACAGTGGCCCAATGACGAATAATACCTTTAGAATAGCTCTAATTATTGTCGTTCTATGTATCAAAACTGACAATGTTCTCCACCAGGCTTTAGGAAAAACAGGAGTTTTTTTTCAGTAATCAGAATACTGGGGCCAAATTTGCTTGTCTGCCCGAGAATCATAGAAAAGTTACAGCACAACGGAGGCCATTCGGCCCATCTTATCCATGCCAGCCCGAGGACACCTAGGTGCCCTTTCCTGCACCCGATCCATAGCCCTGTTGCTTACTTAATAATAATTAATAATAATCTTTATTGTTACAAGTAGGCTTATATTAACAGTGCAATGAAGTTACCGTGAAAAACCGCTAGTCGCCACATTCCGGCGCCTATTTGGGTAGATCATTGGAATATCCAATTCACCATAACAGCACGTTTTTTGGAACTTGTGGGAGGAAACTGGAGCACTCGGAGGGAACTCATGCAGACACAGGGAGAACATGCAGACTCCACACAGACAGTGACCCAAGCCGGGAATTGAACCTGGGAGCCTGGCGCAGTGAAGTAACAGTGCTACCCACTGTGCTACCGTGCTGCCCGACAGCACTTAAGATGCAGATCCAAGTAAAAGTGTTTAGGGTCTCTGCCTCCACCACAATCTCTGTAATTTCTAGTGTCTAGCGGAAAGTAACAACCAAATTGATTGAGACCAACTAGTTATGCTGTTTTCATTTGGCATTTCCAGTTTGCCACTGTGATAATGGGGACTTTTCCCACATCTGCACAGGTTGGCAATTTTAGATGAGTCAGGGATAGGACCCTGCTTGTTCTGTCAGTGATTTTCCTGGTCCATAGGTGATTGGGTGTAACTAGAGATCAGAAGGCACAGCCAGATGAAGCATATCAAATAGTAAGAGAGCAAGTACCTCCTGCTAGCAAGCAGGTGACCAATCGTCGGGCCTCCAGTTCTTTTTGAGCTTTAATATCCACGCTGGTTATAACCTCCTCCAGCTCCACAATCTTCTGAGATATCTGGGTTCCTCCAATCCAAGTCTCTTGAGCACCCACAAATTTGAGGGGACCTGTTCGACATCTCACAGACATCGGTGCACAGGTGTGTCCAGGCCGTCACAGAGGCCCTATATGCCAAGGCGGCACAATACATCCACTTCAATGTGGACCGAGCAAACCAGGATGCCCGGGCAGCGGGGTTTGCCGTAATGCTGAATATGCCCTGGGTCCAGGGGGTGATCGATGGGATGCATGTCCCCCTATGAGCGCCTACAGATGACAGACCGCTCTATACAAACCAAAAGGGTTCCACCCGATGAACGAGTAGCTCATATGTGACTATCAGATGCGCGTCTGTGTCCAATACGCGGGCAGTGTGCACAACGCCTTCATCCTGGCACACTTGACGATTCTGGACATGTTGGAGATGTCCCCCCATCTGGAGCGTTTGCTCCTGGGTGACAAGGGTTACCGCTGTGGTCATGGTTGATGAAGCCTATCCAGAGGCCACAGACTGACACCGAAGCCCGCTACAATGATGCAGCGACCAGGGGTTTAATTGAGCGGTGCTTCGGTATCCTGAAGATGCGGTTCAGGTGCCTGGAACGCTGTGGAGGGGCCCTCCAGTATTATGATGCTGAGAGCTTCTCCTGCATCATGGCAGCCTGTTGCGTCCTCCACAACATTGTACAGCAGAGGGGTGACGTGCTAGAGGAGGAGGATGAAGGCCAGTCCTCATCCGAGGAGGAGTATGCGGAAAAAAACAGATGGGCAGGACATGAGTCCAGACAGGCACGGGAGGCCACACAATGTGTGCACAAGGTCCAACGTACACTCAGCCAATGCCTGCACAGAATGCCCCAGGCCTTGGAAATTCTGATCCATAGTTGCAACCCTCTCTCTCATTGGCTCCACTGTGTATGCCACCCATGCGGGGTTGGCTTGGGTGGCACACATTGTCAGCAGCACCTCCTGCTCCTGCACATAGTTAGATGCCTCCATGTGCACCTGCAGGTGTCAGATGCTCACCAGCAATCCCTCATGTAGTCCCTGGCTCTGTGATTGCATCTCCACAATCAATGGGACTGTCCCTTCCAGAAGCCCAAAACTGTTTGGATGGCAGATAGTGCCTGGAGTAGGCACATCCTCCGACCATCTGCCCCCTCGGGAGTTCTTACCTCCACCAGATGTACCGGATCAGCTGTATGGTGCACACTAGATAGTGTCCCAGGAGCCTCTTCACTAAAGTGCCCAACCGAATTGAGTGTCTCTGGGATGTGGAGGATGTTGGAGACAGCTCTGCCGGGAAATCTGTGTCATCCCTGGACTCGAGCTGCAGGGTGTCTTAGTTCTCTGGTCCATGGCGCATGCTCTTGCTGCTGTTCTCATCACTGCTCGGCACCCGGGGTCCGGCTGTGGCACTGGCAGGGGGCGGGGGACACTAGATGGACGTGCCCATCACCACTAGGTCCTGCAAGACACAAGACAAGATGCATGATTAGACCCCGGGTCGGGGAGGTGGGGTGATGTAGGTGAGGATGGGGGTGAGGGTCAGGGTGAGGGTGGAGGTAGTGTGGGGTGAGGGTGGTGTAGGGTTGTGTGAGGGTGGGTTGACATGTGTCACGGGGAACCGCAACTGAGCAAGGCCTCACTTCCTCACCCCGGCGACCTCCCTTTCCTCTCGGCCGCCAACCCGTCCAGGGCCCTCTGCTCAGGCATGTCCGGCAGTCGCCCTTCAGTTTTGTCCCGCTTCCAGCGGTTACGCACAGTCTGACGCATGCAGCCCCAGGGGGCGGGTACCTGGTGGCCTCAACAACCAGGGCACCCAGCCACGGCGACCGGTGTGGGTGCTGACAGTGGTGCAGGGTGGGAGTTCGGCCACCCTCCAGGTGGGGGGAGGGGAGGGGGTGGTAGGGTTATGAATGTGTAGGGTGGGGGTTGCTGCCAGGACACAGTGCTGCGTACTCACCGTGGCCCGCCTGATGAGGTTGTGGTTTTTTCCGGCGCTGCTGGCCAGTCTGGATGGTGTTGCTCATGTCCTTCACTGCCTCTGCCAGCGATGCCCAGGCATGGTGAATGACGGCGGGTGGCAACCTCCTCCCTGGGCTGGCCTATAGGGTTCCCCGCCTCTTCTCCATCACGTCTAGGAGGGTCTCCAGCTCTAAGTCTGTAAATCGTGGAGCTGCTCACCTCACTGCCATATTGTTGGCTGGGATGGTGTGTGTGGGGAGTGAAGACAATCAGCACCGTTTCCCATTGGAATCGATTGTGTTCCACGTGGCGCCGGTGGTGGCCCCTTAACAGTCACCGAGTCGGTCCAGGTGCAGCGCCAGTTTTTCTGTCGTGGAAAGCCAGGAATCCTGAGCCAGTCTCTGAAACGAAGAATCCAGCCCATTGTTTCCTGTTGAATGCCATTTTATTGCGCACTGTTACAATGAACATTCAAGATACTAATTTGAGTTTGCTATGCAAATCAAACATTCCAGGCATGTCTGTCAATAACCCAAATACTCTCATTGTGTTGTGCCCTTCGTTAATGTTGGCCTGATATTGGCTCCATCTGTCACCTGCCCCTTGTGTGTGCCAATTGAAACATAAATCATAGAGCTCGGTTCAAGTTATCCCATTGAAAACAGGTCGATCTGACACTTCATAAAACTGCTGATGTTTTAATAAAAATAAAAGCAGATCCCCATTAAAACACACTTGTGCTTTATTATTAGGAAACATGTTTGTTTTATACAATTATTATTGATGAGAACCTGCCAGTAATATCCTGCAAATTTCATTACGACTCCCTGTAGGTTCTATCTAAATATTTCAGATTTTTATTACCATATCCATTAGGGCAAGAACTATAATTATGCCTGATATATTCTAAGTTATGACAAAACTTTTGTTAAAATTTGTTAAATTGTAGCAATCAGTTTTGAAACTTGGTTCCGGATTCCCAATGTGACTGTTTGACTAGACCAACTGAGGGTCTCGAGTCCACAGTTGCTGTCACCAAGACCAGTGCAGCAATCTTCCGAGAGATGGCCTCCTAATTATATGCCTCCACGCTGGCTATCTTATTAAGAACAGTGGATAACGGATTTAGGCTTCAGGCTCAGTCTGAGGGCCCATAGTCATGGAGCCTCGGTAGCTTCATCAGAAAAGTTGGGCACTACCAGGCACGGTGGCACAGTGGTTAGCATCGCTGCCTACAGTGCCAGGGACCCGGGTTCAGTTCCGACCTTGGGTGACTGTCCGTGTGGAGGTTGCACGTTCTCCCGGTGTCTGCGTGGGTATCCTCTGGGTGCTCTGGTTCCCCCCCACAATCCAAAGATGTGCAGGGTAGGTGGACTGACCACACTAAAACTGCCTTAGTGTCCAGGGGTGTGCAGGTTGGCTGGAGTTGCGGGGAGAGGGCGGTGGAGTGGGCCTAGATAGGGCGCTGATCAGAGGGTCGGTGCAGACCTGATGGGCAAAATTGCCTCCCTCTGCTCTGTCAGGATTCTATGAAAAGTGAGGGAACCAAAAGGGCACATCACCATGGCCTGCACAGCAGAGATCAAATAAGCAGGATCAAGGCCAGGC
The DNA here is from genome assembly GCF_902713615.1 of Scyliorhinus canicula. Classification (NCBI taxonomy): domain Eukaryota; kingdom Metazoa; phylum Chordata; class Chondrichthyes; order Carcharhiniformes; family Scyliorhinidae; genus Scyliorhinus; species Scyliorhinus canicula. The sequence continues at coordinate 29,123,987 of NC_052155.1, forward strand.
GTTCCATTGATCTGGAGGGGAAATCACTCCAATCAATTGTCCTCCCACATGGGCAGCCCTAACCTTTGGTGAATGTCGCCTTCAGCTTTAAAGGCCACCCTACCATCTTCCGGGAGTTCAGTTCCAAAAAGCTAGCAGCCTCCAAAAGCAGCAGGGGATGCTTTGCTCATGGCAGACTGCAAGGGTGCTGCCAAATCGCCCTGAGGAGGGCCTTAATGAGAGTGATTAGCTGCCAATCACTGTGCAGCAGGCAGCCAATCCTCTTCTCGGCCTTCTCCTGGGAATGTTCCCCGGCAGCCGGACTGCTTTGACGAGCCATCCCGACACGGGTCCCCAGAATTTTTGCACATGCCCCCCTCGTAGAGGGAAGGGAGGAGTAATCAAGAGGCCCTGTCTAAAGTTCTGGGGACATGTGTTGAAACCCCAACAAGGCAGCTGGTGGAATTTAAATTAAATTAATCAAATCTGGAATTAAAAGCTAGTCTTGATAATGGTGACTATCGAACCACTTTCAACTGTCATAAAACACATCTGGTTCACTAATGTCCTTCAGGAAGGTATTCTGCCATTCTTACCCAGTCTGGCCTCCGTGTGATCCAAGCCCACAACAATATTGGCAGGAAATCAGAGATACATGTGATACAGGAACATCTGTGATTCTGGGTGACTTTAATCTGCATAGAGATTGGGTGACTCAAATTAGTCACAGTCCAATAGGGGAGGAATTTCTGGAGTGTATACGGGACAGTTTTCTGGACCAGTATGTTGAGGAACCAACAAGGGAACAGGCCATCTTGGACTGGGTGTTGTACAATGAGAAAGGATTAGTTGTCAATCTAGTTGTGAGAGAACCCTTGAGGACGAGTGACCATAATATGGTTGAATTCTTTATCAAGGTGAATAGTGAAGTAGTTGATTCTGAGACCAGGGTCCTGAATTTCAACAAAGATAACTATGATGTTATGAGGCATGAGCGGCTATGACAGACTGGGAAACATTACTGCAAGGAAGGACAACTGACAGGCAATAGCAGGCATTCAAGGAACGAATAGGTGAACTCCAAAAGTTGTTTATTCCTATTTGGCGCCAGAGTAGAAAAGGAACCATGGATGATAAGGGAAATTAGAGACAGTATTAGATTCAAAGAAGACGCACACAAATTAACAAGAAAAGCAATAGACCTGAGGATTGGGAACAGTTTAAAATTCAGCAAAGGCAGACCAAGGGATGATTAAGAAGGGGAAAATACAATTAGAAAATAAATCAGCGGGGAACATAAAAACTGACTGTATAAGCTTCTATAGGTATGTAAAGAGAAAAAGATTAAGAAAAATGAATGTAGGCCCCTTACAGTCGGCAACAGGGGAATTCATAACAGGGAACAAAGAAATGGCTGAGGAACTAAATTCATACTTTGCTTCCATCTTCACAAAGGAAGATGTGAATAATGTACTGGAAGTTCTGAGAATCACAAGTTTTAGTGAGGAACTGAAGGAAATTAGCATTCGTAAAGAAATGGTTTGGGGAAAATTAATGGGATTAAAGACGGACAAATCCCCAGGGCCTAATCATCATCCCAGAGTACTTAAGGAAGTGGCCCTAGAAACAGTAGATTCATTGGTGGCCATTTTCCAAAATTCTTTGGACTCTGGAATGGTTCCTAAAGATAGGAGGGTAGCAAATGTAATCCTGCTACTCAAAAGTGGAGGTAAAGAGAAAACAGGGAACTATGGACCAGTGAGCCTAATGTCGGTAGTAGGGAAGTTGCTGGAGTCTACTGTCACGGATTTTATAGCACAGCACAAAGTCAGCATCGATTGCCGAAAGGAAAATCATGTTTGACAAATCTACTGGAATTCAGGGAGAGCCAGTGGATGTGGTTTCTTTAAACTTTCAGAAGGCTTTTGACAAGGTGTCACATAGACTATAAATATGTAAAATTAAAGCGCATGGGATTATGCGAAGTGTCTTGGGATGGATAAAAAGTTGGTTAGCAGACAGGAAGCAAAGGGCGGGATTCACTGTCCTACCAGCCCCGTTTTCTGATGCAGCACGCCTCTGCTGGCAGTGGGATTCTCCGTTCCCACAGCCGGTCAATGGGGTTTCCCATTGTGGGCTATCCCATCGGGAAACCCTACACTGCAAGCAGGGTGGAGGATCCTGCTGACGAAGAATCCCACAGAAAATGTTGGAATAAATCGGTCTTTTTCTGATTGGCAGGCAGTGACTAGTGGTGTGCTGCAGGGATCAGTGCCAGCCCAACGGGTTCACGCCGGCGGCAACCACACCTGGTGGCTGCCGGCGTGAACAGCGTGCGATAGGTAAGTGTGGGGCCTGTGGGGGGCAGAGAGGGGATCGAGCACCACGGGCGTGCTCAGGAGGGGACTGGCCCGCGATCGGTGCCCACCGATTGTCGGCCCGGCATCTGTAAACTACGCACTCTTTCCCCTCCGCTGCCCCGCAAGATCAAGCCGCCACGTCTTGCGGGGCAGCGGAGGGGAAGACGGCAACCGCACATGCGTGGGTTGGAGCCGGCCAACCTGCGCATGCGTGGCTGACGTCACTTAAACGCCACCGGCCGCGTCATTCTCGGCGGCCGAGTTTCCCGCAATGCCGCTACTGGCCCCCCGGAGGGGAGGGGGGGGGAATAGGGGGCGAGGAGCGGCCTCCGACGCCGGAGTGAAACACTCCAGGTTTCACGACAGCGTCGGCCGTTGCGGAGAGTTTCGCCCATTATCTCCAAATTTGCAGATGATGCAAAGTTGGGTGGGAAGGTGAGCTGTGAGGAGGATGCAGAGATGCTTCAGTGGGATTTGGACAGGCTGAGTGAGTGGGCAGATGCATGGCGGATGCAGTACAATGTGTATTAGTGTGAGATTATCGCTTCGGTAGCAAAAATAGGTAGGCAGATTATTATTTAAATGGGTGTAAATTGAGGGAGATGGGTACTCAGCGAAACCTTGGTGTCCTCATGATCAGTCGCTGAAAGTAAGCACGGTACAGCAGGCAGTAAAGAAGGCAAATGGTATGGTGGCCTTCATAACAAGACAATTTGAGTATAGGAATAGAGATGTTTTACTGCAATTGGGCAGCATGGTAGCACAGTGGGGAGCACTGTTGCTTCACAGCTCCAGGGTCCCAGGTTTGATTCACGGCTTGGATCACAGTCTGTGTGGAGTCTGCCCCTTCTCCCTATTTCTGCGTGGGTTTCCTCTGGGTGCTCCGGTTTCCTCCCACGTGAGATGTGCTGTTAGGTGAATTGAATAATCTGAATTCTCCCTATGTGCACCCGAACAGGCGCCGGAATGAGGTGACTGGGGGATTTTCACAGTAACTTCATTGCAATGTTAATATAAGCCTACTTGTGACAATAAAGATTATTATTATTAATTGCATAAGAGATTGGTGAGGCCACACCTCGAGTATTGTGTGCAGTTTTGGTGTCCTTATCTGAGGAAAGATGTTCTTGCTATGGAGGGAGTGCAGCAAAGGTTTACCAAGCCGATTCCTGGGATGACGGAGCTGTCACATATGAGGAGAGACGAAGTTGGTTAGGATTATATTCATTGGAGTTCAGAAGAGTGAGAGGGGATCTCACAGAAACTTACAAAATTCTAACAGGGTTAGACAGGATAGATTCAGAAAGAATGGGCGTGATTCTCCACAAATGAGGAGTCGTAAAGGCTGCCGTGAAACTGGCCGTGTTTCACGGCAGCCTCCACGCCCCCTCCTGGGACCCGATTCTCCCCCCCGGGCGAGGCTAGCAGCGCGGCCCCGCGAAGCACGGCATCGCGGGCTTAGCGACCGTCGCTAAACCCACGCGCCAAGGGTCACGGCGGCTGACGCGCACGATGACGTCAGCCGCGCATGCGCGGATTGGACGGCTCCAACCCGCGCATGCGCGGATGACGTCATCACGCATATGCTTCAAACCTGTGCATGCACGGGCCGTCATGCCCCTCAGCCGCCCCGCGGACTGATCCTGTGGGGCGGAGGAGGAGCAAAGAGTGCTCGGGTATCGGACCCGCTGCCCGCGATCGGTGGGCACCGATCGCGGGCCCATGCCACCCTTGGTACGGCCGTGGTGCGGCTGTGCCAATCGGTGCCATGGTTGTCCGGAACGGCATTTTGCGGCCGTTTTCACGAACGGTGAGAGCAGGTGTGTTTGCGTTCGTGAAAACGGCCGTAAAGACCTGGGAACTCGGCCCATCGGCCAGGGGAGAATCGCTGTTCGCCGTAAAAAACGGCGAGCAGCGATTCGTGTCGTGGGGCGGCCGTGGGGGGGGGGGGGGGGGGAGAATAGCGGGAGGTCGGGAAAAAAGTCGGGAAGGCCCTCCCGCTATTCTCCGACCCGTTGTGGGCAGCAGAGAATCGCGCCCAATGTTCCCAAAGGTGGGGAAGTCCAGAACTGGGGGCTCATAGTTTGAGGATAAGTTTGAGGACTGAGGTGAGGAGAAATATCTTCACCCAGAGATTGATGAATCGGTGGGATTCACTACCACAGGAAGTAGTTGAGGGCAAAATGTTGTGCAATTTCAAGAAGGAATTAGATATGGCTCTTGGGGCCAAAGAGATCAAGGGATATGGGGGGAAGGCAGGGTCAAGGTATTGAACTTGATGATCAGCCATGATCATAATGAATGGCAAAGCAGGCTCAAAGGGCCGAATGGCTTCCTCCTGCTTCTATTTTCTATGCTTTCATATTTCCATGTTTCTAATATGGAATTGCCCTTTGAATTGACTGAGTAAACCATTCATTTCAAGGGTAATTAGGGAGGGGTAAATAATGCTGACCTTTCCAGTGACCCCCACATTCCATGGCAGAATAAATTAAAATAAAAGCTGCTACCATGGAGCCTCGGAAAATTAAACTATTGTTGACAGAGTAAGATCGTCTAACAGATTTTGCTGGCAATGTTGAGCTGTGCAGTGTGAGGTTCAGAAAATTCTCCTTCCTGTCTTTCTCAGTCAAGGCTTCATTTCTCCAATGCAAGTGCTTCAAATGCTAATGTATTCAGAACATAACAGCCCACATTGTCCCATCACCACTCGAACTTCACACACCAGCCAAACCATAGAGTCTCGAGCTTTACAGGACAAAATAAGCCCTTTGTCCCATCCTGTCTGCGCTGGCCTTCAAGAACCTATCTATTCTAATTCTATTTTCCAGCATTTGGTCCATAGCCTTGTTTGCTATGATATTCCAAGTGCTCATCTAAATGCTTCTTAAATGTTGAGAAGGTTCCCGTCTCTACCACCCTTTCAGACAGTGAGTTACAATCCCCACAATCTCTGGGTGAAAACATTTTTCCTCAAATGTCAAATCTCCTGACTCCCACCTTAAATCTATGCCGCCTGGCTATTAGCCCCTCTACTCATGGGGAAAGCTCTTTCCTATCTCCCCTATCTATGTCTATCATAACTTGCACACCTTGATCAGGTCTCCCCTCAAGCCTTCTCTGCTCGAAGGAAAACAAGCCAAGCCTAGCCAGCCTCTCCTCATTGTTGAGGCAACATCCTGGTGAATCTCCTCTGCACTGTCTCCAAAGCAATCACATCCTTTGTATAGTGTGACAATCAGAACGGCACACAGTACTCTAGCTGTAGCCTAACAAGCATTTTGTACAGCTCTATCATAACCTCCCTGTTGTTATATTATCTGCCTCGGCTAATAAAGGTAAGTATCCCATTTGAAATGAAATGAAATGAAAATCGCTTATTGTCACGAGTAGGCTTCAATGAAGTTACTGTGAAAAGCCCCTAGTCGCCACATTCCGGCACCTATCTGGGGAGGCTGGTACGGGAATCGAACCATGCTGCTGGCCTGCTTGGTCTGCTTTAAAAGCCAGCGATTTAGCTCAGTGAGCTAAACCAGCCCCTTCGTCACTTCTTCACCATTTGCCTTCTTCACCATCTTATCTACCTGCCCTGCTGCCTTCAGGGACCTATGAACTGACACCCCACAGTCCCTCTGGTCCTCTACATCCCAGAGTTCTACCGTTCATTGTTTACTCACATGCCTTGCCCTCTCCAGGATGTCAATTTGAAAGTATTGCAAGAATCGCTTAATTATTCCATTGTGATCTCCTGGTTATCCCAGTGTCCTTCCTGGTTACAATAAGATCCCTCCCCCTTCAATTCCTATTTTCCTTCAGTACTGGGGTGAGGAGGTCCCTTCCACCTCTTCTTGATTAGTCTGAGGTCCATCAAGGGTGTAACTGGATCCGCAGGTGGGAATCGAATTGGAGACTTGCACTTCCGGAGGGAGCATTGAAGAGACACCGACACAGATTTCTCCTCAGGTCTGCTTCAGTCGGAACAGTAGCTTCATCTGCTTCCATCTCGAACCTGAATCCACGTTATCAGGGAGACGAACACAGGGTTCACTTAAGCTGTAGCCCCATGCTAACGGTGGCCATCTCCATGGCCAGTAGTGTGGATTGCTCGGGGACATACTCCCTACTTCTGAGGTGGTCCAGGTGTTTTCTCAGGACCTTCACTGCACTTTCACTTTGGAGGACACTGGTCCCGTTTTCTCCATTATGACTCCCGGGATCCAGCTGGAACCATCTCTGAGGTTCCTCACATGGACCAGATCACTCGTCTTGACTATTCTTTCAGTTCTTGCAGAGTCATTATTTCATTTCAGGTTCTCATTGGACCCTCCCCACTATGTTTGGGAATAGTCGGTTTAATCTCGCACAAAACTGCCGTCCCATTAATAGATCCGCCGGAGTGTTGTATGAAGAATGGTCCTATAATGGAATAAAAACCATGCCAATTTGATTCCTTTGGACATTGCCAGCTACTTTTGCATGCCGATTTTAAAGGTCTGCACCACCCATTCCGTCAGCCCATTTGACGATTGGTGACAAGCTGCAGTTCTATTGTGTCTGATGCCACTGGACTGCATAAAACTTTGGAACTCACCACTGGTGAAGGCAGTGCCATTATCGGAAATCAGGACTTCTGGTATGCCAAGCGTGCAAACGCTCTGCCCTTAGTGTCCAAAAATGGTCGGTGGAGTTACTAGGTTACGGGGATAGGGTGGCGGTTTGGGCTAAAGTAAGGTGCTCTTTCCAAGGGCCGGTGCAGACTCGAAGGGCCGAATGACCTCCTTCTGCACTGTAAATTCTATGATTCCCTGCTGGGCACATGGAGGGTTTCCACCCTGCTTCAACCCCTGTCACATGGAGGAACACAGGACAGGACCACATTGGGGACCATCACTTTCTGAGATTTTCCCATCCCCGCCCACTCCTGAACCCTTCTCCAATAGCTTGTGAAAATACCTGCTGCAATCTTTGCTTTTAAATCTAGCCTCTCCTCGCTCTTGGCTGGTCCATCTGTTATCTCACATACACAGAGGCCAAACATTTCCTTGCTGCTCACTTACTCCCTTTCCACTTTGTCTTTTCTCCAACTCTCAAAGCACTGATTATTTTCGTGGTTCACTTCCCTTGTCATTGGCTCTTCTCTTGTCCCTCACCCAAGTGACCAGTCTTTATATTTGAAGACTGGTAAAATGAGTATTGGCAGTGAAGAGCATCACAGCCGATCCCCATCTCCAATTCGCCCTCATCTGAAGTTTACACTTTCCTGGAGAAATCACTAAAAGGAATAAAAATAGGGGTGGGGTGGAGCGTGTCTTATGTAAAAGCATTTATGTAATAGTTTTCATGGCCACCCAAGTATCATCTGTTGTAATGTAGAAAACACGGCAGCCAACTGCACACAACAAGCTCCTCCAAACAGCAATGCGGTAATGACCAGATAATGACCAGATAAGTACGTACCAGTCAGGCAGGGAGGAAGGGGTCGAGCGAGGGAACCGTGGTTTACCAAAGAAGTGGAATCTCTTGTTAAGAGGAAGAAGGAGGCCTATGTGAAGATGAGGCATGAAGTTTCAGTTGGGGCGCTTGATAGTTACAAGGAAGCGAGGAAGGATCTAAAGAGAGAGCTGAGACGAGCAAGGAGGGGACATGAGAAGTCTTTGGCAGGTAGGATCAAGGAAAACCCAAAAGCTTTCTATAGGTATGTCAGGAATAAAAGAATGACTAGGGTAAGAGTAGGGCCAGTCAAGGACAGTGGTGGGAAGTTGTGTGTGGAGGCTGAGGAGATAAGCGAGATACTAAATGAATACTTTTCGTCAGTATTCACTCAAGAAAAAGATAATATTGTGGAGGAGAATGCTGAGACCCAGGCTATTAGAATAGATGGCATTGAGGTGCGTAGGGAAGAAGTGTTGGCAATTCTGGACAAGGTGAAAATAGATAAGTCCCCGGGGCCGGATGGGATTTATCCTAGGATTCTCTGGGAAGCCAGGGAAGAGATTGCTGAGCCTTTGGCTTTGATTTTTAGGTCATCATTGGCTACAGGAATAGTGCCAGAGGACTGGAGGATAGCAAATGTGGTCCCTTTGTTCAAGAAGGGGAGTAGAGATAACCCCGGTAACTATAGGCCGGTGAGCCTAACGTCTGTGGTGGGTAAAGTCTTGGAGAAGATTATAAAAGATACGATTTATAATCATCTAGATAGGAATAATATGATTAGGGACAGTCAGCATGGTTTTGTGAAGGGTAGGTCATGCCTCACAAACCTTATCGAGTTCTTTGAGAAGGTGACTGAACAGGTAGACGAGGGTAGAGCAGTTGATGTGGTGTATATGGATTTCAGTAAAGCGTTTGATAAGGTTCCCCACAGTCGGCTATTGCAAAAAATACGAAGGCTGGGGATTGAGGGTGATTTAGAGATGTGGATCAGAAATTGGCTAGTTGAAAGAAGACAGAGAGTGGTAGTTGATGGGAAATGTTCAGAATGGAGTTCAGTTACGAGTGGCGTACCACAAGGATCTGTTCTGGGGCCGTTGCTGTTTGTCATTTTTATAAATGACCTAGAGGAGGGCGCAGAAGGATGGGTGAGTAAATTTGCAGACGACACTAAAGTCGGTGGAGTTGTAGACAGTGCGGAAGGATGTTGCAGGTTACAGAGGGACATAGATAAACTGCAGAGCTGGGCTGAGAGGTGGCAAATGGAGTTTAATGTGGAGAAGTGTGAGGTGATTCACTTTGGAAAGAATAACAGAAATGTGGAATATTTGGCTAATGGTAAAATTCTTGGCAGTGTGGATGAGCAGAGGGATCTCGGTGTCCATGTACATAGATCCCTGAAAGTTGCCACCCAGGTTGATAGGGTTGTGAAGAAGGCCTATGGTGTGTTGGCTTTTATTGGTAGAGGGATTGAGTTCCGGAGCCATGAGGTCATGTTGCAGTTGTACAAAACTCTAGTACGGCCGCATTTGGAGTATTGCGTACAGTTCTGGTCGCCTCATTATAGGAAGGACGTGGAAGCTTTGGAACGGGTGCAGAGGAGATTTACCAGGATGTTGCCTGGTATGGAGGGAAAATCTTATGAGGAAAGGCTGATGGACTTGAGGTTGTTTTCGTTAGAGAGAAGAAGGTTAAGAGGTGACTTAATAGAGGCATACAAAATGATCAGAGGGTTAGATAGGGTGGACAGCGAGAGCCTTCTCCCGCGGATGGAGGTGGCTAGCACGAGGGGACATAGCCTTAAATTGAGGGGTAATAGATATAGGACAGAGGTCAGAGGTGGGTTTTTTACGCAAAGAGTGGTGAGGCCGTGGAATGCCCTACCTGCAACAGTAGTGAACTCGCCAACATTGAGGGCATTTAAAAATTTATTGGATAAGCATATGGATGATAAGGGCATAGTGTAGGTTAGATGGCCTTTAGATTTTTTTTCCATGTCGGTGCAACATCGAGGGCTGAAGGGCCTGTACTGCGCTGTATCGTTCTATGTTCTTCACCTGCAATGTTGGTTGGTCGACAAATATTGACCAGGCCACTGTGGAAAACTCTCCCAGCTTTCTTCGAAACTATGTCATGGAATTTCCCACTGGAAAGGTCAGATGTGGCCGTGATTTGATACCTCAGGATTCTACTGGCATGTCAGCCTTGATTTTTGTGCTCAGTTTCTGGAGTGAGAACAAGGCAATCAGGAGTGGGAAGCCACGGCTAATTGTAGCATCCCAGTCCCAGGATTTGCAGCCAGTTGTAGTACCCCTCCTGCTGACCCAGTTGAAATTAGTTTGACGAGGACAGCAGGGTTTAAACTATAGACATTTTGGTCTTTGTGGTTTCGTACTAGGCCATGGGGATGAATTAGTCAGTAAACATTGAGGAAGCTCTGAAAAGTTTATATTTTCAAATTCAGCACAACACAATTAGATGTGCTACTTTCCATACCGATAAAATCCTCCCACTCAGTACACTTAATGAAAATTGTGTCGCTGGATGACAATATAATAAAGCAATGTCTGTCCCGAAATTAGATATGCCATCTTCTATCGTATGGCTAATTATATTTTCCACTTTAGTAACAACAGGAAGAGTTAGTGGAAGTCATATATCAGATTTTCTTTATATAACCGCTGAAACAGTTCCCAGGAGGATATTATTTTTCTTGCTTCATTCATCAGTGTTTCAGATTAAACAAAGGTGGTGATCGGAGTACTTCCCCTCGCGCTACACTTTTAATACCAGGCTAACCAGTTGAACCACTTAGAATGTCTCCCCCTCTTCATCATCACAGCTGGTCCGGGAAACTGGAACTGGAGAATCTGTCATCCAGGAATTGGGCATCAATAGCAAATGAAAATTCAATAATCTTGCACTTACAGTTCAGAACGAGGTCATTCAGCCTGCTGTCCATGTTGGCTCTCTGCAAGAGCAACTCGCTTAGTCTAAATCCACCCCCCCACCCCCACCCAATCCCCCACTGTGCCCACCCCCCACCTTCTCTTCGTTGACCTACAAATACTTTCTCTTCAAAGAGTTATCCAATTTTCCTTTGGAAGCTTTGATTAAATCTGCCTCCACCAGAGCTTTAGGAGTGCATTCCTGATCCGAACCACTCGCTGCCAAGGTCTTTCCTCATGTTGGCATGGCTTCTTTTGCCAACAACCTTACCTCGGTGCCCTCGAGTTCTCAACATAATTTTCCCATTTATTCTTTCATGGGATGTGGGTGCCACAGACGAGGCCAGCATCTGTTGCCCATTCCTAAATGCCCTTGAATTGAGTGACCTGCTCAGCTATTTTAGAGAACAGTAAGATTGCAACCACACTGCTGTGGGTCCAGAGTCACATATTGGCCCAGGCCAAGTAAGTACAGTAGATTTCCTTCCCTCAAGGACACTAGTGAACCAAATGGTTTTTTTACCACAAACAATGATAACTTCACAGTCACCATTGCTGAATCGAGCTTTCAATTATAGATTTTTAAAATTAATTGATTTCAAATTCTACCAGCAGCCTTATTTGGGATATTATAAGAATAATCTTTATTGTCACAAGTAGGCTTACATTGATACTTCAATGAAGTTACCGTGAAAAGCCCTAATCGCCACATTCCGCGTCTGTTTGGGTACACGGAGGGAAAATTCAGAATGTCCAAATTACCTAACAGCACGTCTTTTGGGTCTTGTGGGTGGAAACCGGAGCACCCGGAGGAAACCCACGCAGGCACGGGGAGAACGTGCAGACGCTGCACAGACAGTGGCCCAAGCCGGGAATCGTACCTGGGACACTGCCGCTGTGAAGCAACAGTGTTAGCCATTATGCTACCGTGCTGCCTGCAATATGGACCCATGACTGCGGACCATTAGCCAGGATCTCTGGATTACTAATCCAGTGACATGACCAATGCATCACCATCTCCGTGAAAAAGCGCAGTTTCTCTCCATCTGCTCTGCCCAGACCCATTATGATCTATCAACTCTTCTCTTAATCTTCCCTCCTCCAAAGGGAACAGCCTCAGCTGCTCCAATCTATCCACATGATTGGCGGCATTGGGTGGCTGCAAGGGGAATTCCCAGGAACAGCAGCAGGAGCAGAGCATCCCGTCGCCAGCAATCGGCACACCACCTCCTGCCGCCAGGAAACACATATCTGGGGGACTGGAGAATCCCACCCTCGTACTGTTACATTGATAACTATCAATCACCATCTTGAATATTTCAGTTGATATGGTATCCACAGCTTTCTGGGGGAATTTTGAGATTGTTCCCTTGTACGAGATTCCTTAGTAGAGAAAATCGTTTTTCTGTATCTATCCTGTCAAATTGCTTTCATCACTTCAACCAGTTGGATTGGATCATTACTCAACCATTTTACCTCAGGTAAATGAGACCAACTTGATGAAACAAGTCCTCAAAGTTTGACCCTTTAATTCTTGGCATCAGTGCCCAATACCCCTTTCTTAATCTACATTGACCAATATTAAACACAACGGAGTGTGACGACTAGGGGATTTTTACAGCAACTTCATTACAGTGTTAATATAAGCCTACTTGTGACAGTAACAAAGATTATTCTGATTATTGTGATAAATTCAAATGTTAGGTTAATTTAATGGAAAGAGAAAAATAAAAATGGCCTCAATGTTAATAAGCGGACAGTAATGCAAGAATTGTACCCTGCATTTCCAGTTTGTAACTAAACCAGAGGAACAATATAAGGTTTCAGAAAAATTGAGTAATTATCAATGATTCAGAATTAAACCAAAATGTGATGGAATACCTGCTCTGGTTATATGAAGAAAGTAATTGACTGTATCACTGCATGCTGTGAATAGCGTTTAATGTTGGCGATCATTGAGAGGAAATTTTTTTTTTTTTTAGCTGTTTTGGGCGTTTGTAGATTCCTCCGGAGTTTTCATGAGCTGTGGGAAAGTTTTGTTCTTTTTCCATACACATAATTCTCATCTCAGTGCACTACTTGAGGCGATCATGGGACAATCCTCGACACCATTGTTGGAGATGAGAGCAAGTTTAACTCGTCCTCTTGCCAGCAACCAGCAGCAACCCCAACACAAGAACATTGCTTGCTGGGTCAATATTATTCATTTTAGTTCCACTTTTGTTGATCAGATCACCCTCTTTTCTTTTCATTGAGCCATCCGGGTGAATGGCCAATTGTGGTTCAGAATGTAGTTTGAAAAGCTACGGTAAGCTAGGCCGAAAAAATAGCGGCAACTGGAGGTAAAGCTTAAGGTTTTCAAAACTGTGGAAAATTTATACAGGCACTGCATGGTTTTCCCATCTTGAGAAAGAATGAGTCAGTGTGAGATCGAGCTACAGAATGTTATAGCAGATAGCTCTCTGAAAGAACTATTTACTCATTTCACACCCCTATCCTTTCTCCATATCTTTATTCTGTTATGAATTTTTTTCAAAAGTTAATTCACTTTCCATGAAAAAGCTGTTGTGGATTATGTTTCCCCTAGAGTGCACTATAGTTCCCACACTATATTATACTGCAGAATAGATATTCATATTGTAACAACCTCCTGTGTAAAAAAAACCTCCTCAATTTTCCCTTAATCCTTTTAGGTGGCAATATTAAGTTTATTCCATTTAATTACCAACTAGTGGAAATTATTTTAAAATATGTAAATAGCCCCCATAGATTTTCTCTGACCTACCTATACTCTAGTGAATAGTGCACCGATTTCTCAAATATCCCCTCATCATTGAAGTATCTCTTTCCTACGACCATCTTAAAGAATCCCTGCAGCATCATCTCTAAGGCATTGACATCCTATTGAATGGCACAGATGGACTAAGGGCTCATTTATATAGATTTGTTTTGCTTATTTGCTTTAGTTAATAAAACACAGGGGGCTGAATTCTCCATTTCAGCTGGCGCCAGCGGAGCATGTGTGCTCTTTTACGGCCAAACAATCGGAGTGAAACCCTCACCGATTCTGGGACCGATGAGGAGCCAGCACCGGTGCCGGGTGAAACCCCCGCCTACCGCGCTGAAAATGGCTGGGTCTCTGGCGGAGCATACGCACGAATGATGACGTGTAGCGGTCGTGCCGTACAACATGGCGCCGGCCGTGCGCGACCCGACCTGCCATCCACGACCCCACTGGCCACCTCGCAACAGTCCCCCAAGGCGCTACAGAAGCCCCTCCGGCTAGCGGCACGAATTCCGGCCTAGTTAGGTGGCACCGGATACAGTTCGCAGCCGTCACTCTGAGTTCCCGCACGGTTGGAACCACACATGTCCCACGCCGTCAGAAACTCGGTCCATTGCGGGTTTCCAATGGGAATTCCCATTGATGGCGGCATGAGCAGAGAATCCCGCTGCCAGCGAACGGTGAGGAGCACCACGTGGTTGGAAGGCCGGAGAATCATGCTCAAAGAATTCATTAGCTACTCAAGGTGATAAAAATTACAAAGCATTCATAAAGATTAGAAATGAAACTCAGTCCAAAGATGAGTAAAAAAGAAAAATATAAAGGGTTTTTGACCTCTCCGTGAGGAGTAGATGGTGGAACATTGCAGCAGTTACCATTCATTATTCCAGTAGTGCTGACTTCAGCAGAGGAATAGCCGATTTTGAGATCCCCCAGTGTTCTGCAGCTTAGAGGAGAAGCTGCTTGGTTCCCTTCAGCAATCAAAGTTACCAGCGAAACATTTTGCAGGTATCTGCTGCCACCTTTCTTTGTGCCGCACGTTGATACACCCATCACTAGTCAACCCTGACCAAGTTCTGCAGCTGGCTTTTATTCCAGTCTTTATATATCGCTTTGAGGCAAAATTCCTCAAACCAGTCTGGGACATTGTTCACAGGACATAATTGCTGCTGAGATGATAATCAGCTCCTATTATCTCCACAGGAAATGGCGGTTAATTTCTCGATGGCTTTAGTGCTTTTGATGTGTCCTTGTATGGAAACAGGCTGTGATTTCCCAGCCACCTTTGGCTTTTATGCCCATTTTTAAATACAACAGGTCTAATTAAAAGGTTTAGCACGTCCATATGTAATTCAAAGATTTCCTCCAATTACGTGATAAAATTATTCAACACAGCGTTCAGTTCTTCATTTAAACCATGGAGTTAAAGCCAGCCTTTATATTATTGACCCTCCATCAGCCAGAGCATGCCCTCTGTCTTTGATCAGGCAAGATTTTCCAGTATCTGACCATATCATATCTGTGACCGTTTTCCACAATTCTCCCACCACATCGTCTCTAACTTGCAAACTAACCTTTACTACTGACACAACCTGAGGGTCAGCACTTCCTGTGCGGATGGTGTTAGTGGCACAGCCGTTACAGCATTGCACTTGCACTAGGCTGCACCCTAAAGCATGTCTGAAATGAAAAACCAGGATAGTAAAAGCAAAGCAAAAGAAGAAAATGGGCTGCGGAAGGAAACCGAAGCACCCGGAAGAAACCCACACAGACACGGGGAGAAGGTGCAAATTCCACACAGGCAGTCCCCTGCTGGAATTGAACCAGGGTCCCTGGCGCTGTGAGGCAGCAGTGTCACCATGCCGTCCAAACCTTTGCCAGTCCACAACTCACAGCCCCAAACTTTCCAAACTTTTGATTTGATTTGATTTGATTGATTTGATTTGATTTATTGTCACATGTACCAAAGTACAGTGAAAAGTATCTTTCTGCAACCGAGGGAACGTACACAGTACGTACATAGTAGACACAAGAATAATCAACAGGGAACATTGACAAATGGTACATTGACAAAACGGTGAATGGTCACAGTGTGGAACAAGGGGCCAAACAAAGCAAATACATGAGCAAGAGCAGCATTGGGTGTTGTAAATACTGTTCTTACAGGGAACAGATCAGTCCGTGGTGGAGTCGTTGAGGAGTCTTGTAGCTGTGGGGAAGAAGCTGTTCGTATATCTGGATATGCGAGTCTTCAGGCTTCTGTACCTTCTGCCTGATGGAAGGGTCTGGAAGAAGGCAATGCCTGGGTGGGAGGGGTCGCTGATAATGCTGTCTGCCTTCCTGAGGCAGCGGGAGGTGTATACAGAGTCAATGTGAGGGTGGCCAGCTTGTGTGAAGCGATGGGCTGAGTTCAAAACACTCTGCATGTTTCTTGCAATCTTGGACTGAGCAGTTGCCATACCAGGCTGTGATGCAGCCGAACAGGATGATCCCTATCACACAGCAACAAGCTTTTGTATAAGGTAGTTTCGGCAGTTCTTTGAGGTTGTTGGGGATTTTAAAGCAACCTTTTGGAAATTCATCGATTCCCCTGCTCCCTGCCAACTGGAAAGCCATTTCAGACAGTTGTGCACGTGCCGATGGCAGCAATGAGTGACTTTTCACAAGGTCCTTATTTGTATGCGCCTGTTTATCAGTCTCTTATGTCAGGGCTGTTCATGATGGATATCGCCGCTCACCATTTTTCACGGCGACCGGTGATTCTCCGACCCGGATGGGCCGAGCGGCCTGCCGTTCACGACCGGTTCACGACGGCGGCAACCACACCTGGTCGCTGCCGTCGTGAACATGGTGCCAAAAGCTGGATTGAAGCTTGTGGGGGGCGGAGAGGGGAGTGAGCACCACGGCCGTGCTCGGGAGGGGACTGGCCCGCGATCGGTGCCCACCGATCATCGGGTCGGCGTCTCAAAGGGACGCACACTTTCCCCTCCGCCGCCCTGCAAGATCAAGCTGCCACGTCTTGCGGGGCAGTGGAGGGGAAGACGGCAACCGCGCATGCGCGGGTTTGAGCCGTCCGCCGTCATGATGTCAGCCGTGCATGCACGGGTTGGAGCCGGCCAACCTGCGCATGCACGGCTGACGTCACATAGGCGCCACTGTCGCGTCATTCTCGGCGCGCCGCCTTGATGCAAGCGTCAAAGCCCGGCGGCCGAGAATAACCGAGCGCCACTCCTAGCCCCCCGGGTGGGGGTGAATAAGGTGAGAGGAGCGGCCTCTGAGGCCGTCGTGAAACTCGGCCGAGTTCACGACGGCCTTCTCGATTTTTCACGGGAGCGGCGAATTCCGCCCTTAGTTTTTCTTGCAACTCTTTACTTTACATAAGAATATATATATTTTGCACCTTAAGTGTCATCATAGACTCCCTACAGTGCAGAAGGAGGCCATTCATCCCATCGAGTATGCACCGACCCTCTGAAAGAGCCCTGCCCTGTCCCCATAACCCAGTAACCCCACCTAACCTATTGGATACAAAGAGCAATTTAGCATGGCCAATCCACCTAACCTGCACATGTTTAATCTGTGGGAGGAAACCAGAGCACCCGGAGGAAACCCACGCACACACGGGAAGAAAGTGCAGACTCCACACAGACAGTGACCCAGGGTCAGAATTGAACCCGGATCCCTGGCTCTATGAGGGGTAGCAGTGCTAACCATTGTGCCACTGTGCTGCCCTGTCATGTGTTTGAAAATGTTTACCTGCTAGTTTTCCTCTCTGTTTGGTCTACGTCCCCTGTCATCGCATTTTGCAAACACACAGTTTTTATCTTTGAATGTTCCCTCTTCTCTCAATCTTTATATTCAATGTATTTACGTTCCAATCGCTGTTTCTTTGATTGCTGTTCTTCAATATATCATGAACTTATACTTTTTATCTTAACTTATCACGAGATCCCTTTTTTATTTCATTCACTGGATTTTCAGTCTCTGGTAGGCCAGCATTTGTTGCCTATTCCTAACTGCCATTGAGAAGATAATGGTGAGCTTGTTTCCTGACTCCAAGTGGTGTAGGTACACCCACAGCGCTGTTACGGAGTGGATTCCGAGATTTGATCCACTGATAGCAAAGGAGCAAAGATATAGGTTGCGATTCTGTGGCCTCGCTGCGCTCTTGCTCAAGCGTAAAGAGGCCGATGAATAGCTGGACAGGCCAAAAATGAGATCTGCGCTGGGCGCCAAACAGTTTGCAACCGGCCCACTCTCGCAGTCAAAATCAGAATCTCGCCGTAGCGAGGCGAGAAACCAATTATCACCACTTAGTCCCATTTCCATACAATTAACGAGAGTCACCCCAGATCCAATGGCCTCCTGTCATTCAGCGGCCTTCCCAGCAAGTGGTCACGCAGGTGCTGAATAGTACACCTTTTGAAAAACGAGAACCTGGGGGAAGGGCTTCGATGAAGAGCCAAGGAAGTAAGTAGCAATTTATGCTCAAAGGCAAAGAGCGCGGGGGTGCTGGGATTGCCACCCCAGTGCTCGGTGCGGGGTGCGGGACACTCGGCTGGCGGTGAGGGACCTTCCGCGGGGGTGGGCCTCCATGGGGGGGGAGGGTGGTGCGCTGGGGTGAGGCAACCATTGGCAGCACCATTATGCCAACCCTGGATTGTGTGTACCCCTTCAGGGGCAACTTTAGTCCCTGTCCGTCTGTCCCACTGACATCTGGGTTCAACCCCCAATTGCCCCTGCATCATCTGGCTCTGCCAACTCTGGCGGTCCCCCATGGTCCGCACCATTGTGTCGATGCACGCAGTGATGCTCCTCAGTGACTGAGCCATGCTCTGCAGTGCCTCAGCCATGTCCACCTGAAACTGGTCAGGTTCTGCAGTGTCTCGGCCATTCCCATCTGAGAGCGGGATATGTCTCGCAGAACCTCATCAAGGTCAGCCTGGCACTGGGTGACATCCCCCAGCGAGTCGGACATTCTGCCGAGACCCTCAACCATGGCCGTCACTGACTGCGTGACGCCTTGGACACCTTCACTAATGGTGCCAACATCGTGGACCAGGGTTTCCACTGCGGTCGCCGCCCTTGCAGGGTTGGTCTCGGTGCCACTCATTGCCGGTGCCATCTCCAGCGCCCCTGGTGTCTGGGAATCCTCCAAGCGGCAATGGATCTGCTGGAGTGGCACTGACATCTATCTCCCTCTGAATGTTGCTCCCTATTGTCCCCATCGGCTCTGGGTATCTCTGTACCACAGATCTCCGACTGCTGTCTCTCCTGGAGGCTCCTGCCTCCACCTGATGTGCATCATCAGCGGTGTGATCCTCAGCAGATTGTGTCCCCGAAGCCTGTCCACTAACATGTCCCACCGAGGTGTGTGTAAATGCGCTGGTGGGAGTTAGGGATTGTATCTATGCCGTGACTACGGTTACATTCACGGAGCTCTCCTCTGAGGTGTTTTCCTGGGAGTCAGGAGAGGGTGCCACCTGGGATGGGCCGCGCAGTCGGATGGAGAACCTGCGGGAGAATGGACATGTGGTCAATGAGAGGGAGGGGACAATCAGTAAGGCAAAAACTCTATCATTACCGGCAGGAGAGGGCCCAGACTGACGGAGGGGTGCCCCATGGCTGACCGATCTGTCCTCAACCACACTTGTCACTTCCAGGGTACTCTCCTCGCTGGAGGTCAGGATTCTTATATCCAGCACTCCTCCGCCAGGCTGGGCCATCGCCTGCCGGTTATGGGAGAGCTTTTTCCGAGGAGGCAGAAAGAGGGCATTGTTAGTCACATGCGTGGTTCACAGTGGTGGGAGAGGGAGTGTGAAGGATGGATTGCGGGGATGGGGGGAGGTTGAGCAGGGGGTGGTTGGAGGAAGGGCTGGATGTCGCATCGGGACTGGGGGGGGGTGGGGGGGGGGGTGGGGGTGGACGCTCCCTTTGAGGAAGAGGTGGCAGGCGCTGGTGTCTGCTCACTCGAGCTGCCTGATGTAGGTTGCTGACCTTTCCTCGACACTGGAGGCCAGCCCTCCTGGTCACACTCGCCGAACTGATGGCTGCCGTCACCTCATCCCAGACAGCACTAGCTGCCTTGTGGCTGACTCTTCGGGGCTCTTGGGGTACAGTACATCCCTCCTGACCTTTCTCTGTATGTTTGGAAGTTTTTAATCCCTTCTTATTCTCTTCTGTTCACTATTAATTACCCAGTTTTTCTATTTTTTCCATTCACCCCTTGCATGACATCTGGTGATGACGAGTAACCCAGACACCCAGGGTAATGCTCTGGTGACCCTGGGCTCAAATCACACTACAACCCCAAAATTGAATACAGTAAAGATTTTGAAATTAAAAGTCAAACGGTGACCATGAAAACATTGTTTCATTGTCAAACAAAAACCATAAGGTTCACTAATGTGCTTCAGGGAAGGAAATCTTTCATTCTTACCTGGTTGGCCTACATGTGACTCCAGATCCACAGAAATGTGGTTGACTTCTAAAATACCCTCTGAAACAGCCTAGCCATCAGTTCAAGGGCAATTATGGATGGGCAATAAATGCTGGCCCAGCCAGCAACGCTCACATCCCAAAATACCATGGCAGTAGATCTCGTGGTGGGAGTGTTCAGCTGAAAACACACCTTGGTCCCATTTGTTTTTCTACTTGTCTCCTCAACTCCTTTTTACCTTCCACTATCTGACTCACTGTGGGTTAAAGTCTTGCTCCTTACAGTCTAGTTCATGAAACTATATTTGCATGCCCTCAGTTTTATTTCTTCTGATGTTATTGTTTTCAACATTGAGGAGAAAATGATTATTTCCCTCACCCTGGCACCTGGAAGGTAATATGTCATTCAGATTGTCAATTGTCATGACAGAAATGCATTCCATTACCTATAAATGTTCCTATTAGGACCATGTTACTGTACTTCATTTACCAATTCATTACGCTTCCATGGAGGCTGCGTACCCATGATTACTCTCCTTTGAGTCATCATCATTGTCTCTGACATATAGGAACATGTGAAAGAGAAGCAGGAGTTGCCCATTTGGCTCCTCATGTCTGCTCCACCATTTAATTAGATGGTGACTGATGTTCGACCTCAAAACCATTTTGGGGAACCTGCCTGGTCTTTAATACCGAGAAAGCTATCAGTTTCTGCTTAACTATACTCAATGACTGAGCCTCCACAACACTCCGGGGTAGAGAATCCCAGAGATTCACCACATTGTGATTGAAGAAATTCCTCCTCATCTCAGTCTAAAATGGACTGGCCCTTATTCCAAGTCTGTGTCCCCGGCTCTAGTTAGATTGTTTGTACCATATTTAGTATTTTGTACTTGGTTTGTTAATTCAACATTCTCAAAGGATTCAAGTACCTTCTTCTGTCTGTTGATAACGCGGCAAGTAACTCACCTACTGACACACCAAAGCATGTCCAACTTCTACAAGGCACAAGTTAGGAGTGTGATGTCTTGGGTCACTGTCTGTGTGGAGTCTGCACTTTCTCCCCGTGTCTGCGTGGGTTTCCTCCGGGTGCTCCAGTTTCCATCACAAGTTCCAAAAGACGTGCTTGTTAGGTGAATTGGACTTTCTGAATTCTGCCTCAGTGTACCTGAACAGGCGCCGGAATGTGGCGACTTGGGGATTTTCACAGTAACTTCATTGCAGTGTTAATGTAAGCCTATTTGTGACATTAATAAAGATTATTATACTCTCCATTTGTCTGGATGAGTGCAACTCCTGCAACGCTTAAGAAGGTTCATACCATTTAGAACAAAGTAATCTACTTGATTGGCAACCCATCCACAAACATTCACTCCCTCCACAAGTGATGAACAATGGCAGCCATCATAAGACCATAAGATATAGAAGCAGAATTAGGCCACTCGACCCATCGAGTCTTCTCTGCCATTCAATCATGGCTGATATTTTTCTCATCCCCATTCTCCGGCCTTTCCCCCATAACCCCTGATCCCCTTATTAATCAAGAACCTATCTATCTCTGTCTTAAAGACACTCAGTGATTTGGCCTCCACAGCCTTCTGCAGCAAAGAGTTCCACAGATTCACCACCCTCCGGCTGAAGAAATTCCTCGTCATCTCTGTTTAAAAGAATCAACCCTTTAGTCTGAGATTGTGTCCTCTGGTTCTAGTTTTTCCTACAAGTGCAAACATCCTCTCCATGTACACTTTATCGAGGCCTTGCAGTATCCTGTAAGTTTCAATAAGCTCCCCCCTCACCCTTACAAACTCCAACAAGTACTGACCCAGAGCCCTCAACCGTTCCTCACACGACAAGCTGTTCATTCCAGTGATCATTTTTGTGAACCTCCTCTGGAGCCTTTCCAAGGCCAGCACATCTTCCCTTAGATATGGGGCCCAAAACTGCTCACTATGCTCCAAATGGGGTCTGACCAGAGCTTTGTGCAGCCTCAGAAGTACATCCCTGGTTTTATATTCTAGCCCTCATGACATGAATGCCAACATTGTATTTGCCTTCTTAACTGCCAACTGAACCTGCACGTTAACCTTAAGAGAATCGTGAACTAGTCCGTTTGTGCTTCTGATTTCCTAAGCATTTCCCCATTTAGAAAATAGTCTATGCCTAAATTCCTCCTTTCAAAGTGCATAACCTCACACCTTTCCACATTGCATTTCATCTGCCACTTCATTGCCCACTCTCCTCACCTGTCCAAATCCTTCTGCACCTCCCTTGCTTCATAAATACGGCCTGTTCCTCTACAGATCTTTGTATCATCTGCAAACTTAGCAACAGTGCCTTCAGTACCTTCTTCCAGATCATTAATGTATATTGTGAAAAGTTGTGGTCCCAGCACCGACCCCTGAGGCACATCACTAGTCACCGCCTGCCATCCTGAAAAAGAGCCCGTTCTCCCCATTCTCTGCCTTCTGCCAATCAGCCAATCCTCTATCCATGCCAGGATCTTACCCTGAATGCCATGGGCTCTTAATGTATTTAACAATCTCCGATGCGGCAGCTTGTCAAAGGCTTCTGGAAATCTAAATAAATCACGTCCACTGGTTCTCCTTTGTCTATCTTCCTCATTCCCTCAAAGAACTCTAACAATCAGTATCCTGTAAGTTTCAATATGTCAGACACTACCTGCCCTTGACAAAGCCGTGCTGACTCAGTCGTATTATATCATGCACTTCCAAGTACTCCGCGATCTCATCTTTAATTACGGACTCTAAGTCATCTAAAGATGTGCTGCAGGAACTCACAAAAGAAACTCACCAAGGCTCCTTAAGGTGTACCTTCCAAGCCAATGACCACCACCATCTAGAATAACAAGGGCAGCAGACACATGGGAAGACAACCACCTGAAGGATCCCCTTCAAGTAACTCACCGTCCTGATTTGGAAATATATCGATATCCCTTCACTGTCGCTGCATCAAAATTCTGGAACCTCCTACCTAACAGCACAACGGGTGCATGTACACCACATGACTGTGGCAGTTAAAGAAGGCAACTCATTACCACCTGAAAAAGGGCAATTGTGGATGGGCAATAAAGACTAGCCTTGCCAGTGACATCCACGTCCTTTAATGAATGAAAAACTCCCTCATGTTTGCTCCCAGAAAACCTCAGCTTCCAAAATGAAATGAAATGAAAATCGCTTATTGTCACGAGTAGGCTTCAATGAAGTTACTGTGAAAAGCCCCTAGTCACCACATTCCGGCACCTGTCCGGGGAGGCTGGTACGGGAATAAGGCTGAGGCTGGGATTCTCGGGTCTGCCCCCTAAAACTAGAATTCATGAACAGATGGAAAATAGCACGACTGTCCGACATCTGGATTCATGTTGGGTATTACACCCAAACACTGCACTAAGAAAAAAGGAACTGAAAGCACTTAGCTGCTTTGACGTGTTTGCAGCTGTCAATCAAAACAATAATGTTCATAAACATTGTGATTAGAAACAATTGGGGGGTACTTCAGATGCATTCAGCCATGAAGGGAAAGATAAATAAACAAAGCTTCAGCCTACTCTATTAAACAAAAAACATTAAGCTGTCAAACAAAGGCCAGTCAAAGATACTGGACTGTGAAATTACATGAAAACAATATTCTTCAAAAGTTAGAAATTCTCAGAGACTTGTGAAGATGCAGTGTCAAAAACAAGGGGCTGGGTGGGCTTCTGTGAAGACAGGGAAAGTACTTGAGGCTTCCTGGCTTGTGTCAACAATGAATTGTATGACCTGCTTTGCAGCTGTCAAGCAGAGCAGTTCAAAGTGGCCAGGCTGCACCTGCTGTTTATATAGGCATCAAAACGGACCCCCACCCCCAACACCCCCCCCCCCCCCTCCTTCCGCCACCCAGTGAAAGTAACTTTCCCTGTCGGTCAGAGGACTTCAAACGATCAACTCACACCTGCAGCTTCTGGGAGAGAGAAAGGGAAATCTCTTCTTCAGAATGGAGTGCTGCTGGGATTTGGAAGCCTTCCAGGTGTCCAAGAGCATGGAGATTAAAGTGACCAGTGCAATCCAAAGTTTACATAGTACATGGTCAAGAATGATGATTTTGATCAGAGAATCACCATGCCAAGAATGATCCTCAGCTTTCCTAGGGCTAGAAGAGGCAGTCCAGCCACAAGACCCCCATCCCAGCAGAGAGTCCCAAGGTCAACCCTTGCCCCCAGCCCGAGCTCACCCAACCCCAATGGCTCTTGGGGGACGCTCCCTCTGCAGTGGTCTGGTAGTATAAGAGGGGCACATGGGTACTGGACTTGCCTCCTTGACCCCCTCATGGGGTCCAATGTGCCAGGCCAGCAGTGTGTCACTGTCATGGTGTCAGTACTAGAGTGCCAGAGGGAAGTGTACCATTGGCATTGCCAAGGGGCTGGGCATGAATGCAGGGGGGGGGGGGGGGGGGGTCGGGTAACCCTCATGTCTGCATGGTGCAGAGGAGGGGAGGTGACTCATTATTATCGTGCTGAGGTGGAAGGTGCTCTCTTTTCTGAGGGCTTGGGCGTGTTCCCCTTGCCAGTGGTGGGGGCCACCATTTCCGTTGTGGGTGGTGAGGGGGGCCTGTCTGTGAATGCTGTGATCGATGAAGGTGGGTTGCCCAGTATTCTCTCCTCTTTGCGTATTTTTCAATGCAAAGGAGGGTGAACTCCACTTGGGAGACATTACCAGCGGGAATGGAATCACTTTGGTTCTCCCTCTAGCGGGAGCACTTAGGGCAGGATTCTCCGGCCCCTCAGCTGATGTGGAGATGCCGGCGTTGGACTGGGGTGAGCACAGTAAGAAGTCTTACAACACAAGGATAAAGTCTGACAGGTTTGTTTCGAATCACTAGCTTTCGGAGCACTGCTTCTTCCTCAACCTGAGTGCTCCGAAAGCAAGTGATTCGAAACAAACCTGTTGGACTTCAACCTGGTGCTATGAGACTTCTTACTGTTTCTCAGAGGCAGAGCACCACTCATTGGAGGCGGGAGTCTCTGCTCCCGTGCTATCAATGAGAATTCCCATTGAAGCTGCTCCCAGCCTCCAGGAAACCCATGGGAGGGGCTACACTGTCGATAGCACCAGAGAATCTCTCCACCGGTGAATGGCCAGAGAAATCCAGTCTTAGTCTGCAAACAGGAGAATTGCGCCCAGAGTGTGTCCACCTTCTCCTCAAGGACAGTAACACATTGCACCTTTGCAAACCTACTTCCTCCCAGCCATATCATTTTGGAAACACAAAACATCTTGTGCATCCCATATCAAGCAGGTACCTGAAACCACAGGTCTCCACGAAAATAACCGCAAATGTTTACTTTTACAATCTAATGAAAACAACAGTACTTTAATCTCTCGAATATAAGTTATACTGAAAAGAACAAATTTAATTTGCTAATTATTCACAACATATATTTGAGAGCCTGCCTTGAGGAGGAAGCTGAACTTTAATGCTGGCATAGGCCTTGATTTCAACACAATGAGATTGTAGGGAGGAGGAAGCTAAGAATGTACAATTGCATATTATAAAGTTTTATGAGGAAAAGGAGAGGAAAGGTCACAGAATAATGACCTGTTCTCTGGAGTCTGTGCTCAAGAGGTACAATTCGAAATTCATTCACTGCTGCCACCAACCCAAGCGTTGCCTGAAAATTCATGGGAAACTATCAGAAGCAATGGACCTGATTCTCCGGCCTCCCAGCCACTTGTTTCTTGGCGGCAGGAGGCGGTTCTCTGTTCACTGGCAGAGGGATTCTCTATCCCACCACAGTCAGTGGGAATGACCATTGAAGCCGCTCCACGCCGCCGAGAAACCCGTAGATAAGGGTGCGCTGCCGGCAGAATCAGGGAATCCCCAGTTAAACATCCTGGATTTGGAGTACACGCCTGAGAGAGTGGTGGAGGCAGGTTCAATTCAAACATTTAAAAGATAATTAGACTGCTCTCTGAAAAGAAAGAATGTGCTGGGTTATGGGGAGAAGGCAGGAGAACGGCACTGACTGAATTGTTAATTTGGAGGGCTGGCATAGACACAATAGGCCTCCTTCTGCATTGTACAAATTCTGTCATTCTTTGATTCTGTAGTCAAAATTACCTCTCTACATTTTCCTACCAAAATGAAAATCGCTTATTGTCACAAGTAGGCTTCAAATGAAGTTACTGTGAAAAGCCCCTACTGTGAAAATGAACCCCTTCACGTTTTTTGTGAGAAATTGCAGTCTCTGTGTTTCACCATCTATGGCCTGAAGTTTCAGGCTGGCGAGCACTTGGTATCTGCCATACTGAGAGTCGACAGGGAACCCACTCCCGCAGACTCTGGCAGCTCGTTGCCATTTTATGCTCAATCGAGCGTTGATTGGCAGCAGACAGGAGGCCCACAGTGCTGCAGTGGCCAGACAAGGTACATCAGCATTGTCCCTGACTCTGAGTCTAAGTCACGGTATCGCACTTCAAGTATCATGGTTCCTGGGGGAAGGAAGTAAGGGGATGCCCCAAGTAGAACAGGAGAGGGGCAATACCAGTGTCAGAGGGTAGGCCGGGAGTGGGATGGGGGTGATGTAAGGCCTAAGCTGCTGGGTCCCTGAGGGGGGGGGCATCCCAAATCTGAAAGGGCCTTCCGATTGAGATACCCCCAACCTTTCCCCCTCCTGCCCAACACAGAGATTGTTCACATTCTCTGTTCAGTATCTGATACAACTGACACCCGCCAGCCTAAACATTGAGGCTGGGAAAGAGTTCTCAAGTTGCCACTTAACAGCTTTCCCGTCTGTTGTCCTGTCCACCCCATTGTGAAATTGTGTCTGGGTCGGGGTGGTCGGGTGGAATCCCAGAAGGAACCCCATCCATGGGGAGGGTGGGGAAAAGGGGGTGCAGAGGGTAGGAGTTGAGGGGGGAGGGGCGGGCAAGTGTTGGTGGGGGTGAGCAGGAGCATAAAATCCTAGCCAATGTCATCCTGATATTTGTTACTGGTTCCTTACTGTTTGCTTTACTTTTGAGTTTTGTGTCACCTGCAAACCTTGACGATGTGTATTCTCAACTCCCGAACCACCGTTATGTACTTGCTTCCACTTTGAAACGGCAACATACTCTCAGCTTTCTGCCCCTTAGTCAGTCTTATATACACACAGGAACCGACGCCTCCACAAATACCTACAGCTTCGCTTTTGCTAACAAGCAGACGCGATCACAATCATACACTGGCGACTTTTCTTGCCGCACAATGTTATTACTTATAATTCTCAATTTAGCATAACAAAGAAAGATTCCTTTTACATGTTAATAGGTACGCTAACTTTGCTTTATAGAAGTTGTTAATAATTTCACTGCTCAGTGACTTCAATAATCCATTGCAATGAAACGTCCTATAAAAAGATCCCCTTCCACAATGAACATGAAAATTAAATTATTCAAGATGTAATTCATTTGCCCTCAATGCACCACATTCTTTTGCAAAATGGTCATGAGTAATAAACTTGGCGGCTGAAGGGGTTTTACATTGTCATGTAAATTGCTGTTCATCTTGCATGCATGTGTAATGTTTCAACAACTCCCGTCTACCAGAATTGTCAAGGTGTCGGGTGCAGATGATATCAAGAAGGATTTTGAAAGCAGTGGGATTGATGGAGAATTGATTGATTGATTTGATTTATAGTCACGTGTACCGAAGTACAGTGAAAAGTATTTTTCTGCAGCCGAGGGAACGTACACAGTAAGTACATAGTAGACAAGGAGAATAATTAACAGAGAACGTTGACAAATGGTACATCGACAAAGTGATTGGTTACAGTGCGGAACAAGGGGCCATACAAAGCAAATACATGAGAAAGAGCAGCATTGGGCGTTGTGAATAGTGTCCTTACAGGGAACAAATCAGCCTGTTGGGGAGTCGTTGAGAAGTTTGTAGCTGTGGGGAAGAAGCTGTTCCTATGTCTGGATGTGCGGGTCTTCAGACTTCTGTACCTTCTGCCTGATGGAAGGATCTGGAGAAGGCAATGCCTGAGTGGGAGGGGTCTCTGATAATGCTGTCTGCTTTCCTGAGGCAGCGGGAGGTGTAGACAGAATCAATGTGGGGGTGGCAAGATTGTGTGATGTGCTGGGCTGAGTTCACCACACTCTGCAGTTTCTTGCAATCTTGGACCGAGCAGTTGCCATACCAGGCTGTGATGCAGTCAGATAGGATGCTCTCTATCGTACATCTGTAGAAGTTTGTAAGAGTCGATGCAGACATACCAAATTTCTAGAGACGTTGTTGGGCTTTCTTGACTGTTGCATCAATGTGAGTGGACCAGGCAGACTTTTGGTGATGGAGATGGAAGTAACAAGTATACGCAGTATACGCAGGCCCCAAACTACTCCCAGCTCACCTAAAAGATAGAGGGGTACAACTTTGAGTTGGAAAAGTGCGACCAGTTAACTGTAATTGTGGTGATTGGGAACATCATTTGACGCACCAGCCTTATTTATATTGGGCCACAAAAACATAGGGACACAAGAAATTGGAGCAGGAGTAGACCACTCCCCATATCCCATAATTTCCTGAGAGACCAACATCAACCCTAAAATGTAATCAATGATGGAGCATCCACAACCTTCTGGTGAACAGAATTCCAAAGATTCACAACCCTTCTTGTGAATTAATTTCTGCTCATCTCAGTCCTAAATTTGGAAATATTGACGCTATTCAACGAAAAGGTTCAGTCAGGTTTCGGGCAGGTTTAGCGGGTGTTTCTTGCTGTCTGCAGCACTGCGAAAATCCATTCGATCTTTAAACCCCACTCAGCGACCCTGCCACGCGCGGCCTCCGGGCATCTCCAATTCATCCAAATTATCTCTTTCGGGGTCCTTGAGCCCCCCCCCTCACCACACCTCTTACAGGCAAGGCACCTCAGGACCAATCTCTGGCATGGGCAACCTGCCAGGGCAGCAGTGCCAAAGTGCCAGGCAGACAATGCCAAGGTGCTGTTACGCCTGGCCTACGATTGTGGAAACCTGCGCTAAACGGTGCCCTGGCGAGGTCTCCCAGGCTCAGCCGTCAGGTCCCGGGAGCCAAGACAATCCAGCGGGCACATATTTAAATAAATCTAATGGATCATTTAAATATTCATATCTGGATCTCGCAAAGAGAAGTGAGATCCAGATTGTAACGTCTCACGAGTTTCGGTTGAATCTCACGAGCTGTCTCAAGCATCGTGAATCTCGCAAGACGCCTTCCGCGAGGTTCAACGGCCATGGCCCACCACCAAGTCAGGGGCTACGAGGTTAGTAAGTCACTCTCATGATATTTGGTCTGCATCTCCAAATCATTTATATATATTTTGAATAGCTGCGGGCCCTGATGCGGCCTTAAAATTCTGCCCTAGGTTTTCCTCCATTTCTAACTCTTCCACCCTGAAAATCAGTTCAGCAAGACAAATAATATGGTGGAATTAATAATCTTAATGACTACAGCACAGGTAGTGATTGACATAGTGACGCCACCAATCCTGACCGGAATGATGCTGATGAGGTAATTTCTCCATCCACCCTTCAGCTGTAAGTGACCGGGACGTGTATGATTTGTATGATGTTACTATCCTCCATTCACTGCAATTTGCTGGAGAAATAATCCTGCAATTATCAGGAGAACCTGAATGTAGTTCCTCGCATGAGTTCTCTTCATGAGTCTCAAAGAAATTAGTTTTAATTACACACTGTAGATGTCCTGCTGTTTGTACATAAACTTTGCTGAATATATCAATTGTGTTTGCCCTAAATTTTCCACAAGTCCAGCATTGCCTCTGATTAATGGCTGGCACAGTGGTGTTAATTGAAATTCTGCCAACGGTCTATACATGCACAGTATGGATTTTGCTTCAATCCTTTGAAAAAAGCTGATGTACGTTCCTTTGTTCTTTACTCCTCTTCCACAAGTCACACTTAAGTCAACTTGCCACCAATTCCCTTCTGCACATTCTCCGTTTGTCTGTGGGTTTCCTCCGGGCGTCCGGTTTCCTCCCATAATAATAATAATAATAATCTGTATTGTCGCAAGTCGTTTTACATTGCAATGAAGTTACTGTGAAAAGTCCCTGGTCACCACATTCCGGCGCCTGTTCGAATACACAGAGGGAGAATTCAGAATGTCCAAATTACCTAACAGCACGTCTTTCGGGACTAGTGGGAGGAAACCGGAGCACCCGGAGGAAATCCACGCAGACACAGGGAGAACGTGCAGACTCCGCACAGGCAGTGAGGCAGCTGGGAATCGAACCTGGGACCCTGGCGCTGTGAAGCTACAGTGCTAACCACTATGCCCTATTAGAAGAGAGATAGACGTGCAGTCTGCAACACCAATATTACTTTCCTATTGCACTCTACATCAGCATCTGAACATACCAACAGCAAGAAGAATTTTGTAACCTGTCTTTGCTTAACAACCCAACCCTGAAGGTTTAATTTGACAGGAGCAACAACTTCCAACTGGAGAGGTTAGAAGTTGCATTCCAGAAAACAAGACCTGAAATGCAAGAATGAAACCTTGAGGAGAGAGGTGTCGGATCTGACGGAGGCACGCCACAATCTGGAGATTGCACCTCAAAAGGCTGTGCCTTGAGATGCAGGTAAAGGAGGCCCTGTTGCAGGTTAAAGAGACAGCGGTCAACAATTAAAAATAAACAGGCCGACAGCCTGGGGCAGGAACTACAGAAGGTGGAAACGGAGTTTGTACAAAATCGGAGAATTCCAACACCTGCGGAACGCCAGCGCCGCCTTACTTCGAGAGCTATCATGAGTGTATCATGCTCAGCAGTGCAAACGAAAGTCCGTAGCCTCTGAAGTGAAAGCTCTGAAAAAGCAGCCGAATTGAATCATGTTTTACGACCTGTGAACAAGGCTAAATGCCGTGTTTTTATAAAGGTCATGGAGTACTGGCAAGGAACTGTACCACCAGTGGGAAGAGGGTACCTGCCATCATATTAGCACAGACAGGACCATTCTCCCACATTTTTCAAACTCGGCATGATGTGTGAAGAAGGCAAGCTTCCAACCTTTAGCAGCTAGAACAAGGTTGCCAGGGACAGTCAACCAATAGTCCGCAAAATTATAATAACAATAATAATATAATAATAAGTCCCGAAAGATGTGCTGTGAGGTAATTTGGACATTCTGAATTCTCCCTCTGTGTACCCGAACAGGCGCCGGAATGTGGCAACTAGGGGCTTTTCACAGTAACCTCTTTGTCATTTTAATGTAAGCCTACTTGTGACAATAATAATATAATAACCTTTTAATAAAGATTATTATTATATTGTGTGCAGTTCCGGGAGTCTCACTATAGGAAGGATGTAAACACTTTAGAGAGAGTGCAGAAGAGGTTTACAAGGATGGTTCCAGGGATGAGAAGCTTCAGTCATAAGGAGAGATGGGAGAGATTGGTACTGTTCTTCTTGGAGTGAAGAAGGCCAAGAGGAGATTTGATAGAGGTGTTGAAAACCATGGACAGAAATCAATAGGGAGAAACTGTTCTCCTTTTAAAAGGATCAAGAATGAGAAGGCAGATTTAAAGTGACTTTCAAAAGAAGCAAATGTGATGTGAGAAAAACGTTTTCACATAGCGAGTGGTTCTGGTCTGTAATGCACTACCTGGAAGCCTGGTGGAGGCAGGTTCAATCGAGGCATTCGTGAAGGTATTAGATGCTCACTCAAATAGAAACAATGTGCGGGGGTATGGGGAAAAGGCAGGAATGGCACTAAGCAATGATGTTCACTTGGTGTATTTGGAAAAATAGTGATGACATGAAAATATCAAGGAAGTCCAATACGCTAGTTCTGGTAGTTAAGCTGTTTAAAGACAGGGACAGTTTGGTTGAGTTAATGGTACAAGTGCTGTTGATATGTTGATGAGCCGAATAACACTATAAATAAATGTTTACCTGTGGCATACAATGGAGAATAGAACATAAATGGGTTGAATAACATGTTAGAAATTCAAAGGGGGAGACAGTGTGTGATCGGTGGAGCTCGTTTTTCTTCCACCAACATTGGACACTGGTTTTCCTGGTCATGCTGCCCGTACTGACAACCGCTGCCACTGCCTCCCAGGCAGTATTGGTGGCCCAGAGTTTGGCCCTCTGACCTCCTCGGGGGATTAGGCTGTCCCGTCATGCACCGAAGGCTTTGAGAAGCCTGGCCAGGTCAACGTCGCCAAAGCGAGGAGCATAGCTGTGCCACTGCCATGCTTGTGTGTTGACTGGGAGTGAGTGGTGAGGGAGCGTTTCAAAGCAGCTCCCTCTTGCTGAGGTGCAAGTCTGGCAAATCAGGCAGCGAGACAGCCAGTAACGACGGGAAGCTCGTCCGGGCTCATTTTTGCCACTAAGTGCCGTCAAAAATGGGCTGCGATCTCACCAATGCAGTTGTCTAGAAACTCCCCGCCAATGACCATGCCCTGAATGGCACTTAGAAATGTTTCAGTTAAATTGTGCCCTTTAACAATTCTGTGACTGTGATTCTATTGGATGCACTGCCATCCAATTGCTGTGCATTTAAAGGCCTGAGCAAGTGCGAAAGATGAAAAAACAAAGCATGTGAATATAATCAGGGGAAAAATTTGCAAGGACTTATTTATTTAAAGCACAAGACACAAAATGTTTGTCTTTATTGTCAATTTTTAATGCTTCCCCATATCTTGCTTTGCTCTGGAAGACTGATTAATCTAATCCACTAACATCTTCAGAAGAGCTGAGAGTTATCTGACGGTCATGGATTCTATTACAATGGTCACCTCATGAGGCAACAGATTATAATCTCCCCTGGTTGAAATATATTTGAGACTTGGGGCATTTAATAGTCACACCAAACATTGGGAATCCAATTCCAATAATATCCAATAATTAAATCTTGATCCTTTTATACTAGCTGCCTGATAAATACACTATACCATTGGACTTAGAGCACCAAATTTGAATGGAATGGTGGCAACATTTTGTATGACAACTGCAACACTAACATTCCACTGCCACAAGTCTTGTTATTGTATGAGTCCTTTAAATGTGTTTCTATCGAAGCTTTAAATGCGGTTCTATCAGTCTTACTTTTAATGTCACTATTAAAATAATTGAGAGAAAATGAGTTCAAGGATTGCAGCCAAATGTTGCATCACAACTGTCGTCACAAACTGAACACGACCTGCGGATTAGGTAGGGGCTCATGTAGCCATCTAAGATGGACAGTGGGCTATAAAATGGAGAACTGCTAAGACTGCAGGGAAAAACAGTCATAGTGAGGACACACAGCTTGCAAAAGACTGTTTTGCATTTTGCACGTACAGAAACCAGTTTCCAAAGAGTTGCAGAGTTTCAGCCAAAGGTGCAAATGGGAAACAGATCTGCATAATAATGAGGTGATCCCGGCCCAGGCCCAGGTACAATAGAAACATTTAAGTATCAATGGATACTTTTCCATAGACGCCCAGACAGAATGGCGCCAAAGCAACCAAAACAAAGAGCCGTAGGGACCGCCCCAAACATCGAGAAACGACCCTAGGATTGGGGAGTTTGAAAGATATCGATTGAGAAAGACCCAATCGATACCTAGCAGGTGAAAGAGCCCGCCCCAAGGGGCACGGACTTCTAGGACCTATAAAGAGAAGGTCAAGCACATGACTCGGTCTGTTGCTTCCAGACTCCGGCCCAGACCTGTTACATCGCATCCTGACTCCAGTTTCATTACCGGCCATTGAGCATCAGCCATCGAACTGTAAGTGCCAACACAACGACCGCTACGTGATCCAGACCTTGCTAGCCCTTGACAACTTTGCCGAGTCAGAAAGTTACAGACGAAGAACAGGACGAAGGCCTTGCTCCCTGACCTTGCCTGTTCCTGTCTAGATAAGTATTTAGCTGTTTAGTATTAGAAGTAAGTTAGTCTCTTTAGCGTATGCATGTGTATTTATTATATTTGTTATAATAAACACCAATCGTTTGGACTTACTAATCGGTGTATGGATTTATTACTTTGAACCTGACCTTAATATACTTGTGACGGTGTCTCAATACGACACCTGGCGACTCCGAGCATAATTACACATACAGAGCCATAGTAGTGTTAAGCACACGGCCTTTAAACGGAGGCGTGTTAATCACACTCCAGTAAAACGAGCAACACTCATGCTGCTCTTTCTATGCTTTACCTTTTTTTCTTTCAGTTAAATTCTATGACTCAGTAACCCGCTCCCCAACTATGTCACACAAATGCTGCTTCTTTCAGCAAAGCCTTTTAATCAGTAAATTGATTCACGGGCAGTCATAGAATCGCTACAGTGCAGAAGGAATCCATTCGGCCCATCGGGTCTGCACCACCGACCCTCTGAAAGACTTAACCAGACTTACACACCCACCCTATCACCATTACCCCACCTAACCTGCACGTCTCTAGGCTGCGGGAAGAAATTGGAGCACCTGGAGGAAACCCACGCAGACACAAGGAGAACGTGCAGACTCTGCACAGTCACCCAAGGATGGAATTGAATCTGAGTTCAAAGGAGCCCTGTGAGGCAGCAGTGCTAACCACTGGGCCACCTATTCCTCTGTCCTTTGTTGT
Source organism: Scyliorhinus canicula (assembly GCF_902713615.1). NCBI lineage: Eukaryota > Metazoa > Chordata > Chondrichthyes > Carcharhiniformes > Scyliorhinidae > Scyliorhinus > Scyliorhinus canicula. The sequence goes on from NC_052155.1 coordinate 29,158,521, forward strand.
GCCCCAAAGATTGATCATATGATGTCTCTGTCTCATTCTCTATCCTTCTTTTCCCTCCAGCTGTATTGTCCAAAAAAATACTCGTGCAAATCACCTGACAAGTAGTAATTTTGTATCTAAATTATGTCTACAATTAAATTATTGGGTGTAGAGTTGAAAAATCAGGAAATTACACCAAAAAACATGCGGAAAATTACATTGACCAGTTTAGACTTCAGGGTCCTCCTAAAAGTCATTTATAGAACCTCAAGTATCGTCCAGGAACTGGAACAATCAGGCAGCATAATGGAATGTGATTATTTTTGACAAGAGGAAAAATGTTTCTTGATGTAATTAAGAGTGGTAAGCTGGCAAGATTTTATTAAAACAGCTGGAGATCGGTTTGTCACCAAACATGAGCATTTTTAAAGCGAGTGGCGGGAATTTTCCTGCCCTGTTCGCGATGTGTTTTCCCATGGCTCTCCATGGACCGCCAGCAGGGCCAGGTGATCTTCCAGCCAAAGTCAATGGCTATTTCGCTTGCCGGCCATGTTGCTGGGGAACACGGGGTGGGGGAGGGGGCGTCACCGTCGGCGGGACCAGAAGACTCTGCTGGTGGGGAAGGTGGGAAAATTCTGGCCAGTGCCCTATCCTCCACTTGTGAATAACCCTGTGATTTTAAATCACAGAAATTGACTCAACAAATTATACTGAACCATTTAATAGTTACAATTTGTATACAAGTGACTTCCTTGGTAAATTAAACCATGTTTTGCCATGAAAAGCTTTTAAAATGTGTTTATTACATACCTGTACCCATGAGAAAATTAACTCAATGCAAATTGCTTTTCCAAACTAGCAGCATCCATGGAATCTCAATTTTCAAACTGGGATTGGCACCGGTTTTATGGCCTGATTTGGGTTCTTCATTCTTCATCTGGTGTATAAAATCATGGAAAATACAATTGTAAGTAACTCTCTGGGGCAGCACGGTAGCACAAGTGGAAAGTACTATGGCTTCACAGTGGCAGGGTCCCAGGTTCATTTTCCCGCTGGGTCACTGTCTGTGCAGAGTCTGCACGTTCTCCCCGTGTCTGCGTGGGTTTCCTCTGGGTGCTCCGGTTTCCCCCCACTGTCCAAAGACGTGCAGTTTAGGTGGATTGGCCGTGATAAATTGCCCCTTAATGACCAAAAAGGTCAGGAGAGGTTGTTGGGGTTTCGGGGATTGGGGGGGGGGGGGGGTAAGTGAGGGCTTAGGTGGGTCGGTGCAGACTTTATCGACGAATGGCCTCCTTCTACACTGTATGTTTAATGTTTAAAACTTTCTGATTTTCTGCATCGGATTGGATGATACCATTCAGATACGGATTTAACTAGTGCGAGCAATTGAAAACTCTATTTCTCATACTTTTTAACTTTCAGCTTTCTAACCATACAATGCAGTCAATAACCTGGTAGCTATGGTAAATCGTAAATTCCATGACATCACAATCTGGGGCGGCACGGTGGCGCAGTGGTTAGTACCGCTGCCTACGGCGCTGTGGACCCGGGTTTGACACTGTGTGGAGTTTGCACATTCTCCCCATGTTTGCGTGGGTTTCTCCCCTACAACCCAAAGATGTGCAGATTAGGTGGACTGGCCATGCTAAATTGCCCCTTAATTAGAAAAAAATAATTGGGTACTCTAAATTTATTTACTTTTTTAAATCACAATCTTAAATTGCATAAAACTGCATGAATGCAATAAGTCGTTTATGTTTAAAGAAGTAATCATATACATTTAAAATGTTCCACATTTAATTGCAGTGGAGACTCTTATTCATTCTTCGATGCAAAGGTTGATTGTTGTCATGTTTGGTAGAGCTCTGTTTGGTGTGGGTCTCCCCCTCTGCAGGTGTAATTCTTTAGTACAAGAGCTTGAATTGGCCCACTTGTGAGCAGGCTGTCTGGTGCCTCCCCAGCATGGTAAATTACCCATGGGGCCAGGCAGGAGCAGGCAAGCAATGCTGCCATGGCGCCCTATGACTCTACATAATTGAAATAGAGTGTGGTGTGCAACTCCGCTCCTCTTATCATGTAAACCAGACACAAAACACCTCAAATAAGCTTTTTATTCATACACTCAGCATATTAAGTACAAACAATCCTCTGTCAAATCTCAGCCAGCGACCGTGGCGCATTTCAGAATTCTGCCAACGTTTTAAATAATGATTTTCTTCGGCTTAGAATTATCAGAAATGTTTCTCATTTTAAGTTATCGAATTGCTGAATTAATATGTGAGCCTGCCGAACATTGAATTTCCAGCTTTCAAAAAAAGCTCAGCCGTGCCAAAAGATCATTCTGATCATGTCACAGTCATTGAACAGTGATCACCTTGAGTGGCATGCTATAGAACTGGAAGATCAGTAGCCAACATCATTGGCACACTTTGTAGCATCTACACACTATCCCATTACTCAGTGAAAGTCACAGAGAGCAAATCTTATCAGGATACCGTCTGCCAGCGGAGATTAGGCTCAGGTGAAATCTCTTTCATAATGGAGGGCTGCAAGGTGGATGAAAGACCCAACAACTATTCTGCCCATTGCAATTTCATAGGCGATTCATGACAAATTACACTGAACGGAACTACGATGATCTGTTGCAAGAGTGAGCCTTGATTTACAGAAGTTACTTGCGCTAAGAAAATCTGAGGAGCTGAATGAACAACAGTTCAGATCTGATCAGTAAAGTCATCCAAATATACAAAAGCTTTATGTGTATACATATATTCTTACAAAGAAGCATTAAAGATGGCAGCTGTTCGCTACATCCAGCAGGTTGTCCTGGGATGCCAGGGGTGCGTGCAGAACTCCATACTATTGCTTACTCCAGGAGGTCAAGGGAGCTGCAACAAGACGGAAGGAAGACGGGGCTCCAGGTGTCGCCATCACTTTCTTGTCCTTCCCAAGTCAGCAGGCTTGCAAGGGAGGAGGAACAGCTGCCTTCCACATCTGGGGTCTTCCCTCAGGGCGCTCCAAATGGAGACAGTGGCTCTTCAGCCACTCTGCCAGTGACACCAGTGCCTCACTGGTGTCACTGTACCAGCCTCCCTGAACAGGCGCCAGAATGTGGCGACTGGGGGCTTTTCACAGTAACTTCCTTTGTGACAATAAGCGATTTTCATTTTCATTTTTTCAAGTTGCCACAATAACATAGGAGGCTCCTGCACCTCAGCCAGCCTAAATGCCTCAGGCAGCCTGAGGATGACATCAAGGTTAGGCTCGGGTATGAGGCAGCAGGGTCACCAGCCTGTTACCATCACAGCTGGCAGCCAAGGGGGAATCACCATGTCGAACCCCTCAAAGAATTAAGAAAACACATTTGATGCATGTGTCTGCTGCATGTTTGAAAGTTTCACTCTGTTATTGGATATGCTCTGACAGTGCAGGAGTCACAGAATCACAGAAGAATACAGTGCAGAAAAGGCCCTTCAGCCCATCGAGTCTGCAGCGCCGCATGAAAGACCTGATCTGCTAATCCTAATCCCATTTTCCAGCACTTGCCATAGCCTCGGATGTTAAGACGTGCCAAGTGGTTATCCAGGTACTTTTTAAAGGATGTGAGGCAATCCGCCTCTAGCACCCTCCCAGGCATTGTGTTCCAGACCGTCACCACCCTCTGGGTAAAAACGGTGTTACTCAAACCCCCCCTGAACCTCCTGCCCCTCACCTTGAACTTGTGACCCCTCATAACAGACCTTTCAACTAAGGGGAACAGCTGTTCCCTATCCACCCTGTCCATGCTCCTCATAATCTTGTATACCTCGATCAGGCCGCCCCTCAGTATTCTCTGCTCCAGAGAAAACAACCCAAGCCTATCCAACCTCTCTTCATAACTTAAATGCACCATCCCCGGCTACATTGTGGTGAATTGCCTTGGCACCCGCTCCAGTGCAGTCACATCCTTCCTATAATGTGGCGGCCAGCACTGCACACAATACTCCAGCTGCTGTGGCCTCACCAATGTTCTATATAACTCCAACATGACTTCCTTGCTTTTGTATTTTATGTCACGATTGATAAGACAAGTGTACCATATGCCTTTTTCACCACCCTATTAATCTGCCCTTCTGCCATCAGAGATCTATTTATAAACACGCCAAGGTCTCTCTGTTTCTCAGAACTTCCCAGTGTGGTGCCATTCATTGAATATTTCCTAGTCAAATTGCTCCTTCCAAAGTGTATCGCCTCACACTTTTCAGGATCAAATTCCATCTGCCACTTTTCCTGCCCATTTGATCATCCCGCCTAAATCTCCCTGTGACCCAAGACTCTCAGCATCACTGTTAACCACCCAGCCCATCATGGCTCACTCTAAAGCCTAGTTGGGAGTGACCATGGTAAGTGGTCATCTTTTGGACACCAGATGGCACTGGCCGACGAAACCTGCGCTTAGCACAGGGGTGAATAGCCACAATGGAGGTTGAACATTAACATTTATATGATTGGAAAGTGGAACTGGGTAGGGTCATCCAAATCCAGTGCATATGAGTGCCTCTGTCCATTACTTGTCTCTATGTCATGCTGCTCTTCATGGTCACCTGTCAGTCACCCTCAACTGATGTATTCACCATGGCAATGCCTCTACCAATCAGAGTCCACTTGCCAACCAATCAGCACCCTCTTTCCCTGTAGTATAAAGTTGTCATCTCCCCTGACTTTAATATTCTTGTGACTGTCCTAACGATTACTTGAAAGAATAGAGAGAGTCAACTCAAAACCCTTAACTTCCTGTTTCCCCAGCATCTGATTTGGAGGGTATCCCAGAGATGGGCAGGAGAATCCCTCTTGGAATGTCCCAATTAAGGGTTGACGCTGCATCTACCCAGAAGTGCTAACTTTCCCTGGGCAGTTGTGCTGCACTGGGAATCATCAGATAAAGCAATTTAAATTGTTAAGTTCAGATGGTTTTGCCAGTGATTCACCTGTTATCACTCTGAAAGAGTTACATGAAATAAGAGCACTAACTTCAGTGTAACTATTTTAAACACCCAGACCACCCCCATCCAGGACACTCCCCATGCTCTGGACACCCACCAACTGACTTATTAAACCCCTCAGGTATTCCCAACCGTCTACCCCATGGATTTTCCCCCACCCTTCTAATCCCTAGCTGCACAGGACCCCTCTCTACTGCTAAAACATTGAATAAATTGCTAAAACATTGAATATATTAAAGAGACGGCTAGCTATAGCACTTGGGGCGAATGGGATCAAAGGTTATGGAGAGAAAGTAGGATTCGGCTATTGAGTTGCATGAGCAGCCATGATCGTGATAAATGGTGGAGCAGGCGCGATGGGCCAAACGGCCTCCTCCTGGTCCTATCTTCTCTGTATGTACCCCCTCCCTAGCTCCTCCCAAGCCGTGGGTCCAACTTTAAGTCTCCCTCCCCGGACCCAAGCCATCATAACCTCCTTCTGATCCAAGGCCCACCCCCATCCTGAGGTCCAACCCATCCCTCCCTCAAACCAACCCAATCCAAACTTACCCCAACCACCCCACTTGTCCTGACCCTGTCTGAACACCCCAGGTGACCCGCCGTAAATTCAACCAACCAGCCCCCGACACTACTCCCCTCCCCAACCAACCCCTGACACTACTCCCCCCCCCCCCCCCCTCCCACTGGCAACACAATCATCCCCATTGGCCAAATCCCATCACTTATCTTCTCCCTGACCCTCTCGATTCACCAGGTCCTTTAAACTTACCGGCTTGATGGCATTCAGTTTGGTAAGAAAAAGGGCGTGGCCTCCTTGAGTTCACTGGGGTTGCACTGCATTGGGTCTGTGGGGGGATTTTCCCTGCTGGCTCCAAGCAGCATGGTCAGCGAAAATTTGAACAAGGTTTTCCAGAGCAGGAAGTATTCTTTAAGTTCTTGGAATTCTAGCAGGCCAGGAATTTACACCACAAATGGAAACTTATGGCCCAATGTCTCCAAGACGCATGTATTCAGTTCGAAGGTTGTGAGGCCAGGAAGCAGGTTTTTTTTGTTCCAGGTGGAACTGGTTGCTAGGAAAGTTGAGGCTGAGATATTGAATTCATTCAAGACATATTTAGATGCAGTCAGACTGTAGAGGTGGTATTCCAGCAAGATGAGATCAAATGCATAGAAAGGCCCAGTTCATTCAAATTTGCCTTGTTATTTTGTGACTCCTGGTGAAACCACTGCTGTCTGAGGTGATGGCTCTGCCTCAACTCTGAAAGAGTTAGGTTGGGAATACCCTGGGTGTGTAATTAGCCGGGGGTTAGCTGCGAGGTTCGGACAGGGTCAGGAGAAGTGGGGAGGTCGGGGTGGGAAGGTGGGGGTGGATTGGGTTGGGTTGTGGGTGTGGGTGGTCAAGAGAGAGGCAAGAATGGACATGAACCCACTCGAAAATGAGGCTGGAGATGCAGAACAAAAAACGGTAGAGGAACTGAATTGACACTTTGCCTCAGTCTTCACGGTGGAAGACACCAATTGCGCACAAGAACTTCAAGAGAGTCAGGGGGCAGAGGTGAGTGCAGTCACCATCACTAAGGAGAAGGTTCTGGGGAAACTGAAAGATTTGAAGGTGGCTAAATCACCTGGACCAGATGGACTACACCCCAGGGCTCTAAAGGAGACAGCTGAAGAGATGATGGTGGCATTGATGGTGGTCTTTTAGGAAACACTGGAGGCAGGGAGGGTCCCAGAGGATTGGAAAATGGCTAATGTAGCACAACTGTTTAAGAAGGGAGGGAGGCAGAAGATAGAAAATTGTAGACTGTTAGCCTGACTTTGGTTTCAGTAAGATTTTAGAGTCCATTATTAAGGATGAGATTGCGGAGTACTTGGGAGTGCATGGTGAAATAGGGCTGAGTCAGCACCACTTCATCAAGGGGAGGACATGTCCGACAAATCTGTTAGAATTCTTTGAGGCGGTAACGAGGAAGTTAGATAAAGGAGAACCAGTGGATGTGATCTATTTGCATTTCTAGAAGGCCTTTGACAAAGTGCCGTACAGGAGCCTAGAACATAGAGCATAGAACAGTACAGCACAGAACAGGCCCTTCGGCCTCGATGTTGTGCCGAGCCATGATCACCCTACTCAAACCCACTTATCCACCCTATACCCCCAACAACCCCCCCCCCCCCCCCCTTAACCTTACTTTTTTAGGACACTACGGGCAATTTAGCATGGCCAATCCACCTAACCCGCACATCTTTGGACTGTGGGAGGAAACCGGAGCACCCGGAGGAAACCCACGCACACACGGGGAGGACGTGCAGACTCCGCACAGACAGTGACCCAGCCGGGAATCGAACCTGGGACCCTGGAGCTGTGAAGCATTTATGCTAACCACTATGCTACCGTGCTGCCTGTTAAATTAAATAAGAATCCATGACATTAGGGGCAAGGTACGAGCATGGATAGAGGATTTGCTGATTGGCAGAAGGCAGAGTGGGGATAAAAGGGTCTTTTTCAGGTTGGCAGCCGGTGACTACAGTAGTAATATTCTGTGTTGGGACCACAACTGCTCATGACATACATTAAGTATCTGGAAGAAGGAACCAATGGCCTTGTTGCTAAGATGGCAGATGTTACATTGATATGGAGAGGGGCAGGTTGTGTTGAGAAAGCAGGGAGGCTGTAGAAAGACCTGGACAGGCTAGGAGAGTTGGGAAAAAAGTGACAGATGGAAGACAATGAGGAAGAGGGGGAGGTTGCACACTTTGGAAGGGGGAATGGAGGCGTAGACTAAATTCTAAGTGGGGAAAGGCTGAAGAAATCAGAAGCACAAAGGCATGTAGGAGTCCAAGTTCAGGATTCTCTGAAGGTTACCATACAGGTTCCGTTGGCAGTTAGGAAGGCAAATGCGATGTTTGCATTCATGTCGAGAGGGCTAGACATGAACAGGGATGTACTGTGAGGCTGTATAAGGCTTTGGTCAGACCCCATTTGGAGTGTTGTGAGCAGTTTTGGGCCCCCGTATCTAAGGAAGGATGCACTAGCCTTGGAGAGGGTCCAGAGGACGTTCACAAGAATGATCGCACGAATGATCGCAAGGCTTGTCATATAAGGAGTGGTTCGGACTCTGGGTGTGTACTCAATGGAGTTTGGAAGGATGAGGGGAGATCTCATTGAAACTCACAGAATACTGAGAGGAATGGATGGAGTGGATGTGGAGAAGATGTTTCCACTTGTAGGAAAAACTAGAACCGGAGGGCACAGCCTCAGACTGAAGGGACAATCCTTTAAAACAAACGTGATGAGGAATTTCTTCAGCCGGAGGGTGGTGAATCTGTGGAACTCATTGCTGCAGAAGGCTGTGGAGGCCAATTCACTGAGTGTCTTTAAGACAGAGATAGATAGTTTCTTGATTAATAAGGGGATCAGGTGTGACAAGGGGAAGGCAGGAGAATGGGGATGAGAAACATATCAGCCAGGGTCAGAAAGTGGAACAGACCATGATGGGCCAAGTGGCCTAATTCTGCTCCTATACCTTATGGTCTGATGGTCTTCTCTGTGGACTTAGCATTGGCTTGCTCTTCTTGCTCCTGTAACATGGCTGCTGGATGTTCTTATCCATAGTAAAGCATATGCTACTTTGCATGGCTCTGCTCCATGTCATGTGGTGCGCGATTTGTTATAAAAAATCAACACTGTGGTTCTGACATCTGTCTGCGGCTAAAACAGAAGCACCTGTTGTTCTTTGGATGTGGATTTTAATCAGTTTGCCTTTTCTTCCATTTCCACGCGAGCAGATGGAACTTTCCCTAAGTTTACTTGTTATTTTTTTGTTCCTGAGAGGTCAGTGTCTCTGGAAATACCAAAATTCTTTCTCACCACTTATTGCCCTTGAGACATTGGTGCTGAGCTGCCTTCTTGAACCACTGCTGTCCATGGGATGCAGGAAAACCAACAGTGCTGCTGGGGAGCGGGTTCCTGGATTTTGACCCACAGTGAAGGAACGATATATATTTCTTAGTCAGGATGGTGTGTGGCTTGGGGGGGTGGGGGGAGGGGGGGGGTACCTGGGGTGGTGTTCACAGGTTTCTGCTGCCCTTCCCCTTCTAGGATGGTAGAGGTCACAAGTTTGGAAGGTACTCTTAAAGAATCCTTCGCAATATGATGGGGAGACGCTGGCACTGGACTGGGGTGGGCAGAGTAAGAAATCTCACAGCGTCAGGTTAAATTCCAACAGGTTTATTTAAAATCACCGTTTTTCAGAGCGCTACTCCTTTGTCAGGTGAATTGGAGGCAGGTGGAGGCAGGTATGCTGTGATTCTGAACCAGCCTCCACTTCACCTGATGAAGGAGCAGCATTCCGAAAGCTTGTGATTTCAAATAAACCCTGTTGGACCTGGTGTTGAGAGACTTCTTACTTAGAAATTTGAAGCAGTACGTCTTGTAGATTTACACGTCTATGTCACTGCACCACTTGCAAAGTGGTTGAATGACTAAGGTGGTGGATGTTCCCCTGTAAAAGGGGGCTCCCAAGGACCCCTGTAATAGTGGGACCCCCCCCCAACAGGTACTTCTGTAATAGGGGGACCCCCACAGGGACCCCCTGCCTAAAGGGACCATCGCCACAGACCCCCCCCCCCCCCCCCCCACACACACACACAGACCCCCCGAAGAATAAGGATCCCTGTCTGGAAGCTAGATTGCAGTCTAGACAGGGGCACTGGGAAGTATTATAACTGTAATACTTACCATCTACCACTTTGATTCATTCATATCCCTTCACGGTTCAGTGACCTAAGTGGTGAAACCCCAATACTTGAGAACATTGACCACACCAAAGAGGGGTAAGTGCAGTGAAATCACACACTTGAGTGATTGAAATGCACTTAATGCTTGGTCCTAGATCTGCCCCTCCTGCCGAGGCATGCCACGTGCAGGTGATGGGCGTGAATGCGCTGTCAGAATGAAGACAGAAGTCATACTGCGGCATAGATTGAGGAGCACGAGAGTTCAGCTCACAGTGGGTTATCATCACTCTCATGCCTTGTATATTTACTAACTGACTGTGCTGACACAGGCCTATCACCCTTAGGTGATGTAACACAGACACTGGGAGGGTCGAACAGGGCGATTGGGAGGAGGGATTAGTGGATGGGTGTGTGAATGGTTGGGGGGCTAGGGAGAGGTGGTTCGGGAGGGGGCTGGGGAGACAGGTACAGGGGGTTGGTGGGTGGGAGGGGAAGGATGTGAGAGGACGGACAATGCCACCATTGTGGCATTGAAACGTGGATCAGGCTGAGGGCCTTCCTGGTTCTCCGGACCTGCCGATCCCTTGCCGCCACCTCCTGTCCTCCATCCTCCGGCTGCTCCCCCGGGTCCTCCAGGGGCAGGTTCCACAGCCCCTGCTGGCCTGGCTGTTCCTTGTCCTCTTCCTCAAGAGAGGCCGCATGTTTCTCTTCCTTCATCTCCAGCTGCTGTGCCAGGGTGTGTAGGGCACAAGACCGTCACAAAGCGGGCGACCCTCCGGGATGTGTACTGTAATGCACCACCAGAACGGAAACTGCATTTTAAGCAGCCCGATTCACCAACCGATGACAGCCCTGGTGAACACATGGGCCTCATTATATTGGGTCTCCGCATCGGTCTCTGACCTCCGTACTGAAGTCATTAGGCAGGACCGCAGCGGGTACCCCTTCTCCCCCAAGAGCCAATCATTCATCCTGGGATGTCCCTCAAAGACGTGGATATTTCCAGCTGCCCCAGGATGCAGCTGTCGTGCGCACTCTCTGGGAAACGTGCACATACGTGCATTATCTTGAGGTGGTGGTCACACATAAGTTGAACTTTCAAGGAATGGAACCCCTTCCAGTTAATGAAGGGCGCTCCCGGACCACCCGACACGTGCAAGGTGATATGCGTGTCATCTATTACCCCCTGGACCTGGGGCATCCTGGTGATTGTGAATACTCCTGTTGTCCGGGCAAGCTGTTGGGCTTGGTCCAGGTCAAAGTTTATGTATGATGTGGAGATGCCGGCGTTGGACTGGGGTGAGCACAGTAAGAAGTCTTACAACACCAGGTTAAAGTCCAACAGGTTTGTTTCAAACACGAGCTTTCGGAGCACGGCTCCTTCTTCAGGTGAATTCACCTGAAGAAGGAGCCGTGCTCCGAAAGCTCGTGTTTGAAACAAACCTGTTGGACTTTAACCTGGTGTTGTAAGACTTCTTACTAAAGTTTATGTAGTCAGCTGACCCAGGCAAACAGGGCATCCGTGACATCACAGATGCACTTGTATGCTGTTCGTTGGTATATGCCACACAAGTCCCCAATCGAGCCCTGGTATGAATCCAAGGCGTAAAGGTTCAGGGCTGTGGTGACATGGACAGCCACCAGGAGTGGATACTTTCTCATCCACGGTATCAAGTCTGCAAGGACATGGCACAGGTGCCGCACAGTCCCCTTGTTGAGGCGGAGCCCCCTACAGCATCGGCTGTCCGACATCCCCTGAAACAACGAGCGACACCGGTACACCTTGGGCCGTCACTGGCTTCGCCCCTCTGGGACTCTCCCCGGCCCAATGGGGAGCCGGGTTCTCAGGGTGCAGGGGGGTGCATTGCACATGGGCTACCACCTCAACCCTCCCTCGAATCTGCTGCCGTTGCTTTCTCCGGTGTCTGGCCGCCTGGCCTGCCACCAATTAGAGCTTCCACTTCGGACCGTGGGGTCCCCCATCATATACCATCACATGCCCTTGCACCTCTTAGGGTGCCATTCAACGGGTCATTTGTGTGGGGTACATAGAACATAGAACATAGAACAGTACAGCACAGAACAGGCCCTTCGGCCCTCGATGTTGTGCCGAGCAATGATCACCCTACTCAAACCCCAAGTATCCACCCTATACCTGTAACCCAACAACCCCCCCCCCCCCCCCTTAACCTTACCCTTTTTAGGACACTACGGGCAATTTAGCATGGCCAATCCACCTAACCCGCACATCTTTGGACTGTGGGAGGAAACCGGAGCACCCGAAGGAAACCCACGCACACACGGGGAGGACGTGCAGACTCCGCACAGACAGTGACCCAGCCGGGAACCGAACCTGGGACCCTGGAGCTGTGAAGCATTTATGCTAACCACCATGCTACCGTGCTGCCCACAAAGGGTAGACCTGCCCTGCACATGTAATCCAGCAACAGAAGGGGCACCTGGGCACCGGATCCCATAACCCAGCCCACTGCCGGGAACATTAATTGGACTAGGCGCAGGTCCCTTCCCTCTGGTCGCTGGGATATCCACAGCTCTTGGGTGTTTGATTGTTGGCTGCTGCCTCTGTAGTGTTGATACCTCCAGTGTTCAGGCAAAGTGCCCTGGCCTCATAGTCTGATCAGGATGCTGGACAGTAACACCCGCCTGAATGAAAGTACACTTTGGAGCTGCAAGGTGCTCAAGTAACTAACAGTGCCTAGTCCCTATGGTCAGTAGGAGTTAAGTGACCTGCACCATATTACCACGGACAGGGCTCTGGCCTGGGGGTGTTCAATGGGATGGACAGGCAGCAGCTGAAGTTGCCCCTGGTATTGGTCTCCACCACCCTGGGGGCTGGCATGTTCGCCCCGTGGACACTGAGCCCCTCACTTGCCAACTCCCAGTCCATGGCCGATGTACCCCACCGATGAGGCCACCCAGTCAACCCCCCCCCCCCCACCAACCCTCCACCCACCCACACCCCTGAGCAGGCCTGTCCCTCCCCCGGGAGCACCCCCACCCACCCTGAGCACTGGGGCAGCAGTGCCCCCCGGATTCAGAGATGGCCCGGTTTCAGAGATGGCTGCTCACCTCCTCCGATTCCGCAGCAGCCATTGCGCTAGCTTCACGTTTTTAAATAGGTGCGCTAAAGGACGCCCACGTGACCCCTCACAGGGGAATTGGTTACATCACGGGAGGCCGCTAGATAGAAGTTCCGTCCCATTAACGATATGGAGATTGGCCTTAATCGGCGATTATTGGTTTCATCCCACATCTAGCCGAGATCCGGATCCAGCCAACGGGAGTGGACCGGTTAGATCGGAAACTGATTGCCGCCTGGCGCGGATCCCGATTTCAACCTCTCCCACCATCTAACCGGCTCATTTGAATCTGCAGAGGGCACAACGCAGCCATTATATCTCGCCGTCTGTGTGCAATTGGGGAAGATTGCACCCCGCATCTTCAAGGCTTATAGTGTAATATCACTCATTTCAAAATTGAAGCCCGCAACAACAAAACAGATCAAAAATCAATCAAATATTCAATGAACTCATGAGGCGAGAGGCCGACTGGAAACCATTGTCAGTTTTGGACTTTATTCAAGAGCAGCCTAATCAACATTTGACTGGAGGATGTTCTCACCTATGAAATAATATGAGAGTGATGAATGCAAATGTGTTCACATTTAATGCTTCAGAGAGCTTATCAGGACAAAAAAAACCACAAGGCTTTGTGGCCCTTCAATTAACCTAACAGAAAGCAATACCAAATATTGCTCATGCGGCTCCATCTAGCTCAAGCTACGACATGAAGGAAGAATTATAAATCTGTGGAAATTATGTTTAACAGCATTGCAAATCGTCATTCTGTAATCTATTATCAGATTAAATTATTTTTCGAAATCACTTCAAAGAGGCTCAAAATGGTGATTATTGTCTGAGGATGTGAGTGGTTACTGAGACAATTTAGCGGAGTTTAATTTTTTTTAAACTTTAAAGGAATTTATTCAGTCGAGATGAGTCAGTTTTATTTTCGAGACAAGTCAAAGAATGCATGTGCGGATACAAGTTTTGTTAGGTTCACTGAGTGAAATGGCTTTGAAGTTCACACTTCAGTATTCAGACTTAAGAAATTCACTTCAACATGATTTTCCTTGTCATTGCTTGTGCTAGCAAATGATATTAATTTGGAGGATTTGTAAGGCGTGTCAAGTGCCTGGTGCCACTCTCTATGATGTTGGGTGGTGACGTTTGAAAACATATGCTCCCTGTAGAAGGGACTTTAGTTGGCGGATTAGCTAGCTTAATACTCTGTATTCATTTTAACCGGCTGCTTGACTATATTTCATGGAAATAGGCACTTGGCAAAGCATGATGGATATTTTGCCTTATTTTTTTAGTCAATAGGTTGTTGGTCGTTCTGGGTGAGTGTGCTTAACACTCAATTTGGCTCTGTTTCTTTACTTAGCTCTGGAGTCGCCGGGTATCGTTAAGATACCGCCACAAGTTCACGGTGAAGTTCAAAGCAATAAAACCGTACACCAATTAGTAAGTTCAAACTGGCTTAAAAATTGATGTAGGAGAGAGGGTTTTAGCTTCTTGGACTACTGGGACCGTTTCAGGGGAAGGCGGGACCTGTACAAGTGGGACAGTCTGCACCTGAATCAGAGCGGGATGAACATTATTGCTAGTGGGTTTGCTAGTGCTGTCGGGCGGTGTTTAAACTAATTCGGCAGCGGAAGGGGATGCAGACGGTTAGCAGAATAGGGACACAGCATAACACAGAAAAACAATCGTGAGAAGGTTTTAATTCTTCTCTGGCCATGGGAGAGTGCCAGAGGACTGGAGAACCACGAATGTGGTCCCTGAGGAGTGACCTGCTTTAGGTGTACAAGATTATGAAGGGCATGGACATGATGGACAGGGAACAGCTGTTCCCCTCAGTTGGAGGGTCACAAGGGGACACAAATTCAAGGTGAGGGGCGGAAGGTTCAGGGAGGATTTGAGGCAAAACTTTTTTATCCATAGGGTGGTGACGGTCTGGAACACAATGCCTGAGAGGGTTGTAGAGGCGGGTTGCCTCACATCCTTTAAAAAGTACCTGGATGAGCACTTGGCACATCTTGATATTCAAGGCTGTGGGCCAAGTGCTGGCAAATGGGATTAGGGTTGGCAGATCAGGTGCCTTTCATGCGGCGGTGCAGACTCAATGGGCCGAAGCGCCTTTTCTGCACTGTATTTTTCTGTGATTCTGTGATTCAAACGCCGGTCCCCAGAACATTATCTCTGGCCTCTGGATTACTAGTCTTGTGGCAACACCACTATGCCACCGCATTCCCGGAGGGCAGATTGAATCCCTGAAAGTGGGTATCCAACAGCATGTCAGGGGCCAGCACTAGAAGGACTAGAGCCCCTCTCTGCCTGCTCAGGTGCAGTTGTAGTCCAAAAGTTACCCCAGAAAACATTCCCAAACCCCAAATTCTCCTGCCCCCCACAAAACTCCCAACCTGCCAACGGTGATGACCTGCAGGTTACATTTCCTGCTATTTATTTACACTTTTTAAAAGGTTGGTGAGAGGGTCCCTTCATGTTGAAGTGCCCTCGTAATTATTTCCTCTTTTCTTCCTGCTGCTCCTCTCAAGCTGGGAAGTCTTTAGTTGGTTTTGAAAGCCCACTTGCTACCTTTAATTGGACAGGCTCCCTGTGTCCATACCAGTGAAGGGGTGGACCCCAGTCCAAATTCCAATGATTTAACTTATTGCTTCCCATGGGGGAAGGTTCAGTCTCTGAAAACAGCCCCCGGCTCTTGATTCTATTGTGAAAATTCAATCCAGAGACGTTGATGCAACTGTGGGATGTCCACAAGTGTTCGGGGCCGTAAATATAAGATAATCAGTAATAACTACAATAAAGAATTCAGGAGAAATATTTTTAGTTAACGATAGAAAATGTGGGTTTAATAACGATACGGTAATCTAAACTAAGTTAAATAAGAAACAAAGTTTTCTTTGCAGAAGCGTTATGTACACCACCCGATAGATCCCTAGTGGGTTCCTCTCTGGCTGTTGCCTTACTGACTGACCTTTTATACATGGGTTAATTGAGATAGCCGGCCCCTAGCGGGGAGCTCGGACTCAGCATGGAACACTGGGAAGACCAGCATTCCTACCCCGTAGCTTCCGCCGGGGAATGTAGAACTTCGGTCATTGAGTTGAATAAAACAGATGCATTTTTTGAGTAAACTTGAAGCAGCCACACATCGTGTTAGGAAAATGTATTCCATCACATTCCGGATATGTAGATGTTTGACAGACTTTGGAGAGTCAGGGCAGGTGAGTCAATCACCGCAGAAATTCCAAGTCCCTTGTCTACTCTTGTAGCCATGGCATTTGTCTGGCTGGTCCAGTTCAGTTTCTGGTCTGGTAATACCATTAAATGTCAAAGGGAGATAGTTAGATTCTCTCCTATTGGAGAAGGTCATTGCCTGGCACTTGTGTGGGGTTGGTGTTACTTTGCTGTTCATCATTGCATTCAGTCATGTTGGCACTCTGGTGCCTTCTAAATCAATGAAATACTGACATAGAAATATACAGATTATTTGTTTACTTCCTAGCTTCTGACTTATATCGTAGTAAAGTGTCTCACACTGATCCAGCTAAGCTTTATGTTCCTTGAAATTAGCTTGCTCCAAGTCTGCGGTTTTGATGTTTTGATGGCTTGTCTTCCATTACCAGTGAAGAATATTTTGTTTGTATAAACCTTCATGCCTTAATTAGCCTGAATTCCTTTCTTCCCTAGTGTTTAGTCTGAGACTGATTTCATTTTGAAGTTGCATTTAAGACATGTTTTAAGCCAGTTGACCAACAGAGTACAGGTAAAGAAATACTGCATAAAGTATGCGTCTTTTTCAAAGGCTGCTCGTGTCTGAGTGAGGACCTAGCATCGGGAAGGGGAGACCGCTAAGAGCGGTCTTTACCCTCCTCCTTCAACACCCATCACATCCCATGCTGACTTACCTGTAGCTTGGAATCTCTTGTTCGTCCTGGGCCTCCATGGATACATTACATTTTTAAAATAAATTTTAAGTAAATGTAAAAAAAAAATTTCAATTAAAGGGCAGTTTAGCGTGGCCAATCCACCTATCCTGCACATCGTTGCGTTGTGGGGGTGAGGCCCATGCAGTCACGGGGAGAATGTGCAAGCTCCACACAGGCAGTGGCTCGGGGCAGGCATCGATCCCGGGTCCTCGGCGCCATGAGGCAGCAGTATTAACCACTGCGCCATCGTGGTGCCTCAAGTTGGTACATTGCTGGTATCTGCTACCAATACTGGTAGCCCTACCTGCGACAGCTGCTTGCCTTCAATTAGTCCACAGCTTTTGGGGGCAAGAGTCTCTGTCATCCCTGCCCTTTCCCACCTGGGGTCCTTGATCCTGTGGAAGGCCTACAGGCTACTTACATGCCTAAGAGACATTTAATATTAGTGACCTTCCCAATGGAGATGACGTGGGGCTCTCGCGAGCTCGCCGGCTGGCAGAGTCTATCACTTGCATTAAATAGTCCCTGTGGGCTAGAAAATCCAGGCTGGAAATTATATTCCCAAAGAAACTGGGATACTGTCACTGGAAAAGAGCAATTTCGAGACGGCTGAAAAATGCTGAGATTCAAAAGTCAATTGAAAGCCTAATTTGCAAAAGAAAATTGTTTCCATTTTGGTATGAAAAATACATGCCAATAAAATGAAATGGTGCAATGTTCAAGGAGAATGCAGGTCAACCGAAAGCTTGGTGTGTATGAACACAAATCTTTATAAGTAGCAGGACCTGTTGAGAAAGCTGTGAAAAAAATACATGTGGTGATCTTTGGCTTTGTAATTAGGGGCACAGAGCATAAAAGGAAGGAAATTGTGTTAGACTTTTGTGAAATAAGCCCCAGATGAGTCTTGTCTCCAATTCTATGCACCACAGTTTGGGAAGATGTCAAAGCCCTTAGAGAGGGTGCAGACATGATTTACTGGAATTATACCAGGCGGAACGATCTTTATGTAGAAAGACCAATAAAACTTAGAACAGAGGAGGTTAAAGGGGAGGTCTGGAACGGGTGTTTAAAATTGGGGTGAATTCTCCGCCTCCCCAACCGTGTGTTCCTCAGCGATGTGCTTTCGCCAGCAGCGGGACTGTCCGTTCCCGCCGCCAGTCAATCTGATTTCCCATTGTGGACACCCCGGGCGCGATTCTCCCAAAACGGGAGAAATCGTAAGGCTGGCGTCAAACCCGGGCGGGTTTGACGCCAGCGCGCCCCTTCCCGACCGGGAACCGATTCTGGTCCCCGGTCGGGGCTAGCAGCCCGACGCCGTAAGCTCCGGCATCACGGGCTTAACGAATTTCGTTAAGCCCGCTTGCTGGAGTTAGCGCCGGCTGACGCGTTATATGACGTCAGCCGCGCATGCGCGGATTGGAAGACTCCAACCCGCGCATGCGCGGATGACGTCATCGCGTATTTGCGCGAAACCCGCGCATGCGCGGGCCGGGATGCCCCTCAGCCGCCCCGCGAATGGATACTGCGGGGCGGCGGAAGGTGAAATAGTGCGCGGGCATCGGGCCCGCTGCCCGCGATCGGTGGGCACCGATCGCGGGCCCATGGCACCCTTGGCACGGCCGTGGTACTGCCGTGCCAATCGGTGCCATGGTTATAAAAGGCGAGTTGTTCCCGCCGTTTTTATGAACGGCCAGACCAGGTGTGTTTACCGTTCGTAAAAACAGCGTAAAGGGCTGGGACTTCGGCCCATCTATCAGCTGTGAATCGCTGCCGGCCGTAAAAAAACGGCGGCAGCGATTCGTGTCGGAAGTTGGGCGGGGGGGGGGGGGAGAATAGCGGGAGGGCGGGAAAAATGTCGGGAAGGCCCTCCCGCTATTCTCCGACCCGTCGTGGGGGGCGGAGAATCGCGCACCCCATGCCACCGGGAAATCCACGGGAGTGTGTGCTCTGCCGGCGAAACAGAGAATTCTGCTGGCGGAGAATTCACCCCATTAGATAGAAATGGGAGGTTGGATTTTTCATCTGTGACTGGGAACCAAAAATGGGGGCTAGTGGGCACACCCACCGCAATATTCATTGCCAATGTAATCCCAGGGTGTGTGCTTGCCATCATTTGTGGAAAGTGAGAGGGTTTCTGATGCTGGGCGAGCAATGGGAGGCTCTTCCAGTGATCGGCAACCCCACCTCAGCTGGTGGTGGTGGTGCCGATGTGAACATGGAGACAGTGAGGTGCAAGTGGAGGTAAATTATTTTGCATTTTTACAAAACCACAGGTTCCTGGCCTTGAACCCAGAGGGCAAATACCTCTGGGGGATGGCGAGCAATTGCAGTGGTGGTAAATTGGCGTGCGGTCTATAGGGCTCTGGGTGGGGTGGGGGGTGTCTCCCTGTCTTGATCAATCGGCACCACCCTCCCCCACCCCCCCCCGGCTGCCTGAGCCAGCCAAGTTGGTCTGAATGTGGTCCAGATCGATTTGGGCTGCCTGCTTTGCTAAGTGAAAATCCCAGTCGGCAGGGGAACAGAACCTTAACAGGCTCCTTATTTAAAAATAATAATTGTTCTGATTTTGCTGTCCACTTCCTATCTGGACCCCAACCTTTTTAAAATCCAGTCCGTGATACCAAGTTAATAAGGAAAAGCTGTTTGTAATTGCAGAAGGGCATTATCAGCCATTAGGTGACAAGGGGCCATAGACCCAGGCTCATCACTGGGCAAAGAGAAAAGAAGGTGGAATATTTTTATAGAGATGATTTCCATGGGGATAAAATTCAATTAGAGTGCGAGAGCAATATAGATCGTTTGATCAGCTCTCCATTGTACACCTCTCATCCCTGTATTTTAAATTGAAGTGATGTTCAGCATCAATTAAGACAAACCATGACAAAATGGATAAGTGAATAATTAGGACAAAATGTGTTGGTCCGTGAGAATTTCAGGTTCCTTCTAATTTGGAATCGGAAAGCGTGGAACCTGATTCTTCAAAGTGAAAATGTATCTGACGATCAAAACGAGTTCAACATGGCAGCGGTTATTATATTTACCTCCCCGACATAAACAAAACTGCTTTTGTATAGCTTTGGAATCACAGTCTGCTGCACTGTAACTCCCAATCAGAGATCAGAGTTTGCTAATTAAGTTACTCTGTAAAGAGTAAATTAATCATTGTGGTGATATAACCACTGAAGTGATGTGTACTTGCAGTAGGGGGATGTATGCCTGTACCTGTAATACAGGTTCCTCCGGTCAGCCCCTGCCGGCTAGCTCTGCCCACAGGGAGCTTGTGTATTAATATGCGTGTGAGTCACTCAGACCCTAGTCTACTGTTGCAGATGGAGGAATAACATCGCACAGCAATAAAGCCTCTATTGTACTTGTCTCTCATCTTTGAGTATAATTGTTAGCGCCACAATTTATTGCTGTGTGATTATCCGTTCACCATGGACATCAGAATCAAGCCTGACCGTCTGCAGCTGGATCCGCAGTCGCATCACGCCAGAAAAGACTTTGATCACTGGCTCGCAGTCTTCGAGGCCTACATCTCTTCAGCGGACAATCCCCCGACGGAGGCTCAGAAAAAGCAACTCCTGTACTCCAGACTTAGCTCCAGTGTCTTTCCGCTAATTCGAGATGCGGCTGACTACACCACAGCTATGGAACTGCTCAAGGAGAACTATGCACAGTCGGCAAACACCCTGTTTGCGAGGCATCAACTCTCTACTCGCGTCCAGCAGCCGGGTGAGTCGATTGAGGACTTCTGGAGGGCCCTTATACCTCTGGTACGAGACTGCGACTGCCGGGCCCTCATAGCCATGGAACACTCTGACTTACTCATGCGCGATGCCTTTGTTGCAGGCATTGCATCGGACCCCATCCGGCAATGACTGCCGGAAGGGGCCGCAAAGGCTCTGGCGCTTTCCCGTAGTGCGCGATCTTACTCCGCTTGCCGCTCGGCCCACCCGTCCTACCCCTCGTGGACTCCGCAAATGGCCCCCCAGGGCCACCCGTCCTACCCCTCGTGGACCCCGCAAATGGCCCCCCCAGCAGCCGCCCCCATGCACTACGCCTGCACTGCTGGCCGCATCGCGCTCCCTGGGGGTCCCCACTGTTACTTCTGCGGTCAGCAGAAGCACCCCTGCCAGTGCTGCCCGGCCCGCGCCGCGACCTGCAAAGCTTGTGGCAAGAAAGGCCACTTTGCAGCGGTGTGTCAGTACTGGACGGTTGCCGCTATCGCGCCCCCGGTCCCCTCGCCTCAGCCACTCGCTTAATGGGCCCCGCCATCCGCTTCCCTCGACTCCAAGTGCGATCAGTGGGCGCCGCCATCTTTCGCCGCCCCCACCACGTGCGCTCCATGGGCGCCGCCATCTTCATCCACCACCGGCAAGTGCGTTCCATGGGTGCCGCCATTTTGTCCCGACCCCACAACGTGCACTCCATGGGTGCCGCTATTTTATTCACAGGTACTCCAGACGCCGCCATTTTGTCCTCCCCCGGGACGGGGTCATGGGACACGGGTCGCTACCGCTCCTCGTCGGACTCATCTGACTCGACCGCCGATCGCCCGCCACTCGCCTCTGTTACGCTCGACCAGTTGCGTCCTCGTAACCTGGCACCCTCTTCCACATCGGTGCTGGTCAACGGCCACGTGACCTCCTGCCCCATCGACACCGGAAGTACCGAGAGCTTCGTCCACCCAGACAAGGTAAGGCGCTATTCCCTTGCAGTCCATCCCGCCAACCGGCAGAGCTCTCTCGATTCCGGGTCCCACTCTGTCCTGATCCGGGGTTTCTGCCTGGTTAAACTTACTGTACAGGGCGTGGAATTCAACCATTTCCGTCTGTACATTCTCCCCAACCTCTGCGCGTCACTCTTACTAGGCCTGGATTTCCAGTGCAATCTCCAGAGCCTCACCCTCAAATTCGGTGGACCCCTACCTCCCCTCACCGTTTGCGGCCTCACGACCCTCAAGGTCGAGCCTCCCTCACTCTTTGCCAATCTGACCGCAGACTGCAAGCCCGTTGCCACCAGGAGCAGACGGTACTGCACCCAGGACAAGGCCTTCATCTGGTCCGAAGTCCAGCGGCTGCTTCGGGAGGGTATCATCGAGGCCAGCAACAGCCCTTGGAGAGCCCAGGTGGTAGTGGTTAAGACTGGGGAGAAGCACAGGATGGTCGTGGACTACAGCCAGACCATCAACCGGTACACGCAGCTCGACGCGTACCCCCTCCCCCGCATTTCTGATATGGTCAATCAGATTGCACAGTACTGGTTCTTCTCTACTATTGACCTGAAATCCGCCTACCACCAGCTCCCCATCCGTAAATCGGTCCGTCCCTACACTGCCTTCGAGGCAGACAGTCGTCTGTACCAATTTCTTAGGGTTCCCTTCGGCGTCACGAATGGAGTCTCGGTATTTCAACGAGAAATGGACCGAATGGTTGACCGGTACGGACTGCAGGCCACCTTCCCGTACCTCGACAATGTCACCATCTGCGGCCATGACCAGCAGGACCATGATGCCAACCTTTCTAAATTCATCCACACCGCATCGCTCCTTAATCTCACGTACAACAAGGAGAAATGCGTGTTCCGCACAGACCGCTTAGCCATCCTCGGCTACGCAGTCCAAAACGGACTACTGGGGCCCGACCCCGACCGCATGCGCCCCCTCATGGAGCTTCCACTTCCCCACTGACCCAATGCCCTCAAACGGTGCCTTGGGTTATTTTCTTATTTCGCCCACTGGGTCCCACAGTACGCGGACAAGGCCCGCCCACTAATCCAGTCCACACATTTTCCCCTCTTGGCCGAGGCACAACAGGCCTTCGCCCGCATTCGATCTGACATAGCCAAGGCCGGGATGCATGCAGTAGATGAGACACTGCCTTTCCAAGTAGAAAGCGACGCTTCAGATGTCGCACTTGGCACCATGCTGAATCAGGCAGGCAGACCCGTGGCATTCTTTTCATGCACCCTCCACGCCTCCGAAATTCGGCATTCCTCTGTTGAAAAGGAGGCCCAGGCAATCGTTGAAGCGGTGCGGCACTGGAGGCATTACCTGGCCGGCAGGAGATTCACTCTCCTCACTGACCAACGGTCGGTAGCCTTCATGTTCAACAACACGCAGCGGGGCAAGATCAAGAATGACAAAATCTTGCGGTGGAGAATCGAGCTCTCCACCTTTAACTACAAGATCTTCTATCGCCCCGGCAAGCTCAACGAGCCCCCAGACGCCCTCTCCCAAGGTATATGTGCCAGCACACAAGTGAACCAGCTCCATGCCTTGCACGAGAGCCTTTGCCATCCGGGGGTCACTCACTTGTACCATCTAATCAAAGCTCGCAATCTGCCCTACTCCGTCGAGGAAGTACGGACAGTCACCAGAGACTGCCAGATCTGTGCCGAGTGCAAGCCGCACTTCTACCGGCCAGATCGCGCGCGCCTGGTGAAAGCGTCCCGCCCCTTTGAATGCCTCAGCGTGGACTTCAAAGGGCCGCTCCCCTCCACCGACCGCAACACCTACATCCTTAGTGTGGTCGATGAATTTTCTAGGTTCCCCTTCGCCATCCCATGCCCGGATATGACGTCTGCCACCGTCATCAAGGCTCTGGATTCCATTTTCGCCCTGTTCAGTTTCCCCGACTACATCCACAGTGACAAGAGATCCTCATTCATGAGCGATGAGCTGCGTCATTTCCTGCTCAGCAGAGGTATCGCCTCCAGCAGGACGACCAGCTATAACCCCCGGGGAAACGGGCAGGTAGAGAGGGAGAACGGGACGGTATGGAGGGCCATCCAGCTGGCCCTACGGTCCAGGAACCTCCCAGCCGCTCGCTGGCAGCAGTTCCTCCCTGACGCACTTCATTCCATTTGGTCGCTACTGTGCACCGCAACTAACAGTACACCCCATGAACGTGTTTTTGCCTTCCCTCGGAAGTCTACATCCGGGGTGTCGCTCCCGACTTGGCTCACGACTCCGGGCGCAGTCCTTCTCTGTAGGCATGTCCGGCACCACAAGGCGGAACCCCTGGTGGACAAAGTACGCCTTCTCCACGCCAACCCTCAGTATGCCTACGTGGAGTTCCCCGACGGCCGCCAGGACACAGTCTCGCTCCGGGACCTGGCTCCCTCAGGTGCCGATCCCATGCCCACACCCCTTTTTCCCCCCACGCCACCCTCCTTTTCCCCGGCGCCCCCCTATTCGTCCCCACCAGGTCCATCCCTCGTCCCCCTGCCCACACTGGAGGACACGGAAGATTTCGGCTCGCTCTCGGAGTCATCCTGCCAGCAGCCAGCACCAACACCGCCAGCACCTGCACCATCGTTGCCATCACCGCCTGTGCCGACGTTGCCACCACAGCTGCGCCGATCACAGTGGAACGTTCGACCGCCGATTCGGCTCAACCTGTAACCTGCTAATCGGATGGACTCTTTGTTTTCTTTGTTTGGACGCTCTTGTAAATAGCTCATCCTTTGTATTATAGTTACACGTCACCCCCGCCGGACTCATTTTTTTATAGGGGGTGAATGTGGTGATATAACCACTGTAGTAATGTGTACTTGCAGTAGGGGGATGTATGCCTGTACCTGTAATACAGGTTCCTCTGGTAAACCCATGCTGGCTAGCTCCGCCCACAGGGAGCTTGTGTATTAATATGCGTGTGAGTCACTCAGACCCTAGTCTACTGTTGCAGATGGAGGAATAGCATTGCACAGCAATAAAGCCTCTATTGTACTTATCTCTCATCTTTGAGTATAATTGTTAGCGCCACAATCATTTCTGCACTTTCATCCCCATGTAACTGCCCCCACAGGGATATTGTTTCAATCATTTTGTGTTTCTTTATTAGAAGTAGTCACAATTGGCTGAGCCAATGATGCATTTGATCAGAATTTGCGAGATCACTGCTACCATTTCCTGTAAACTTTAAGATTTTTAGGGCAGCACGGTGGCCTAGTGGTTAGCACAACCGCCTCACGGCGCTGAGGTCCCAGGTTCGATCCCGGCTCTGGGTCACTGTCCGTGTGGAGTTTGCACATTCTCCCCGTGTCTGCGTGGGTTTCGCCCCCACAACCCAAAAATGTGCAGAGTAGGTGGATTGGCCACGCTAAATTGCCCCTTAATAGAAAAAATAATTGGGTAATCTAAATTTAAAAAAAAAACTTTAAGGTTTTTGCGTTCACATTCATTTCTAATCCTGATTATTAGGGTGGTCCCCGGGAGTTATAACGAGGGGTTCCCTGAGTCTAGTTAGGTTGTGAAATGATCTTAGATTAACTCCAAAATGCAGCCAGTGGTTTTTGATTTGAAAAGAAAGCTGCCAGGGCTGCAAAATGTTCCCAGAGCTAACACGCCTTACTACCACCTATTTCTGTCGAAAACAGAGCAGTAACAGGACCAATGTTGCCTTGAGCCACTGATTGGTTTGGCAACCCAGACGGATTTTTACAGTTAAGTGATCAACGCTCCATCTGGGAACAGTTAACAGCCGCCATTAATCAGCTCAATTCTGGAGGTCAAATGAAGCAGTTAAGACAGAGATGGGCAACCTAGGCTAGTGGGTGGGCTGCAAGATTGAAATCAGGCTTGCTCACTAACCATAACCCCATGAATAGGATTCAGTACATTTGATACACACCAAGTATTTCATAACAAGTTACAGGAAATGCTTAATGATTCACATATTAATAGACCTGTCATCAACTTCAAATGGTCAAAACAAGAGAAATATTTACACTTTGGACACAGAGGGCGTGCACAGCACTCACAGTCAATATTGTGAGCAATCAGCACGGACCTCACTTCACTCGCCCTTGCTATCTGTGCAGATCACTTCAGTCATACAGGAAAACAAACTATGCAGATGGAAATCTGCAGAATGTGGCAACTCTGCACGGAGGTAACAGTCAACAAAATATCTCTGTGGTCGCACTCAGAATCCAGATGGGCCACATGTGACCCCTAGGCCGCAGGTTGCCCACTACTGAGTTAAGATCCCTAATGTTATTTACAGCTGTAGATAAGTTGGTAACATGGGTTCCTCACCAAAGGGTGTGCAAGTCAGAAGCTAGAAACCTCTTGGGGAGTTAAAGGAATCCTAAATTGCATTGAGGATACACCAAGTCAAAGGTGGAGCTGATAGAAAATCTGTGGGTGTGATTGCTGTATCCTTAGACTAATTGTAGGAGCATTTTCAAGACATGTGTATTGAGTCAGCTTTCACGTGACATTTTGCCTTGTGGTTATGGCTCAACTCAGTACAGAGAACAACAGACACAACAACCTGGATAAGATGGCTTTATTATCCAAAGCTTGATTTCTCACAAGAGCGAGATCTGGATGCTTGCCAAGATTTATCTGCTAAACACTAATAAAAACAGATCAATTGTACGATTTTCCAAAAATCAATCGGCAATCCCAGTTGGACTTAATCCAATCCTTGTAGCTGTCATTTTTAAACTATCCAGTAAAATTGTGACCAGCTCATGATTTAACCCCATCCTGCCGACACCCCCTTCACTAAATGTGCAAAATAAATAGATTGTTGATGCAAGAGAATTGACTGCAACATTAACAGAGATTTATTAAATAGGTCTTCACTGCAGAAAGGCTGGTAATAGACTAAGGGCAAAAGCCCGCGAAATAGCCGATAATGTCACACACGTTACGTGACTTGGTTCTTAACACAATTACAACATCCCACATGTATAACATTTATCATGCTTTCTAATCAAGGCATATCGGAATGTTGGAATTGAAACTCAATCCTGTTGGTAACTTTCTGCAGTTCTCACCAGGAACATGACGTGCCCTACTGTCTCTAATACAAAGCAAGCGTTTCAGACAAGGCTATTCTGTGCTGTCAACCAACAGCTTGTTTTCAATTGCTGCAAACAAAGTCAGAAAATCAAATGGTTTTGCTGCAGGGTATTCTGGCAATTAAAAAAATCTAATTATTTTTGCGAAGATTTCTGGTCATCGATTTTGGCACGGTTATGATTTGTTGTCACTATGATAGTTTGCAATTCTTCTGGGGCTGTTTGAATTCGTCTGCTATTCCGAGGAGGATGAATTGGAAGTTTGCCAGTCAGGTGAGGTTCCACCTGAGATGGTCTGCTCAAACCCAGTATTAACTATAGACCTATGTTAACATGTTGAGGTTTACTTGGTCTGCGTTAAGCTATTTGCATAATCTTTGTTTCATTGAAGAGGTGGTGATTGGGTGGTGCTTTTTGCTGGAGCACGTACCTGGACGATACCCTGCATGATCAACAGCTGCCAAGATCATCAAACATTCCGTCTGGAATATTTATGCATCTCGCTGCTACTGGGGAAATTGGCAAACAATCTGGAGCACCAATTATGGGTGGAATTTTCCGGAATCATGGCAAGCACTGAATTTGGTGTGAATGAAAAAGTTTGGCTGAAACTTTCTGGCTGTTCCCACCAATGGGATGTTCCAGTCCCGCCGATGGTGCCCCCCCCTGGTGGCGGACAATGCGAATAACAGGAAAGCCCATTGATAGTGGCGAAACCGGAAGATCCCACCGCCAGACCATGGTGAATCCCTGTGCTGCCGCAAAACATGCTGTGGTGAAATTGGGGCAGGGGGGAGAGAGATCCCATCATTTGTTTCTGCCTCGTGGGAACCTGATTCGGAATTTTAATCTCCAGACTTTGATGGCGGATTAAAGGTGGGTCGAGTTTCCCACTTCTGTTGGGAGCGACGCTTACATCCCCGAACGCTCGTTGGAAAGGCCAACTCGCCGGAATTATTTTCCCCCTCCAAATTAAGCACCTCGCCAGCACCTGGCAGGCTTAATTTCATCCCCAATTTTGAAGTCAGCAGATGCTGCTTCTGCCTTCCTTTAAATCTGCTCATGTAAAATATTGGCTGCCTGTAGCACAGGCTGCCCCAGAGCTGGGCATGGGAGGCACGACCATCGGGGAGGGGTGGCATGGAAACAAACGGAGGCAGGACTTGGGGAAATGGGGGGAACATGGTAGGGGAGGGGTGATATGGAGGCAGGACTAGAAGGTTGGCAAGTAACAGAGTGGAAGACTGGAGACAAGCATCACACGCTGTTGGAGTATATTAAAGAAACTGGCTTGGGGATGAGGCAACACTGTTAGGAGCATATTGAAGAGATGGCCTCAGGCTGTTGCTCCACTGTCAAGGATATATTTTGGACCACGCTGTTGCGAACATATTCAGGGACTGTCTTGGGGCAGTACTGGTGATGTTAAAGGGCTCTGCATTGATCACATGTCTTGGTCCTAGTCTAGCACTGTGGGAGGCCTCTGTGAGCAATGGTTATCATGCCCAGAATTCTGTATAGGGTGTGGTCAGTTACCTGAAGCATCTGGTCCTCAGGGTCTGGTCATGGTAACGTGAGGCAGTGGGCACAGTAACATTTACGGGAAGCATCTGGATCCTGTATGCTCGTAGCTGAATGAATGGTCACTTGGGAAGTTGCTGAAAAGTAAGTGTGCATGTGGCTACGGGCACATTTATGGAAAATGGCATTAGAATAGATAGGTATTGATGGGTGGCACTGACACGGTGGGCCAAAGGGCCTCTTTTTGTGCTGTAAAATTCTGTGACTCTATGAAGCATTCAAAAGAGAACAGGAAAATCAACATGAATAAAGATAGGGTCAAGGGTGACATGGGGTTGCTGGATAGTGACACGAGGAATGGGAATTAGGAGGCAGTGACTACAGAGGAGGACGGAAGGAACTTGGTGGGTGATGGAGGGAGGTTGGAAGCTGATCTTACTTGCAAACGTTAAGTATCATTTTCGCAATCACGGAAGAATGACGCAGTTTGAGAAACAGCTTGAAAAAAATCCATCGGGGAGAAGCATATTGGAAGAGTTCAGCAAACAGTTTTGGGCCGATTGAAGGGGCGGCCGATAAATTTCCTGCTCAAAGCATGGAGAGCATAGCTCAGCTGAGTGCTGGACCCCCAATGAGTGAGCTTTGCCCATTTACTAATGGGGCACATTCAGGTGAAAATCCAATAAGTTTCGGTGCAGTAGTGCACTTGGTCTGAATTGTCATCTGATCTTCATAGGAAAGGGTCATAGAGTCTTGTTGTATGTTGTTGTAGTTATCAAAGGAAGATACACATCATATAAATATTAACTATTTATAATAGAACATAATTATTTACAGATATACCAAGAATAGGCTTCTTCATTCCAAGCTGTACACCATCTCCATAGAATCCCTACAGTGCAGAAGGAGGCTATTCAACCCATCAAACCTGCACCGACATTCTGAAAGAGCACCCTACCTATGTCCTCTAAATCACCCTATCCCCGTAACTGCTCCTAGCCTGCACATCTTTGGACACTGAAGGGCAATTGATCATGGCCAATCCAGTTAATCTGCACATCTCTGGACTGTGGCTGGAAACCATAGCACCCAGAGGAAACCCACGCAGACACGGGGAGATCGTGCAACCCTCACACAGTCACCCAAAGTCAGAATCGAACCAGGGTCCCTGGTGCTGTGAGGCAACAGTGCTAACCACTGTTCCACCGTGCCATTCAGACTACAACCAGACTAGTCATGTGATTTTACATCATCGTGTGGGTGGTACTGATTTTCCAGTCCCAAATTAACCCTTTCAGCTCTGAACACCCTAATGCTACACCTCCTTCCAAGTCTTCATCCAGATATATTGCCATTTACATTTACATACTACCCATTCTCCCCCCCAAGTTTCTGACACCACGGACGGGATTCTCACCTAACAGGCTGGGCAGGCCGGACCGGCGCCGAGGAGTGACGTGAACCACTCCGGCGTCAGGTCACCCCGAAGGTGTGGAATCCTCCTCACCCTCAGGGGCTAGGCCAGCGTCGGTGAGGTTGGCGCCGTGCCAATCAGCGCCAAAGAGCCACCACCGGCGGGCGCGAGTTGGCTCATGTGCAGGAGTGCCAGCGTGTGCTGGCGTCATCCTAGCGCATGCGCAGGGGATTCTTCTCCGCGCCGGCCAGGGCGGACCGTTACACCGGCTGTGCGGAGGGAAAGAGTGCCCCCACGGCACAGGCCCGCCCACGGATCGATGGGCCCCGATCGCGGGTCAAGCCACCGTGGGGGCCCCCCCCGGCGCCCCCTCGGTGACTCCGCAGGCTGCCAGCAGAGGCAGGTCCCGCCGGTAAGGACCTGGCGTATTTCACGCCGGCGGGATCTGCCGAAAACGGGCGGCCACTTGGCACATTGTGGGGCAGAGCATTGCCGGGAGGTCGGCTGCCAACGGCCCCCGACCAGCGCTGCGCGATTCCTGGCCCACCGAAAAACCGGCGCCGGAGAATCCGGAAGCCGGCGGCGGGGCGAGATTCAGGCCGCTCCCCGGTGATTCTCCGGCCCGGCGGGGGGGGGGGGGGGGGGGGGGGGGGGGGGGGGGGTCAGAGAATCCCTCCCCACAGGTTCAAAGTGTCTGGAGGTTTCACGATTTTTCCTGATCATATTCTTTTAAAGCTTGGAGGCTTGATAGTCTCAATCTGGCTCTCTTTGTTCTGACTTCGCTGTTCTTCAGTTGAAGCTGCAGTACTTTGTCTGTTGTCATTTGAGATTCCACACTTGATTATTTATTTTCATTCCTTGCTAATGTACTTTACCCTATCAGTAGTTTCCTGTTTCTGGTCAGACTTCATGGGTTTATTCCTTATGCTTCCTATGCTTGTTCATTGAAATGACACTGATTCTTTTAAAAGTTTTTGTCGCGATGTTTTGCCTTTAGAGCGATGACTCTGTGTAGTCCCTAGTTCCTGAAGTTCTGGGGATTCCTGCGTTGTGGTATCCTGAGGTGAGGGAGGCATTTGATTAACCACCTTGCTGTCTCTTTAATTGCAGTAACCCCGGTGTGGTCAGGAGGGAAGGTCAGTATCACGAACGTAGAGGAAGATGGACCTCATCTGATCCGGTTTTTCTTTCTAGTTCTGAAAGCATTTGATTAAGTTCTGGTCGATGGATCTGTGCGGATGCGCTTACCACAAGATCAATATGGACAGATGAATGCGGGATTGTACAGAATCTCCTATCAGATGGGTTTCGACTTTGTTTCTTTCTGTTGATTTGTACAGTGATGGTCTCACTCAGTTAATCATTGATCCACCAAGTCCATTTCATCTTCAGGCTGTCGAAGGTTTGGAATGGAGCTGGGTTACCTGCCTCAACAAAGAGTGTTGAAAATTCTGCTAGTCTAAATCATCAATGCTATTGGGCAATTTGAGGGCCTACAACTCAGTAAACTCAATTACTGTCTGTTCCTTGACGTTGCCCGCTGTTTTGATGGGATTGAGGGCAATATAGGCACCTTGACTCAAGAGAGAAATTCACTGATTGCGAATCACATGTAGTGTCTCCAGTATCAGCTTGTTTGCACATTGGAAGAGTTCTAGAAGCATGCCTATGACTGGTAAACTGATCACATCTGGATCACATGTGTCAGTTGGTCACAGCTAGACGTTGGCTGTCCACAGTTCTGTTATGGAGGAGGTGCATCCGCTTTGGCCTGACCAGTTTGAGGTGATGGTGTCAGTAGACGGGACCTGGAGCCACTCTTAGAGTATCCTGGGTGCATTCCCGCAGGGTGCACGGTTGACATTTGGGTGCCTGATCATCCCTCCCTGACTCTTGGGATGAAGGGAACATCTAGAGGGAAGTTGACATGCTCCATCCCACTATCACCCAACCACCCTTGGAGAACACTCATGGCTAGAGTCTTGTTATGCAGGTCTGAGCATAAATCTGACAGAAACTGCTGGAACTTGGTCTCCGAGGCGGTTGACATCCTTCCAATGGAGATTTCAATCCGCTTGCATGCTGGGCGACATCGGGCGGAACGTGGATGGACTTCTCCATCTTTATTTCAATCTGTTAATGGCCTCTGACAGCTGTACTTGATGTTCCCCTGCTTGTCTCCGCATCTTCTACATTTCTCTGAGGGCCAATTCCAGAAGCTTGTCATCAGATTTAAGCTCAGCTGGGTAAGGTCTCCAGCAGTCGGTGACATTGGACGGTTGACATTTGGCTATATCTATCTCCACCTGTTGTGGACCTGTGTTGCTGAAGTGATCATCACGTTGTGAAGTCAAACTGTTGTAGCATGAGGTAATACGACAAGGCAGAGTTAAATCACAACGGTGATTTATGAACGAATGGAAACTGTTCAGACGGAAGGCTATGTTGACAGTCAACTTATAATCACTGCACAGGTGTACAGTTTTGTCAGGTTTCAGCACGGGGAGTACAAATGCTGCCCAATCAGCAAACCATACCGGCAGGATCCGAGGCCTTCCAGTTGGCTGAGATCATCCTGAACTTTTGATAGCAGAGCATAGGGGACTAGGCAAGCCTGGAAGTACTTATGCTGGGCCTCAGGGCCCACACATATCTTGGCCACAGCCCCCTTAACTTTGCTCAGACCTTCCTTGACAACTTTTGGGTACTTCCTCAATCCTTTGTAAAATCCTCTGGCGCCCATCCGGAAAATCTGTTGCCAGTCCAGCTGAAGGTGTTCAACCAGGGCCCAGTAGATTGGGGTTGGAGTCCCTCACCATTATTAAAGGAAGCCTAATGGGCTGCTGCCCAGCGATGACCAGGGTCATCGTCCTGCCTGCTATGGCTAGGGGTTCCTCTATCTCGGTCGCTACCCTTACCTTAGTGTCCCTCAAACCTAACTGTTGAACTCCAGTCCTGATTTTCACAAAGGTCCACCTCCCCATTCCTGTAGCCCCCGTGTGCAACTCCATCTCTAACGAGTAGCCTCTCACCTGGACGGTAATCCTGATAGTGGCAACTTGTGAAGTGGCAATGCATTGCAATGTATATACTCCTTGTCACCAAGTTGTTCTAAGTGGAGGATCAGGGCTCTCGGTGACCTGGGGAAGGGGGGTGAGTTTTCTGGCTGACCTGTAGTTTCACTGGTCACAATGCCACAATGGATCATCATCCATCGATTCCGGGGAGGTGTGTCTGGCTGTAACGGTCCTTAGCCAAGGAGCCTGGACCCAACAGTGTTCAGGCCAGGGTGGGGCTTCGGGTGTCCCAGTCCTGTGTGCTGGAATGGGGGATGCATCCTACACGGTTTAACCCCATGCCTGACATCTCCTGGAGTTCCTGGATTCACGTGGCTGCACTCTCCCATGAGAGGGAGGTCTCAATGGCCTTTTTTAGGTTCAACAATGGCTCAGCCAGCAATTACTGCTGACTCACCATATTATTTACTCTGCATACAAGGCGGTCCCGCAGCATAGAATCATTGAATTTACAGTGCAGAAGGAGGCCATTTGGCCCATCGAGTCTGCACCGCCTCTTGGAAAGAGCACCCTACTCCTCCACTCTATCCCCCTAACCCCACCTAAACCTTTTGGACACTAAGGGTAATTTAGCGTGGCCAATCCACCTAACCTGCACAATTTTAGACTGTGAGAGGAAACGAGAGCACCCGGAGGAAACCCCCACAGACACGGGGAGGAAGCGCAAACTCCACACAGACAGTCACCCGAGGCTATGAGGTAGCAGTGCTGACCACTGTGCCACTGTGCCGCCCGACAGCTCGAATTGGGATGGGCCATAGTCACAAAACTCTGCTAATTTGCGCAATTACATCAAAACATGGTAACAGACTCCCCTTGGGGTTCTCTCGACCATATTAAATCGGGTACCTTTGTATGATAACTGACGGCTTTGGGGCATAGTGTTTTCCATGAATGCCACAAGCTCTTTGAATGTTTTGGAGTCTGGGGCACGGGGTATGCCAGACCCTTTATTTTTTTTAATATATAAATTCAGAGTACCCAATTCATTTTTTCCAATTAAGGGGCAATTTAGCATGGCAAATCCACCTAGCCTGCACATCTTTGGGTTGTGGGGACAAAACCCATGCAAACACGGGGAGAATGTGCAAACTCCACAGGAACAGTGACCCAGACCCGGGATCGAACCTGTGATCTCAGCGCCGTGAGGCAGCAATACTAACCACTGTGCCACCACGCTGCCCGGCCAGACCCTTTATGATGCTGAAAGTGGGGGCCCCATGAGGCAGTCAGAATAATTACCATCTGGCCATCATTCCTAGCGGTAGCGTTCACCTTAAAAAATAACACAAAGGCTCGACATACTCAGTCCCGTCATCTACAACCTCATTGAATACATCGAGTCTGCCAAAGAGTGGCATTTATAAAACAGTGCGAACCTTATTCCTTTGTGAAGAGAGGTGACTGCGCTCCAAATGTTTAGTAGCACCGACTGTTGTTCCGCTTTATCCTCATCGCCAATTTAGTAGTCATGGAGGATTCTGGAAAGGAGAGTCAAAAAATGGTTTATTTCCAAAAGGAAAATATTTACTAGTAACAGTCCCAGTTCCTGTCAGGATTACTCTGCAGCTCCGCTCCTACCTGGGCCGACTTTGATAGGACTGAGTTAACTATCCCGCTGATGGGCCTCCGCCCTCAACAGGGGAGCTTGTACTCCACAAGATTTATGTGGAGATTAATCGGGTAATCCCTGTGGGTATTGTGGAGGTTACAACAGGTTATACTCTCTCCTCAACCCTCCCCACCAATTACAACCTCAACCTCCCTCCCATTCCCAGCCTCCACCCTGACCCACCATTGCTACCCCCTTCCCCATGGCCACTGTTACCCTATCAGGCCAATCGCAGTCCTTCATGACCTACTCATCCACTTCCCACTGTCCTGTAATGCCTTTTGCAGTTAATAGCGCACCCTGCCTTTTATTTTTCATTATCTCTGTGATAATGAAGCTTGGGGGCTCAATATCAATTGTACATTGAGTCTATCCATTCAGGTGTAGGGACAGAGCCTGGAGTCTCATTTCTTTCGGCATATTTGAATTTCTGGGCTACCCTGTTGTCCTCTGTGATTCGGTGAAACAGCATGTTAGGACTTGTAAATATTTGGATGGGAAGACCTTGAAACACTTTACTTAGGGCCAACAATTCCTCGGGTGTCCACTTCAGTTTGTGTAGGTGCGATGCACCTTGCCTGTAATTCTGCCTTTTATTAATTTTCATAAATTATTTAATATGCCAGTGGCGTTTTCCTAAAAATTATCCTCATGTTTCAATGGGATTTGTACCCGTTCCACGTTGCCTTCAAACAGGGAAAAAGCGGCTGATTCATTATCGAAAGATGAGATGATTCATTTCCTGTTGTTTAATGGGAATGATTATATCTTGCATTGTAGCATTCTAATGGATGTCTAATTTACACTTGACATCAAATTAGAATAGGGAGCAGGGAGTCTAACTGGCATTATTACTGGCATACTAATTTTAGGAAATTACTGCACAACTCCTGCTTAAGTGATCTCAACAGCTACACAGAAAATTATTCTGCGAACAATCTTTTAGCAGATGGCGGTCTTTAGAAGTAACATCCCACAGGCTGACATGCCACAGTGCGGTAAAATAAATAGTCTCCTACTGCCACGCCCAAAGCCAGATAAAACGGAATTTGATTTCTCCCTCACAGGCTGCCAAGTTTGACGTAATGACCAATAGTTTATAATTGATTATGTTTTCATGAAAAAGAAACCTGATAGTTCAGCATCCTTGTGACTGGACTGTAATATGCTCATTGCAAATCTGCCATTTCATTTTCTGTTGATTAATTCATCTGGTTTTAGTCAATTTTAGGATGCCACACAGGCGGTTTTAATAGCAATGTCAAATGACACTTTTGCTAAATTTCTAATTTATTGAATTAGAATGATCACAAAGCTCCAATATTTACGCATTGAATCCGAATTTGATTTGGTAAAAGTGAATGTGACTGACAGTGCTTCTGTTATATGTAGTGGTTTCACAGGTCGGAGCAACATCGAGGGCCGAAGGGCCGGTACTGCGCTGTAATGTTCTATGTTATAGAAATACTTCCCAGTATTTAAATAAAGCAATTGAGACTTCATATTTGGGCTGCAAGGTAGCACGGTGGTTAGCACGGTTGCTTCACAGTGCCAGGGTCTCAGATTCGAATCCCAGCTTGGGTCACTGTCTGTGCGGAGTCTGCACGTTCTCCCCGTGTCTGCGTGGGTTTTCTCCGGGTGCTCCAGTTTCCTCCCACAGTCCACAGTGCAGGTTAGGTGGATTGGCCATGCTAAATTGCCCTTAGTGTCCAAAAAAGTTAGGTGGGGTTACTGGGTTACGGGGATAGGATGGAGGTGTGGGGCTTAAGTGGGGTGCTCTTTCCAAGGGCCGGTGCAGACTCGATGGGCCGAATTGTAAATTCTGTGTTCTATATTGTACATAGGCAAAATGTAAAGAGTTTTGAAGGTCAATCAGTTTTGTTCCATGGTAACCATCAGTGTTTATAAAATTAGGTGTGGCTCATCACCATTGATACAGCTTTCATTGAAATCAATACTTTACATACAATTTTCGATGTTGTTTTCACTATCACAAATGCAAAATTTGTTTGTCCAACATGATTATTTCCGATATTAATGGGTTTACGCTAACACCGCCAACAACAATTTTACAACCAAATTGTGCATCAATTCTATTTTAAACAAACTCTTCTGCGATGCAAACCTTAGCTGTGGGATTCTCCATTCCAAGACGAAGGGCTGGATTCACGGGTGTTTTACGCCGTCAGAATCGGGGCCGAACCCTCACCGATTCCGCAACCTGTGAGGGGCTAACAGCAGCACCAGGTGAAACCCCCGGCTCCCACACCAAAAATGGCTGGAGAATGGGTGGGTCCCTAACCGCGTATGTGCAGGGAGACGACCTGCAGCGGTCGCGCCGTACAACATGGCGCCGGCTACGCGCGGGGTCGATCCGCCAAATACGACCCCACAGGCCACCTCCTGGCCAGCCCCCACCAGTCCCCCCAGACCTCGCGGAAGCCCCCCGGCCAGTGCAATGGATCCTGGCCGAGTGTTGCGGTGCTGGACACAGTCCACAAACACCACGTCGGGTTCCTGATTGCTCAGACCACACGTCAACCGCGCGGCCGGGAACACGGCCCATCGGAGGCGGAGAATCGCGGGAGGGCCTTCCAATGATGTGCCAATGGCGTTTAAACGGTGTGCGATGATGCCATTTCCGAGGGGGGCGGAGATTCGAAAACAGGCATTAAACTGGCGTCACCCCCGATCCGGGGATCGGAAGGCATTTTCCACCCGATCACCGATTACGATGCCTGGCTGCTGGTGGCAGTTGCGTAGAGCACTGTGAACAACACCATCCGGATTGGCGTGCAGTGCTGGAAAAAACTGCATGACCTGCTCAGGCCGGCCGGGGTGTGTTGGCAGCGTTGTGCTCCTGGCACTAACCCGCATCCCATACACCTGTAACCCTAACCCCCCCCCACCACCACCACCATCTGGAGGGTATGTGAACCCCCATGCTGCATCACGTGCCAACACCCATGCCAGCTGCCATGGCCGGGTGTTCTGGCCACTGAGGCCACCAGCAACTTACCCCCGGGGCTGCATGCATCGGACAATTTCCATTCCCCCACTCCAGGAGAAGGCCGCCCTTAACACCAGGGTTGGGAGAAAATTGGACGGGGATCGCTGGACATGTGGTCCCCCACCATGGAAGAGCAGAGAGCCCTGGACGTGGTCAGTGGGCTTGGGGAAAGAGAAGTCGTTGGGGTGGAGATCGATCGCTGGCATCAGCCGGCTTGACCATTGTCTGGCCTGGCAGCTCACGATCGTGCCTCTCCGTGTCCTACCTCCTCTCTCTCCCTCATCAGCCACAATGCTGGTTTCACAATATTTAACAGCACAAATGAACCTCGCCATCGGGAATTCCCCCCAGTGGAGGCGAAGAATTCGCAGAGGCCTTGGAGAATGCTGGGTCGGGTCCCCTAATGATATGCCAACAAATTTTACTGCACATGCGTTCTGGAATGCATTGACGCCGCTGTCGAGGCCGCAGAGAATTGCAATTTGGCGTGAAACCAGCGCCGGCCACGATTTTGTCGTCAGAAACGGTTCTCCGCCCAATCGCGTTACCCAATTCCAGCGTCGGCCAACAGAGGATCCTGCCCTAGATTTTTTGTGCTGAGGAAATGCATTATTGCAATGCGCAGACCCAGAACACCACTGTCTTGCTTTTCATCATTAATGACAACATCGGGTACTTCCAGATTATGGTGGAGATTGGGTGCGAGGGGACGTTCTCTCTGCTCTAGCGATCACCCTGAACCTTTGAAAGTCACCTTCTTCCCATTGTCCACACCAGCCATTTTGTTGAGTGTCTGAATGAGACATTGAATTCATGGCAGAATCAGAGAAACCTCAGCATGGAAGGAAGCCATTCAGCCCCAAATCCATTAAACATGTGTGAGCCGTTCTCTAATCCCATTGTTTACCTTGTCACTTCAGTGCCCCTTTTCTTCTGCAAGTGCTTATTTAATTTCTCTTAAATAGTCTGATTGACGACTTCAGTGGTCACTTGTGACAAATGTATTTCATATACCAATGGCCCTTTAGCATGAAATAAACCCTCCAACCTTCTTCCCTTATAGGCATCCTATTAAATCAGGGTAAATGCCACGTTCTTAACTGTTAATTGACCAACGGCAATAATGTTTAGTGTTCACTCTGACAGAGAGTTTAATTAGTTCATGAGTTCAGAAGATATCGGAGTAGAATTAGGCCATTTGGCCCATCGAGTCTGCTCCGCTATTCGATCTTGGCTGATCTCATCCTGGCCTCAACGCCACCATCCTGCCCATTCTCCATACCCCTTCAACCCATTACCAATTAAAATTCTGTCGAACTCCTCCTTAAACTTACTCGCTGTCCCAGCATCCACCGCACTCTGGAGTAGCGAATTCCACAGATACACAACCTTTTGGGAGAAATAGTTTCTCCTCAACTCCGTTTTAAATTTGCTGCCTCTTATCCTAAGACGATGACCTTCCGTTCTAGAATGCCCCATGAGAGGAAGCATCCGCTCCACATCCACTTTATCCATACCTTTTATCATCTGTTTAGCACAGTGGGCTAAATAACTGGTTTGTAATGCAGAACAAGACAGGAGCGCGGGTGCAATTTCCGTACCAGCCTCCCCAAACAGGTGCCGAAATGCAGCATTTGGAGTGAGTTAGAATACAGGACTAGTTTGTTGAGTCGTGTTTACAGATGTTGCAGGGAGGAGGCTGGTTAGGGGTGCATTGGAATAGCCAGGTCTAGGGGTAACAAAAGTTGCAAAAAGAGAATCGTTGACGGATGGTGTTACAGAGGAGGAAATAAGTAATTTTAGTGGATATTTGGAGCTGACTTTCGGCTTTAGCAACATCAACAGTTCTTCGAATCAGTTCTGACCTGTCTGTCTCAGATACAGGATTACTGTTCCTGCACAAAAGATATATGTAGTATTGACATTCCATTGCCAACTATGTTATCTTTCAGCCATTTTGCTTTTCTCCTCTCAATGAAGATTACACAACTCTCAAACACAGATTTTGACTCGCTAGAGTTGGGCGTTAAGTATCAGCAGCACCTTACGAGCACAGTAAACAGCAGAACTGAACTTGTGGAAGTTTTTTTCTCAATGTATTCCTGGCACAATATTTCTGTTGCCTCATTAACAGCCCTAATAACCAAATGGTTTCATAGACCATCTAAGAAGGTATAAAAAATAGACTACAGATTGGGAAAAATCTTATTCAGATGGTCCAGAGTGGGGGGGGGGGGGGGGTGTTGGGTTTTTGGGTGTGGGGTCCCACCTGATGGTTGGAGACCCAATGAAAGACCTACGGTACCTCTTTTCTGGGGAAGCTCGCTGAAGCACAAGTAAGTCAATCAGGCAGTGGCAAGGCCAGACGTGTGTCTACCCCTGGAATTAAGACCCGTTAAAACCCATTGTGTATCTGTTGAATGTCCTCTATTTTTTATCTATGGAATAATCTGTCTGGATTGTATGCAGTATTCCACCGAGTGAAAGTTGCCAGCCAATCAGAGGCCGACACCTATTGTGCTCAGCAGCTATTCCCGCTGCCGGAAGGAGATCTCCCTACCTCTAGATTCTCAGGATCATGGAGGACCCAGATACAGGAAAGTAACATGGTAGGTGGCTTCATGGGGTGAAGGTCGGGGAGGGGGGGGGGGTGGCAGGGAGGTCGGAAGTAAGGGAGGGGTGTATCTCCCAGCAGAACCTCACCTCCCCCACTCCCATTTCTATGTCTAATCCCTCAATCAGGTACTGAGTGCCACTGAGGGGACAAGCAACTCACACAGGTTCGCCGGTTGTACACATTGCAAGTCAATAGGCCCGCTTGCAACTGGGTTAATCACAGCGGTGTTGGGATGAGTCCCTTAAGTGGTCATTAATTGGTTACTTGAGGGCCTGAACTGGCAGTGGAACAGGAAAGTTGACCATGGGCCTTCTTGTCCAGAACTTAAACCTGGTGGAGGTGGAAAGGTGACAGGCTTTAGGCCACCACCGTGCCCTCCCTGCCTCCAAGCTCACCACCAGTGAGAGCACAAGGTACTGACTAATGTGGCACTGAAGTGTCTCAGCTACTTGGCTGTAGGAGATTGAGGACGAGATTCTCCGCAAATGCGGAGAATTGTAAAGTCTACCGTGGGACAGGCCGTGACCCACGGCAGCCTTCACGCCCATTACCGGGGCCGATTCAACCCCCCGGGCGGGGCTAGGAGCGCGGCCCCGTGCGTCACGGCGGCGCGGCCTTGACGACGGTTGTCAAGGCTGCACGTCAAGCGTCACGCCGGCTGACGCTGCCGATGACGTCGGCCGCGCATGCGCAGTTGCCGTCTTTTCCCTCAGCCGCCCCGCAAGACGTGGCGGCTTGATCTTGCGGGGCGGCGGAGGGAAAAGAGTGCGTCCGTTATGGACGCACGGCCCGCGAACGTTGGGCACCGATCGCGGGCCTAAGCCCCCCTTGGCACGGCTGTGGTACTGCCATGAAAATCGGGCCCCCAGATGCCTCAAACGGCCCTCTGCAGCCCGTTTCACAACGGCAGCGAGCAGGTGTGTTTGCTGCCGTGTTGAAACGTGCGTGAAGGCCCGGCCGCTCGGCCCATCGGCCTTGGAGAATCAGCGCTCGCCGTAAAAAATGGCGAGCGGCAATTCGTGGCGTGGGTCGGGCGTGGGGGGCGGGGGGAGAATAGCGGGAGGGTGTGAAAAATGTCGGGAGGCCCTCCCGCTATTCTCCCACCCGGCGTGGGGGGTGGATAATCGCGCCCCTTTTCCCTGAAGGACATTTAAGTGGTTTATTTGTGACAATCTTACCTTATGGTTTGAACCAACAAATCACCAGATCAATTTTATTCAATTTCCCTATCTGACCTGGCGAGATTTGATCTCATAAACCTTTTCAGCTAATTTTCTCATAGTAGAACCATTACACTATCATACTCAGCAGCATTTCCATTATTAACCTGGATAACATGAACACATATCATACAGCTTGTCGAGTGCAACAGGCTTTCAGCAGCAGATACTTGCTTCCCTGTAACCCAATTAGGGTAGCGCCTAAGCTATAATAATCCATCTACATCTCCTGCTGTCTCTTGCTAATGCCTTCCAGCCACACTTATCCCAATGGACAGAGATTGTTGAGGAGCGAGGCAATGGATGGTGATGAAAATTTATTATCACAACTTTTGTAGGTCTGTGTATCTGGAACCCTGAACCTTTCTCTTCTACTTCATGAAGAACTTTTGCTGAACTGTCGCCACCGAAGCTGGCCACTTCCCGACATAAAATGGAACATTGAGTTGCATGCAGGGAAAATTGGACAATGACAGAGAGGCAAGCAGGTTGCAGAATCTCTCTGTGGATTCTATCTGTGAAGAAACCAGACAGCATAGAAACTAACAAGCTGCGCATATTAATTGAGCGATTCCCGGTGATTCCCGAGCACAATGGACACAACAATTAGAAGAGATTGAAACATTCTATAGCAGGTCAGACATCCCGGCACCAGTGGAGTCTGAAACAAAAGGACACAAACAAGGTAGAAAGAACCGCCCAGTGATCGAGGAACAGCCCCGCTATTGGGGAAATTCAAATCAATCGATTGGGAAGAGACCCAATCGATTGCAAGTTTATAGAGGGTCCGCCCAGATGGGCACGAAACCCAAAACAGTACAAGACAGAGACCCCAACCCCAGCTCTCACTCTTAGCCAGCCCTCCGCTCTCTTAGCCGGCCCTCCCAGCAGAACATCTTTGCAGGAGCTCTCCAGGAACTTGGACGTGAGAAGGAGAGACCTGGCCAATTGCTACACCGACAAGTGTCATACAACGCACGCTATGAGAGTAGACACTCCTGACCCCTTTAGTCCACACCTACTGGAAGCCCCTGCGGATCCAGGACAAAGCAAGAGGCCATTGTTCCCTGATCCGGCGTTCCCTTATTCCCGATAAGTATTGGCCTAGTAGTGGTAGGAACAGTTTAGTCGTAGTATTATGTGCATGAGTAGTAAATAACTGTGTAATAATAAACATGTCTTGTTTTAACTTACTAACTGGTGTATTGAGTCATTGATCTGAACTTTAACTTGAATCTTGTGGCGGTATCATAAAGATACCTGGCGATTCTAGAGCTTAGGAATAAAACAGAGCTAGGTGAGTGTAAAGCACACTCACCCAGAACGAGCAACAGAACCGTGGTCAGGTTTGTGTTGTGAGGAGCCAAGTGCTCGGGACTAGTTTGACACCGGACCAATAGAAACCTAGAGAACCATATTAGTCAATATCCTACTAAAATTAAAAGTTGAGAAATATTAGCAGGAGAAGGCCATTCAGCCCCTCTAACCTGCACCACCATTCAATAATTGATTTGATCGTGACTTCAAATTCATTTCCCTGCCTGGCTCCCCTCCATAACCAATGATTCACATTGTAAGTCAAAAATCTGTCTTAACGCAGCCCTGAATATATTTGTTGATCCATTCTCCACTGATCCTTGGCATAGGGAAATCCAAAGCATTGCTTATGGGCTTGAGAGGAAGGTGGGTGGAGGGATGGAGGGGGAAGCAGGTGGGAAATGATGGGGATGCAGGGATTTTCTCATTCAAAAGCACTCAATGCCTGCTCGAGGAATCCAGTGCAGGAAATGGGGAGTGATACTGAGAGCTACCCCCGCCCTTCGTGCTGACCACCTTTCCTCCTTCTCTGCAACCCCCACCCCATGACAGCCCTTACTCTCCCTCCATCCGGCCATCTCCAACTCACATGTGGCCTGCAGCCATTTGTGTTCCTGCGTTGGGTGGACGGGTTGCCAGCAGCTGCCACTGCTCCCACTGGCACTACTGAGACAAAGAATAAAGAACAACAAAGAACAATACAGCACAGGAACAGGCCCTTCGGCCCTCCAAGTCAGCGCCGATCACATGTCCTATCTAGACCAACCAATGTAGTTTTCTATATCACGTCTATTCATTAGTAATTTGGGGCAGCACGGTAGCATGGTGGTTAGCATAAATGCTTCACAGCTCCAGGGTCCCAGGTTCGGTTCCCGGCTGGGTCACTGTCTATGTGGAGTCTGCACGTCCTCCCCGTGTGTGCGTGGGTTTCCTCCGGGTGCTCCGGTTTCCTCCCACAGTCCAAAGATGTGCGGGTTAGGTGGATTGGCCATGCTAAATTGCCCGTAGTGTCCTAAAAGTAAGGTTAAGGGGGTGTTGTTGGGTTACGGGTATAGGGTGGATACGTGGGTTTGAGTAGGGTGATCATTGCTCGGCACAACATCGAGGGCCGAAGGGCCTGTTCTGTGCTGTACTGTTCTATGTTCTATGTTCTATGTGCCTATCCAGATAAATCTTAAAGGTCGCAAAGGTATCTGCCTCAACCACCTCACTTGGCAGTGCATCCCAGGCCACCACCACCCTCTGTGTAAATAACTTCCCCCGCACTGAACCTATTCTCCATCATCTTGAACTTGTGCTCCCTTTTAATTTTCAATTCTCCCCTGGGAAAAAGCCTCCAACTGTTCACCCTATCTATACCCCTCATAATTTTGTAAACTTCTATCAGGTCGCACCTCAGCCTCCGTCTCTCTGGAACGAACAATCCCAGTTTATTCAATTCTCCTCGTAACCAATACCCTCCATGCCAGGCAACATACTGGTAAACATTTTCTGTACTCTCTCCAAAGCCTCCACATCCTACTGGTAGTTTGATGACCAAAATTGGATACAGTATTCCAAATGTGGCCGAACCAACATTCTATATAACTAGAACATAATTTGCGAGCTTTTATACTCAATACACCATCCAATGAAGGCAAGCATGCCTTTTGCTTTCTTTACCGCCATTTCCACCTGTGCTGCCACTTTTAAGGATCTATGGACCTCCACACCCACATCACTCTGTGTCTCTATGCTCCTAATGGTTCTGCCATTTATTTTATAGTTCCCACCTGGATCGCATCTAACAAAACGCATCGGGCGGAATTCTCCGCTCCCCAGTGGGAGAATCGCGGGAGGGCCGGGTGACTAACGGCATGCCGCCCTGGCACCCCCCGCGATTCTCCCACTCCCCGCTCGAGGAATCGCCGGTCGCCGCTTTTCCCGGCGACCGGCGATTCTCCGGCCCGGATGGGCCGAGCGGCCTGACGTTCCCGACCTGTTCACGCCGGCGGCAACCACACCTGGTGGCTGCCATCGTGAACATGGCGCCAAAGTTTTGTTTGTGGCTTGTGAGGGGCAGAGAGGGGAGTGAGCATCACGGCCGTGCTCAGGAGGGGACTGGCCCGCGATCGGTGCCTACCGATCATCGGGCTGACGTCTCCAAGAGACGCACTCTTTCCCCTCCACCGCCCCGCAAGATCAAGCCGCCACGTCTTGCGGGGCAGCGGAGGGGAAGACAGCAACCGCGCATGCATGGGTTGGAGCTGGCTATCCTGCGCATGTGCGGCTGACGTCACTTAGGCGCCGCCGTCGCGTCATTCTCGGCGCGCCGCCTTGATGCGTCAAGGCCCGGCAGCCAATATTTACGGAGTGCCGCTCCTAGCCCCCTGGGGGCGGTGAATAGGGTGTGAGGAGCGGCCTCTGAGGCCGTCGTGAAACTCGGCCGAGCTCACGACGGCCTTCCCGATGCCGCGTTGGAGCGGAGAATTCCGCCCATCACCTTGCATTTGTCCGGGTTAAGTA
Source organism: Scyliorhinus canicula (assembly GCF_902713615.1). Lineage (NCBI taxonomy): Eukaryota > Metazoa > Chordata > Chondrichthyes > Carcharhiniformes > Scyliorhinidae > Scyliorhinus > Scyliorhinus canicula. The sequence goes on from NC_052155.1 coordinate 29,203,364, forward strand.
CCATCTGCCATTTCGTCACCCAATTTTGCAGCCTATCTGTATCCTGCAGTATTATCTGACATCTTCATCACTATCTACAACTCCGGCAATCTTAGTATCATCTGCAAACTTGCTATTCAGACCCGCTATGTTTTCTTCCATGTCATTTATATATATTAGAACTAGTAGAGGTCCCAGAACTGACCCCAGCAGAACACCACTAGTTACAGACCTCCATGAGTAGCTGTCATCCTCTGATTGGGCGGCAGCTTTTGAGGGGGGTGAGATTTCCACTTCTGGGGTTTTTGATTCTGGTGAGCGATACTTAATTCAGCAGGACTTCCCAAAAGAAGGCAACATGGGCCACGCTGGCTTTCCACTTGGTAGAAGATACCCTCGTCACATCCAGTAAATAGTGTCCAGCACTTCATCCAAAAAAGCCCTTTGGCGATACCTATTGGAAATAATGCTATCCGGCACACCATTCGCTTAAATCTTGTAGATCAGTCTGAAGCTCCCCACAGCCGGAGATGTTTTGGCTGAATGCTGGTGGATAAAGTAAACTAAAACAATGCAAAGTATTCAGATCCAACAATAGCTTAGCAGACTAGTCGCATTCTTCAGACAGGTTTACCACAAATAACTAACATCAGACAAGTACTAATATTTATCTGATAAAGTATGTAAACATATTGCATTATAGTATTCTCAGCAAATAGGATCCAACAAATTCTTGTGTTTTCTTTCAGTCCTTTCTCAGACATCAGACACCTTACACAGCACGAACTCTTCCAACAGTACACATTCTGTCATTTTTTTCATACGTGCAAACAGCAGATAACGATTGAGTTTGGGATGTGAGAAAACTTATAAAGATGTGGAACAACAGAGTTTATCCTAAATGTATTGCTCAATGCTTCTTTAAGCACACACATCTCCCAACATGGTTTGTTGTTGAAAGACCTTTGGAATTATGAATAATAGCTTTATAATTCTCAGGTGAGAATCACAAATGCAGGAATTTGTCTGCTTAACATCTTTGTCAATACTGAGCTCCTTGAAAGCCTTGCAAAATGTGACGTTTACTTCACAAAACCCAGCCAGGATGTACAAACAATGAATCGCTCAGGGTACCTTGAATTAGATTTGTTAATTCATATATATCTTTCCCTGAAGTCCTTGAAGATCTTTTATTGATTCTGCCTGCAGGCAAACACTTTTCCTCCTGAACCAGCATTTTAAACTGTATTTTTATAGCACTTTATAAGAGTCTCCTGACTGACTGGGCCTTCCTCTGCAATGACTCTGCAATGTTCATCTACGTTGAGGCCACATCCCTTAATGGCTGGGGCATGATGTCAAGGCCCGCAGCCATGGTCGTCACAAACTGAGCCATGCTTTGAACATCGCCACTCAACATGTGGGCATCATGCTCCAGGTTTTCCACTGCGGTCGCCACCCTAGCAGTGTTGAACTCTGTGCCACGTATTGCCGTCACCATCTCCCCCGCCTTCAGCCATTGGGTCTCCTACAATTGGCTTTGCAGTCATTGAAATGTCGCTGACACCCCCTCCTGAATTTCCTGACTGCGTCCTGTCATCTGCATCAGCTTTGGGAGAAACTTGTCCAGAGGCTCAGCATCTGGCTGGGACCCAGCTGTGTCCTAGGATCAAGCAGACCTCCGACTTCTATCTCCCTCGGATGTTATTGCCTTCACCTGATGTGCATCAGCAGCTGTGTGGTGCTCACCAGATTGTGCCCAACAAGCCTGTCCACTCATGTCGCCCACCGAGGTGTGTGTCTCTGTGCTGGTGGAAGGCACAGGTGACACCTGCAATGCCTCGCTGGTGGTCTCCTGGGAGCTCTCCTCCAAGGTGTTCTCTTGGGTGGCAGGGGGAATGGCGGGGGAGCGGGGACACTCCAGATGGCCCAGCCCCATCAGATGGTGATCCTGTGAGACATGTGGTCAGTGAGGGGGAAGGATCATTTTGTCTCACATCAACAATGCATTTGAGACAGGTCATTTGGGTGAAGGGGCAATGGATCCTCACAACTCTGGCGCAAGCCAACCTCACTGGCAATGACTTCTCTCTTCTCGGGACACTGCACGATTTCCAGGGCCCATTCCTCAAAGGCGGCGAGGATTCAAATATCTAGGATTCCTGCCCCTGTCTTGGCCCTTTTCTGTTTATTATGGGCTATCTTCTCCTGCAGCGACAAAGATAGCAGCATTGTGAGCTTCATGCTTGATGGGTTGGGGGGTTAGGGGGGCCTATAGCAGGTGGCGTGTGTGGGCACCGCTCCTGGACATGAATGGGTTATACTAGTGGGTGCCCAGGGTTCTGAGGAACAAGCAAGAAGATCAGATGTGGGGAGGGTGTGAGCTTTCAGGCAGTCAATCAGGGGGTGGCGGGGGGAGCTTTTTTTTTACGAATTTGAAGGGTGGCAGGCAGAACTTGTGCCAGGAAAGGGGTGTTAACTTATCCTTGCAACTCGCTGGACGTTTTGGGGCGAGATTCTCCGGCCGCATTCGCCCAGCCACTGGAGAGGCCAATGGATTTTCCATTGTCGGAGTCTCATCCGTGGCGTTCTTACGGCGGGCGCGGCGGAAGAATCCAACCATTGATTTTCTTTCAACATTGGATGGCAGTCCTCCTGGTCATGCTGCCCGCACTGACAGCCGCTGCCACTGTCTGCCAGGCAGCTTTGCTCATCCTGCTGGTCCTCTAACCCCCTCGGGGGAACAGAGCGTGACGTCTGTTCAGGGTCTGTTTGAGGTCGGGGGAAGCCTTGTGAGGTCAGCATCCCCAAAGCGAGGAGCAGGTTTGCGCACTTGCCATGCTAGGAGTGAGTGGTGAGGGAGCATTTAGCAGCAGCTCTCCCTTGTTAGTAGTGAGCAGCGGAGATGGGAGTCGGGTGAATCAGACGGCGAGGGAGCCAGTAATGTCGAGAAACGCGTGGATTCATTTTTGGCACGAAGTGTCGTTGAATGCATGCCACGATCCTTCCAACGCAGCCTTCGCGAAATTCCCTGACAAAACCGAACTTTAAATTTGGTCTATGTCATGATATGCAAACATGCAACCAATGAACACTCAGAATAGGACACAACCAATGGGCAGTCAGGACACTCAGAGGTGGCATCACCACAAGGGGGCATGACATAAACACTATAAAAGGGATGAGGCACTCACACCCTGTATTTTATATTCCACCATATTGTGATCGCTCCTTCCAAGAGGATCCCTAACTATGAGAACATTAATCAATCCTGTCTCATTACATAGGACCAGATCTAGGACCACTTGTTCCCTTGTAGGTTACATTACATACTGTTCCAGGAAACTATCGTGGATACATTCTATAAACTCCTCCTCAAGGCTGCCTTTACCGACCTGGTTAAACCAATCGACATATCGATTAAAACCCCCATGATAGCTGCTGTACCATTTCTACATGCATCAGTTATTTCTTTGTTTATTGCCTGCCCCACCATGACGTTACTATTTGGTGGCCTATAGACTACTCCTATCAGTGACATTATTGCCTTACTATTCCTGATTTCCATCCAAATGGATTCAACCTTATCCTCCATAGCACCGATGTCATCCCTTACTATTGCCCGGATGTCATCCTTAAATAACAGAGCTACACCACCTCCCTTACCATCCACTCTGTCCTTCCGAATAGTTTGATACCCTCGGATATTTAACTCCCAGTTGTGACCATCCTTTAACCATGTTTCAGTAATGGCCACTAAATCATAATCATTCACGAAGATTTGCGCCATCAACTCATTTACCTTATTCCGAATACTACGAGCATTCAGGTAAAGTACACTTACGTTGGCTTTTATACCTCTGTTTTGAATCTTAACACCTCGATCAGTAACCTCTCCTAAGTTATATTTCCTCTTAACTTTTCTCCTAATTTTCTTTGTCGTTGAACCCATATCTTCAAATGACAACCTGCCGCGTCGCGTACCATTTATGTTTTTACTTCCCGTTTTATTCCGTTTAGTATTACTGGGCCTATTCACTGAGCTCCAATCAGTCACTGTACCTTGTACTGTTGCTCTTTTTGATTTTTGACTATGGCTTCTCTGTCTTACACTTTCCCCCTGACCTGCCTTTTGTTTCTGTCCCTGTTTTACTACCTTCCAACTTCCTGCATTGGTTCCCATCCCCCTGCCACATTAGTTTAAACCCTCCCCAAGAGCACTGGCAAACGCCCCCCCCCCCCCCCCAGGACATTGGTTGCCTGCCCAGGTGCAGACCATCCGGTTTGTACTGGACCCATCTCCCCCAGAACCGGTTCCAATGCCCCAGGAATTTGAATCCCTCCCTCTTGCACCATCTCTCGCGCCACGCATCATCCTATCTATCCTGATTTTCCTACTCTGACTAGCTCGTGGCACAGGTAGCAATCCTGAGATAACTACCTTTGAGGTCCTACTTTTTAGTTGAACTCCGCTTGTAGGACCTCATCCCGGTTTTTACCTATATCATTGGAGCCTATGTGCACCAAGACAGCTGGCTGTTCACCCTCACCCCCCCCCCCCTCCCCCCCAGAATGTCCTGCAGCCGCTCCGAGACATCCTTGACCCTTGCACCAGGGAGGCAACATACCATCCTGGAGTCTCGATTATGTCCGCAGAACCGCCTGTCTATTCCCCTGACGATTGAGTCCCCTATCACTATAGCCCTGCCATTTTTCTTCCTGCCCTGCTGCGCAGCAGAGCCAGCCACGGTGCCATGAACCTGGCTGCTGCTGCCTTCCCCTGGTGAGCCATCTCCCTCAACAGTATCCAAAGCGGTATATCTGTTTTGCAGGGAGATGATCGCAGGGGACACCTGCACTGCCTTCCTACTCTTGCTCTGTCTTTTGGTCACCCATTCCCTGTCTCCCTCACCAATCCTAATCTGCGGTGTGGCCAACTCACTAAACGTGCTATCCACAACCTCCTCAGTAACCCCCCTCCCCCCTTTCGACCACCCCTTTCATCCCCCCAACCTTAATGAAAGCCCCATGGTGAGCTTGTTTCCACTGGCGGGTGAAAGCAGAACTAGGGGGGCTTAGCCTCAAAATAAAGGGAAGTAGATTTAGGACTGAGCTTAGGAGGAACCTCTTCATCCAAAGAGGTGAATCTATGGAATTCCCTGTCCAGTAAAGCAATTGAGGCTCCTGCATTAAATGTTTTCAAGGTAAAGATAGATAGTTTTTTGAAGAATAAAGAAATAAAGGGTTCTGGTGATCATGGGGGAAAGTGGAGCTGAGTCCACAAAAGATCAGCCATGATCTCATTGAATGGCGGAGCAGGCTCGAGGGGTTAGATGGTCTACTCCTGCTCCTAGTTCAATGTTCTTATGTTCATACCCCCACCTTCAACCCCCCAAACTTCACACTCCCTACACCCCGCTCCCCCCTTTCATGGACATGGCCCCCCTCAGGGCCTGACCCTTGACAGTGCCAGCCTGGCACCTATGCACCTTGGTACTGCCAGCCTGACACCCGGAAGGTGCCCCAGGCACCCGGACAGTGCTAATCAGGAACCCTGGCACTGTCAGGTTAGTGCTGCCAGGGTTCCTTGGTGCAAGGGCAGTGCCCGGGAGCTGATCTCCTCTGCCCCTACCAAAGGACCTTTGTCCCTATTGGGAGAATCTCGCCCTCTATCTTTCAGGGAAGACTATACAGGCTGGGCCCCAGCCCCTTGGAATAGTGAAGACTAAGGGATGACCTGACAGAGATCTATAAAATTGTGAAAGAGTTTGATATGGTCTGTTATGTAGAATCTTATCAAGTGCCTCTGGAAGCCCATATAAATATCTGGGGTTATTGAAAACTTGCTCAAAGATGATGGTTCTTCTGTGGTGTTAACAGATAGAGATTTTTATTGGGTCCATAAGACCAGAAGACATAAGAGCATAATTAGGCCACTCGGCCCATCGGGTCTGCACCGCCATTCAATCATGGCTGATATTTTTCTCATCCCCATTCTCCTGCCTTCTCCCCATAACCTCTGATCACCTGTTGCCCCCAGTTTCTGCTGCCACCAACATGTTTTCCAAGTGCTGTTCCCATTGTTTGCTCCTTAACAATCAACTGTTTTCCGCCTTTCTATCCCGAACATGCTTGGCTGTTCCAACTTCATCCAAACTGTTGTTGAAAACTCACCACTATTCTTAGAATTCCCCCTATACAAAAAAGGGCCAACATTCTAAATGGTGAACAGGGATTCTCACTCCTTGACTCCGATGCAGGCTTCGGTGGGTGCTATTCAGGTCAAACTATATTTTCAAGTTATCCCCCGGTATAACCCAAACCTTCACCGAAGATTTCATCTACTTACCACTTAGTAGCATCAATTCTGGGTCCCGCATTGCTAAGCAAGTAAAGTAGACATAGGAATAACCACTGTTTCAGGTTAAATTAAGTTATTTTATTATTATATTTTTTCTTTTAAAAGCTACAATCACATTCTTTACAGAAAGGTAAAAAGATCTTGCTTCTGGATCCTTCTGGTTGGTTGAAGGGACCTTCAGGCCCAACTTGACAATCAATCTTCTTTAAAGTCTAGACTTCTTTAGATGTATTCGCTGGTGAGCTCGGTTGCTATGTCTTGTCTTTGCCATGACCGAGACCGAGCTGGCTGTAAGCTGACTCTGCTTCTCTTGTTCCTTCTCTCCTTCTCTCTGAGTTCTGGTTCTGGTTCTGCTCTGGTCCCTGGGTTTATATTCTCTTTCTAACAGTTATTAGGTTTTTATGACCTCATGGTAAAGTAACTATTATTTCATTTTGATTGTAAAAAGTGTATTTGATCTGAACATTCTAATACAACTAAGTATTTATTTTGGGCATGGCCTCAGACCTCAGATCTGATTACATTGCTTCCTTTGTGATGTTCAAAGTTCCTTTATGATATTCAAAAATGCTTTGGTTTCAAGAGGTGTTACTTTTAATTCCTGTCATTTCTATAGTTTTATTTTCCAATTGTGTCCCCAGCTCATAACTTTGATTTTAGCTTTAAATTATGTTTCCCGTACACAGGTTGTCTCCAATTTTCTTTAATTTACCTGATATCGGCAGAACTTCACACTTAGAATTGTCAGCAAATTCAACTGAACCTCATCCTTTCCTTTCCAGCTGTTTACTAAGGTAGTTAATTTCAATGAAGGTGTGAAACATTGCTTTTAGCTGTATGTTAAAATCCACTTAGTTTTAACTTGAAAGGTTTACATTTATCACCAACTCAACTGAAACTCTCATCCATGCTTTTCCAGATGCTTACAAAGATAGTTACTTTCAATGAAGGTGTGAACCATTGTTTTTAGCTTCATCCAAGAATCCTGTGTGTTTGCTAAGCCTGCTTGAGAGAAAGAATCTGCATTTTATAATCCTGCTCTTTGCAGCTGCTGTTAACCCTTCATGGGATCGTTCCCTGTATCCTCTGATGTTTCTCTCAGACCAGATATTGCCAGACTTCCATGTTTCAAATGACACATCTTTCCATATTTTCAAATACAAAACCCAAAAGGAAGCCAAACGCTAATGGAAGTTGGTAAGCTAATGGAGCACATTGCTGGCTCATAACTCAAGCCAAATAACATGATGGACACTGACATTGTGTCACAGTTGTGATTTTCTAAATTCTACAGGAAGTAAGACACATTCTACATCAAGGCATTGCAAATCATGCCTGTTATGAACCGTTCAGATATTCAACACCAGGTAGCAACTCCTTCCACTTATCAGAAGAAACCCCCACGCACATACCATCTTGCAGTCCACTGACCCAGACTAGTTACCAATTAACCTCCCACTGCTGTCACCTAGGCAACCTCAGAATACAACATCTTCAGGGATCTCATCTCAAAGGAGTGAATCACTCTGAACCAATCTTACAAGCAAGTCTTGCAAAGTTGCCAGAATGCATGAAAAAAAAGATTTCGTATCAAATTCCTGTTGCGACACAAAAGGCTATTTTATAAACACTAAACCTCCTCAGTCGGTTTAAATATCCACACACGTTTGGAAGACCTCCACCTTTTTTTCTAACTGCTAAGCAATGCAAGATGATAGAAAGGTATAACAGATGAAATTGGGGTCGGAAATCTTTGGTACGAGGTTGTTCCTTCTACTTCAATGGTAACATTAACCTCCTCTTTGAATTGGCTGAACCTGGTGAATTGTCCGCTGGTAGGAACCTCCGTTCTGCTGGCAGCGAACCCCTGCCCATGGGTTTGCTGGCAGTGTCGGGTGGCTACTATTGGTCAGCGGCAGAAAGGAGAATCCCCCTGACCAACAACGATACGCCACCCACCACAAAACACATGGCTGGGGAGGTGGAGATAACAGCATTTCACGCAAATTATGTTTGATTTGATGATGCCATTTCAGATCATAGTGCAGCATTAATTGCTGCTATGTGTAATCTTTGTTTCTATCTTTTTGATCGATAGACAGACAAGTGGGCGAGATTCTATGGTTGCCATGAAGAAAGTTGTTGAATTCAACATGGATTGAACTGAATGAACTGACTAAAACACATAGAAGAAAAACATCTCTGTAAAAGATCATCTTGACTCACACAAGCTTGATTGTTTACCCTTTGATCTTTCACAGGATGTGGGCATCACTGGCTGGGCCAGCAATTACTGCCCATCCCTGAGGGCATTTAAGAGTCAACAACATTGCTGTGGGTCTGGAGTCACATGTGGGCCAGACCAGGTAAGGACAATAGATTCCCTGAAGGACATTAGTGAACCAGATGGGTTTTTGCAACAAGCGACATGGTTCATGGTCGCCTTTAGACTTTTTTTTCTATTCCAGATTTTCACTGAATTTAAATTTCACCATCTGCCATGGTGGGATTCGAACGCGGATCTCCAGAGCAAGACTGTGTCTCTGGATTACTACTCCAGCAACAATACCACTATGCCAATGCCTCCCCTTTGAGAAGGTGGTGCTGAACCACATTGTTGGATGTGGCATTCAATGTGTTGCAAGGAAGAGAGCTCAAGGATTTTGATCCAGCACTAGTGAAGGAACCACAATCTGGAGGGGAACTAGCAGGTAGGTCATCTTACCCTTAAGACCCATTTGCATTCATTTACATCCCCCCACTGGCGCGCGGGCTTGAACCTCGATCATGCTGCCAGCAGGGGTCAGAATCACATTCTGATTGATGCCCGCCAACACCTGATGCTGATCCCAATTTTCCGATTCTCCGTCGAATCAGCGACCCCGCTTCCGGTGATAGAGAATCCATCCCATCATGTCAGGAATCCGCCGACTGAACCTTCACTGAACTGCTTCCAATGCAATTATACCCTTTCTTAAGTAAGGAGACCGAATATGATGCTAGATGTGATGTCAACTATTTCAACACTTCCCCCTTCAATAAATGCCAATATTCATATGCCTTCCTAATCATTGTTGACAGATCCTTGGTAAGTTACTGCAGTGTATCTTTTATATATATATATATGTGTATAATACCCGCTGCTGTCAGTATGTTGGTGGTCGAGGGAGTGAACTTTGAATGTGGTGGATGGGATGCCAATCAAGCAGGCTGCTTTGCCCTGGATGGTGGTGAGATTCTTGAATACTGCTGGAACTGAAGTTATCCAGGCAAATGGAAGGGATTTCATTACATTTGTGCCTGGTAGATGCGAATGGACAGGCTTTGGGGAGTCTGGAGGTGAGTTACTTGTCACAGAATTCCCACCCTTTGCCCTACTCTTGTAGTCACAATGTTTTGATGGTTAGTCCAGCTCTATTTCTGGTCAATGGTAATCCCCAAAATGGTGATAGTGGGGATTCAGTGATCGTAATGCCATTGAATGAGGACATAATTAGATTTTCCTGGCATTTGTGTGGCATGAATGTTAATTGTCACTTATCAGCCTAAGCTTGAATGCTGTGCAGTTCTTTCTGTACATAGGCAATGACTACTTAAGTATCTGAGGAGTCATAAATGGTACTGAACATTGTGCAATCATCAGTAATTATCATCACTCTGACTTAATGATGGAGGGAAGGTCTTTGATGAAGTAGCTGAAGATGGTGGTCACCACGCTGAGGAACTCTTCTAGAGATATCCTGGAACTGAGATGATTGACCTCAAACAATCATAATCATTTTGTTATTTGTTATGTATGACACAAACCAGTGGAGAATTTTCCATTGACACAAGTTTTACCAGAAGACACACTGACAACACATCAATGGGAGTACAAGTCTGAATATGCAACCTCCTGTTCAAGTGCACACATCTCAACTATTGAAGGAAAAAACCTGGGAACACACTAATGATGAACAGAAACCAAAAACAGTAAATTTAATTTGTTTTACATTTGGTGCAAATAGGCTATTAAACATGTTAGGAACTTTTCTGCACTTTATCCTTATTAAGATGTTTACAATTTTATTCCAGCCCTATCAAATCCATAATTACACCTTTATTAACAATTACATAAACCTTTACCTTCCTGTTCTTAACTATCACAGAGTCAAATGTCAACATTCTGTATAGACGCTTCAATGGTTTATTTTACCAATCTTCCGATGCGGACAATCCATGAGAAAATTACTGGAGAAAGATTATGATCAACAATTAAATCAATGTTTTATAATGCAAGTTAAACATTGAATAAAGGCGAATGCAATCTCTTCTAATGAAAACAGCAACAAATGTCACATTGAGTTTTGTACTTGTCTTTCCATCTATTAAGCAGCATCCTGGTGAGTCTCCTCTACCCTCTATTGCTTTAATAGCCTTCTCACAGTGTAGAACTTAAAAATGCATGCGGCATTCCAACTGTGACCTTATGCAGGTCTTGTATAGATTCACCATTACATCATGTCTCTTATATTTTATGCCTCTTGCAGTATAGCCCAATATTCTATTAGGCTTTTTAATAGCTCTATTTACAAAGTGCTGCTTTTATTGTCTTGTAAACCTAAAGGTCCAAATTCTTCTGTTCTTCAACCTTCCTTCATGTTGCTTGATTGCCTTGGGGAGTCAAAGAGGAACTTTTCAGAATTTTTCTTGAAATTGGTCATATTTTCCTTTTGAATGATTAAGGGGGTGAGCATTGATAAGCCTCAAGGCCATTTCTATTCATTTCTTAGATTCATCATATTGCGTTACTTCATGCTTCCATTAGAGGAATCGGAACCTCTGACATCATTATTCATAGCTCCAGGCGACAACATGGATGCCAAGGTGCATGTTGCCACAGCAACGCGGACTCGATGGGGTGGTTGGCTAGGTTGGCTGGATACAGGGGAAGCAAGGTGACACAGTAGGCTACCTCGTGCCGCCGAGGTCCCAGGTTCGATTCCGGCTGTGGGCCACTGTCCGTGTGGAGTTTGCACATTCTCCCCGCGTCTGCGTGGGTTTTGCCCCCACAGCACAAAGATGAGCAGGGTAGGTGGATTGGCCACGCTAAACGTGCCCCTTAATTCGAAAAAATGAATTGGCTACTCTAAATTTATAAAATAAAAACATTGGCTGGACAGCCCACATGGATCAGATTAGTGCCAAGAATACAGGCTTTGATTCTCCGTTCCATAGGGGTATATTCTAGACATGCCTCCTCGCCCTACCTGTGTTGATGCTGTGGGACAGATCTGCCTTCAGGCCATGAATTCAAGAGGAGGATAAATAATTATTGCATGAACATAAAGCATGAAAGTCACACAAACTATGTAAGTGTTCAGCCACTGATCTTGTTAACATAGCTTCTTACATTGTGGCCCTTGAAATGTTTTAAATCATGCATGTCATTGAGCTAAAGAGTATTTTTCAAAAAGCTTGAGGTAGTTTCTCTCAATCTGTGTCACTTACCAACTCTGCTGGGCAGCAGGGTAGCATGGTGGTTAGCATAAATGCTTCACAGCTCCAGGGTCCCAGGGTCCCAGGTTTGATTCCCGGCTGGGTCACTGTCTGTGGAGTCTGCACGTCCTCCCCCTGTGTGCGTGGGTTTCCTCCGGGTGCTCCGGTTTCCTCCCACAGTCCAAAGATGTGCGGGTTAGGTGGATTGGCCATGCTAAATTGCCCGTAGTGCCCTAATAAAAAAAAGTAAGGTTAAGGGGGGGGGTTGTTGGGTATAGGGTGGATACGTGGGTTTGAGTAGGGTGATCATGGCTCGGCACAACATTGAGGGCCGAAGGGCCTGTTCGGTGCTGTGCTGTACTGTTCTATGTTCTATGTTCTTCTTCTTTACATTTGAGATAAATGAACATTTGGTATCAAAATTGGAATTTAAAAATTTTTTTTTTTTTTTACAGAATTTGGGCATCGCTGGCTAGGTCAGCATTTCTTGCCTATCCCTAATTGCCCTTAGAAGGTGGTGGGGGTCTGCATTCTTGAACTGCTGCATTCCATGAAGTGTAGGTACACCCACAGTGCTATTAGGGTGGAAGTTCCAGGATTTTGACCCAGCGACAGTGAAGGAACAGTGATATATTTCCAAGTCAGAGTGGTGAATGTCTTGGAGGGGAACATCTCGGCACTGGCGTTCCAATCTATCTGTTGCCCTTGTCATTTTATATGGTAGTGATCGTGGGTTTGGAAAGTGCTGCCGAAGGAGCCTTGGTAAGTTTCTTAGTGCATCTTGTAGATGATACACACGAGTGTTCCTGAGCGTCAGTGGTGGAGGGAATTAATGTTTGTGGAAAAGGTGCCAATCAAGCGGGGTTCTTTGTCCTTGATGGTGTCCAGCTTCTTGAGTGTTGTTGGAGCTGCACTCATCCCGGCAAGTGGAGAGTGACCTGTGCCTTGTGGATAGTGGACAAGCTTTGGGGAGTCAAGGGGTGAGTTTCTCGCTGCAATGTTCTTAGCCCCTGACCTGTTCTTGTAGCCATAGTATTTACATGGCTAGTCCAGTTCAGGTTTTTCAGGTTAGGAGGGGTTATTGGGTTACGGGAATAGGGTGGAAGTGAGGGTTTAAGTGGGTCGGTGAAGACTCGATGGGGCGAATGGCCTCCTTCTGCTCTCTATGTTCTATGTAAGAAGGTTTTGGTCAGTGGTAACCTTCAGGATGTTGAGAGTGGGAGATTCAGTGATGGTTCCATTGAATGTCATGTGGCGATTGTTGGATTCGCTGTTATTGGAAATGGTCATTGCCTGGCACTTGAATGGCACATGTCCCAGGTGCAGATGGACATTGTTGTAGCGCACCAGAGCTTGGCCCATTCACAAAGGCTCATGGCAGAGGGCATCATGAGAATTGGCTGGGTGCTGCCGGACCTTCGTCGGTCACAGAGGGGCATGACTAAGGCAGTGAGGGGCATGACAGGGGGAAGAGCACACATAGTAAACAATCATAATTAAACATTTTTGCACCACCAGCCCGGTCTACCTCATGGACGTGAAGGAGGGGCTGGGTTTTGTGCGGTGGTTGAGTGGGCCGGGGGGTGATGGGGCGAGGAATATGGGAGTGGGCGCAGGACACCCATGACACATGAAAGAGCCACATGCTTATACCCTCACCGAGAAGTGGCAAGGCATGGGAGCAGCATGATGGCATCCTCAATGTTTTGGTCCTAACCGTTCACCCTCTTCCGCAAAATCCCTCCCCCGCTTTGAGATCATGTAGTCTGCACTGTATCCCTGTACCCATCATCCGGCCTGTTATGTGCGGAGCCTCTATCCTCACCACCCATCCATGCAAACTGAAGTACTGGCGGCTGCCACAATCAGTGTAAGCAATAGGCTCCGTGGCCCCTGTCCTGTTTCCCACTATGGGGCCTACTGTGGGTTTCATCACTGGGTGAGTCTTGTGCTCTCTACGTAGGAGGGTGCAAACTGGCTGTATGGTGGACATGGCCATACTGTGTGCAGGCATGCGGCTCTAGGCTAAGAGACTAATGTGCGGGCAAGTCCTACAGATGGGAGTAAGGGAGGGATGTGTGCATTTTCTTGGATTTTTGGATTTGGATTTATTGTCACGTTTACCGAGGTACAGTGAAAAGTATTGTTCTGCGTACAGTCCAGACAGATCTTTCCATCCATGAAAAAACGTAGGACATACATAAACACACAATGTAAATATATAGACATAGACATTGGGTGAAGCATACAAAGTGTAGTACAACTCAGTAGAAAAGATGTGTGGAGAGATGTTTTTGAATCTGTTAGCGCGTGTTCTCAGACTTTTGTACCTGCTGTCTGATGGAAGAGGTTGGAAGTGAGAATAAACTGGGTAGGAGGGGGTCTTTGATTATGCTGCCCGCTTTCCCAAGGCAGCGGGAGGGGTAGACAGAGTCAATGGATGGGAAGCAGGTTTGTCTGATGGACTGGGCTGTGTTCACAACTCTCTAGTTTCTTAGGCCGAGCAGTTACCATACCAGGCTGTGATACAGCCAGATAGGATGCTTTCTATGGTGCATCTGTCCTGTGATTTGGAGCCTGTGGTTACACACGTGGTCACAGGGAGCTGGCTATGTTTCCTGGTTGAGCATGCGATGGATGTGATCATGAGCACAGTGGATAGGCAGGGCATGGAGACATCTCGTGATCCTCAAGGGTGGGCAACCTAATAGTGTCACTGGAGAGGCTTTTACTCTGAGTGGGGCTGTGTGTCAAGGAGGGTCCCAAGAGCACCAGTCCTTATTTTGTGGTTAACTCTGCTGATCCCATGCTAACTCTGCTATGGGGCTGCACTTCTAAGGAGGTTACTTAGGGATTCCAACATCTGGCGACTGAGCCAGCCATCCCCTTGAAGATACTGCTGGGATATGAGGGGTGGGCTGGGTGACTAGCCTCGAGAATGTTTGCAGGGTTCTGTCAACAGCTAGGATCCTGTAAATTACTGTTAAAGGGTGGGCTGGGTTTAAATGAATTTATTGTCGCAATGGAGGTCTCCGCCTGGGCCCCCAGATACCGAGAGTATCACCCCGAGTCCACGCTTTTGCTGCCAAGTCATTCCCTACTACTCCCTGAGGTCCAAGCATACACTCCGCAGCAAGCCCGAAAAGATTCAAAGGGTCGCTTTCCTCCTTTCTCCCCCGAAACAGCTATGGCCCCTGGGCTGCGCTTGCAAATACTTTCACTAAATCTCGCAGGCGTGACTTCCCAGTTGTGAGTGATGGAGCATCACCGGGGGGGGGGGGGGGGGGGGGGGGGAGGGTGAAAAGTGGTGTTGGACAATCGGGCTTCGAGCCCATTAATTAAGATTAAGATGCAAATCGGAGCATTGCAAGGATTTGGCGCCTGGTGCCGGCCCCATCGTTTGACCGCCACCTCATTCTCCACCCGATCAGGAAACCTGATACCAGAACCCTGTGATGGAGAATCCAGCCCACAATGTTTAGGCCTCAGCTTCTTTCTCTGGCAGCGAATCACACACACTCACCACTCTCTGGATGAAGAAATGTCTCCTCACCTCAGCAGTGAAGGGGTCTTCATGAAGGGTTCGTCAGTTCAATTGGCTGGGTGGCTGGTTCATGCTGTGGAGCAACCTCAACAGCGCGGGTTCAATTCCCGTGTTGGCTGAGGATACTCAACCTTGTCCCTTGCCTGATGCTTGGTGACCCCTTAATCACCACCAGTCAGTTCTGAAAGAGACAGCATCCTCTGGGACTGTGGTTACCTCTACTAAAATAACTTTATACAGCGTTCCACAGAGGAAGCCTTTAACAATATCCATCTCAATAATTTATGGTTAAAAATTAATGATAAGATTAATAATAAGATGCCATTAATCAAATGGTAATTACTTTGATTTCTTTAGATTTTAACAATTGTGATGGACCTGGCCACCTCGCCTCATAAAATCTAACTTAATGAGCTGATTTTATACATCCTTCTATAGCCTGTGCAATATTGGAAATACTCTGACGAAGTGTCACACGCTATGACACAGTTATTGTGATGATGCGTTCAAAAGAATGGGGCTTCCAGTTACCTGGTATGACAGGGTAATGTTTAGTGTAGTAGAAAATGGAAATTATAAGGTTCTTCTCAGCCTTCAAGGCTTGCTGCTTGTCAAAGTTGTCTGCACTTCAAATCATTGATCATGGCTGTTAGATATCAAGCCAGAATCAGTCGCCCCTACTGTGATAATGGTAGCAGAGAGCACTTACTCCGGAAAGTGGAGCAGGGGTTCTCTTTCCTCACCATCTTTCGAAACTCATCTAGACTGTGACGTGAAGAAAATGGTTGCATTCCAGAAAATACCTCACTGGAGGTGAAGTCTCACCTTAATTATCTACCCAAGAGGGGCAAGGTGGACAAAACACATCGCATCTCTTGTTCATGACCTGATACAATTCCAGCTACCATAATCTGTAACCTCCAAAACAAGATTTTCTTCATCCTAGTCATGCTTAACTATGAAATCCCATTACAAATCCCAATGTATAGTCTGACTCCTTCACTAGCACTCTCCTCTTCTACACAAGCAGGATCAGAACTTCCTATAGGTCATAACTTCCGGATCATTGCCAATGGGATGATGTTACACAGACTCTGAGAAGGTGGAATAGGGTAGTTGTGGAGGTGGGGGGGAGGTTCGAGGAATTGGGGTAGAGGGGCAGGGAATGGGGGGAGTTGTGTGAGGAAGGAGGTGAGATGATGGACAAAGTCTCATTCTATGAAAAGCAGGCAAGGGTAAGACTCTCCCTGGCTCTCTGGGCAAGCCATACCCTCACCGTCGCCTGTCTTCCATCCTCCAACATTCAGCATATAACCAAGAACAGGGCTCTGTCCTTGAAGTGATTGGTAGCACAGATAGGCAGACACTGTAGTTGCTCATGTTATGGCTATTCACAATATTGGAGGATGGCTTGTAGGCCCCGTAGACAATGTACCTTAGCCCCCAAGCCCAGGGTGACCCCTGACCTATGACCCCCAGCCAGGCCCACCCCCCCTCTGCAGATCCCCTCACCACCCATCCCGAGAATGCATGCCGGAGAATGGAAGTGGCTACACACCTCCTTAGCTACGGCTTTTAAAAGGAGTGCGAAAGAACGGCCTTGTGACCTCTCACTGGGAAGCCAGTTAGCTACCGGGAGACCGTGAGTTTGGACTTACATCTCACCAAAGAGATTAACATTGGTCTTAATTGGTGTCAATTGGTGTCTCACCACATTTGGGCAGGATCTGGAGGCCACTATTGGGAGCTGGCCTCTAAGATCACTTACTGATTCACGCCGAGCGCGGATACCGATTTTGGCCGTTAAATCAATCGAAGATCCTGGGCTGGATTCTCCGGTCGCTAATGCCAAAATCGCGTTCGGCGATCGGCCGGAGAATCAAAGTTCTTGGTCGCTTGACACTCCGCCCCTTCCGAAGCGCGCCACATATCGACGGCCTCAGGAAATTTCCTGAGGCCTGCCTCTGATGCTCCGTCCTCGACCGGCTGAGTTCCTGACGGCGACAGTTGCGTGTGGTCTCACCTGTCGGGAACTCGGCGTGGCGGCTGCGAACTCAGTCCAGCGTCACCACAGTTGAGGGAGGGATGATCCAAGGGCAGGGGGAGATTTTATTAGGGGCTGGGGGCACTGTGGGGGGGGGGGGTGGTCCAGGGCCCACGAGCCAGCCGAAGGGGGGGACTATTTTGCAGGCCGGGTCCGCGAGCAGCCTCCGCCATGTAGCATGGCGTGGCCGTTGCAGGCTGCCGCCGTGCGCATGTGCGGCCATAGACCTGGCAATTCTCTGGGCCTAAGCGGCAGCTGGAGCCGGGGGCTCTATTTTGTCGGCCTGCTGGCCCCCAGCAAAACGGGGAATTGGTGCCCGTATTACGCCATTCTTCTGGTATAAAACGGCACTGTTCCCACGCCGGCGTGGGAATATAGCCCCAGAATCGGAGAATCCAGCCCCTTATTCGTTATTTTCAGTCAATACTAAAATTGGATGGGGGACTAAATCGAGACAAGGAGAGGTGTTAGATCCAAGCTTGAATTACTTTGCTGGTGTTGCATATTCTGAGAGCTAGCATCTTAATAATGATCGGCATGCTGACATGCTCTTAAGTCAATATTGCATAGCCCATTTTGGAGGCTACATTTCCCTCTCAAGTAATGGTAGCAAGCAAAAGGTAGTGTGGATGTAAGATTATCAATGAGAGGGACTCCACTCCCGAGAGAAATTACACATTAATGGATCTGCAAAGTAAATTGATTTAGTGAATTACACAAGCCATTTGAAGTTACAAGTTTATTAATAGCTTAGATTACTGAGAGCTCTGTCAAGTATCTACCATAAGTGCAGTGATCACACAGACTGTAAGACAGCTGCAATCCTGACCTCAATGTTCTGTTTTCCGACTGAGATTCATAATAACTTGTGACAGTGCGAGTTTCAGATCTGTACCCCTGGGTGTAAGGAAAAGAATCTGTGGGATGTGATCAAACATTCCTTAGTGTTTCCTATCATCCACTAAGTTGACTAAAAAGTGTTGCTTTGATTTTAGGCATCAAATGCTTCAGTGTGTGATCAGGCAGACGATGTTTGCCAAGTAACTGGTTGTTATTGAAATTGAACTTGAAACACTTTGAGGCAAAATGTTTGAGTTTGTACTGTTATTACTTATTATTTCAACTTCGCCTTTTGGAAGCAATTGGCTCAACGCCGAGGGTGATGAGGGAAGGCCATTCCGCAGAGCCCATGGCAGGAGCAACCAAAAGCAGGTTATTGTGCATATGGGACTTATGCTAGACTTGGCTCTCCATGGCGGTCACTAACATCTCCATGGCAGAATGCAAGGCTTACATGAACCCCTTCACTGCACAACCTCTGCTACCTCCGCTGTATGCTCCCCTACCTTTTGATGCATTGTCCAGTAGGCTTCTTTTGGCTGCTACCCAAGGTCTGTCATCAGTCTGGTGCTCACAAAGGGGCCCAGCAATCCTCTCAATGTTGGGGGCCGCGGCTACCACAGCCTCCTTCAGCTGGTGGGACGTGTCTGTGGTTGCTAGATTGCTCGATTGTACTCCCAATTCTAACCCTCCATAATCCATATGATGGAAGGTGTGGAAGAGGCAGGCGATAGTGCATCTTCTCAGTCAGTGGTGTCATCATCCCCAAGGGTGGAGTCTTCACCCCCTGCTGTGACTGGGGTCTAGGCTCAGGATTGTGACGAGCTGCAATCAAAAAGCCACATTAAGGATCAGCGTAATCTATGAGCACAGCACATTTTCTCACGTGCCTCCTGTTTGCCCATATGTCCACACCAGAATGCAGTCTCACTCTAACGCCTGATCAGTCCAGCCTCACTGTCAGAAATTAATCAGCCACTCTTCTCACATGTTGTCTGAAGTGTCTCTTCAGTCTGGGAACCTTCAGATTGGGCACTCCTCCTCTGGTCCTTGTCCTGTCCTTTGAGTTGGGGGTCTGCCCCTCCTGAATGGCAACATGCAGACTTAGTGACATGTCAAGTGACACCTAACCTCCTTGTCTGCATGCATCCCCATGACAACATTCACTCCCTCCACCGCCGACACACAGTGGCAGTGTGCACCATCTATAAAATTCACCACAGCAGCTCAGTAAGGGTCCTTCAACCGCACCATCCAAATCGCTACACCTAGAAGGAAGGGCAACAGATTTACAGGAACACCATCACCTGCAGGTTCCCTTCCAAGTGTCAGATGGATGCACCTTTAAGAAATGGGTGTTTGTCAAATAGCTGCAGTGATGTCATTGTGTGGGTGGATCTGGGCTCTGCTCTGCTTTTACTTTTGTTTTGAGCTGGCAGCTGCAGTGTGTTTCATTTCGTTTTCAGTGTTGGAGAGCTGCATTCACAGCAAGATGATGTTATGATCTCTCTCTGCAATCTAAAGAATGCTTCCAAATCACTTGATGATTTCAAAGTAATACCTGTTTCTGTGGAGAATTTAAACCTGCTGTCTTTATTTTAAAAGGGTTTAACTGATGGAGGTTGTTAGGAAAGTTATTGAGGGTTATCTATAGAGTATTGTATCTGTGGGGTTACGTGTGTTGGCAGCACAGCAGCATAGTGGTTAGCACAATTGCTTCACAGCTCCAGGGTCCCAGGTTTGATTCCTGGCTTGGGTCACTGTCTGCACGTTCTCCCCGTGTGTGCGTGGTTTCCTCCGGGTGCTCCGGTTCCCTCCCACAGTCCAAAGATGTGCGGGTTAGGTGGATTGGCCATGATAAATTGCCCTTAGTGTCCAAAATTGCCATTAGTGTTGGGTGGGGTTACTGGGTTATGGGGATAGGGTGGTGTTGACCTTGGGTAGGGTGCTCTTTCCAAGAGCCGGTGCAGTCTCGATGGGCCAAATGGCCTCCTTCTGCACTGTAAATTCTATGATCTATGATAAGATGTTTACTGTGCATTTATGACATGTTAACTGGATTCATAGAATAAATATTGTTTTATTTTAAAAATACTTTTTAGATCTCTGTTGCATCACACCTGTAAAGTGGGCCTTAGTGCTCCTCATAACCAAATTAAAAGTTGTGGGTCAGGTGAACTTACATGATATACTTTGGAGTTTTCTAAACCCTGGCCCATAATACCAACTACATACAATTCTTTCTTTGAACTACATCGCCGTTCCTTCACTGTCACTTGGTCAACATTCTGGAACTCCCTCCGTAACAGCACCATGGGTGTATCTGCACCACATGGACTGCAGTGATTCAAGAAGGTGTCTCATCACCATTTACTCGATGACAATTAGGCATGGGTAATTAATGCTAGCCTATAATCACTGATGCTTACATCCCATGAAAGAAACCATGGTTATGTGTCATCAATGAATCTCACATGGGCTCAGTAAGCAATGGATAGGGCTGGTTTAGCTCACTCGGCTAAATCACTGGCTTTAAAAGCAGACCAAGCAGGCCAGCAGCACGGTTCCCGTACCAGCCTCCCCGGACAGGCGCCGGAATTTGGCGACTAGGGGCTTTTCACAGTAACTTCATTGAAGCCGACTCGTGACAATAAGCGATTTTCATTTCATTTTTTTTTCATCTATCTGGGTGGATACCTAGACCAGGTATCTAAACATGTGATACGCCTCAGTAGTGCCTGGCAACTGAGACCAATCCATGGACATGGTTTAGCTTGAGCGAGCGATTGGATCCAACCTACCACTGACAAGCCAATGCATGGAACTTCCCCAGACTAACACCTCATTATTAGGTCTGCCTGGTGCAGATTGTGGTTGAGTACAATTCTGCTGCTGCTGATGGCCCACAGGCCTCATGGTTTTCCAGAGGTGCAACAGCAAACTTGTTACATATTTGTATTAATTCTTATTAGCTCTTGTGAAGCTCAGTTGTATTAATGTATTCACTGGAAGTGATGCCATCAGTGCTAGCATGGGAAACAGAGCGAGAATAACAGCCATGCAAGAGGTAACAAACGGTAAATAAACCTCCGTGCTCCCCAGTATCACAACTCCAAAACACAACATAAAATCTGGCGATGAGGACTAAAAATGTGCACTGTCTAGTCACTCAAGAAGGAGAAATTTACAGAAAAATGGTGGGAAGAAATGGAAAGTTAGTAAGGAATGTTTTTAATTCAACGCGACATGTACTATGGAGAACTAATGAGCTATATGGACATGAATAACGATAATCTGCCTGTAGAACAGATTAGACAGCTGTCTGTAATAAATAAGAGGTTGAAGCTCGGGTTGTTGCCTTGTGTTTGAGGAAATCGAGGTAGCTGCTGAAAACATGCCTGGGAAGTGCGCATCCTGGAAACCTCCATCAGAAGACAAATGGACGTTTTCAGCACTATGGGACCCTTTGATGCAAATGTGGAGCAATGGAGCTCCTATACTGAGCATTTTGACTATTTTGCGCAAGCCAAAAAGCAGCAGAAGGTATTATGGTGTCCACTTTCCTGAGTGTGATGGGGGGGGAAAATGTTTAATCTCCTCCGTGGTTTCGTGAAACCTGAGAAGCCAGGTATTAGGGTGAAAAGAAGATCGTAGAGATTTAGCAAACACATTTTTCGCTGAAACCCTTGGTGATTGCAGAGCACTTTATATTTCATAAAAGAAACCAAGAAGAGGGGGAGTCAGCTGCTCAATTCGTTGCTATGCTTAAAAAATTGCTGAATAGTGTGAGTTTGGACATGTGCTGAATGACACTATTTGGGACAGATTGGTTTACCCAGCGAAGTGATTCAGAAACGTTTGTTAACGAAGCACAATCTTACTCCATGGAAATCGCTGTTTCAATGGAGTTGGCTGCAAAGGAAGCTCAGCAATTGAGTTTGTGCACTTGAATACACAAAATACAGTGGTGATGGGCCAAATATGACTGGAGAACACTTGACTAAACTGGGCCGAAGGCAACTCAATGACCAATGGAGAATCCAGCCTTACAAAACATTTGAAAAAGCTCACCGTTGTGTTCAATGGTGAATTAGGGAGCATGAAAGATATCACAGTTAAACCGATATTTAAAAAGCCAAGAAAAATGCTTGAGGCAAGGTCTGTACCGTATGCTATTAGGCCAAAGCTGGTCACTGACTAAGACCAATTTGTGAAGTGCGGAGTCCTATAACCTGTCTGGATCAGTGAATGGGCCGTGCTGTTAATTCCAGTCATCAAGAAAGATGGAATTCGTAAGGATTTGCAGGGACTTCAAGGGTCACGACAAATCCAGTCTTAAATGCTGAGCAGTGCCCATTAACTCACATTGATGATTTGTTTGTAGGATTGGCAGGAGGCCAACGTTTCAGCAAAAGTCATCTGAGCCAAGCTTACTTTCTGACAATTGTGGCACATTAAGGCTTGTTCTGGTACCGAAGATTGTGCTTCGGTATAACATCAGCTCCTAATTGTTTCAAGGAGCAATGGATTAGACCCTGAATGGACTGAGCGGAGTCCATTGCATCGATTTCAACAATTTCAGATGATTAGCTCTACCCCGCCTCGACCCACTTGTTTTCATCACATTTCATTTTAACTGTCTTTTGCCATTTCTTTCTTTCTTGTCTTTCTTTATATATATTTACCCCCCCCCCATCTTATCCACCGTTCCACACCCTTTCTCCCCTTTCCTTCCCCCTTCCCCTCCCCCCACATCTACATCTGTCACAGTTTACCCTCTGATGTTAGTTTCTCTGCTGATTGGCCTTTCACACCTTTTGTCCTCTCTGGGGACTGTCATTAGCCCTCTTTCCCTGGGTTTATGTGGCTAATAGCACCCCGTTTCCCTGGGTTTCTGTGGCTATGACTCATCTGTCATTCTCACTCCACAGTATAAATATCTCCCACTTTCTCTGTCTTTTAACTTTGACAAAGGGTCATCTGGACTCAAAACGTTAGCTCTTTTCTCTCCCGAAAGATGCTGCCAGACCTGCGAGATTTTCCAGCACTTTCTCTTTGGGATCAATGCAATAGCCTTTTGTGCATGCCAAAGAAACATTACTGAAATCTGAAGTTCTAACGCACTTTGATCCTGACCGTTAGCTTGCGATGCATCTCCTTATGATGTAGAAGCGATGGACACTCACATCATGCGATCGGGTGAAGAAAGACCCATCGCTTTTGCTTCTCGAACTTGAACAAAGCTGATATAACTGCCCAGATTAAACGGGAAGCATCAGGGATCGTGTTTGGAGTAAAGAAATTCCATCAATTCCTTTATGGGGGAAAGCTCACATTGTTGATGGACCATTGCCCATTAACTACCATTATTGGAGCAAACACGGGAATTCCATCACTTGCAGCAAGTAGGATTCAAAGGTGGGCATTGCTTTTGTCTGTATGTATTTAGACCATTAAATACCGACAGTCAAGCCTACATTATAATGCCGATGGACTTTCAAGCAGGCCAGCAGCACGGTTCGATTCCCGTACCAGCCTCACCGGACAGGTGCCGGAATGTGGCGACTAGGGGCTTTTCACAGTAACTTCATTGAAGCCTACTCGTGACAATAAGCGATTTTCATTTAATTTCATTTTCATTTCATTTCATTTCAAGATTACCATTGCCAGGTAGTTTGTCAGACTGATAAAATGGGAATATCCTCCACTTTGGACAAGTAGACAACACACCCGTTACTTCTAAACAAGTGATATTAAGGAGGGAGTGATGGGCAAGCTAATGGGGCTAAAGGTAGACAAGTCTCCTGGCCCTGATGGAATGCATCCCAGAGTGCTAAAAGAGATGGCTAGGGAAATTGCAGATGCACTAGTGATAATTTACCGAAATTCACTAGACTCTGGGGTGGTCCCGGTGGATTGGAAATTAGCAAACGTGACGCCACTGTTTAAAAAAGGAGGTAGGCAGAAAGCAGGAAATTATAGGCCAGTGAGTTTAACTTCGGTAATCGGGAAGATGCTGGAATCTATCATCAAGGAAGAAATTGCGAGGCATCTGGATAGAAATTGTCCCATTGGGCAGACGCAGCATGGGTTCGTTAAAGGCAGGTCATGCCTAACTAATTTAGTGGAATTTTTTGAGGACATTACCAGTGCAGTAGATAACGGGGAGCCGATGGATGTGGTATATCTGGATTTCCAGAAAGCCTTTGACAAGGTGCCACACAAAAGGTTGCTGCATAAGATAAAGATGCATGGCATTAAGGGTAAAGTAGTAGCATGGATAGAGGATTGGTTAATTAATAGAAAGCAAAGAGTTGGGATAAATGGGTGTTTCGCTGGTTGGCAATCAGTAGCTAGTGGTGTCCCTCAGGGATCCGTGTTGGGCCCACAATTGTTCACAATTTACATTGATGATTTGGAGTTGGGGACCAAGGGCAATGTGTCCAAGTTTGCAGATGACACTAAGATGAGTGGTAAAGCGAAAAGTGCAGAGGATACTGGAAGTCTGCAGAGGGATTTGGATAGGTTAAGTGAATGGGCTCGGGTCTGGCAGATGGAATACAATGTTGACAAATGTGAGGTTATCCATTTTGGTAGGAATAACAGCAAATGGGATTATTATTTAAACGATAAAATATTAAAGCATGCCGCTGTTCAGAGAGACTTGGGTGTGCTAGTGCATGAGTCACAGAAGGTTGGTTTACAAGTGCAACAGGTGATTAAGAAGGCAAATGGAATTTTGTCCTTCATTGCTAGAGGGATGGAGTTTAAGACTAGGGAGGTTATGTTGCAACTGTATAAGGTGTTAGTGCGGCCACACCTGGAGTATTGTGTTCAGTTTTGGTCTCCTTACTTGAGAAAGGACGTACTGGCACTGGAGGGTGTGCAGAGGAGATTCACTAGGTTAATCCCAGAGCTGAAGGGGTTGGATTATGAGGAGAGGTTGAGTAGACTGGGACTGTACTCGTTGGAATTTAGAGGGATGAGGGGGGATCTTATAGAAACATTTAAAATTATGAAGGGAATAGATAGGATAGATGCGGGCAGGTTGTTTCCACTGGCGGGTGACAGCAGAACTAGGGGGCATAGCCTCAAAATAAGGGGAAGTAGATTTAGGACTGAGTTTAGGAGGAACTTCTTCACCCAAAGGGTTGTGAATCTATGGAATTCCTTGCCCAGTGAAGCAGTTGAGGCTCCTTCATTACATGTTTTTAAGGTAAAGATAGATAGTATTTTGAAGAATAAAGGGATTAAGGGTTATGGTGATCGGGCCGGAAAGTGGAGCTGAGTCCACAAAAGATCAGCCATGATCTAATTGAATGGCGGAGCAGGCTCGAGGGGCCAGATGGCCTACTCCTGCTCCTAGTTCTTATGTTCTTATGTTCTTATGATATTATGTACTCGGAGCGATCTGATACTCCCAGAAGTGATGGATATGATATTATGAGAGAAGACATCAGAACTAGCACCTAACCTGAAACCTTACTACTCCAAGAGATTGGAGCTTCAGTACAGTCAGGATGTCTTGTCTGGGGGCTCAGGGTGATTAGTCTGGTGTTGTCCAACTGGTGTTGGAGAAGCTACATGAGGGCCATGGCACAGTCATACGCAAGAAGGAAATCGTGACACGTTATTTCTGGTGGCTTGGACTGGATGCTGAAATTGAAGAGAAAGCTACATGTTCTTCCTGTGTGAAGGTAAGAAACCTGCCACCCTTAGCACTGCTACATCTATGGGAATGGCCTGAAGAGACGTGGCAATGCATGCATGTGGATTTTGCAGGACCTTTTGAAGGACATAAATAAAAGTGGATGCGCACACCAAATGGCCAGAGGTCACTGTGATTAAATCTACCTCATTACAGAAGACTATTGAGAAACTAGGAAAAGTGTTTCACCCTTGTGAATTCCCTGAACAATTGATAAGTGACAACGGACCTCAACTTGTCTCACAAGAAAGCTTTTTACAAGGGAATGGTATTCAACATATTAAATCTGAATCGTACCATGGACGAGCAGAATATTTTACCCAAACCATGAAACATACCTTGAGAGCAACCAGGGAACAAGGTTTGCATATCAAATGTCTTAACAAGTTGCGGCTGTTGTATGAAATACCGCACATTCCACCGTCAAGACCTCTCCTGCATCACTAATGATGAAAAGGCTGTTGAAACCTCCAAAAACTGGCAGAGGCAGTCAGCGCTGCCAGTCTCACCAGGAGGAGACTGCTTGTGATCCTGTGGGCTGGGGTGACTGGTGAGGCCTCTGCCCTGAGAGGGGCAGAGAACCAGGGAGGGTTCCAAAGGCTAAAAGCAAATTACTGCGGATGCTGGAATCTGAAACCAAAGAGAAAATGCTGGAAAATCTCAGCAGGTCTGGCAACATCTGTATTGAGAGAAAAGGGCTAACGTTTCGGGTCCGATGACTGTTTGTCAAAGCTAACAGACAGAGAAAGTGGGAGATAATTGTACTGTGGAGTGAGAGAATGACAGATGAGTCAAAGCCACAGAAATCAAGGGATAAGTGTGCTAATAGCCACAGAAACCCAGGGTAACGGGGTGCTAATAGGCACAGAAACCAAGGGAAAGAGTCAGGAGATGAGTTACCCGCCATAGGATTGGACTGACAAGTGGCAAGTAACATTAATGCCATATAAGTGCCAGCGCAGTGATCTCCAACAAAAGGGAATCTAACCATCGTCCTCGGCAGTACCATCACTGATTCCTCCAGTTTCAGCAGCCTGGGGTTTACCATTGACCAGGAACTCAACTGGACTCACCGTATAAATACTGTGGTTACAAAAACAGGTTAGTGGTTAGTAATCCTGCAGCGTGTAACTCACCTCCGGACTCCACAAAGCCTGTCCGCCATCTATAACGCACAAGTCAGGAGTTTTATTGAATACTCTCTACTTGCCAGGATGAGTGCAGCTCCAACAACACTCAAGAACTTGACACCATCCAGGACAAAGCAGCCCGCTTGACTGGCACTCTGATTGACAACCTTTTCACAAACATTCACTCCCTCCACCACTGACAAACAGTAGCAGCAGTGTGTACCATCTACATGAAGTACTGTAAGAACTCACCAAAACTCCTTTAGCAGCACTTTCCACACCCATAAGCACTCCCATCTAGAAGGATAAGGGCAGCAGCCACATGAAAAACCTCCACCTGGATGTTTCCCTCCAAACCAGTCACCATATTGACCTGAAAATATCTCGCCATTCCTTCATTGTCGCTGGGTCAAAATCCTGAAATTCCCTCCTTAACAGCACTGTGTTTGTATCTACACGCCAAGATTGCAGCGGTTCAAAAAGGTAGCTCACCACCACCTTCTCAAGAACTATTAGGGATGGATAATAAATACTGGCCAAGCCAACAAAGCCCACATCCCTTTAATGAAGTGAAAGAACCCTCCTTGCTTTTATACTCTATTTTTCTATTCTTCTATGAACAAAGCCAATTAGAATCATGGAATTCCTACAGTGCAGATGGAGTCCATTCGGCCCATCCAGTGTGTACGACCCTCTGAAAGAACACTGTTTCTCGACCCTAGACAGACTTCCCCGCCCTATCCCTGTATCTCCGCATAACCTTTCGACACTAAGGAGCATTATAGCATGCTCAATCCACCTAATGTGCACATCTGTGGACTGGGGGAGGAAACCACACAGATATGGGGAGAATGTGCAAACTCCACACAGTCACCCAAGGTCGGAATTGAACCCGGGTTCCTGGCACTGTCAGGCAGCAATGCCAACCTCTGTGCCACCCATGTTTATCTCATAGTCTTCTCAGCTTGACCTGTTGCTCTTGAGTGTTTGTTCCTGTGCCCCATTTAAAAATACACCATTTAGTTGATATGCCATCTCATTCTTCTTACTCAAATATGAATCACTTCACTTTTCTCTCCAATTAACTTCATGTGCCATGCAGTCTGCCCATTTCACCAGTTTCTCTATGTCCTGCTGAAGTCTGTTGCTATTGTCCTCAGTGTTGATTACATCCCAAAGTTGAATATTAAAAATCAACTGCAAAGGAAGAAGTAAAAGTAAAATACTGTGGATGCTGAAGATGATGAAGAAACTTTCAGAAAGTTTTGAAAGAGCTCAGGCCTGGCAGCATCTGAGAAGAGAGAATCACAGGTAGCTGGCAACATTTTTCAATTCTTATTTAAAATGTTGACTCGGGTGGGAGAAGTGGAGGGCACCCCGCCCAGCTGCCTTGCCGAGTTTTCCTACACTTTGATAAAACAAGTTAAGAGGTGGGTCCCGTGACGATACACTGATGAGGTGGCTGTGAATGAGCCCACCTCACCTGCAACAACAGCTCCTAACAGATCGGGATGTCAATTTTAAAGCATCTGAAAAATTAAAAAAGACGCCCCCCCCCCCCCCCCCCCGGCCGACTCCATGGACACAGAACCTCTCCCTGACAGGCAACCAACATCCTCCATGGACAAGGGATTCCCTTCAGGGAAAACCCCCCCTTCCCATGGGCACAGGATGTCCCCCGAAGGAAACCCTCTCACAAACATGGGACCCCCACCAGGAAAGCCCTCTATACAGCACTGAACATCCCCCGTTTGGAATCCACCACCCCAGCATTGTCCCCGGGAGTGCCTCCTGGAAGTGTCAGCAGGCAGTGGAGGGGGCAGTGGTCAAGGATAGTGCCCAGGCATGGTCTGCTCCCCTTTGGGGACAGTACATCCCTGTGCGCACCCAACACGTTCTGTTCAGCAGTTCCCCATTGTATAAAACGTGTTCCAAATCCGGCCCACGTGATGTCATGTCGGGGAATTCCCTTCATGGGGGAGGATGTGGGTAGGCCAGCTGAGTAAATGTAAACCTCTGCCAATGGGGTTTCTGGCTTTTCATGGCTGAAATCCCATTAAATCATTGGCGGGGGCAGGGACAATCTGAATGGGAAATCCCACTGGCGCTGTTTTGGGTTACCTGCTGGATTCTCTGTCCCCCTCCACCATTCCCACCCACCAAAAACAGAGGCGGAAAACCCCTCCAATGTCTTGAATCCAAAATGACTCTTCTGAAGCCTCTTTCTCTCTTTGCAGGTGCAAAGGACTTGTTAAGTTTTTCAGCATCTTCCATTTTATTTTAGAAAGGGAAAAGGGTCAATTCAGACACTGGAAGACCAGATTAGGTTAGAACGATGAGGGACAAGCTGGCTGTGGTGATGTGGGAGGAATAATTGGCACACACGGCTGTCAAGCAAGAGTACGCTATCTTTAGTAGATATTGCAAATGTAGAGAATAAATATATTCCATTAGAATAAATTATCAGGAGCTTCAGGACATGATGAATAAATGAAGAGGTTTAAGTTGAAGAAGACAGCCGATGAGAGCAATAATATTAATGATAAGAATATATCCCAACTCCAATCCTTCCACCAACAAGGATCATGACACCTCTTCTCTCACCCTTGGAAATGATCACTAAAATCCAACATATTTCTTCTTTCTGGAATGCTGTGAGATATCTGCCATGTTGAAGACACTGCTTAAATGGAACTGCTTGTAGGTGGTGACAAAATGGGGATTGATGAAACTTTTGCTTTTCGGCTCATACAGGGACCAGAAAATGCTCAATGAGGAATTAAGTAGGATCTTCTCTCACGAGATTGAGCTGGGGGGGGGGGGGGGGGGGGGGGGGGGGGGGGGGGGAGATTGAGTTGACAACAGGGTAGGTCATTCATGAATGGAGATTTCCATGGGTGCACTGTCGGCAGGGTGCGACAGGTAGCGAGAAATTGGGTCGGTGGGCTCACAAACTTTGATGGGAACCTGCTGAACATCCCCGCCATTTCAATACCATGAGGGAACAGCAGACAGTTTAACCTGCCACGCAGTTTGCAGGATTATCTGACAGTCATTCCGCACACATTATCCAATATGGCCATGTTCGTGCCCAGATAAATCTTCCCTGCAATCTGTGAAGGGAAATATGCGTGGGCTGAATCTTATTTCATGCTCTCATCATGAACAGGTTCAGCTTCAACACAGCGCATTCAATGTGTTTTCTTTTACTTTAACCAGGCTTTCTCTAGACAAACAAAACATCAATATAGTCTCGTAATCCTGCTTAAAATAGGCCATACTGCCGGAGGCTGGGGTGAAGCACATCTATCTCAATTGCTGCAAATTTGCATGTTGTTGTCTCCCATTATAATTGTGCCATTTTTTGAAGATGTAAAATTCAGCCAGAACTCGATAATTGCATTATTATTCATGAACTGAAAATGTTGTGAAATTATTCTTTTCGAGCATTTAAGAATTAGCAGTTAGCAAGTGAGCTGTGTTTTATTGTCATGTGCGTTCACGTCTGCACCCTGGATTTAGTAATTGTAAATCATTTTAATGAGAATACTTTGAGCTGCAAGAAACTATAAGGATCAATGCTTGCGGTAAATATGCTACTGCTGAACAGTATGGTGCATGAGAGCAGTTAATTTCTCTCTACTGTTTTAATCGAGGTATTCACCTTTCGAAAATAAGCATAAGGGCAGAAGAAATAGGAGGAGTGGACCATTCTGCTTCTCGAGCCTGCTTGATCATTCAACACAATCATGGCTGTTCTTCAACCTCAATTCCAATTTTCCACCCCATCCACATGTCCTTTGACACCCGAAGAGTGAAAAATTTTAATATATTCAACAATGGAGAACCCCTAACTAGGTTTAAAGTGCATGGGGAAAAGTTTAGAACAGATGTGTGAGGCAGGTTTTATACACAGAAATATATGGAACGTGCTGCCTGGGGCGGTGATGGGAGCAGATACGAGAAGCGGCATTTAAGGGGCATCTAGACAAATATATCAATAGGGTGGGAATGGAACGATACGGATTCTGCAAGTGCGGATGGTTTTAGTTTAGGTAGGTACCATGGTCGGAGCAGGCTTGCTCTTTGTTCTTTATTCTAATCCAACAACAGTCTTAATTGAAAGAGTGATAAAAGGACCAATGGGGCCAATTAGGGATCACAAAGGCGATTTACATTTGGAGGCAGGGGACATGGTCAAGGCATTACGTAATATAAGAATATAAATATTAGGAGCAGGAGTAGGCCCTTTGGCCCATCAGGTCTGCTTCACCATTTGATAAGATCATGGCTGATCTGTTTGTGGCCTCAACTCGACTTTCCTGTCTGTCTCTCATAACCAACACGGGGTGGCAAAGTGGTTAGCACCGCGGCCTCACAGCGCCAGGGAACCGGGTTCAATTCTGGCCTTGGGTGACTGTGTGGAGTTTGCACATTTTCCCTGTGTCCGAATGTGTTTCCTCCTTGTGCTCCGGTTTTCTCCCACAGTCCGAAGATGTGCAGGTTAGGTGGGGTTATGGGGTTATGGGGATAGGGCGGGGGAGTGGGCCTCAGGAGGGTGCTCGTTCACAGGGTTGGTGCAGACTCGGTGGGCCCAATGGCACCCTTCTGCACTGTAGGGAATCTATGGCAATACTGTTGATGTGGTGGACATGGACTTCCATGAGGCACCTGATAAAATGCCACAGTACCACAGTAGCGACATGAACACAAAACTTTCGGAATGGCAGCAGACAGAGTATAGTGGCTGGAGGAAAGATTGTAGTGGTGTTCCCCAAGGGTTGGTGTTGAGATCCTTGCTCTTCCTGAAATATATTAATGATGTGGACCATGATGTACGGGGCACAGTTTCAAAATCAGGATGATATAATTCTTCCAAAGGGCATAAACCAATGGCGGAATGGGCAAGCAAGTGGCCGATGAAATTTAAATGCACCTTGCACCAAAAGTGTCAAGTCATTCAATTTGATGGATCAGATTGATCAGAATTGACAATATAAAGCAAAGGATGCAATTTTGAAGGGCGTGTAAGAGCAGAAGGACACGGGTATGTCGGTATGTATGTGTATAAATCATTGGAGGCGGCAGGAGACGTTAAGGACACAATTGACAAAGCATATCGTTTCTTAGGCTATATTAATAGAGCATAGAGTATAAAAGCAAGGAAAGTTTGTTAAGCTTGCATACCACAGGTTTAGCCTCAACTGGAGTATTGCATCCAGTTATGGATGTTACAGTTTAGGAACAATGTTCCAGCATTGGAGAGCCTGAAGAAAAGTTCCACACGCATGGTCCCAGGAATGAAGGACTTCAGCTCAGAAGATTGAAAGGGGATTTGACTGCTTTCCTTAAAGAAGGGAAGATTGAGAAGAGATGGGTCAGAGGTATTCAAAATCATGAGAGGTCAGGACAG
Source organism: Scyliorhinus canicula (assembly GCF_902713615.1). NCBI lineage: Eukaryota > Metazoa > Chordata > Chondrichthyes > Carcharhiniformes > Scyliorhinidae > Scyliorhinus > Scyliorhinus canicula. The sequence goes on from NC_052155.1 coordinate 29,235,861, forward strand.
AGGACGTGGGGAGAAACTGACCCACTGACGGAAGAGTTGACAACAATAAATTTAAGGTAATTGGTGAAAGAGGCAATGGTGAAAAACCTATTTGCACAGTGAATGGCTATGACCAGATATACACTGCCTGAGAACATGGTGTTAGCAGATTCAATTGAAGCATTCAAGAGGCAATTGGATTATATCTGAAAAGGAAGAATGCCGGGATAGAGGGAGAAGGTGAGTGTGTGGCACGAGGTATATTGCTCCCATGGACAGCTGGCTCATACACAAGGGGGCCGAATGTCCGTCTCTTATAATAATCTTTATTGTCACAAGTAGGCTTACATTGCAATAATATTACTGTGAAAAGCCCCTCGTCGCCACATTTTACCTCTTGTTTGGTACACAGAGGGAGAATTCAGAATGTCCAAATTGCCTAACAGCACGTCTTTCAGGATTTGTGGGAGGAAACCAGAGCCCCCGGAGGAAACCCACACAGACACGGAGAGACACGGGGAGACTCCATACAGACAGTGACTCAAGTCGGGAATCGAACCCAGGACCCTGGTGCTGTGAAGGCACAGTGCTAACCACTGTTCTACCGTGCTGCCCTCTTGAGCCAGAAGGAGATCATTTGACTGTTGTGCCAATGGCAGCTCTTTCAGATTTGGTTCAACATCCCAGCCTTTTCCCTTGAACCCTGAAATTATTTTTAATGTATTGAAAGTTTCACGAATTTACACACCGCCCTTGAGAAGGGCCCAGGCTAATCTGATTCCAGCAAATCACATTCATTTATACCACGATGCTTGATGTTCTACCGATTATTATTTACAAATACAGAAAAGAAAGTACTTTCCTCTTAAATCTTCCTTTTCTGCCAAATCATTGCGTTTGATAAAGGTCTGTGAAGAAACATGCAGTTGAAAAATGAAGTGATTTTCTAGAATTGCATTTCTGTACTTGATACATTTCACTAATAATGAAAAATGACATCTTGCAGATACTTTAAGGATGATGTTATTACCACAGAGCAAAGTGTTGCCTGCTCAATAAAAAGACATTGACCACAATTTTATGTTGGACTGGAGCAAGAGCTCACTTGGTGTGCCGGATATGATCTCGTCCAAATTGTTATTTTCATTCCTTTCTCTCAATCTTTCTCTGGACACTTCTGACCCTTCCTGGAGTCACCGGGTCTTGCAAGACGTCAGTACCTTGTCTAAATATATATTCTGCATGTGTGAGCTTTAGAAGTGAGTTGACAACTTATTTGCTTGTAGAGAGCATCACAGTTGAATCTTGTCAAATCCACACCCAATGTACGACCACACTTGTACTTCAGGAACATAAGGGAGAGTTTGCAATTTTGTAACCGACATTGGGTTAGTTATCGACAAGCCTGTTTCATGAATGAAGAGCAGGCTGTGTTTTTCAGATGGAGTCCTGTTGTTGCAACTCAAGATTCTCAATGACAATGTAGCACAAGGTCATTAGAGATTTGGAAATTATTGCAGCTGAGAGTAAAGTTTCCCTTACCCTAATGTTGCGTCCCTTGATCCAAGCGAACTTTGATTAGTAAGTTCGCGGATGACACCAAGGTTGTTGGAGTGGTTATGAGGATCGTCAGAGGATACAGCAGGACATAGATAGGTTGGAGACTTGGGCAGAGAAATGGCAAATGGAGTTTAATCTGGACAAATCTGATGTCATGCATTTTGTAGGTCAAACATAGGGAGAAAATACACTGCAAATGGCAAAACACTTAGGAATATAGAAAGTCAGAGAGTTCTGGGCGTGTATGTCCACAGATCTTTGAAGATGGCAACACAAGTGGACAAGGTAGTCAAGAAAGCATATGGAATGCTTGCGCATTGAATATAAAAACTGGCAAGTCATGATACAGTTGTATAGAACCTTGGTGAGGCTGCACTTGGAGTATTGCGCACAATTCTGGTCACCACACTACCAGAAGGATGTGGAGGCTTTGGAGAGGGTGCCGAGGTGGTTTACCAGGATGTTGCCTGATCTGGAGGGTGATAGCAATGTGGAGAAGCTGAATAGACTCGGACTGTTTTCATTAGAAAGACGGAGGTTGAGAGGTGACCTGATAGAGGTCTACAAGATTATGAGGGGCATGGATAGAGTGGATGGGCAGGCACTCTTTCCCAGGGTGGAGGGGTCAGTCACCAGGGGGCATAGGTTTAAGGCCCATGGGACAAAATTTAGAGGAGATGTTCAAGGCAGGTTTTTTTGCAGAGGGTGGTGAGTGCCTGAAAAACGTTGCCAGGGGATGTTGTGGAAGCAGATACATTAACGTTGTTCAAAAGGCATCTTGACAAACAGGGATAGGATGGGTACAGAGGGATGCGGCACAAGGAAGTGCTGAGGGTTTTCCCACAAAGGTTGGTATCGTGACCGGTACAGGCTTGGAGGGCCGAAGGGCCTGTTCCTATTCTCTATTCTTTGTTCTTTGAATAAAAATATCATGGTTCTAGGTATGTACGGTGAGACAGTGGCATGGGGGCAATGCCACTGCACTCGTAATTTGGAAGCCCAGGCTAAAGCTTTGGGGACATGGGTTCAATTCCCATTGTGGTAACTGGTGGAATTGGAATGCAATTAAAATATTTAATTAATAAAAATTTGGAATTGAAAGTTAATCGCAGTAATGGTGCCATGAAAGTAGCATCGAGTGTTATAAAAAATCCGCCCTGTTCCTTAAGGGCTATTGGGAAAGGGAATCTGATATCCTTACCTGGCCTGGCCTCCAGAACCATAGCAATGCCCATTGATGTTTGCATAGCCTAACGAGGCAGTTAGTTCTACCAACCTGCTGCAGAACAGTTCATAGAGCATTGTGGGAGGACCCACACCAACCCTCATTCAGAAAAGCAGCATGCCAGCACCTTCTCAAGGGCAATTAGGAATGGGCAAAAAATGCTGGCCTTGCTCACATTCCATGAAAGAGTAAAAAAGCAGATGCATTTTGTATCTTACTTTTGTATCTTACTATCTTACAGTCCAAAGATGTGCGGGTTAGGTGGATTGGCCATGCTAAATTGCCCGTAGTGTCCTAAAAATGTAAGGTTAAGGAGGGGTTGTTGGGTTACGGGTATGGGGTGGATACGTGGGTTTGAGTAGGGTGATCATTGCTCGGCACAACATCGAGGGCCGAAGGGCCTGTTCTGTGCTGTACTGTTCTGTGTTCTGTGTTCTCTGTGTTCTTTGTGACGTTCTCCTAAAGGTATGTTAACTTGGTTAAGGTGTGACAGATTTTGTGTTTTGTTTTACTTACATTGCATTTGTTTTTCAACCTTGCTCTATTAATTGCTCTACAATCACAAAGGATAAACAACAACACCTCCTCCACGATAATCCTCAATACCGGGGCCCCACAAGGTTGCATACTTAGCCCCCTACAATACTCCCTATACACACATGACTACGTGGCAAAGTTTGCTGATGACACGACCGTAGTGGGTCGGATCTCAAACAACGACAAGTCAGAGTACAGAAGGGAGATAGGGGACCTAGTGGTGTAGTGCAACAACAACAATCCCTCCCTCAATGTCAGCAAAACTGAGGAGCTGGTCATTGACTTCAGGAAACCAAGTATTGTACACATTCCCGTCTGCATCAATGGTGCCGAGGTGGAGATGGTTAACAGCTTCAAATTCCTGGGTGTGAACATTACCAACAACCTGTTCTGGTCCACCCAAGCCTATACTACGACCAAGAAAGCACAACAGCGCCTATACTGCCTCAGCAAACTAAGGAAATTCGGCATGTTTAGCTCACTGGGCTAAATCGCAGGCTTTTAAAGCAGACCAAGCAGGCTTCTCTATTGAAGCATTCAAAATTAGTAGGATGGACATTCCCTTTGGAATCATTCTTCCCCTCAAGGAGCAGGGGGATAAGGCATGAATCAACTGGGAGAACAGAAACAAGTTGCCCTGTGACTGAGGCAGTTTGCTTGAAACCACACTTGAATGAGGAGGTGAGATTATAGAGCATGGCATGGTTATTAGGGCATGTTTAAGGCGATCTGCCTCACCGCCTGCACTTTAATGGAAACTTTGATTCTATCACTTTGTCAAGGACAGGAATAGCTACAGTCACTGCTGCTTTGAACTTTGACAGGGCAAAACAATAAGAATGTTGTGCTAAACTTTCATAGACCTGGATTATAGTGTTGATTTCAGGGCAGCACACTTCAGGAAGGATGTCACAAACTTCGAGAAGCTGCAGTGGAGATTTACTAGGATCGTGCCAGTTGTGCACGAAGAGTAGAGATGCTGGGATTGCTCTCCTTAGAACAGATAAAGTTAGAGGACGTGTGGGCAGTACGGTAGAACAGTGGTTAGCACAGTGGTTAACAGTGTCTGCATGGGTTTCCTCCGATCTATGGCCCCTGGAACTTCCTTCTCCACCTACCTATGGACTGGATTCTCCGTTCGTCAGCCGTGTGCTTCTCACCGGCGCAGCATTCGCTGGCAGCGAGATTCCATACTCCCGCCATTTGTCAATGGGATTTCCCATTGAAGCCACTGGAAAACCCATGGGCAGGAGTGCGCTGTGGGTGGAAAAAGTGAATCGTAATGGCCGGAGGATTCCAGCCTATATCTCTCCAGCCCCAAGACTCTCCTTCTAAAACCTACCTCTTTGATCAAACTTTGTGCCCTCTGTCAAAGTACCTCTCATGTGGTTTGATGATAGGTTTTCTATGATAATAACTCCTGTTAAACACCTTGCAATATTTTACAATGATAAAGGTGTATGGATACACACCATTGTTGTTGAAATCAAATGAAAACAGTTTGAAAAATCCAAGTTACATATTCTGTTACTGCAGCAAAATAGGGAATAAAAGTCACCAGAGCCCGAGACTCTCTCCAGCTCTCTCGAAAGCAATCCAGTCAGTTTTATTGACCCACTCTATTACCAAAGCCCTGCACATTTTTTTCTTTCAAATGTCAATTCAATTTCCTGTTGAAATCATTGATCACCTCCACTTCTCCCACCCACATGGACAGAAGGTTCGAGGTCATTGTCACTATTCCCTAAAAAGGGCCGGAATTCTCCCGATCCCCTGCAGGGTCGGGGAATCGTCCGGGGCCGGCGTAAATCCCGCCCCCGCCGTGGCCGGAATTCTCCGCCACCCATGAATCGGCGGGAGTGGAAATCACGCCGCGCCGATCAGCGTGCCTCCCGCAACGATCGGCGTGCCCCCCGCGGTTATTCTTCGGCCCGCGATGGGCTGAAACCCCACCGTTGTCCGGCCTCTCCCGCCGGCACGAATTGGAGCACCTCTGGTGCCGGCGGGAGTGGCGGCGCGAGCGGGCCCCCGGGGTCCTGGGGGAGGGTGCGGGGCGATCGGACCCTGGGGGGTGCCCCCACGGTGGCCTGGCCCGTGATCGGGGCCCACCAATCGGCGTGAGGGCCAGTGCCATGGGGGCACTCCTTTTCTTCCGCCGCCGCCACGGCCTTCACCATGGCGGAGGCGGAAGAGACCCCCCTACCGCGCATGCGCCGGTGGTGACGTCAGCGGCCGCTGACGCACCGGCGCATGTGCGAACCGGCGAAGGCCTTTCGGCCAGCCCCGACACCGGGCGGCGTGCATCAAAGGCCGTTGGCGCCGGTTTTGGCGGCAGTCGGCGTGGCGCCAACCACTCCAGCGCGGGCCTAGCCCCTAAAGATGCGGAGAATTCCGCACCTTTGGGGAGGCCCGAAGCCGGAGTGGTTGGCGCCACTCCGCTACGCCGGGACCACCCGTCCCGCCGGGTAGGGGAGAATCCCAGCCAAGGTTTTCCTCACATTATCCTTCACCTCTTGCCAAAAACCTAAAATCTATGTCCTCTAGTACTTGCGCCATCAACCAATAAAAATGGGAAAAGTTAATTTTTGCTTACCTAATCTAAACCTATGCTGACATTGTGCACCTCGATCAATTGCGGAACGTTAGCACTGTTGCTTCACAGTGCCAGGACCCCAGGTTCGATTCCCAGCTTGGGTCACTGTCTGTGCGGACTCTGCGCGTTCTCCCTGTGTCTGTGTGGGTTTCCTCCAGGTCCTCCGGTTTCCTCCCACAAGTCCCGAAAGACAGGCTGTTCAATAATTTGGACATTCTGAATTCTCCCGCTGTGTACCCGAACAGGCGCCGGAGTGTGGCGACGAGGAGCTTTTCACAGTAACTTCATTGTAGTGTTAATGAAAGCCTACTTATGACGATAAACATTATTTAAAAAAAGCTCCTTTGAGCCAAAGAGGACAATCCAGCCTCTCTAACCTATATGCTCAAGCTGTACTTGTGAAGAATAATTGTATTTTAGGTCACATTTTGTATCACCTTACATAGTTGTGCCTTGTATTTGGTTAATATAATTGTATTAACAATTCTTAAAAATCCACTTATGGGATGTGGGCATCACTGGCTAGACCAGCCTTTATTGCCGATCAATGCCCTCAATAAGGTGATTGTGAGCTTCTTTCTTGAACTGCTGCAGTCCCTGTTGTTAAGGCCCCTGGTTGTGTGCATGGTCAACTCCAGCCCCACTTGACCCAGAGTCACGATACAGGTAAAAACAGATCTTGTATTAATATCTGTGGTTATGGTTGAGTTAAATTGACCACAATCACCAGGTTTGTGAATTTAAACACAAGTAACCTTTTATTATCAACAATAATTATAATTAAACAGCCAAAATTTACAACTGGCTAACCACTATCTAATTCCCAAATTCCCCCCTCCAAACTCCCCCCACTTTCTACACGCACACAAACAATACAGATGGAAAAGGCAGGTTGAGCGTTACAGCAAATATAATAAACTAAAAGGATAAGTATCTTTGATTCAGATGGATATCTTCACATTCTCAAGATTAGGCCGACAGTTGGGTACTTTCTTTCCCTTCAGTTTGTAATGATCTTAATTGCAGACTCACGCAGACAGCAGACAACCGGCAGCAGAGAGGGGGAGAAAAGGCAGCTCCTTCTCCTTCGATGGTCTTGATGCTTCTGGCAGGTTCTCTCTGAAACAAAAACCTGGCAGGAACCAATCACTGACTGTTGTCAGGCAGAACACTGTCTCTGGCCAACCCACCATTTGCCAGTTAGCCAATCGAACCGACTTCCTTCAAAACCGGTTCCTAAGATTCATTCCTAAGTTGTGATGCACGATCAATTGCACAAAGACGAGAGTTGAATACAACTGAGGCTTTATTACACTAAACTGTGCGGCCTCCTACAACAGCTAGCGAAATGGCTGCTGTGCGGGGAGCACACCTATTTATACTCCGCCTAATGGGCGGAGCCAGCAGGCAGGGACTACCCCGGTACCTGTTGTGCAGGGCCTTATCATACATACCCTAATATATACAGCAGTGGTTACTACCACAAGCTGTGTCTGGTTTCTCCTCTCCCAAATACAAAAGCTAGGAACACGCTATCCTAGCAAGCACTCTTCTGCTTAGAGAAACATATTATGGGTTCATGGAGCAAAAATAATAGGCGGAATTCTCCAAGCCCGCGCCGGGTCAGAGAATCCCTGGGGGGCCGCGCGATTCCCGCCACGCCGCTCCGACGCCGGCTCGCGATCGTCCCGAGAGCAGAGAATCGGCGGCATTGGCACTGGCACGGTTGGCGCGGCGCCGGTCGGGGGCCGCTTCGCACTGCCCCCCTGGCGATTCGCGGCCCAGTATGGGCCAAGCAGCCGTACAAAAAAACCTAAATCCCGCTGGCGCCGTTCTAACCTGGTCTTACCCGGGACCTCGGCATGGATGGATCGGGGGCGGCCTGGTTGGGGGGGGGGGGGGGGGGGGTACGACTCCGGGGGGACCTCTGCTGTGGCCTGGCCCGCAATCGGGGCCTACCGATCGGCGGGCCGGCTGCTCGTGCTGGGAACCTCTTTTGTTTTGCGCCGGCCCCTGTAGCTCTCCGCCATGTTGCATCGGGGCTGGCGCGGACAAGGGTGCCACCACGCATGCGTGGCAATCGCGCTGGTCCCACTGTGTATGCACAGACCGGCGGCACCCATCTGACGCCGGAATCAGCTGGAGCGTCGTGGGTCGCACCAGTGCCGTGCTGACCATTTGTCGGGGTCAGAATCGCTGCTCCTGAGGCCACGTCAACGCTGTTGAGAAACACGACGGCATTTACGATGGCGCCAACACTTAGTCTCAGGATCAGAGAATCCCGCCCAATGAAATCAAATTGTAAAAGGTAACAAACGAAATAAACAGGAATGACTCTTACACTGTGGTGTAGGTTTTGCAAGCATGGGCTGATTGGGTATGGTCTATAACTAGCCCATTGCAAATACTGGAAGTGACATGCTGTTTGACACCATCTGCCTATCTTTGGGAGAGATGGCCTATATACCTCGCATCACACTGGCACTGAAATCCGTATAAAACATTACTCATTTATGTGACAGACAGAGCATCTTCTTAGCTTGGCGGTAGCATCATTTTGGTGGTAAATACCACCGTTGTTACAACTACACAGAAGCAGCATGAAACAGTGTGTCATGTGTTGCTAAAATATCTCTTTTTCTTTTGGCAAAACATTTCTAACTTAAAGTTGGACTTAAAAGGGCTTGAACTCTATTGCAAAGGCAGAGATTATGGGTGATGGAAATTTGAAAGAAAAGCAGCTGTTCGCAGAATTGGGAACCCTCTTAAAAGAAAGCATTTTATAAATAATCTTAGAAAGAATGGTGGGCTTGGGGTTGCTGTAATTAACATTTACAAATCCATGAACGTGATTTTGAAAAACCTTGAGAAAGATTGAACAGAATGAAGGATGGGTCATTGACTAATGGGGGTGTTTTTGAGCACACGTTAGCCTCCAGTGAGAATGGCGCCAGGTGTGCCATGTGCGCAAGTTCTGGAGAGAATCGGAAAATGCAATTCTCTCTGGCCCGATCACGAAAAGACCATAAGGCTATAAGATATGGGAGCAGAATTAGGCCATTCAGCCTATCGTGGTCATTCAAACGGTTGGTGCAGACTCGCTGGGCTGAATGGCCTCCTTCTGCACTGTAGTGGTTCTATGATTCTATGACATATGTTTCTCATCTCCACTCTCCAGCCTTCTCCCCTAGCCCCTGATCCCCTTATTCATCAAGAACCTACCTATCTCTGTCTTTTAAAAAAATAAAGTTGGAGTACCCAATTATTTTTTTCTAATTAAGGGACAATTTAGTGTGGCGTGAAACCCATGCAGACACGGGGAGAATGTACAAACTTCACACAGACAGTGACCCGAGGTCGGGATGGAACCAGGGTCCTCAGTGCCGTAGGCAACAGTGCTAACCACTGCGACACCATGCCACCTATATCTCTCTTAAAGACATTCAGTGACTTGGCCGCCACAGCCTTCTGCGGCAAAGAGTTCCACAGATTCACCACCCTCTGGCTGAAGAAATTCCTCCTCATCTCTGTTTTAAAGGAAAATCCCTTCAGTCTGAGGCTGTGCGTTCTAATTTATCCTACTAGTGGATACATACTCTCCACCTTCACTCTAGCTAGGCTTCTCTGTATTCTGTAAGTTTCAATGAGATTCCCCCCTCGTCCTTCGAAACTCCATCAAGAACAGACCCAGAGTCCTCAACCGCTCTTCATTTGACTTTCATCCCCTATCGCCGGTGGAGTAATGCGATACACGTCGAGGCACCCTGAGAAACTAATTTTAATACATTAGCATGTCACTAGCGAGCACTTGCTCTGGGACTTTCCTCTTGTGATGTCACACTGGTGCCATTTCTAATCGCTTTATAAAAATATTAACCAGACGTCAGTCATTACTCTCCAGGGTATTTAATGCTCAGGGTGCACCGGACAGGACACGCAGGACACTGATAAGTTTAGCCCGGGGCAAGGGGTCACTTACAAGCCTTACCTTCATTTAGTTGCGTTTCTCAGAATCTTTGTCACACAGAGACACCCGAGGGTTCCAACGCTTCTCACTGATTGTGAAAACCTATTTTGTGCAGTCATTACACTTTATGGCTCAGTAGCCATTTAGCTTTCTACCTAGTGTGACTAATAAAATAGAACACATTTACACCCCAGTGTATGAAATAATGATATTGAATAATGTCATGAACCCTGGCAGGAGAAAATCTTTTACTTCTCAGAATGTAAAGATCTCATGAAGTTTTTCTAGGTCGCAATATTAATTTTCCCCCCCAAATGTGAATTTGTGTCTATTTGTGCAATGTGCAGGCATATCAATGAGGGCTGAGGCATGTCACTAAAATTCATGTTGTCACTAGTTTTACAAATAACCAATGGGATATTTTCCTGTCAAGTGAATAACACTGCAGTAAAATTTGCACTCTCAGATTTGTTTAATTAATGTGGCGCCATCAACTAGATAGTGCGGCACAAACAAATACTGCATTATATTGTTGCAGCTCTTGATAGTAATAACCCATGCTGCATATATATCAGGCGATATTTGCAATCAGATGCCAACAGGTTTACATGCACCTGAGGAAGGAGCAGTGCTCCGAAAGCGAGTGTTTGAAACAAACCTGTTGGACTTTAACCTGGTGTTGTAAGACTTCTTACTGAACAATTTTATTTGCACCTTTCTGTGATTGGTTGGTAAAATTCAAAAGGGTAAAAAATATCATGCATGATTGAAGGGGAGGGTTAAAGAGGCAATGGGGGAGGAAGGGAGAGGGAATAATGGGATTGGGAACAGGAGAAGAACTAGAACCCATGATTTATCTCCCTGACCCTGATCATCAATGTCCGACCATCATAGCAGAATCAGAGATTTTTTAAAAACAAATTTAGAGTACCCAATAATTTTTCTTTCCAATTGAGGGGCAATTCTGCATGGCCAATCCACCTAACCTGCATATATCTTTGGGTTGTGGGGGTGAAACCCATGCAGACAAGGGGAAAATGTGCAAACTCCACATGGACAGTGACCCAGGATCGGGATTCGAACCCAGGTCCTGAGCGGCGTAGTCCCAGTGCTAACCACTGCACCACCGTGCTGCCCCACAGAATCAGAGCTACGCAACAGCTTGGTAATCAGCTCAAAGTACAGCTCTCATTATTGAAATACAAGGTAGCCATTGGGGTCATGAAGGTATTTCAGAGAAGACCCACAAGATTGATAGTGTTAGAGATTTCTATTTTCAGTCATGAGATGTGGGCATTGTTGGCCAGGCCACAATGTTTTGCCCATCCCTAGTTGCCCTTGAGAAGGTGGTGGTGGTGAGCTGCCTTCTTGAACTGCTGCAGTCTATGCAGTGTAGGTGTACCCACAGTGCTGTTATGGGGAGAGTTCCAGGATTTTGCCCCAGCGAAAGTGAAGGAACGTCTATATATTTCCAAATCAGGATGGTGAGTGACTTGGAGGGGAACCTCCAGGTGATGGTGTTCATCATGTTCCCACGTATCGGATGCCCTTGTCCTTCTAGATGGTAGCGGTCATGAGTTTGGGTCATGTGTGCTACAATCGAGCAGTAGAATCTGCCGAATCAGGGCATAATAGCAAATCAGGAGCATTGCCTGAAATTATGAGCAGGATAAGGTGACATAGGTACAAAAAGCTGCCAACTCTAAAAGAATCCTCAAAATTATGCTGTATGAAAATAAATAACTGCTGTGCAGGCTTGCAATTTAAGTGTAGGGTATAGCTATTGAAAAACATTTTTGACTGCCTGACATTTATTTTGATGACTTTTCCAGCTGCATGGATTGTGAAATAAGTAGAAACATTGTAATTATTTAAAATTTAAAAATGAAAGAACAATAACTCAATTTTATTAAAAGCTACTCAGTAATTGCCATTTAGGATTTCATTATCTTTCCATCAAACTTTTTTCAAATGATGTTAGATACTTTATTATTAGAAGTGAGCAGGTGTAATTACTTCTGATATTGTCAAACAGATTACACAATAATGAATTGAATTTACAAATCGGGCAGCAAAAATTTCAAAGTGTGCACGTCCTGTTGAAGGCTCTGCCATTCTGGAGGCAATTGGGGATGAAGCAGGAGTCTAAGAAATCCAGGTTCCTCCTCCCGGAACCAGTTAGAACATAGAACATAGAACAGTACAGCACAGAACAGGCCCTTCGGCCCTCAATGATGTGCCGAGCATTGTCCGAAACCAAGATCAAGTATCCCACTCCCTGTCATTCTGCTGTGCTCCATGTGCCTATCCAATAACCGCTTGAAAGTTCCTAAAGTGTCCGACTCCACTATCACAGCAGGCAGTCCATTCCACAACCTAACCACTCTCTGAGTAAAGAACCTACCTTGGACATCCCTCCTATATCTCCCACCCTGAACCTTATAGTTATGCCCCCTTGTAACAGCTACATCCACCTGAGGAAATAGTCTCTGAACGTCCATTCTATCTATCCCCCTCATCATCTTATACATCTCTATTAGGTCACCTCTCATCCTCCTCCACTCCAAAGAGAAAAGCCCTAGCTCCCTCAACCTTTCCTCATAAGACCTGTCCTGCAAACCAGGCAGCATCCTGGTAAATCTCCTTTGCACCCTTTCCAATGCTTCCACATCCTTCCTATAGTGAGGTGACCAGAACTGCACACAATACTCCAGATGTGGTCTCACCAGGTCATGTACAGTTGCAGCATAACCCCGTGGCTCTTAAACTCAAGCCCATTTACATGACAAGATCTGGCTAATTCTTGTTCATTTTAAATGATCTGCTGGATTTCCACAATCATATCGCCACAACTAGAGCTGATAATCTTACAAACCCTAAAACCCCTAAAAACAGCCTTGCAAACTCCTCTCTCCAACAAGCCCCGGTTCCCAGAACCTCACCCCCTCCAACAGCCCTCGACAAACACCCCAACAGGCCCCAGCTCTCAGAGCCTCCCCCAATCGAACAACTCTCAGACAAAACCCCTCCAAGAAACCCTCGTTTACAGATAGGTATTCCCTCCAGCACCATCTAGAATTTTACACGCCTCCAACAGCCCCTCATTCATGAAGATCTCCCAGATGCACCCCTCCAATGGTGCCTCAGTCTCTCTGACAGTGCCTCAATCTTCAACGCTTCAACTGTTCCCCGAGCCTTGACCCCTCCAATAACGTCAAGTTTACAGAAACACACATCTCCTCCCTTCAATTTATGTTGATAAATTCATAGGCCATGAAATTAATCTCTTGAGCCCAGGTGGAAGAGATAGAACTCTACACCATAGGGTCAAATACGATGCAGTGAAATCTGATATCATTGAGAATATTGAGGGTGATATAATAATAACATAGAGAGCATACTATCTGGCTGCATCACAGCCTGGTATGGCAACTGCTCGGCCCAAGACTGCAAGAAACTTTAGAGAGTCGTGAACTGAGCCCAGTCCATCACATGAACCTGCCTCCCATCCATTGACTCCATCTATACCTCCCGCTGCTTGGGGAAAGCGAGCAGCATAATCAAAGACCCTTCCCACCCGACTTACTCACTCTTCAGGAGGCTGACAAGCTGCAGCCGCATAGACACATTGCACTCCCCACACACACTCATCCCAGCCAGCAAATGGCAGCAAGGAGAGCGGCACTCCATTTCATGGACTCCGAGCTTGAGACCTCCCTGGACATGGTGGAGGAGAGGTGATTGACCTTGCATCCCAGCCCAGGAAGGAGACTGACAGCCTCCACCGTTCGCCGTGCCTGGGCGCAGGTGGCAGAGGCGGCCAGCGCCGTAGGCAACACCATCCGGACCGGCCAGCAGTGCCAGAAAAAACCTACATGATCTCCTCAGGGCGGCTAGGGTGAGTAGGCAGCATTGTGCTCCTGGCACCAACCCCCTCCCACACACCCGTAATCCGACACCCCCCCCCCCCTCACACATCCTGTACGTCGGCCTAACCCCTGCCCTTCACCACATGTTGACACCCATACCGGCTGACCGGGTATCCTGGACACTGAGGCCACCAGCTACCCACCCCCTGAGCTGCATGCGTCAGACTGTCTAGCACTGTGCATTTTCTGTTTCCCCCCCCAGGAGAAGGCCGGGAGCGGGAGAAGACTGGAGGGAGACCGCCAGATCTGCAGCCGCTCACCGTGGCAGAGCAGACGGCTCTGGATGCGGTTGGCGGCCCGGAGGAAAGGGAGATCACCAGAGTGGAGATTGGCCCCGGGCAAAGAAGTGAGACCCTGCTGAATTGTGGTTCCCCATGCCACGTGTGTCAACACACCTCCCCCAACACCCCCCCCACACTAACCGCACCCCCACACCAACTCGCCCCCACCCTCACCCCCACACCACCCTCACCCTCCACCACGCCCCCAACCCCCACCTTGTGGTCTAATCATGTGTATTTTCCAGTAACTTGCAGGACCTGTTGGGGATGGGGGCGGATCCGTCTGATATCCCCCACCCCGCACCAGTGCCAAAGCCAGAGCACCGCTGTGAGCCCAGCAATGAGGTGAGCAGCTCCGACACCAGCCCTCCTCCCAAGACTCAGGACACCGCGAATCTCGAGTTTGAGGATGACATGAATTTCCCATCACAGCTGCCTCCAACAACCTCCGCCATCCCATAGACACTCACCTCGGTCGGACACTTTAGTGAAGAGGCGCCTGTGACACTATCTGGTGCGCACCACACAGCCGAACTGGTACATCAGGTGGAGGTAGGAACTCCTGAGGGGGCGGACGGTCAGAGGGCAGGCCAACCCCAGGGACTAGCTGCCGTCCAGATGCGCTCTTTTATGGGCTTCTGGAACGGACGGTCCCATCAATTCTGGAGATGCAGCCGCAGAGCCATGGACTACGTGAAGGGTTGTCGGCGGAGTGCAGGTGGAGGAGTTCAACCACTGCAGGAGCAGGGTGTAGTGCCAGTCATATGTGGCACCCAGGCCAACACTGCACGGGTGGCGTTTATGGTGGAGGGATTGGGGGAGAGGTTTTGGCTATAGCTCAGCATGTCCAAGGCTTGGGGCATTCTGTATAGGCGCTGGCTGACCTGAGTGTCATTTTCAGAGCCAACTGCATTGCTGGGGACCTGGAGTCACATGTCGGCCAGACCAGGTAAGGACAGCAGATATCCTTCTTTAAAGGGCATGGAGATGATGTGCATGCTATTCTTAGATTGAAGTCAGGGAAGTTCTCTCTGCCAATCATAGGCAGATAAGGCCACCTGCTGAGGACCCATCTCCCCCTCCTCCTCCTCTGTGAACAGCATGTCCTTTTCTGTTCAATCAGCCTGTTGTGCCACAGGCCAAGGGAGATGATAACATATAAAAATCCATGGCTGGGAGGAAATGATCTTGTAGAAGTGGATTTCATTTGGAACTTCGCTGATAGGGTTAATATAACAGTTCTGAAAAGCTCTGTGAAAGAGATGTCAACAGGTCAAGGGATGAAATAAAGGGAGTGTGTCTGACCGGCATCTGTGAAAGCAAAGATGTCAGAAGGTTATGGGATGGAATATAGGGAGTGTGACTTTGGTACTAATTAATGTTCTGACCCGCATCTGTAAAAGCAGAGAGGTCAAAAAGGCAAAGAATGGAATGAATGGGAACCGTTACTTTATTGCAGAGATAACGTAATTAAGCTCGTTTGACCAGTTGGAACAAATAAACATTGAAATGTAAGAGGGACTGTCTTTGGAGTGAGTTGAGCCATATGGCCATGGGATAAGAAAGACCTTTGTGAACAGCATTAATAGTGACTTGTGCTAATGATTATGTCAAAAATAACCTCCCGACCTCGAAGAATAATTCCATATATGTACATGTTCTGGATCCTTGCCAAATCATAGGTGTATCTAGGAATTTAAGGGGTCCACCCCTAAGCTGTAAGATGTATAAAGATACCGTCCTTATTCTGGGATTTTGGCACTTCTCGAAGGTGGTTACCCGACTGCTTAGAGATTTGTCCCGGCTGTAAATAAACGAATATTCGTTACTGACGTGTTCGAGTGTTTTACTTCTGGACTGACGATCAGATACGTGAAAGCGCAATTCACAATCTGACCAGAAGTTGAAGTCAGAACTGAGATGTCCACGCATGCAGAGCCATTCCCTGTCAATATCATCAATTTTAAAGAGTAATATAAATGTCTCAGCACTTCTACAAACTCAGATAGACACAGAATAAATCAATTAACAACTAACCTACATGTAGTTAATGATGCCTTTAAATAGTATGCCAGGTGTGGAATCCTTCCTGCTGCTGAACACATGTTAGCTGTGTGTGTCTGAAAGAGGTCAAATTGACAGGTATCAAATCAGCAGCACAAAGCACGTGGCATGATTATCTGTCTCCCCCGGCAAACACTCCAAACTCCCATGTTAATGCCGTCACCAAAATGGCATCTGGAGCAGATTGCACCGGATGTGTGCAGAGCACACGTACCATTTTGCTGCCAAATTAAATCCCCAGGCACTATGAAGACTGATTGTGGTACCTGTAACTGAAAAACACAAACACTGCCGCTTTCTAACAAAAATAACAACAATAAATTCAAAGAGCGAACATAATTGCAGTGACTCATTGAGTTCTACGAGGGCCTGTTCCAGATCCCATGCTGTTTACACTGTTCATAAATGATTCAGGCTCCGCTGGTAATGACCCAATGCTTTGTACTTTGGTGACCAGTTGTAAGGCAATTGGCAACATGCTGAGCAAAGCAGATAGGCTGAGGGACGGCGAATTGTTACTTAGCAATTGTTAGTGCAGGGCTCATGCATCCTGGAATGTATGCTCAGAGGGCAAGAAATTGCTATGAATTACACTTGTTTCCCACATGTAAAATGGGTGCACAGCAAATCAATTTATCAGTGGGACAGCCTGCGCCCTATCTGCATAGGTGTCACTTCTACTACTAACTTTGTGTGGGTCCTTTTACTGTAGTTCCTGAGGTAATATCTTACACAAGCGCTGGGCCCTTTAAATATGTAAATAATGATCCTAAAATCTGTTAAAGGGCTCCTTTTCAAAATTGACCAATCAGGACTGTTGTCGGCCAAATACCTGCCCTGTTCAGGAGTGTTCTACACACTCTGCGAGTCTCCTGTAGTTATAAGTGATGAGAAGGTGTTTTGAAGGAAGAAGGTTCACTCAGCTCCAAGAATTGTCCCAGAGCCTAGTCCAACTTCCTTCGTTCCTTCTGAGCTTACCTGAGGGCCAACATTGAAAAATTCACTCAGGCGACCGGTACCCACTTGTACCTTTGCTGGTTGCTTGCCCATGATCCTTGGGCCTTTTGATTCAGCTATGGGCAGGTTGTGCGGTGCCGAGTCCGATCTTTAGATATGATGAAAAGTTGCAGGGGAGAATGGTTTGGGTATGAATCGAGTCTTTATTTACCACACCGGGCTGTTTCTGAAGAAAAGCTACTTATGTGCTTGTGGTAGTCACCACTGTTTGTATAATACGTATGTGAGAGGTGATACGGCAAGGCTCCTGTGCGACAGGTATGGGGGTAGATCCCTGCCTGATGACTCCGCCCAGTAGGCGGAGTATAAATGTGTGTGCTCACCGAACTGTAACCATTTCGGCAGCAGCTGCATGAGGCAACACATCTATGTTTAATAAAGCCTCGATTACTCACTACTCTCGTCTCGTCGTAATTCATAGTGCATCAGTGCTGGAAGCCAGCCAAAGGACACCTGATTGTAAATCAAAAGCCATCAGCCGAGGTTTTCTGATATTGCTGCAGCTCTGAGCCTGAATGAGAATATTGGGTTGCAGGCAGACTTAAACAGACTTGTGAACAAAAAAGCCAGCTATTGCAGTTACTGAAAATCCAAAACAAAACAGAAATCATTGGACACATTCAACAAGTCAAGCAGCATTAGCTAAGCGGGAAAAAAAGAGTTGACATTGCAGCTAAAAATCATGCTTCAGACTGATAGTTATTGTTGAGATCCCAGAAGAGTTCAATAACTTTTTAAAAGAAATTTGAACTTCCAGTGAATGAGAGGCTCACATGACAAGATTTCAGGTTTTAAGTCTTTTCCGTAACAGCCAAACTAAAAGTAACATAAACTGAACACTATTTCAGTACACAAGTTAAACGTTAAACTACACAAAATTAAATCCCCCATTTAACTTTGACAGTAACCAAAAACCCCCTTTCCATGGTTAAACTGGGCGTCACGGTAGCACAGTGGTTAGCACTGTTGCCTCACAGCACCAGGGTCCCGGGTTTGATTCTTGCTTGGGTCACTGTCTGTGTGGAGTCTGCACGTTCTCCCGGTGTCAGCGTGTGTTTCCTCCAGGTGCTCAGATTTCCTCCCACAAGTCCCGAAAGACGTGCTTGTTAGTTGATTTGGACATTCTGAATTCTCCCTCAGTGTACCCGAACAGGTGCCAGAATGTGGCGACTAGGGAATTTTCACAGTAACTTAATTGCAGTGTTAATGTAACCCTACTTGTGGCACTAATAAAGAGTGGTTTAGTCTTTGCTGTAAGTGGACATTTAATTCTCCAAGAACCAGTCCAAAATTATTCCAGGCTCTCCTTCCTTTCCCACTTCCTGAACTGATTTTCATGGTAATGGGTGGATAGGACAACCTTTCCAGTCAGCAAAGCTTCATTTAAATGTTCACAACCTTGGTCTCTTCAATTTGAGCATGAGCACCCACCTTAAAACTGCATGCTGAACAAAAATTGGCTGCTTCTATCTATATTCTCTCTCTTGCACTCAGACTCTCTAAAAGATCTTTTGCAATTCATCTGTGTACCAAATATTGAATCTTTTCCCAAAAATGAATTTATTGCCACTGATTCCAGATGAGCAAATGTGCCGTACATGTTAAAGAGGGCTGAAGCAGTCGCCAAAATCAGTGTTATAAATAAACAAAGGGATATTCTCCTGTCAAATTGACGTCATTGCATGATACTGTTAAATAGAATTTGTATTCTCTGGTTTATTTAATAGGTGTGGTGTGGTCACACAGGCTAACACTGCATTCTACCATTGCAGCTCTTAATATTAATGCTGCATATATATCGGATGATATTTGTAACCAGATACCAACAATGGACATTATAATTTCACCAAGACTTTTCTGTGATATTATGATGAATGGATTGGTGAATCTTCAAAGGAAATGTCATGTATGATTGAGGTGGAGGGTTACAGCTGGGGGAGGGGGGTGGGGGTGGATGGTGGAATAAGAGGCCCACAGCAGGAGAAGCACCAGGGTCCCTGATTTCTCTCCCTGGCTCTTGGGAGAGCAAATGTCGGAGTTAGTCTGCTAATCCCTGGAAAAGGTTGGAGGTGGACACAGAGGTTGCCATGTGCCAGGGTGTACAAGTTAAAAGTCACGCCTTGGTTCTCTGGAACTTTATGCCGCTTTTGAGAACAAATGTTAGGGTCCTCTAGTCCTCATCCCTCACATCCCCCCACCTCACCCCTCCCACCCATGCTCCAGCCATGCCAAGTCATGCCAACCCATTTTACTCATGCTTTCCATACCACCCCATAGGGATCCACATCCCTATGGCCCTTTATAGCTCCTGTGTCAACCCATACCTACTCGTGATCCCCACTCATCCCCATGGTCACTTATGGTTCTTCTGCCAAATTTGTGCCATCTCATGGCAACCTAGGCTCCCACTTACCATCCTTTGCCCTTGTGCGCTCCATTTTAGCTGCATTTTTATTTTTAACTCATCAAGGTCAGGATTTCCTCAAGAATTCCATTCGGTAAAAAGGCAGTTAATGAGCCACTTAAGGGAATCAACAGGCCTGAGGGTGGGTGCTCTACTTGACACCTTCCCCACCCCACCTTATTATGGGGGAACAGGTTGAGGATTGGCAGGAAGGCAGCGGGTTGGCCACCTACTTTATTGGACGTGACCCCACCTTCAAATGTGCCATCAAAGGGGCCTCAAAATTCAGCCCCATTTATCCCTTCAGCCCCTTATTTATTCACTGATCCCCAAACTGGCATCTTTTGCGTCTTTATTTTAACTGTAATTGTTTTTTAAATTCATTTACAGGATGTGGGCATCGCTCTCTCGGCCAGCATTTATTGCCCGTCCCTAATTGCCCGTGTGCAGGTGGTGGTCAGCTCCCTTCTTAAACCGTCGCAGTCCCTCTGGTGTAGGTACACCCACAGTGCTGTTAGGGAGAGAGATCCAGGCTTTTGATCCAGCAGCAGTGAAGGAATGGTGATATATTTCCAAGTCAGGATGGTGAGTGGCTTCAGTACCATCATATCACCAGAAGCTCAACATCATTTTGAACTTCAACCAACAGCAGAGTAAATTCGTTTTGAGAAATTTCCAAACCTTCATACATTTGTGTGTGTGATTCATTTTGTCCCTTTGCTTGATATACACCGTGCAATGAAGTTTTTACATGTTGGGCTGAATTCTCCATCCGCGGGATCCTCCGTTTTGCCGGCAGCGCACTCATGACCGCGGAATTCCCGGCAGCATGGGGGAAACCCCATTGGCCTAAGGCCAGGACGGAAGACCCCGCTGCTGACAGGGGGGCCCTGCACCAGAAAATGGTTCTGGCGTCGAGGGAGAATCCCGCCCCTTACTTTTCAGTTCTGAGCAGGGTTTCCACCAGAATCGCAAACTGATTTATGCTCTCTCAACAGATGCTGTTGACCCGCACAAGATCTACAGGGTCGGACCAATTAGCCTCCTCATTAGCTTTGTAGAATACGAGCTTTCCCACTGAGCGCCGGGGGCCATCAGTGGAGTAAATGGACACGAGCATAGAATCTGGCCCAGCTGAGAGCTGAGTGTGAATAGTCCTGGCTGGGTCCTGAAGTGTACTGTGTATATAGTTTACATTTTGCCTCTCATTTTGGACTCTTCTATGCCACTAAGGAATTTTCTGTTTCAGTTTCAAATGCAATTACACTGTTTGCGTCCAACATACCACATTTAATTTGTCTGATTACATTTGGATGAGTGCAGGGAGCACACCAGTGATGGCAGGGTAAGAGTTTGTGTGTGAAATTCATGAGGAAGATGTAATGAAATGGGGTGTTGCAGACTGGACAGCGTTTCTGGGACCCTTCAGAAAAACTCAGAATCTATGAACCCAATAGTGATCATTGCCAAAGCTGAAGAATTGAGGGGCAAAATCAAAGAGTAAGATAAAAGCTTAATGCGTGGAACTGGAAATACAGTATCATCCATATGATGTTGTAGGATACCTGTGACCAAGTGTTGAGGGGAGAATGTTCGTGCCTTTGACTGAGTTTACATCTTGTACATCTATACAGAGTTTTGTTCATCCAATATGCCTTCTTATGTCTCACCAATTGTGATTTAGCCAGTCACAAACCCCCACCAGACAAAGCCCACAATGCCTGCTTAAATCCTGTCACATGTCCAAGGCCCCTGCTTCCCTCCATGAGTTAAACCACATGCTTAGAATTTAAACCACATGATTGCAACTGCATGCCAGTGAGTTCAAACACAGGCTAGGATTTGCAATAAGGTCACTGTCAACTGATCAGAGATTCCCTGCCTCTCAGGCTCTACCATTACTGGAGGCATTGGTGGTCATCTTTCAATGTTCTATGGATTCTGCAAAGGAACCGGCAGACTGGAATGTAGGGTATGTAACCTCACTACTTAAGAAGGGCTGGAAAGAGAAAACAGAGAACTTATGACCTGTTAGTTTGATGTCAGTAGTAGGGAAAATGCTAGAATCTATTATAAAGGATGCGATAACTGGACACTGAAAAATTAATGATATGATTGGGCAGAATCCGCATGGATTTCTGAAAGGGAAATCATGGGCGTGATCCGACGACCCCCCCTACGCCGGAAAAGCAGCTCGCCATGGTGCAGCGTGGCCATTGAAAGCCGGGAGACCCTGCTCCCAGGATCTACCCGGCTCGCAACGCCTCGGGAGATTCAACACAATCTCGCGAGACATTGCGAGCTTAATCCCACCCACAACCATCCACAGGACCGGAAGAAATCTGTCCCATTTCTTGTTGCAATTGCCTTGGTGAGACTGCACCTGGAGTATTGTGTACAGTTTTGGTCTCCTTATCTAAGGAAGGCATACTTGCCAGAGAAGGAGTGGAATTCCTGGGCCGGTGGGATTGTTTTATGAGGGGAGATTGAGGGAACCTGGTTGGTATTCTCTAAAGTTTCAAAGAATGTGAAGTGATCTTGTTGAAACTCATTGAAAATTCTAAAAGAGCGTGACACGTTAGATGTGGCTAGGATGTTTCCCCTGGCTGTTGAGTGTAGAACCGGGAGACACAGCCTAAGAATAAGGGACAAGCCATTTAAAACCAAGATCAGGAGAATGGTGTTCGCCTGGGGTGATGAATCCTTGGAATTCTCAACCTCAAAAGGCTGTTGAAGCACAATCATTGAGCATGTCCAAGACAGAGATTGATACTTGATGCTAATGACATCAAGGTGTTGGGCTGATGGGGAAAAATGGTACAGCGGTGGGTGATCTTGTTTGCATTTAAAGGAAAAGTTACATTTATATCTCACTTTACATGACCACTGGAAGTCTCAAAGTGTTTTATAGCGAATGACTGACTTCGGTGATGGACACTTACTGCTGTTGTGTAAGAAATGTGGCAGTGAAATTTGTCCCCAACCAACTCCTGCAGACAGGGATGTGATAAAGATCAGGGGCTGCATTCTCCAGCACCCCCAGCTGTGTGTTTCTCGATGGTGTGCTGTTCGCTGGTGGTGGGGTTCTCTTACTCCCGCCACTTGTCAATAGCATTTCCCATTAAAACCATCCCACGCCGCCGGGAAACCTGCAGGTGGGACTACGCTGCCAGCAGGAAAAGAGAATCTCAACGACCAGAGAATTCCATCCCAGATTATTTTCTTGTGCTGTAGATTGAGAGATAGATATTGTCCTGGATCCTAGGGTTAAGTTTACTGCTCTCCTTCTAAATAGCACCAAGGGACCTTCTACAACCATCTGAGAGGGATGATGGGACTTCAGTTTAATATTTCATTCATAAGGCAGCACTGCTGATGGTGCAGCACTGCCTCAACACTGCACTGGAATGTTGTGCCTCAGTCTTGGAGTGGGATGCAAATCCACAAGCTTTTGCCCTCATTGGGGAGAAGGTGGAGCCACATCTGATACACACCTCCACAGAAATATAAATTCACCCCAGGCATTAAAGCAGTTTGGGTCTCCCACCTGTAATTCCAGATGGGTACACTCCAGCTATGATGTGATTGTTCATAGCGGATGGTCAAAATAGGCTCTTCTCTTTGAGCATGCTACTCCCAATCCAGGCAACACAGTGACCTTCACAGCATCGCCTGCAGAGGAAGCGCATCTACCATTCATCACTATTGGTAATATGTCTATTCGATCTCCGGGCTACAGGATACCCGTCATCTATATCCTAGGTGGGGGTGAATCCATACAGAAGAATTTTGACTGGGCAAAAACAAGGAAGATCTGCTGCCATTTGATTTCTAGAAAGAAGGTTTTAACATTCGGAAATAACGGTCTGAAAAATTTCAGTGTCAAATTCAAGGTCAACATTCTCATTCTTTCTATATTATGACGCAGTACAATATTTGATTCAGGTCTCGGACAAAATCCTCCCAAAAAATGATGAAGTGTCATTTTGGGTGGAATTCACAGGGTGATTCCTGTTGGGTGTATGCTCGCAATCCAGATCTATACTCACCCACAATTAGTCATTTTTTTGCAGCTGGGGAGATTCTCATTCAAAAACCGCATCCTTAGAAATTTTCTGCAGTGGGGAACTAAAGTCGTCAGGACGACCTATTCATCATAGATTGGCCTTTTTAAAGGGTGCCCAGATCTCACGTTAAGTTGAAGACCACCAATGCCCCTCACCCATGGGCATTGTGACCCCTTGCAGACATGGGCAACATCCCCAACCCTCAGCCCCGGAGGTGGAATCAAACTCCCCCAATGCTAAATGTGAGCCCTACCTCCCCACATCACGCAGGGGGTTACCCAGCCCCACCCACATCCTCGTCATTATCGGAGCATCCCCCCCCCTCCTCCCAAGTGAGCAGATACTGCTATGGGGTCACCGACTTCCTGTTGATTCTGTAATTTCCCATTTCTTTCATTATGCTATTGTCATCTTTGAGCCATGGATGTTTAATCAACATATAACATTTAATATACATTTAATAAACAAGCAGAGGAAATGAGGAACTCAAAAATTACAAAATAGCACACTGTGCTAGCTTTTGAACAGCAGAGCAGAGACTTTTTGCCACCTGACAGAGATTGGAAGGATTTGGTTCTGTTGGTTGGTTGTCAATGAATTAGCAAAAGGCTGTATTCTACCCAAAATCAGGCAGGAATTGGCTCCTTCCCAACTGGGATGATTTCCAGAGAACCAAGGAAAGATCAGTCAAGTATTGGATGCTCAGAGAAGAAACTGTGAGTCTCTTTCTCTCTCTCTCTCTCTCTCTCTCTCCTCAGAAAATCTGCAGAGGTTCTGTATTTCTGAACTTACAGAAAACCTGGATGGATCTACAGTGAAAACCATGAGAGACTGAAAGCAAAAACCTCGGACTGAAAGTCTAGACTGAAGGGTGGTGTGCTGGAGGAGAACCATCTGAAATAAAGCGTATTTTTCTTTTAATTTCATCATTATTTTTACACCCCCCTTTTCCTCTCTGTGTTTGTTTGTCTGTCTTGTGTATGTGTATATGTAGAGGGTGGGGTGAATTAAAGAAGAACTATATAATAGTCAACTTGCTGTATTTGCTGACTAATTATAGTTATTGTTATTAATAAAAATTAATTGTGTTCAAATTTACAAACCTGTAGTTATTGGGCAGTCAAGGACTTCCGGTGTTTTTTTTTCTGAGAATTATATGATCATTTAAATAGTGTTGCCAATCCAGGCCAGGTGGGACTGGAATTGACTGTGCACTAGCCCAGGGGCTTGTAACAGCCTGCCCTCACATTTAAGCCCCCAACTTTCAGGCCTCCTTCCTATGCACCCTGCTTCATGCCTCCCTTCACATCCACACCCTTCTTACCCCTTTCATATACTCCCTCACCCCTCCCCATACCTACCCTTCACCTCCCTTCATACCCACCCTTCATAATCCCCCCACCCTTCAAAACCCACCACCCATCAAAAACCCTTTATGACCCCACTCTTCATACACCCCTTCAGGCCCCTCCCTTTATTCAGCCCCTTCATCCCCCTTTCATGGGCATGGCCCTACTCAATCCCGCCTCTTGGCAGTGCCCTTTGGCACCCTGGCACTGCTGCTGTCAGCCAGGAAGTGGTCTGCCCTGTCCCCAACCACACATGGGCCCCAATGGCCTCCA
The DNA here is from genome assembly GCF_902713615.1 of Scyliorhinus canicula. Taxonomy (NCBI): domain Eukaryota; kingdom Metazoa; phylum Chordata; class Chondrichthyes; order Carcharhiniformes; family Scyliorhinidae; genus Scyliorhinus; species Scyliorhinus canicula. The sequence continues at coordinate 29,261,106 of NC_052155.1, forward strand.
AGGCACCCGGCGTGGCCATCGTGCTTGGCTTCCGTTCTTGGAAACCAGTACTGATTCACACCGACATCACACTGTGTCACTGGGGCTGCAGAATCCCGGAAGTCGGAAGACTCAGGCCTCAAACGGGCTGCACCTATTTAAGTCAGCTTTAAGACTAATTTAAATATGCTGATCTGGTTCACCCCCAGCGAGGGCGACATCCAGATTGCGTAGGGCGACGCATGTCGAGAGCATCGTGATTGGCTTGGCACCTGGTGAGAAACATGTTTTTGGGCTTTTCCAATGTTCACCAGGAATAGTGGGATCGGCGCCTGGTACAATGTGGCTGGAAAATCATGCCCCTTTTCTTAAGATACTTTTGATTATAATTAATGCTCAGGAGTAAAGTTCCCTCATGTCGCATGATGCTTCCTGTGACTGTACTCAAGTAACAATCAAAGGACGCGCAAGATTGGTGAAAAATGAGCCCAATACTAAAAGAAATGATTGCAACAGTGTTATAAAACTGGATGAACTGACATGTTTCTGTTGCCTCACTAAATTTCTGCAACAGTTCATCAAAATCCTTTGGATGCGCTCTGTGCTGTATCAGTCAATCCCACATTTATTATTTGACAGTTAATGCCATGCTGGCTTCGAAATGTGGTCCTTACGCACTACATTAGAACATTAGTTTCAGTTTTGACTGTGGGGATCTGAATTTAGATTTACCCCAAGCTGGCGTGATTAAATATTCCTTTTCTTTTGCGGATGCAAAATGTCCAAAGCAAAATTAATTTTGAGTTAGCAAGCGAGAGATCAATGAACACGAATCCCCGAATTGCTACTCAAACATTTGACACAAAATTGGAATTGGCACTCAGAGAGGTTATCAGAATAATTTATATAGGTAATGAAAATAGTTGTATCGTCATAGAATCATAGGTTTATAGCCAGAACGAGGCCATTTGGCCCATTGTGATTATGATGTCCTCTGAAGGAATAATTTACCTGGTGCCACTCCCCTGCCCTTTCCCCTTAGCTGTGCACATTTTTACTCTGTAGATAATAATCCAATTCCATTTTGAATTGAGTCTGCCTCCAAAGCACTCTCAGGCAGTGCATTCCATATCCTAACCACTCGCTGCTTAAAATCTCTTTTCAAATGTGGCCATTGCTTCATTTGCCAATTACCATAAGGCTGTGTTCCTCAACAATGGGAGCAGTTTCTCTGCTCCATCCCGACCCCTCATGATTTTGAAAGCCTCAATCAAATCTCCTCTCAACTTTCTCTTCTCCAAGGACATCTGTCCCAAATTCCCCATTCTTTCTATATAATCGATGTTCCTCATCCCTGGAAATATTCGAGGGAATTCTTTCCGCACCCTCTCTAATGCCTTCACATCCTTCCCAGGATGCAATAATTCAGTTGAGGCCAACCAGTGTTTTATGCAGTTTTATCGTCTGTTTCTTACTGTATATTTTTCACTGCCAATATGGAAACTGCTTTTTTGAAGTTGTGCTATGGCACAGGCAGTCTGCACTGAATATCTGAGGCTAGCGTTAAGCTTATGGTTGCAGCAAAGTTGAATCATTCTTTATGAATTCCATTTTATTAACCATATACAAAGCAGAAATCTAATTCTAATATTAGGCAATCTATTGAACGTTACTCTTTTTCAATCCATGTCACATCTGACAGAGGAACGATAAATGCTGAAACAAAATTTAGAAATCAATTTTGATATCTGACCTTGATCATTTACAAGCTGATCAAATATTTTTTTAAAAATCTATCTTATTAAAGAGCTGACAGTTTTATTTTCTTGATTTGTACCCCAGTCAACCACTTGTGTTCCAAATCTTGGTACTTTTTTACACGTCCAGTGTTCCTCCACCCCATGATACCTCATTCCAGCTCCCACGTTAAAAAGCAGTTTTACAAAGGCTGAACGGGTCAGCAAAGGAAAAAAGTGACACAATTTTATACTTGACCTCAAAGGCCCCATTAAACACCCGGCAATGCTTGGTGATTTTATAGCAAGAAAATCAATTATGACTATCTTTTAATATTTGCGGCATTAAACATTTGATGAGCAGAGCACCCAACGGTTGATAGGATAACCAATATTACCTTTTCTATCAATGGTTCGTGACTTCATCAAGTATAACCCACATTCCACTCGATAGAATAAATGCAAAGACGCTTGCATCATCATCTCTGTAAACCACCTGATAACAAGTCACGGAAGGTCATTCCTCAGTAATTAAGATGCTCTGATCTGGGAAAGCCAAAGAACTAATTCAGAAATAATGTTTTCACCAAATAGAATTAACTGACATGGTGTCGTGCTCTGTTCGCTAAAGAAGCTTACACTGATCGAAAGTAGTTGCATTTAGGGCAGCACGGTGGCACAGTGGGTTGGCACTGCAGCCTCACAGCGCCGAGGTCTCAGGTTCGATCCCAGCTCTAGGTCAAAGTCTGTGTGGAGTTTGCACATTCTCCCTGTGTTTGTGTGAGTTTCGCCCCCACAACCCAAAAATATGCAAGCTAGGTGGATTGGCCACGCTAAATTGCCCCTTAATTGGGTACTCTAAATTTAAGAACAAAAAAGTAGTTGCATTTAATATGAACGCTTTGCTTCATTGGTCAAGTGAAAGACATCTTGATAACCATTTCCCCAACTCTGCACATGCCTTGCAATGGCTAAATGTCAAGGTTAAAAAAAAGGACAAGCATGTTTGGAGATAATGTAATCCAGGTTAAGTATTAATTTGATGGACTCACCCTTTTAACATATTACAATTCCCAAAATATGGAATACAGTGAATGTCTTAGCTACAATATTTTAAATTCTTTTACAAAATTTGAAAGAGAATAAGGTCATGAACAATAAAATATTACCATTGAACAAGCCGCAACAGAATATGACATATTACGGCAAATAAAGGGAACTATGGTTGAAATTTTGCCCTTGTATCGTGCACGGATCCTGCAAACTGAACATCCATAACGGTGACCTTGAATCACTGATTGTCAGTCTGGGGCAAGAGAGTGGGTGGTAGTGGGTGGGAGTAGGGGGTGGGTGTGGGTGAGGAGCGGTTGGGGAAAGGCAAGCTACGTCAGGAGTACTGCTTGACCACCTATGCAGATATAAAAAGTGGCTCTTCGAAAAGGCTCATTGGGAATCAGGAAATCCGTGTTGCAGCCTGTGTGCTTCGGAGGAGATGTACAGGCTGAATGGGAACTCTGTAAATGTTGTCCAACTGTTTTCTGACCCTGGAACAGATGGACTATCGTGGGGTTTCCTGAAGAAAAGATTGCCATGGGTGCTGCCTTTTCACAGTGTACTGTACTGAAGCACTTTTAAAGAAAATAATTTATGGGGTGTGGGCATCGCTGGCTAGGCCAACATTTATTGCCCATCCCTAATTGTCCTTGCGAAGATGGTGGTGAACTGTCTCTTGAACCACAGCATTCCCGTACTGTAGAGACATCCACATGGCTTGTAGGGTGTTGGTTACAGTTTGCTAGGTCTGAAGAAATACTTGTACTGATACATAGATTAACAGTAAGCCTTTATTGACACTTAGAACTATTCACAATTATACAGCAAAGGGTAGAAGCTAGGAACTATCCCTATGAATGCTGGTATCCACGGCCTGTCCAACACTCTGGGTGCGGGTCATACATCACTGTATTTTCAGTACTGTATTCAGCCCCACATTAACCTATACACGCCAAACCTTTGCACCACTCTACCTCAGAAAGTTATTCTGCAGCAGTGTAGTTAGCGGCTATGCCTCAGTGAATGTGTGATAAACAGTGCCATGGTACATAGCCGTGGAGAACAACATGCTATCTGAGGTTGACAGGCACAATATCCATGGCACCATGCAGTTGTGCGGAGCCATATCTTCCACCACATCTCCACAGTACTCGTTGATGAAATGGTGAAAATAGTTAGTGCAAATAAGTACACAAACGTGAAGGTGAGCATTGTTAGATTCATGGCTGATGACCCTCTACATTTGTGTGGGATAGACTGTCACACAGAGGTGACACTGGGGAAGGAGTGGATCTAGCTGCCACAACATTCAGCGATCAGGACCTGCAAATATTATTGGATGGGTTGTTGAAGAAGAGATAAGCTCTGTACCCTGCCGGCCGACACAATGCTCCAGCCACCATAAAGAAGGTCTGGCTGGAAATCTCTGCTATGGTGAGTGCATCAGCAGAGAATGAAAGATCTTGGATTCAGCCCCGGAAATGGTTCCATGACCTGCTACATTCCAGCAAGGTGAGTAGCTCGGCCCATCTGCACATAGGCCCAAATGAAGGGCCACATCCGAATGCTGCAGTTAAATTGCGAGACATGGCATGTACCCCTGCTATAGCATTGAGGCTTGGTTGTCCAAGCTGCTCAAGTAGGGGGTGTGCACTGTCATGGGAGTGTCCCTTTAAGAAATGCTTTTTTGTCTTATCACATGGCTTCAGTGATGTCATTGTGTGGGTGGAGCTGGGCTGTGGCTCTGGGAGTTGGTTTTACTTTTGCTTTGGTTTGGGGCTTGTTTTGTTGGCTCTGAGTAATTTTGCTTTCGTTTTCACACATTTGGCTGCTGTACTCAGAAGGAGAAGTATCTTGGCCTTTCTCTCTATCTTCAGTTTAAAAGCTGTTTCCAGATCACTTGATAACTTTAAAGAAATAATTGTTTTCTGGAAGGAATTCAAACCTGCTGTTTTGGAAAGGAAACAAGAGCATCCATACCAGGTCTTCAGTGCTTTGTGCTGGGCCACAACTTTGAAAAGGGGTTTCTGTTTTATGGAATCTTGTTATTAAATTGGAACAGTTAAAGGGGGAATTTATTATGGGTTATACATAGATTACTATAGCTGTGTGGGGCATTTATGTTTGTAGTTGATAAAAATGCTTACTGTATGTGTTTATAAAAATATTCACTAAATTCGTAGAATAAAGCTTGTTTTTTAATTAAAAGTGCTTAAGGCCTCTGTTGAATAACACCTGAAATGCAGGCTCTTGTGCTCACCATAACCAAAATCAAGAAATAATTGTAGGTCAGGTGAACTGCATGATATACTTTGGAGTTTTCTAAACCCAGGCACATAACAGCACAGAACACGTGTGAATGAGCACAGATACATTTAATCGAATTCTCCCTGCATGCAACATATATCAATCATAAATTCATGTTGTCTTTGCAGTCGAAAAGGGCACAAAATGCCAAGGAGATAGCCCAGAATGGGGATGGGTCAGCCTGTCTGCAACCATGGGCTGCAAGGCAGCAGGGTGGCATGGTGATCAGCACTGCTGCCTCGCAGCACCAGGGACCAAGGTTCAATTCTGGCCTTGGGTGACTGTCTGTGTGGAGTTTGCACTTTCACCCCGTGCCCACATGGGCTTCCTCCGAGTGCTCCGGTTTCCTTCCACAGTCCAAAGATATGCAGGTTAGAGGGATTGGCCACGCTAAATTGCCCCTTAGTGTCCAAAGGTTAGGTGGGGTTAGGGGGATCGTGTGGGGGAGTGGGCCAAGGTAGGATGCCCTTTCAAGAGAGTTGGTGCAGACTCAATAGGCCGAAGGCCTCCTTCTGCACTGTAGGGATTCTATGATCTAATCATTAGCCATGGAGATAGCCAGGGTGCCTTTCAAACTGGCTGTCAGTGATGGTAAATTGCCTTTAGCAGGTTTGTTTGCTTACTTATTGTCACATGTACCGAGGTACAATGAAAAGTATTTTTCTGCGAGCAACTCAAACAGATCATTCGGTATATGAAAATAAAATAAAATAAAAAGAAAATACATAATAGGGCAGCACAAGGTACACAATGTAAATACATAGACACCGGCACCGGGAGAAGTGTAGTTTTAATCAGGTCAGCCCATAAGAGGGTCATTTAGGAGTCTGATAACAGCGGAGAAGAAGCTGTTTGTGCGTGTTCTCAGACCTTTGTATCTCCTGCCTGATGGATGAAGTTGGAAGAGTGAGTAAGTCGGGTGGGAGGGGTCTTTGATTACGCTGCCCGCTTTCCTCAGGTAGCGCGAGGTGTAGATGGAGTCAGTGGATGGGAGGTGGGTTCATGTGATGGACTGGGCTGTGTTCACAACTCTCTGTGGTTTCTTGCGGTCTGGGGCCGAGCAGTTGCCACACCAGACTGTGATGCAGCCAAATAGGATGCTTTCTATGGTGCATCTGTAAAAGTTGGGAAGAGTCAACGTGGACATGCCAAATTTCCTTAGTTTCCTGAGGAAGTATAGGCGCTGTTGTGCCTTCTTGGTGATGAAGGAATGCAAAATGCACCTTTGAACATGACGGTAATGGTGCATATCATGCTGCCATTCACTGAGCACAAAGGGAGTTTGATATGAGAGAGGGTGCAACGATAGGCTGGTGTCATAGGGGCTGCCCATGAATGGTTAAACACAACATGGTGTATCAAAGCATGATTTCAAAATGAGAAGTCTATGTCTGAATAAGTCCTGTTGTGTCTCACACAGGTACGAACTCTGCTCCTCCATTACTGTCATGAATTTCACACTATTCCAGGGGCCGAACTGGATAAGCTCTGACCATGACAGAATGGCCAAGCTCATGGAGAGACATATCCAGCAGCACTTGGCAAGGATGCAAGAGTTGCAGTTTGGGCAGATAAGGGTACAAGCCTCCTTCAGGCTGCTTTTTATATGAGGCCTGACATTCGTGGAATACGTAAGAAGCTGCGTACCCTTAACAGGACGATTTCACTGTTGATGCAGCTGTGACTGCAATGGCCGACTGCTGCACACCAGCAGCTAGGCCCATCATCCGAACATGAATGTCAACACTGGGTTGTACAGGTCACTGAGGAGAGTGAAGGTACCAGGAGCTTCTCAGCATCTTCATCTTCCTTTACCACCCCACCACCCCCTCCCCCAGCCCTTCTGCCAGAGTCTTCGCCTGTTACACAGGTATCAGTGACCTTGCATTTCCATGCAGAGACTGCATCTGAAGGAAGCCCCCAATGGGTGCCTACATGAGAAGCCTGTCTACCAAATTCCTTACTGTTATATGGAGTGAGCAGACAGCCTCCATCTCCTCCGAAGCAATATTGAGGATACTTAAGTAGTGTGCGTGAGTACAGGTCATAATCTGATCGAGAGTACAAATGTGTTAACCATGGTTACATTTGCAAGTGACATGAAAGGCTGTAAGCTGAGACCCATGTTGCATTGACATCATTGGGTTGCAGTGGCCAAAAGGTGATCCTTGCAGCATTCATTGTCCACCTATGCTTGCGTTTGAGTGGCCTGGATGTAGGCAGTGGAGCCTGAGATGTAAACACAAAGGAAGATTGCTGCTGTCCCCAGACCTTTGGATGCAATTTCATTCCAGGTAGCAGATCTGTGAGATCGGTGTTTATGGAAGTTATGAATGTTGGACATGTTACTCACTCCTGAAACTGGATCGTGGAGCTGAATGGATGATCCACAAGCTCGTTCAAAGAGCTGTCATTGCACAATTATAGAATCATAGAATTTACAGTGCAGAAGGAAGCCATTCGGCCCATCGAGTCTGCCCCGGACCTTGGAAAGAGCACCCTACTTAAGACCACACCTCCACCCTATTCCCGCAATCCAGTAATCTCACGTAACTTTTTTGGACTAAGAGCAATTTAGCACAGCCAATTCGCCTAACCTGCACATCTTTGGACTGTGGGAGGAAACCAGATCACCCAGAGGAAACCCACGCAGACACAGGGAGAAAGTGCAAACTCCACACAGACAGTCACCCGAGGCCGGAATTGAACCAGGTCCCTGGAGCTGTGAGGCAGCAGTGCTAACCACTATGCCACCCTAAAGGACATCAGCAAACCAGTTTTTACATCGATAATTTCAAGGTCTTCATTAGACATTTTAATTCCAAATTTTTTCATTGAATTCAAATTGTACCACCTACCCTGATGGGATTCGAACCCATGAGCATTATCCTGGGTCTCTAGATTACTAGTCCAGTGACAATACCACTATGCCACTGCCTCCCCTAGCTTCAACCTCTGCAATCTGCCTTATCTGCATGTTGGTACGAGCAATCATATCAGCATGTATTGGGTACAAAGTCACAAATCCTACTTTTTTGCTATTTATTTATTCGTTCACAGATTTTGGACATTCCTGGCTGGGCCAAAATTTAGGGTCCATCCCAAATTGCCCTTGAGTAGGTGGTGATGAGCTGCTTTCTTGGGCCACTGCAGTCCATGTGCAGGTCTGCCCACAGTGCTGTTAGAAACGGTGATCCAGGTTACTGACCCAGAAATTATGAAGGAATGTTGATATAGTTCGAATTCAGGAAGATGCGTGACTTGGAGGGAAACCTGCGGTGGTATTTCCATTCATCTGCTGCCTTTCTCCTTCTAAGTGGAAGAAGTTGTGGATTTGGAAGTTGCTGTTGAAGGACCATATAGGTGCTGTATAATGCTATCACTGTGCTTTGGTGGTAGAGGGAAAGAATATTTGTGGGCTGTTTTGTACTGGATGGTGTTGAGCCTCTTGAATGTTGTTTGAGCTGCGCCCATCCAGGAAAGTGGAGAATATTCCATTACATGCCTGACTTTGCCTTGTATATCGTGGACAGGCTTTGGAGAATCAGAAGATGAGTAATTTGCCACAGATTTCCCAGGGTCCGCACATTAATCACAGTATTTATATGGCTGGTCTAGTTCAGCTTCTAATCAATGGTAACCCGTGGGATGTTGATAATGAGTGATTCAGTGATGGTGATGTCATTGAATGTCAAGGGGAGATAGTTGGATTCTCTCTTGTTGGAGATAGTCATTGCCTGGCACTTGTGTGGCGCAAATGTTACCCACCAACCTAAGCCTGGATATTGTCCAAGTCTTGCTGCATTTGGACATGTATTGCTTCAGCACCTGAGGAGTCACGAATGGTGCTGAACATTGTGCAATCATTAACAAACATCCCCACTTCTGACCTTATAATGAAGTGAAGGACATTACTAAAGGAGTTGAAGGTGTTTGAGCCTAGGTCACTACCCTTAAGAACTCCTGTGGTGATGTCCTGGGACTGCAATAGTTATTGGCACCCTCAGTATTTTGGGCATGGTGTGAATAGGCACCAAGTGGCAGCTTTGGTACCTCATTGACTGTCACTGGTTGTTATGTCAGGGGGACACATTGTGAAAGATTTTGCATGCTGCGTGTTTACAATATGTTGAGTCCAATGGTTATGGTGGTGATAGATGTCGTCATATTTATCTGACTAAATCAAACTCATTGATACAGCTTTTCTCTCCTGCCAGAGAGGGGTATTCTCCTCAGTAAATGAGGCTTGCATGTAAAAGGTTTTAACAGGGCTGTGCAGACTAGATTCAGGGAGGGTGGCTTCCCTGGTTGGGGAGCCTAGAACCAGGGGACATGGTCATAAGATACAGGACAGACCATTTGGAATTGATATGAGGAAAGATTTCTTCACTCAAAGGATTGGGGTCCTGTGGAATTCTCTACCACAGAAGGCTGTGGAGGCCAAGTCACGGAATGTATTCAATAAAGGGATACATAAATATTTAGGATTTAATGGAATCAAGGGGTATGGGGAGAAAGCGGGAATGTGGTATTGGGATAGTGGATCAGCCATGATAGTATTGAATGGCGGAGCAGGCTTGAAGGGCCGATTGGCCTACTCCTGCTCCTAGTTTCAATGTTTCCATCTAAGTGCAAGGAGGTTTGGCTGAACTTATACAAGGCACTAGTTAGATCTCAGCTGGAATATTGTGTGCCATACTATAGGAAGAATGTGAACACAGTGACGAGAGTGCAGAAGGATGGTTCCAGGAATGGGAGGCTCCGGTTCTGAGGATAGATTGGAGAGGTTGGGACTCTTATCACTGGATAGAAAAAGGTGAGGATCAAGAGCGAGAGATTGCAGATTTAAAGTGATTTGCAAAAGAAGCAAATGCGATGTGAGAAATGTTATCACGCGACAAGCGGTTCAGGTCTGGAAAGCATTGTCTGGAAGTGTGGTGGAGGCAGATTCAATTGAGGTATTCAAGAGGGCATTAGATAATTGCTTCAAGACAAACAGCATGCACAGATGTCAATAAGTCATGAGGCTTACTTGGAGAGCCGGTGTAAACATGATGGGACGAATGGCCTCCTTCTTTGGTCCTGTGAATCATTGTACCTAGGAATAAATAATCAATGGACAAATAAATGTGCCTCTCCCATATGACCCCGTTGTCTTGTAAACAACAGCTGTTAACAAAGTTGTAAAAATGATTGAAATTCATAATAGCTGTGAGTCACCTTGCACCCAAGATATTACGGGCACCTTTCTTTTTTATGACTTCTTTTATGACCATGCAGCATCACTTAAAACAAAAATGATTGCTTTGGCAAATTGAAGGCATGCGTTCTTCGTACCTAATTTAGATTGAAGTCCAAGGATATAACAGAAGTAGAATGACAACCTCAGTATGAAATCCATGAAAGTGGCTTGCAAACAAAAGCATGATTTTGTGTCAATTAAATAAACTAAATTAATTTTAATCAATCTTCAAATGGCTTTGGAAATGAGCTCAAAACAGGCACGGTCTTTCTCGATCTGACTGCAGCATAAGACACGGCCTGGCACACTGGTCTTCTTGTCAAAGTCTCAAGAGTCCTCCCTCCACGGAATACTGATGCCATTGAACTATCACTCAAAGTTGGAAACAGTCCAACAGGCTTCCCCAGGGATCCGTTTCAGGCCCAAACCTCAGCACAGAGGTTAGCACTGTTGCTTCACAGCGCCAGGGACTTGGGTTCAATTCCTGATTTGGTCACTGTCTGTGTGGAGTCTGCACGTTCTCCCTATGTCTCCGTGAGTTTGCTCCGGGCGCTCCGGTTTCCGCCCACAAGTCACGAAAGGTGTGCTTGTCAGGTGAATTGGACTTTCTGAATTCTCCCTCTGTGTACCCAATCAGATGCTGGAGTGTGGCGACTAGGGGATTTTCACAGTAACTTTGTTGCAGTGTTAATGTAAGCCTACTTGTGACACTAATAAAGATTATTATTATTAATATTCTCAATGATCTGCCTCTAACCCTGTCTCGGAACATCATCTATGCTGCTAACATCTGCTGTGCCTCACAGGCTCGGACATTTTCTGACCTAAACAGGGATGTTACAAAGCTGGCCTACTACAGTAGTCCCCCTTTATAACGCGGGTGTTGGGGTCCAAGACAGCCACCCGCGTTGTATCCGAGCCGCGGATATATCCATGATGGGGGTTTTAAATTTATTTTAAAATCTATGCTAGCGCTTCCCATTGAGAGTCTACGGGGGGGCGGGGGGAGAGGTCAGACCCCCGTAGACCCCCATCGTGGATCCAATTAAAATTTCAGCGGCCGGCTCACTTTGATCCGGAGAAGGAAGCTGCTCTCACTGAAATCAGCCGGCCGCTGAAATTGACACTGCCCGCTGCTCTCTCCCTCCAATCCAACTTTTAAGTTTTAATGTTTCTGATTGGAGGGAGAGAGCAGCCGGCAGTGTCAATTTCTTTTTTTTCCCTCCGGCTCGCCCCCTCTCCCCCCACATCCTCCAACTAGACCCCTCTCCCCCCACACCCTCCGACTCGCCCCCTCTCCCCCCCAACACCCTCTGGCTCGCCCCCTCTCCCCCCACACCCTCCTGCTCGCCCCCTCTCCCCCCACACCCTCCGGTTCGCCCCCTCTCCCCCCACACCCTCCGGCTCACCCCCTCTCCCCCCACACCCTCTGGTTCGCCCCCTCTCCCCCCACACCCTCCGGCTCGCCCCCTCTCCCCCCACACCCTCCGGCTCGCCCCCTCTCCCCCCACACCCTCCGGCTCGCCCCCTCTCCCCCCACATCCTCCGGTTCGCCCCCTCTCCCCCCACACCCTCCGGCTCGCCCCCTCTCCCCCCACACCCTCCGGTTCGCCCCCTCTCCCCCCACACCCTCCGGCTCGCTCCCTCTCCCCCTCTCCCCCACACCCTCCTGCTCTCCCCCACAGCGTCCAGCTCGCCCCCTCTCCCCCCACACCTTCCGGCTCGCTCCCTCTCCCCCTCTCTCCCAAACCCTCCTGCTCTCCCCCACAGCGTCCAGCTCGCCCCCTGTCCCCCCACACCCTCCGGCTCGCCCCCTCCCCACACCCTCCGGCTCGGCCCCACTCCACACCCTCCGGCTCGCCCCCTCCCCCCCCCCCTCTCCTCCCCCGTCCCCCAACACCCGCAGGGCCCCCCTCTCTCCCCCAACACCCGCAGGTCCACCTTCTCTCCCCCACACCCCAGGGGGGTCTCCCCCACACCCACAGGTGGGTCTCCCCCACACCCGCCCACACCCGCTTCCCCCAACACCCGCCCCCCCACCTCTCCCCCCCCAACACCCGCAGGGCCCCCCTCTCTCCCGCAACACCCGCAGGGCCCCCCTCTCTCCCCCACACCCCCAGGGGGGTCTCCCCCACACCCACAGGGGGGTCTCCCCCACACCCGCCCCCCCCCTCTCCCCCCCAACACCCGCCCCCCTCCTCTCCCCCCCAACACCCGCCCCCCCTCTTATCCCCCCAACACCCGCCCCCCCTCTTCTCCCCCCCCAACACCCGCCCCCCCTCTTCTCCCCCCCAACACCCGCCCCCCCTCTTCTCCCCCCCAACACCCGCCCCCCCTCTTCTCCCCCCTCTTCTCCCCCCGCCCCCCCCTCTTCTCCCCCCCGCCCCCCCTCTTCTCCCCCCCCCAACACCCGCCCCCCCTCTTCTCCCCCCCCCAACACCCGCCCCCCCTCTTCTCCCCCCCAACACCCGCCCCCCCCCCCTCGGCAGTGTCAATTTCAGCGGCCGGCTGATTATTTCAGTGAGAGTAGCTTCCCTCTCTGGATCAAAGTGAGCCGGCCGCTGAAATTGACACTGCCGGCTGCTCTCTCCCTCCAATCCAACTTTTAAGTTTTAATGTTTCTGATTGGAGGGAGAGAGCAGCCGGCAGTGTCAATTTCAGCGGCCGGCTCACTTTGATCCAGAGAGGGAAGCTGCTCTCTCACTGAAACAATCAGCCGGCCGCTGAAATTAACACAACTGACAGTTGGGGTCCATAAGCCCCCCCGCGGTATATCGCGAACCGCGGTATTGCGGAGCGCGGTATAACGGGGGACTACTGTACTGTAAGTGCTCATATCAGCAACAACATAATAGCCTCAAGTATATTTCACCTCCACAAAGCCAACGCCAAGAGGAAATACACATCTTCTTGAATGGCAAGCGACTGAATCACGGACAACAAGCTGTTTATTTTGATATTACCCTTGACCAATGCTGATATACCAAAAACATCTGAACAAGATAGCAGCAAAGGTCAAAATACGAAACACCCTCCTCAGCAAACTCACTGGCTCTTGATGGGATACAGATTCTCACATCTCAACTCTTGCCATTGTCTACTTTTTTTAATACGTCCATGGGATGAGGGAGACTCTGACTGGGCCAGCATTTATTGCCCATCCCCAAGGTTATTTAAGAGTCAAACACATTGCTGTGGATCTTGAGTCACATATAAGCCAGACCAGGGATTCAAACCTGGGTCCCAAGGCAGAACCCGAGGTCTCTGGATTACTAGTCCAGTGACAATACCACTACGCCATTGCCTTCCTTACTTGACTGCAGAGAACTGCACAACAGTATTAGATTTTAGATCATAGATCATAGAATTTACAGTGCAGAAGGAGGCCATTCGGCCCATTGAGTCTGCACCGGCTCCTGGAAAGAGCACCCCACCCAAGGTTAACACCTCCGCCCTATCCCCATAACCTAGTAACCCCATCCAACACTAAGGACAATTTTGGACACTAAGGGCAATTTTATCATGTCCAATCCACCTAACATGTACATCTTTATACTGCGGGAGGAAACCGGAGCACCTGGAGGAAACCCACGCACACACGGGGAGGATGTGCAGACTCCGCACAGACAGTGACCCAAGCCGGAATCGAACCTGGGACCATGGAGCTGTGAAGCGATTGTGCTATCCACAATGCTACCATGCTGCCCTATGGTACAACTCATCTCATACCAGTCTTGGAGATAGCCAGCTGAACACAACAATGCACATCATCTTGGGTACCCTTCGATCAATTCAATTCCCCGGGCTCCCAGTCCTGAGCAACATCCCGCTCTCTCACATAAGGAGGGAAATTGCAGGAAGATAGGTTTACATCATCGCAGGTCTGGTGCTATGCAAGGACCATATCAATCCACCTGCTACTCACCTCCCATCAGCATGAATGGCTAAGACCAATGTGCCACGGAATAACAGCAGAGGCTTTGTTGGAGCAGGAATGGAACCAACCTCATCATCACAGATCCTGTAGTCGTCCACCTGGCTTCAACCTTCCACGCTGGCACTGGGCACTCCTCAGTGTTTCAGCACTGGCCAAGGCCTTTGTGCAGCAAACTGGCACAAGTGGGGCCTTGTAGAGAACCCGGACTGCAGCTGCGGTGCACCCCAATCAATCACTCACAGTAGTGAAGACCGCCCCCCGGACAAAATACAGCAGAGGGCTCAGTGAGCTCCATTTAGCCACTACAGAAGCTGTTTCCAAGATTGGTGATTACTGCACAGGCCAAAATAAAACATTTCCAAATGATGTGTTTCCACAGTTGCTGGTTTGGTTTGTGGTAAAGTATACATCTGTAGTATCGATTGGGGCATCTTCAACGAGTTTGTAATTTGCTTACACTGATAAACGATCTCATTGACCTTGTATTCTGTGTTTCTTACCCCAACGATGATGTTGCTTTGGCTATTTTATTTAATTTTGATATACAGATGGTATTACCTTAAATCAATAAAAGACTGAATTCAGAGGGAATGTCATTAATAGCGACTACATTTGCTAATAGAACAGATTGCCTCTGCGACTATACATTTTGAATAATTCAAGGGGAGTTATAGGGAAATCACTTACTTGGAGAGTGGCTCGGATGCAAAGTTTTCCAACACAAACTTTGGTGCTTTAAAAAATAATCATACAAAGTGTGTAGGGAATGAGCAGTTAAGTGGAATTAGGCCAGAAAGCCAGATGGCGAAAGTGTCAGTGCAAACTTGATGCACGAGAGTGTCTGTTTCTGTGCTGTAACATTCTATTCATTTATCACCTCCGCTTAGTAATTTCATGCTTCCAGTGGGGAGCTGTATTGTGAATAATGTAGGTGTTGAAGTTCTATCTGAAAACTGCAAGTGTGCCTCCCCACTACCAGTGCAGGACGACTGAATTAATCAACATGATTGCTCTTCACGCAAGCAATTTAAAGCACATGGGGCCTGAATTTGCCTTTGGGTCATGCCCAAAGCTGACCTGAGCGGAGGTGGATGTGATGCCTGTTCCTGCCCGAGGTTGAGTTGTTAACATGATATTACAGTAGGTGGCCAATCAAGGCCTACTCAGTGTGTAACACGTCTACCAGCCGAGCTCGGTGGGAACACGTTGGGTGACGGGTCCAGTGAGGGGCCAGCCTGGGAGGGGTGGGGGTCAAAACCTTGAGGACACAGCCCCCTGACGGCTGACAGGAGTTGTCAGGAAGGTTCAGGGTACTGTGTATGTTAAGCCTATCACCTTCACTGTTGTCCAGAAATGGCATTAGCACCAGGAGGTTATGGAAGGTGGGTGGGCAAGTCAGGTGGACTAGGTGTCCTGCCCATCACCCCAACACTCTCTATTTGACAGACAAGTGCTTGTCTGTCCCAGTGGAGGAGGTCAGTGCCAGTTAAACATTCGGATTCCCAGGAACGGCAAGAGAAGATCACCCCACGAGACGGAGAAAGACTGAATGGAGGTAGCTGCCCAAGTCAGTGGACACGATGGTGTGTGCCACACCTGACTTCAGTGCCACAAAATCATAGAATTGTAGAATTTCATAGAATTTACAATGCCGCAGGAGGCAATTCAGCCCATCGAGTCTGCACGAGAGTGTCTGTTTCTGGAAAGAGACACCCTACTTAAGACCGACGCTTCCACCCTTTCCCCTTTATCCCCCTAACCCAGCAACCCTACATAACCTTTTTGGACACTAAGGGTAATTTATCATTGCGAATCCACCTAACCTGCACATCTTTGGATTATGGGAGGAAACCGCAGCACCCGGAAGGAACCCACGCAGACACGGGGAGAACGTGCAGACTTCACACAGAGTGACCCAAGCCGGGAATCGGACCTGGGACCCCAGAGCTCTGATGCAACTGTGCTAACCACTGAGCTACCATGCTCCCCCAATGTTGAAAATGTTCAATGATCTTCTGTTGTCAGCAAGGGCAAGTGCAGAGATGGAATGTATCTGTGTGGAGAAGTGTCTGTTCCCCTGTGTGCTCAAGGGCCCGAGTATGTATGTCAACTGGCACTGAAAGCTGCCCTGCCAAGGCTGGACTGTTAGTGCAATAGGCCACAGTGCATTGCAGGGGGAGATGTGCACAGTTAAATGTATGTGTGGACGGAGGGTGCAGTGGGAATGACCCTTGAAGAAGATGGAATACTAATGAGGCTTTCTATTGTCCCCTGTCAGGAAAAGGCAAGTCACAATACTCCCAAGCGTGGCCGAATTGGTGATGGAGTCTCCAATCTGTCGGTCTTCTCGCAGGGCAAGAGTGATGCTCTGGAGCTGGAGGGCCACTGGCCAATTCACTCCTCCAATCCTGATCAGCCAGTGGGTCTGGGATAAAGGTAAGAGTGCAAGTGTTAAGAACCCAACTGATGTTACATGTGAGGGCATCCCAAAACTCAGAAGGGTAACTCGGAGCACAAATTCCAAGTGGTGTATTTTTTCAATTTGGTTTACTGTGAGAAAAGATATGCAAAGCAGGGACAAATAGTCCTGACTTTTTGTGATCAATTAATAAAGAATATTTATTAACGTAAAAGAAAAGCACACAGCAAGAAGGACTGGGTGTAGCTGTGATGGCAGCTGCTGCTACTGTGTCCTTTTCTCCAGTTATTGTGCTATGGATATATCATTCTTTTCCTTTGATGTTACCCACCCTGTGGGTCCAGCTTTTAACATATAAGTGCCAATTCCCTCATCTCTCCACTTTGAAGTTACTTCTTCTACACCCCATTGTTTCCACCCAGTCACATAGATAAACACTTACTTTTCTCTATTGTATACAAATTTGCACCTCAGAACACCTCTTCAGACAGTTGCCCTTATCAATCCACCTTTTGTTTTTATGTTGTCCCAATTCCAGCTTTGACTCTTAATTTTCCCCAATTCTTAACACAAGTCCCAGATGTGTGTGCCTCGGGTACACTAGAGTTCACTGGCCCCTGGTATCAGGAAGTGAGCTGTCTCAGCGAGTGTGCCCATTGACGCTCAATGCAACATCTCTCCATTGTCTCAGCAGGCATGTATAGTGATGATGATGATTGAATTCACTGATGTTGCGCCTTCCTTCAACTGATGAAGCAACTGCACTGCCTTCAGGAGACCGCAAGGACCCCTGTTAGGAACCCAGGTGGGCACCATAGAGTTATAGAGTTATAGAATCATACAGCACAGAAAAGGCCCTTCAGCCCATCATGTTTGCACCAGTCAAAAGCAACCAACTAACTATTTTAAACCCATTTTCCAGCACTTAGATCATAGTCTTGTACGCCTTGGGATCACCCTGTATGTTCCCAATCTATCCATCAATGGAATCATTCTTCCTGGTCTGTGGTCCTGCTTCGCTCTCCTCAGCCTCCACTGGGTCCCTCATGTCAGAGATAGATTGTTCAGGATGGGGAATGGGGCAACTTTGACACATACATGCTCTGGTAGATATTGCAATGATCCTCCGTATCTGTTCAAGCATTGGAAGCGCATCTTGAACAGCCCGATGGTCCTCTCCACCACCTCTTGTGCATTGATGTCTCCTGTTGTATCGCTCCTGTGCCTCAGTTCTTGTATGATGCAGTGGGTCCATCTGCCACCCCGCCAAAAGATAGTCCTCATCAACCAGGATACATCCAATAAATCTTGCAGAACCTATTAACAACCTTGGGATCTGGGAGTGCTGCAAGTTGTATGACTCGTGTGAACATCCTGGATAACAGGCACAGACTTGGAGAATCTGTGTCCTGTGGTCACAGCTAATCTGCATATTAATTGAGGGGTATTGCTCACTGCTGATACCCTGATGGCCTCATGTGTGCAGTCTGTAGCACTTTGGATGAGGGGGAACCCAGCCATCACTGAAAACCCTCATGCGCTCTCCGTCTTTGCCCTCGTCTGTCTGGTTAATGAAAATGTGGGCTGAAACATACTCAGAAACAAATATACATTGAAAATAGATGCAGCAGGAGGCCATTCAGTCCTTGGAGCCTGCTCCTCCATTCATTATGATCTTGGCTGATCATCAAATTAGCGGGTGGCACGGTGTCAAAGTGGTTAGCATCGCTGCCTCACAACGCCAGGGACCTGGGTTCAATTCCGGCCTTGGTTGACTGCCCGTGTGGAGTTTACACTTTTTTCCCGTGTCTCCGTGGGTTTCCTCTGGATGCTGCAGTTTCCTCCCACATTCCAAAGATGTGTAGGTTAGGTGGATTGGCCATGCCAAATTATCCCTTCGAGTCCAAAAGATGTGCAACTTAGGTGGGTTACGGGGATAGGGGATTTGGGTCTAGGTAGAGAGCTCTTTCAGAGGGTCAGTGGGCTGAATGGTCTCCTTCTGTACTGTAGGAATTCTATAATTCTATCATTCTAAATTGGATTGGATTGGATTGGATTTGTTTATTGTCGCGTGTACCGAGATACAGTGAAAAGTATTTTTCTGCAAGCAGCTCAACAGATCAAGTTGAATGCCCTGATCCCACCTTCTCCCCATATCCCTTGATCCCTTTAGCCCCAAGAACTATATCTAATTCCTTCTTGAAATTTCACAACGTTTTGGTCTCAACTACTTTCTGTGGTAATGAATTCCACAGATTCACCACTCTCTGAGGTGAAGAAATATCTTCACCTCAGTCCTACAAGGTTAACCCCTGAAACTCAAACTATGACCCCTAGTTCTCGGGCTCCCCCACCATCGGGAACATTATTTTTGAATCTACCTTGTCTAACCCTGTTAGAATTTGACAAGTTTCTATAAGATCCTCTCTCACTCTACTAAACTCCAGTGAATATAATCCTAACCGACATAATCTCTCCTCATAGGACAGTCCTGCCATCCCAGGAATTAGCCCGATAAACCTTCACTGCCTTCCCCCCATAGCAAGAACGTGATTCCTCAGATAAGGACACCAAGACAATACTTCAGGTGTGGCTTCAACAATGCCCGATAAAATTGTAGTAAAACACCACTATTACTATACTCAAATCCTCTCGCTAGGAAGGCCAATATACCATTTGCATCGGTCACGAGCTTGATTCAATTGTTCACAGCTGATTGAGAGACGCCACACAGATCCCCCACTAGGCCCTGCAATGAACAATGGGCATAGAGGCTAAGGGCCACTGTGGCCTCCAATGCCATCAACATGGGCTGGTCCATCACACAGTTGGAGGCAATCTCAAGACCTATCATATTACAAATGGGTGTTACTGTGGCTCTGGAGAGCTGGAGCCTGATGCAGCACTGGACCTCAAACATTTACAGGTAGTTAGTGCATTGCCTGTATCCTATAGCGACTGGGTGGTGGTGCCTTTGGTATTCCCTCACACCTTGGCTTCCTTATTGGCCCTACACCAACTGAGCCCATTCATCTCTTAGAGGTCTCTTCCTAAGACATTACCCGTGATCACCTTGCCTCCTGCCCCTCATGCTCACCTCTTCTTGTTCAGAGGAGGCCCCACCAGCAGAGTACATTATCCTCTTTGGAACAGATGTAAAGGACCGGTGCCTTGCAAATGCTGGAACACTCTCCAATCCTCAGGAATCTTTCCTGGGAAGTCCTGAAATCCTGAGAGTCACACCTCGAATGCTAAGCAATAACTAAGACATTCAAGCTAAACTCTATGCTCATACAGCTACAACCTCTACCACAGAGAAACTGCTGGTTCCTAGGGGCTTTTTAGTCCCACCTTGGATGAGGAAATGTGACAAGCTACAAATCGCACAGGCAGTGTGAAATCACTATTGACTCGACTTTCAATGGCCTCAATTCGCCCTTTGACTGCCGACGGGCATGCATCTGATTTGCATGCATGCCCACTGACCTCAATGTAGTCCATGTAGCTAGTGACATCGGGAAATGCTCCTGCCATCTCCTTGTGCGATGTAACCGCACTTCAGGGTTAGACGCGCGTGCTCGCCCAGGTAATGTAAAATTCTGGCAATGGGATCCATGTTATAGAATACACATGTGTTTCCCAGCCCAATGAAATAAAATTAACACTTTGTATCAATCAACCACAATCAAAGTGGAAGATAGAGAGGCTGAATGTCCCACTCATGTTCCGATGTTCCATTGATGACCGAACCCTGAATGCTCTCATTTACACTGAGGGCTGGGTGTGGGCACAGTTCTGAGTTTGCAGCTTTTACCCTCACATTGCGTTTGGTGTGAGTTAGACAGAGAATGATATGTGGTAGATGTTGTCAGAAGCAGCTGAGACAAGCGGAGATTGAATACATTGGTGCCTGAAGAAGCTGGAGAGTTTGACAAGTAATTTCCAATGTAGAGAAATGTTCCTCGCATTGACTGCATTTACCACATAGAGCTGAACTTGCTTTATATCACCCCAGTTCCCCAACTGTTAAGGTCCCAGTTGGTGTTGTAACTGGATGGGAAGATCCCAGAATGGAACGTTGGCTCAAAAAAATTTCCTTATTTTTTAAAGAACAAGGAGGAACAGAGTCACAGGAGCGCTAATTAGATTCAACAACAAGAAAATAAATTATTCACCATGAAAAGTTGGATTATGACACAATGCTCCTTGGTAATTTTGAAGTTTGGATGCTCAAGGGAAACATCTCCTTGATGACAACCTCTGTCTCTCCCTCCTCTGGCACAGAAATGGATTTTGGGACTCAGCCCGCCATGCTAGCTATCCAGCTGGCCACTGGTGCATCACAGAACATGGTGGTGGGAGAGCCTGGGACAACCCAGGAAAGACACATTACATGAGCCTGCCCCAGAACAGCAGAGGCCAGCTGATGAAGCTCAGGTTCTGGTGCGATCATCACCTGCACATCATGCACGTCTGTGCACGATACCCAGGCAGTGTGCACAACATACATCCTATTGCAATCGAAGAATCCCGGGACCCCTGAGACTCTCCCTCGAGTGAGGGATTGGCTAGTGGGTGGCGAGGACTACCCATGGCTGATAACCCCTGTGTGGAGGCCCCAGTCCGAGATGTGACCTGTTATAATGATGCTTACACAGTAGCCAGGAGTATCATTGAGTGTTGCGTCAGGCTCTTAAAAATGCGCTTCCACTGCCTGGACTGCTCTGGTGGAACTCTCCTATACAGCTGCCACAGGGTCTCACATAGATTTGCACAGCAGCGGGGCAACATTCTGGAGTAGGGGGAAGAACGGCAGGCCTCATCGGACGAGGATGATATTCAGGATGAGCCAGGTGAGGGCCCGCAGCTGGCTCAACAGGCCACAGAAATATCTGGGCCGGAGAACCAGGGAGAACCTGATCAGCTCCTGATTCACCGATTATGGGGCCAAAAGACCGGCAACTCCGTTGGCATTTCACATTGCACGCATCCCCTTTCCCTCAGTACTTCTGCCTTTTACCCCAACTTCCCGTCAGGCTTTCACCCCTTCCCATAACCACAACTGCCCCTCTTCCTCTGAGGAGTCATCTCAGCATAACAACAGGGTGTTGAGTCTGGGTTAGCAGTATCAGTGGGTCTTACCTGCAGGACAGAGGATGTTGACTACTCACTGTGAGATAACCTCTGGTGCTTCTCATTTTGTGACAAAGTCTGACTCCTGTCTGTTGGATAACAAACCACTGTCCTCCCAATGGTCCCTGGTTGTGTGATGTATAGTGATCTGCATATCTGTGTATATATATATATATATCAGAGGTCAATGTAGATGCACTACAACTAAGCAATCACGAGAGGGAGAACGGAGATGTATAAATACAGACAGACAGGAAGTCAGGGCACTCTTCACAGGAACAGCAGCTGGTGAGCAGGACACAGACAGGCAGCTCAGATGTAACATAGTATAAGTGCTGGAGAGAGAACAAACTCAAAATAAAGCATCAATTTCAACTGTAAGACTACAAGCTTTATTCAGACACAAGGCATAACACACGGTACCAGGTGTCTTCAAAAGGCTTACGAGAAGATTACAAAAGATCCAGACAAAGAAAGATCGAAATGACAAGAAAACTCGTACCAGACATTCGACGTGGGAAGACTTCGCTGATTCAATGAAATTTGTTGGACCTCCACCGCAGCTGAACACAACCGGTAATTTAAGTCACAGCTGGAAAAGTTTTAAACAAGTTTCAACATATATACCATTGCTAATAATTTGAAAGCAGCTTCAGAAGAAATGAAAATAGCACTGCTCCTCGCAGGACATGAAGCTAGAGAAATATATAACGGCTTTAAATACTTGAAAGGTAAAGACAACACCAAATACGACGTAATACTGAAAAAATTTGAAGATTACTGTAACATCAGTAAAATGCTGCTTTAAGACACACAATGCTTGGAGACCAAGTTGCACAGGGAAAGAGTGATGCGCAACTCAATCAGTCATTACCAGAACAGAAAGGTTTAACGCTGGAAATCGCGATTGAAAAGAGCAGATTGCAAGAAAAAGATAACTTTAAGTGCTTACCTAGAAAAAACGCCAATAAACTTCTTTTCCACGGGTCTAAAATGCGGTCTGAGCACATTTTAAACTTCCTGAGGAACAATAGACACAAATCTGGATCTGCGCGTGCGCAGGAAAATGCAACTGCACATGCGCAGTTGCAAACAATAGTTTTGGATTCAGATTGCTCTGCGCATGCGCAATCCGTGCATGTGCAATTAAAAAAAGAAGTTTTGGGTGCAGAGCATTCTGCGTATGCGCAAGCCACGCATGCGCAGTTTGCAAAAAAGCGCAATCGTTTCCTATGCTTTACGTCACGAGCGTCATGACGTCAAATGACTTGGACCATGCCCACTTAAAGGAGAAATGCTCAAAAATCACAAACAAGACGTTTAAAGGCACAAAACCAACACATTTAATGTCAAAAGGCAGAACAATGCCTGAGCTTCTACCAGCAGTTGAAAATAACTTTCGCAGCACCCTGGAACAAGCAGTTTGCACCACCCAAAGCGAAGAGCACAATGGCAAATCCGAAACCACGAAGATGATTTGTTCATTGAACATGAAGAGAACGAAAGCAACTCCGAAACAAAAAGAGATGATTTGTTTATCGAAAAATACTATTCAGACATGGCTGAGTTATTCGGATATGCTGATCATAGCATCAGCAACACGGTTGCACAGCTTAACACGACTCTACTCATGATAGATGAATCCAATGCCATGATGCAATGGCAGATCCGCGATACATTGGATGACAGCAACCTGTCAAGTACCCAAGAAGAAAATGATGCCACATGGCGAGTACTGATTGACTCCATTTGGAGAGCACAGATCAACTCCACAGCGAGAACACTGCATGACTCCACAGAGAGTGATGAAAGACTCCACAGAGAGCTCGTTCACAGACTCCAAAATGGAAGCAATTAAACACTCTCTAGCGAATGCCATGCATGACCAAGACCATGAAGGTCCGTATCTGAGCATCCATAAGCAGTCTATGAAAGTCTCCCCAGCTCACATAATCAACAAGAAGACATTGTAAGTCTAGCCACTGTATGCAAAAACAGTGACAATGTGATCACAATCGACATACAGGATGTGCAGGATCACAGCGAGATTGACAGATCTCAGCTCGTTTGTACAGAAGCACTCAACAATCAGAGTAGAGCTACTCATGAGTCCAGAGAGACCACGTCAATTGAAACCTCATCCACTCTAAACTACCCACAAGAAAATGAAATCTTGAAGATTTTGACTCCAGAAGAGGAGCACCAAGACCCACAAGAAAATGAAATCTTGAAGAGTTTGACTCCAGAAGAGGAGCACCAAGGAAGCAAAGAAGATGGATCAAATCCAGCACAGATGACTGATGTCACCAAGATCAATGCAACATCAGATCATTCTCACAATCCTCAAGAAGAAACGCTCAATGAAACAGCAGACACCACAGAAGACACTGACACCAGTAACTTGGAGAATTACTCAAATTATCCACATGGAGCAGTCATTGAGCGCAACAAGAACAATAAAAACCACAAGAAGCACAACAGAAACAAGAACAAAAACAGCAACAACAAAAACAACAAGAAGCACAACAACAACAAAAACAAAAACAACAAGCATAACAAAGACAACAACAGCAACAACAATGATAACAATGAGCACAACAAAAACAACAACAAGAACGACAACAAAAATAACAAAGACAGAAATGACAGAAACAACAACAATTAAACAATGATCTGTCCAACATGGTACAACTCTGCACATGAAGGACAATGCAACATTCCACTCAAAAACAATGACAAGAGTAAAAACATACCACGGCATTACAACAAAGCTCACAAATTCACATTTTCTCCGCAACAAACAAGCACACCAGCTTTCAAGGCAGATGACACATTAAATTGATACCACAAGCACAGAAAAAAAGTCCACGTCAGTCAACATCAGTGGTTCGACCATTCAAACACCTCGTGATGACTTGTTGGTTACTTAAAACACAAAAACACTTACGACATTCACAAAGAAGTTACAATATCAATACCACCATGTCAAGAAGAGAACAAATCACTCAACCGGACAATATCATAAAGTTTGGACTCATAATTTTTTACATTAAGATTGGACTCATAAATATTAATTGGCTTTGTATAATAACCAATATCATCGCCACTCTTCTGATATACATATCATTATTAATCTCACTGTTTTGTACAATTTTCTTTCACACTGTACAGAAAATATGTAAGAGAAAAAAGGGGGGATGTAGTGATCTGCATATCTGTGTATATATATATATATAACTTTTGCAGCGCCCTGGAACAAGCAGTTTGCACCACCCAAAGCACGGGAGATGTATAAATACAGACAGACAGGAAGTCAGGGCACTCTTCACAGGAACGGCAGCTGGTGAGCAGGACACAGACAGGCAGCTCAGATGTAACATAGTATAAGCGCCGGAGAGAGAACAAAGTCAAAATAAAACATCTATTTCAACTGTAAGACTATGAGCTTTATTCAGACACAAGGAATAACACATGATGGGGACTCCTTCTCATGCGCCGCATTATTTTGGGATAGAGGGTTGGGGCAAGAAGGAACAAGCTTTGGGTTCATATACTGGGGATGCCTAATACTAGGCAGTCCCACACTGTGTCTCCCATAGCACGTCACGTCTAAGTGAGGGTGAATGAATGCGGGGTGTCCGTGGGTCTGATGCACCATGAACCTCTTGCTCCACTCCCACCCACCCAGGCGTCACAACCCAAGACCCAACCTCAGCCCAACCTTCCCACCCATGGGACAACAGTGAGAGGCAGATTAGACTGGTGGTGGAAAAGTGTTTAATGGTGGGTTTTTACAGATTGTATCCCATTCCTCCTGACTAGCTACATTCAACACACCCGTGTCAACTGAAGTGTTGTCTATCATTCTGATATTCCATGGCTTCCTGTTCCTGATGTTTCCTCAGATTGCACATCAGGAGTGGAGGCAGCCTACTGCTTGTCTTGCCCTCTGCCCTGTGATGCCTTTGGCAGCCGAGGGCATGGATTTGGATGGGTCCGGCTGACTATCAGGATGGCGTATTACCCTGTTCTGCCCTATTCCCAGCAGATGCATCAGTGTCAGAAAGGGGGGAGGGGGTGTTCCGAAGGGCTGGAGTGTTCCTGGGCCTCCCTTGCAGGAGACCCCAGAATGGGTCCCATCTGTTTCTCCTACCTTGGGGTGCTCGCTGGCCCCCAGGCAATTCCATCGGATGGAGGGGAAACTGGATGAAGCTCCAAAAGGCTGAATGTCATCTGGCACTGCCAGTCCTGGAGGCCCATCCTCGCCTGAACCATGGCGTCGATGCCATCAGCCATGGGGCTCTATGACTTGGGCATGTCCCACAGCAAGGGGGTCATGTCCCTCATTGCCTCATGTCCCTCTGTGACTGTATCATGTTCTTCTGTCACTGGTTAAGGTCACCACTCTCCCCCCTTTCTGACACTGGTGCATCTGCTGGGAAAAGGGCAGAACAGGGTAATACGTCAGTCAATCTAGAGGCCAATGCTCTTGATTGCATCAGTCATGACCCTTTGTGAGTGGGCCAAGCTCAGGAGTGCCGCAACAATGTCCATCTGTGCCTGGAATATGTCCACCTGTCATTGGGCCCTTCTGTCCTCAGCGTCAGCCACAGAGAGAACAGGGTGCCCCAAGCCTTGGCCTTCCTGACACATGGCTCTGACTTCTTGCCCCAGGCCTTCCACCGTGGCACTACTCTTTCAGGCTTGGCCTGGGCACCACGCAATGACGGCACTATCGCCTGAACCTGAAGGTTAACTGGACTCCTCCAGCTGTACTTTCAGGCGCTGGACTGTTGTTGACACCCCCTCTTGTAGGTTCCAGCTCTGAATCTGCATTTGCAACAGTGATGGGGAACTATTTTCCAAAGGCGCAACATCTTGTCTTTGGGACAGATGTACCCTGGGATCGGGCAGACTTCTGACCAGCCGTTCCATTGGGAATCTATGTTTCCAGCTGATTTGCTGCAGTATGTGCGTGGTGCTCACCAGAGGATGACCCAGGAACCTGCCTGCTAATATGTTCCACCAAGCTAATTATCTCCGCACTGGTGAATGGTGCTGGTGAAAGCAGTGCTGAGATAACTGGGATACAATGGAGGCTGGGCTTAAGCTGGGTGTTCTTTCCAAGGTCTGGTGCAGACTCAATGGGCTGAATAGCCTCCTTCAGCACTGTAGATTCTATGGTTCTATGATAAGTCAGTGTCAGCTGCGACCCTGGCGGCCCGGCCTCATCTGATGGGGATCCTGAATACAAAGGTCAAGGGGTTAGCTGTCAGAAGGAAAGAGCAGGGTCCCAGGTTAGATTCCCGCTTGGTCACTGTCTGTGCGGAGTCTGAACGTTCTCCCCCTGTTTGCGTGGGTTTCCTTCGGATGCTCCAGTTTCCTCCCACAAGTCCTGAAAGGTGTGCTTGTTAGGTGATTTGGACATTCTGAATTCTCCCTCCATGTACCGGAACAGGCGCCGGAGTGTGGCGACTAGGGGATTTTCACAGTAACTTCATTGCAGTGTTAATGTAAGGCTACTTGTGACAATAATTGAAAAAAAAAGAAGAGGGCTGTGGCAGATGAAATATTCACTGGAGATAGGACATCCGGATAAAGTTGTATTGGACTCTAACTTCTTCGGTATATGCCAAACTCCATGTCAGCCACTTCGCGCGCGTCGGCCTCCCCCACAAATTCCATGTCCCTTTCTTCAAAGTGAGTGCGGACCATATCTCAGACAAGCCCCCAGCCGTTTTCTGATGCTGCCTTTAATTGCGGCATGCTTTATCCTTGGGGACATAGAAAGGACCTAGATGGGAGTGAACCCATTTTGGGAGAGGCGCCTAGCTGGTTACAAACGTGGGCAAGGCATCTGGCCAAAGAGAGTCCATGGAGGGTGTCCATGGAGGGTGGATTCTGAGGGACAGGCTGCAGGGTCACATGTTCCTGGCATATGGTGGCAGATGTCAGGGATCAAGGATGGGAGCGATGCCAGGAACTCATACGTGGTTACACTACCTAGCAACTCAAGGAGGTCGTTGATCTTCTTCCTGCATTGCATGCTGGCCCTCTTGGTGAGACTGCCAGCACTCGCTGCCTCAGCAACCACATCCCAGGTTTGATTGATTATAGCCCACCTTGGGGAAGAGGGTGTTCCTCCTCTCCTCAATGACGTAGATGTGGATGTCCATCTCAAGGAAACTGCTCCAACTTGTGGGATGGGATTCCCAACCCCAGTGAACCACTCACCTGGGAAATCGGGACTTGGGCGGGATGCATGTGGGCAGTGTGCTGGACCATTTGCACGGATGGAATTCCGATTCTTCGCTGACGGAAATACTTCGGGCGGGATTCACCGTCGGCCGCCGGTGAAATCACGCAACGCATGGGCAGCACGGTGGCGCAGTGGGTTAGCCCTGCTGCCTCACGGCGCTGAGGTCCCAGGTTCGATTCCAGCTCTGGGTCACTGTCCGTGTGGAGTTTGCACATTCTCCCCGTGTTTGCGTGGGTTTCGCCCCCACAACCCAAAAGATGTGGATTGGCCATGCTAAATTGCCCCTTAATTGGAAAAAATGAATTGTGTACTCTCAATTTATCAAAAAAAGATTTTTTTTAAATCGCGCAACGCGATTCGGCGGAGAATAGCCTCTGACACCAAAATTGCGGTAGGCGCTGGTTTGACGCCAAATGGGGACCCAGAAATTTGTGTAAATGCGTAGCTCACCACACGCTGTTTAAGCACCGTTGACATATCATTAATGGGCCTGACCCTCTATTCTCTGAGGCCTCCGCGATTCACCGCCGCCGATGGGCCAAGTTCCTGACTGCGCAGTTCATTTGTGGTCTCAGCACTGCTACAGTCGGCTGGTAATTTTGCTGCTGATTGGGGGGAGGGGGGGGGGGGGGGGTATCCACGAGGGTTGAGGAGACTGGTAGCGGGTGGCCAGCGGATGGTCAGGGGGTGGCCAGGGAGGCAGTATTTGGCAGGTCGGGTCCACACACGGCTGCGCCATGTTTTACGGCATGAACGCTACAGGTCATTGTCGTGCGCATGCGCAGCCAGGGACCCGGTCATTATCCAGCCGCTTTTGTTATGGGAGCCGGGAGGTTTACTCGGCACGACTGCTAGTCCTCAGCGGTTGCAGGATTGGTGAGAGTTCGGCGCCGATTTTTCTGTTGTAAAACTCCCCGACTCCTGCGCTGGCGTCAACACTTAGTCTCAGGAATGGTGAATCCAGACCGAATCTCTGAATCAGAGGTCAGTTACATAGAGACACTGGAGATGCTTGGTATTCTCCGGAGGGCGGAGAAGGGTGTTCAAGATTGTGAAGGGTTTTGGCCTACTAGATCGGGTGAAACATTTTCCACTGGCAGGAGAGCCAGTCACACCCCGGATTTAAGATAATAGTCAAATAATGGGAAGGCTCGATCTTATGCAGCAAATTGTTCCATTCTGGAATGCACTGCCCAATGGAATGGTGGAAAAACATTCAAAGGTAACTTTCAAAAGGGAATTGGATTGAAAAAGACAAAAGTGCAGAGTTCTGGAGAAAGAGCAGGAAATGGGAGCAATGGGATAGCTCTTTTAAAATGCTCAGACCAATATGATGGGCGAAGTGGCCTTCTCTATGCTGAATGATTCCATGAAGGTCCATAGTCTTGCAAAAGATTTTCCAAGCTTTTTCTTTGGATACCTTTACTCTTAAACAATTGTGACCCAAAAGTCTTTCATTAGGGCAGCACGATAGCACAGTGGTTCGCACAGTTGCTTCACAGCTCCAGCGTCCCAGGTTCGATTCCTGGCTTGGGTCGCTGTCTGTGTGGAGTCTGCACATTCTCCCCGTTGTGTGCCTGGGTTTTCTCCGGGTGCTCCGGTTTCCTCCCAGAGTCCAAAGATGTGCAGGTTAGGTGGATTGGCCGTGACAAATTGCCGTTAGTATCCAAAAAAGGTTAGGTGGGGTTACTGCGTTATGGGGAGAGGGTGGCGGTGTGGGCTTCTGTAGGGTGCCCTTTTCAAGGGCCTGTGCAGACACGATGGGCCGAATGGCCTCCTCAGGTACTGTAAATTCTATGATTTTTACATTGAGATGTCAGCACGGGATACACGTGTTTCCAGAGATGGGGAAATAAGCAGAACCATTTACATCATTGCTGCAGAGGTCACATCTTTCCTGCCGTATAATTCACTGTGATGATGCTGAAGGCATGCAGTTACTTTACTCTGAAAACATAAATGACCCCTAGGAAAACACTTTGGACTTCACATCAGTTCTCCACCTACTCACTTCGCCAGAAGGCCTTTTCATGCATCATTGGTCCGTAATCCACTTACATGCCTGTCAGGACATCGTTTTCTGCTTTTTCATACAATTAATCTTGGAAGCCTGATGGAAAAAAAAAACGTATTATAGGAGTCATCTCACTCTACGTTTTAATCAGGACCAAGTGTGTTTGTAATGCTGTCCTGTTTTTTTCAGAGGATAGCATATTCTGTCATGGTCAACAGCTCAAACAAGTCTGAGAACGGCTATCTTGGAATAGCGATGGATTTGAAAAAAGACGCATTTTATTTTATTTTTTTAAAATTTAGAGTACCCAATTCATTTTTTCCAATTAAGGGGTAATTTAGCGTGGCCAATCCACCTAGACTGCACATCTTTGGGTTGTGGGGGCGAAACCCACGCAAACACGGGGAGAATGTGCAAACTCCACACGGACAGTGACCCAGAGCCGGGATCGAACCTGGGACCTCGGCGCCGTGAGGCTGCAGGGCTAACCCACTGCGCCACCGTGCTGCCCCAAAAGACGCATTTTAAAGTCAATCATGAGCGTGACTCAATGACCTCATCGCGCCTTGGTGTCGGTATTAGGCCGTTGAATCTCGTGAGATTCGCGACGCTCAAAACGTCTCGCGGGATTTAATGGAGTCATGCGAGACAGCGCGATCTGGATCTCGCTCTCGCTGGATGAGATCGAGGTATGCACATTTAAATGAGGCATTTAGCTCATTTAAATATGCGTTCACTGAATTCTCCCGGGGCCCAGGATTCACTACCCTGGGAGACCTCGCCAGGGTGTCGTTTACTATTGGTCCACACAAATGTGGACAAGTCATAACTGCACCTGGGAGGGTGGTCTCCTGCACCAATTGAGACCCCAAATGGTCATCGATTGGGCAAGGTGGTATCCTAGCACTCCTGCTAGAACCTGTGCATCTTGGCACTGCAGGATTCCAGGCTGGCAGTGTCAAGGTGCCCAGGTGCCTGAGCAAGGGGTCAGGCCTGGGGGTACTTTGCCCATAAGAGGTGGGGTGAGGGGTAGCTCGAGAACCCAGGAAGAGGTAAGTTGGGTGAGGTGGCGGGGGGTTGGGGGAGTTGGGGGCCACGGCGGGGTCACTGAAAGGGGGTTGAAAGATCGGGGCTGCCTTTAAAAATGGCGCCCCGCTCCGCGATGTAAAAAAAACTGCAAAGTCCATTGGATAGCAGGCACCGAGAAACACCTCGCTCAAAAACACATGCTCAAAACCGGACACAGAAATGTTTTGGTTGAATCGCGCCCAATGTAAATTTCAAGAAGAACCCTGCTTTTGCTTAGTTCCATCTTGGGTGGGTACAAAACAGACAATCCCAGATGTTTACCTCTTAATTTATGATGAAAGGAAAACAGTTGGATCTAATTACTTTTGAAATGAAAATCGCTTATTGTCACGAGTAGGCTTCAACGAAGCTACTGTGAAAAGCCCCTAGTCGCCACATTCCGGCGCCTGTCCAGGGAGGCTGGTACCGGAATCGAACTGTGCTG
The DNA here is from genome assembly GCF_902713615.1 of Scyliorhinus canicula. Taxonomy (NCBI): domain Eukaryota; kingdom Metazoa; phylum Chordata; class Chondrichthyes; order Carcharhiniformes; family Scyliorhinidae; genus Scyliorhinus; species Scyliorhinus canicula. Next base: position 29,292,698 of record NC_052155.1, read on the forward strand.
CTGGCCTGCTTGGTCTGCTTTAAAAGCCAGCGATTTAGCTCAGTGAGCTAAACCAGCCCCTGAAAAAAAACATTTTTTCAATGTTGTTACGAATTCTTCTGTTCCGTGAGCACCAAATCAAGTTGGCACATAACTGCGATGGATGGGATGTTCGGGGTGTGCAATAAAAATGTTGGCGGGATTCTCCCTTGACTGACACTGAAATCACAAAACGCGATAGGGCAGAAAATAAGTTCCGACACCAAAATCACGGCGGCCGCCGATTTGACATTATATCACAATTCTCCATCACCTCGACAGCAGCGTTAAAGGCGGTCTGGAAAGCACGTACAGTAAACACAGTTTGCATGTCATTAGCGCGCCTGACCTGGTATTCTCCTGGGCCCCTGCGATTCTCCGCCTCCAATGGGTTGAGTTCCTGACGGCCCGGTTCACTTGTGCTTTTAAAAATCCGTGAAACCGGTATCGTGGAGGATATGGAAAGTGTCCAACATCGCCATAGTGCGCTGACAGTTGTGACGCTGGCACGGGGGCTTCTGCCGGGCGGGGGGAGTAGCGGGGATGGTCAGGAATTGGGCTGAGGGGTCCGGGGGACGGTCACAGAACACCATTGCCACAGCTGGAAAGGCAGCCATGCAGCTGTGCATGCTGCTGGCAGCCCACTGTGATCTTACAGGTCATACGAGTCATACAGGTGTCCCACCAGGCCATCCCACTAGCTGCCCACTAGCCCCAGCCGACCCATCAGCTGTATGGGTGCGCTCCAGCACAACCAGCAACCAGTGCCATCTTGTTGGCTGGGATAAGTGTGTGTGGGGAGTGAAGTGTGTATACGCGGCTGCAGCTTGTCAGCCTCCCAAGTGTCAATCACGGACCCGGTGAATCCCGCACCATTTTTCATTGGAATCGATCGTGTTCCACCTGGCGCTGGTGCTTGCCCCTCCTCAGTCGCTGTATTAGTCCAGGTTCGGTGCCAGTTTTGTTGTCGTGAAAGTCCACGAATTCTGCCCTGACGTCATCACTTGGGGCTGGATTCTCCGTTTGCCGACGGCAAAATCATGAAACGCGATTCGGTGGAGAATAGCTTCCGACGTGAAATCGCGGTAGACGCCGGTTTGATGGCAAATCGGGATATTTCTGCACCCTGAGAATGGCATAAATGTGGCACTTGCTGCGCAGGCTGAAAGTCCGGTAGGCTTATCATTAACGGGCCTGACGCCCGATTCACTGGGGCTCCACAATTCAGCGCCTCCGATGGGTCGATTTCCCGACGGAGTGGTTCACTTATGCTCTCACAAACCGTGAATCTGACATCCTGGCTGTTGAGCGAGAGAGTTGCGGATGCAAATGGCGTGGAGTGATTGCGGGCTGCCGGTCTGGACACCGGCCGGGCTGGCTGCAGCGAGGGGCCCCCAGCCAAAGCCGGGTGGGGGGGGGGGGGGGGTGAGGGGGAGGGGAGTGGGGGGGGGGGAACAGGCCGAGGAGCCGTGGCACCGAACACCCCTCACGACCAGCAGCCGCCCTCCGGGGGACCGGAGCCCATAGTGAGGGCAATGCCAGCCAACGGTGCCCCTGGCAGCAAGGATGGGAGCCAGGACCGAGAGCACCGATGGATAACATGCCGGGGGTGAGGAGGGTGACGGGGGTAAGGGTGAGGAGGGTGACGGGTGAGGGTGAGGGGTGTGGGCATCCAAAATGGCCGCCCTCACAGAGCGATGAGAAATTGGCCAACACAGAGAAACAGACAGGCTGCAGCTTGCAAACATAGAAGGGCTGCAGTCCGGATCTTGCAGAAACGAACACAGGGAAAAGGCAGCTTAAAGGACATCCAGGGACAATGGGCTCCAGGTAGAAAGTAACAATATGTGGCAGACTTGGTGGCATCGGTTTCTTTATTTAGGAAGGCCTATGTGCCTCAGACACTAACAGCCATGGCTGACTGGGACCCGCCCCACCATCGAGGTGTCCACCACAGATTGGTTGAGATCGATCAGGGTGATCGAGTCCTGATTGATCCATTGGACATCTACCTGGGACCACCCAAAAGCGGGCGAAACCTGCAAGGGATAAAAGGTGCTCCGCAGCCCACCACCCACTCACTCGACCACCAACGACAACAACGGTGCACCAGTCAGGAGGGGACCATCCATGCCATCGACCAGAGACGAGGACACAGCTGACCAGCAACAGACATCCAGTACTGCCAGACGACGGATTCCAGATGAGGCCATATCTGCTCTGCACATTCCAGTCACCTGGAAGTTAAGTTGGTCTTTCTTGTGTGTTAGTTTAGAGTCCAACCTGCATGTGTGTGTGATTGACTAATATCCTCTGTGTGTGTATTGAACTAGTATTATTGCATGCAGCTTCTGTGGTCAGTTGTCTATCGTATACGGGTTGGAGACACACTGTGGTTCAGAAGGTACAACAAATCTGGCGACCTTAGTGCTATTCAGCTGGGAGTTACAATTGTTGCTCCGAAAATCCCACAGGACAGTCCTGGAGATTTTGCATGAACCCTACGTAGGTAGGCAATCGACCCACGTAACGGCCAGTATCCCAAGTTCATCGAAGCGGAATATAAAGGTCCCTATTCTTGAGGATTATTCACAGATGAAACATGAACCACAGGTATGAACTTTGTATTGGACAAATCACCGGATTTCGGAAGTGTGTACTAACTGCATGTGTACGTAACAAGGGACTATAGAGTCAACCCGGCAGATTTGCGCACAGCCTCTGAGGGATTAGGGTTGGAACAAAGCCACAAGCCATACTCGCTGTCCAATTGGCCCTCTACCCCTAATATCAATGTGCAGCTAGGACAACAGGTAGTGATGTAGAGGCGTGGAAGACAGGAATAGGGAGTTGTCCAACATCTATATCCCTGCATCCATTTCCCCATCGCTGTCCCACACTATGGAGGCCTCTGACCCAGCTGCCCGTCCCTGCTGCCAAGGGTATCATCAGCTGGCACTGCCCTTCAAGTTTCAGATGCAGAAAGAACAATAGAGCAGCATTGGCAGGGACTTGGAAACTCTTCCATTTGGCCAACAGCTCATGTGAGCCAACCAAATTGAGGATGAGAAAGAGCTATCAATTCTTGTTTTCTATTTAAAGGCCAGCATGTGTACCCAATTAAAATGAAACGATTGCAAAATGACAGTATTTAAACTCGCAGAGGTCATTGATTACATGATTGATAACAGTTCACAGAATTGCACACCATTTCAATACAGCTCTCAGTGCATCAATAGGTTAATCCGCAACTGATTGAAGCCATGTTCTGTGAGGTATAACAGTTATTAATCTTTCATTCATCATGCAACCTTATCATAAAGTGTAATAGCAGGTCCAGAAAGGAGGCAGAAATTTATACCATGGTTTGGGGCTGGATTACAATCAGCTATTGATTAGGAGCTGAGGACATTGTCTCAGGTGATTACATGACCCCGCTTCCCCTTTAGGCTCTCTAACTTTGTATTTATAGCAATTTGTTCGCGCTGTTTTCAAATACGGCATGAGCAAATTGTATCCACCTCTCCACCCCTTCAAAACTGTATAAAATCCATCACATTTCCCCCTGCCTTTAGCTCTGAAGTAGTCATTCAGACTTGAAACATTGGGCGTGATTCTCCCCCTGCATTGCATCCGGCGCACCAACGCTGTTCCAGAAGAATAGCAGTAGAGCCGCAAAACGGGGTTTGTGCCTGGCGGCAAATAGAGTATGATGCGCCCAGCCCATGGCCCTTGACTTAATTTTGGTTCATGCCCTCGCTGGGATAGAGCATATTTAAATGATCATTTAAATATGCACAGCCCGCAGTTTCCTCGCTTCTGGGATTCTCCACCTCGGCCGAACATGAGGCCGGCTGGAATTGCTCCTGGTTTCCAAAAACAGTGCCAATTTGGCAGTGCCGGGGTGGGAGGAGGGGGGGGTACAGTGTCAAGGTGTCAAGGGGCACTGCCGAGTGGCAAGGCCTGTTCCTGTGCTGTATTGTTCTTTGTTCTTAAACCTCTGTATATTCCGCCTGTCCTTGTTGTATCAGAGGCAGCGTTTTCAGCCTGTGCATTTACTCATTTACTTTAACCTCCTAGTTTCTGCTCAGTTTCGATGATGCGATTCCTCCTTTTTTCACCCTTTTCACTAAGGATATAGTGGAGAAAATATTGTGCAGGTCAGCCCTTCTGAGTGGCCCGTCAGTGGTTTGGGAGTTCGATTGGATAATTGCTCACGGAGTTCAACTTGTCTTTTGAAGCTAATTGAAGGTTTCATTGCTCATGCATCTGTGCTGCATTTCGTTTCTAATTCCTATACAAATTAGCACCATGCTGGATTCACAGCTCCTTCAAAGACAGCTCATCCATACACAGAAAAAAACAACACCTGGCTGCCCTCACCTTTAAGGTGTGTTGAAATTTTCATTGTTAGATGAAACTTTTTATTTTTCAGCATGTTATACACTTTTACCGGCAATAACATTAGTACATTATGTACTCTTACAGCGTGAACCTTCATTGTAAGGTATTTACATGCCATTCTTTTCCTTACAGTCTTCCCAAAAGCCACAATTTCGCTCAAAACAAGAAACATGTTCAGAGCAACTCAGGTTTTATGTGAACGTCGTGGCCCTGCCTACAGGTGGCAAAGTCGGGGGCAACACCGCCTCGGCTTCTGCCGGTCATGGAGGTCGTGACTGAATTTTCAGTTGATCAATATAGTTAAGTACCTGCAGTCAAGGCTTCTTCTCCTGAAGAAAGGATGTCTGGTCCCCCATGGGCAGCCTGGTAGAATAGTGGTTAGCACAGTTGCTTCACAGCTCCTGGGTCCTAGTTTCGATTTCCGACTTGGGTCACTGTCTGTGCGGAGTCTGCACGTTCTCCCCGTGTCTGCGTGGGTTTCCTCCGGGTGCTCCCGTTTCCTCCCACAGTCCAAAGATGTGTAGGTTAGGTGGATTGCCCATGGTTAATTGCCCTTCGTGTCCAAAAATGTTGGGTTGGATGGGGTTACGGGGAGGGTGGAGGTGTGAGTTTGTGTAGGGTGACCCGTTGGGCCAAATGGCCTCCTTCTGCACTGTAAATTCTATGAATCCATGAGCAACTGGTCAATCAGTGGGCTGACTCATCAGTCCCACAGCACCACCTGGAGGAGCATCCACTGTTCAGACTGTAGCAGGCCCCAGGGCAACAGCTATCGAGGTCACCCAGTGAGTGGTGTTGAGGACCGCCAGGATCAGGCAGGCTGCCAGAAGGGGAGAAAGAGGGTTTTCTACTGGTGGGAGGGGAAGTGGGAGACCCTTCTGTGGGCCAAATGTTTCCTGATCAGGAGCCCTCCTTCCAGAGTCACAGGTCGGTTGCCTGTATCTAACTGGTGGTCTCCCCGATGGCAAGGTGCCAGTCCACCACTCATGAAATATCAGCAGTGGTGGGTAGAGGAGTTATACAGCCATTAATTATCATCAAGGGAGTAAGTGACACAATTGGTCCAAGGGTTGGGAAAATTCCTAAAATCCTAGAGGTGGCTGAAAAGCGACAGACGCAAACACTACCTGGTCCTGGAGATCACACTGTTTGTATAAATACACCATTCAAATTTGAGGACAAGAGTGGGTTGCCAGACAGTCCCTATTTAGTCATTCTTGTTGAACGATGCTACATTACATGTTAATTTCCCCTGCCCCCTCCATTTGATGAATAGAAGTCCACAGCTCACATTGTGTTCCCTGTGATCCACTCCTGTAATGTGCCAGCAGATTTCCAAGCATCTATGTTTAATTCTTTGCCATTTTAAATTGATTGGTCACATTTAGCTTCATGGATTTTTGGATTGCAGTACTACTTTTAAAGTTGTTTAATGTCACACATCAATCGGAGTGACTACCTTAATTAAATGTCTTTTTCCACCAGGGATGGCAAACCAAATTTAGACTCAGGTTTGAATCAGAACTATTCCAAATTTCTATTCATGATATCCAAAACATAATTATCTGAAGAGTAATTTCACGAATTAAGACGCGTGGTGCAGTTTTTATTTTATCAAGAGCACATATTGGGAATTTGGGCAAAATGCTTCCCGATGATTTTTTTTTGTGTCAACCAGGCTTAGCAAGGGCCTGTTTTCCAAAAGTGACAACAGACGTTCAGAGGTTGTAAGCTACATCCTACATCACACAGATGAGAAATCAGACTGCGGGCGCAATCTGACGGAAGAGTTTTTAAGTGTGATAGCAAACGGAAAATGCCGGTAGCTTCCCGAGCCGACACAGCGAGGCCATCACCGGTATCTAATGTTAGGGCTGCATGGTAGCATAGTAGATAGCACTGTTGCTTCACAGCGCCAGGGTTCCAGGTTCGTTTCCCGGCTTGGGTCACTGTCTGTGCTACCATGCTAATTAACTCCGCCTCCGCTTCTGCCGGCCATGGAGGTCGTGACAATTTTGAGTTGATCAGATAGTTAAGTACCTGCAGTCAAGGCTTCTTCTCCTGAAGAAAGGACGTCCTGTCCCCCATGGGCAGCCTGGTAGCGTAGTGGTTAGTACAGTTGCTTCACAGCTCCAGGGTCCCAGGTTCGATTCCCGGCTTGGGTCACTGTCTGTGCGGAATTTGCACGTTCTCCCTGTGTCTGCGTGGGTTTCCTCCGGGTGCTCCGGTTTCCTCCCACAAATCCTGGAAGACGTGCTGTTAGGTGAATTGGACATTCTGAATTCTCCCTCCGTGTACCCAAACATGTGCTGGAATGTGGCGACCAGGGGGTTTTCACATTAATTTCTTTGCAGTGTTAACGTAAGCCTACTTGTGACAATAAAGATTATTAAATTAATTGGTCCACTTAAGGAGGCCTCACAGGCTTTGAGCTGCAAATGACTGTCCCACCGGGCCCGTGCTCACTGGCCCCCCGCCAACGAGGGGGAGCAGCAGTTAATCTGATTCTGCAGAAGTAATCCCACACACCATGCAGCCAAGTCACCATGGAGACTGGCTCCAAGATTCAGGGATACCGACTTGGCCCGGCTGCTGGACATGGTGAAGTCACAAGGGGATAATATCTTATTTCCCCCTGAGGGGCTCAGTGGGTCAGCCACAGTGCAGCTAGTGCCGCCTGGGAGGAAGTGTAAGATGCACTGCAGTTACTCACCAAGGTTCCTTAGACAGCACCTTCCAAACCCACGACCACTACCATCTAGAAGGACAAGAGCAGCAGATACCTGGGAACCCCACTACTCGGCATTAATTGATGATTATTGTTTTCTCGCCATGCCACGGCGGGATCCTAATGTCGCCAATGGGAACAGGCCGTTTAGATCGCAAACTGATCAGCGACCGGCGCAGTGCCCGATTTCGACCTCTCCCCTGATCTAACGGATGTGTTACGCTCAAGCTAGATTGCTACGAGGCTGGTAATTCTCACCCTCAATATCTACTGTGAATCCAAAACTATATGAGATAATCATCAATAAATCCAATGAGGAATTCAGGAAAATCTTCTTTACCAGAGACTGGTTGGAATGTTGAATTTGCTACCACAAGGAGTAGTTGAGGCGAAGAGCATAGGTACATTTAATGGAAAGCTGGAGAAATAGGCTAGGAGGGAAAGAATAGAAGGTTATGTTGATGGAGTGACATGAAGTAGGCTGGAATGAGGCTCATGCGACAGACCAAAACCAGTGTGGCTGAATTTCTTTGTGACTCTATGGAACCCCATCTTACACAGCTGCTCTCCATCAGGTTCACATCAGTTTATAGAATCCCGACAGTGGAGAAGAAGGCCAAGCGGCCCATCGAGTCTGTACTGACCCTTGGAAAGAGCACCTTACCTAGACCCATGCCCCCACCCTATCCCCAGAACCCAGTAATCCCATCTAACCTTTTGAACACTAAGGGGCAATTTAGCATGGCCAATCCAGCTAACCTGCACATCTTTAACTGTGGGAGGAAACCGGAACACCCATGCAGACACGGGGAGAATGTGCAAAGTCCACACAGTCACCCAAGGCCTGAATTGAACCTGGATCCCTGGCGCTGTGAAGCAGCAGTGCTACCATTGTACCACCATGCCGCCTTTTGTCTTCGTCTGATCCTGAGACCTAAAGGCCGCCCTCATCACCAAAGCGATAACCTTGGAGATGACTGCTGGACAGACCACTGGCTCATCTGCTCCTCTATGTCCACCAAACTCCAACTGAAGCCACAGAAGATGAAGAAACAGCTCAGAAAAAAGATCAACGTTGCACAGGTTCAAGAGCCAAGCATGCTGATGAATCCAACAATATCTTCTCCAAAACTTCCAAAGTGTCCATTCCAATGGAGCGGAGGAAAACTGGAAAGAACCGAAGACAGTCATCATCTCAAACTGTGATGAAACCATCAGCTACAAGACCAGGAAACACTGCTTCCACAAGAATGGCACGCCATCTAAGTCCTCATCGACAAGAAGAGGAAAGCTCTCCGCTCCTGGCAAAACTACATAACCAGCAAGGCAAAGAGGAGAGCTCATCAATCAGCCAAGGCAGAGCTACAAAGAAGAACTTGAGGAATCAAGAACCAATGGTGGACTGAGAAAGCTAAGGAGCTGCAACTCCTCGCTGACAAGCACAAGACCTGGGGCTTCTTCTGTGCCACAAAGGAAATATATGGGCCCAACACTCTAGGCCTCAAACCCGTGTGGAGTAAAGATGGAACCCTCTTCAGAGGCCAAGAAAACATTGGTCTTCAATGAACAAAGAACTAAGAACAAAGAAAAGTACAGCACAAGAACAGGCCCTTCGGCCCGCCAAGCCTGCGCCGACCATGCTGCGGTCTAAACTAAAATCTTCTGCACTCCCAGTATCCGTATCCCTCTATTCTCATCCTATTCATGTATTTGTCAAGATGCCCCTTAAACGTCACTATTGTCCCTGCTTCCACCACCTCCTCCGGCAGCGAGTTCCAGGCATCCACTACCCTCTGCGTAAAAAACCTGCCTCGCACATCTCCTCTAAACCTTGTCTCTCGCACCTTAAACCTATGCCCCCTAGTAATTGACCCCTCTACCCTGGGGAAAAAGTCTCTGACTATCCACTCTGTCTTTGGCCCTCATAATTTTGTAGACCTCTATCAGATCGCCCCTGCCCTCCAAACCAGGCAACATCCTGGTAAATCTCTTCTGCACCCTCTCTAAAGCCTCCACATCCTTCTGGTAGTGTGGTGACCAGAATTGAACACTATACTCCAAGTATGACCGTGGTGGTGAACCTTTGTGGTGTTTGGCTCCTTTAAGGCTGGCACAAGTGGTATTTGCAAAATCTAGTTCAGCATCATCGGTAACTAAAAACTGTATTTATTGAGAAGCAACTACTTGTACATTTTTTTCTCTCTCACAGAGTGGGGGGTGCCACTGACCGCACGCACATTGCTTTGTGATGTGCCATGCCAACTTTGCTCTATACCACAACCTAAAGGTGATTCCACTCCTTCAATATATAGCTGGTGTATAACCATAAGGAGACAATTCTTTCAGTCAAGGCCTTATATCTTGGCAGCAATCACAATCCATTCATTCCACGGCAGGCTGCTGTGCCAGCTGCATTTGTGATATCCCACCAAAATGGAGGGTGCCTTCATAAAAAATACACACAGATTTTAAGATTAAATGGTTACAAAGTACTTGAGTATCTTAAATGAAAATGTTCTCATTGACAGAAAGTCCCTTTAAGCACACAGATTGGCTGTGGTCAAATTCACACAAAGTCCTCTCTGAATCCAAGGTAGTGTCTGTGAATTTCTCCTCAAAACTCCCCAGATCAAAACATAGAAAATAGGAGCAGGACGAGGCTTTTGCAAGGCAGGGAGAGAGAGGTGTCGACAGAGTCCATGGATTGGAGGCAGATTCGCGTGATGGACTGGGCTGTGCTCATGACTGTAGTTTCTTACGGTCTTGTGTCGAGCTGTTGCCATACCAGGCTGTGATGCAGGCATTTAGGGTGCTTTCTATGGTGCATTTGTAAAAATTGGTAAGAGTCAATGTGAACATGCCAATATTCCTTAGTTTCCTGAGAAAGTATACGTGCTCTTGGGTTTCTTGGTCGCAGCATAGATGTGGGTGGACCAGGACAGATTGTTGCTGATGTGCACATCTAGGAATTTGAACCATCTCCACCTCGGCAGCATTGATGCATACAGGGGTGGGTACGATACTTTGTTTCCTGAAGTCAATGGCCAGATTTTTGTTTTACTGACATTGAGGGAGAGATTGTTGTCATTACATCACACCACCAGTTTTTCTGTCTCCCTCCTGTACACTGACTGATCATTGTTCGAGACCTGACGGTCATGTCATCAGCCAACCTGTAGATGGAGTTGGAGCCAAATTTTGCCAAACAGTTGTGCGTATAGTAGGAACTATAGTAGGGGGCTAAGTACGCAGCCCTGCGGGGCTCCAGTATTGAGGACTATCGTTGAGGAGATCTTGTTGTTTACCCTTACTGATTGTGGTCTATGGGTCAGAAAGTCAAGGATCCAGTTGCAGAAGGAGAAGCCAAGTTCTAGGTTTGATATCAGCTTGACTGGAATTATGGTGTTGACGTCAATGAATAGGAGTCTGAAGGAGGAGTCTTTGTTGTTGAAATACTCCAGGGATGAGTGTAGAGCCAGCGAGATGGCATATGCTGTGGATTGGTTGTGGCAGTATGCGAATTGCAGTAGATCAAGGCATTCCAGGAGTAAGGAGTTGATGTGTCTCATGTCCAACCTCACAAAGCATTTCATAATGATAGATGCCAAGACCACCGAACAGTAGCCATTGAAGCATGTTGCCTGGTTAATAATGCTTTCCATTTGCAGTTTGCATTCTGAAATCCCGTCTGAGTTTTCTAAATTATTCTTTTGAACAAACCTTCCACTCCATTTTTAACAAAGAATCCTGACTGTTGCATAAACATTGATTCCCAAACTCTCTTTCTATAGCATCAAACTTTTGATTTACCTCTGAAGTCTGCTTTACCACTTTAAATCTGGTAACTGAAACTTTCTTTATTTTCCCCTGAAATTCTCCTGAACAGTACTTTGGTCCCTGTTCTCTTAACTTCAGTTTTCTTCAGACATTCGTTATGTCACATTACCCTGGTTATCTGGACTGTATCTGTTTATTTGGGAAGCCTGCCTCATTGCAGCTCCCTTCTCCTGTCCAATCTTTCTTCTGGCAGAGTTGAGAGATGTTCATTCTCCAATATCCTGTCTCCAACTACAATATATCCAAAGGTATGTCCAAAGATGTGCAGGTTAGGTGAATTGGTCATGCTAAATTGCCTCTTAGTGTCCAAAGGTGAGGTGGGGTTATGTGGATAGGGTGGGAAATTGGGCCTAGGTAGGATGTTCTTTCAGAGGGTCGGTGCAGACTCGATGGGCTGAATGGCCTCTTTCTGCACTGTAGGGATTCTATGAAATTGGTTTCTCTGAAATGAAATATCCAGCCAAAACTAAAGTTAAAAAAACATTTCTAACCTAAAAGGTCCCCAGTTGCTAAGCAATCACTGCTCCTTCTGCCAGCCTATTTACTCTTCATGGCATTGCCCTCTCTAAGCACGATAGAAACACAGTTGGAGTCGAAATCAACCCTCACACATACAAACACCTTTGTCCTGCATGAATTTAACTATAGGTTAAATTCCAGGCATTGAAACATTGAGTTAAACCCACTTAAAACTGTACTTTATTTATCATGTTTCCCAATACAAATATAAATCTGTTAAAACAACCTTTGTTTTTCTAACATAACAAGAGCTCAGTAAATATGATAGAGTGGACTACTGACATATTGAAACATACTGATATACTGAAATTGCCCGGACAATTCTGGAGGAGGCCTGCTGTACTTGGCAAAACAGGTGTCTACATTTATCATGCAGTCAGTGCACCCTTGCCATCCATCATAAGGGGATAACCTTATCACCAGTTATACAGCAAGCAGCTGAGCTGCAGGAATATTAGGAAGAGAAGAAGGAAAATTAGGAAAAAGAGGAGGAAGGGCGGTTAGGAGATAACCTAGACAGCCGCTTTCTTGCCTGCGAAGACTTCATCCAACCGTGATGGCAGCCACTTCAACCCTAATACCTCGGACACCAACAACGACATACCTCAGCTTCCCAGCTGTTATTGACCATCTATATACAAAGTTACTCAAATTCCGAGGGAGCTACTCTAACTGCGACTGTCCTACTACCAACTGCCAAGTTGAGTCAGTTACGTGATGCATGCCTGGCGCCACCTACTGGCAGGATGTCATATCTATGATTGCATATATTGATAAACAATTTTATACATTTATACAGCTATATGCAGATATGCATGTATGCATATCACCACAAATACCAGGCTTGTTTTGGGGTGGGGGGGGGAGAGAGAGGTGTGGGTCTATGTGATTTGACTCCTCCTGTCTTTTTCCCGCCAACCAATTGGCAACACACATCACAGCTATAGTAATTAATAAAACTTTGGCAGTGAAATTTCAAATGGAAAATTGCATTGGACACATGCACCATTGCACTTTGATCATATTTTATCATTCATGGTTATTGATAAATTAATGATCTTGGAAATTATTTTATGGTGCTCTGTTACTTGTGAAAAATATGACAGAATGTTGCTGGATGACTATATGCATCACTGTGATGATTCAGCTCAAAGGTGAATTACGGCACATCTAACAATGGTGTTAATCAATTTACTGCTGAATGGATATTCTCATTAATCTCCTTTTGTTATCACTGTCAAATGTAAGTAATAACAAGTGACCTTATTTTCTGCACCACCTTCCTGGCCCTTAACTGGATTTCATTTGTGGCTTTTAACATTTTGAGCTTGGGCATCAGGCCTTAAGTGAAATCAGTCAGTCATATACCCAGGCAACTTGCTGGCAGTTCGGTTCACTGTGGTAAAATTTAGTCCTGGTCTTCTTTACTTTTGTAGTCTCTGCTTATCTAATGAGTCAAGGTGTGTGTCTGTCTCTGTCTGTACATGTACATCATACAGATAGGTGTAGTTATACACAGCATGGGTGGAATTATCCAGTAATTTGTCAATGTCAGGTTCTGACTGAAAATCGGCATGTGTCTCTGGAGATGCACAGCCGGGTTTTCAGACCCGACTTTCTGGCACATATGCAAAGCAAATCTGGGTACGTGGTTTACTCCATCACTCTGACAGGGCGGAGCCTGATAAAATCAGCAAGGTCGTCTCCACAGAGATCAGGGTACCGTCATTAAAGAGTGCCCTGATCAACAGTAGACTTAATCTCCAGCCAATACCCCAGTCACACAGAGTCCCCCTTTTCTCCCACAAGCATAGGGGCACCCCACCCGCCCTCACAGCGAGGCAGTTTTGGGGGATCTCCTTGCTCCCCCACCTCCCGACAAACAAACAAGTATCATAGGCTCTGTTTCCCATGCATACAACCAGACAAGTATCGGGGACTCTCTTTCACCCCCACCCACCATGGCAGCTTCATGGACAATCCCGCCCTCCATGCAAACATCAAGCCTACCCCACAGCGATCGTGCCCCCCCCCCTCCCGTTCACAGGCATGTTGCCCCCATCCCCCCGTTTCCCACACATCCCCCAGCACACATAAGGGGAACACCCCGATGAGGCTCCCCAGAGGGCCTGCCCCTGGCGTTTCCCCCGGCACAGGTTGGCCTGTGTCGGGGAAGTGCCAACCTGTGCAAGGGTCAGTACCAGGGAGCAGTGCCAACTTATACCAGATGGAAGTGCCAGCGCTCACCTGTGCCGTGGGGCAGTGTCAGGGGAAAGTTTCAAGGGGCAGTGTCCCCCTCCTATCGTCTCCCATGGCAGCTCGGTGGCACAGTGATTAACACTGCTGCCTCACAGCACCAGGGATCCAGTTCAATTCCGGCCTCAGGTGACTGTCTGTGTCAGGTTTGCACTTTCTCCCTGTGTCTGCGTGGGTTTTCTCTGGGTGCCCTGGTTTCCTCCCACAGTCCAAAAATGTGCAGGTTAGGAGGAATGGGTATGATAAATTGCTCCTTAATGTCCAGAGATGTGCAGGTTACCCGGGGTCATGAGGATAAGGTGGGGGAGTGGGCTTAGGTAGGGTGCTCTTTCAGAGGGCTGGAGCAGAATCAATGGGCCGAATGGTGTTTTTCTGCATTGTAGAAATTCTATGGTTCTACCGGGAACAGTACTTACATTGGAGTCCCAAAGGGACTCAAAGGCTGAATCTTGCTCTCATAAAGCTGTTGTACAACCTCACCAATGTGACTCGAATCATGTTAGCGTGGTATGAGTATTTGGTGAGGGAGGATCATGTGGTGAGTGTCATAATATACATCCAGGTATATGATGGAATGCAGACAGGCAGTGATTGACACACAGGATGACCAGTGAGCACACAGAACACAGCAGCCAATCACCAGATAGGACACGACCACTATAAAGCCAGAGGGCACAAGTTTTCCCGCTCTCTCGGGATCCAGCCTCTGAGACAGTCAGAGCTCGTGAGCAGCAGCCAGTGGAAACACCATGTGGTAGTCAGTTAGTCTGGTCAGGCTAGCCTCAGGTCTCCAGTCAAGTCAGCATAGTGTCAACCCACAGTTAAGCATGTAATATAGTTAGATGTTAAATAAAATCATGTTGCATCTCATCAAGTGTTGGAATCCTGTCTCTCTCTACGCTGCATCAAACGCAGTCCACATAGACCCAGTTTACGCAACACATCATGGTACCAGGTCTGGATGCTGAGAATTGACGGATTCACCTTGAGGTAATCTGTGTTGACCAGCAGTCAGCCATCCGGTAACATGGACAGCGTTCGCCGTCCTCCGCAGCTCCGCATCGCTGGCAACCTCGGTGCAAACTGAAGTTCCAACTCTATCTTTAAGCCACCGACCTTGAGGCCGCATCGGATGCCAGGAAGATCGCACTATTCCTTTCTACAGCCGGTGACCACGCTATCCACATCTACAACTCCCTTGCATTCGCTGAAGGCGAAGACAAGACGAATGTTAAAACAGTCCTGCTGAAGTTCGACAACCACTGTGACATTGAGGTGAATGAGAGCTTTGAATGGTACGTTTTCCAGCAGAGGCTTCAGGGTAAGGTTAATCATTTCTAAATATATTAAAACATATTTAAATGAGGTTCCCGCCCTTTGTGGACATGAACCTCGTTACATTACCGGTGAGGGGTGGGGAAAATCAGGAAATAAGCTTTATTAGTGCCACAAGTAGGCCTACATTTACACTGCAATGAAGTTACTGTGAAAATCCCCTTGTCGTCACATTCCGGTGCCTGTTCAGGTACACAGAGGGAGAATTCAGAATATCCAGTTCACCTAACAGCATGTCTTTCGGGATTTGCGGGAGGAAACCGGAGTACCCGGAGGAAATCCATGCAGACACGGGAAGAATGTGTAGACTACGCACAGTGACCCAAGCCGCAAATCGTCAGGGTCCCTGACGCTATGAAGCAACAGTGCTGACCACTGTGTTACTGTTCTGCCCATGAGATCTCGATTACTGATTCCTGTGGAATTTTGCATCCATGTCACTGTTTACTCTCGCAGCCCCTCTATCTCTAGTGCAGTATAATTATCTCCATTGGTCTTTTTCTTCTTCCTCCAAAACAGCTTGCGCTCTGTCATATAGGAGATGCACTTCATATGGTGCTGTCTCTCCAAGCTTGCATTAAAAAGTTTCATCTTAGCTGAGTGAGAGATCCCTCGCCTCGGAATCGAAATGAGCAGATTCTTCAGTAAAGTGTCGAGGGGCTATTCCATTGTCAGAGATGGTTGTTTTCAATGGGAGAGTGATTCTCTGGACTAAAAAGAAGACAGATGGTATTGAAATAGTGAATATCTTTCTGGCTTTTTGCCATCAGCGGAGAATCGCATCCTCTATGAATGCATATCAAAATATCACTCGCGGTGCTTTTGGTTCACATCAAATAACAAAAAGCAATGCACTCTCTGCAAAATAAAAGTCAGAAATAGGTGCCAAATAGGGGCTGGTTTAGCACACTGGGCTAAATCGCTGGCTTTTAAACCAGACCCAGGCAGGCCAGCAGCACGGTTCAATTCCCGTACCAGCCTCCCCGAACAGGCGCCGGAAGGTGACGACTAGGGGCTTTTCACAGTAACTTCATTGAAGCCCACTCTCGCAATAAGCGAGACAATAAGCGATTTTCATATTCATTTTTCATTTCAAATTGATGTTATCAATTGTCAATTGATGTTACCCTGTTTCATTCCTCTTCCACTTCTTCTAAATCCTGACTACCCTGCCCCAATTTATTTTACAGGCAAGAGGCCAGAAGGGATAGAGAAGGACTCTATCTTAAATGGTCGCTCACGCTCCAACTCTTCTGCGGGGCTTGGAGGGGCAAGTATTGGTCTCCCTCCCCCTAATAAATGGCTGTTCAAGGAGACATCACTCTCTGACATGGGTGCCATGAGCAAGATGCTTCCCACTCCATAAGACAATAACCCATAAAACAGAGGAACAGAATTAGGCCATTCGGCCCAACGATTCTGCTCCACCATTCAATGATATTTATCTCACCCCATTCTCCTGCCCTCTCCCCATAACCTCTGATCCCCTTATTATTCAAGAACCTATCTATCTCTGTCTTAAAGACACTCAGTGATTTGGCCTCCACAACCTTCTGCAGCAAAGAGTTCCACAGATTCACCACCCTCTGGCTGAAGAAATTCCTCTTCATCTCACTGTTAAAGGATCGTCCCTTTAGTCTGAGATGGTGTCCGCTGCTTCTAATTTTTCCGACAAGTGGAAACATCCTCTCCATGTCCACTCTATCCAGACCTCGCAGTATTCTGTAAGTTTCAATAAGATCCTCCCTCATCCTTCTAAACTCCAATGAGTACATGCCCAGAGTCCTCAACCACTCCTCATATGACAAGCTCTTCATTCCATGGATCATTCTTGCAATGTAAGCCTACTTGTGACAATAAAGATTATTTAAAAAAAATAATGTATATTGTGAAACGTGTGGTCCAACACCAACCCCTGAGTCACACCACATTTCACCGGCTGCAATCCTGAAAAAGACCCTTTATCCTCACTCTCATTCTTCTGCAAGTCAGCCAATCCTCTGTCCATGCCAGGATCTTACCCTTAACACCATGAGCTCTTAATGTATTTCACAGCCTCCTGTATGGGAACCTGTCAAAGGCCTTCTGGCAATCTAAATAAATCATGTCCACTGGTTCTCCTTCGTCTAACGTCCTTGATACCGCCTCAAAGAATTCTAACAGATTTTTCAGACATGACCTCCCCTTGATGAAGCCGTGCTGACTCAGTCCTATTTTATCATGCACTTCCAAGTACTCCACGAACTCATCTTTAATAATGGACTCCAAAATCTTACCAATGGCAAAAGTCAAGTTAACCAGCCTATAATTTCCCGTTTTTTGCCTCCCTCCCTTCTTAAACAGGGGTGTTGCATTCACCATTTTCCAGTTTCTCTGGGGCCCTCCCTGCCTCCAGTGATTCCTGAAAGATCATCACTAATGCCTCCACAATCTTCCTCGGCTAACTCCTTCTGAACCCATCCAGTCCAGGTGATTTATCAACATTCAGGCCTTTCAGTTTTCCCACAACGTTCTCCTTAGCGATGGCCAGTACACTCAGCTTCCCCCCTGATTCTCCTGGAGTCCTGGTATCCCACTGGTATCTTCCACTGTGAAGACCAATGCAAAGTATCTATTCAGTTCCTCTGCCATTTCTTTGTTTCCTAGTACTTCTTCTCCAGCCTCATTTTCCAGTAGTCCAATGTCTATTCTTGCCTCTCCCTTATCTTTTGCATCTTGCAAAAAAACTCTTCCTATCTTCTTTTATATTACTAGCTAGCTTACATTTTAATTTCATCTTCTCCTCTCTCTTTACTTTTTAAGTTGTCCTCTGCTCACTTTTAAAGGATTCACAATCTTCTGGCTTCCCACTAATTCTTACCACTTTGTATGCTTTTTCTTTTGCTTTTATCCTGTCATGACATCCCGCGTCAGCCATGGATGCCTTGTCCTTCCCTCAGCATGTCTCCTCCTCCTTGGGATGAATTTCTGTTGTGCCTCCCGAATAATCCCCCAAACTCCTGTCATTGCTGTTCCATTGTCTTCCGTGCTAGGCTCCGCTTCTGATCAACTCTGGCCAGCTCCTCCCTCGTGTCTTTGTAGTTACCTTTATTTAATTGTCATACCACTACATCTGATTCCAGCTCCTCCCTCTCAAATTGCAGGGTAAATTCTATCATATTGTGGTCACAAACCCCTCAGGATTCCTTCATCTTATGTTCCCTAATCAAGTCGGCCTCATTACACATCAGTTCCCGAATTAAGTCTGCCTCATTACACATCAGGAGCAAACTTCTCCCCTACCCGGCGGGGCGGGGGTCCTGGCGTAGCGGAGTGGCGCCAACCACTCCGGTGCCGGGCCTCCCCAAAGGTGCGGAATTCTCCGCACCTTTAGGGGGCCAAGCCCTGACATTGAGGGGCTAGGCCTGCGCTGGAGCGGTTGGCACCACACCGACTGGCGCCAAAACCGGCAACAGCGGCCTTTGACGTCCGCCGCCCGCCGCCGGGACTGGCCGAAAGGCCTTTGCCGGTTCGCGCATGCGCCGATGCGTCAGCTGCCGCTGACATCACCACCGGCGCATGCGTGCTGGGGGATTCTCTTCCGCCTCCGCCACACACACCAGCACGCCATTCACCTCAATGTTTTGCAGCTGGGCATTGAAGGCGTTGCCTTGGCCTAGAGGTGCGTCTGTCTCAGGATTGTGCCTCTGTATCAAACTGTCTCCGCTACCATTTACACTACACCTGTCACCCACCATGCACTATAAATTGTTGTTCTCTTTAGATTCAGCATTCAATGGTTAAACTTGACATTTTCAAGAAGTGTTTGGTTACAAAAAAATCTATGCTTTTCACACTGATGCGGCACTGAACACAACAATCTCATCTATCCGGCAAGGCCAATGTGCAACCAGATGCTCTTAAGTGCTCTATTCATGAGACCAGTTCATCTTTGCGCTATATTTATGACTTCAAGTGTCAGCTTCTCTCAGCGGGAGCACTTTCATTCCTAAGTCAGAAGGTTGTGAACTTGAATACAATTCTTGAGAGTTGAGCATTAAATCAAAGCTGAGATGTAAAACAGTATTTCGGGAGGTATTTTGATGAACTGATCTTGACCATTTATCAAATTTGTACTTCGGCAGGAACCTCAACAGCGTGGTCACTATTGGATGGACAATTGAGCCACCTAAGTGGCCAATCAAGAGTCGCATTCCACTCCTGTGGGAATTTTTTCTTCATTGAGGGTGTTTGCCGACATGTGGGCAGATGGCCAGGTAAAGTTTGTTGGCCTACCAGCGGGTTCCACGGAAGGGGGGGGTTGGCGGGCTTACTTGATGTGTGGTCCAAGGCCCATGAAGAGGCTTGTCCCTGTGGCTAAGTGGCCTGAGACCTCCACCCTCCACAACCATCCGATTGCCTGGGTTCCCCGGATAAACCTAGCAGCTCTGCGAGGGTGCCGAGCCAATGATGCGCTCTCTTGGTAGAGCCGGGTGGGGGCCGCTTTAGCTCAGTTGGCTGGATAGCTGATTGTGATGCACAGTGAGGCAAACAGCTTGGGTTCAGTTCCCATTCAGGCTGAGGATATTCATGAAGGCCCCGCCTTCTCAACCTTGCCCCTTGTCTGAGGTGTTGTGATCCTCAGGTTAAATCACCACCAATCGGCTCACCCCCTCAAAGGGGAAAGTCGTCTCTGGTCATCTGGGATTCTGGCGACTTCCTTGTACTTGTCCTCCGACATTCAAAATTATCATGAGGTACACGTGAATTAACAGACAAACTATGGTCGAACATCATATGCACATCATATTGCTGATGCGGTCAAGACAGCCTCACAGATTTCTCAAGAATCCACCCAGATGTTGGTATTCGCTGTGAGTTACATGATCTCTTTAAAACTCTGGGCGCAATTTACCGGCCTCATCGCGCCTGACTTGGTTTCATGACAAGGTCGTCCAATTTCGCAAGAGGCCTCTCGTGATATTTGCAACGATCGAAATGTCTCACGAGGCTCAACCAAACCTCATGATTTGATTTGATTTGATTTGATTTATTGTCACATGTATCGAAGTACAGTGAAAACTAATTTTCTGCAGTTAAGGGAACGTACACAGTACACAAACATACACAAAGAAAGAATAATCAACAGAGTACATTGACAAATGGTACATCGACAAACAGTGATTGGTTACAGTGCAGAACAAGGGGCCACACAAATCAAATACATGAGCAAGAGCAGCATAGGGCGTCGTGAATAGGGTTCTTACAGGGAGCAGATCAGTCCGAGGGGGGCTCATTGAGGAGGGATTTCCTTGGACATTGGAAACATTTGGTTGGTCAGGGGCAGCACAGGGTGGTACCCTGGCTCTCCCTCTGGAATCCGATAACAAGGGACAGGGCTTGAGAGAGGCAATGTCCACGGAATGGGGGATGATGTGGGGGGGGGGGGGGTGAAGGTCAGAGGGGTGGTGAAGGGCAGGTATAAAGGGGCCTCATAAAGGTTGCGGGGATTAAGGGTAGGGATCCTGAAAAGGGGGGCCAAAAATGGGGTGCTATGACCTGAAAAAGGGGTGCCCTCAAGCAGTGTGCCCTCACTTGGGGTGGGGGGTAATGCCCATGTGTGCAGAGGTGGAGTGACACTACCAATGTTTAGGGGACCCTCAAGCTCACTGACAGATCTGGGCACCCTTTCAAAATGGTGGCCCGATACCGGAGGAGTCGGCCTCTCTGGAACAACGCGTAGCCGAGACCGTGGAGAAGCTCCCCAAGGCCAAAACATAGACTGGAGGGCATGATTTGATAGCAACGTTGGACTTAAGCATGATGAGGCCATGAGATCATGGGAGGAGACAAAAATGAGAACCATACCAGGCATCGATTAGTTTGCGATTAGCAAAATCAGGAACCTGCCATAGCATGGCAAGAAACCAATAATCATCACTTTTAGGCCAATCTCCATACAATTAATGGGAATGATGCCCTAACTAACAGCCTCCCATGATCTAATCGCCTCCCCAGCAAGTGATCACGCAGGCGCCAATTAGTGCACCTTTTCAAAACGTGTAGTTGGCAGAACGGCTGCTGTAGGGTTCCGAGGAGGTGAGTAGCCATCTTTGCTTCCGGGGCACTGGTGTTTCTGCCCGGTGCTCGGAGAGGGTGATGGGGGAGCACCCGGCTGTCGGTCTCGATTGGAGTGGCCCGCAATCGGAGGTGTGGAATGTGCGGAGCTGGGGTGGGAGCGGTGCCTGTCCATGGCCCGGGATGGGGGCCAGTAAAGACTTGATGGGCCGAATAACCTCCTTCT
Source organism: Scyliorhinus canicula (assembly GCF_902713615.1). NCBI lineage: Eukaryota > Metazoa > Chordata > Chondrichthyes > Carcharhiniformes > Scyliorhinidae > Scyliorhinus > Scyliorhinus canicula. The sequence continues at coordinate 29,314,078 of NC_052155.1, forward strand.
GCATTATAAATCCTATGATTCACCCAGCGGCCTCTCCTGGTTGGTGCCCACAGGGCCCTGGGGTTCACCTCGGGATTGAGGGACAGCTGGATTGAGCCCTGGCTGTCCCTGCGTCACCTGACTCTGTCAGCCCTAGCGGCTCCCAGATTCCAGCAGCACAGTGTTTACACCCTTGGTGAAGCCTGTCCATAACTGTCGCCCACCGAGGTGTGTGTCTCTTCCCTGGTGGAGGGTGGGAATAACAGATGTGCCGTTAATACGGTTGTCTCCTCGGAATTCCCCTCCGAGATGTGCTCATGGAAGACGGGAAGATCACCCAGGATGGGCCGGCACCGTCGGATGAGGGTCCTGCGGGTGACTGGACATGTGGTCAGTGGGAGGGATGAGTCATTCTATATGGCATCAACAACTCATATGTGACAGGTCATCTGTGTGGGGGCCTGTGGAGCCTCACCTCTACGTCATACGCCAACCTCTAAATCAGTGAGAGATCAATCCTTGGCCACCTTCGCGACCTCCAAGGCCTGTTCCTCATAGCGGGTGAGGACTCCAGGCAGCACGGTAGCACTGTGGGTTGCACTGTTGCTTCACAGTTCCAGGGTCCCAGGTTCGATTCCCGGCTTGGGTCACTGTGTGTGCGGAGTCCGCACGTTCTCCCTGTGTCTGCGTGGGTTTCCTCCGGGTGCTCCGGTTTCCTCCCGCAAAAGACGTGCTGTTAGGTAATTTGGACATTCTGAATTCTCCCTCAGTGTACCCAAACAGGCGCCGGAATGTGGCGACTCAGGGCTTTTTACAGTAACTTAATTGCAGTGTTAATATAAGCCTGCTTGTGACAATAAAGATTATTATTATTAATGTTGATGGACACCCAGCAGCGGCCTTACAGTGTAAAACGTAAAAGTGCAGAGAGGCAGCCATGCAACCCTGCTGAACAGCACTATCAGCACTATTCCCTCGAGGTTGCCACTGCACCGCCTCCCCACTCCTCCTCACCCCCCTCCCCCCATCGCCCGCACCAAACTCTGGCAAATTTGCCTAATTGCCTTTGAGTCTCCCAACCTTCCTGTGCCCAAAGCCAGCAAGCTTCTTCTAGATCCCTATCGTGGATGAGCTGCAATGGTTGTTGGGATATGAATGAAGTTCAGTTATTAATATTCAACCAGAATCCCTACTACTGCTCCTCAGAAAGCCATCCACATATCCTGCCTATTTCCTCCTCTGGAGTAAACATGCCACCTGAGTTCTTCTGGTTGGGATCAATTTACCACTGATAGAGTACATCTAGATCTCTACTACATAGAACTAATAAAGATTATTATTATAAAATATGGGCAAACTGGGAAAACTGATAACAGTTCTGGAGTATATTCTCATCTAATACTGGTGCACATTATAACACTGAGAATAATAGCATATTGGATTGGATAGGATTTGTTTATTGTCACGTGTACCGAGGTACCGTGAAAAGTATTTTTCTGTCAGCAGCTCAAACAGATCATTAGGTACATTAAAAGAAAATAAAGTAAAAAGAAAATACATAATAAGGCAACACAAGGTCCACAATGTAAATACATAGACACCGGCATCGGGTGAGTTATACAGGGGTGTAGTATATTTTCCTAACATGGTACATTGGCACAGTCCTTTTAAAATTAATTCACAGGAGGCGGGCGTTGCTGGCTAGGTCAGCATTTATCGTCCTTCAGTGGCTAGATCGGTTAAGAGTCAACCACATTGCTGTGAGTCTGGAGTCACATGTAAGCCAGGCCAGGTGAGGATGGCCGATTTTCTTCCCTCAAGGTTATGAGTGAACCGGGTGGGTTTTTATGACAATCAACAATGGTTTTCATGATGCTCATAAAAGTTCCAGGTTTTTTTTTCATTCAAAGTTCGCCATCTGCTGTGCTAGGTTCTGACCCCTCAATTTCTGGATTACAGTGACTCTACCACCAGGCTCTTGCGCTAAAGGGGTTACATGGAGCCATTTGTTCACAAATGCTGATCATTCAAAAGGTTTTGCTGAAATGGCTAAACTTCGGGGAATCATTTTACTTTGATATTAAAATTCCAGTCATTATTACCAGATGCATTTCTTGTTTACAGTTGGACTTCCTTTAGATTAGAGCTACCTGGTTGTCAGGTAAAGACAGAAATAACCGACAATGACTTTACAGATTTAAACTACCAAACAGAATCATCTCTGTCACATTTATGCCGTATTAATCTCCCTCCACTTGCTGCAAGTTGTTCACTAATTCTTCTCCAAAAATCGCCCTGACTTCCATTTCAAATTCTACTTAATTCAGAGGATGGTTGCTTGCATCTTCTAATGTGAACCAGTGCTGATATTTGAAAACCAGCCACAGAGGAAAGATATTTCTTCAGCCCTGGCTTGTGTACAAGTGAAAGATTAATTTGTTGGGCTTTTCACAAATTTACTTCCAAGTGCCTGCAGCAACCCCAAACTATGCAGGAAGAGCTCACAGATTAGGTAAAAAAAACCACATTTATTCACCTGCAAATTGGAATATTTCCACAGGAGCGTTCGACTGGATCTCTCCCCTCCTGCCAACCCAAAATCAAGTTTTATTTATTGTGCCAACCAGGTTTCCTGTCATGACTTTTTTTTGCCTCTGAAACGGAACTTAGCTTTGAAATAAATCTATTTAGCAGACAGTCATATCTGTAAGTCGCAGATCTGTCAGAGCTTTTCCGTGCAAAATTAAAATCCAAGCTCCTGCCAATTTCCCACCAACTCCATTATTCAGACGTCTGTGTTTTACTTTGAATTGTCAGCTCTAATTTGAAATACGGTGTGAAATCAGACGGCCTAAAATTAGTGACATGTGATTGAGAGTGAATCTGAGTGAAGGATCAAAGGCCTGGAATATCTAGGACACTCTGAGAAGTGATAACAGCCAATGGGCTCTTTGATTTTATTATAAAGCGTAATAATTTGATTGAAAGAAACACATTCCCCAAATCTTTAATAACACAGTTCAATTTTAATCCAAAATTAATTTATACTTCCCAGCTTAATATTTTGCTTTACAGATAACTAAAGTGTAACCATTACTAATACTAAAATTAAAAATGACTATCATGCACTTACTTTGTGCCACCTGATGGCACCTGATTATACTGTTCTGAAGCACATTTGCAGATGCGAGCAATGCACATTATGGCCCTGTATAAACATTATTGTCATAACCCGCACAGGATTTACAAGGTGGTAATGACTAAACTCCCCGAGGCCTCAGCCAGTACAACTCCCCTGTTAAAGGGGGCGGGGAACCCTAAGCCATGTATGGTTACCTTCTGTATAAAGTCGGCCAGTTTGGGTACCGAGAGTAGAGACCCGGCTGGGATCTTTTGTGCTGTGTGATTAATAGTTATTGTAATAAAAGTTTATTGCCTTTTAGCAACGCAGAATGGACTCCTTCATGGTCAACAAAACTGGCGACAAGGGTGAGATTTCTCATCCAAGATGTCCAAATTTCGAATGGAGGACGGTGTCCTGCTTTGGGCTATTCATGTCATCGTCCTGGAAGAAGTTCAGTTTGATCTTGCAAGACCTCCACAACGGACACCCACGGGAGTCAAAAATGTTAGCATGCTGCTATGTTTGGTGACCGGGCCTGGATGCTGACATTGAACAATTGGCCCAACAATGTGCCATCTGTTATTAGCACCAGAAGCTCCTGGGGCCATGCCCCTTCACTCTTGGGAATGGCCAGGCCGGCCACAGGCACGGGTTGAATGCTGACTTTGCCGGTCCATTTCAGGCTTTGATGTTCCTCACCCTAATCAACAGCCAATCCAAAAGCTGAAAGTCCACAAGATGGCAGCTGTGGTGATATGCACCACTGTAGATACACAAGGGGTTAATGTAAGTACGCGTAAACTAGCTAGACACTAGAGGGAGCACCAGAGACATGACACACAGACATTCAACCAATAGGCTAGTAAGATAGGACAAGACCAATGGGCATTCACAATACACACAGAGGTGACACGACCACAGGAGGGCATTACACCAACCCAAATATAAAGGACACAGCACACATGATCTTCCTCTTTCCAGTGGAGGCACTCAGTGAGTACAGACACAGGGTTGATTCAATATCACTCCCACCACGTGGATTGTAGCAGACTGGTTCGTCAGTCTGAGTAGCTATGGAAGGATTAACAGTGGATGCAAATCCGAGTAGGAGAATTGTAAATAGTTTAATAAACGTGTTGAAGTTATCTCCACGTTTGAACCTTCCTTTGTCAGAGTGAACATCAAGGAAGCAGCTTATGCTACGCCAAGAGCATAACAAGACGGCAGCAACCACCTCCTGGACATCGATGGAGAAGCTGCCTTTGTCTTTTTGTAACCATGGCATACTCAAGGTGTCAGTCATGGCCAATGGCCCATCTTTCATGAGCGAAGAGTTCTCTGGGTTTCTGAAGGCTAATGAGGTATGACACATACAAACTGCCCCTTATCACCTGGCAATGACTGGCCAGTGGAAAGGGCAGTCCTGATGTTCAAATGCAGGTTCGGTGCAATTTTCAGGGTCAATAGACACGAGGCAGGCCCGTTTCCCGCTTTTGCTACTGGACCACCCCACATGCCATGACCGGCTAAGATGCTGATGGAGAATTCTAGAATCAGGGAAATTAGATTCAGGATAATAATTATTATTATTGTCTCAAGTAAGCTTATATTAACACTGCAATGAAGTTACTGTGAAAATTCCCTAGTCACCACACTCCAGCACCTGTTCGGGTACACAGAGGGGGAATTAAGATTGTCCAATTCACCTAACAAGCACGTCTTTTGGGTCTTGTGGGAGGAAACAGGAGCACGCGGAGTAAACCCACGCAGACACTGGGTGAAAATGCAGACTCTGCACAGCCAATGGATCAAATGGGAATTGAACCTGGTACCCTGGCATTGTGAGGCAACAGTGCTAACCACTGTGCTACCGTGCTGCCCTTTAAATGGCAGAAGGTGTAGAAGGGACATGAGGAAGAACTTTTTTACGCAGAGGGCAGTGGGTGTCTGGAATTCGCTGCATGGGATGCCGGTGGAGGCAGAGACCCGAAACTCTTTTAAAAAGTACCTGGATCTCCACCTCAAGAGCTGTCAGCTACCAGGCTATATGCCGGGTACAGGGAGGTGGGATAAAAAGGGCATCTGGGTGTCCTCGGTCTGGCATGGACAAGTTTGGCCAAATGGCATTCTTCTGTGCTGTAACTTTTCTATGGTTTCTATGGTTCTACTGTATGTCCCCAACTTTGCAGATGGTGCCCACTCAATCTCTCGGTCCATCATCTGCCAGATAGGGCTGCTTTCCTATCAAGTGACAGTCCAGAGATGTGTAATGCGGAAGCATTAAATTGCAGTAGGTCCAGGCAACCAATTCTTCGTAAAATTCCTTGTGATGAAAAGTTCTTGTCTACCCGAATCTGATAGCTGAGTGGGCCAGAGCAGAATCCCAAGGGGGTCATGACGCTGACATGAGAGAGATCGGCGACACAAATTTGTCTTTGGAGACCCAACCAACGGTGGTCTCCAAGGGGAGTTCGCAGCACAGCAGCCTCTAACAGCGAATCTGCCTCGGCATTCCAGTCGAAAGCGACTTTCGCCTTCCCAGTACACGCCACCTGATCAGGTATACAATGCACATGCCAGATAAAAAACAAGTCCGGTGCCCTCCACCTCAGTAATCCTCGGAGGATTCTGGACTTACAAGGTGGCAATGATGAAACTCCCTGTGACCCTGGCCAAATACGGGCTCCCCCATTAAAGGGAGCGGCGAACCCTAAACCATTTATAGTTATCTTCAGTAGGTTCTTCTGGCTGACAGGAGTGACCCGACTGGGATTTTTCATGCTCTGAAAATAATAGTTATTGTCATAAAACTTTATTTCCGTTTAACTCAGTGTGGACTCCTTCGTGGTTTACAAAACATCATGACTTGAATAGCTCGTCCTTTCAACAAATAAAATAGAACTGACCAGATATGCAACTGGTTTTACTTTCTATCTGCCATTTTCTTCTGTTGCGCAGTAATCTGTTTGGCTCCCAGTGTGGATGATCATTTCAACTTTTCTGTAGCAGTATTTGGAGGGAAGGATCAAATGAGTGATTGTTTCTTCATAGTTTTTATTGATGTTTGTAGCCCATTGATCAGAGTTCCAGGTATAGTTTCACAGTGAGGATTAATTGTGATGATTTAGAATACTGTACTTGGTCAAGCGGGTTCAATGGGTGTGGTAGTCACCGCTGTTGTATATATATATCACATATGAGGTGTAATACGGTAAGGCTCCTGTACTACAGGTACGGGGGTAGATCCCTGCCTGCTGGCTCCGCCCAATAGGCGGAGTATAAATGTGTGGGCTCACTGAGCTGCAGCCATTTCGGCAGCAGCTGCGGGAGGCTACACATCTCTGCTTAATAAAGCCTCGATTACTCTCTACTCTCGTCCCGTCGTAATTGATAGTGCATCAATTTATTAAGCAGCGATTTTACAATGATGGATCTCCGCATCAAGCCGGATCGCCTGCAGCTGCACCCTCAAGCAGACAACGCCAAGTCAGCCTGCGCACATTGGCTAGCTTGCTTTGAAGCCTACATCAGATCTGCAACAGAACCACCCTCAGAGGCAGAGAAACTCCAGATCCTGTACACACAGCTGAGCTCCGATATCTTTCCCCTCATCCAGGACGCGCCTACCCACGCTGAGGCCATGGCGCTACTGAAACAGAACTACACTCAGCAGACCAACAAAATCTACGCCAGGCACCTCCTGTCCACGCAGCATCAACTCCCCGGTGAGATTTATGGCGTGCCCTGCACGCCCTGGCGAGGGACTGCGATTGCCAGGCTGTTTCGGCCATTGAACATTTCGAACTACTCATTAGGGATGCTTTCGTTATGAGCATAGGGTCAGTGTACATCCGCCAGCGCCTCTTTGAAGGGGCTACCCTCGACCTTGCGGCGACCAAGAAACTCGCGCTCTCACGAACGGTCATCTCTTGTAATGTTCAAGTGTCCGCCCGCGACTGCACAGTGCCCTCCTCCTGGAACCCACCAGCGAACACTCCACCGTGGATCCCACCAGCGACCGCCCCCAACCCCAAGCCTGCGCCGACGACAGCCAACCAACCCCAAGCGCTACTTCTGCAGACAGACAAAGCACCCCCGGCAGCGCTGCCCGGTGCGGAGCATGCTCTGCAAGGCGTGCGGGAAGAAAGAACATTTCGCAGCTGTGTGCCAGGCCCGCTCGTTCGCCGCTGTAACCAGGCCCATTGAACCTGCACCCCCCACGTGCGGCCTGTGGGCGCCGCCAGCTTGCTTGCCTGAGGACACTTGCAGCCCGTGGGCGCCGCCATATTCTCCCATCAGGCCTCGTGCGGCCCGTGGGTGCCGCCATTTAAAAAAAAAAAATTTAGAGTACCCAATTATTTTTTCCAATTAAGGGGCAATTTTGAGTGGCCAATCCACCTATCCTGCACATCTTTTGGGTTCTGGGGGTGAAACACACCAGACACGGGGAGAATATGCAAACTCCATACGGACAGTGACCCAGAGCCGGGATTCGAACCCGGGTCCTCAGCGCCGTAGGCAGCAATGCTAACCATTGTGCCACCGTGATGCCCTGGCACCACCATCTTTAACAGGCCAGTTAGTCTTACTTCGGTGGTAGGCAAAGTAATGGAAAGGGTACTGAGGGATAGGATTTCTGAGCATCTGGAAAGGCATTGCTTGATTAGGGATAGTCAGCACGGATTTGTGAGGGGTAGGTCTTGCCTTACAAGTCTTATTGAATTCTTTGAGGAGGTGACCAAGCATGTGGATGAAGGTAAAGCAGTGGATGTAGTGTACATGGATTTTAGTAAGGCATTTGATAAGGTTCCCCATGGTAGGCTTATGCAGAAAGTAAGGAGGCATGGGATAGTGGGAAATTTGGCCAGTTGGATAACAAACTGGCTAACCGATAGAAGACAGAGAGTTGTGGTGGATGGCAAATATTCAGCCTGGAGCCCAGTTATCAGTGGCGTACCGCAGGGATCAGTTCTGGGTCCTCTGCTGTTTGTGATTTTCATTAACGACTTGGATGAGGGAGTTGAAGGGTGGGTCAGTAAATTTGCAGATGATACGAAGATTGGTGGAGTTGTGGATAGTGAGGAGGGCTGTTGTCGGCTTCAAAGAGACATAGATAGAATGCAGAGCTGGGCTGAGAAGTGGCAGATGGAGTTTAACCCTGACAAGTGTGAGGTTGTCCATTTTGGAAGGACAAATCTGAATGCGGAATACAGGGTTAATGGTAGGGTTCTTGGCAATGTGGAGGAGCAGAGAGATCTTGGGGTCTATGTTCATTGTTCTTTGAAAGTTGCCACTCAAGTGGATAGAGCTGTGAAGAAGGCCTATGGTGTGCTAGCGTTCATTAGCAGAGGGATTGAATTTAAGAGCCGTGAGGTGATGATGCAGCTGTACAAAACCTTGGTCAGGCCACATTTGGAGTACTGTGTGCAGTTCTGGTCACCTCATTTTAGGAAGGATGTGGAAGCTTTGGAAAAGGTGCAAAGGAGATTTACCAGGATGTTGCCTGGAATGGAGAGTAGGTCTTATGAGGAAAGGTTGAGGGTGCTAGGCCTTTTCTCATTAGAACGGAGAAGGATGAGGGGCGACTTGATAGAGGTTTATAAGATGATCAGGGGAATAGATAGAGTAGATAGTCAGAGACTTTTTCCCCGGGTGGAACACACCATTACAAGGGGACATAAATTTAAGATAAATGGTGGAAGATATAGAGGGGATGTCAGAGGTAGGTTCTTTACCCAGAGAGTAGTGGGGGCATGGAATGCACTGCCTGTGGTAGTAGTTGAGTCGAAAAATTTATGGACCTTCAAACGGCTATTGGATAGGTACTTGGATTAGGGTAGAATAAGGGAGTGTAGGTTAACTTCTTAAGGGCAGCACGGTAGCATTGTGGATAGCACAATTGCTTCACAGCTCCAGGGTCCCAAGTTCGATTTCGACTTGGGTCACTGTCTGTGTGGAGTCTGCACATCCTCCCCGTGACTGCGTGGGTTTCCTCCGGGTACTCCGGTTTCCTCCCACAGTCCAAAGATGTGCAGGTTGGGTGGATTGGCCATGACAAATTGTCCAAAATTCTATGATTAACCTAGGACAAAAGTTCGGCGCAACATCGTGGGCCGAAGGGCCTGTTCTGTGCTGTATTTCTCTATCTTAACGCTGCCCACCACATGTGCCCCGTGGGCGCCGTGATCTTCTCCGCCTCAGGATCCCTGCTCGTCGGGCACCTCATCGAGCCGCTCATCGCCTGCAACCGCCGTCAACAAGCCAGGGGCCTTCCAACACCAGCCACGCCTCGCCTCCATCACGATCAACCAGTCCCGACCACACGACCTCACGACCGCGTCAACGACAGTGAAGGTCGATCGGCACAAGACATCGTGCCTCCTTGACTCCGGGAGCACTGAGAGCTTCATCCATCCTGATACGGTAAGGCGCTGCTCCCTCACAGTACACCTCATTAACCAGAGAATCTCCCTGGCCTCCGGATCCCACTCCGTGGAGATCCGGGGGTACTGCACCGCCACCCTCACCATCCAGGGTGTAGAGTTTAGCGACCTCCGGCTCTATGTCCTCCCCAACCTCTGCGCTGCCTTGCTACTCGGCCTGGACTTCCAGTGCAACCTCCAAAGTCTAACCCTGAAATTCGGCGGGCCTCTACCACCCCTTACTGTATGTGGTCTCATGACCCTTAAGGTCGACCCGCCTTCTCTGTTTGCAAACCTCACCCCGGATTGCAAACCCGTTGCCACCAGGAGCAGACGGTACAGTGCCCAGGACAGAACCTTCATCAGGTCTGAGGTCCAGCGGCTGCTTCGGGAAGGCATCAGCAAGGCCAGCAACAGCCCGTGGAGAGCCCAAGTGGTAGCTGTGAAAACTGGGGAGAAAAACAGTATGGTCGTTGACTACAGTCAGACCATCAATCGGTAAACCCAGCTTGACGCGCACCCCCCTCCCCTCGCATATCTGATATGGTCAATCAGATTGCACAGTACCGGGTCTTCTCGACAGTGGACCTGAAATCTGCCTACCACCAGCTCCCCATTCGCAAGGCGGACTGCTCGTACACCGCGTTTGAAGTGGACGGCCGCCTTTACCACTCCCTTAGGGTTCCCTTCGGCGTTACTAACGGGGTCTCGGTCTTCCAACGGGAGATGGACCGAATGGTTGACCAGTACGGACTATGGGCCACCTTCCCGTACCTGGATAACGTAACCATCTGTGGCCACGACCAGCAGGACCACGACGCTAACCTTTCTAAATTCCTCCACACCGCCAAACTCCAAAACCTAACATACAACAAGAAGTGTGTGTTCAGCACCAACCGCTTAGCCATCCTCAGCTATGTGGTGCAAAATGGAGTTCTAGGGCCCAACCCCGATCGCATGCGCCCCCTCATGCAAACTCCCCTCCCCCACTGCTCCAAGACCCTCAAACAATGCCTGGGGTTCTTCTCGTACTACGCCCAGTGGATCCCTAACTATGCGGACAAGGCCCACCCACTCATTCACTCCACTGGTTTCCCACTGACGGCCGAGGCTCACCAGGCCTTCAACCGTATCAAGGTCTACACCGTCAAGGCCGTAATGCACCACGTGGTCGAAGAGATGCTCCCCTTCCAAGTCGAGAGTGATGCATCAGACGTCGCTCTGGCCGCCACCCTCAACCAGGCAGGCAGGCCCGTGGAATTCTTTTCACACACCCTCCATGCCTCCGAAATTCGGCACTCCTCCGTCGAGAAGGAGGCCCAAGGCATCGTAGAAGTTGTGCGACATTCGAGGCGTTACCTGTCCGGCAGGAGATTCACTCTCCTCACTGACCAATGGTCGGTTGCCTCCATATTCAGCAACTAACAGCGGGGCAAGATCAAAAATGATAAAATGATAATGATAGGATCGAGCTCTCCACCTACAATTGCAAGATTTTGTATCGCCCCGGGAAGCTCAAACGAGCCCCCCCCGATGCCCTATCCCGAGGTACATGTGCCAGTGCACAAGTGGACCGACTCCGGACCCTCACGACGATCTCTGTCACCCAGGGGTCACCTGTTTTTTTTTACTTCATAAAGGCCCGCAATCTGCCCTACTCCATTGAGGAGGTCAGGGCTATCACTAGAGACTGCCAGGTCTGGGCGGAATGCAAACCGCACTTCTACCGGCCAGACCGAGCACACCTAGTGAAGGCCTCCTGCCCCTTTGAATGCCTCAGCGTGGATTTCAAAGGGCCCCACCCCTCCACCGACCGAAACACGCACTTTCTTAATGTGGTCGACGAATACTCCAGATTCCCCTTCATTGTCCCATCCCTGATATGACGTCTGCCACCGTCATCAAAGCCCTCAACACCATCTTTGCTCTGTTCAGTTTCCCCGCCTATGTTAAGAGTGATCGGGGATGCTCATTTATGAGCGATGAGCTACGCCAGTACCCGCTCAGCAAGGGCATCACCTCGAGCAGGACGACCAGCTACAACCCCTGGGGAAACGGACAGGTGGAGCGGGAGAATGGCCCTACGGGTCCAGAAATCTCCCCGACACACTCCACTCCATTCGGTCGCTCCTGTACACCGCGACTAATGAAACCCCCCTGAACGTCTCTTTGCCTTCCCCAGGAAGTCCACCTCTGGGGTTTCGCTCCCAACGTGGCTGGCAGCTCCAGGACCCGTTCTCCTCCGCAAGCACGTGCGGCTCCACAAGCCGAAGCCGTTGGTTGAGAGGGTACAGCTACTCCATGCAAACCCGCAGTACACCTACGTGGCGTACCCCGACGGCCGCCAAGACACAGTCTCCCTCAGGGACCTGGTGCCAGCTGGGTCCCCCACATTCCCTCCCCCACCCCCCGCTCCGGCACCACCCTTTTTCCCCCCAGTGCACCTCACCACAGCCCCTGCTCCAGGATGATCCATCCTTCCCTTGGTCCCACCCGGGGATGAAGATGAGGTTGACACGCTCCCGGAGTCACCAGCGACTGAACTGAAGCCTGCATCGCCACCGGTACTGCGGTGCTCACAATGGAGGATCAAGATGCCCGATCGTCTGAATTTGTAATTATGAGGTGTATTACGGTAAGGCCCCTGTACTACAGCTACGGGGGTAAATCCTGCCTGCTGGCTCCACCCAGTAAGCGGAGTATAAATGTGTGGGCTGTCCGAGCTTCAGCCATTTTGGCAGCAGCTGCGGGAGGCTACACATCTCTTCGTAATAAAGCCTCGATTACACTCTACTCTCGTCTCGTCGTAATTGATAGTTGATCAAGCCCCTCGCCGCCACATTCCGGCACCTGTTCAGGTATACGGAGGGAGAATTCAGAATGTCAAAATTACCTAACAGCACGTCTTTCGGGACTTGTGGGAGGAAACCAGGGCACCCGGAAGAAACCCACGCAGACACGGAGAGCGTGCATACTCCACACAGTCAGTGACCCAAGCTGTCAATAGAACCTGGTGCTGTGAAGCCACAGTGCTAACCACTGTGGGACCGTGCCACCCAGGTACTTTCTTCACAGATCCATGGTCCTAGGTTCGATGCTCGACTTGGGTCACTGTCTGTGCGGAGTCTGCATATTCTCCCCATGTGTGCGTGGGTTTCCTCCGGGAGCTCCGGTTTCCTCCTACAAGTCCAAAGATGTGCAGGTTAGGTGGATTGGCCACGCTAAATTGCCCTTAGTGTCCAAAACAGAAAGACTGCATTACGGGGATAGGGTGGAGGTTTGGGGTGCTGCTCCCAAGGGTGGGCGCAGATTTAATGGGCCGAATGGCCTCCTTCTGCACTGTAATGTCTCTGTCTATGTCATCCCTCAGTCTTCACTGGTCCAGCAAAAACAACCCAAGCCTATCCAACCTCTCTTCATAACTTAAATGTTCCATTCCAGGCAGTATCCTGGTGAATCACCTCTGCATCCCCTTCAGTGCAATAACATCCTTCCTATAATGTGACAACCAGAAGTGCACACAGTACTCTAGCTGTGGCCTCACCAAAGTTCTATATAATTCCAACATGACCTCCCTGCTTTTGTAATCTATGACTCGATTGATAAAGGCCCAGATGCCTTTTTCACCACCCTATTAATCTGTCCTCCCACCTTCAGAGATCTATGGACAAACATGGCAAGGTCCTTTTGGTGTGGAACTTCCCAGTGTCAGGCTATTCATTGAATACTTCCTTGTCACGTTACTCCTTCCAAAATGCAGCACCTTGCACTTTTCAGGGTTCAATTCCATCTGCCACTTTTCTGCCCATTTGTCCATCCAGTCTATATCTTCCTGTAACTCGAGACACTCAACCTCACTGTGAACCAGCCGGCCAATCTTTGAGTCGTCCACAAATTTCCAGATCCTACCCCCCCCCCCCCCCCCCCCACTCCTAATAATCTATGTCATTTATATGTATGACAAATAATAGGGGACACAACACAGATCCCTGTGGTATGCAACTGGATTTTCAGTCATGGAATTCCAAACATTGGGAAACAAAAGCAGGTCGTTCCTGCCCCTCGAGTCAATATTCAAGTTAAGCTTAAAACTGTTAGCTTTGGGCCCAGCTAGTCTAGTGACTGAGGCACATCCCAGAATGAATGAAGTTCTGTGTGAGGGGGCGGGGTTGGTTGAGGGGCAGGGTGGGGCTGTGTGAGGGTCGGGCCTGTGTGTGGGGTGGTGGCAAGGTTGTGTGAGGGGCTGGGGTGAGGCAGGTTGAAGGGGCGGGGCTGTTTTAGGGGCAGGGGGATATCTGTGAGCATGTCCCCGCCATTTCCCACTCTTAGGCAGAATGCATGGCCAGGAATGGAAAATGAAAACTGAACTGTGTGAAATCTCAGAAACTTGCGTATGTCGAATGTGGAGCGAGTGACCATTTTATTGGTTGCTTAATGAATTTCCAGCAGTTAGTTGGTTAACACTCTGATGCTCTGAGTTTGATCCACTAGGTAAGGAAGAAGTTGTTGCGAAATAGTCAAGAAGAGCATTTACCAGTCTGGGTCTTCACGCTCAAAATGTCAGCAGTTGTTTTGAAGCAATTAACAATAGGTTGTCTATTAAAAAAAAACGTTCAATTAACCTGCAGAAGTATCTCAAAGCACTTCACACAATAAATTACTTTTTGAAGTGCAGAGACTGGTGTGTAGGCAGTGCATCTTATGAGATAAGTGTTTCTTAATATACACTGCATCAATATTTGATTAGGAATTTTTCTGTTGTATTAATACATGTGATGTCTCAGGAATATGTTAATACAGATGTCATGTCTTCATGCCTTTGGGTCTACTGAACAGGTTGTAAGATAGAGCTTGACAGGCTGTTTTATTTTTTGTCATTTATTACATTATACACTGTTCCCCATCACAATCTTAATTTCTAAAGGATGTCTTACTCAAAGCACATTGTAGCAGGGCTAATTATTACAAAGGTCCCCAGGGCATGTAAGTGTCTGATTGCGTGGTTGTATCATGAAATTGAGCGAAATTAATTCAGACAATTATAGACTAGCCGATGACTAATAGTCCTCGTTGTGGCCAACTTCAAAAGAGGCTCTTTGGTTACCAGAAGGTAAGGAACACACTGGATTCCTTCGCACTCCCTTCTCCAGTCTAATTAAAAGCAAACCAAACTGCAGTAGGAAATGCCTGTTACATTACGTTCCTCATTTGCCTTTCTTGTTAACATTTTCTGAACCTTTCCCACTGCGTTCCTCACGACAGTTCACATATTTAAGTTTCCACGGTCAATTTCTTAGCTTCATTTGTTTCTCTTTCCTTTCCTCTTTCAGCGGCTGGCTTGAGTCTCCAGTGCAAAGTTTCACAAGGCACTGAGACATCCCCCCCACTGCTCGCTCTAAAAGCTATTCCTCATTTGTTGAGCTTGATCAGTGAGCACCTCCAGGCCTTCCCGCCACAGAGTTAATTACACCCAAATCAGTCCTCATCCAATATCCATTATCGTGTTGTCCTAGTGGGGTTCTGTGGACCACGAACCCTGACGGATTCTCACAGTCACTATTCTTGGAGCGCAGGCGATATTTTCACATAAATTGCTGCTCCAGCTACGCTCAGTTAATTTAACAGAGAATCGGGACTAAGCTTTAAACCTTCACTTATTTGGATAGCTTGGTGCCGCTGTGAGACACTGGAATTACTCAAATGCTGTATCAATTAAGAGCTTGTAAAAAGAAAACAAAAATACATGTTCTGCTTGATGTGACCATCAATTCACTAGAGACACGATTGGAAGTAAACTGTGGTTTTAATAGTCTTACAACTGAGCCTGCCTGCGACCAGAGGAACTGAGAGCAGGCTTACGGCTGCAGTACTTTATACTTCCGGTAGTGGGAGGGGCTCTAATGAACTCCAATTGGCTTTATTGGTTGGCCAATTGGAGTATGAGCTCCCTCAATGATAGCTCATTGAGTGGCCCATATAATCACCTGTGTAGGCTTTGTGAGCCAGTCTTAAGTTGACTGGACTGCTAGCAGCACTGTTTGTAGCTGCTCCTGTAATATCGTTATTGTAAATAAATATTGGTGTGGTGACGGAACTCCTGCCTCCCGTGGATTACTACAGTGGCGACGAGGTAAACTACGAATTTTGCGTAGACCAGCTGCCGCACTCGGAGGGTAATCCTTGCCATTTTAAAAATGCCGTTTTTTGGCAGGTTAGAGGCATTTGACCAGGCTATTGAGGACTGGTCCCAGTATGTGGAGAGAGTGTGTTACTTCTTCCGGGCAAATGATATACTGACGGACGAAAGGAGACGGCTCATCCTGCTGTCGGCATGCGGACCCTCCGCTTTCGCCATTATACGTAGTCTGACTTATCCCGATGCGCCGGACACAAAAACTTTCCAAGAAGTAACGGAATTGGTGAAAGAGCACTATGACCCAAAACCACCCCTCATTTTGCGTAGGTACAGATTCTACACAGCGAAGCGGGAAGACACGGAGTCAGTCATGAATTTCTTGACCCGCCTGAGAAGGCTGGCAGAAAATGTGAGTTCGGCCCAACACTAAATGAAATGCTTCGGGACCGGTTAGTGTGCGGTATAAGTGACCTCACAATACAGAAACGTCTGTTGGCGGAAACGGAGCTAGACTGCAGGCAGGCGTTACAGCTCGCACTGTCCCTAGAAAAGGCAGCAAGTGGGGCGCAGGAACTACAGGGCACGCCAATGGAGGTAGATACCTGTGAGAGGGACTACCACAACGGGTCTTGCTACCAGATAGCCGCTCTCAGGAAAAACCTGAGGAATAGAGGGAAAAAGGAAAACCCCAGAACTGCCCCCAAGTCTGCCAGTACTAACTGGAGACAGAGGGAAGTACCGGCTGAGGCTCCCCCAACAGAGAAGGACCGTTTCTGGCACCAGACAGAGTGGGGTAACAACGACAGAAAACCTAGGAGGTGGAAAAAGAGGAATAGCAGGTGGGGACGCAGGGAAGTGCACAACCTAGATGCCCCATCCTCCTCCGAAGGGGAACAATTATATAATATTACAACGAAGAAAGCAGAACCATTAGGATTACCCCACGGGTGACCGGGCGGCTGACAATAATGGAAATAGACACGGGTGCGGCTGTATCAGTAATGGGAATGGCAGCATTTAGAAAAATCAAAGATGGACTCCAGCCACTAACCCTAACAAAAACATCGACAAAACTTAAAACCTACACGGGGGAACCCCTGGAAGTTCTAGGCACGACTCATGTACCTGTGGAATATGAGAAACAATTGCTCAGATTACCGTTGACGATAGTAGAGGGCTCCGGACCGAGCTTAATTGGACGGAACTGGCTGAAAGACCTAAAATTAGATTGGATGAAAATTTTCCAGAGTGGAAGCGGGCAGTTGAGTGGAGTACTCCAAAAATACCCGGAGGTCTTCCAGGAAGGTTTGGGGGAAATCATAGGCGCCAAAGCAACTTTGCACGTAGACCCAGAAGCCCTTCCGAAACTTTGTAAGGCCAGGCCAGTACCTTTTGCATTAAGAAAGAAAGTAGATGACGAAATAGAAAGGTTACGGCGCGACGGCATTATCAGACCAGTACAATTCTCGGAATGGGCAGCGCCGGTGGTACCAACTTTGAAGCCAGACGGCTCGATACGTCTCTGTGGAGATTTCAAACAGACGGTAAACAAATACGCACTGCTGGACAAATACCCAATCCTGAAAATAGACGGCCTATATGCCAAATTGGCAGGTGGGCTTTTGTTCACGAAACTAGACATGAGCCACGCCTACCTGCAGTTAAAACTGGACAAGGGCTCCCAGAAGTTCGCTACGATCAACACCCTGAAGGGCCTTTTTCGTTATACTAGGCTATCTTTTGGAGTGTCATCAGCCTGCGCTATATTCCAGCGTACGATGGAAAATAGTCTGCAGGGACGACCGCAGGTGGCGATTTATTTGGACGATGTCTTAATCACGGGTAGGACAAACAGGGAACACTTAAGGAACCTGGAGGAAGTGCTCAGGCGTTTCGTAAAGGCAGGCGTACGGCTAAAAAGGGAAACATTTGTTTTTCTGTCCCCTCAAGTGACGTACCTGGGATATAAAGGAGACGAGTCAGGTTTACATCCATGAGAAGACAGAGTAAGGACAATAAAAGAAGCCCCAGCTACCACCACGGTCCAGGAGTTACGATCATTTCTAAGGTTGGTAACCTATTATTGAAAACTTATTGAAAATAGAGCGTCCATCCTGGAACTCCTCCACCAGCTACTAAAAAAGGGGCAAGAATGGAAATGGTCCACCCGCCAAAACCGAGCATTTAGGGATATTAAGGAACAGCTGTCATCCGAAAATGTCCTAGAGCATTATGACCCAAGGAAGGAGTTGGTGGTCACTTGTGATGCATCCCCATACGGGGTAGGAGCCGTCTTAGCCCATAGAGGAAGGAATGGGGAAGAACGGCCTATGATTCGAGGACCTTGGCGATGGCTGAGAGGAAGTACGCCCAAACCGAGAAGGAAGGACTGGCGGTGATATTCGCAGTAAAAAAATTTCACCAGTATCTGTACAGGCGGAAATTCACCATAGTGACAGACCATAAGCCGTTATTAGGGTTATTAAAAGAAGACAAGTCAATATCCCCAATTGCATCAGCTAGAATCCAACGCTGGGCGTTGCTACTGGCGGCGTATAGATATGTTCTGGAGCACAGACCGGGAACGCGAGTAGCACATGCAGATGCTTTGAGCAGACTTCCCCTCCCGGACACTCCGCCGCAAATACCAAAAGTAGAGGAGACAGTAATGACTCTAAATTTTTTGGACACCCTACCAGTAGACGCACAACATATTCGGTTGTGGATGCAAAAAGACCCAGTTTTAGACAAGATGAAGCATTTACTGCTGACAGGGGAACTGGAAAGACCAGTGGAGCCCCAGATGCACCCATACTGGAGCAGAAGGGACCAAATAACCGTAGAAGACGGTATCCTATTATGGGGAGCCCGGGTAATCATCCCAGCTCAGGGCCGTCAGGCAATCTTAACCGAGTTACATCACGGACACCCAGGGGTGTCTAAAATGAAGACGCTAGCTCGAAACTACGATTGGTGGCCAGGTTTGGACACAGAGATAGCAGCCTTGGTACGTCGGTGCCAGGAGTGCCAACAGGGGCAAAGAGTGCCACCAGTGGCGCCATTGCACCCGTGGGAATGGCCAGGCAGACCGTGGACCCGCCTGCATATTGACCATGCCGGCCCTTTCATGGGCTCAATGTTTTTGGTGATAGTGGACGCCCACTCCAAATGGTTGGACGTCCACCGGGTAAACACGGCAAGCACAGCATTGACAATTGAAAAGCTCAGGACCTCGTTTGCAACACATGGACTTCCGGAGGTATTGGTGTCGGGCAACGGAACAGCATTCACAAGTGGGGAATTTGGAAAATTCCTGAAGGAAAACGGAGTCTGTCACATCAAAACGGTCCCTTACCATCCAGCGACCAACGGCCTGGCAGAGAGAGCGGTCCAGACACTTAAAGCGGGACTCAAGAAGCAGCCGGCAGCGTCAATAGACACAAAGCTCTCACGCTAGCTGTTTGATTACAGGACCACACCGCATTCCACAACGGGCATACCGCCAGCTGAACTCTTAATGGGAAGGCGGCTGCGAACAAGGCTGAGTCTCCTTTTCCCAAATTTAACGGTGAAAGTGGAGAAACATCAGGAGGCCCAACGCAGGGGGCATGATAATAGTCGGCAGCAGAGACATTTCCAGGTGGGGGCACCGGTTTGGGTCAAGAATTATGGGAATGGACCAACGTGGGTCAAAGGCACGGTAGAGTCCCAAACAGGGCCCATATCCTATGAGGTTTCAATAGGAGGTAAGGTGCTGAAGAAACACCTAGACCAAATAAGGGCAGCGGAACCACACCTGGAGGCAGGCGAAGCAGGACCGCTTCAAGCTAGGATAGACCAGACAGAAAGGATACCCACATCCCAGCCCAGAGCAATTTCTCCAGACCTCGTCATCCAGTCATCAGAGTCGGAGATGGACACACTCGACGTGACCGCCGCGACACCTCTCCCGAGGAGGAGGAAGAACAGCGTCCAAGGAGGTCGTCAAGGAAAAGACGGGCACCTATAAGGTACACCCCGCCCACTTCGGAGAATGACCCGGCAGACGACACAGAGGTGGCAGACCCAGACATGAGGAGCAGGATGAAGCTCAGAGGAATGCCAGCTAGCAGGAATTCCTCGGACCTTGGGGGGGAGGGGTGTAATGAACTCCAATTGGCTTTATTGGTTGGCCAATTGGAGTATGAGCTCCCTCAATGATGGCTCATTGAGGGGGCCCATATAATCACCTGTGTAGGCTTTTTGAGCCAGTCTTAAGTTGACTGGACTGCTAGCAGCACTGTTTGTAGCTGCTCCTGTAATATTGTTATTGTAAATAAATATTGGTGTGGTGACGGAACTCCTGCCTCCCGTGGATTACTACAGGGGCCATGGGCGGAGCCATGGGCGGAGCCAAGGGTGGAGCCCTGTACAATCTCCTCATGTTCCCCTATGGGCAGAGCCGCGCAACGGCTCACATACAGAGCCCACAAGGACATACTACAATGCAATGCAATACAGTGTGTATTACAATACAGTATGAATTCACCACATTCACTCCCTTTTAAAAAATCAAGGCCGGTGGGGGTGACGGGTCTGCACGTTGAGCCGGTCCGGTGGCCGAGTCGTCCTTTGGGATCGGCGGAGCACCGGGGTTGCAGCCTCTTCGAGGCGCTGGGTGGTGACGATCGGTGCGGGTATGAGGGTGGACTCCGGGGGAGTTTCGGTCCGAGATTCATACCTGACCTGACCTGGCAGGCGCCAGGTCCCGGAGGGAAACGGTGTCCTGGCGGCCGTCGGGGTATTTAATAAAGGCGTATTGGGGGTTCAAATGAAGTAGTAGCACTCTCTCTACTAGCCGATCTGTTTTGTGTGCCCGGACGTGCTTCCGGAGGAGAACCGGGCCCGGTGTCCTCAATCAGGATGGGAGCGAAGCCCCCGTGGTAGTGCCCCTAGAGAAAACAAATAGTCATTCGTGAGGGGTCTGGTTGGTGGCGGTGCATTGGAGGGACCTAATTGCATGGAGCGCGTCGGGGAGGACCTCCTGCCAATGGGAGGTCGGCAGATTCCTGGACCGGAGGGTCAGTAGGACGGTCTTCCAGACCGTTGCGTTCTCCATCTCCACCTGCCTGCTTCCCCTGGGGTTGTAGCTGGTAGTCCTGCTCGAGGCGATGCCCTTGTCGAGTAGGTACTGACGCAGCCCGTCGCTCATGAAGGACGAACCCCAGTCACTGTGTACGTAGCTGGGGAAACCGAACAGGGTGAAGATACTGTGCAGGGCTCTGATGACTGTGTGGGAGGTCATATCGGGCCACGGGATGGTGAAGGGGAAGTGGAAGAACTCATCGATGACGTTAAGAAAGTACACATATCGATTGGTCAAGGGGAGTGGCCCTTTGAAGTCGATGCTCAGGCGTTCAAAGGGCCTGGAAGCTTTTACCAGGTGGGCCCAGTTTGGTCTATAGAAGTGTGGTTTGCACTCCGCGCAGATCGGGCAATCCCTGGTGATGGCTTTTACCTCCTCGGTGGAGAAAGGCAGATTTTGGGCTTTGACGTAGTGGGCGAGCCGGGTGACCCCCGAGTGGCAGAGGTCGTTGAGGATAGCCTTCAGGCGGTCGTCTTGCGCGCTGGTGCACATGCCGCGGGACAGGGCATCTGGGGGCTCGTTGAGCTTCCCCGGTCGATATATGATATCGTAATTATAGGTGGAGAGTTCGATCCTCCACCGCAAGATTTTATCATTTTTAATTTTGCCCCTTTGCAAGTTGTCAAACATGAAGGCAGCCGATCTTTGGTCGGTGATGAGGGTAAACCTCCTACCTGCGAGGTAGTGCCTCCAGTGCCATACGGCTTCCACAATGGCTTGAGCTTCCTTTTCGACTGAGGAGTGTCGAAGTTCCGAAGTGGAGAGGGTTCGGGAGAAGAAGGCGACTGGTCTCCCTGCCTGATTCAGAGTGACGGCGAGAGCGACCTCTGAGGCGTCACTCTCCACTTGAAAGGGGACGGATTCATCCACTGCCCGCATGGCGGCTTTGGCGATGTCCTTCTTGATGCAGTTGAAGGTCTGGCGGGCCTCAGCTGACAGTGGGAAGAGTGTGGCCTTAAATAATGGGCGGGCTTTGTCCGTATACTGGGGGACCCACTGGGCATAATAAGAGAAAAATCCCAGGCATCTCTTGAGGGCCCTGGGACAATGAGGGAGAGGGAGTTGTAAGAGTTGCATACGGTCCGGGTCGGGGCCCAGGACTCCGTTTTCCACGACAGAGCCGAGGATGGCTAGTCTGGTAGTGCAGAAAACGCATTTCTCCGTATTGTCGGTGAGATTGAGATTCTGGGCGGTTTGGAGAAATCGGTGGAGGTTGGCGTCGTGGTCCTGCTGATCATGGCCGCAGATGGTGACATTGTCCAAGTACGGAAACGTGGCCCGCAGCCCGTACTGGTCCACTATTCGGTCCATTGCTCGTTGGAACACTGAGACCCCATTCGTGACGCCAAAGGGGACCCGGAGGAAATGGAAGAGGCAGCCACCTGCCTCGAACACCGTGTAGTGGCGGTCCTCCGGGCGGATTGGGAGCTGGTGGTAAGCAGACTTCAGATCCACCGTGGAGTATATGCGGTACTGGGCGATCTGATTCACCATGTCTGCAATTCTGGGGAGGGGGTACACATCGAGGTGCGTGAACCTGTTAATGGTTTGGCTGTAATCAACCACCATCCGGAACTTTTCCCCGGTCTTGACGACCACCACCTGAGCTCTCCAGGGGCTGTTACTGGCCTCTATGACTCCCTCATGTAGGAGCCACTGGACTGCAGCACCAATAAATACCCTGTCCTGCAGGCTATACTGCCTGCTGCGAATGGCTATGGGTTTGCAGTTCGCAGTGAGATTAGTGAAGAGTGGAGGGGGGTCGATTTTTAGTGTCGCTAGACTGCAGATAATGAGTGTAGGTAGGGGTCTACCGAAGCTGAGTGTGAGGCTCTTGAGATTACATTAGAAATCGAGCCCGAGTAAGAGTGGGGCGCAGAGGTCGGGGAGTACGTACAGCTGGAAATTAGAATAGCTGGCGCCCTGAATCGTTAGGGTCGCGATGGTGCGCCCTTGTATGTGGACTGAGTGCGAGCCCGAGGCGAGGGAGGTAGTTTGCCGTGCAGGGAAGATAGGGAGCGAAGAGCATCTTACCAGGTCAGGATGTACGAAGCTCTCGGTGCTCCCGGAGTCGAAGAGGCACGGTGTCCTGTACCCGTTGATTTTAATGGACATCATCGAGCTCTGGGGGTGCTTCGGACGCGACTGGTCCAACGTGACTGCGTTGAGTTGCAGGTAGTCGGCGGCTCGATCAGCTGTGCTGGAGTGGCCTCGTGATGACTGTCCACTGAGGTCGTAGTCGTCGAGGTGAGATTCGGTTGATGGCCAAGGTGGCGGCCCCCGATGATCGCACGTGGCATGTGATGAAGAAGATGGCGTACAAGATGGCCGCCCCCGTGGTTCGCACGTGGCGGGCGGCGAGGAAGATGGCGTCCAAGATGGCGGCCCCCATGACTCGCACGTGGACGGCCGCGTGGAGGAGGATTGCCAAGATGGCGGCCCCCATGAGTCGCACATGTTGGTTGGAGGCGGAATCGGCAGACACGCTGCAGCATTACGGGGTCTGCGGGCCTGTGAGTTTGGGAGGAGAGTGCTCTGGACTGTGGGGAAGTTAGAAAGTTTCAATTTTGCCAGGCATAATCGGGCATAGTGTCCTTTGCAACCGCAGCTGCTGCAGGTCGCATTGCGGGCCGGGCAGTGCTGCCGTGGGTGTTGGGGATGGCCATAAAAATGGCACGCTGGCGCTCCATAGTGCGTGGGTGGCCGCGCGGCGCAGGCCTGGGGCAGTCGCTGGTCGGGGGCCCACGATGGGGTCACTTGGTCCGCGTGGAATGAGTTCAGGCTGCAGAACGCGGCCTCCATAGTCGTAGCTAACTCTACTGTGTCCTCCAAGTTCTGGGCCCCTTTCTCAAATAAACGCTGGCGCACATAATTAGACCTGAGCCCTGCAACGTATACATCACGGACAGCGAGTTCCATATGCTGGGAGGCCGTTACAGCCTGAAAATTGCAGTCCCGAGCAAGAGCTTTTAAATCACGCAGAACGTCCACTAGCGACTCTGCAGGGCGCTGGCGGTGGGTCGTGAAAATGTGCCGCCCGTAGACCTCGTTAATTGCCTGCACGTACAATCGGTCGAGCATAGCCAGGGCCTCTGTATATGAGGTGGTACAATTGTGTTGCGTAGAGATACGATGGCTCACCCGTGCGTGCAGTAGGCTGAGTTTCTGCTCCTCTGTAGTTTCGGATGTGCTTGATTCAACCAGGTAGGCCTTGAAACATCAAAGCCAGTGTAGGAAGATTTCCTTCACCTCTGCAGCCTGCGGGTTGAGTTCTAGTCGATCAGGTTTGAGGGCTGATTCCATTGTAGTTTTCTTCAAGTTTTCTAAGACTATTAAATTGATGTGACCATCAATTCACTAGAGACACGATTGGAAGTAAACTGTGGTTTTAATAGTCGTACAACTGAGCCTGCCTGCGACCAGAGGAACTGAGAACAGGCTTACGGCTGCAGCACTTTGTACTTCCGGTAGTGGGAGGGTCATGGGCGGAGCCATGGGCGGAGCCAAGGGTGGAGCCCTGTACAAGCTCCTCATCTCCCCCTATGGCCAGAGCCGCGCAACGGCTCACATACAGAGACCACAAGGACATAGTACAATGAAATGCAATACAGTGTGAATTACAATACAGTATGAATTCACCACACTGCTAAAATAGGGATCAAAGATCAAGCACATGTTGAGGTGCTGGATGAAATAGGAACTTGCATTTCTCGATCTCAATTCACATCATCAGGATGTTTCAAATAGCTTCATGCCAAACAACTGACTTTCAGAGTAACAACTGTACTTACAGAGGCAAACAGGTCAGCCAATAACACACAGGAAAACTCCCCCACCTCCCCTCGCACACACACACACAGTAATCCTTTAAAACAGAGATGGGGAGGAATTTCTTCAGCCAGTGGGTGGTGAATCTGTGGAACTCAAAATCACGGAGACCAAATCACGGAGTGTCTTTAAGACAGAGATAGATAGGTTCTTGATTAATAAGGGGGACAAGGATTATGGGGAGAAGGCAGGAGAATGGGGATGAGAAAAATATCAGCCATGATTGAATGGCTGAGCAGACTCGATGGGCCGAGTGGCCTAATTCTACTCCTATGTCTTATGGTCTTATGCCACCGTCACTGGGACCTGTCACTCTGCAGTGCTTGTAATACTGCTGCTCCCTGCGGGCGCCTTTTCACGCCTGGGGCAGAGGGATTGCTGGTGTATTGTTCAACATAATCCTTATTGTCACAAGGAGGCTTACATTAACACTGCAATGAAGTTACTGTGAAAGGCCTCAAGTTGCCACACTCCGGCACCTTTTCGGGTACACAGAGTGAGAATTACAGCATGTCTTTGGGGACTTGTGGGAGGAAACCAGAGCACCTGGAGGAAACCAAAGCAGACACAGGGAGAACGTGCAGACTCCACACAGACAGTGACCCAAGCCGGGAATCGAAACTGGGACCCTGGAGCTGTTAAGCAACAATGCTACCCACTGTGCTACCGTGCTGCCCAAGGGCACTTAGTGCCCGATTGAGGGACTGAGCATCGGGATGGGGGCCCCCACTGAGAGCCACCCCTACAACCTTACTTTCAAACATTTTGCAACCCTCTACCAATGATGCCACCCTGCAAAATGACCCCCCCCCCCCCCCCCCCACCACACACAAGTCACTTACCTTTACGTTTGTCCTGGGTCACTCTATGATCCTGATACTCTAGGGGATGCTCTTCTGTGCTCTTCTGGCAACAGCCATGACCTCCTCGGATTGGATGGAAGCTCACGCTTGGGGCGACCTCCTCCAGTGACCTTTACCCAGAAGAAGGCCTGCCACTTGCCTTGGTTTGTGGTTCAGTGATCGTCTGGAAAAGAGGCAGCATGGGTCTCTTGCCAGCTCACCAGATGCAGGCGATACACCAGAAACCTCAACAAAATCCCCCCTTAAATTGAATCTTTAATCTGTTTACTGATTTGTTGGTTTAGAGATAAATGTTGGTGCAGATTTGATGGGCCAAATTGCCTTTCTGTACTGTAGGGATTCTATGATGTATGATCCATGACACAGAAAATACAATGTTTTCATCTGAAAGTGCCATATTTTATACTTAGATATGCGTTCATCCAATTGAATGTCTCCTACAATGCAGCGCTCCCTTAGTCTTGAATTACCACTCCCTTAGTGCAGAAGTCTCTGCCTGGATTATGTGTTCAAATCCTGAAGCACGACAATGTCATGCCTCACTAAGTATCAGCGTGTCTGAGCGGCAAGTGAAAAATGAAATGAAATGAAAATCGCTTATTGTCACGAGTAGGCTTCAATGAAGTTACTGTGAAAAGCCCCTAGTCGCCACATTCCGGCGCCTGTCCGGGGAGGCTGGTACGGGAAGTATTCTGAAGTGTGAAGTGTGAAATGTGAAGATTTACGCCACGGGAGTGAAAAATCCTGCAGGAGGCCCAAAACGTAGCACACGCCGGCAGCATTTCCCATAGCGATTATCCCTGCCCCCTGCCAATGGTGCAACTGGAATCCTGATGCTCAAAATGGCACCATTGTGACACCATTGTGACCAAGGAGGGTGCGGGGCCTCCACCACCAACATGATTGATCTATGTCTGTTTTGTTTTTCATATCCATGGAAAAACTTTCTGCACACTTCAAAAGAATAGTCTCATATTTAGGGATAAGGGATATTAAAGGGATTAAGGGTTAAGGTGTTCGGGCCGGAAAATGGAGCTGAGTCCACAAAAGATCAGCCATGATCTAATTGAATGGCGGAACAGGCTCGAGGGGCCAGATGGCGGACTCCTGCTCCTAGTTCTTATGTTCTTATGTTCTTATTTGGACGTACATGAAATCTACATAATGCTGAACTCCAACTCCAAATGGTTGCTGAACCTGGTTTTAATGCATGTATTAATCATTAATGCATTGTTTCCATTGACATTGGTTATAGGAAATCCGAGCAGTCTGCACTTGCAATGCTTTAGCAACAGTGGTTCGTGGAAGCCAAAAAAAGTACATTTCCTTTCCGTGTGAGAAGTATCCATCTACGGCATTATTCCATAATGAGATAATCTACATGGTTACATCAGATGCTGAAAAGACTTCATTCACTTTTTACATGTCACATGAGACTTTATCTTGCTATCTTATAATGATGCAATGCACTTATAATAGTGTAATGAGTGCCATTAGTGAAGCAGAATCGGATCCCAAAACATCACATGCAATTAACTGTCAGCTAATGAGCAGATGTTTTTATATTAATGATAGCTTTAACATCTGTTAGCCTTCATAGCATCCAGTAAGTTGTCACACAAAATACTTGGAAATTAGAAGTTTATAGTTTTAACCTTCAGCGGCTTTTCACAATGGAATTTCGGAAATATTTTAAGCAACAGAAGGTTATTAAAGTTTGAACTGAGTGTACTATATAGATAAAGAGAGGAATAGATGATAATAACTGATTGTTGCTTTGATGGGTCTACAGTGGTAGGTTAACTGATCAGTATCCCGCGAGGGCAATCCAATAGTCTCGGTTCTCGAGATTATTTTCCCAGCAAGCTAAGATGCTGGGTGACGTGCATGAAAGACTGTCTCAGTCAGGCTAGGAAAAGACAAAAGATGAGAGACGCATCGGCAAAATATGCGTGCATAGAATTGGCAAGAAATTGAGGAGAAAACCATGTGTGAAGTTCAAGTTGAACCATGCATCTCTACAATATTCTTCATAGGCAGAGGCGATGACAGATTGGATGTTGTTTCAAAAATGACACAAATGGTCCGCAAAGCAATACCTGCTCAGCAATAACTTGCTCACTTACTCTCTGCTCGGTGCCAGCTTTCATCACCTTGGGTCTATGGACCCAAGATCTAAAGGCCAGGCGGGATATGAGCGGTTGGCTTGAACACCAAAGCAGAATTCGATCTAGTTTTGAAGAACTGAAGTTAACAAAAGTTAAAAAGGCATAAACTTCTATCGAGGACCAGAACAGTTAACTTCACTTGTGCCCATGCTACTGGGCCCAATATTCATTTCCTCCTTCATTAGTACATAGTGGAGATAATATGTACGGAATGCAATCCAGCAATTCATCAAAGTCTTTCTTCTCGAACATTCGCGCCAATTGGGAAAGACAAGAGAAGCCGTTTTGAGGAAACGTCACTGTGGTGATATGCATCACTGTAAATACACAAGGGGTTAATGTAAATACACTATGACTAAGTAAACACTAGAAGGAGCACCAGAGATGCCATGACATGCAGACATACAGCTAATGAACACATAGAATAGGACACGACCAATGGGCAGTCAAGACACCCAGAGGTGACACTACCACAGGGGGCATTACACAACCCATATATAAGGACAGGGCTCACATGCTCTGTCTCTTTTCCACAGGCATGAGAGTAGGACAGGGGCAGATTAGGAGCATCACACCCACCACGTGGCTTAGAGCAGACTGGTCAGTTAGACTGAGTTACTATAGCAAGATTAGCAGGAGAGTCGAACTGTGCTAATGGTTCAATAAATCACATTCAACTTACTTCAAAGTCTGGAGTACCTTTTGGTCAAAGCTGCATCGAGTTGCAGTCTATGTTATCCCAGAGTACATAACACAACAATCACCACCTTCATGTTCTCCTGCAAGTCACATCCCATCCTGACTTGGAAAGGAATTCTTTCAATCTGGGAAGGTTAATATCCTGGAATTCTCTACTGATATCATTCTGGAAACACCAGACGGGATTTTAGAGGTTCATGGTTGGGTGGGGTGGGGGAAGGGGCGTATTGGTGGGCTTGTTAAATTCAACAAATGGCCTATCCAGTGTCTACCAATGCAACCCACCACAATTATACCACTGGCAGTGGTGGCACCAGCCAAACCACATGTCATTGTGAAAATTGAGTCCCCTAAATGCCAATCAATTCTCAGAAAAAGGCCTTGGGCTGGATTCTCCGTTTCAGGGACTATGTCCCCACGCCGCCATGAAACCTGTGGCCTCTTATGTCAGAAAAACTGGTGTCAAAAGGCCACATAGTCACAGTCTGCATGGGGCTAGCATGGCCCCGTCGTGAAACGTGCAGCTCCAGCTGCAGATACGGGCCCCCGCACGTCTGGGCCAGAGGAGGTGCTCCATGGCAGACTCAGACCGCACAGCTAGACCTTGTAAATAGTGCCCCCAATCGAGCGCATGCCCGATCTGGGCCGCCTGCCCAAAAACAGCCCGGTCCAGTATGAGACCCCTCCTGCCCTCCAATCGGCCTGCCCCCGCCCATGGCGGCCGCGGACTGAGTATCCTGAATTGCTGGGACCATGTCCGGTCCACGCCGTCAGGACTTTGGCCGGTCGTGGGTGGAGAATAGCGGGGCTGGGCTCTGGCAATGGCCGCTTTTCGGGGCCGGTGAATCGAGGAACCGGTGCTGGTTCCAATTCCATTCACGGAGATGGATTCTCTGCCCCGGCGCCAGAAGCAATTGCGGCGTTGGGATGCGGAGGATCCAGTCCCTCATCTTGCCACCAGTTGGATTTAATGGGTGGTGGGAGATATCCATGCCAAGCAGCCAGCTTAACAAACGTCCCTGCACAGGCTTGTGGCAGGAAGCGGAGATCCCCCCTAAAAGGCCTCCAGATTCCTTCAAAATACAGCATCCACCCCCACAAGTTCTAATGTCCACTCGATTCTTCTCCACCAATGCAGAAAGTCAACTTCAGGAGTCTACACATGTGAAGAATGACATGGAAATCCAGGAGTTGCTGAACTTATGCCTCTTCAGAGGGTGCAATGTTGAAGCAATCCAGTTTGCGATCAATACAAAATATATCCATTGATGAAAACTTCTAATCTTACACCATTAGCCTTGCTGAAAAAGCCCTTGAAAATGTTAAATGGTAAATGAGATATAACATGATTTTTAACAGTGTACTTACATAGAAACGTAGCATTGGAAGGAGTAGGCCTCGATATGCTCTTTGGCACGAGGTTTAAGTTTCTTTGGGGGAAGGGGAGGTCTGTGCCCCAGAGATTGCTACATCTTTGTGGGTAGCTCTTATAAAGATTAACATGAGTGGCCAAATGTGTGAAGTGTATTGAATTGCATTCTTCTTCTGTAAATAGTGTGAGTCATTTTGTTTAGCTAAGTTCTACATAAGCACAGACATAAAGCACACTCAGTAAGCTTGTGTAGGGTGAAGTTGAGACAGGGGATTGGAACTTGGTAATTTGGTGCAGTGAGGTAATTCGGTGCAGGGTGGAGGGAGGTGCTTTTTCCCGATTGTTTTGTTTTCTTTCTTCTGGCTTGTAACTGTTAATCTGCAGGGAGAGATCCAGAGAGCAGCCCAGGAAGGTAAGTGATTTTATTACCTTTTCAAATTGTGTGTGTGTGGGGGAACTGAAGTGACATTGCAGTAAAGCTGTGACATGGTTGGCTGGTTGGGAATCTGTTAAATTTTTAAAAATAATAATTTTGTAAAACAAATATAATTGATTAACTAGATAGTGGAGTAGCTAAACCTGAGGGCAGAGATCAGTATTTAGCATTTAATTTTACAGTAAAAATCATCTGGCGTCAGGGCCATATAGTTAATTGTAACTAAATCTACCAATAATTCAAATTAATTAACTAGGGATTAAATGTCACTCAGCGGGGTGCAGTGCCCCAACTGTGAGATGTGGCAGATCTGTGACGCTTAAAGCGGTCCGGTTGACTACACCTGCAGCAAGTGTAACCAATGGCAGCTCCTCACAGACTACGTGGTTTGGTTGGAGCAGCAATTGGATGCACTTAGGAGCATGTAGGTGGCAGAAAGCATCATAGCTAGGAGGTATAGAGATGTGGTCACACCCAAGGTGCAGGCAGAGAGATGGGTGACCATCAGAAGGGGCAGGCAGTCAGTGCAGGAATTCCCTATAGTTGTCTCCCTCTCGAACAGTTCTACCTGTTGTGGGGAATAGCCTATCAGGGGAAAACAGCAGCAGCCAGAGCAGTGGCACCATGGCTGTCTCTGATGTTCAGCAGGGAAGGTCAAAGCACAGAAGTGCAATAGGCGTGGGGACTCTATAGTCAGGGGCACAGATAGGCGCTTCTGTGGACATGAAAGAGACTCCAGGAAGGTATGTTGCATCCCTGGTGCCAGGATCCAGGATGTCTCAGAACAGGTAGCGGGCATCCTGAAGGGGGAGGGCAAGCAGTCAGAGGTTGTGGTACATATTGGCACTAACATGCCAGTGACTGAACGAAATGAGGCTATGACAGGTGAGGACCTTGAGAGGATTGTTATCACTAAGGAGGTAGTGATGGGGAAGCTAATGGGGCTAAAGGTGGACAAGTCTCCTGGCCCTGATGGAATGCATCCCAGAGTGCTAAAAGAGATGGCTAGGGAAATTGCAAATGCACTAGTGATAATTTACCAAAATTCACTAGACTCTGGGGTGGTCCCGGTGGATTGGAAATTAGCAAACGTGACACGACTGTTTAAAAAAGGAGGTAGGCAGAGAGCAGGTAATTATAGGCCAGTGAGCTTAACTTTAGTAGTAGGGAAGATGCTGGAATCTATCATCAAGGAAGAAATAACGAGGCATCTGGGTAGTAATTGTCCCATTGGGCAGACGCAGCATGGGTTCATAAAGGGCAGGTCGTGCCTAACTAATTTAGTGGAATTTTTTGAGGACATTACCAGTGCAGTAGATAATGGGGAGCCAATGGATGTGGTATATCTGGATTTCCAGAAAGCCTTTGACAAGGTGCCACACAAAAGGTTGCTGCATAAGATAAAGGTGCATGGCATTAAGGGTAAAGTAGTAGCATGGATAGAGGATTGGTTAATTAATAGAAAGCAAAGAGTGGGGATTAATGGGTGTTTCTCTGGTTGGCAATTAGTAGCTAGTGGTGTCCCTCAGGGATCCGTGTTGGGCCCACAATTGTTCACAATTTACATAGATGATTTGGAGTTGGGGACCAAGGGCAATGTGTCCAAGTTTGCAGATGACACTAAGATAAGTGGTAAAGTAAAAAGTGCAGAGGATACTGGAAGTCTGCAGAGGGATTTGGATAGGTTAAGTGAATGGGCTAGGGTCTGGCAGACGGAATACAATGTTGACAAATATGAGGTTATCCACTTTGGTAGCAATAACAGCAAACGGGATTATTATTTAAATGATAAAATATTAAAGCATGCTGTGTGCAGAGAGACCTGGGTGCGCTAGTGCATGAGTCACAGAAAGTTGGTTTACAGGTGCAACAGGTGATTAAGAAGGCAAATGGAATTTTGTCCTTCATTGCTAGAGGGATGGAGTTTAAGTCGAGGGAGGTTATGCTGCAATTGTATAAGGTGTTAGTGAGAACACACCTGGAGTATTGTGTTCAGTTTTGGTCTCTGATGGAACCATCAATTCACCCGTGTTTCCGATATGAATCTAGGCTTTAATCGACTTACTACAGAGCCAGCCTGTTACCCGTTGATGAACTCTCAGTGAACTGCAGGCTGACTCTGGACAAGGGTATTTATACAGCAGCACTAGGGGGAGGATGCGTGGGCGGAGCCAAGGGTGGTGCCCTGTACAAGCTCCTGAGTATTCCCAGAGCTACTCCCCCTAGTGGTCGGATAACGCTACTGCGCTTACAAAGACATAGTGTGAATTATCATATTACATTCACCACAGTATCCTTACTTGAGAAAGGACATACGGGCACTGGAGGGTGTGCAGAGGAGATTCACTTGGTTAATCCCGGAGCTCAAGGGGTTGGATTACGAGGAGAGGTTGAGTAGACTGGGACTGTACTCATTGGAATTTAGAAGGATGAGGGGGGATCTTATAGAAACATATAAAATTATGAAGGGAATAGATAGGATAGATGCGGGCAGGTTGTTTCCACTGGCGGGTGAAAGCAGAACTAGGGGGCATAGCCTCAAAATAAGGGGAAGTAGATTTAGGGCTGAGTTTAGGAGGAACTTCTTCACCCAAAGGGTTGTGAATCTATGGAATTCCTTGCCCAGTGAAGCAGCTGAGGCTCCTTCATTACATGTTTTTAAGGTAAAGATAGATAGTTTTTTGAAAAATAAAGGGATTAAGGGTTATGGTGTTCAGACTGGAGAGAAATCAGGGTGAAATCCAGGGAATGTTGATATACCTTTCGAGTTAGCCCCAGAGAAAATTGAATTAAACTTTTTGCAAGATTTTGTGAGGTAAGGGACCACTTGAGCGGGAATAGAAAGTAGAACTGAGTTAATAGACTCATTTTTAAAGAGTTATTGTGTTATGTTAATAGGGCTCACTTAATTTTGATGGCCGGTAGAGCTTGTTTTTGTTCAAATAAACATGAAATCTTGTAGCGTAAATCTGCAGGTTAATTGTTGGTTGTTCAGATTCCTTCTTTCAACCTTAATGACCCCAAACTGGATCGTAACAACTTAATTTTCCCTTTCAGTTCTAAAATGTTATTGGAAAATCTGTATTGTAATCTTCTGAGACCTTTCAGTCTTAAAATGAATGGTCAATATGTCGACCCTTGAACCAAATTGCCGAGTCAATGTTATTTTAATTGGATATCGTCTTTGAAAGTGATTGTAAAAATAGATTGCATTTTCTTTTGGATGTGACAGTGCTTTGAAACTTGACAGCCATTTATTCATTTTAACATTCCCGCTGTCTGTGAATATTTTACATGATACAAGTTTGAACCAAAGTAAAGGAAAGGGTTTCACATCTGGTGAGATTGTAAATATGAAGGGAGATTTTCAATAGCTTGAAAAGTGGATAACTAGAAATTGAAAACTGGGGAAGTGAAGGGGAGTTTGTCGTCACTTTGGTGACCATATTGGCACCCAAAGTTTGCATACGGCCTTCAAATGGGAAAATGACCTGCCCACCTGATGCACCTGGGGAGGTGATGGCACTCTTTGCCAGCAGAGGTGGTAGAGGCGGGTACAATAGCATCATTTAAGATGCATCTGGACAGATATATGAACGAGTTGGGAACAGAGAGAAGTAGACTTTGGAAAATGGGCAACAGGTTCAGATAAAGGATCTGGATCGGCGCAGGCTGGGAGAGTCGAAGGGCCTGTTCCTGTGCTGTAATTTTCTTTATTTTGTTCTTTGAACAGGGTGGCACCTTGTCAGCTGGGACACCCGAAAGTCGGCCGGGCCGATCCACGTCCAGGCCCTCCGGGGGATGGCTGTCAAAGGCATCCCAGTCAGAGGGCGAGACACGCAGCAGGCCGCCTACACATCTGATGTGCTTTTTGGGTCATACTACATGGAGCGGTAGGCCATATATAATAAGGAACTTAGATACTAATTAAGTTGGAACAGGTGCACCGCTTAGGTTAGAGGTAGGGATCAGGGCAATATAATTGTACAGAGTCACTAACAAACACCATTTCACCAAGGTTCCAACTTGCCTCAATCCTCTGTCTGAGGGTGTGAGGGATGAGCTGGGCTGGGTGTAGAGGGTGTGTCAGGTGGGAGGTTAGTGATGTGGGGTGTGTGTGTTTAGGGACGGCATGGGTCAGGGCCCCCAGGACAATTGAATGTTTCACCTCAGGGGGTCACTCTCAGAGGTAGCATAGAATGGGGCCAAAAGTGTGAGGTCGCCTGATAGGACAACTTACCCAGTGAGTGGCCATTCACTGCACTCCCACCCCCACACCAACGAACATATGGGTCCATGAGACGGATTGGCCAGAACATATGCAGGGATTATCCGGATGGACAGTGGAAAGTGACCTTGAAAGCAGGAGTCAGTCTTTGTCAACTGATAAGGTAGATCAGAGATCA
This sequence comes from Scyliorhinus canicula, assembly GCF_902713615.1. Lineage (NCBI taxonomy): Eukaryota > Metazoa > Chordata > Chondrichthyes > Carcharhiniformes > Scyliorhinidae > Scyliorhinus > Scyliorhinus canicula. The sequence goes on from NC_052155.1 coordinate 29,348,636, forward strand.
TCACACAGCGAGCCGTCAGTATCCTCCAACCCGTGGACAAGATCCGCTGACACTGTCTGCTCAGGGCCAACACTTTGCAGTGATGCTGATAGGGCCCTGGTAGGAGAGGGGAAGGGAAGCTGGGGTGGTGGGATGAAGTGAAGGGAGGAGAGACAGGGGAGGATGTGAGCAGCTATGGGGAAGGGGGCACCATTTGGAGGGGGTGGGGGGGGGGGGAGAGTATGGAGAGGTGGGAGAGGGTTGCGAAGCTGCCGGAGGCCAAGCTTCTTATTTGGTAAATCAGGAGGAGCTGAGGTTGTCCCATGTGCAGTGGTTCTGGAGCACACAGCTGCCATGCCAGCCCGATCCATGCCCGGTTGTTCCTGGACATCCTCTTCATCGCCCTCTTCAGATGAGACCTGACATTCATCCTCCTCCTCCAGGATGCTCTGCTGTGCAATGTTGTACAGGATGCAGCAGGCCAGCAGAATGTCAGAGGGACACAATGCCCTGGGACTTTATTGGAGAGTCCCCTCGAGAGCGGTCCAGGCATTGGAAGCGCATTTTGAGGTCGTCAACCGCTCAAGGATGCTCCTGGTTACTGAATGGCCATCGTTCTAGCGTTTCCGCGCATCAGTCTGGGACCTCCAGCGTGCCATTATAAGCCAAGTCCCCAGCAGGTAAACCCTTGTCGCCCAAAAGCCAACTCCTCACCTGAGGGAGTGCCTCGGAGGTGCCGGGACCGCCGAAAGTGCCAGGATGTATGCGTTGCGCGTGCTTCATAGAATCATAGAATTTACAGTTCAGAAGGAGGCCATTCGGCCCATCGAGTCTGCAACGGCTCTTACAAAGAGCACCCTACTCAAGCCCACGTATCTACCCTATCTCTGTAACCCAGTAACCCCACCTTATCTTTTTTGACACTAAGGGCAATTTAGCACGGCCAATCCACCTAACCCGCACATCTTTGGACTGTGGGAGGAAACCGGAGCACCCGGAGGAAACCCACGCAGACATGAGAAGAACGTGCAGACTCCGCACAGACAGTGACCCAGGCCGGGAATCGAACCTGGGACCCTGGAGCTGTGAAACAATTGTGCTGACCACTATGCTACCGTGCAGCCTGGGTATCAGGCGCAGATGTGCATGATGTGCAGCTAGTGGTCACACACCAACTGCACATTAAGGAAGTGGAAGCCCTTTCAATTGATGAAGGGCAGCCCCTGATGAGCCAGTGCTCAGAGGGGGACATGTGTGCCGTTGATCACCCCCTGGACCTGGGGCATGCCAGCGATGCGTGCTCCAAACTAAAGTGCATGTAGTATGCTGCCCGAGAGCATAGGGCATCCGGGGGTGCACCTGTGTACAGACGTCTGAGAGATCCCAGCCAGGTCCCCGCTCGGCCCAGGGAAAGACCAAGAGGCATAAATGTTCCGGGCGACCCTCAGCTTGAGGGCTACCAGGAGAGGGGATCCTCTTTCAAACCGCCACGGTGCCCGGTGCACCATCATCTGGCACAGGTGGTGCACGTTCTCCTTGGTTAGCCGACGTCACTGGCGGCACAGGCGGTCTGGCTACTCCTCGAAGGAAAGACGCTGACAGTATACACTTGGGCAGGGGTGACACGGTAGCACAGTGGTTATCACAGTTGCTTCACAGCTCCAGGGTCCCAGGTTTGATTCCCAGCTTGGGTCACTGTCTGTGTGAAACCTGCATGTTCCCCCCGTGCCTGCGTGAGTTTCTTCCGGGTGCTCCGCTTTCCCGCAACAGTCCAAAGATGTGCAGGCTAGGTGGTTTGGCCATGCTAAATTACCCTTGCTGTTCAAAGAAAAAAGGTTAATTTGCGCTATGGGGGTAGTGTGGAGTTGTGGGCTTGGGTAGGGTTCTCTTTCCAAGGGCCAATGCAGGCGCAATGGGCTAAATGGTTTCCTTCTGCACTGTAGATTCTATGGTATTGATGAGGTGCGGGGTCTCCTTCGCACTCCTCCTCGGCCTGCTGGACAACCAGCACTTAAGCCCGAGCAGCTGATCTCTGCTCTTCTGGGGCAGGCTCCTCCTGGGTATGATCCTCCCAAAAGGAGACACTGTATCTCCTGCCTCCGTAATGCCCGCCACAGCCAGGTAACAAGAACTCCTGGCTGGATTCTGAAATTCATTCTCTGCAGGGAAGACAAGATGAGTATTGCCCATCCAGATCCAACTGGCTACGTGGTGACCCTGGGTTGTACTGCAGCTTCACCCTTCACATGTACCCCCCAAAACCACCCGCACCCTCAGCCGCCTCCCCCCCCCCCCCCCCCCCCCCCCCCCCCCGATATGTTGCTTTCCACACTGCTGTCCTGTCCCCGGCAGTGAGTGGCACCGGGGAGCCTCTGTTCTCACCACTTATCCCTGTCCATAGGGGTACTAGTGGCTGCTGCAACCCATGTCAGTGATACGCTTTGCGACCACTGTCCTGTCTCCCCCGTGGAGCCGATTGTGGGTGTCCTCATTTGGTGAGCCGTGTGTTATCCTGCCAGCAGGTGGTAGCTGGTTGAGCGGCACAGAGGGTCACAGTGTGCCAATAGTCGCCTCCATGCTTAGAGGTGTGTGTGTGGGCAGGTCCTGCAGATGGGGGTGAGGCAGGGAAGTGTGCACTTGCTGAGAATTTACCTGCAGTGCGATGTGGGTCCTGGGTGTGAGACACAGGTTGTGAGAAGCTGACCGGAGGCAGGATGGATGGGAACAGTGGCCGGTGGTCAGGCAGGGTTTGGAGACAGTTGGTGGTCCTGCAGAGTGGGTGTTTGAGATTGTCACTGGTGAGGCCTCTGCCCTGAGAGGGGCAGGTTTAGGGACTGGTTTAGCACAGTGGGCTAAATAGCTGGCTTGTGAAGCAGACCAAGGCCAGCATCACGGGTTCAATTCCTGTACCAGCCTCGCCGAACAGGCACCGGAATGTGGTGACTAGGGGCTTTTCACAGTAACTTCATTTGAAGCCTACTTGTGACAAGAAGCGATTTTCATTTTCATTTCAGTGTGGCAGGCAAGGCACCAAATGCCACGGCGCATGAGTCCTTTGTTTGGGATGAGCTCTGCTAATCCCCAGCTTCCCCTGTATTGGGGCTGGGCTTCTGATGAGAGCACTGAGAAATCCCAGCACCTTGTGTGCCACTGATTGAGCTTGGCCACGCCCATCCCGCTGATGGGTTAGCTGGGGTCTGAGGCTTTCCAAAGGGGTGGCCTGAGGGGACTTCCAAATGACCAGAGGCCCTGTCAACATTTACACGACACAGTGAGTAGTCAGCAGAGTGAGCAGTCAAAGGCCTGTAATTTGTACCAAATTGGTGCGTTTAAAACAAACAATGCAGCAATGTCGGTCTGAGCCAGGCTCTCCGATCCTGAGGAGGACATCCCGAATCCACTGAGCTGTCAGAAAATCGCTGCCGACTACTTCCCCGCCCCTCCCCCCGACCTTGGCAGCCAGCCCCCAGCAAGCGGTACAATTTTTTACAGTTTTTCAAATTTTGCTTGCTTTCTCTCTCCCTCTCACTAACCATGGCGCCCAGTCTCCTTTTGTAAATATCCCTAGTAAATTGCAACCTTGTGACTTCCACTTGAGAGGCCTGGAGCATCCTGGGTCAAACACGCGAACCACATGCAAATGCCTGTTTTGCCGGTCGCCACCGGCGCGTGGCGCAAACTTCGTTATTGCCAGCAGCGAGGGGTAGGAGCATGGCGTCTGAATTGGCGCCATGCGCGGACCTCCATTTTGGCCAGATGCCTGATCACGGTTCGTGTTTGCGGTGTCACGGGGTGGAGAATTTCCCCCGTTGTCTTCTCAGAGGATGCTGCTGTTAGATCACCTTTTTTGCCACTAAATGTGAAGGCTTTAGACAAAGGCACGGTTGGTGGTACTTTTCCAGTGCTTTGAGGAGCCTGCTGTAGGTTGCCCAAGTGGCAGCGGGGCATTCTCAGTTTCCAATTCCTAAATCCTTAACACCACCAGCACCCTCACCTCACCCTCTTCCCCCTTATTTAAGCCACACAAGTTTCCATTTCCAGATGGCACTATGGCACTGTTATGCTGGCTCTTTAGCCTCCATGCTTGGCAGAGATAGCTATTGCCCATGCAGCTCTTTCCTCCCTTCAAAGAGACATTTGCTCATTTGATGGTGGTTGAGTGAAGCTAGACCTCACCCAGGCTTGCCTTCTTTACCGGCCAGGGCTCTGATGGCTCATGGACCCTGTGCACTTTCCAAGAAAATTATTTTTCAAATCTTTAAATTGCTTTCAGTCGCCAAATTCATTGCCTCAACGGCCTGTTTGAAACATTAAGGACTGTCCGGAAACAAGAAACTGCTTCTCCATGTTTGCTGATGCAATCTACCAATCTAAACTAACTTATCAATCAGTCAGTCAGATGAAGGTTTTAGGGTTTGATGCCTTTTTCATAGGTCCCAATATGCCTTTTCACAATGCTTTAGAGATCAGCATAAAAAATGATTTTATCGCTGGAAGTTCAGAGAGCCCTTATCGTGATGAATGTTTGGCATAATGAGTCCAGTGGGGTAATGGTGATTGAATATTTGGGATGTTCAAGACACAGTTGAATGCTGTAATGTGAGACTTAAGGTACTGGAGAGATGAGATTCAATGGGCCAGATAGCATTTTCTGAGCCATGATTTTTTTTATTGTGTTCAATAAGGTTTCAGTGCAGTGTCGCATGAAGCATTCTATTTATCAGAAAGTATGTTTAGTAGGCATAGTTAACGCTTATTTCCTTGCAATAAAATCAACAATAGTCCCACACAACACTGACTGCTTAATCTCTACAGCACAATATTTATTCCTTATTTATACTTGCTCTCTTCAATTGAGCACCTTGACTTTTGTTTGTCAGCAAGGAGGACAGTAAAGTTTTCATCTCACTGTTGTTTTACGTCACTTTTTTCATCATGATTTGAGCAGTGGTTACTGTTTGTGACACAAAGGGCGGAATTTTCCATTCTCCGCACAGAGTGCTGGCTGAGGCGAGAAAACCGGCGGGCAGCTCGCCAGACTGCACAGCTGACGTTTCTCTCCAGATAACAATCTGCGCAGAAAATATTTCACCATAGTACACCAACACGCTGGCAAGGCGGAGCTGGGCTGGGAAAAGCTGACAACGTCAGAAATCCTGAGATTAGAGCACCGTTTTTAAATGGCACCCCAATCTCCGATAGGCTACAGAGGGACCCCCCCCTCCCCCCACCACAAGCACACAGAGGCCGCATTCCCCATGGGTGCAGGGGACCCCCACTCCCCATGCCCCCACACAGACACACACGCAAGTGGAAGCCTCCCCCGCGCACAGCCGATAAGGGGTAGCCAGTAGGGGAACTCCCACAGTGGAGCTCTCCAGAGGGCCCCACAGCATTGCCAGTGCCAAGCTGCCAGGGACAAGTGCTTAGGGGCAATGCCAAGGTAATGCCCGGGCATGGCCTTCTCCCCCCCAGGAGCTATACTTACCTGTGGTAAGTACCCTGTGGTTTCTCTTCACCTGGTTCCCTTTTTTTGTAAAGCAGTTGTAACCCTTGCTGATGTGGCGTTACACACCAATGGAGGAATTCTTAATGTGAGGACAATGGTATGACGAGGAAGCCCATTAATTATACTTAAAAGTTTTGAAATGAGGCGTCGTGGGTGGAAACCTCATTACATTACCGGCAGGGGGTGGGGAGAATCAGAAAATGAGATCTCGTTGGTGAAATCCTCCTTTCCCAAGTCTCGCAATATTTTGTGCCCACATTGCTGATTGCACTCATGCGAACATGGGTGCAGTACCGCGGCAAATGACTTCTGTGGTAAAGGAGGTTGGTAGTGATTATGATGTGATGAAGATCCACAGGACAAAATAGCTGATCGGTAGCCTTTCTGCTACTTTCAAGTGTGTGTAATGACATGCCAGTGGAAGCATGAAGATATTACACATAATAAAGAACTGTATTCATTTTAAAATTCACCCTGATGAATTATATAATGGATGACAAGAGGGTCAACTGACTTTTGAAACTTCAACAGCCCAACAAGCTTCATGGGGATTTCCAATTTGGACAATAATGAGCAGGGGTTTCACTTGAATGGGTTAAGGAGTAGAAACCATGACCAGAAAGGCTGAAGGCTACCATTGTGGGGCCTGGTGGATCAGTCCAGCTCCTCCTGAACCACCCGTGCACCAAATTAAAGGCCCGCATTTTCCAATCCCGCGGCAGAACATAAAATTTGATGGGCTAGCTAAAGGTCCATTAATTTTGGGCCAGAATTTCAAATCATGGCCAAAGTTTTATGACACACTGGTCTGGGCCATCTTCAGGCTGCAATTTGCCTTCCTGTCAGGTCTAGTCTGACATGTAAGCCAACACTGCTTCCCTGATCAGGTCACTAATATAAATTGCAGATTGCATCCTACTGTTATCATCAGGCCCCGATCTGTATAATTATAAAATACCTGACCACGTGGAACGTTTTCTCCAGGGAATTACCTGCTTCAATTAGAGATGGAATTCAAAGGGCAAAAGGACCGGGAGGCCACTCGCCACCAATTAAGAGTCCATTAAGCTCCTTCAAGAACTTGTTAAGGGGTGGCCTGCACATTCACAATTGCAATTTTGAATCTTTAATTTGGTGAAACCAAAAGTATGCCAAACCTTAGTGCACAGCAGCTGGGTTTCCACCATGCTAAATACATTTTTTTTTCTCTGAAAACTGTTTTATCCATTTATGACCATGCAAGCACTGGTACATCATTTTCCTGTGCCATAAACATTACTGGATCTCTGAGGAGATGTCGGCTTTCTTCAGCAGGACAGCCGTAACCTCCAACATGGCTACCACCTGCCTTTGCCGCTGGTACTAGGAAGGCATCATCTGCCACTAGGAGGCGCTCAGCACCTCTGATGAGGCACCAAGCTCGCCTCCTGGTCAATCCAGGTTAGTTGAATATAAAAATGGTCATCGGGTGCTAGTGAGGCTTGGGGTCAGATCCATACGACAATAAGACTATAAGACAGAGAAGCAGAATTAGGCCACTAGGCCCATCGAGTCTGCTCCGCCATTCAATCATGGCAGATATGTTTCTCATCCCCAATCTCCTGCCTTCTCCTCATAACCCCTACTCCCCTTTTTGATCAAGAACCTATCCAGAATTCATCGTGGTGGCAGGTTCCTGACTCTGTTTTGAAAAGCCAACCCAAAATATCTAACCAACTCTTGTCACAGTGACATTGCCATTGCCAAGTTCTCGAACATCCTGGTTCACCATTGACCAGCCGCATAAATTCTGTAGCCACGAGAGGAGTTGGCAGCTTCTGACGCACTTCTCTCATCTGCACAAAGCCTTTCCACTACTTCTAAGGGACATGTCAATTGTGTGTAATGTCATGCCAGTGCAATCATGAAGATAATAAATAACTGTATTTGTTTTAAAATTCACCCTGATAAACTATATGATGGATGACAAGAAGGTCAACTGACTTTTGAAACTTCAACAACCTAACAAACTTTATGGGGATTTCCAAATTCAACAATAATGAGTGGGGGTTTCCCTTGAATGGATATGTCGATCAGCATTTTCTGTGGAATTGTACATGTGCTATTGTCAAGGCATATTCCAAAATACAGAAACAATACACTCCGAAGCACTCTGACTCTCGGTCAACCATACAACAAGGGAGGGTTGCTGAGATTGGATATCCACAATTAAGTGCTAAACGTCACAATCTACCTTCTACTATATGGCAATAGCTTTTGATCACGTGACTGAAATTCTTTCTTCACCATGAAAGGGTCTAATTTGCCTCGCATTGTATATCAATGGCCATTCATCATGTGATTGAAACTGCCTTCTGATTTTTCAAAACTTTTATTGGAAAACTGAGTGAGAGAGACTGGAAAATCTGCACAACACCAATCAACAGGAGCACAACTGCAAAGAAAGACATCTTGCTGTGAGGTTTAAAATCCTTCAATCGGTTTTAAACAGCTCCAGTCTGCGTGGAAGAAATTGGACCTTTAGTTGCAACAACCATCAAGGTCCCATAATGGACGTGCTGTGCTGTCTTTGCTTCAAAGTTAATTCAGTATTGACCCCAACCATCTGAACTTACCTAAACTACAACTCCAGGCTGGGAAAAAACTCCCTCCTGCTCTGGACTTTCAAAGCATGTGGACTGGTAACTGTTCTGTTTGGTTTTAATATTTGTAGAAGTGCAGTACTGACTTTAATTGCATCTTTCTTTAGTTCATGGTGTCTGAGTGATGTTGCGATAGACTTTCCTAGGGCGAGTATGCATATGAATAATATACTCCTTGGTTAAGCCTTGAAAGCCTACTGCTGTTGATTTTTAAATTGACCACAAATTAACGGAGTGGGGCGGTAGGGTGGTTTGGGAACCCACATCAACCGTATCAAAATCGAACTACATCGATTGTGGATAGAGGGAAAAGGGAATTGGCAATATCTCTCTCCCCTGTCTTTAATAATTCAAATAATTTTCATCTGACTTACTGGATAAAAACAGCTTCAACAATGCTCAAAATGTTCTATTCTTTTGCACAATGTGGTATCACTGACAAGGCCAGCAGTTGTTGTCCAAGTCTAATTATTCTTGAACTGAGTGACTTGCTGGGCCATTTAAGAGGACAATTAAGAGTCAGCTACATTGCTGTAAGTCTGGAATCACAAGTAGGTCAGGCATTGTAAGGATGGCAGATTTTCCTCCCTCAAGGACATTCGTGAACCAGATGTTTTTTTAACAACAACAAAATTGATAGTTTCATAGATTATTAAGAGTAGCCTTATAATCCAGATTCATGAAATGAATTTAAATTCTACCATCTAATGATAATAAAATAACAATATTTATTAGTGACACAAGTCGACTGACATTAACAATGCAATGAAGTTACCATTGTGGGATTATGGGCGGCACAGTAGCACAGTGGTTCGCACTGTTGCTTCACAGCACCAGGGTCCCAGGTTCAATTTCCAGCTTGGGTCACTGTCTGTGCAGAGTCTGTACGTTCTCCCCGTGTCTGCGTGGGATTCCTCCGGGTGCTCCTGTTTCCTCCTACAAGTTCCAAAAGATGTGCCCATAGGCAATTTGGACATTCTGAATTCTCCCTGTGTACCCGAACAGACGCTGGAGTGTGGTGACTAGGGGATTTTCATAGTCACCTCATTGCAGTGTTAATGGTAACACTACTTTCGACAATCATAAAGATTATTATTATCATAGTCTTATCATAGAATTTACAGTGCAGAAGGAGGCCATTCGGCCCATCGAGTCTGCACCGGCTCTTGGAAAGAGCACACTACCCAAGGTCAACACCTCCCCCTATCCCAATAACCCAGTAACCCCACCCAACTCTAAGGGCAATTTTGGACACTAAGGGCAATTTATCATGGCCAATCCACCTAACCTGCACATCTTTGGACTGTGGGAGGAAACCGGAGCACCCGGAGGAAACCCACGCACACATGGGGAGGATGTGCAGACTCCGCACAGACAGTGACCCAAGCCGGAATCGAACCTGGGACCCTGGAGCTGTGAAGCCATTGTGCTATCCACAATGCTACCATGTTGCCCCTTATGAACCATGTCCCCAGATTATATGAACCATGTCCCCAGATTATTAGCATTATTAGCATGAGTCGTAGGAGTACTCGTCCAGTGATATTGTAACTATGCCATCATCACCTCTTATGATATTTGACACTATTTCATAGAATTTATAATGCAGAAGGAAGTCATTCGGCCCATCGAGTCTGCACCGGCTCTTTGAAAGAGCACCCTACCCAAACGCACAACTCCACCATATCCCCATAACCCAGTAACTCCACCCAACACTAAGGGCAATTTTGGACACTAAGGGCAACTTAGCATGGCCAATCCACCTAACCTGCACATCTTTGGACTGTGGGAGGAAACCGGAGCACCCGGAGGAAACCCACGCACACACGGGGAGAACATGCAGACTGCACACAGGCAGTGACCCAGCGGGGAATTGAACCTGGGACCCTGGAGCTGTGAAGCAATTGTGCTAACCACCATGCTACCCTGCTGCACTACGTAGGACAAAGCAATTGTTTGATGTGTACTTCATCCAATTGGCTAAATGTCCATCTGCTGGTGTATTCCATCTGAAGGATACAGCGCAGCAAATCACTAATACTTATTTGTAGCAACTCCCAAATCCATCCCCTCCACTACTTACAAATACAAGGACAGCAAGAGATACCAAAGAATTCAAGATCCTCTCCAAATCACATATCATCCTGACTTAAATACGCATCACTATTTCTTCAGTATCACTGGGTTACAAGATTATGGGAGAATCTTTATCCCATGGACTGCAGAGGATCACTAAAAAAACAGCTCTTGAAAAATATTTTTAAAGATGTGTAATTGATTATTCTGGAGGTCTTCTACATGGTGTCAGATTGAATCACAGTCATGTTGAAGGTTTAGAAGCAAATCGGATTTTTATGACTCTGTGCATAACTGCACAAATGAGCTAAATAGGGCTGGAAGGATTGATCCTTGTTTTTTGTTTATCTTGAAAGTGATGATAGTTAAGTGCACCAGAGTCCCTGGGGCAGGAAAGAAGCAGCTAGTGTTTCCATTACTCACCGATACCAGTGATTTCTACGAGGAAATGTACATGTGTAGGCCTCAGATAGGATTCAGTTTAGCCATTAGCTCAGAGATTACTGACACTAAAGGAATAAAGTACTCCTCGTTGCCAATGGATGCCTCATCTGCTTGCTGTGCACGTCTATTTCAATAGTGCTATGTTCTGGTGCTTGGCCGGTCGGAATAAGTGATCTCAAGAATGTCTAGTTCGTGACTAGTTAAATGTTTATTGTTGAACAATAACAAGGGTTGGATAACCATTAAAAAATTATCAAAAACTAACCATTATAAATTATCCAAGAACTACTACAAATGTGACTATCCACTACGACGACTATCTCCGGACTCAATGAGGTAACAGTGTCATGTGGTTGTTCTATTCTGGCACCTGCTGGTTGGAGGTCGTATACATTACTATTTACATGATTGCTTATGCATATCATCACAAACAGTATCCACCATTCCCGGTGGCGCTGCTGAGACAAGAGAGTTTCTTGCTATTTGCCTGTCGTGCAGAGGTAGAGCCACTGCTCCAATGGAGCCAGGGAGAAGTGGGAGAGAACCACCTTAAGCCAATTTGTGACTGAATGTCAACACAGTGGCTGCAGGAGAATCAATCCAAATGCTGTCAGGCTTGTTATTGACTACTACATCAAGGATACCATCCGTTTGCTCCCACCCCACTACCGCTGTGCAAAAGCTCAGCCCATAGACAACTACAATGACCCCTTTAGATGCGAGGTGCAACCATGAAGATGAGTGGCACTTGTAGAACTGTAACCCAACAGTATTTTGGGAAAAGGCAACGTTGATAAGTGTTGGTGGTAACTTTCTGCTTTGATAATATGCTGCTCATTTTCTGCTGAGACAGTGAACTTTGGACTAAGAGTGACTCGAACAGATGTATCCTCCAAAGACAATGAGTCAAGTGAGGAGCAGTGCTCCACGGACTGCAGGTGCTGTTGTTCTAAGCTGTCAAGGCAGCTGCGAGACGAAGGGTGGCCTCTAAATCCACATCTTGGACTGGCAACTCATGACCTTATGACAGGCAACTCATGACCTTATGTAATCACAGGCGCAACATATGGATTGGACAAATGTAAGCTACTAAGAGAATATGAATTGAGAGCTATATATTGAATGAACTGCGGTACTAAGAGAATTGATTGGCTGTATGTAAATAAGAATGCAAACTAATTCTGCTTTTGAAAGGGTATATTAGCCCACTTTAAGCCACAGCTCAATGAGAAAGTGTACCCACACTGTCAAGGGGTCCAGGACTTTCTCCCAGAGCTCTGAAAACAATAAGTTGCTTCTTTTGCTCATGTTAAGGTCTACTTGTGAATATTTTACTCAACAATAAGCACAGAGTAAGACAAAAGGAACACAAGACCTTCACAAAATTGACAAAACAATTCACGAGGCATATAACAAGATATTAGATTCGATGATGAAAAATGTGGTCACCAAATTGTAACTCGATTTAATAATAATAACAATAATCTTTATTAGTGTCGCAAGTAAGCTTACATTAACACTGCAATGATGTTACTACAAAAGTCTCCTGGTCGCCACACTCTGCCGCCTGTTAGGGTACACTGAGGGAGAATTCAGAATGTCCAAATCACCTAATTAGCACGTCTTTTGGGACTTGTGGGATGTCACCGGAGCACCCGGAGGAAACCAACGCAGACACGGGGAGGACATGCAGACTCCGTACAGACAGTGGCCCAAGTTGGGTATCGAACCGGCGTCCTTGGTGCGAAGAAACAAACAGTGCTAACCACCTTGCTGCCTACTGAACTGAATAGAATTTTTGGGAAGGAGTTCAATATAAAGAGGAGTCCACACTAAATGCAAATACTGAGAGAAAGTTCCCTCTGTGTGCCAAAAGCATAAACTAATTGCAATAAACAGGTTTTGATACTGTGTAGACAGAGGACATATTCCCTCAAAATGTCTTACAACACCAGGTTAAAGTCCAACAGGTTTTATTTGGAATCACTAGCTTTCGGAGCATAGGTTACACAAACACTTACCTCTTCGCTCACCTAATGAAGGAGCTACGCTCCTATAGCTTGTGATTCCAAATAAACCTGTTGGACTTTAACCTGGCATTGTAAGACTTCTTACTGTGCCCATCTCAGTCCAAAGCCGGCATCTCCACATCATCCCTCAACATGTGCCTCTCCTATCAAGTTGAAGAGATGAGATGCAAGAGTTTAAGCATCGAAGAATGTTCGGTTATAAATAACTGCAAGTAGGACATGAGCAGGAATCAATTAAATGCTCCAACTGGCACAACTAAGGGGCCGGTTGATCCATTATTTAAATTGCATTCAATTTAAAGTGACCTGAATAATTTAGGTTGAGAAGGTAAACAAATAGTGACTCCTTGTTATTATCATTCTTCTGTTTATAGATCCAGAATGATTTATGCATAAACCCTGTTGGAATGAAATTACAATACAAAAGGTCAGCTCTGCCCGTCACTACTTTTATGATCTTAAACTGGTTTAAATTCTGTGGGTAGCTTGGAAGGTAAGGTATGGGGCGAAAATTTCAGGACCCGTCCTCTGGGGGTGCAAATCCTGTTACGGCCACTAATTCTCGTGAGAGGACTACAATGGGTTTTGTGATGGCTAGTTTGCACTTTGAAATTTTCACCGCCCCCCCCCTGCGGGCGACGTAGTCAGATTCATGCCAAACGTGGACATGAACCCGATTAACATGAACTTGAATTCAATTCAAAAACAGCTTTATGTGGATACTTCTGTGTCATCGGATGGTCCCCCTCCACCCTGCTGACATGACGTAATGTCGGCCGGAATCACTACTCATTTCCGAAAACAGAAGCCAGTTGTGATGGCCATGCCAGGGTATACTTTGGCTTTTGTTTGGCCCCTTGTTCCACACTGTAACCAATCACTGTGAGTCGATGAGCCATTTGTCAATGTTCTCTGTTGATTAAATCAAATCAAATCAAAATCAAATCAAATACGTAGATGAATGTAGCACCAGGTGGTGATTGACAAGGCCAGGCAGTGCCCTGGCACCGCCCTCTAGCACCCTAGAAACACCCACCTGGCAGGGGAACCCCACTGAGGTGTTCCCCGTATCCTTCTTCTTTGGCGATCACTTGCTGCCGAGTATGATTGTGCAACTCAGAAATTCTGATTCACTGGTCCCGGGTTCTGTGGGTCCTTGCATGACTGATGAATCTAATCCTTGAGTCTCATTCTTTGACCGCACACTTGAGAGGTGTTTAAAGGGAGGTGGGATCGGTCCTTGGACTCTAAAAGGCGTTTATTCCTTTCTCAACCTCATTTTCCAGGCCTCCTCTTGCCGTCTCATATCCTCAAAGAACTGTGTCCCTTCAACCAGGACGTTCCTCCAAGTAGATCTCATCTGAGCAAGGGTTTTCCAAGCAGAAATGTTGCATTTCTTGAGGGAAGCCTTCAACTGTCTTTGAAGTGCTTCCTTTGTCCTCCTCTTGTTCAGAAGGCTTCCTTGAGCCAGGTGAAGAAGATTTGTTTTGGCAGTCGCGACTCTAACATCCTAAGCATGGCAGAGTTGATTTTGGATGATCATGGCCTCAATACTGGTGTCCTTCAAGGACACTGATGTTGGTATGCCTGTCCTCCCAGTTGATGCACAGAATCGATCTCAGACAGCATTGATGGTACCTCGGCAGGGCTTTGAGTTGTCTCTGTATGTAGTCCAAGCTTCTGAGCCGTAGAGAACAGTTGGGATGATGACTGCCATGTACACGAGGATCTTGGTGTCAGCATGGGTGTCATAGTCATCAAAGACTCTCACTCTTAAGTGTCCAAAGGAGGCACTCGCAGAGTGGATACGATGTTGGATCTCTACATCGATGTCAGCCTTAGATGATAATAATCTCTATTAGTAATATTTACTGTGAAAATCCCTTGTCGGCACACTCCGGTGCCTGTTCAGGTACACAGAGGGAAAATTCAGAAAGTCCAATTCACCTGACAAGCACATCTTTCGGGATTTGTGGGAGGAAACCAGAGCACCCGGAAGGAAACCCACACAAGGACAGGGAGAACATGCAGGCTCCGCACAGACAGTGAACCAAGTTGGGAAGCAAACCTGGGTGCCTGGCGCTGTGAAGCAACAGTGCAAACCACTGTGCTACCATGCCGCCCATATAAAATAAGAAGGGGTTCTTAAGGAAGGGAAATGTTGCATGTTTGGTAGGGTTTCTCCATTGATCTTGATGGAGGGAGACACCAAATTGTGGGGCGGGTTGGTAAAGGACTTGAGTCCTTTGGGGTTGAGGCGGTGACCGATTGTTCGGTATGCTTCCGCAAAGTCCTCAAGCTTAACTTGGAGATTCTCTTCTGAGAGAGTGGAGATTTCGATGCCACCTTCATACTGAAGTTCCACAAGCAATGTCAGTGTCATTTTCTTTGTGGATTTCAACCAGTTGAGGCTTAAATGTTTTCCATCCATCCATTAGATGATGTCCACTCCAATGGGAAACTTGTTTGTGACAAAGTGAAGGATGGTGTCGATGATAATGAAGACTCTAGGTAGATGCCTGGTGCGGGACACCTTTTCAGTTCAGTATGCCGTTGTACATCAGCAGACACACGGGGCGGGGATTCTCCTCTACCCGACGGGCCGTACCGGCGCCGAGGAGTGGCATGAACCACTCCGGCATCGGGCCGCCCGGAAAGTGCAGAATTCTCCACACCTTCAGGGGCTAGACCGACACCAGCAGAGTCGGAGCTGTGCCAGCTGGCGTGGAAGGGCTTAGCACTGCGCCAACCGGTGCTGAAGGGCCTCCACTGGCCGGCGCCAGTTCGTGCATGTGCGGGAGCACCAGCGAGTGCTGGCGTCATCCCAGTGCATGTGCAGGAGGGTTCTTCTCCGCGCCGGCCATGGCGGAAGTTGACAACAGCCGTCGCGGAGGGAAAGAGTGCCCCCATGGCTCAGGCCCGCCCGCGGATCGGTGGGCGCTGATCATGGGCCAGGCTACCATGGGGGCACCCACCGGGGCCAGATCCCCCCGCCCCCCCCAAGAGAACTTTGCAGGCTGCCCGCAGAGCCAGGTCCCGTTGGTACGGACCTGGTTTGATTTACACCGGCAGGACCGGCCGAAAATGGGCGGCCGCTTGGCCCATTATGGGGCGGAGAATTGGCGGGGGCTGCTGTCAGCAGCCGCGGACCAGCGCGGCGCAATTCACGCAGCTGCCAAAACCCCAGCACCGGAGAATTCGGCAACCGGTGTCAGGGCGGCGGGGCGGGATTCACGCCGCCCCCCGGCGATTCTCCGACCTGGCGGGGGGGGGTCGGAGAACCCGTCCCCAAGGACCTTGAGAGAGGCTGGTCCAGTTTCAGGAACCTCGATGAATGGGGATCTCCCGACTGCTGCAGCATTCGTCCACCATCGCAGCCGTTGGTATCACAGTGGGTAGCACTGTTGCTTCTGCCTGATCCACTCGTGAGGATTTATTTTGGCTTATGCTTTGCCTGGTTCTTCACGTTCAACCTTACCATCATGGGTGACCCTGTGACGAGTTAAAGACTCCCAATAGCATTTCTTTCCGGGTCAACAGAACATCCAAGCCTCTCCACTATGGAAAATAGCAGTCCAAGGAGAGAAGTTCCCATTATGGGGGTGGGGAGTCGTGGAGGGGGGAGTTGTGCTTGTGTGATGATGGGGAAGACACTTAGAATAAGTAATGCCCTGATGCTGCCGAGGTTTGGGGTAAGGTCCATTCACCCTGATGGCTGCATGTGTGTGGGGCATGGTGACCCGACAATTGAGTGGTGGTGGGTAGGGTTTGGCCCTCTGTGTTGGAGAGCTGGGGATTCCCCAGTTCCCCATGTTTCCAAGGGTCCAAATGTCCGGGGTGGGGTGCGGGGCGACCTTTAACTTTACTTAGAGATCAGGGTGCTGTTCCTAAAGCTGTCCCAATCTCTGAATCGCAGCTTTGCCAGGAAGTTTAACCCCCCCACCCTCACACTCCCCATCCCCTCCCTCCCACTCCCAACTGGCTGTGTAATCCTCATCAGCAGTTGCCGTATGATCTGGCTAGAAATGGCAGCTCTAAAACCAGCGAGTGCCACATTGCTTTCCCACCTGATCCAGCAGTCTGTGCAATTTTTGGAAATTTCGACCCATGGATTGCATTTGATTGCTTCAGCAACAAATATTTAATAAAATATGAAATATTCAGCTTGTAAAGCTGATAAGAGAAAGATATTAAGGTACCATTGTTAATCCTTCACCACCAAGCCAAGTGGCTAAAATACCATCTCATTTTCTGTCGTGGATTCTTGATGGGACCGACTTTTGCTCCAGATGAGCATCCACAGATTGATCGGTACATCCCGATAGATACCTGATCGAGGATCTGGTTTATCAGACCTTCTCAGCTGGGGTTTAAGTTCAATATTAGCATCAGCAACGTGACGGACCTCAGAGTAGGATCGTTTTCCTACACACTTTTTATTTTACCTTTCTCCTGTTTGTGATAAGTAACACTTGCGTGGCCACTGCATTGTAGCAGCGCGAAAAGGCTTTCTAAATCTGTTCGAATGTTAGAGACAGTTTGCATTTCCACGGTAATCAGAGGTAGATTAGCCACTGTTCAGATCCAAAAGTGGTCGTCATTGGCTGCTTCACGCTGCTATTTTGCAGTGGTTATACAGGTGGCATTTTCCACTCACAGGATGCTGCTGTCGGTCTCTGTGGAACTCTTTGTCGCAGAAGGCTCTGGAGGCCAAATCACTGAGTGTCTTTCAAACAGAGATAGACAGGTTTTTGATCAATATGGGGATCAGGGGTTATGAGGAGAATGTGGATGAGAAAAATATCAGCCATGATTGAATGGCGGAGCAGACTCGATGGGCCGAGTAGCCAATTCTCTTCCTATGCCTTGTGGTCTTATGGTCATAGAATCATAGAATCAAAGAATTTACACTGCAGAAAGAGGCCATTCGGCCCATTGAGACTGCACCGGCCCTTGAAGGAACACCCACCCAAGCACGCACCTCCACCCTCTCCCCGCAACCAAGCAACCCAGTAACCCCACTGAACCTTTTTCTTTGGACACTAAGGGCAATTTAGCATAGCCAATCAACCTAATCTTCACATCTTTGGACTGTGAGTGGAAACCGGAGCACGCGGAGGAAACACACGCAGCTACGGGGAGAATGTGTAGACTCTGCACAGAAAGTGACCCAAGCCGGGAATCAAACCTGGAGCTGTGAAGCAATTGTGCTAGCCACTGTGCTACCGTGCTGCCCATTGTGCTACTGTGCAGTCTGAAAAGACGTTCTGCCTATCACACAATTAAGCAATGTGGTGCATGAATTTCAGAGCCTGGTGTGATGCCAGGTACAATTGGCTGATGGAATCATAAAGCCTGTTCCTTCAGTTGTTTATAACCAGCAGAGCACAGACTGTACTTAACTAGCCCGCACTTGCAAAACCCAAAATTAAAAGTGTACTGTTGATGTGATTCCAGTGATAGGGAAGCACTTACTGAACAATCCTGAGTGTGCTAATAGCTGCACTAAGAACCTAGTAAAATAGTCATTTTGAGTTTGTAATGTGTGTCATTTAGACTTCCCAGAAGCAACATAAATTCATACCTGTTCTCTAAAAACAAAAGGGATCTGTTCAAGCTTTAAAACGTTTTGGAATAATTCAGGAACTTAGGGGGGTGGGGCGATTCTCCACTCCGCGGACCAAGTGCTCGCGCCGTCGTGAACGTCGTCGCATTTCACGATGGTGCAAACAGGGCCCGGGCATGACCTATTCTGGCTGGTTCACACATATGCAGTTGGGCCAGCTCAATCCTGCGCATGCGCAGTTGGGCCGCGCCATCCTGCGCATGCGTGGGGAACTTCTTACGCGCGCCGGCCCCGACGCAATATGGCGTGGGTGTTCAGGGGCCGGCCGTGGCGGAATGTAGGCCCCGGGGGGTGGGAGAGAATCGCCCGCCAATCAGTGGGCCCTGATCGCGGGCCAGACAGCCTTCGGAGCCCCCCCCCCCCGGTGAAGAAGCTGTTTGCGGCGATTCTCAGAGCGGCCCGGCGCGATTCACGCGGCGCTGCTTTGGGGGGGGGTGTGGGAGAATCACGTGCGGGGGTCGGGGCAGCGTGGCGTGATTCGCGCAGCGCCCTGGCAATTCTCCCATCCGGCGTGGGTGGGGGGAAGAATACTGCCCAGGGAGACTATAGTTCCCTGTTGATTTTGCTATGGCAATGCCTCAGCCAATCAGTGAACTTTTCCCAACCAATCAGCACTCTTTTAACCTGTAGTATATATTGTTGTCATTAATTGAAATTTGGCATTCTTGCATTTGTCCTGAGGAGTGCAAGGTGAAAAGTTTCGGCGGCAACCTTTCTCTCTTTTCAGCAATGTTCAAATCCCCAGAAAATGCTTCTACTTTGTTAACCTTATCTACACTTTCTCTTACGTTTTCTCTGATGTCTTTGGAATTTCTATGGAGCTTCCACGATAATCAGAAGAATTCCTGTAAACATACTACCTATTATGTTTTTTTTTAAATGGTGGAACCGCTCAGTAGTGCAGGCAGCATCGGTAAAAGATAAAAATAGTTAACGGGCAGAATTTTACGACTTGTTCCCCCTGCCGGATATTCCTGTCCCACCAAAGTCAATGGACTTTTGAATGGCTCAACACATCTTCCAACGGGGCAGTAAAATTCTGCCTCTTTATTTCAGGTTGATGACCTTTTGTCAGAGGAATACCCAAACCTTTCCTCCATGTTTGAACATTGTTCTGAAGATGGCATATCAGTGTGGGAAATCAATTTTGGTTCTCGCTCCACAGATGCTGCCTGATCTGCTGAGTACTTAGAACATAGAACAGACAGTGCAGAAGGAGGCCATTCAGCCCATCAATTCTGCACTGACCCACTTAAGCCCTCACTTCCACCCTATCTGCATAACCCAACAACCCCTCCTAACCTTTTTGGTCACTAAGGGCAATTTATCATGGCCACTCCACCTAACTTGCACATCTTTGGGACTGCGGGAGGAAACCGGAGTACCCGGAGGAAACCCATGCAGACATGGAGAGAACGTGCAAACTCTGTACAAACGGTGACCCAGCGGGGAATCGAACCTGGGACCCTGGCGCTATGAAGCCACAGTGCTATCCACTTGTGCTACCATACTGCCCCAAACCAATTTGTACTTCTGGCATTTTCTGTTTTCATTGCGGATTTCTAGCACGTGTGATCTTTTGCTTTTGTACTCATGCTCTTTGAGGTTTTTAAAATTCTTTTGTAGGATTTCCCACCCTTAATTACCCCAAAGAAGGTGGTGGTGAGCTGCCTTCTTGAACCACTGCAGTACATGTGGTGTAGGTACATTCACATTGCTGTTTGGAAGGGAGTTCCAGGATTTTGACCCAGTGACAATGAGAGAATGGTGAATAGTTCTAAATCAGGATGGTATATGGCATTGAGGGGTATCAACAGGTGGTGCTGTGCCCAAGCCTGCTGCCCTTGTCCTTCAGTCGCTGACTCTCAGATGTCTTTAAGGACCCCCACAGTAGCAGCTATTAAACTTACTAGTTCACAGCTTCTAAATATGTCTCTTGATCAAGTTTTTAAAAATGGAAACATGTTGGCCATTCTCAAGTGCTTGAAAATCCCTCACAAATATAGCAATTGCTCAGAAATGACAATCAAAAGATGGTTAA
Source organism: Scyliorhinus canicula (assembly GCF_902713615.1). NCBI lineage: Eukaryota > Metazoa > Chordata > Chondrichthyes > Carcharhiniformes > Scyliorhinidae > Scyliorhinus > Scyliorhinus canicula. The sequence continues at coordinate 29,368,983 of NC_052155.1, forward strand.
TTGCAGTCTCTGTCTCCTCGAAGATTTGACATGCAAATGGTAGGAACTGTGATATTGGCTTATTTGAAGAGCGCTATACATACAAATGACAGGGCATGCTGACATTTTAGGCTGGTTTCATCACCATGACTTCCAACTTGATATTCTGTGTGGTTAAGATAATGCTACACAGTGAGAACATTCAAATGCCATTCAGATATATCAAAGTTAAACCACAAACACTGGTGGAGGAAGAGCACATTCGTAAGTTTCAAAACTGTCTCTCCTCGCATGGGGTCGAAGTTTTACATCTCAATCTCGTGGAAAATGCTGTGAACTTTACAATGATGTTTCACTTATTTTTATGTAGTGACCTGTTAACTTCCTCATATTGATCGGAGGAGCTCAACTAAAACTCAGTTGTGGCATTTGAATGTGAATGCAATGCATTGATCGTTTTTCTTCACTTGTTAACATTGATAAATGAGGCCTTGCGATGTAAAGTACAAAACATGATAAACAAGTTTGGACTTACACCTTCAGCTGCAGCAACGTGCCAGGGTATCAAAGGCATGCTGGCAGGAAGCACTGAAAGAAGGCATGCTGCTGCCAACATTTCATTTGTGGAAGATGAATGTTCAAAGAGCTGGCTGCACTTTTGTTAGTTGCCAATGGCAGATCAAATCACAAGATACATATGAAAAAGGCCAGTAATCTTAAATCTGGAACATTCCTATGTTGCTGTCTAGAATTGTTTTCCACTGGGAGGATTAGGTCAAAACGTACCCTTTAGAATCTGACTGCCGACTTTCTCAGTGATGTATGGACGAGAGTTGTTTGATTGTGGGTAAATTCAGAATCCTCCTTTTCCTCTGCTTGAGGATGGGGCCCTGACCTTCCTTGACATCTGCGCACCATTTGGATACCATTAAAGCATCAACCAATAGCACCATTCAACAACAGGGGGTGGAGCATTGAAATTTCCAAGCCATGTTAATTTATATATGTTTACATATGATGGCATGACTCTGCTATTAAAAAGACACATCCTCAAAATTCTTATGTACTTGGGGAGACAATGGAATTCTCCCCTTTACCTCTTTGCATTTGATTCACTCAGGCTATGAGTTACAAAGTGATCATAACAGCATGTTTTCATCCGCTTGATGAAGGATTTGGCAGAATTGTGCCGGTTTGAAAGTACGTTTCTGTCAGAGGCAAATGTAGGTCCCACCTACCCATCAGATCTTCCAATTACGAAAATGCCTCTGGGAGCCCTGTGCAATCAAAGGCTTGCAGTGTTGGAAGGCCCAAAGCCACACAGGGAGAGGTGGCTGCCCTCAGGCAAGGAGGGAAGCATGAAGGACACCTCAAAATGGAGGTTCCCTTGGATGTATCCATAAAATTCAACCTGAGGCAGGAGCAGTGCTCCGAAAGCTAGTGATTCGAAACAAACCTGTTGGACTTTAACCTGGTGTTGTAAGACTTCTTACTGTGCTCACCCCAGTCCAACACCGGCATCTCCACATCATAAAATTCCAAAGCAATGATGGATAAAACTTATAGACCCATCAGAATGGAGGGGAAACCCCTTCAGAGGGACAATTTTGGCATTGCTAGCCTGTGGCCCCATCATTGAGGTATTGTGCTTCCAGCTCAGATTATCTCCAGAGTCTACCACTGGAATACTGCCTCCGCTGTTGACCACGACACTCACCAGGAAGCCATTCCGATGCCTGGAAGATCAAGGCAGAATCCTTTGCTTTCTAATTGACAATCCTTGGGTGCCTGTCATTGCTGGACAAGTAACATCTTCCATTGTCCACTTGCCTCTGGAAGGATCGCCCACAGTAAGGAGCACATTAACTCTCTGATCCAACACCCCGATCTGAAAGTTTGCTCCCAGTTCTGACATTAAATCTGCTTGCGAACGACTGGAAAGATTACACCCTTAGGAGGAAGCAATCATCCAACAGGAGATGAAAGAAATAAAAGAAGTGATTACCAAAGATTTGCTTCAGCCATTAATGCGGAGTGTAAAATAAACAAAATTCTTGACGGAAGCTGTTTTTAAAATTCAGTTCTTAGGTGCCTATAACTATAAACCTTTACAACGAACCCAGCTGATGTTATCACTGGAATAGTCAGATCACAAGATGCAACCTGCCTTGATAGTTCCTAACTTTGTTCAGAGATATCGAAGAACAGAGTCACAGGACTTGCTGATGAATTTTTAACAAAACAATAAATCTTTGCGAGAAAAGGTTAACTATAATACACTACTCCACCACCCTGGAATACCGTTACCTATTTACAAAGAGAACAAAGAACAACGAAAATTACAGCACAGGAACAGGCCCTTCAGCCCTCCCAGCCTGCACCGATCCAGATCCTTTATCTCAACCTGTCGCCTATTAAAGAGAAAGTTATGTACTGATCTGTAAGGATAACAGAAGTTACAAAAATATCTAATACTCTAATGTTTGCTGTAAACACATAGTCCATGTAAACCAATGGGCAAAGTGTGTTCAGACACACCACATTCTGAAACCAAGTGATAACTGCCCCAGAATCTCTCAGGTACCCAGCAACACCAACAGAACACCACTGCTTCACAGGCTGTTTTAAGGTGTCACCAACATTTTGATTACCTCGGATGGCAGGCTTCTCACCGAGCCATCTTTAAGGCTGCAGCTGTCTTTTAATTCAGACCTTTTTATTTAAATTTCCCTGACCAGAACCTTGTTCCTGATCTTTATTCCTTTGACTCAACTGTCTTCCTGGGACGTTCTTTTGTCCCCATTCCCTGGTTTCTGTGATTTTCTGTTTTGGGGGGGGCGGGAAACCTGAGGGCGTGACCACCCTTTCCCCACATGTTTTGTGGTGACAGAGGGGGCCAACATTGGTTGGTGACAGGATCTTCTGGTTCTGCCATTGTCAATGGAGTTTCCCATTTAACGCACCCTCCGCCACCCAGGAACCCACGGTGGGTTGCTCCGTTGACAGGGCCAGAAGGTCCCAATGGAGTGAGTGGCTGGAAAATTCCATCCCTGCTCTCCGCAGTTCACTGCATTTTGTACAGCTTCCCCTTGCACTAACAGACAACTAATTCAAAAGCTCTTCCGAATCCAGGGTGACTCATTGTTGCTAAGCAACAGCCTTTTTATCTTTAAATCCTGTTTGCTTTCACATCGTAAACCCTCATTACTGGGCAGGTGTCTGAACCAAACTGAAGTTAACCCTTTCAAATACAAAAACACAAAACTAAACTTATTTAAAGCTATGCCTTATTTCTAACACCCACAAAATACAAATATAATCTACTTAAAACTACCATTGTTTCCTGACATAGTCAGTTATAATAGCCTGGCAGAAAAAAAATAATCCCACTGCATCTCAGATTAATCAATCATCCAAAAACAATTAGCTATTTTATGTTGGAAACCATTAACTAAAATGTTAAGGACGAATAATTGTGGTGTTGGAAGTGTACATGCTCATTTATTTTTCAATGGAAAATACACAGAATATTAACTGAAAGCGAAGCGTTAAGGAGTTAATTTTAATTGCACATGACAATAAGGAACAGATCAATAAACAAGCCATAGCCATCTTCATTTGTTTAATTCCACACAAAAGTATGGGCTCTGGGGATGGTCCAGATCAGAAATATTAATAAGGCGTTTAAATTATTGGTGAATTAGCTTGGTGAAGACAGGTAGTGAATTCTGAACAATAATCTGGATATGAGGAAACCCTTATAAATAGAGTTTGATTAAGGCAGAGATTTTTTTATTATCACATGCCACAGCTGCTGCTGTGAAGCAGTGGGATATCGTAAAGAAAAGCGAACAAGTAATGTTTTATTTAATAAACGCATAAATCTATTACCGAACAGTAATACGAGAATCAGAAGCTCTGTTTTTAGTGGACCTCTGTTCTGTCACTCTTGATAAGTCCCAGTAGTTTAATATTCAGCTTTCAACAGTGTTGTGTGAATTAGTAGTGCCAGCACAATACAAAAGCAGCACTTAGCCTTCTCATAAACCTCAATCATTTTAGTACTAATGCCAAGGTTGCAAAAATGACATAGAAACAAACCTCAACAATGAGTTAACCCTTGAACCCCAAAGAGCGGAAATCTCTTCTCTCGTTAACATCTTGTTCTCATTGATCACACCTCGAACAAGGCTGTCAGCATTTGGATGACGAGTCGGGCTAAGATTTAAGATTACTATTCAAACCAGGAAGGCTGGCGGACGGAGGAGTACTTTTCTCAAAATTACCAATGGGGAACGGCTGGACCTAGATTCCACCATTCAGGACTTGCATGATTAATTAGAGATGAGTGCAGGAGAGTGACCACCAGATATAATGAAATCTGATAAATTAAACTGAGCATGGTCCTAAAATTGATGGAAGGCTTCATCAACGGTGCTATTCAGTGGCACTTACTCAGCAAAAATCTGCCCACTGATGCCCAGTTTGGGTTCCGCCAATGTGCTCCAGACCACATTACAACCCTGGTCCAAACATGGACATAAAAGCTAAATGTAACCAATTAATTGAGTGTGACTGCCCTTAATGTCAAGGCAGCATTTGACAGCAATTAGCTCCAGCAAAATTGAAGTCAATGGGAAACAGTGGAAACTCCATACTGGTTTGAGTCATACCTGACACAAAGGATGAAGCTAGGTGAAATATTTCAGCTGCAGTACAATGCTACAGGATTTCCTCAGGGGTGTCCCCAACCCAACGATAATCAGCTGCTCCATCAATAACCTTGCCTCTATCATAAAGTCAGAAGTGGGAATGATTGCTGATGATTGCACAGTGTTTAGTGCAATTTCTGATTCCTGGGATATCGGCACCATATGCACTAAAGCCTGCACAACATTCAGGCTTGGTTTGATAAATGACAATTAACATTCACATTATGCAAGTGACAGGCAATGGCCATCTCCAATAAGAAATATCCTAACCAACTCCCCTTGACACTCAATGGCATTAGCATCACTGAGTTCCCCATTACTAACATCCTGGGGTTACCATTGACCAGAAACTGAACTAGACCATCCATATAAATACTGTGGTTACAAGTGCAGATCAGAGACTAGGAATTCTGCAGTGTGTAATTCACCTCTTGACTCCTCAGAGCCTGTCCATTATCTACAAGGGACATGCCAGGAGTAAGTTAGCTGGATGAGTATGACTCCAATAACATTCAAGAAGTTCAACGCCATCCAGGACAAAGCAGCCCAGTCGATTGGAACCCCATTCATTACTTTAAACATTCAACCCCTCCACCACTGACATGCAAGGGCATCAGTGTGTGCCATCTACACGATACCCCACAGCAACTTACCAAGACACCTTCAACAACACAGTCCAAAACCGTGACCTCTACCACCTAGAATAGTGATGGGCAACCTAGGATAGTCACTGGGACAAGTGCGTGCCCCTCCTTCATCTTAGTGGCTGCAACATTAGAATTGGGCTTGTTAACTAACTATGACCCCATGAATAAAATTGAATACATTTAATACATGCCAAATATTTCACAAGTTATAGATAATGCTTAATCATTCATAATTTCATACTTTCATAGAATTTACAGTGCAGAAGGAGGCCATTCGGCCCATCGAGTCTGCACCGGCTCTTGGAAAGAGCACCCTACCCAAGGTCAACACCTCCACCCTATACCCATAACCCAGTAACCCCACCCAACACTAAGGGCAATTTTGGACACTAAGGGCAATTTATCATGGCCAACCCACCTAACCTGCACGTCTTTGGACTGTGGGAAGAAACCGGAGCACTCGGAGGAAACCCACGCACACACGGGGAGGATGTGCAGACTCCGCACAGACAGTGACCCAAGCCGGAATCGAACCTGGGACCATGGAGCTGTGAAGCAATTTTGCTATCCACAATGCTACCATGCTGCCATATGCCCATTCATATGTTGATTGAACTTTCATCAATTTCAAGTGGCTAAAAACAAAATAAATACCTAAGTTTGATTGGGCACAGCTCTCACTGTCAATGTTGTGTGTAATCAGCATGCACCATACTTCAATTACACTTGCTTTAGACGCATATCACTTCAGTCATACCAATAGGAAAAAAGCCTCGCGGATGGAAATCATCAGAATATAGTAACTGTGCATGGATAACAGTCAACAAAATATCTCGTGGTCCACACCCAGAACCCTGATGGACCGCATGTGGTCCCCGGGCCGCCCATTGCCCATCACTGCCTTGGAAGGATGAGGGCAGCAGATGTATGGAACATCACCATCTGCAAGTTCCCCTCCAAGCCACACACCATCCTGACTTGATTATTTCCATTCCTTCATTGTCACTGGCTCAAAATCCTGGAACTCTCTTCCTAACAGCACTGTTGCTGTACCTACACAAATGAACTGCAGCAGTTCAAAGCGGGCCTGCACTGTCATCTTCTCAAAGGTAATCAGGAATGGGTAACAAATGGAGGCCTAGCCAGCGATGTCCGCATCCCATGTAAGAATAAAAAATAAATGTTGTAGCTCACAAATTGCACTTAAATGAATAATTCAGATCAATTTTGGTTTGGGGATTTGCATTCAGCTTGAATTTTCTCAAGTGAATGAATATGACCATGAGGAACCATTAAATGTACAGATAACTCCATTTATAAAGTTAAGTGAGACTGATAAATGCAATAATTGTGGTTCCTTTAATTGTGTGTTGCGCCCTAGGATACCAAAGGCACTAAAATAAAGTAGGCCTCATTTTCACATATGTAAAATAATTGGCTTCCATTGACTTACCAGAAGTCAAGGCTCTAATGCTGGACATTTAAGTTAGCTAAACTTATATTATATCTTGTGAGCCAACTTATCCACAAGAAGTATGTTTTTCAGTTCTGTACAATGTACTATTAACAGAGAATTAAAAAATCAGACATCCAATTTATACTTTCTTTTGCCAGAAATTGTGGAATTAATAAAATTTAATAACTGCTCTCACCTCTATGTTTCGTGATGTTGATTGAATAACAAATATCAGTTTGGACACCCTGTGATATCCCTTACTTCCCTTCAAAGTAGTGCATCCAATCTGTTTGGTCCACTTTTAATGGGGATCGATTTTCCCTGGCATCTAACCATGCATCATACCCTCAGTACTGCACTGAAGGTGTCAGCCCTAGATTACTGAGCCCAAGTACTGCAGTGGTACTTGACCCCACAACCTACCAACTCAGAGGTGCGAGTGTTAACAACTGAGCCACATCTGGCCACTAACACCACGCAGTCATTCTGAAAATACATTATATAATTCTCGCAGCGCCCAACTCCTCTAGCGGCATGGGGGTTCCGCACAGCTGTACCATTCAATTAGATCAAAACTGATTTGTATATTGACTCTCCCTGACAAATGGCTATCAGTTCCCCCCTGGGATTTTCTAACACTGTGACATTGGGGTGGCATGTGTCTTTAACTGTGTCACAAAATGGCCACATTTTATTCTTGCCTGATTTATTTAACCATTGACTTTGGATTGCTGACCCGCTCACTATCAATCCTCCTTTAAACTGTTATCAAGGACCAATTTTGCCTCATGGTTATTTACTCCCTCACAAACTGGAACGCGTGCATCGCCATCCATATTTAATAATTAGATTAAAATTTAATTTCCCTGCTCAGTTTTTTTCCTTCAAGCCTGAGTAAATTTTGTTTCCTGACCACCTGATGACATTTCCCGTTGAGAAGTGCCCTCTTCACTGAGTTATTAGCAATTCATACCACGTGTACCATGAAAAGAGGGCAGATATTTTTTCTCAAGAAATTTACTAATGGGTGAGTTTCTCTGGCCTCCCCGCGGGCAGGCTTCTTGGCAGCGGGAGACGGCCCGCCAATGGGCATTGGCGAGATTTTCTGGTCCCACCAGTGTCAGTTGGATTAACCACTGAATCCACCCCAGGCCAACCGGAAATCCATGGCAGGGGTGCACCCTCGGCGAGATCGAAAGATCCCGCAGACGTGAACAGCAGAAGATCTTGCCTATTATAGTGGGTTAGTTTCACAAAGTACCATACTCTAGATGCAAGATTGTGAAAGACACTGCAGAAACTTTGTGCAGTGCTGAGCGTGTGGTGCCAGGTGGACTTTTGCCTCCTACCTAACAATTGACATTGTCCTGATATCCCTTGTTCCGCCATTGGGAAGTAGCCATTCAGGGAGGCGGTGACGTAGTGGTATTGTCACTAGACTAGTAATCCAGAGACACAGGCTAATTCTCTGGGGATCCAGGATCGAATCTCACCTTGTCACATCAAAATAAAATTCAGTCAACGATTAGCTACATTTTGGACATTCTATAGCAGGTCAGACTTCTCGGCGCCAACGGGAGTCTGAAACAAAGGAGACAAACAAGCCAGGAAGAACCGCCCCACGATCGAGGGACAGCCTCAGTATTGGGGGGATTCATACAAATCGATTGGTATGAGATCCAATCGATTGACAGTAAGCTCGGGGTCCGCCCAAAAGGGCGCGAAACCCCTGGGACCTATAAAAGTCAGGTCCCAAGTCCAGTTCGCTCTCTTAGCCAGCCCTCCCAGCAGAACACCTTTGCAGCAGCTCTCTAAGAACTTGAACGTGAGAAGGAGAGGCCTGGCCAACAGCTACACCGACAAGTAAGTGTCCAACCAACGCTCGCTATGAGAATAGACACTCCTGACCCCTTAGCCCATATCAACTGGGAAGCCTGCAGTCTCAGGACAGAACAAGAGGCCATTGTTCCCTGATCCAGTGTGTTCCCTTATCGAAGATAAGTATTGGCTTATAGTGGTGAATTCGTGGTGGCAGTGAAATGATTGTTGTACAAACCCCACCTGGTTCACTAATGTCCTTTAAGGAAGGAATCTGCCGTCCTTACCTCGCTTGGCCGACATGTCTCTCCTGATCTACAGCGATGTGGCTGATTCTTCAATGCCCTCTGACACGGTCTTGCAAGTCACTCAGTTCAACGATAATCAGCGATAGGCAACGCTCTCATCCTGGGAATTAATGGAAATAAAAGATTTGGAGCTCTGGTGCTGGATGGGAAAGACGGTAACAAAATAATGAATACAAACATTGGAGTCACCATCCCTGCCAGGGTCACTATTACACCACGTTACTTGTATTGAGTCTCATGTTGTGCTGTTGTTGGTTTTCACACTTCAGTCCACAGAATGGAGCACATTAGAAGGAAAACAAGGAGGGGCCATAAGTCTGTGAATTTAGCTGAAACTGTTTCATATTTGAGTTAACCATCATTTATCTGCATTCAATTGAAATGCCCAAGAAAGGTAGCCAATGGCAAATTATGCTTTCTTTGAAAGATTTCATTCCTCCAACTGCAGGAGATATACTGTGCAACAGTGGTTACCCCTCCATGATCATATGCTCGTGAGCAATGTAACATCATAAAATTCAGTACTAATTGGCGGCAGATTGGATCCGCGTTCAATTATTATGTAGTTGGCTAAACCTTAATGGTACTTGTTGGTGGCCCTTATTCTTCTCTGCGTTAGATTAATTAAGATGCATAAATTATTGTCATTTCCAAGTGCTTACATGTAATGGGCTCCATTAAGTTTATTTACGATGCAAAAATATTGTAATGGGCTCCCTGTCAATTCTGAAAGGAAATGTTGCCTACAGGAGTGTTTTATGGAACCTGGACAGGGAAATAAATCCCGTTGAGTTGTTCAAGGTGGGTTCAGGAAGTGTCAGAGCCAAACTATGAGCTACATGCCCTTACATTTGCAGAGGGTGTTTAGCTGCCCTCACGATATTATACAAGGCAGAAAAATCTCTTGTCACTCAATAACTGGTCCACCCCTTATCTCTGAACCTCATCCATTGTTGTTAGTGTCTTCCATCAATGCTTCTGTGGTCAATGCGCCCGTTATTTCTCTGAAGTTGAAAATAATGCCAAGGCACCAAAACCTGAAACCTATTTCCACCCTTTGTCTTTCCTTCATCCTGTAAACTTCAAGCTTACAAAACTTAAGCTTGGCATCAGTTAATTACCACTTCATGATTTAGCATGTCTAGAGCCATAGATTCATAGAGGTCTACAGCTCAGAAAAGACCCTTTGGCCCATCGAGTCCGCGCCGGTCAAAAACAACCACCTAACTATTTTAATTCCATTTCCCAGCATTTGGCCCATAGCCTTGTGAGCCTAAGTATCACAAGTGCACATCTAAATACTCCTTAAATGTTATGAGGGTCTCTATTATGGGAGTGTTCATCACTGCGATTCTCCCCATCGCATATACTCCAATTTGCTGAATCCGTTTGATCAAAGGTAGGTGAAGACACTGCATAGCGTGATCGGGTCAAATGGCTAATGTCTGTATGGTAACTTCCTTTAAACTCTTACGTATTTTGTCACAACCAGATCAACAGAGGTAAACTGAGGGTGGTGGAGGCAGAGACCTCATAACATTTAAGAAGCATTAGGGGGATGGGATTCTCTCCCCCCCCCCCCAATCGCTGGACCAGAGAATCGACGGGGGCGGAGTGAATCCCGCCCCCGCCAACTGCCAAATTCTCCAGCGCCAGGGTTTTGGCGGGGGCGGGAATCGCATGCGCAGGGGGGCTCATCTCGGCATCGGCCATGGCGGAAACCCACAGCAGCCGGTGTGGAGGGAAAGAGTGCCTCACGACACAGGCCCGCCCACGGATTGGTGGGCCCTGATCGCGGGCCAGGCAACCGTGGGGGCACCCCCCGGGGCCAGATTCCCCCCCCCCCCCCCGAGGACCCCGGAGGACGCCCGCAGAACGAGTGGGAAAGCCGGCAGGTTGTGTATCCACACTTTACTGCCACGACATTGTCGGCACCATGCAGAAATAAGCATTTTGGAATTTCATACTTTTTATGGAGTTGGACTGGTTTTGGAAGGCAATGTAAATCGCTCCAGCACAGAGGTGCCGTGAGTGATGGGGAACCATGGTTTGGAGGCAGGAACAGTACGAGAGGGAAAATGATCCTACTACACATGAAAAGTTTTTTTATATACTGAGAATACCAAATGAATTCTTTTCCAATTATGGGTCAATTTTGCATGGCCAATCCACCTAACATGCACATCTTTCTGTTGTGGGGGTGAAACCCATGCAGACATGGGGAGAATGTGCAAGCTCCATACGGACAGTGACCCACGGTCGTGATTCGAACCCGGATCCTCAGCGCCGCAGTCCCAGTGCTAACCACTGCACCACCTGACTTCACATGAAAAATTGAAGCCTCTGTGATAATATTGCTGTAATATGAAAAGGTAAAGAACCATTAAATAATATAGTTTCCATGTTTCCATGTTGTTAATTTTGGCAACAGGTGAGCTGTTACGAGAAAGAACAGCATTGTGAAAGTGAAGAAGTCTTCAAGTGGACTAAAGTGTTGTTCTGCAAATGAAAAGGTTAGCCCAATTTGAAATCTGGAGCTATTGTATGAAATGTCCCCAATACTTAATTTTTTTCCCTTGAAGTTCAGTTCAACCACCAGTTTGGTTGTTTCATAACTTTGACAGATGCCTCTGTTTTTGGCTATCTTCAAAGTTTGTAATGATTCCTGCTCAGCAGTGTTCTTTGCACTGTGGTGCTTTCTGTGCCCTGGGAACATTAATTTGAATGTTGAGAAAGTCACTCATGGGTTCAGCTTAGCAGGGTATGTTTGCACAGCTATCTAGAATAATGCAAGATTATTTCTTTGAAAGACTTTGAGCTTTGGAAGAGGATAATGATTTTTAAAGTCACTATTAAAGTATTTTTTGTGCATGTTGGCACATTTATGAGCTTTTTAAAGGCTTCCAAATGCAATTATAGGGTTCATAAATTATTTTTAGTGTGTACACTGGCTGAGTGGATTGCAGGGGTGAAGGTTAGTTGAGGGGTGTGCAGCAGTTAAGAGGCTGACAAGGGTGGAGCAGGTCATGAGGAGGAATTAGGTATGATAAAAAAGGATGAAGAGGGTGAGCGGATAGGTAGTAACTAGGTGAGGAGATGGGGGTGAAGGTGCAATCTCCCAAAGAAGAGTTTAGCATTTTAACCTGGCTGGCTCACCATCAGTCGCATTCATCCTTGCCAGCCCAGAGGCCTGATTCCAGATTGTTCCTACTCACCTCCCCATCGACTGGCATTGCTAGGTAGCAGACGGGATCGCAAAATTTCCCAACACCTAAAGAGACCTGAACATTATTACAATCTCGGACCAGACTCCAAAAATTGCTGTGATTCTGGACAAATTTACCAATATTTTATTTAATTTACAAGACTGTGAGGAAAGAATACTTTTGTTCCAGAAGTGAAGCCACGCACAAATAGGGATAAGGTATATTAAAACAAACTGTATTACTGACACAAGATCAAACCTTAACATCATACAATAAATAGCTTCCAACTACCAGTAGAAAAATGCTTAACAATAAAATGAAACCCTTTGGGCGGGATTCTCCCGAATCAGCGAGGTGGCCTGACACCAGCGGAAAAAACAGCGCAAACAACGCCGGCGTCGGGCCGAACGGAAGTTGCGGAATCCTCCGCACTTCCAGGGGCTAGGCCAGCGGCGGAGGGGTTGGCACCGTGCCAGCCAGCACCAAAAGGACTGCGCGAGTTTGCGCATGCGCAGAACCGCCGGCGTGGACCGCACCAGCCAACTTACCTGCCAGGTCCCGCCGTGTGGGACCATGTCCAATCTACGCCGGCAGGACTGGCCAGAAACCGACAGCCGCTCGGCCCATCAGGGCCCGGAGAATTGCCGGGGGGGGGCGCTGGCAGCGTGATCCCTGCCCCAGCCCAAAAACCGGCACCGGAGAATATGGCAGCCGGTGTCGGAGCGGCGGGGCGGGATTCACGCCACTCCGCGGGGATTCCCCAACCTGGCAGGGGTCGGAGAATCCCGCCCTTTAACTCCTAACTACTATCTTTTATCTCCAATCAAGCAAAACGTATTTCAGATCAAAACACTGTTAAATACAGTTAACAAACCCAGGGAAACTTGGCTGAACGGCTTTGAGAGAGAGAGAGATGCTTTCAGGAACCAGATTTCAGATTTCACACCTGTGTCAAACTATCGTTTAACTTCCCAGCATTTGGAAAAAGATTGCTGTTCAGTCCATAACAAGATCTTTAACTAAACGCTCAAAACCTAACTGTGTCAGCCCCTGGCTCCTCCTATTAACTACATCATCTCTATCCCACAAACTGAGTTATGGCATCCTACTAAGGCTAAAACACAATGGGTGAAATTCTCTGTTCGGGATGTTCTCCTGCAGAGGTGAAATGCACATGATTTGTGCTCCCCTAAGGAAGCAATTCCGAATACTTCCCCATGCAAATTTATGCACGACGGGGCTTGTGAGCGATTCCCATGGGAATCCCACTATCGGGCTGCCATTTTGAGTGGTCGGCCTAATACCGAGGTCCTATAGCTGGATACCACCCCCACATCATGAATCAGACCCCCCAAAGAGAGTTACATGGATTCCAATCACTCCCCTTCACTCTTGAGTGATTTTGAAGTGCTCAGCTGGAAATTGACAGCACCTAGCTTTCTTTGAAGTAGTTGATGTTTGTAAACATTGTGGTCAGATCACTTTAGAGTTACGGAACTATGAAAAGGATGAAGGAAGTAAGGCTCAGAGCTGTGTGTGTGTGGAAGCTGTCAATCACAGTTCATGAAGGGAAATTAATGAATGGCTCGCAGCCCAAGGAGCTGAGGGGTTTAAACACAGGTCACTGCTTTCTCTTTCCAGGAATTGACACTTGGTGCTTTCTGTGTCTGAGCCAGCAGGTGTGTTGCCCAGGTGAGGGTTACAACAGTAACATTTTTCACTGCCTCTGTCTGGACTGTTCTCTAGATTCCAGACAGGTTTCTCTTTTCTGGGGGGCTTATTGTCAGAAGTCTCTTTTCTGGGGGTCTGTGGGGGCTCCTCTAATTTAGGGGGTCTACATGAGAGGCCTCCCTATCTAGGGAGTCCCTCTGTGGGACTCCCTATTTAGAAGATCTCCGTGAGCGATTCCCCTATTTAGGGGATCTCTGTGGGGAGATTATTTAGGGGGTCTTTGTGGGAGGTCACCATATTTAGAGGGTCTCTGGGCTTTTATTGATTTGGGGGTCTTTCTTGGGTCTCTTTATTTAGGAGGTTTCTGGGGGACTTGGTGGGGGGTCTCTTGGGATGATGTGGGCGGGTCTGGCATTGTGGGAGGGGTGGGCCTCAGATGGTCTTTGTGGGCAACTCCATTAAGGGTTACCCTCTTGGCCCACTGTGAGGTGCAGTACATCAGGGCCACACATGTCATAATTCTTGCCCATGTGATTCTCGGCCGGGAGGAACAGAAAATCATGAGGTCTGGAGAAATATGGTGCCCAGCCCACGAAGTGGATGCAAATGGGTCACTAAGAACTGTTTGCATCCACTTGCATTCTCCCACTGGCTTGCGGGCGCAAAGACCAATCCCAATATCAGTAGGGGGTTGAAGCATCGCAAACAGGGCATCGATCTATTTTTCCCTGAAGCACCAATTCTCTGCCGCAACTGACAGCATGTGGCAGAGCATTTTGCCCAATGTCTCCAATTATCTACACCCCAGGGAACGTTCTTTCTATAAACCAAATTCCATTAGCCCTATTATGTATATGGTAAACGATATACATAGTTGGAATGAATGATGATATCATTTTTACAATGCTTTAATTACCCCTCTGTAGTCCCAGTGTCTGCCAGGAGTTTTAAAAACATTACTGCAGCAGATACATCCAAACCCCAGCTTTTACGTCTTACTGCACCAAATAGATAGAATCATAGAATCCTTATCGTGCAGAGGAAGGCCATTCGGCCTATCAAGTCCCCACTGACCCATTGAAAGAGAACCATACCTAGGCACACACTCCTGACCTGTCCCCGTAATTCCACTTAACCTTTGGATTCTAAAGGGCAATTTACCATGTCCAATCCGCCTCACCTGCACATCTTTGGACAGTGCGAGAAAACTGGAGCACCTGGAGGATGCCCACCTAGACAAGGAGAGGCTCCACACAGACAGTCACTCAAGATTGGAATTGAACCCAGGACGATGGCACAGTGAGCCAGCAGTGCTAACCACAGTGCATGTGCCCTGTTAAATTCCTACATTTCTCACAACATGAAAATATGGCCTCATAAGTAAAATCTTCTTCTGTTCAAAAACCTCTAATAATTTTATTATTTGTAACACACTTCAGCTTTCATTTATTTACGTTTTTCTCTGTCCAAGTGATGCGACCATCAGTTGAAGCGAACAGTGGCTTTTAATCAGCTAGAACTGAGCCTGCCTGCGACTGCTCTGCACTGAGAGCCACCTGCAGGTCTATATACCTCCCCCGAGGGGGCGTAGCCAGGGGCTGAGCCCACAAGGGCACGAACATGATACAATGGAATGTAGTGTAATACAATGGTCCATAGGTGGAGCCCACAAGGGCATCAACATAGTACAATGTAATATAATGTAATACAGTGGTGAATAGTTGCCGTAATACATTCACCACATTCACCCCCTGTTAAAAAAATTGAAGTCCAGCGGGGGTGAAGTGGCTCACAGATTGAGTCTGTCCAGTGCCTTGAACGTGCGCTGCGATTGCCTGAGCTCTGGTTTAGCTGCGGGCACGGGTGTAGATCTCGTCACTGCGGGCACGGGTATTGAACTTGTCGCTGCGGGCACGGGTGTTCACTCCGGGAGCGCGTATTCTGGAGCTTCAACCCTGTAGGTCGGCGATGGGTGGAGGGGGTGTGTGGGGGGGGGGGGGGTGTAAGCCATGCAGGGGCAGGGCCGATGTTCGGTGTAGGGTGGGGGGGGTAGGCGATGGTTGAGGGGAATCTGCAGTGCCATGTCCCAGAGGGAGACTGTATCTTGTCGGCTGTCGTGGTGCACCACGTAGGCATACTGGGAGTTGGCGTGAAGGAGCTGGACCCTCTCAACCAGGGGGTTGGACGTATGGAGGACAGGCCCCGGTGTTGTCAGCCAGGACAGATGCGAGACGCCGGAGGTGGATTTCCTATGGGAAAACAAATAGGCGGTCATGCAAAGGAGTGACCTTATGGAGTGGAGCGCGTCGGGGAGGACCTCCTGCCAGCGGGAAACTGGGAGACTCCGAGACCGTAGGGCCAGGAAGATGGCCTTCCATACCGTCGCATTCTCCCTCTCCACCTGTCCGTTACCCCAGGGGTTGTAACTGGTAGTCCTGCTTGAGGCGATGCCCTTACCGAGCAGGTACTGACGCAGTTCGTCGCTCATAAACGAGGAGCCCCGGTCACTGTGGACGTAAGTGGGGAAACCGAACAGGGTGAAGATGCTATGCAGGGCCTAAATGACAGTGGCCACGGTCATGTCGGGGCATGGGATTGCAAAGGGGAAGCGGGAGAACTCGTCAACGACGTTGAGAAAATACGCATTGCGGTCAGTGAGGGGAGGGGCCCTTTGAAATTGAAGCTGAGGCGCTCAAAGGGCCGGAATGCCTTCACCAGGTAGGCCTTATCTGGTCGATAGAAGTGCGGCTTACACTCCGCGCAGATTTGGCAGCCCTGGTCAAGGCCCTGACCTGCTCGGTGGAGTAGGGCAAGTTCCGGGCCTTGATGAAGTGGAGAAGCGAGGTGACCCCGGGTGTCAGAGGTCGTTGTGGATGGCCCAGAGTCGGTCATCTTGCGCGCTGGCGCATGTGCCGCTGGAAAGGGCATCTGGGGGCTTATTGAGCTTTCCAGGACGATACACGATATTGTAATTATAGGTGGAGAGTTCGATCTTCCACCTCAAGATTTTATCATTCTTGATCTTGCCCCACTGTGTATTTTCGAACATGAAGGCTACCAACCGTTGGTCGGTGACGAGGGTGAACCTCCTACCAGCGAGGTAGTGCCTCCAGTGCCGCACGGCTTCCACAATGGCTTGAGCTTCTTTTTTGACTGAGGAGTGTCGAATCTCAGAGGCGTTGAGGGTACGGGAGAAAAAGGCTACGGGCCTGCCTGCCTGATGAAGGGTAGCGGCGAGGGCGACCTCTGACGCGTTGCTCTCCACCTGGAAGGGGATGGACTCGTCCACCGCGCACATCGCGGCTTTGGCAATATCTGCCTTGATGTGGCTGAAGGCCTGGCGGGCCTCAGCCATCAATGGGAAGGTGGTGGTTTTGATAAGTGGGCAGGCTTTGTCCGCATAGTTGGGGACCACTGGGCATAATACGGAAAAAAGCCGAGACATCTTTTCAGGGCCTTGGGGCAGTGGGGGAAGGGAAGTTGCAGGAAGGGGCCCATGCGGTCGGGGTTGGGCCCTAGGACTCCATTTTCCACGACATAGCCGAGGATGGCCAGTCGGGTTGTACGGAAAATGGATTTCTCCTGGTTATAGGGGAGATTGAGAGCTTGGGCAGTTTGGAGGAATTTCTGAAAGTGGCGTTGTGGTCCTGCTGATCGTGGCCGCAGATGGTGACATTGTCTAAGTACGGAAATGTTGCCCACAGCCCGTACTGGTCCACTATTCGGTTCATCGTTCTTTGGAAGACCGAGACCCCGTTGGTGATGCTGAAGGGGACCCAGAGGATGGAAGAGGTGGCCGCCTGCCTCAAAGGCCGTGTCGTGGCGATCCTCCAGGTGGATTGGAAGCTGGTGGTATGCAGACTTCAGATCTACCGTGGAGAACACCCGTTAGTGTGCAACCTGATTGACCATCTCCGCTATCCGGGGAAGAGGGTACGCATCGAGTTGCGTGTACCGGTTTATGGTTTGGCTGTAGTCTACAACCATCCGGTTCTTCTCCCCAGTCCTGATGACCACCACCTGAGCTCTCCAGGGGCTATTACTGACCTTGATGATCCCCTTCCTCAAGAGCCGCTGGACCTCGGACTTGATAAAAGTCCTGTCCGGGGCACTGTACTGCCTGCTCCTGGTGGCGACGGGTTTACAGTCGGCAGTGATGTTCACGAAGAGCGGGGGAGGGTCGACCTTTGGGGTTGCGAGGCTACATACAGTGAGAGGGGGTAGGGGTCTGCCGAACTTCAGGTTCAGGCTCCTGAGGTTGCACTGGAAGTCCAGTCCCAACAGGAGAGGAGCGCAGAGATCGGGAGGACATAGTTTAAAATTGGCGTACTCGGCGCCCTGTATCGCATGGTTCGCGACACAGTACCCCCGGATCTGCAATGAATGCGATCCGGAAGCGAGGGAGATTGTTTAGAAGGCGGGGGAAATTTGGAGAGAACAGCGCCTTACCGTGTCTGGGTGTACGAAGCTCTCCGTGCTCCCGGAGTCAAACAGGCAGGGCGTTTCGTGCCCATTGACCCGGACGGTCATCATCGAGTTCCTGAGGGTCTTGGGGCGTGACTGGTCGAGGGTGACCGCGCCAAGGTGCGGTTAGCTGGCGTGGTCAGAGGTGGTGGGGTTGTCCCAAGATGGCTGCCCCCATCGGTCGCACTTGTTGGGCAGCGATGAAGATGGCGGCCAAAATGGCGGCCCCCGTCGGTCACACGTGTCGGGCGGCGATGAAGATGATGGACAAGATGGTGGCCCCCATGAGCCGCACATGGCGTGCTGTGTGGGAGATGGCGGCCAGGATGGCGGCCCCCTTGAGTCGCTCGCGTTGGGTAGAGTCAAAGATGGCTGCCCCCACAGACAGCATGAGGCAGATGATGCATCCGGAGGGGGTGGTGCCGGCAGGCACGCAGCCATGCTGCGGGGTCTGTGGAACTGTGAGTCTGAAAATCGGGCCTGTGATTTTGGATCTTTCCAGGCAAACTTTGGCAAAGTGTCATTTCTTGCCGCAGTCGCTACAGGTCGTGTTCCGAGCTGGACAACGCTGCCTGGGGTGCTGGTGCTGCCCGCAGAAATAGCAGGGCAGCCCTCCGGGTTGGGCGGGCAGATGCGCGGCACAGGCCTAGAGCACCCTCTGGTCGGGTTTCCACGAGGGGGTTGCGTAGTCGGTGGGGAAAGCGTTGAGGCTCTGAAAAGCTACTTGGATTGGATTTGTTTATTGTCACGTGTACCGAGGTACAGTGAAAAGTATTTTTCTGCAAGCAGCTCAACAGATCATTCAGTACATGGGAAGAAAAGGGAATTGAACAGAATTCAAGAAAATACATGAGAATACATAATAGGGCAACACAATATATACAATGTAACTACATAAGCATTGGCATCGGATGAAGCATACAGGATGTAGTGTTAATGAGGTCAGTCCATAAGAGGGTCATTTAGGAGTCTGGTGACAGTGGGGAAGAAGCTGTTTTTGAGTCTGTTCGTGCGTGTTCTCAGACTTCTGAATCTCCTGCCCGATGGAAGAAGTTGGAAAAGTGAGTAAGCCGGGTGGGAGGGATCCTTGATTATGCTGCCCGCTTTCCCCCGGCAGCGGGAGGTGTAGATGGAATCAATGGATGGGAGGCAGGTTCGTGTGATGGACTGGCCGGTATTCACGACTCTCTGAAGTTCCTTGCGGTCCTGGGCCGAGTAGTTGCCATACCAGGCTGTGATGCAGCCCGATAGGATGCTTTCTATAGTGCATCTGTAAAAGTTGGTAAGGGTTAATGTGGACATGCCGAATTTCCTTAGTTTCCTGAGGAAGTATAGGCGCTGTTGTACTTTCTTGGTGATAGCGTTGACGTGAGTGGACCAGGATAGATTTTTGGTGATGTGCACCCCTAGGAATTTGAAACTGCTCACCATCTCTACCTCGGCTCCGTTGATGTACACAGGTGTGTGTACAGTACTTTGCTTCCTGAAGTCGATGACCAGCTCTTTAGTTTTGCTGGCATTGAGGGAGGGATTGTTGTCGTTACACCACTCCGCTAGGTTCTCTATCTCCCTCCTGTATTCGGACTCGTCGTTATTCGAGATCCGGCCCACGTATCGTCAGCAAACTTGTAGATGGAGTTGGAACCAAGTTTTGCCTTGCAGTCGTGTGTGTACAGGGAGTAGAGTAGGGGGCTAAGTACGCAGCCTTGCGGGGCACAGGTATTGAGGACTATTTTGGAGGAGGTGTTGGTGTTCATTCTTACGGACTGTGGTCTGTTGGTCAGAAAGTCAAGGATCCAGTTGCAGAGTGGAGAGCCAAGTCCTAGGTTTTGGAGCTTTGATATGAGCTTGGCTGGGATTATGGTGTTGAAGGCGGAGCTGTAGTCAATAAATAGGAGTCTGATGTAGGAGTGCTTGTTTTCGAGATGCTCTAGGGATGAGTGTAGGGCCAGGGAAATGGCGTCTGATGTGGACCGGTTGCGACGGTATGCGAATTGAAGTGGGTCAAGGCGTTCCGGGAGTATGGAGGTGATGTGCTTCATGATCAGCCTCTCGAAGCACTTCATTACAACTGACGTCAGGGCCACCGGGCGGTAGTCATTGAGGCACGTTGCCTGGTTCTTCTTTGGTACCGGTATGATGGTGGTCTTCTTGAAGCAGGTGGGGACCTCGGAGTGGAGTAGGGATAGGTTAAAGATGTCTGTGAATACCTCTGCCAGCTGGTATGCGCAGGCTCTGAGTGCACGACCAGGGATCCCGTCCGGGCCCATCGCCTTCCATGGGTTCACTTTCAGGAAGGCCGATCTGACTTCGGAAACTGTGATGGTGGGTATGGGTGAATTATGGGTTGCTGGGGCACGTGACAGCGGATTGTTGGTTACCTGCTCAAACTGAGCATAGAATGCATTAAGTTCATCGGGGAGGGGTGTGCTGCTGCCAGAGATACTGCTCGGCTTCGCTTTGTAGCCCGTTATGTTGTTTAGTCCTTGCCACAACCGCCGAGAATCTGTCTGTGACTCTAGCTTAGTTTGATATTCTCTCTTGGCATCTCGGATGGCTTTGCGGAGGTCGTACCTGGATTTCTTGTATAGGACAGGGTCGTCTGCCTTGAACGCCTCAGATCTGTCCTTCAGTAGGGAGTCAATCTTGCGGTTGAGCCATGGTTTCCGGTTGGGGAACATACATACTGCTTTCTTTGGCACGCAGTCGTCCACACATTTGCTGATGAAGTCTGTGACGGTGGTGACATACTCATTTAAGTTAGTCGCTGAGTTCTTAAATATGGACCAGTCCACTGTCTCCAAGCAGTCACGTAAGAGCTCTTCTGTCTCCTCAGACCAGCACTGCACAACCTTCTTAGCTGGATTCTCCCGCTTGAGTTTCTGCTTGTAAGCAGTACCTTCTAGGGAGGTAGATAGTTTTACCATCTCTTCTAGTCGAAGGCGCCCTTTTCGAGCGGGCGCTGTCTGATGTAGTTGGACCGGACTCCAGCCACATAGGCATCCCGGATGGCGAGTTCCATGTGTTGTGAGGCCGTGACGGCCTTGTAGTTGCAGCTTCGCGTGAGTGCTTTCAGGTCACGTAGGTATTCCTCCAGCGATTCCCCGGGGCCTTGGCGGCGAGTGGTGAGGAGATGACGCACGAAAACCTCGTTCATCGGCCTCACGAATTGCCTTTTCAGGATCGCGACCGCATCTGCGTACGTGGTCGCTTCCTCGATCTGCACGAAGATTCTGTGGCTCACCCGGGCGTGGAGGAGGTTCAGTTTCTGTTCGGCAATGACCGAGGGCGAGGAGGAGGCGGCAAGGTAGGCCTCAAATCAGCTGATCAAATGCGAGAAAAATCCCTTTTTATATATTTGCAGCCAAAGTTCCAACCTATTGCATCACTGAATGGCTAGTTTATTTACTTGTTTTGGGTCTTGCTTGGAGCAGTGACGATTGAGGGGGTGACCTGATTGAGGTGTACAATATTATCAGGGGCAGATATGGAGCAGCTGTTCCCCTTAGTTGAAGGGTCAGTTATGAAAGTACACAAGTTCAAAGTGAGGGACGGAAGATTTCAGGGGGATTTGAGGAAAACCCTTTGTATCCAGAGGGTCGTGACGGTCTGGAATGCACTGTCTGGGAGGGTGATAGAGGTGGGTTACCTCACATCCTTTAAAATGTACCTGGATGAGCACTTGCAACGTCATAATATTCAAGTGCTGGCAAATGGGATGAGCTAGGTTGGTCAGGTGTTTTTTATGTGTTGGTGCAAGTTCGATGGGCCGAATGACCTCTTTGGTACTGTATTTTCTGTGATTCTGTCCATCTCAGCTATTTGTGATATTGCTATCTTTTCCTACATGACCACATGCTCGGATTAAAACCTTGGGATGAGAAATATTCTTGAACAACTTGTACCTCATCTAATTTGTATAATAAGTTACAGGGTATAGCACTAAAGTAAATCACCTGAAACTAGGACAAATGAAAGGATGAGGTGATGGAGTGTGATAACATGTCAACTGAGATTACTCTGCTTTTGTATTAACCAGGGCTCAGGCACAGATTACATGCGTCGGGGCTGAAAATAGAGTTAGTGACACAATGGAGTAAAAGTTAGATACATGGCACATGAGCCACCTTGCTTAATCAAAATGTCTGATCATAAGAACATAAGAAACAGGAGCAGGAGTGGGCCATTCATCCCTTCCAGCTTGTTCTATCATTCACCAAGGTCACAGCTGATCTGAAACTTCAATTCCAACCTTCTGCTCAATGTTCTATGTTCATAGCTGATTATTTTATCAGCATTTAGAAATCTACTGATCTCTAGCTTGTAGGTATCTCCACAACCGGGCATCTACAGCCCAAATGGGTAGGGAATGCCAGAGATGCATACGGCTTTGGGTGAAGGCCTCAGCCCTACAGGGTTGACCCATTGTCATCAGTTTGTGAACCCGGCTTCTAGATTCCTCAAACAGGGGAAATAGCCTCTGAGCATTTATCCTGGCAAGCCCCTCACGCATCGTTTATGCTTCACTGAGATCATCCATCATCCATATGATAACATCCATCTTCCGTTCCTTCTCAGGATTCAATATTTGATAAGATTATTATCCTGACGCAGAAGTGCTTTGATGATAAGGTAGAAAGGGCTGCCCGTCCCACAAAACTGGAATCAATTTGTTCTAAAGAATCTGGCAGCATTTATTACCCGAACTGAGAAACGTTGCAATTGCCAAAGTGCTCTATAAAACAGGACATGCTGAGTTGTACATTTTCAAGGATATAAAGAAGGCTGAGAGAAAATAATTTGATTTGACTGAGTTCTGGCGAAGCAGAGCAGAAATGATAGATTCGAGTGAAGAACAGTGATATTTTGTACTGATGCAGTGACAGGTTAATGACTGTCCAGGTCCATGCAGCCCGCAGAGTTGCCATATGATATTTAGTGTCATAATTCCCATGGTGGATATAATCTTCAACACTGAGATCAGATAGTCTGCAAGTTCTCTGTCGCCCCATGAGTACAATCCCAAAACATTGTTTATCTTTGTCTCTCAATGAGCCACAGTGTCACATTGTCCTTCATAAGACAAAAGATGGACTGGTGGGGGGGGGGGGGGGGGGGGGGGGGCGTTGGTGAGATGCAGTGGGTGGCAGTGAGGATTTGGCTTTTGTGCTTGTTATTTGTTCCGAAGACTGATTGACCGAAGCTATCACATCTCAGGGAAATTACTCTTTTTTAAAAAATATTTTTTATTCTCCTCTTTTTTCACATTTTCTCCCAAATTTACACCCACCAAAAATAAACAATAATCAGTAACAAACATGGCAATCCCCATATCAACAACAACGATCCCATCCTCCCACCAACCCCCAAACATTAGCCCGCATATTCACACAAACAAATGACAAAAAGGAATCAGGAATCCCCCATAGCCACCATTAACACAAACCGCCCCCTCCCCCCAACCCTCCCACCCACTCCCCCAACTAATGTTTGATGTTATCCAGTTCTTGAAAGTGTATAATGAATAATGCCCATGAATTGTAGAACCCCACCATCCTTCCCCTCAGTTCAAGCTTAACCTTCTCAAGAGTCAAGAATTCCAACAGGTCCCCCTCGCCACACCAGGGTCAGTGTAGAGAGGCTGCTCTCCATCCCAGCAGGATCTGCCATCGGGAAATCAATGAGGCGAAGGCTACGATATCTGCCTCCGTACCCGTTTCCAACCCTGGCTGGTCCGACACCCCGAATATGGCCTCCTGGGGGCCCGGGTCCAGTTTCACGTGCACCACTTTAGAGATTACCCTAAAAACCTCCTTCCAGTAATCCTCCAGCTTTGGACAGAACCAAAACATATGAACGTGATTAGTGCCCCCCCCCCCCCCCGCAACGTTCACACACATCTTCTACTCCTTCAAAGAATCAGCTCATCTTTGCCCTCGTGAGGTGTGCCCTGTATACCACCTTCAGCTGTTTCAGCCCCAACCTCGCGCACGAGGTGGAGGCATTCACTCTCCGGTGCACCTCACACCAGAACCCCTCCTCCATATATCCTCTCCTACCCCTTCCTACCACTCTGCTTTGATCCCTTCCAGTGGTGCCATCTCCTCTTCCAAAATAGCTCCGTAAACCGCCGACACTACCGCCTTCTCCAGTCCCCCTGTCGTAAGCACCTCCTCCAGCAATGTGAAGGCCGGCTCCACCGGGAAGCCCTGTATCTCCTTCCTGGGAAAATCTCGAACTTGCATGTATCTAAACATTTCACCCTGCTCTAGCCCATACTTCGCTTCCAGCTCCTTCAGTCCTGCAATCCGACCCCAAAGAAACAAATCTTTTAGTGTCTTAATCCCCTTCTCCTCCCCATTCCAAAAATTTCCATCCCACCTCCCTGGCTAAAATCTGTGGTTCCCCCGAATCGGCATTTCCCTTGACCCTGCCCCCAACCCGAAGTGTTGGCGAAACTGCCTCCAAATTTTCAATGAAGCTATTATTACCGGACTCCCTGAGTATTTCCCCGGGGCTATCGGGAGCGGCACTGTTGTTAGTGCTTTCAATCCCGACCCCCTGCACAAACTCTCCTCCATTCTGATCCACTGGGAATCAACCCCTCTGACCCAGCTCCACACCTTCTCCACATTCGCCGCCCAGTAATAATCCATCAGGTTCGGAAGACCCAAACCCCCTGCCTGCCTTCCCCCCTGGAGCAGAACCTTTCTAACTCTGGCTACCTTCCCTCCCCATATAAACAAAATAATCATTCCCTCAATTTCTCTGAAGAAAGCCTTTGGCAGGAAAATCGGCAGGCATCGGAAAATAAACATAAATCGCGGCAACACGTTAATTTTAACCGCCTGTACCTGACCCGCCAGGGACAGAAGGAGACCATCCCACCTTGCCAGATCAGCTTTCACTCTCCCCACCAAACTAGAAATGTTGTACCTGCGGAGCCCCCGCCACCTCCCCCCCCCCCCCCCCCCCCCCACTCCCAGACAACCTGCACCCCGAAGTACCTGAAGTGAGTCCCTTCCCTACGGAAAGGCAGCTACCCCCACCCCGCCCCATCCCCAGCCGAGACACCACAAAATACTCACTCTTGTCTAGATTTAGTTTGAGCCCCGAGAAAGACCCAAACACTCAAAGCAGCTCCGATATTCCCCCTATCGACACACTCTGTTCCGACATGTATAACAGCAAGTCATCGGCATATAAGGACACCCTATGCTCTATCCCCCCCCCCCCCCCCCACACTATTCCTTTCCATACCCCCGAACCTCTTAATGCGACGGCCAACGGCTCAATCGTGAGTGCAAACAGCGGGGGGACATAGGACATCCCTGCCCTAGTCTAACGGTGGAGAGAAAAGTATCTCGAGCTGATGTTGTTTATGCGGATACTCGCCCCTGGCACCTTATATAGTAGTTTTGCCCAGTTCACAAATCTTGGGCGGAATTCTCCGACTCGCCTGGGGCCGGCGTAAATCCCGCCCCCGCCATGGCCTGAATTCTCCGCCACCTGGGAATCGGCGGGGGCGGGAATCACACCGTGCCGGTCAGCGGACCCCCGGCGGCGATTCTCCGGCCCGCGATGGGCCGAAGTCCCGCCGCTGACAAGCCTTTCCCACCAGCGGGAATCAAAGCACGACTGGTGCTGGTGGGATTGGCGGCCCAGGTTCATGGGGCTCCAAAGGCCATTCGTGCTGGCCAGCGGAGCGAAAACCACTACGGCGCAGGCCTAGCCCCTAAAGGTCCGGAGAATTCTGCACCTTTGGGGAGGCCCGACGCCAGAGTGGTTCACGCCACTCCACAACGCCGGGACCCCCCGCCCCACCGGGTACGGGAGAATCCTGGCCCTTGTCCTGGAGAAGTCAGAAGATGATAATGAATTTCTCTGGAGAGCCAACCTTTGACAGGGTCTTCCATAACACTTCCTTATTGACTGAGCCAAAAGCCTTGGTCGTCGGAAGTCCGTGCATGTGCCAGGGCGTCAGCGGCTGCTGACGTCATCCCGGCGCATGCGCGGGGGAGGGGGTCTCTCTCGCCTCCGCCATGGTGGAGACCGTGCCAGAGGCGGAAGAAAAAGAGTGCCCCCATGGCACAGGCCCGCCCGCCGAACAGTGGGCCCAATCGCGGGCCAGGCCACCTTGGGAGCACCCCCCGGGGCCAGATCGCCCGCGCTTCCCCCAGGACCATGGCGCCCACCCGCGCCGCCAATCATGATGGCACCAGACGTGCTTTGATTCCCGTCGGCGGGAAAGGCTTGTCAGTGGCCCATCCTGAGCCGGAGAATCGCCGCGGGGGCCCGCAGACCGGCGCAGCACGATTCCCGCCCCCGCCAATTCCCGGGTGGCGGAGAATTTGGACCACGGTGGGGGCGGGATTGACGCCGGCCCCGGGTGATTCTCCGAACCCTGAGGGAGCTGATGCCGCAGCGTTTGTAGCAGATCTATTGATGCAGCTGATGGGGGCCGAAGCCTTTCCGTGACCGCCGGAGCTGGAGGGGGCATACAGAGTGCAGGCAAGGCAGGGACGCCCCCCGCCCGATGGTGATTAGGTTCCACAGGTTCGTTGACAAGGAGCGGGTGCTGCGGTGGGCAAAGAGCGCCAGGAGCAGCATGTGGAACAACAGTGTCCTCCGCATTTACCAGGACCTAAGCCAGGAGGTGGCTCGGCGGCGAGCAGCCTTTAAGAATGTCAAGGAGGTACTGTTCAAGAAGCACGTGAAGTTTGGTCTGCTGTTCCCGGCTCATTTATGGGTCACGCACCAGGGTCAACACCACTACTTCTCCAAGCCTGAAGAAGCGATGGACTTTGCGAGGGATCAGGGGCTGGTCCCGAAAAGAGGCCACACGGACGTGAATTAGGGCCCGAGGACTACCGTAGGAAGGTACGCCGAATGGGCCTGGACTGCTGGTCAACGGTTTGCTGGGTCAAAGATGCCAAGCGGAACATTTGGGACTCTTTCCTTTGTTCATGGACATTGGTTTGGGTTTTTGTTTTTTTTTGGTTTGTTTTTTCTCTTATGTTTTTGTTTTTTCCTCTTTTTTCTGTTTTTTCCTTTTTGGGCGGATTTGTACTTTTTGTGCAGCTCGTGGAGGACACTGGAGCCGGCACGGTAATGAAGGGGGGCCGGTCAGCAAGGGGGGCCAAGGACGTGGGTTGGGGTATTTTTTTTTTGTTTTGTTGATGTCCATGCCTTCCTGTGCCAGTGAGTTTGCTCCAGTGGGTTGGAGAGGGGGATGGGGCGCCGGGGAGTGGGGAGGAGGACGGGGAAACAATGGGAATGAGACAGGAAGGCGCCGGAGTGTTGAGTCACCGGGCTAGCAGATTGGCTAATCAAGAAAGTCAGGTGGGGGGGAGATTACAGCCAGTGGATGGCAGGGATGGGGATATCGGGGGATGTTGTTAGCGGGGGGGGGGGTGTTGTTCTGCTGACGTGGGAGGGACTTGAAATAGGCACTGGAAAGGAGGTCGAGGGTGGAGGCAGCCAACGGGCGGGCCAGGAATGGCGCGACGCACGGGCCGGGGCCGGTCCGAGAAAGGCTATGGCTGACCAGCGTGGGGGGTGGGGGGGTTGTGCCCCCCGACCAGGCTGATCACCTGGAACGTCAAGAGACTGGATGGGCCGGTTAAGAGGGCGCGGGTATTTGCGCACTTGCGGGCTCTGCCACATCTGAAAGTGTCGGACCAGACCAGGCTAAGGAAGGGCTGGATTAGCCAAGGCTTCCACTCGGACTTGGACTCGAAGTTCAGGGGGGTGTCAATTATGATCAACAAGCGGGTGCAATTTGAGGCAGAGGGCATATCTGCAGACGGGGGGGCAGATACCTGATGGTATGGGGCAGACTGGAGGGGAGAAGAGTGGTGCTGGTGAATATATATGCCCCGAACTGGGATGACGTGGACTTCATTAAAAGAGTGCTGGGGAAGATCCCGGACCTGGATTCTCGTAGGCTAATAATGGGGGGGGGACTTTAACATGGTCCTTGACCCGACTTTGGATCGGTCGTGTCCCAGAACGGGT
This sequence comes from Scyliorhinus canicula, assembly GCF_902713615.1. Taxonomy (NCBI): domain Eukaryota; kingdom Metazoa; phylum Chordata; class Chondrichthyes; order Carcharhiniformes; family Scyliorhinidae; genus Scyliorhinus; species Scyliorhinus canicula. The sequence goes on from NC_052155.1 coordinate 29,397,261, forward strand.
AGACTCCCAGCAAGCAAGGGAGCTGAAAGGGTTTATAGAGCAAATGGGGGCAGTGGACCCCTGGAGAGCCAGACAGCCGACAGGAAGGGGCTACTCATTTTACTCGCATGGGTCAGATAGATGAAGAGCACACGGAGTCCCCGGGGGAGGTTTTACTCAGGGAGAGGCAGAGACTACAGGCAGAACTGGAGGCACTATCCACGAGTAGGGCCGTGGAACAGCTTAGGAAGGCGAGGGGCGTGGTGTATGAGCATGGGGTAAAGGCTAGCAGACTGTTAGCGCAGCAACTTAGGAAGAGGGAGGCGGCCAGGGAAATAAGTAGAGTGATGGATGGGGAGGGGCGCAAAGTGGAGGACCCAGCAGGATTGAATAAGGTATTCCGGGACTTCTATCGCAAGCTGTATACTTCAGAGCCGCCGGAAGAACCGGAGGAGATGAAAAGGTTTCTGGACGGGTTAACATTCCCAACAGTTGGTGGGGGGCGAGTGGATGGGCTGGGGGCCCCGAGAGTGAAGGAGGTATTGGGGGGCCTAAAGGCCATGCAGTCGGGGAAAGCCCTGGTGCTGGATGGATACCCAGTAGAGTTCTATAGGACGTTTTCTGAGCTGGTGGGCCCGGTCTTGGCGAGGGTTTTCAACGAGGCAAGGGACAGAGGGACCCTGCCGCCGACAACGTTGCAAGCCACTATATCACTGATATTGAAGCGGGGTAAAGACCCGGAGGCGTGCGGGTCTTTCAGGCGAATCTCCCTGATTAATGTTGACGCCAAGCTCCTGGCAAAGGTACTGGCGGTTAGAATGGAGGACTGCGTACCGGAGGTGATTGGGGAGGACCAAACTGGGTTTGTGAAATGTAGGCAGCTGGCAGCCAACCTGAGAAGATTACTTAATGTGATAATGATGCCCCCAGCGGGCAGGGAGGTGGAGGTAGTGGTGGCGATGGACGCCGAGAAGGCCTTTGACCGGGTGGAGTGGGAATATCTATCAGAGGTGCTCGGGTGGTTTGGGTTCGGGGAGGGACTGGTGGATTGGATCAAATTATTATATCAGGCCCCGAAGGCCAGCGTCAGGACTAACAGAGAAATGTCGGAGTACTTTAGGTTGTACCGAGGGACAAGACAGGGCTGCCCGCTCTCCCCGCTGCTGTATGCGCTGGCCACAGAGCCGCTGGTGATTGCGCTGAGAGCCACAGAGGGATGGAAGGGGATGGTGAGGGGCGGGGTAGAACATAGGGTCTCTCTTTACGCAGACGACCTGCTCCTGTACGTATCAGACCCAGTGGCCGGGATGGGAAGTATACTGGGAATGTTGAGGAAGTTCGGCCAGTTTTCAGTATACAAATTAAATACGGCCAAGAGTGAAATGTTTGTGGTACAGGTACGGGGCCAGGAGAACAGATTGAGAGGGCTACCGTTTAGGCTGGTTGAGGAAAATTTCCGGTATTTGGGAATCCAGGTGGCACGAGACTGGGGCAGGCTGCACAAGTTAAATTTGGCCAGGGTGGTGGAGCAAATGAAGGGAGAGTTTTGGAGATGGGATGCACTCCCGCTGTCGCTGGCAGGGAGGGTGCAGACTGTAAAGATGACAATCCTCCCTAGATTTCTGTTTGTTTTTCAGTGCCTCCCGATCTTTGTCCCACAGTCCTTCTTCAAAAGAGTTAACAGGATGATCATGAGCTTTGTCTGGGCGGGAAAATCCCCGCGGGTGAAGAAGGCGATGCTGGAGAGGAACCGCAGTGAGGGAGGGCTGGCTTTGACGAGTCTGATTAATTATTACTGGGCGGTCAACATCGCTATGATAAGGAAGTGAATGGTGGGTACGGGGTCTATCTGGGAGCGGGTGGAGGCGGCTTCATGCAGGGGCTCCAGCTTGGCAGCCCTGGTCACGGCTCCTCTACCGCTGCCGCCGGCCAGGTACTCCACCAGTCTGGTAGTTGTGGCGACCCTGCGGATATGGGGCCAGTGGAGGAGGCATGTAGGGGAGATGGGGGCGTCTGTCTGGGCGCCAATCTGCGACAACCATCGGTTTGCCCCTGGAAGTATGGATGGGGGGTTTAGAGCATGGCGGCGGGCGGGGGTGGGAAGGGTGGGCGATATGTTCCTGGAAGGGAGCTTTGCAAGTTTGAGGAGCTTGTAGGAGAAATTTGGGCTGGTAAGGGGAAATGATTTTAGGTACCTACAGTTGCGGGACTTTGTTCGTAGACAGGTCCCATCTTTCCCACGCCTCCCGCCAATGGGGATCCAAGACAGAATAGTCTATAGGAGGGAAGAAGGGGAGGGTAGAGTCTCTGATATTTATAAGGTGCTCATGAGGGAGGGAGGGTCCCAGACGGAGGAACTGAAACTTAAATGGGAGGAGGAGCTAGGCGGGGAAATGGAGGACGGGCTGTGGGCAGAGGCCCTGAGTAGGGTAAATTCAACCGCGACATGTGCCAGGCTCGGGCTGATTCAATTTAAGGTCGTTCACCGGGCCCACATGGCGGTGGCTCGGATGAGCAAATTCTTTGGGATAGAGGACAAATGCACTAGGTGCGCGGGAGGACCAGCGAACCACGTACACATGTTTTGGGCATGCCCTAAGCTTAGGGGGCACTGGGAGGGATTTGCGGGCGTCATGTCCCGGGTGCTAAAAACAAGGGTGGCGATGGGTCCAGGGGTGGCAATTTTTGGGGTTTCGGAAGACCCGGGAGTCCTGGGGGAGAAAGAGGCCGATGTTTTGGCCTTTGCTTTCCTGATAGCCCGTGACGAATACTATTGTCGTGGAGGGACTCAAAGCCCCCGAAGACTGAGTTTAGGCTTGCGGACATGTCGAGTTTCCTGGGTATGGAAAAAATTAGGTTCACCTTGAGGGGATCTGTACAGGGGTTTGCCCGGAGGTGGCAACCATTTATTGACTTCTTTGCGGGAGAGTGAGCGTCAGCAGCGGGTGAGGGAGGGGGGGGGGGGGGGGGGGGGAGGGGGTTGGGTAGAGTAGAGTAGAAGGGATAAAATGGCGGGTAGTACCGGTGGGAGAGGAGTGGGCTTGTGCAGTATGTTACGATTGAAGTATTGAATGTACGTGGCTGTTTGCACATTTTTGCCTTTTTTGCTTTCTTTCTGTTGATGTCTGTAACTGTTTCCAAAGCCAAAAACTACCTCAATCAAATTGTTTATTAAAAAAAATAAAATAAATATTATAGATGTGGGAGTGGGGTGAATTTTCCAGTGTGTTCTCCCAATCTCCCCCCCATAAATTTGGTGGAGGGCCAACAAATAAAGGGGAGAAATGCTGTTGATGACTGTTTCTCTCAGTTTTATGCTGGATCTTCACAAAGGGCTTAACATCAGTTTTGCACGTTAGAAAGGACACCTTTGCCTGCATTTTTGTTCACATATTTGGTGCTCAGAGTTCGGGAAAGTCCCTGTTCCATGAACCTGACTTCTCCGAATGTCTGCCCAAACATCTGGGGCGGGATTCTCCTAGCCTCTGCTCCGACATCACGCTCGGCATGGGGGCGGAGACTGGGCGTCAAACCCAAACCCAATGTCGCTCCTGCAATTCTCCGGTCTGCGGAGAACAGCCGCCAACTGGACGCACACGGTCGACGCAGCGCCAGTCAGGGCCCCCGCGGCGGTTGAAATGGGTGCCCCTATCTCTCAGGAACTGATCTGGTTGATGTGTTTATTCCCCACTGCTGACAAAATGTCCAAGTGTGGGCGGGACCGGCGAGAAACGCCCCAAGACCCAAGGAAATCACTAAGTGTGGGTGAATACAGATCTGGATCTCACCCAAATATGCGACGGGAAACACCCCACCAAACTCCTCCAAAATGACAATCGGGAGAATCGCCGCATTTCAGAGCTTAACTAGTGGCTGGAGTCACTCTGGCGGATCCGTGAAGATGAGAGGTAGACGGTTAACACATTCAGAGAGGTGGGCACACCACAGCTTAAGAGCTTGAAGGCAGAGAGGTAATGGAAGACCTCCAGACAGTCCAAGAGAACCAGGCAGGTGGAGGTAATACCTTGGGGCCCTGTTCATTAATCAGTTTTCCATTTTGGAAGCTAGTGAGGGCTTTAGTTCCTCGGAAGAGTGCAGTCAGAGCCAGATTTGTGACACCACATGTGGCTCAGCTGTGCAAGAGACAAGGAAGACGGAGGGAAGAGATAGATGATTCATTAATTAGGGAAACAGTCAGTCATTTCTGTGGCTGCAGACCTGACTCCAGAATGGTGTGTTACTTCCCTGGTGCCAGATCAAGGATGTCAGAGAGTGACTGAAGGGCATGCTCCTGGGACAAGGTAAACAGCGAAAGGCCATGGTCCACATTGGTACTGGTGACTTAGGGAGAAAGGGGGATGAGGTCCTGCAACCTGAATTTAGGAAGCTAGGTGGAAAATTAGCTAACAAGACTTTAAACATAGTAATCTGCAGATTACTTCCAGTGCCACATGCAAATGAATACAGAAACAGGAGGAAAAGGCCGATGAGTATGTGGTAGGAAGGAATGTGCAGGAGGGAGGGCTTTAGATTCCTGGGAGCTGGGACAGGCTCTGTACAAGTTAGAGAGGTCACACCTGAGCAGAGCTGGGACTGAGATCCTTGCGGGGTGTTCTGCTAATGCTGCCGAGAGGGCTTTAAACTAACACGAAAGGGGTGAAGGATCAAGAGAGAATATTAGAGAGGAATACAAGCATTCACAAAACACTAGTAGAAGCCAGTAGCTCTTGGGCAGTCCCTCAGCATCAAGGATGAGTTACTTCCACTCCAGGGAGATGGGTTCTGAATAGTCTAATCCTGGATCTGCAAACTGTGCCACAGGTGTGGCAGGTGGCATCTGATGATGTGGGTGAGTGGGATGCTCTGGATTCTACGCTCCCCTTCCGCTGCTTATGTGTGCTCCACCCTGAGACGCTCGAGGTGATTAGTGCCTTCACGGATGCTTTTCCTCCAGCTTGTGCATTCTAAGGCAAGCGATGCCTACAGTGTCGATGGGGATGTTGCATTCATTTAGGGCAGCTTTCATAGTGCTCTTATAATGTCTCCTCTACCCTCCTCGTGATTGCTTGCCATTGCGGAGTTCGGAGTACAGCATTTGTTTTTGGAATCGTGTGTTTCTCATCCTCTCATGAGGGATCACATTGGTGGCGGTACACAGGAGTGAACGGATGGAGTGGAGCGCATTGGGAAGGACTTCCTGCCAGCGGGTGACAGGGAGACTTCTAGACCATAGGGCAAGAAGGACGGCCTTCCAGACCGTCACGTTCTCCATCTCCACCTGTCCGTTTCCCCGGGGGTTGTAGCTGGTAGTCCTCCTTGCTAAGCAGGAACTGACGCAACTCATCACTCATGAAAGAGGAACCCCAATCATTATGGATATAGGTGGGGAAACCAAACAAGGTGAATAGGCCGTGCAGGGCCTTGATAACTGTGGCAGAGGTCATGTCAGGCTATGGTATGGCGATAGGGAAATGTGAGTACTCATCAATGATGTTGAGGAAGTACACGTTATGGTCAGTGGAGGGGAGAGGCTCTTTGAAATCGACCCTGAGGCGCTCAAAGGGGCAGGAGACCTTTACCAGGTATGCTCTGTCTGGCCGATAGAAGTGTGGTTTGCACTCCGCGCAGACCTGGCAGTCCCTGGTTATGGTCCTGACCTCCTCGGTGTAGTGCATTGCAATGTTGGAGAAAGAGGATGTTCCAGATGGTTAAATAGCAAAATCAATTTGGCTAGAGCTAACAAAAAGGGCACAGTTGCATTGCTCAGTGTAGTCAATAGACCGTCAACTCATGGAAGGTTTGCAGCAGAACAAATCTGCAGGGAAATTACAGAGAAATACAAGCATTATAGAGTAGTTATAATGCAGGACTTTAATTACCCAAATGTAGGCAGGGCTGTGGTATATTAAAGGGCAGGGATAGGGCAAATGTTCCTAGATTGCATTCAGGAAACCATTCTGTAACAGTATTTCTCCTGTCCAACAAGAAAGGATGCACTGCTGGACCTTGTCTTTTGAAATGAAGTGCGCCAAGCTGATCAAGCATCAGTCAGGGAACAAACAGGGGACAGTGATCATTGCAAGGTTTAGAATAATTGTGGGAAAGGACAATTGGAAATCCAGAGTAATTAACTGGGGAGAGCAGACTTCAATGGGGCAAGAACGGAGTTCGGCCAGAGAGACCAAAATAAAAGATTGGCAGCAAAAAACTGTAACTGAAAAATGGAGCTTCAAAAAAGAAATGTTTCCGTCACAGTCAAGGTATATTCTCTCAATAGATAAGGGTAGGGCAAACAAATCCAGGGCTCCCTAGATGAACAAGGGTACAGATATTATGGTAAAGAAGAAAAAGTGTGTGTATGACAGGAGTCTGGTAGAAAATACAACTGATAGTCAAAAGGAAGATTGAGGGGGAGGTGAAAAAGCATATTAGAGAAGTGAAGTTATGAGAAAAGACTGGCGGCTAACATAAAGGGAAATCCCAAAGTCTTCTATTGGCAGATGAATTGTAATAGGGTGGTTAAAGATGTCGTGCTGATTAGGAACCTAAAAGGGAATTTACACATGGAAGTATGGAGCCTGTCTAAGGTTTTAAATTAATACTTTGCACCCATCTTTACCAAGGAGGTAGATTATATCGAGGTGTCATGACAGAGGATGAAACTTTGTGACACGAGGTGCTTAAAATTGATAAGGTGGAAGTGTCGGTGCTTAAAGTTGACAAGAGACTGGGACCAAATGAAATGCACCCAAGGATATTGAAGGAAGTGGGAGCGGAAATTACACGGGGGATGGCCAATCTTCCAGTCTTCTCTAGACTCAGGGCTGGCGCCAGAGGACTGGGGAATTGCAGACATATCAATAAGAGTTATAAGGATAAGCCCATCAATTACAGGCCAGCTAGTTTAATGTCAGCGGTGGGGAAGCTTCCAGAAACAATTTTTCAGGATAGAATTAGTAGTCACATGGAAAAACGTGGATTGGCTACGAATAGCCAGCATGCATTTCCAAAGGTGGAAATTGTATTTACATCACTTCTTGGAGTTCTCTGAAGAAGTAACAGAAAATGCCAATGAGAGCAATGCTGTTGATGTGGTGTACATGGATTTTTAAAAGGCATTCAATACAGTGCCACTAAACAGACTTGTGAGAAAAGCTATAGCTGATGGAATAAAAGGGACATGTGGATGCTAAATTGTCTGAATAATAAGAAGCAGAGAGCAATGGGCAATTATATTTTTTAAGGCTGGGCGAAGGTTTGTAATGGAGTTTCCCAGGGGTTGACTTTGGGACCCTTGCTTTTCCCGACATATATTAATGATCTTGATCTTGGTGTGAAGGGGGCAATTTCAAAGATTGTGGAGGGAACAAAATTGGAAACATTTTAATCTGTGAGGAGAACAGTATAAAAGTTCACAAGGACATTGACAAGTTAATGGAGAGGGTGTATAGGTGGCAGATGAACTTCAATGCAGAGAAGTGTGATTTGATGCATTTTGGTAGAGTTAATGGAAATAATACAACATGGTTTGCCTAAAAGCGATTAGTACTAATATTCCTGACTTGGAGTAAAACTAGCTAGATGGGCCATTTGGCCTCCTTCTGCACTCTCAATTCTATGATTCTATGATTCTAGATGCTTACTTGGACAGTCAACCTTGCACCAATGAACGGTCACACCCTAAGGCCCAAATCAACAGCATAACTTGTCTGTCGCGCCTTGTACTCCTCAAAGGGCAACACAGCAGCATAGTGGTTAGCACAGTTGCTTCACAGCGCCAGGGTCCCAGGTTCGATTCCCGGCTTGGGCCACTGTCTGTGCGGAGTCTGCACGTCCTCCCCCTGTGTGCGTGTGTTTTGTCCGGGTCCTCCAGTTTCCTCCCACAGTCCAAAGATGTGCAGGTTAGGTGGATTGGCTATGCTGAATTGCCCTTAGTGTCCTTAACCCTAACCCTAACCTGAGGGGGTGAATGTGGTAGTCGCCACTAACTGTATTCGATGTAATAAAGCCTCGATTATTCACTACTCTCGTCTTTGTAGTAATTGATAGAGTATCAATTTATTGAGCAAAGATGTGTAGCCTCCTCTACCTGCTACCAGAATGGGTGCAGCACCGGCGAGCACACACATTTATACACCACCTACTGGGCGGAGCCAGCAGGCATGCATTTACCCATGTACCTCTAGTACATGAGTCTTACCGTACTACATCTAATACAGTTAGTGGTGACTACCACATTCACCCCCGAGGGTTAGGCTTAGGGTTAGGGTTAGGGGCACACATCACCAAAAATCTACCTTGGTCCACCCACGTCGACGCTACCACCAAGAAAGCACAACAGCACCCATACTTCCTCAGGAAACTAAGGAAATTCGGCATGTCCACATTAAATCTTACCAGCTTTTACAGATGCACCATAGAAAGCATGATATCTGACTGTATCACATGATATCTGACTGGTATGGCAACTGATCGGCCCAAGACTGGATGAAATTTCAGAGTGTCGTGAACACAGCCCAGTCCATCACATGAAGTTGCCTCCCATCCATTGACTCCATCTATACCTCCCGCTGCCGGGGGAAAGCGGGCAGCATAATCAAAGACCCCCCCCACCCGGCTTACTCACTATTCCAACTTCTTCCATCGGGCAGGAGATACAAAAGTCTGAGAACACGCGTGAACAGACTCAAAAACAGCTTCTTCCCGGCTGTTATCAGACACCTAAATGGCCCTCTTATGGACTGACCTGATTAACACTACACCCTGTATGCTTCATCCAATGCTGGTGTCTATGTATTTACATTGTGTACCTTGTGTTGCTCTATTGTGTATTTTCTTTTTATTTTATTTTATTTTCATGTACTTAATGACCTGTTGAGCTGCTCACAGAAAAATACTTTTCACTGTACCTTGGTACACGTGGCAATAAACAAATCCAATCCAACCCAATCCAATCCAAGTTTAAAGGAAAGCAATTATTAATAAAAGTAATTTTATAAATATAATACTTTGAAACCAGTTAAAATTTTCATCTGATCAATGACATTTTGTGGAATCACAACCTCAACTTTCACTTAAACACAGCAGTCAATAAAATATATTTTTCCTCATAAACACAATGGTTCTGTTTATTTGTAAAGGGGAGGTGAGGGAGAAGGGGAGGGAAGAGGAGGAAAATGGAGAGAGGAAGGAAGGGGAGAGAGGGAGGGAGTGAGATGAGGAGGGAGAGAGGGTTTAGACATATCAATTATTCATTTTACAAGCTCAAAGTATGGAAGCAGCAACTACTGAAGTGCAGTATCCTGGCACACATCTCTCCTGACATCATTTCAGGATGTCTTTTGCCTGTACACTCTTAGGGTAGGTAATTGATTTGCTTCCTCACCAGGTGGAGATTATGTTTGACACTTCTCATGATCCCTGCACCTATGTCGAAGCCTCCAAAGACGTTCGAGGATTTTAACAAGTCAAGCTATAAGTGTGATTCCCCAGTGGAGGTGAAGATTTTGAATCTGCACTGGGTTGTGCAATACCTGTTAGAGAGATAGTTCACATTAGCTAACAGGAGGCTTGTGTCCGTCAACTAAGACATTAAACTTTGTGAAAGCATTAGAAATAATCACTAAGGATGAATAGTTGAAAATACATTGCAAAATCCAAATGTCCTTTCGCTCTGAATCAGCTAAAAAGACAGCTGAGCTAACATTAGTGTCAAAAGTACCAGTATTGAGGCCATAATCATCCAAAACCAATTCCGCTGGCCCGCCATATGCTTTGGATGTCAGAGACCAACTGCCAAAGCAAAACTTCTTCACCCAGCTCAAGGAAGGGACCTGAAGAAGAGGAGGTCAAAGGAAGCTCTTCAAAGACACCTTATCTCATGAAATGGAATATAGACGTCAATGTCTGGTGGTCTCTTGCTCAGAAGAGACCTACTTGGAGGAACCGCCTGATTGAAGGGTCACAATTCTTCGAGGACAACCAACGGCAAGAGGAGACCCGTAAAAGGAGCCTGAGAAAGGAATACCCGCAACCTAGAGTCCAAGCATCGATACCACCTTTTGGAAACTCCTGCCAAGTGAGTGATTGAAGATGCAGCTCCAAGATCAGGTTCATCAGCCATGCAAGGATGGACAGAATTCTTGACCAGTAACTTTGAGTATCTTAGGTGGACGATCATACTTGTTAGCGAGTGATTGCCGAAGATTACATACACTCAAAACCATTACAGATCCTTTAATGGAATAACATCCTCATGCCAAACCAAAACTTTAAAAAAATCCTTCTTTCACATCCTGTGACTCCATACTCATTTTATAGAGTAAAGTACCTTTTTAATGAAATGAACAGCCTCAGGCTCACCAAAGTTTGAAAAAATTAAAATATATATTCATTTCACTTTATTTACATTTTAAATATATTTAGAAACGCTAAACACTAATAATGTAAAAATTAACCGACCAAAAAAACATTTCCCAATGTCTCCAGGGGCTGGTTTAGCACAGGGCTAAAGAGCTGGCTTTTAAAGCAGACCAAGCAGGCCAAGCAGCGCAGGTTCAATTCCCGTACCAGCCTCCCCAAACAGGTGCCGGAATGTGGTGGCCAGGGGCTTTTCACAGTAACTTCATTTGAAGTCTACTTATGACAATAGCAATTTTCATTTCATTTCATTTCCTGCCTCTGCTAAATGGCCCTGGACCAAGACAAAAAAGCGCAAATAAAAGAGAGCAAAAACTCACCTAACATCGGGGCAAGTTGACCAAGTTAGTGCTGTCCCCGAAATTTTAACACAGCAGGTTCAGCACAGAGCATGAAGACAAGTAGGTTAAAAAAACAGACAGGGAGTTTAAGCCGGGTGTGCTTCCAGCGCGCATGTCCGTGCGTCCGCATTGCTGACTCATCGTGCTGCGCATGAGCCATGGACAAGGATCCAGGATCAGACAGGACGTTCCGGGCCATTGAGACAGAGATTAGGTGCAGCCTCTGGGAAAATAGAGGAGGAAGGATAATGCGGAAACTAGTAGGTGCCCTGCCTCGTGAACTATGCACCATTTGGAACCAAATATATCCGTTCAATGTAATCCTATATGCAGACAACATTGGAATTGAAGCACTGTTCTGTGTACCTGATTTTCAGTATATTTCAAATATCCTGTAAAATAGTGGCCTGGCAGAGTGTTGCTTTGCTGGGTCCTCTGAGGTAATTCTCTCCCTGTTGGATGAATAAATGATCGTGCTGTGCCTATGATCAGTTTGTGCAAACCTCATCAGATCAGTGGGAAGAACATGGAGAGACAATATAAAACAAAGGGTAAAATTTGTAAGGAGTTTCAGGAACAGAGGGACCTGGGTGTATGTAGCATAGATCATTGAATGTTGCAGAACAGGAGGAGCGAGCAGTTAATAGAGGCATAGAGTACACGAGGAAGGAGGTCATTCTCAACTTATACAAGAGACTATTTAGACCTTGCTGTAATATTGTATACAGTTACGGGCGTCACATTAGAGGAAGGACATTAACTTATTGGAGAGAGTGCAGCAGAGGTTCATAAGAACGGTTCCAGGGATGAGTAACTTAAGTTATGAGGATAGATTGGAGAGGTTGGGACTGTTCTCCTTCATGAGAAGAAGGCTGAGAAGAGATTTGATAGAGATATTCAAAATCAAGAGGGGGCTGGACAGAGTAGATGGGAAGATACTGCTCCCGCTTGTAAAAGGGTCAAGAAGAAGAGGGCACAGATTTAAAGTGATTTGAAAACAAAAAGCAAATGTAATGTGAGAAAAACCTTTTTCACAAAGCGAATGGTTCAGGTGTGAAATGCACTGCCTGGAAGTGTGGTGCAGGCAGGTTCAATTGAGGCATTCAAGAGGGCATTAGACATTTATTTGAATAGAAACAATGTGCAGGAGTACGGGGAAAAGGCAGGAGAATTGGGGCAGCAGGTTAGCATGGTGGTTAGCATAAATGCTTCACAGCTCCAGGGTCCCAGGTTCGATTCCCAGCTGGGTCACTGTCTGTGTGGAGTCTGCACGTCCTCCCCCTGTTTGCGTGGGTTTCCTCCGGGTGCTCCGGTTTCCTCCCACAGTCCAAAAGATGTGCAGGTTAGGTGGATTGGCCATGCTAAATTGCCCGTAGTGTCCTAATAAAAGTGAGGTTAAGGGGGGGTTGTTGGGTTACGGGTATAGGGTGGATACGTGGGTTTGAGTAGGGTGATCATGGCTCGGCACAACATTGAGGGCCGAAGGGCCTGTTCTGTGCTGTACTGTTCTATGTTCTAATAGGACTGAACCAAAATGCTCATTTGGAGAACCGATGTGGATATGATGGGCCAAATGGTCTCCTTCTGCAGCATCTTTGATTCTGAGAGTTAAGGAGTGGAGCTTGGCACCTAGAAGTGTTATACCACTCCCCTTACTCACCTCTGGCGACCAGATTTCTCTTGGTGAGGTCTCTCCTAGATTGGAGGAAATGTTATTCTGCTGCTGACTTCCTCCACCATTTCCATCCATGCCTGATTGTTGGGAGAAGCCTTACTCTTCCTCTTGTCCCGGGTAGAGGTCCCCTGGCTTCTGCCCCTCAGACCTCCAGCAATCCCCCAATGTAAGAGTGAGAGACCCGGAGAGCAGCCTTCCGAAGTCACCTCTCTATTCCTGTCATTTACAGCAGCCCCAGAAATCCATGCCTGCTTGAGACTTGCTGGCCCCTAATCGAGGCTCAAATCCTTCAACAGATCTGCTCTGTGATCCCACCCACTCTCCCTTAGTGATATGAGAGAGCACGGAAATGGGATGTTAATTCCACGGCCCTCAGTTAAAGAACTGAAACAAGGCCTGCTGGAGATTCCAAAAGGTTCCTGATCCACTGACCAGGGAATACATTTTGAAAATTTCACCCCCAAAATCACAAGGGTTGATTTCACTTAATCATTCCACCCAACACCAAACGGCCAATAGCTCAATCAACATGCTCTGGAGGAGGGATTAAAATCGTTCACATCCCAGCCCATGGCCATACTGTTCTCACCTGGTGACGTTTTATCTTTTGCCAGCAGTTAAGGTAACCAAGATTCCTGTTGAGGGCACACAACTGAGTTTGATCTTCTCTATTGATGGATTAACAGAATCTGGGCTGTTTTAGCAAATGTACAGTGTGTGTTACTAACTTTCCCATAAAATGTCAATGCACCGGCAGACACAGAGTGCATTTTACAGATCCTTCACACCATGACCACAACATGCTGCATTAGTCTTAATAATTTCTTGCACTTCAGAGCCTGGGTGTTAAACAAATCCATGGGGAAATATCGCACAGCTCCATCCACTCACAGTTATTGAAGGTTACGAGTACAATAGGCTTTGGTGGTTTCAATTGAGCAGCCAGCGGAAAAATCGTCCACAGGGGAATAAAAAGGTCTTAAGTTCAACACATGACCTTAGAATCTTATCTCCTAAAGGGGTCCCCTGCTGCACTTAGTAAAGTGAAAGGTCATTGATCAATGTGGTTGATTGTTTATGTCCAACAGAGAAATGGTGCCAATATCATGAACTTGAAGTTTTGGACAAAGAATTATCACAGTAAACAAGGGCTTAAAGTACAGAATACCATTTCAATTCCTCATTCCTTCAAACATTCCATTTATGACAACATGAAAGGAACAATTCTGTCTCCTTTCACCACGATTCCATTCGGGTCTCAAATTATTTTTGAACATTTAACAGCACGTCGATCGTGTCTTGACCTACACAAGAATGCGACTTCAATTGAGAAAGCGCACACAAGATGCATTTTGACATTTTCTCTGGGGATGATAGCCTCCCACTTGAAGGGTGTCAGAGGATTGCACGTGTTCATCTCCAGAAATGAACATAACCAGTTTCTCAATCGAAGGTGTGCATTAACTTGTATACGTCACCCACCACAGGCCTGACTTCATTAGTTTTGATACAGCAATGATACAATATGTGCCACCTGACATGACCAATGGACCGATGAAAAATTCACCTTTATATCCCATTTCACCCGAGAGAAGAGAATGTCATTTTCTCATTTCAACTTTCTTTTCTCATTCAATGCCCTTTGAATTCCCCGACTTTCTAATCAAGTCTGAAACATTAGCAGTGACAGTGACTTTTGCAGTGATGATCATTTCAAACTGCATAAGGCAACGTTTTATATTGGGCATAGGCCATACAAATCAAAGCTGGTTAAAGGTACATAGCCAAACTGATAGTGTCGCTACTTGTGGGTAGTGATAGGATGGACAAGAGGGCTAAGAAACTAAAGGTATATTAAAGTCTTAATGACTAATACCTTTCCCTTTATAGCTCGCATCTGTATTTTGATTATTCACAACGGTGAGTTCTCAGTCCCTCAAAGAAACAAGAGTTTCTTCACTCTTTCTGAAGTCTAGTTTGGTCTTTGACAAACATCGGAAAACCTTACTGTAAATCAGTTTAAATATTGAATCTACTGTATGCCACATTCTCCCATCTTCAAAAAGTGTTTACGCAGCACAATATTAGACTTGTTTCAAATTTATTGAATAGAACTGAGGAAATACCAGTATACATTTAAAGTAGATGTTCTATGAATCAGTTCCATTAACAAAGATAAGTGGTTACAATATATATGTTAAGCTATTCTTTTGTAGTTAACATTTATGAACATTATGAATGAGCAAGGTCCTATACATTCATCAAAATTTTCATGAAGGTTCTTGCTGACATCGAGGCATTGACTGAAATCTGGCTTTTGGGTTGTGACGCCATGCCCCTTATCGTAGCTTCCTCATCTTGCTTTCCATTCCCAAACTGCTGCAGTGGCACTGTGGTCCTAATTAGCAAGCCGCATCTTGACCTTCTGCCCACTCCTCTGGCACATTCCCCTCTGAGCATTTCACATTGTTCCACCCCTCTCACCTCTCCTTTAAAATTCTTTTTGTTGAATGCCACAGATAGTTCACCCCAATGTAGTTTTCCTTATTTCTTCCTCCACCTCAGTTCATTTTGCTCTCCGGTGATCGGTCTGTCCACTCAAAGTGGCTCCCGCCATGCAAGGCATTAGAAATGGGAAACATGTTTATTGTGCATTGGTATAATATCAGTGCTTCCTCTTAGCTTGGATGCTCTTGTGAGGTTATTGAACTTCTTCTGGCACTGCGCTCTTGTGGAGGAATGTTGGAGGTGGCATTGACTGCTAATGCCACCTAGGTTCACTGTTCCAGCACTAATTCTTTCATTTTCATCCCTCTGTCCCAAATAAAAATCCCTCCTATCCCTAAATTGGGATCTTATTTCCTTCCGAGCAGCTTCAGACTACTTCCAGCTTCTTGCTCCCAGCTCTCCAATAAGGGTCCTGCTCCATTCACATGTTGTAGATAGTTATCTGTTATACAGTGTTCAACCTTTGAGTCCCTCCTCCCCAGTCACCTCTTCTAGTGGTGCTGGAAGTCCTTCACAAAATTCTTTGGGGTCATTCCAGAGCGGAGAACACACTTCCAATGGAAACTTTGATATTTTAACAATCGATCCCATTGTAAAGAAAAGCTCAAAAGGCTTACATTTATATCACAGCTTTTACAATCTCAGGAGTCCCGAAGAATTTTAACACCAAACTAAGTACAGTTTACAGTGTGGTCACTGTTGTAATGCAGGAGACATAACAGCTAATCTGTGCTCATCAAAAGACCCACAAACGGCAAATTGATAATAAACTGTCCATTTAATGTTGGTTGTTGAATAAATATTGGCCAAGGTCATACGGGGAACCTCCTTTCTCTTCTTTGAATATTGTCAGGGACCTTTTATCAGGGCACACTGCTTCATTCAACGGTTTACAGCTCTGACAGTGCAGCACTCCCTCAGACCTGTACTGGAAGTGAGAGTTCAGATTATCTGCTCAATGTCTTCAGACTTAAACCCACAATCTTCTAATTCAGAAGAGTGTTACCGACTGAACGGTAGCTCAAGCCACGACTGTGACTTGTCACGGAGTAAAGGGGATTGCGACCAAACAAAAACAAGGAAAAACACACTCTTTTTGTCCTTGGTAAAGCATAAAGCAAAGGATTTTTTGGGTGGCGGTTTCTGAGTTGCGGACGTGCACAGACGAATTCCATAACTTGTTAGCAAAATAAAGTACATAGTTTTCACAATAACGTCATTGCAATGTTAATGTCAACCTACTTGTGATAATAAAGATTATTATTATTGGATGAAATTGGAGGTAAATGGCAGGTGTTGGCAGTTAGATGGCAGTTAGATAAAGGATGGTGCCATACATCACAGAATGATGAGGAGAACAGCTTATTCAAGTCACAGAAATAGTAATTTGGAATAATTTAAGGTTTCTGGGGGATGAATCTTTCATGAACATTAGCATCTAATCACAAGGAAAGTTTGAAAGATGTTTTTCCTGAAAATTATGATTCAAAATAACGCATTCTCTTTCTTCATAACAAGGTACAGAATTGACATCAAATCATCCATTACACATACAACCTGCCTCTCAATTAGCAAGGTACTAGTACTATTTGCATGCCAGAAAGATTCTTCCCTGTGGTCTTATCATTACACGGAAATTGGCTGATTCTGTCACTCTTTCCGCTCATCTTAATGAGTTAGTTTCCCTTCTTCCTGAAGATATTTTAGGAACAGCAATATTTCAGTTTGCTGACAGTACTCATTCATCATGTGGGCACCAAACTATCACATAGAATTTCAGCCAGAACATATCTGTACACCAGAAAGCTTGATATCAACACTCCAGGCTCACCAAGTCCATCCAGATGAGATGCTGAACTAATTAAACAACAGGCGGGTAGTCTTGTGGCACAGTGGATAGTGCCCTGCCTCTGAGCAAGAAGCTCCTGGTTCAAGACCCACCCAAGGTCTTAATGGCCACGAGTTCTGCTGCTGTTCATAATGCGGCCAAAGAGGTTGAGTGTGTCGATATGCAAACCTTTCCAAACGCGTCAATGGCTGGCAGTCAGTGTGGGAGAAGCTCCTGTCAGCTGTGCTTCATGTGGAATGGTGCCCCCCCCCCCCCCCCCCCCCCAAGCTGTAGCCCACTCATGACGGACTGGCAACCTGTTCCTGGGAATTACTTGCTATGGAAACAGATAAAAGACTACCTTAGTGCTGGAAGAGAACTGGAGTAGGAATAACAAGAAGCCAATTCCAAAAGGTATACATCACATGATATACTTTGAACTGTTTCACCGCAATAAGGTGTACCCTAAATGTAGATATTATTAAATTGACGAGGGAGATACCTACTTCAAAAACAGCTTGAATCAGCAGAACACCCAACTAAGGAAGTGTTTAGGCTGCTATAATGTCTGGGTTAGAGAGAGAAAGATTGGGAAGGTTTATCTGTTGTGGTTATTATCTCGTTGTCCCCTTTGTATGAGTGTTGCTGTTGACAGAAACAACCTTGGCTACGTAATTCCTGGTTGAACGCAAAGTTTATCGTGCAGCTGCCAGTCCAGCTCTCCGACTCTTCTGACACAAAGCACTGTCTAGTTTGAGGCCAGGTCCTCAATAACAAGCTACATATTCCGTACACGTGTCCCGCTGCTATTCAACAATATAATATTAGGCAGGCAGAGACTGGAGTGAGGCTCCTTCTGAATCCACAGAAAATAACTTTATCCTGAACCTTTCCGGGTGTCTATGTTTTGACCACCGGGTTTTATGCAATAAGCGTCCATCATGCATGCTCGAATAGTAAGGCCTCTAAATTGTAACTGGTTTTATATATGTCCTCGGAACCCAATATTCATCGATTAGTGAGGCTTCCACCTGATTCAGGTGGACTTAGGACTGAGCCGCAGAAGTGAAAATGGTGGTGGAGCAGAGGTTGGCTGTTTACTCAATCAACTTGATTTTAACTCCACCAATCCCCACATTTCCAGGGTAGGATTAAAATTGTTGCTCCTGTTCAGAATTGCAATGCAGTACCAGCCAATGATTGGGATCAGTAGACCTGCAGGTCAGCGAAGAACCAATAGAATATAGAGATAAAACATTTTTCAGAGGGAAACAAAGGATAAGAAATTATAATTTAAGGCAACAAATGTAATAACAGGAACATAAGTTGGGTGAGAATGTTGTCAGTTTGATACCTTGGGCCAGATTCTCTGTTTCAAAGACTAAGTGCTGACGCCGGGAATGAATCATGTGAGATCTATGGCCCTGAAAACAACGCCAGTCCCGGACATTCAGGACATCCTAATATGCTAGCACAGATACCGCATGGAACTCGTGCAATTCCAATGGACGCTTGCGTGTGATTCGCCGGGGTCGGGATTAGCACAGGAGAGCCTGTCAAGCAGTAGCTGCATGTGGGCACTCCACTCCCCACACACCCTCGTCCTAGCCAAGAAAATGGAAATGCTTGCGCTGGGGCATTTCCATCCATTGATGGATTGCCTGAGGGCTGGTAGTATCTGGGCGGGGGAGGGGGGGGGGGGGTGATGGGGTTGGACTGGGAAGGCACCCATCGACCCATGGTGTCAAGTTCACAGTGGGCAGTTAGCGGTGTACGCAGCCACATGGCTGTTTTGCAACTTACGGAAATGGTGGTCCATGCCCGTCCACCCGACCCCAAATCTCACCTCCTGGCCACCTCCTGCTACTTATCCCAGGCCCTGGCAGCAGTGCCCCGGCCAGCGGTACAACTGTCAACAACTATAGAAATATTGGACACTTTACGTATCCCCTCTCTCTCCCTCAGCAGCCACGGTGCCTGTTTCTCGATTTTAAATACCACAAGTGAATCTCGCCGTCGACAATTCCTCCCGGTGGAGGCGAGCAGCGCGGGGAGGCCCCGGAAATTGCCGGTCGGGCCCATTAATGATATGCCAACAATGTTCACTGTACAGTTTGCATGTCCACACCGGTGTGTGGCACAGAACGCATTCACGCTGCTGTTGAGGCACCGGAGCATGGCATTCTGTCGGATGCCCGGCGCCGGCCTCCGTTTTTGGCTGACACGCGATTCTTTGCTCGATCGTACTTCTTGACTACGGCGCCGCTGGACGGAGAACTCAGCCCCTTAGTTTTGTTTCATTTCTTTCCCTGGCTCTGAAAAGATCACAAATGCATTGGAACTGTTTTCGCTTTGCTGCCTTCAGCTTTTAGAGTGAGAAGTAATTTGGGTATATTTGGCTCAGTTTCTTGGAGAAGGTACAAACTGCTCCGACTTTGTTACTAATTCTCTCACCTCGGTTGGGGTAGATCATTAGACAGCCTGGTGTTGGAAATGGAAATATCACAGATACAATTGGAATTAAAAGTCAAAAAAGTGCAAGTACTGTGGTCTCACCAATGCGCAGAACAGCTGAAACACTATTTTTGTGATCAATTCCCCTCACAATTAACATTCTATTATCTTTCCTCATTACTTGCTGTGCCTGTATACTAGCCTTCTATGATTCATGCACTAATGCTCTGAGATCCATCTGCAGCTTCGAGCTCTGTCGTCTGCAACCTCTCACCATTTAGTGGTTAGCACCACTGCCTCACAATGCCAGAGACCCGGGTTCGATTCCGGCCTTGGGTCAGTAGAGTTTGCACAATATTCCCATTTCTGCGTGGGTTTCCTCCTGGTGCTCAGGCTTCCACCCACAGTCCAATAATGTGCAGGTCAGGTGGATTGGCTATGCTAAATTGTCCCTTTGTGTCAAAAGATGTGCAGGTTAGGTGGATTGGCCATGATGAATGTGTGGGGTTATGGGGAGAGGGCAGGGGTGTGGGCCGAGGTAGATTTCTCTTCTGGAGGATGGGTGGAGACTCGATGGGTTGAATGGCCTCCTTCTGCACAATAGGGATTCTATGGAACATGCCTCTCTTTTATTCTTCCTGCCATAATGAACAATTTCACATTTGTCTACATGATACTCTATGTCATAATATACACCAGTATATCATGGTGCACACACACACTGATGGACACACACAGTGACCAATCAACATGTACAAACACCACAGCCAATCACCAGTTAGAATACACACACTATAAAGGCAGAGGGAACCACGGTTCCCGTTCATTCTGGGTGCTGCCTCTGAGTGTAACAAGAACTCATCCAGCCCAGCACAGACTTACAACACGTGCTGAGAGAATCAACTGGTTTGGACAAGGCTTAGGTCTCTAGTTTAAGTTAGCATAATTTAGACCCACAGTCATCGTGTGTTAGTTAGTTAGAAGTAGTTAATAAAATTGAGTTGAACCTTCATCAGTGTTGGAAGTGTCTGTTCATCTCTCAAGTCTACACTAGCCAACACTTCATTCTATTTACCAGAGCTTTGAAAAGGGAAAGATATATTAATTTTTCACTTGTTTCATGTTTTTTTCATCAGAATAGTCAAACACAACGGGATGGATTCTCCAATTCTTTTTTTTAATAAATTTAGAATACACAATAAATTTTTTCCAATTAAAGGGCAATTTAGCGTGGCCAATCCACCTATCCTGCACATCTTTGACTTGTGGGGGCGAAAACCCACGCAAACACGGGGAGGTTGTGCAAACTCCACATGGACAGTGACCCAGAGCTGGGGTCGAACCTGGGCCCTCGGCGCCGTGAGGCAACAGGGCTAACCCACTGCGCCACCGTGCTGCCCTGGATTCTCCGATTCTGAGACTAAGTGCTGACGCCGGCACTTAGGAAAGTTGGCATTTGGACCACCCCCCAGAGTGCCCCCAGCCCCTGGCAAAGCCCCCCCACCCCGCCCGCAGATCGGCTCTCCCCCGACTGTGGCGCCACCAGAGTCAGTCCGCAGATAACGTCCTGAGGCCGTCCATACGGCGTGCGATGTACTCGCAGAGTATGCCGTTTTGGAGGGGGTGGAGCATCACAAAAATGGAGTCGCCTCTGATTTCGGCGCAAACATGGGGATTCTCCGGCTGATCGGCGAACACGATTTCAGCATTGGTGACTGGAGATTCCCGCCCAATAATGTTTCAGACTGACTGCGCACATTATTTTGTATTTCCAGGTCCTGCAGCTCTTCTCCAGGAACTCTAGTTACGCATGTGGTTCACTTGTGTGTGCAGCTTTCACTTTTTCCCCGTATCTGCGTGGGTTTCCTCCTGGCTGTGGAGGCCAAATCACTGAGCATCATTAAGACAGAGATAGACAGGTTCTTGATTAATAAGGGGATCAGGGGTTATGGGGAGAAGGCAGGAGAATGGCGATGAGAAAATATCAGCCATGATTGATTGGCGGAGCAGACTCGATGGGGCAAGTGGCCTAATTCTGATCCTATGTCTTATGGCCTTATGGTCTTATGGGTGCTCCGCTTTCCTCTCACAGTCCAAAGAAGTGCAGGTTAGGTGGATTGGCCTTGCTAAATTGCTCCTTAATGTGCAAAGACATGTAGATTAGGTGGAGTTAGGGGGTTATGGGCATGGGGTGGGGAATTGGTAGGGTACTCTTTCGGAGTCGGTGCAGACTCGATGGGCCGAATGGCCTCCTTCTGCACTTATGGAATTCTATGGTTCTATGTATCTATTGTGGGGTTATTTCCGTAAATTCCTACCGAACCATGGATTGGAGCCTTTACACCAGAATTCCTAAAATGACCTCTGAAGCTCTCGCGAACTTAATAAATGCATTCATTTATGTATGTCAGGTTCCTCCCATTTGTGCGCGTGCAAAAGAAATGCCATGACCATGTGGTTATACATGGACACTGAGAGGCAGCCATGAAACTTGTGTGTGCTTCATCACATGGTATACTGCAGGAAGTGTCCACAATCCTTGGCTCTTTGACAACACATGATAAGGAAGGTTGAACATTCAAACAGTTAATATTTGCCAATTCGCATTGCCGTTAATTTGTAGCGTTGCTAGGTTAGATTTTAACATAGAGCAGAATTCCTTCTTAAAAACATATTTAGACTAACGATGACTCATAACTAATTGTAGCAGCAAATGAGCGACTTGACACTTTATGAATTATTAATCATTTGGTGATGCAGGACAATATAACTAGTTTTGCTTTAATGAAATCAATTAGGATTTCCTTTGTTTTTGTTAGTTAGAAATCTTTTGAATGTCATGATTTGTACTCAAATTTAATTCTCCAAATTAGATCATTCAATTTGAGTTTCAGCACTTGTATAGAGAGAAAGGGACTTCAGGACTGTGTCACACAAAGTTGGTCAACAATGTTAACATCCTTCAGTATCCTCCCAAACAAGCTAAAGCTGTCACTTTGAGTTATTCTGAGACAAAGAGATAAATTCGTTACGCCTACCATTGATCACCTGTCGGCCAATGCAGAGTTATATATTTTGTGAGACAATTTTGCTTTAATTTCCTTAAAATATTATTCAGGAAATAAACAAAATGATTAAAGTAGTATATCTGACCTACTCCCTCATTAATGTGAATAGAGCTAAGACATTAGTGTTTCAGGGAAAAAAACATGGGCATGATTATCCGTCCAACAATGCAGGAAACATGTTTGGGCAGAGAATGTGAAAATCCTGGCCGGTGCCAGGCACCTGACGGAATGCCATGCTCTGGTTCCTCGACAGCGGCGTCAATGCATTCTACTCCCCATGCACGGAAAACGGTGCTGGCATATCATTAATGGGCCCGATCCAGTATTCTCCGGGGCCTCTGCGATGCTCTGTCTCTGTGAGGGGGAGTTACCGACGGCGAGGTTCACTTGTGGTGTTAAAAATTGGGAAACAGGCTCCATGGCTGCCGAGGGAGAGAGGATGTAGGACATGTTCCCAGAGGCGCGACCGGGGCTGCCGGTCCTGCCGTTAGCTGGCTGGTGCGGAGGGTCGTCTGCCAAGGCCAGGGTTGTGTAGCGGGGAGTGACGGGGAGTGACCAGAGGATGGGCTGTGGTGTCGGAGTGACCCCCAGGATCGGGGTAGTGTCCAGGCATGGACTGCCATTGCTGCAGTCTGTAAGGCAGTCATCTTGCAGAGTGAAACCGGCCAATTAGATGCATCCACCTGACCCCCCAAAGGGGAATGCCCATGGTAGTCCCGACAGAAGGGTTCCAGATGGGGGCCGCAGAGCATGGGTAGCGCCAGCCACCTGCTCCGCCGGCAGGAAAGGATGCAGGGGCCAGGGGAATGCAGTGCAGAGGGCAGGGTGCCAGGGGAATGGCAGGAGGGGGTGGAGGTTCATGCAGGGGCTGCAGTGTCGGCCAGGGCCACTGTCTAGGCCATTGCACCTGGTTGGGTATGGGAATACGCACTATGCTAACATGTCTGCCTTTTACCCTCTGCAGACAATGGATTTCAGAATCCAACCAGGAATGATTGCCATCATCCTAGCCATCGCTGCCCTGGGGGATGCACTGAGGCTGTATGAGTAGGAGCTATTCTGGAAAGAAACTGCATCGGCAGTCCGTACCCCAGAGGAACAGGAGCCATTCAGTGAAGATGGAGAGCCGGTCTTCCAAGAGACCAAGGAGGAGATGGGAAGGAAGTGCCGCATCAGGCCTCGTATGTACCAGCAACACATGTCCTTCGAGGACCTGCTGGACCGGGCATGTCATCGAAGACATTGGCTGAACAAGGGGACTGTGGTTTCCGATACCTTCGAGGTACACCCCTAGGTGAGGGGGTTGGCTCTTGAGCGACAAGGGTTATCCGCAGCTGTCATGGCTGATGATGCCTATCCGGATGCCACAGACGAACACGGAGACCCCCTACAATGACACCCATGTAGCGACCGGGGCATACCATCCACCCCCTCGGAATTTTGTACCTCCACCTGATGTATCGCTGCCCGTGACTGGTGCGCAGCGGAGATTTCCCCAGGAGCCTCCACTCAAGTGTCCAACCAAGGTGAGTGTCTCTGGGGTGTTGGAGGATGTTGGAGATAGTTGTGATGAAAAGTTGGTGCCTTCCCCGGACTGGAGCTCCGGGTGTTGTAGGCTGGTGCTTGGGGCTGGCGTTGCTGTTCCGTTGCTGCCCCATTGCTCGTATTTACTTGGGGTTGTGGCCGGGAACGATAGACGCCAGAAGAGCCCGCTTCATTACGAGGTGATCCTGGAAAATACAAGACATGATGCATGGTTTGATCATGAGTTGGGGTGGTGTGGGGTGATGGATTGTGGGGGTCATGGGGTCGTGGGGTGGTGTGAGGTGGTGTGTGGATAGTGGGGTGATGTGGAGGTGATAGGGTGATGTGTGGGTGGTGTGCGGGTAGTGGGGTGGTGGGATGGTGTGCGGGTGATAGGGGTGTGTGTGGGTGGTGTGGGGGTAGTGGGGTGGTGGGATGCTGTGGGGTGATGGAGTGGTCTGCGCGTGGTGTGTGGGTGCTGGTGTGGTATCGTGGTGATCTGGGTGGTGGGGTTTATGCCACGCATGCCGAGGGACACGAATCTCAATAAGGGCTGACCTGTTGCCAGATGCTGACCTCTGCCTCAGCAACTGCCTTCTCTCCGGGTCCACCAGCCAGGGCCAGTGCCCCCTGCTCTGTGATGGTGAGGGGCCGCAGGTCTGGTGGTCACACTCCAGACTTCTCTCTCTCCCTGTGGTTGTTCACCACCTTGTCCTTGAGGGGAGGGGGTGGTAGTGGGGGGGGGCGAGGGGGTGCAGAAAGTGTAAAGCGTTAGGCAGTCGGACACATGTGGCCCAGGGGTTGGGCACCTGGTGGCCTTTGTGGCCAGGGCAGCTTCTTCCGGCACTGCTGCCCGATTCTGCCGGTTGGCCCCGGACAGCATGCTCTCAGCCCCAGGAAAGACTCAGGCCCTTCCTTGGACAACGTTTTAAACTCTTGCCACCGGATAGTCTTCCATTCTTCCAAGCTGCTCCCTGACCACCCTTTCGTCTTATCTTAATCTCATCCTCCCTTTCTCCTGTTACTCCGGCCGCCCCAGTCCTGTCTCTGTCGTATGACGTTCTTCCTGATGTTCCCACCCAATCTTGCCAATGTCTCACTCCACCCTGCTCACCTTGCCTCCTGTGCCCGGCATTGAAGCAGCTTGAGCTGTTATTTTGTGGTTATCGTCTTAAAGGTTGATAACAGCAACGTCTGCTGACGCCTCTAAGTCATGGAATAATTGAAACTTGCCAGGAGCTTGTCACTTATATATAATGCCAATTACCCACTGATGGACACTGTGCAGGGGCAATTCAATTGTGATGAATTGGCCTTTTAATGAGCATTCACAAAATGCAAATGAATGAAAAATGGGTCTGGATCTTTTGAGGCTATATCCGGAGGAAGTGTCTAGTTCCACAACGAAAAAATGGGCGAGGCCCCAGCACCGACCCTCCGGCGGGGGGGGGCTAGCAGCCGCACCACGCAAAGCACACAGCTTTCACAAAATAAATGACCAGGGAATTGCCAGATCCGTGGCCACGTATGTGCATGGCGATGACTTGCAGTGGACATGCCCGGACCCGAATATGGTGGTATGATTTGCATAGCTGTCTGCCATTGGTGCAGAACACTGGCTTACCATTGGCCCTGGTCGGTCATGTGCCTCTCGACCGATTGGCTGAGACCAGTCATGTGACGGCTCCCCGATTGGTCGAGAGGCTGAGTTAACCCCGCCTCCAGAGCGAGGTATAAATACCCAGAACGCCCGGCGGTCGTCCATTTACTGTAGTCAACCGCAAGGCTAACTTCTAGCTTATTAAAGCCTAACTTTTGTGCAGCAACTCGTCTCGCGTTCGATTGATGGTTCATCACTGACCTTCCAGATGGTGCCCCTCTGGACACACGCTCGCCACTTTGCTTGGCCGCCCTGCTATCGCCTCTTGTTGGTTTCAGGAACTGGAAGAAACCTTTTCCTGTGCGACAAACAAATGCTCGTTCTTATTAGTTTTCCAAGGAATGCTCACGTCCCATGAAAGCATAAAACCGAATGTTAAATCTGACATGCGTTTGAAAATTCTCATCGCTTCTCTTCCGGAATTCCCACAGAAATATCGAAATCTTAATGGACAAGCATGCCTGACCACCCCCCCACCAGTTGCCCCAGCCCTCGCCGAAGCCCCCCCGGCCATCGGCATAGCTCCCCCCGACTATGGCATCCGCCACGGCCGGGTTCACGAAAACTGAGAGCACAAGTGAATTCGGAGCATCGGGGGAGGGCCTTCAGGTAACGTCCTGAGGCCGCCCCAACGGCGTGCGCCGTACTCCTCTATGGTTCCGTTTTGCAGGGTGCGCAGCATTCAAAAACAGGCGTCGCCCCCGATTCGGTCATTAACAGGAATTCTTCACCCGATTGCCGATTACGATATCGGAGTCGGGTAACGAGAATCCCGGCCATGATTCCTATCGTAGATCAGCGGTAACTCGGCCTGCCTTTAACCCAGCATCAAAACCGCGAGAGAAAATTCAGAACTAATTTCCCGCTGGCAGGAAACTGATTTATTCCATCAGGGCAGATTTAGTGCCCCCGTCCACCATGATTCCTCCCAATGGTGGGGGACAGAAAACTCTACCCCTTGTATAAATACACAAATAAAATCTGACATTCTCCAAAATCTGCTGCATTGGTGGTCAACTGCAAATCCTTAGATTACGATCTGGATAATTCTGTTGCTCCCAGGCCTGCCAGTTTCCAAAATGCTGACTCTGCTGGTGTTTGCCAGCTTTGGTAGGGCACTTCAGTTCCCCTGGGCCAGTGGGTATGAGGACACCTTCATGTGCAGCTCTGGCAGTAACTCGCCCATTTTCTTTGCTTGGCCGCCCTGCTATCTCCTCTTGTCAGTTTCGGGAACTGGAAGAAGCCTTTTCCTGTGTGACAAACAAATGCTCGTTCTTATTAGTTTTCCAAAGGATGTTCACATCCCATGAAAGCATAAAACCGAATGTTAAATCTGACACGCGTTTGAAAATTCTCATCGCTTCGCTTCCGGAATTCCCACAGAAATAGCGAAATCTCAATGGACAAGCATGCATTGCAGGATGCTGTATCTATTCAATTGAAGAATTTTGGTTCAGCTTCAGTATATATCATTAAGTGTGCCGTTGATATCTTAGAATTGAGAAGACACTTTTAGATCAAATATAGGCCAACTTTCGGCAATACAGAAATATACATTAACAGTGGCTCACAGCCATCACACTTTGTCTTTAGCCATTCAAGTCATGTGAGCATTTTTGGCAAAGTCTGCATTTTACTATTGATCACTAATTTTCCTTGGGATGCTGGGCGTGACTCTTCTTGAACCAGTGCAGTTTTAGTGACAGTTCTGAGTCAAACGCAATGCTTTGAGGCTGGATGCACATGTTGGACATGATGTGTTATGTACTCTGGGATAACACAGGCTGCAACTCGATGCAGATTTGACTAAAAGATACTCCAGACTTTGAAGTAAGTTCAATGTGATTTATTGAACCATTAGCACAGTTCGCTATGAGTTCGACTCGCCTGCTAATCTTGCTATAGTAACTCAGCCTAACTAACCAGTCTGCTCTAAGCCACGTGGTGGATGTGATGCTTCTGATCTGCCCCTGTCCTACTCTCTAAGTGTCGCCTGCGGAAAGAGACAGAGCATGTGTGCCCTGTTCTTTTATAAATGGGTTCTGTAATGCCCCTTTGTGGTAGTGTCACCTCTGGGTGTCTTCACTGCCCATTGGTCGTGTCCTATTCTATGTGTTCATTAGCTGTATGTCTGCATGTCATGACATCTCTGGTGCTCCCTCTAGTGTTTACTTAGTTGTAGTGCATTTACATTAACCCCTAGTATATATACAGTGATGCATATCACCACAGGACACATTAGGTAAAGTTGACTGATTTTCCTCCCTCAAGTACATTCATGAATTAGGTTGTTTTTTTTCTTAAATCCAGTAATTTCATTGTCACCGTTACTCAGACTAGCTTTTTATTTCAATTTATTGAGCTAACTAAATCTGAGTTCAATAACGGCTGTGGCGGGATTTCAACTAATCCAGTGGGATTATTAATTCCTCCAGGCCTCCATGATTATTGTCTCAGTAGTGACAATAATCACTACACTACACTACTGTACCAAAGGGAAAATTAATTCATACTTGACATTGAAGAGGGATTCGAGGGTTTAAATAGTTAACAACTCACCACCAGTGCCACTTCCTTCCAGATTCTCCTGGCACGTCCGCTCCTCCTACCCGTGCACAAATAATTTACTTTCATTTTGGATGAGGCCTCCAGCAATTTCTGTACGGGCTGGTTCAGCCAGTCATTGCCTGAAGGGATGGAATAAGAAGCACCATGCCTGCTTTGCACATTCCCCTTTGATCATTTCATGTAGTGTCTTGGACCAGTGTAGGGCCCTCATTCTTTTTATGGGTAAAGTGCACCCTGCACAAGAATGGTGGGTGTCTATTTCAAGGTCTGTTAGAAAATTGAACCAGGAAGGTAAATAAGTAGATGAGATGCCAGTAGGCCTTCACTCTTCAGATGAGAAATGGATGACTGAGCAGTTAAAAGTCGGCCCTGGAGTTTTAGGTCAACTTTATGATTTAAGGTTAAAACATAGAACATACAGTGCAGAAGGAGGCCATTCAGCCCATCGAGCCTGCATCGACCCACTTAAGCCCTCACTTCCATCCTATTCCCGCAACACAATAACCCCTCCTAACCTTTTTGGACACTGAGGGAGATTTAGTATGGCCAATCCACCTAACATCTTTGGACTGTGGGAAGAAACCAGAGAACCCGGAGGAAACCCACGTAGACATGGGGAGAACGTGCAGATCGGATCCGCACAGACAGTGACCCAGCAGGGAATCGAACCTGGGACCCTGGCGCTGTGAAGCCACTATGCTACCGTGCTGCCCTAGGTTGAGTCATGGGTGACATTGCCAGGAGCTTAAGATTCCCAATGGCATTGCTCTCGGGATCAATGGAAAGGTCAAGCCTCTCCACCATGGCAAGGTGGAAATCCAAGGAAAGGTAAGATTGGAGGGGACGAGCCAGACAAAGCACAATCCAAGACAAATCCTCAATGCTGGATCAAGTGGAAGATACTCATATGGTATCAACAGCTGCGATGGCGGATGAACACTACAGCAGTCGGGAGATCTCCAGTTGCCGAGGTTCCATTGCCACTGAATCTGGACCTACCCTCTGTCAAGGATCGTGTGTCTGCTGATATGCAATGGCATACCCAAGTTAAAACGTATCCCGCACCAGGTGTCAAACTGGAGGAAACAAGCACACGTCTCACATAGACAAACCCTGCGGTGATTAGCAAGGGGTGACAGGGACAGGACCCTGAGATCTTGAAGTCTCCAGCTTCAGACCAACATGTTGGCTGTGGAGTCTGATTCAGTCGTCTCCCTCTTGGAAGAGCAATGGGAGAGCCTATCGGCAGTTTTCTTCATGACTCAGCAGCCCTCTGCAGGATCCACTCTGCTCACTCCGCAGGGGGACAGAATTAGAAAGTAATCTGTTTCGTCACCAGCCTGGTTGGAAAACCGCATCCAGCAGCTCATCCACCTGCAGTTAGAAAGTCAAAGTTAAACTGAATTTTGGAACCTGGAATGTACGAACCCTCATGGAAAATTAGTAAAGCAATCGACTGGAATGGAGAACTGCCCTTGCTGCCCTTGAAGTCAGGCACTTCAACATTGACACTGTTGCCCTGCAAGAGACCCGAAGAACAGGCGAAGGATGGACAGCTGAGGGAAGATGGTGGTGGTTACCTCTTCTTCTGGAGTGGAAATCCCGAGCTCAGCCCAGGATGCATGAAATTGGTTTCGCTATCAAGAACAAACCCATCAACTGACTCTTAGAGCCCCCTGCCACCACCAACGAGTGCCTCATGATCCTTTGTTCAAAACTTGCCAAGAACCAGCAGCAACAATTGTGAGTACCTACGCCCAATCCTGGATGTCAAAGATGAGTCCAAAGAAGGCTTCAACTCAAATCTGAACACCATAATCTCCAACATAACTAAGGATGATAAGATCATCCTCCTTGGGGACTTATGTGTCAGGGTTAGAAAGGGCTACCAAACCTGGAAATAAGCCATTGGAAAGGAAGGGGTATGTGATTGCAACTCTAACACGGTTCTCCTGCTCAACAAATGTACGGGACACCAGCTTGTCATCACTAACACAATGTTCGTCAAAAAAGGCTAGTTCAGCCTGGAGACACCCACAATCGAAGCATTGTAACATCATTGACTTTGTCTTCATTCGATCCCGAGACCAAAAGAATGTCCTCAGCACCAAAGCCATAACCAGAGCAGATGACTGCTGGACAGACCACTGGCATTTCTGCTCCTCTATGTCCATTAAACTCCACCAGAAGCAGCAGAAGATGAAGAAACAGATCAGAAAAAATGTTCACGTTGAGCGGTTTCAAGAGCCAAGCGTGCCAGTAAACATCCAAAAATGTCTTCTCCAAAATCTCTAAAGTGTCCATTCCAATGGAGCGGAGGAAAACTGGAAAGAACTGAAGACACATATTCTGAAGCTGTGAAGAAACCATCAGCTATAACACCACGAAACGCCAAGACTGGGTCAACGAGGATGACCATACCATCCAAGGTCTCATTGACAAGAAGACGAAAGCTCTCCGCACCTAGAATAACAACATAACCACTAAGGTAAAGAGGAGAGCTCATCAATTGGCCAAGAAGGAGGTACAAAGAAGAACTACGGAAATCAAGAACCAATGATAGACTAAGGAAACAAAGGGGCTGCAACTCCTCGCTGACAAGCATGATACCCAGGGCTTCTTCAGTGCCACCAAAGCAATATATGGACCCAATAACCTAGGCCTCAACCCAGTGTGGAGTAAGGATAAAACCCTCTTGTGAATCTGAGAAAACATTAACTTTCGATGGAGAGAACATGTCAAAGAACTCGGAAACCATGACACAACCATGGATGAGCACGTGTTCGAGGAAATCCTCCAACTTCCCATCAAAGATGATCTTGGACTCCCAGCAAGCATGGACAAAGTTGAAGCGACCATTAAAGATTGGAAAAGCCACGGGAGAGGATGGGATATCAACTGAAGTTTTCAAACTTGGAGGAGAAGAGATCACCCGTCAGCTCCATCACCTGTTGCTGAAAATCTGGGAGAGAGAAGAAATTCCTGCCAACCTCAGGGATGCCGTCATCACCACCACCTTCAAGAAAGGAGACAATGTTGATTGTGGGAACTACTGAGGAATCTCCCCACTCGACATCATCGGGAACATCATCACCCGAATCCTCGCCCAGTCTCTGAAGAAATCCTTCCGGAAAGCCAGTGTGGCCTTCAAGCAACAGTGAGACACCAAGCATCATTTTCACTGCTTGGCAACTTCAAGAGAAATGCCAGGAGCAACATCAAACACTCTACATTGTTCTGACCAAGGCTTATGACTCAGTCAATCAGGAAGTGTTATGGAAGACCCTGTCAAAGGTTGGCTCTCCAGAGAAATTCATTAACGTCCTCTGACTTCTCCAGGACAAGGGCAGGGATTCTCCCCTACCCGGCAGGGCGGGGGGTCCCGGCGTGATGGAGTGGCGTGAACCACTCCGGCGTCGGGCCGCCCCAAAGGTGCGGACGTCTCCGCACCTTTAGGGGCCAAGCCCTAACATTGAGGGGCTAGGCCCGCGCCGGAGTGGTTGGCATTCCGCTGGCTGGAGTGGACGGCCTTTGACACCATGTCAGCCGGGGCCGAAGGGAGTTCGCCAGCCGACGGAATTCCGCGCATGCGCCGGAGCGTCAGCGGCTGCTGACGTCATCCCCGCGCATGCGCAGGGGAGGGGGTCACTTCCGCCTCCGCCGTGGTGAAGGCTATGGCGAAAGCGGAAGGAAAAGTGTGCCCCCCACGGCACAGGCCCGCTTGCTGATCGGTGGGCCTCGATCACGGGCCAGGCCACCGTGGGGGCACCCCCCCAGGACCCCGGAGCCCGCCCCCACCGTCTGCTCCCGCTGGTAAGGTAGGTGGTTTAATCCACGCCGGCGGGAGAGGCTTGACAGCGGCGGGACTTCGGCACATCGCGGGCCAGAGAATCGACGGTGGGGGCCCGCCTTGGGGGGGGGGGGGGGCTCCGACCGCCGCAGAGCGATTCCCGCCCGGCCAAATCTCCAGTGCCGGAGAATTCGGGACACGGCGGGGGCGGGATTTACGCCGGCCCCCGGCGATTCTCCGACTTGGCGGGGTGGGTCGGAGAATCCCGCCCATGATGTCGGCAACAGTCTCACTGACAGAAATTAAACAGGAACCTTTGAGGTCAAGACTGGAGTCAAGCAGGGGTGTGTCATTGCCCTCACCCTTTCATCACCAACATCTGCAGCTTGTTAAGAGCAAGCTTCCCAGTGAAGTGCACATCATCTACAGGATGGACAAAAACATCTTCAACTGGTTGAAATCCAAGAAGAAAATGAGACAAAGATCGCTCGAGGTAGTTCAGTCTGCAGAAGACATCGCCATTTCCACTCTCTGGGAAGTGAACCTGCAAGCCATGTTTCACATCTTCGTGGAAGCATACCAAAGAATCGTACACATTCTTTGAGGTCAACCTTCTAAATAAGAGAGCAAAGGAAGAACTTCAAAGGCACACTGAAGGCTTACTTCAAGTAATACAACATAGGCGTCAACACCTTGGAAGACCCTACCTTATAAATAACCTACTTAGAGGAAGTTCCTGATTGAAGGGACACAGTTCTTTGAGGAAACCTGATGGCAAGAGGAGGCCCGGAAAAGGAGCCTGAGTAAGGAATACCAGTGATCTAGAGCCCAAATGCTGATCCCTTCTCTGGAAACATCTGCCAAGTGTGGGGTTGAAGATGTGGCTCTAGGGTCGGGCTCATCAGCCACACAAGGACCCACAGAACCAATGACCAGTAACACAGAGATTATTGCGTGTATTATCATAATCGTTAGCGATTGATTGCCAAAGAAGAAGATAGGTTGAGTGTTCTTTATCCATGAATCCGATAGCCGAACACGTCCAAAAACTGCACTTGATTTGAACTTCAGCAAACGTTAGCATTAGAAGTCACCGGCCAAGCCGACACGACCCGCGTGAAAAGAAACATTGACGACCGCTCCTGATTTTTAGGACATGATGTCCCTGACACGAGTCAACACTACCTCACCGACTACACACAATGTGGGGAGTCACTGATCCAAACCAAAGCCACCTCGTCGGTCACACCATATCTTTTGGGTGGGAAATTGCTGATCTGAGCCAACATGATGGCGCCGTCAGAAAAGCACCCAAGGAAAACATAGGGCAGCTGGAGGTGAAGAAAACCACAAGGGACTATTTGCTTTCAAATTACTGCGTGAACCACAATGGCTGTAGATTTTTGTGAACACGTGTGTTGGTTCTGTTTTGATATGTAAAATTTGTGATGAAACATCAATAACCTAATAAAAGTATTTTTAAAGAAACATGACCCAAACCGACCGCACCCGCCCTTTAGTATGCAAAGTCCTTGACCCAAGCTGTCAAGTCCTAAGCCATCATGACCTTGCCGACTGCATCTGATCTTTAGAACGGTAAGTCTCTGACCCGAGGCAACATGACCTCACCGAGCACACCTGATCATTAGGGTGGAAAGTCCAGGGCTTGCGTTCTCCGGTCGCCAATGCCGAAATCGCCATCGGCAATTGGCCGGAGAATCAAAGTTCCTGACCAAATTGAGGCAGCGCCGCTTTTGCGATGCTCCGCCCCTCCAAAGCGGCGTATCGACGGCCTCAGAACATTGCCTGAGGCCCCCCCCCCCCCCCTCCCCGATTCTCCGCCCCCGACCGGCTGAATTCCCATTGGCATTGGTCACAGGTGGTCTCATCCGTTGGGAACTCGGCATGGCGGCTGCGGACTCAGTCCAGCACCGCCCCAGTCGGGGGAGGGCCGATCCGCAGGCAGGGCGGGGCGAACTTTATCTGGGGCTGGGGGCACTGTGAGGGGGGTGGTCTGGGGTGCGTGAGCCGGTCAAAAGGGGGGGGCTATGTTGGGGGCCGGGTCCGGGTGCTGCCGGCACCATGTAGCACGGCACGGACGCTGTAGGCTGCCGCTATGTGCATGCGCGGCAACGGACCCGGAAATTTTCCGGGCTGTATCGGCGGCTAGAGCCGGGTGCTCTACGCTGCTTGGTTGCTAGTCCCCAGCCAAACAGAGGATTGGTGGCCATTTTATCTGTCGGAAAACCCACCACCATTCCCACGGCGACGTGCGGACATAGCCGCCGAATCGGAGAATCCAGCCCTCGGTATTTGTCTGCACGGTTTACCTTGTGGTTATTGTGGTAAACATCTAAAAAAAAACAGAAACCATTATGGCTAACGATGAGAAAAGGAAGCATAATTCATTATCAATTGTGAAGAAAATAGAGTTATTGCAGAAGCCTATTGCAGGTTCCATCGGCGTGGGTTACATATGGTCCCACCCGGTGGGACCTTGGAGTTCTGGCTGCAGGGGCCATCCTGGTGGGAGGGGGAGGGATTCAACTCTGGGGTGGGGGGGCCTCCAAGGTGGCCAGCCCGCGATCTGGGCCTACCGATCAGCGGGCAGGCTAGTCCTGTGGAGGGGGCCTATGTTCCTCCTAGCAGGGCCCCTGTATAGGGCTCCGCCATATTGCCCGGGGGCCGGCACGGAGACGGGAACCCACGTGCATGCATGGGCTCACGCCAGCCATGGCGTGGAGGCGCGGACCCGCGCCGGCTTCCAAGCGCCTGAGCAGCGGACACCATTGCGGCGCTGTACTAGCCCCCTAGGAAGGGGTGAATACCCAGGCCTTACAGCCAGTTGATGATGGAATGGCTCGCGCCGTGTTGACGCCGGCGTTAGAACTTGGCCGCGGGATCGGAGAACCCAGTCAATGATCATGATGGTGTTATGATGGAGTGGATTTTTCAACGCAAGACCGAAATGTTTCCACTAACTGACCCATTGTTCATGCAGTGAGTCAAATTCACCATGAAGTTGCATGTGAGTACACAATAGGTTTGTTGCAGAAATTCAAGAAGCTTTGTGGTATCTAGTTTTTGAAAGTATTTGTTGATAAAGCACCTGCAGACCATTATGCAGCTGAAATATATATTGATGAGTTTGTTATATTAATTTCAGACGAAAACCTTGGACGCAATTCTCCGACCCCACGCCGGGTGGGAGAATCGCGGGAGTGCCGGGCGAATCACGCCACGCCGCCCTGGCACCCACACGCGATTCTCCGACTCCCCCCAAAACGGCGTGTCGCGTTTTGCGACAGGCCGCTCGGAGAATCGCCGCTCCGGTCGAGCGCCGATTCTCCGGCCCGGATGGGCCGAACGGCCAACCGAATCCGACCGGTTCACGCCGGCACCAACCACACCTGGTCGCTGCCGGCGTGAACAGCACACGACCGCTGCGTGTGGAGCCTGTGGGGGGGCGGAGGGAGAATCGAGCACCAGGGGGGTGCTCAGGAGGGGTCTGGCCCGCGATCGGTGCGCACCGATCGTCGGACCAGCGTCTCTGAAAGATGCACTCATTTCCCTCCATTGGCCCGCAAGATCAATCCTCCATGTCTTGCGGGGCAGCGGAGGGGAAGACGGCAACCGCGCATGCACGGGTTGGCGCCGGTCAACCTGCGCATGCGCGGGTGACGTCATTCAGGCACCGCCGGCTGCGTCATTCAGGCGGCGCCGCTTTGATGCAAGCGACAAGGCCCGGCGTGCGAGATTGACGTGCCGTCGCTCCTAGCCCCCTGGGGAGCGGAGAATAGGGGGCGAGAAGCGGCCTCCGACGCCAGAGTGAAACACTCCGGGTTTCACTCCGGCGTCGGCACTTTGCCTCCCTTTGGGAGAATTCCGCCCCCTTTGTCTGAATAAATTTACAATGCTAATGAAAAAAGCTTGTTCTGGCAGCATATCCCCAGGAAAATGCCATGATGGCTGAGGAGAGTGCACCAACGGGCATTAAGGATTGGATTGGATTCTGTTTATTGTCATGTGTACCGAGGTACAGTGAAAAGTATTTTTCTGCGAGCACCACAACAGATCATTAAGTACATGAAAAAAAAAGGAAATAAAAGGATGCTAAGGATAGAAATTTAGAGATTTTGTAGAATTAGTATTTACAGTGCAGCAGGACGCCATTCGGCCCATCGAGTCTGCACCGACCCTTAGAAAGAGCCACCTATCACCCCCCTCTGTAACCTAACCCAACCCAACCTTTTTGGACACTAAGGGTAATTTAGCATGGCCAATGCACCTAACCCGCACATCTTTGGACTGTGGGAGGAAACCGGAGCGCTCGGAGGAAACCCACGCAGACACGAGAAGAACGTGCAGACTCTGCACAGACAGTGATCCAAGCCAGGAATCGAACCTGGGACCCTGGAGCTGTGAAGCAAATGTGCTAACCACTATGCTACCATGCTGCTCACTAGAATGGTAGATTGATATTCCTTACCCGCTCACTAATAGGCCAATAAGAGAGCATGGATAACCAGGGACATGTTTTCTGATTGATTTCACAACTGCTTTGTATCAGAGGCACATGAGCATTGTTGAGTTGCTGGACTTGAAGAAAACTGTAAAATCACCTTTCTCCTGGACAATGGTTTTGCACATTCCCCTGCTGAACTCTTGTTGAAGAACCATGTTAATTCGCACAATATTAATGCTAAAAACATAAATATTTATCATTTGGGCAACAATGCTAACTCTCAGATTAGGTACAGCTAGGCCAAGTGAAGGCAAACAATACATCTCGGCTACCACGTAGAACATTATCACTTACTGAAACAGCCTGACATTTTTTTAGATCTCCCCTGTAAGCCACCCATTGGCTTCTTTCAGTGGGGTTGTCAATTTTGTGCCAGCTATTAAGAATTAGGGACAGCTTAGTGTCACTGGCCTGGCCTAATCCACCTGTGGCAGAGTAATGACTGTTCAAACATCTCCCCTTATAAACCAGAAAATCAATGGCTGCAAAATATAATGAAAAAGATTACTTGTGAGGTATCGTAGTCGGATATTTGCTTCTACTTTATCATTCTGCTCAATAATGTTTTAATTCAGTGAATTGATTGTATGAAAGTTAATGTTGTATTACTAATTCACTTTAATGAAGAAAAAAATGATGTTAATTAAAAATTAAACATCCTTTCAAAAAAATTAGAATTCCGTAATGAGTCTTATAAGCATTGAGAGAACATTGCACCTTAAGGACTATTTTGCTAAATTGGAGGGTTTTACTGTCTTTATAATCAGTGCACACAGTGATAAAAGGTGGATCACTGAAGCAGCTACACAAAAATAGGGTTGCGAAGGTCACAAGTCAAGCAAGTGTATTTGTAATTTGTAATCTTCAGTTTAATTGAACCTCTTTTTGCAACCAACCACTGAGTTAGACCACTCTGAATTTATCAAAAGTAATTATCCACATCATGTTGTATAATTTCCCACTGC
The DNA here is from genome assembly GCF_902713615.1 of Scyliorhinus canicula. Taxonomy (NCBI): domain Eukaryota; kingdom Metazoa; phylum Chordata; class Chondrichthyes; order Carcharhiniformes; family Scyliorhinidae; genus Scyliorhinus; species Scyliorhinus canicula. Next base: position 29,434,565 of record NC_052155.1, read on the forward strand.
AAGGATAGATCATTTTGTTTTCCTTTGCTTAAAGGACCTGATGAAGGGTCTCATTTGCATATTGGTAGAGAATTTATATCACCATTTCTAAAAGCCCGTTCTGTCCTTTTCCCTTCTGAGTTATATTCATTTGCATGCCCAACACAGCAATTATTTGATTGCGACAATAAAATGAAGAGCTGAATCTCAAAATGCATGCGTTTTCTTCTGTTCTTTCACGGGATATGGGCTTCGCTGGCTCGGCCACCATTTGTTGCCCGTCCCTAACTGCTCTGGTGGAAGTGATGATGAGCCGCCTTCTTGAATCGCTGCGGTCCATGTGGTGCAACTACACTCACAGCGCTGTTAGAGAGAGATTGTCAGGATTTCCATCCGGCGACGGTGAAGGATTGAATTTGGATTTGGATTTTGTTTATTGTCACGTGTACCGAGGTACAGTGAAAAGTATTTCTCTGCCAGCAGCTCAACAGATCATTAAGTACATGAAAAGAAAAGGAAATAAAAGAAAATACATAAAAGGGCAACACAAGGTACACAATGTAACTACATAAGCACTGGCATCGGTGAAGCATACAGGGGTGTAGTGTTAATGAGGTCAGTCCATAAAAGGGTCATTTAGGAGTCTGGTAACAGCGGGAAAGAAGCTGTTTTTGAGTCTGTTCGTGCGTGTTCTCAGACTTCTGTATCTCCTTCCCGATGGAAGAAGTCGGAAGACTAAGTAAGCTGGGTGGGAGGGGTCTTTAATTATGCTGCCGGCATTCCCCAGGCAGCGGGAGGTGTAGATGGAGTCAATGGATGGGAGGCAGGGTTGTGTGATGGACTGGGCTGCGTTCACGACTCTGAAGTTTCTTGAGGTCTTGGGCCGAGCAGTTGCCATACCAGGCTGTGATGCAGCCAGATAGGATGTTTTCTATGGTGCATCTGTAAAAGTTGGAAAGAGTTAATGTGGACATGACGAATTTCCTTAGTTTCTTGAGGACATATAGGCGCTGTTGTGCTTTCTTGGTTGTAGCATCGACATGGGTGGACCAGGCCAGATTTTTGGAGATGTGTATCCCTAGGAATTTGAAACTGCTAACCATGTTGTGGTGAATGTATTCACCATAATTACATACATAGAATTTACAGTGCAGAAGGAGGCCATTCGGCCCATCGAGTCTGCACCGGCTCTTGGAAAGAGCACCCTACCCAAGGTCAACACCTCCACCCTATCCCCATAACCCAGTAACCCCACCTAACACTAAGGGCAATTTTGGACACTAAGGGCAATTTATCATGGCCAATGCACCTAACCTGAACATCTTTGGACTGTGGGAGGAAACCGGAGCAGCCGGAGGAAACCCACGCACACACGGGGAGGATGTGCAGACTCCGCACAGACAGTGACCCAAGCCAGAATCGAACCTGGGACCCTGGAGCTGTGAAGCAATTATGCTATCCACAATGCTACCATGCTGCATGCATGATACTGTTACCTGTGACCTATGACCTGGAAATGGTGATATGAACTGCTTCCAGGTACTGTACTGTAACCCCGGTATGGCTCCGCCTCTGGCTCCGCCCACACCGGGGCATATATAAGCCGGCCTCTTATAGGTGGCATCCATTCTGTACTACTGACTCTGGCTAGGCAAGTTCATGACCAATAAAGCCTACTGTTCACTTGCTCTCTCTGCTTCACGGTGAATTGAAGGTATATCACATGTATCATCATATATGATGATATATGGATGGTGAGTAGTTTGGAGGGGAATATGTAGGTGTTGGTTTTCCCATGTTGCTCTTGACCTCTGAGGTGGTAGAGGTCACGGATTTAGGAGGGGCCGTTGAAGGAGCCTTGGTGAGTTGGGTCAGTGTGTCTCGTAGATGGCACTATTTCCAGCACGTTGTTGCTTTTATATCACAGAGATTGCACCGTCTGGTTTCAAATTATTTTCCCCCCTGACATATCTGGGGCTTATTCTGAAGCCCGCTATAGAACCCATGTTGCAGCCTAATGATGGTAAGCAGGGTAGAATTCCCCCAATAGTCCAGCATCTTCACCAGATATATTCTCAAAACTGGCTGCAGACACAGGGGTGGGTGGGCAGAGGACTCACCTCCTCAGCCTCCAACTAGAATTGGACAGTCGACATGAGGGTCAAGCCCAACAATTTAAGCTTTTGGCGTCAAGCCTCACGATGGACAATCCCTTCCAACCCCACTCTGCTACAGGAATTTATAAATTACTATCATATTATTTGAAGGAAATTTAGGCCTAAAACTAATTGCTTTTGACCTACTTCAATGGAATAATTAATCCAATGGTGCTTAGAACCAATTATTGTCTGAACATGTTAAACAAACCGAAACACAGACAGTGCTTATCAAACATCCAAGACTGGCGTTATAATGCCTTTGTTTTTATAACTTGTGAAGATTGTTGACAGACAAGAAGATTACTCCAGTCTCACAAACTGACCTTCAAAACAGGCGATATGTATTAAAGAGATTTGCGAATATAAAATATAGTACATATCATTCTTCTAAGTCCAGTTTTGTCTGTGATTGCTTTCCAAGTAGCAATATTCACTGTCCTTCTTCATATCTCAAGGTCTGCAAAAAAGATTTCAATGGATCTCATCCGGCTGCATTCTTTGAGGGACAGACTTGCAGTTGAAGCCGTTCAGAGAAAGCTGATTGATGGAATGAATAGCATTCCTTTTGAGGAAAGGTTAAGCAGATTTGGGTCTATCCTCAATAGAGTTTGGAGGAATGAGATGTGATCTTATTGAAACTTGTAATATTCTGAGGGGACATGACAAGGAAGGCGATGACAGAATGTTTCAATTTGTGGGGGAACCCAGGTCTAGGGAGCACAGGATCAAACTACAGGGTCTTTCATTTAAGACACAGATGGGGAAGAATTTCTTCTCTCAGAGGGTCGTTGGTATTTGGAATTCTCTTCCCCAGTGAGCAGTAGGCGCTGGGTCATTGAGTAAATTCAAGATTGAATTAGACAGACAACAGAGTTAAGGGTTATGGAGGACAGGAAGAGTTATGCTTTGGGTTTCTATGCCGCCATATCACCAGCTCTGTCTTTTGCAAGCATGATTTGTCATTCAAGTACATCCTTTGTTGCAGCTTCCCCAGGTTGACACTTCATTTTTAGGTATGCTTGATGCTGCTCCAGACATGCTCTATTGTCATCTTCATTGAACCAGGGTTATTCCTTGGTTTGATGATAATGGTAGAGTGGGGGATATGTTGGGTTGTGAGGTTACTGTGGTGAATGTAACATGATAATTCACACTATATCTTTGTAAGCGCAGTAGCGTTATCCAACCACTAGGGGGAGTGCTTCTGGGAATGCTCAGGAGCTTGTACAGGGCTCCACCCTTGGCTCCGCCCATGACTCCTCCCCCTAGTGCTGCTGTATAAATACCCTTGTCCAGAGTCAGCCTGCAGTTCACTGAGAGTTCATCAACGGGTAACAGGCTGGCTCTGCAGTAAGTCGATTAAAGCCTATATTCATATCGGAAACACGTGTCTGGTGAATTGATGGTTCCATCAGTTACAGATTGGGGTGGAATGCAATTCTGCTGCGGATGATGGCCCACAGCTCCTCTTAGATGACCAGATTTGTGTTGCTTGATCTGTTCTGAGTCTATCTCATTTAGTGTTAAGGTAAAGGCAAAGTCGCCATGGTCCCAGATGACCTTCGGCTGCTTTCCCCTTTGAGGGGGAGAGCTGACTGGTGGTGATTTAACCTGAGGATCCCCACACCTCAGGCGAGGTGTTAGGTTGAGAATTCGGGGCCTTCATGGATAACCTAATTTAGTGCACTGTAGACTTAGCTCATTGCTGTTGCAAGTAGATTACTTTGTACATTATTTTTGACATTAGTGAATCAAGAGGTCAACATATGGAATACATAAATAGAGGGATATGAGAGGAGGGTGGAAAGAGGTCCTTTGATGTGAGAAGGTTTCCTGTAGAGCACGACCATTGGCCCCAATAATTTGGTTCAAATGTTTGTTTTGCTGACGCCGGCATGGGAACAGTGGCGTTTTATGCCAGTGGGGCTAGCAGGTACGCAGCGTAAAGCTTCCCGGCTTTACCTGCGGATACGGCCGGAGAATTGTCGGGTCCATGGCCGCGTTTGTGCACGGAGGCGGCCTACAGTGGCCGCCCCGTGCAACATGGGGCTGGCCAGACGCGGACTCGGCGTGCCACATAGTGTCAGTCAGTAACCCTCCTCGCCACCCCCGGACCACCCCCCACCAGTGCCCCCCCCCCGCCAAATTCCCTGTGCCTGCAGAACGGCTCCCCCCCCCCACGACTGTGGTGGTTCTGGACTCAGTCTGCAGCCGCCACACCAGGTTCCCGAAAGGAAATAACATGAGTGACCCACACCATCGAGTACTCGGCCCATCGGGGACGGAGAATCGGGGGAGGGCCTCAGGTGACATCCTGAGACCGTCCATGCTGCCTCCTCGCTAAATCCTCTATATTTGAGGGGGCAGAGCACCACAAAAGCGGCGCTGCCCCCAATCTCGGCGTAAACGGGGATTCTCTGGCCGATTGCCAAACGTGATTTCAGTGTCACTGACCAGAGAATCCTGCCCTCTGTGGTTCCTCAGGATATTTGTCATCGTCATATAGTTGCACAGCCCTGAAAGAGGCCTTTTGGTCCATCGTGTCTGTGCCGGTCATCAATCACTGATATATTCTATTCCTGTTTTCCAGTCTTGTATGTTATGGAATTTTAAACGCTCATCTAAACGCTCATCTAAACCCTCAAATGTTGTGAGGGTTCCCACCTCTACCATTATTTGAGGCAGTAAATTCTAGATTCCCACTCTCTGGGTGAAAATGCTTTCCTCAAATCGCCTCTAAATTTCCTGCCCGTTGCCTTGTTGGTCCTCCCAAAATGCATCACCTCACAATCTTCAGGGTTAAATTCCATTTTCCACTTTTCTGCCCATCTGACCAGCCCATCTAACTCGCCCTGTAATCTAAGGCTTTCCTCCTCACTATTTACTACACCACCAATTTTTGTATAACCTGGGAGTTTACTGATCATACCACGCACATTCCTGTCTAGATCATTAATGAAATGAAATAAGAGTTGCCATAGTCCAACTAAGCCAAAAGCTGAAATTGTTGGGCTTGACCCTCATGTCGGCCCTAATGGTAGAGTGGGGGATATGTTGGGTTGGGAGGTTACAGATTTGGGTGGAATATAATTCTGCTGCGGATGATGGCCCACAGCTCCTCCTAGATGACCAGATTTGTGTTGCTTGATCTGTTCTGAGTCTATCTCATTTAGTATAAAGGTATAGGCAAAGTCTCATGGTCCCAGATGACCATAGGCTGCTTTCCCCTTTGAGGGGGAGAGCTGACTGATGGTGATTTAACCTGAGGATCAGCACACCTCAGGCAAGGTGTTAGGTTGAGAAGTCATGATAACCTAATTTAGTGCACTGTAGATTTAGCTCATTGAGTCGACTGTCCAATTCTAGTTGGAGACTGAGGAGGTGAGTCCTCTGCCCACCCACCCCTGTGTCTTCAGCCAGTTTTGAGAACATATCTGGTGAAGACGCTGGACTATTGGGGGAATTCTACCCCACTTATCATCATTGGTGGTGATTCAACCTGAGGGTCAGCATACCTCAGGCAATGGGGCAAGCTTGAGAAGGCAGGACCTCATGGATAACCTCAGCCGGCACGGGAACTGAACCACCGCTGCTGGCGTCACTCCACATCACAAACCAATCATCCAGTCAACTAAGGTAAGGTAACCAACCCCAGACCATTAATGTACACTACAAACAGAAAGGGAATGAGCACCAATCCCTGTGGTACACCACTGTACACAGGCTTCCAGTCACAAAACATCCTTCAACCAACACCCTCTGCCTCCTGCGACTGAGCCAACTTTGGATCCAATTTTCCAAATTGCCCTGGATCCCTTTTTGATCAGTCCCTTGTCAAAAGCCTCACTGAAGACCATGTAGATTACATCAAATATATTTTTCTCATCTATAGACTTTGTTTCCTCCACAAAAAAGTTCAATCCAATTTGTTAGACATGACAAAGCCATGCTGACTGTTCTTGATTAATCCTTGCCTCTCCAAGCGGAGATTTAATTTTGTCCATTGGTATTTTTTCCAATAACTTCCCTGCCACTAATGTTAGACTCACTGACCTGTAATTAGCTGGTTCTCCCTTCACTCCCTTCTTGAATAATGGTACATGAGCTGTCCTCTGGTCCTCTGTTGTCGCCAGAGAAGATTTGAATATTAATGTCAGAGCCCCTGCAATCTGCTCTCTTGCCTCCAACAGCAGCCTAGGATACATCTCATCCAGGCCTGAGGTTTTATACATGTTTAAGCCTGCTAAAGGCGCAGACACATCCTCCCTCTCAATGCTAATCTGTTCAGTTATATCACAGTTCCCCCTCCTTCTTTCTATACCTACATCTTCCTTCTCTATAGTGAACGTAGAATGAAAAATACTCATTTAATACCTCGCCTATGTCTTTCAGCTCCACACACAGGTTGCCACGTTGGTCCTGAATAGGTCCCACTCTTTTCCTGGTTCCCCTCTTGCCCTTTCTATAATTATAAAACAGCTTGGGAAGTCTCTGCTCTCTCTCCGTTCTTTATTAAAGTCTCGTCTCTCTCTTTCCGCTCCTCATTAACGCCTCGCCTCTCCCTCTCTCCACACTCTTTATTAAAGTCTTCCCTCTCCCTCCACTCTTTATTAAATTCACCGCTCTCCCTCCGCTCTTTATTAAAGTCTCGGCTCTCTCTCTGCTCTTTATTGAAGTCTTGTCTTTCTCTCTCCTTGCTCTATATTAAATTCTTGCCTCTCTCTCCACACTCTTCATTAAAGCTTCACCTCACTGTCTCCACTCTTTATTAAAGTCTCGCCATTCTCTTCAAGCTCTTTATTAAAGCCTCGCCTCTCTCTGTCTCTTCTCTTTATTAAAGCCTTGCCTCTCTCTTTCTCCTCTTTATTAAAGTCTCACCTCTCTCTCCGCTCTTTATTGAAGTCTTGCCTTCCTCTCTCCGTGCTCTTTATAAAGTCTCACCTCTCTCCGCGCTCTTTATTAAAGCCTCGCCTCTCTTTGTCCGCTCTTTAATAAAGCCTCACCTCTCTCTCCCCTCTTTATTAAAGCCTCATCTTTCTCTCTCTGTGCTCTTTATTAAAGTCTCGCCTCTCTCTCCGCTCTTTATTAAAGTCCCACCTCTCTCTCCGCTCTTTATTAAAGACTTGCCTCTCTCTCTGCTCTTTATGGAAATCTTGCCTCTCTCTCTCTGCTCTTTATTAATGTCTCACCTCGCTCTCTCTACTCTTTATTAAAGTTTCGCCTATCTCTCTCCACTCTTTGTTGAAGTCTCGCCTCTCTCTCTCTCTGTTCTTTATTGAAGTCTCACCTCTCTCTCTCTCTCTCCACTCTTTATTGAAGTATTGTTTTATCTTCATTGAAATCTTGCCTCGCTCTCTCCACTGTTCATCAGCTTACTTTTCAGGTTACGTTGTTTTCACTCTCAAGGGACAGATTGAGAATTTTGGATTCACTTTGATTTAAGTAAATTTAAGATGGGTGTCAGTGATACTTTAAAATCGATTCATTTTTACATTCAGGTTAACTACTGTTAAAATGGTACACAAAGTAATTTTACGCACTCACAGAGAGAATCAAATCCCTGTATGTCTCAGAAATAACTCACCTTTTCCCTTTTCCATTTAAATCAGCCTTATTGATTTTTTCTTTCTGGTCCTCCACTTACCACATTGCTATTTGTGATGGGCTCATTTTTACCCATGTAAAATATTCATTTATCGATATTTCTACCTGAATAATAAAATTGCACATACATCAAAAAACAATTTTCTTGAGTGTTTATATTTTGCCAATATAATCTTCGCACAGATATCACTGGCCTATTCTCTCAAATGTACTGAGTGTCTGTAGAGTAATAATTCATCGTCAATTAGTTTTATTGCGGGAGCAACTACAGGTCGAATCTATATAAATACAAACAAACATTGTAAAGAGAAAGGAGATGAAAACATATAGCCTGCTACTTAATAGCTACTGTGTTATGTATTGCCATAGTATTTTAATGTCAATCCATTTATATAGAACTTGTATTCTTTTACATTCTATTTCAATATTTTTAAATTCATGTCAGGACCTCTGTAGTATATCGCAAGATCTCACCTTCTAATTATCTTGCCCTCTCTGCTGTCCATAGACAGGTGAAGTCAGTTTAATGATGGCTGCCTGCTGTGAATCCACCAGGTCAGTTTTTCTCAGTGCAATACACCAGCAGAAATTTGACAACAAGGCTGGGAAGGAATTTTCTTTTGCATTTTATTTGAGAAATCAAGACTGTAAAACCATGTCACATTCTTTTTGAAAGTCCTGAAGTTGATTTTGAGGTAATTTGAGCGATTTTGAAGCTTGCTGCAATCTACCTCACATAGACAGTGGGGTAGATTTCCTGGACCCTCTGGCCACAGGAAGCATCAAAGGTGGGATGGAAAATTTGGCGGGCCGTTTGAAGGTCCGTTGACCTCGGGCAGGAATTTCGCTCTCGGCACGGGTCACCAGGAAAGATGTCGTGGACGTTTTGTTTGCGGTCCCCTCTTGGTCTGGATGAGGAATGGGAATTGGAAATAAGGCCAGGTTGAGCACAGACTAGATGTTTGTGAGACTATGAAAGTTCCATTAGGCAATATTTCAGCAGCCATGACAGCGGTCTTCAAGCCTGCAGGAAGTTGAGATTTCACGACGTCTGTCTGATCTTCCACTCGGATGTTGGGTGACCTCTGTCTGTGCTGCAATGGGAGTTGAGACATTGACTATGAGACGCTGCATCAAGGTCAGGTCCAGGAGTGCTCGCACATGGAGTCACTCAACATTTCCACACAGAAAAGGATAGGCTCCAAGCTCTGTGCAAAGTCTTGTGCCAGATTGCTCCTTAAGAGTAAGAACAGGCTTTCTGACACAGCACCACACATCTCTGTGTGCACGTCCATTCACCTTATGCCGTCCCACCAAATTCTTTCTCTGAGATCTCCGCCGAGGACTCTTGTGCGACATCAACGTCCAGAGAGCTGGCATCTGCTGTACCCACTTCCCGTTCACTTAAATGGCAGCCACGTGTACCCTGTGACCCATACCGCATGCAGATGCCGCCTCTACGCTGCTCTTCAAGCTTTGCACAGTGCCAATATCTGCAGGTTTCAGTTGAGTGATGATGTTTCTTCTCAGTCTCCTGTTTTGCAAGGACTTCATCCTTGAACACCTGGCCAGACAGGAGTACTTCGGTATTTGACAGTATAAAGGCAGAAGTACAGTGTTGGGATGAATAAATTGTTGGTTTGTGGGGAAGTGAGGATGGTTACTCCATCTGAAGTTTCTAAATCAGAAGGAATTGTGGGTTGATGTGGGGGAGGGGGGTGGGTGTGGAATCTGCATGTCAGATGGTCCATTATCATAGAATTTACAGTACAGAAGGAGGCCATTCGGCCCATCGAGTCTGCACCGGCTCTTGGAAAGAGCACCCTACCCAAGGTCAACACCTCCACCCTATCCCCATAAACCAGTAACCCCACCCAACACTAAGGGCAATTTTGGACACTAAGGGCAATTTATCATGGCCAATCCACCTAACCTGCACATCTTTGGACTGTGGGAGGAAACCGGAGCACCCGGAGGAAACCCACGCACGCACGGGGAGGACATGCAGACTCCGCACAGACAGTGACCCAAGCCGGAATCGAACCTGGGACCCTGGAGCTGTGAAGCAATTGTGCTATCCACAATGCTATCGTGCTGCCCAAATTAGTGTTAGGATTAGGTAGGAATTGATCATCAACCTCAGTGGTTTCAATCCCATCACTGGCCACGACCTCGGTGCTCGCTGCACCAATGACAAATGAAAAATGAAAATCGCTTATTCTCACAAGTAGGCTTCAATGAAGTTACTGTGAAAAGCCCCTAGTCGCCACATTCCGGTGCCTGTCCGGGGAGGCTGGTACGGGAATCAAACCGTGCTGCTGGCCTGCTTGGTCTGCTTTAAAAGCCAGCGATTTAGCCTTGTGAGCTAAACCAGCCCAATGATTGTCCCCTCAGGCATTACCCCACCCCCCCCTCCCCCCAACCCCCCCCCCCCCCCCCCCCCCCCACCCAACCTGTTAGGAAGTGCTGTGACCAATTGTCAGCCACCTTGTGCTGCAGGAACAAGGCCAGTGCATCATGAGTGTGGTACAATGTGGGATGTGCCTGCCACAGTTGAATAGCTGACAGTTTGTGCTTGCCGAGAGATGCGAGGATGCAGCTTGCAGCAGTGCTTTGTGTGAAAGGGTCAGCTGGGTTGGTGAGCATGAGTGTGAGTTATGGTTGATGGAGATAGTGGATAAGCAGAGGTAGGGTGTGTGGTAGATGGAGCAGTGTTTGAGGCGAGTGGTGGAGTTGTTAGAAACATGACATTTTAAAATGCATCCAGGCACCTTGACCATTTCTGTGACGTCATTAAACTTCTACAACATAGTTTCCATGTTCTTGGAGCTGGACAGCAGGCATTGTCCACTGTGGCTAACTGTTCCCACTGCAATATCAGAATCTGTCTGGAGGGTTTCCCCCTGAGGCAAAAGGAACTATTTCCTCCTGTGCACCTCTTACACCAAGGCCTCCAGTTCTGTATGAAAGAATCTTGCGCCATTGCGCCTATTGCGCCATTTTTCAAAAATATTTCAGCGACCATATTTTAACCACAGAGATTGGAAACAGAAGCTGTGTCTGTTTCTTTGTTAGAAACCCACCTTGAGCGGGAAAGTTGCTGTAATTTGTGTTTTCACAGAGGCCAGCACTTCTTTGGTATAGAGCCGGGTTCTCTGCCCATGTAACGTTGGTGGGGCAGAGATGGATGTGAGTTTCGTAGACCCACTCGAAAGAGTTTGCGATAAAGCTTGCCACTGCACCATTGTTGTCACAGAGGAGTCGGACAACTAACACCATGAGGGAAAGGAGGGCGATCTCTTTCTGGAGCATGGTAGGAGGATCCCTATTCAAATGCTATTTCCCTCTGCTTCCCGTTCCTCTTCCACTCTCACCACCAGCTCCTGTTCCACCCCCAGACGATCTGTCCCCTTCCGAGACTTTACTGCCCTGGAGGGCCATATTATGGAGAGTGCAGCAGGCCACCACAATGACTGAAACCCTTGAGGGGGGGTATTGTCGGGCACCACTCAATTAGCTTTAAGCATCGGGCCCTGGGCCCTCTGAGCCAGCGATGCCCCATCAGTAATGAATCTGCTGTGTGTCCAGCCTCAGCGAAATGGACATCTGTCAACTGGATGTTACGCAGTGTGCACCTGCCTGTAGGACGCCACAGAGCTCCACAGCTGATAAAGTCACAGATGTCTGTCATCATCTGCCTCGAGAGTTGCAGTATCTTCCGGTGCTACTTCTCAATCATCTCCAGGTATCTCACCTCTGCTTGCAAATCCTAAGGTCAGGGACGGGATTCTCCCGCAATCGGCAGGGCGGCCCATACCGGTGCCAAGAGTGGCGTGAACCACTCTGGCGCGGGCAGCCCAGAAGTTGCGGAATCCTCCGCACTTCCAGGGGCTAGGCCGCGCCAGAGGGGTTGGCGCCGCGCCAACAGTGGTGAAGGTCCTCCACCGGCCGGCGTGAGTTGGCACATGCAAAGGGCCGCCAGCGTGTTCTGGCGCATGCGCAGAACCACTGCCGTGTTTCCTGCTCATGTGTGCCCCCCCCCCCCCCGCCCCAGGGCCGTATCCCCCCGCGCCCCCCGAGGACCCCGCTAGCCACTCTCCAAGACAGGTCCCACCGGGATGGACCATGTCCATTTCACACGGGCGGGACTGGCTGAAAACGGTCGGCCCATCGGGGACCGGAGAATTGCCGGGGGGGGGGCCACTGCCAATGGCCCCTGACCGGCGTGGTGCGATCCCCGCCCCCACCCGAAAACCGGCACTGGAGAATTCGGCAGCCGGCGTCGGAACGGCGGGGTGGGATTCGGATTCTCCAACCCGGCTGGGGGGTCGGAGAATCCTGCCCCAGGTTAGTGCCCCATTCCCCTTTGTGTCCTCCATCTCTCTCCTCTGGCCTTCTGATGCCCCCCCCTCTGCCCTTCCTGAGACGGTTGCTGCTCCTCACGTTCAGTGGAATCGATTTCTGAAGATGCAGCACCCATTTCCCACTGCAACCTTCCTGATGTTCAGGTGGAGCTCCAACAGCCTTGCCCACTATTCCGATGGCCAAAGGATGCCAGTTCAAATCCCACCATGGCAGATGGTGACATTTTAATTTAATAAAAATCTGAAACTAAAAGACGAATGATGACCACAAAACCATTGTCGATTGTTGTAAAACCCATCTGGTTCACTAATGTTCTTTAGGAAAGGAAATCTGCCGCCTTTACATGGTCTGGCCTACGTCACTCCAGATCCACAGCAATGAAATGACCTGGCAAGGCACTCAGTTCAAGGGCAATTAGGACTGGGCAATAAATGCTGGCCAAGCCACCGATGCACATGTCCCATGAATGAGTAGAAATAAAAAGAGAGATGGTAACCCCCTGAACTAGCCTGGTTCTAATGCTGGCTCCTCCCCTGACCTGTGATGGAATACTGAAGCTTTAACTTCCAAAGGATAAACATTTGAATGTGTGAAAAGCAGGAACACTTATCTTTTAAAACCTTTCTGTCTCCATCACCTGCTGCAACATAGGCCTTGTCTCCCTGCAGCTGGAGTGAGGCAGACAGCTGCTGGTCGCTCGCCACTCCTGAGAAGGTTCAAAAAGAGATGAGCTTTTAACAAGCCTTTCAGCAATTCAATTGGCCCTGTTGAGGAGCAGGGGTGAGTTTGGAGACCTGCGATCATACCTCCCCACCCTCAAGAAAATCAGAAATGCCAGAGATGGAGGTGGTGCATCCGGCCGGATGATATCACCGCCATTTTGTCTGGCTGTCGCCTCTCTGCCAGCCCGAACTGTGCTAGCCCGTGGTCGTTAACTCCGCTTTCAACTCTTCCAGCTGGAATACACCTTGCTTTTCAGAGATGCAGCTGGCTTTATGTAATGCAAGACAGCTTAACGTTGTGTGTTTTTGCACGACGTGAGTCCCTTGCTGCAAAGTGCAGCCAAGCAACAGACTATCAGTGCTTCACAATCACTACAGTTAGCAGGCAGCTTGTGTGTGTCAGGGTCTCCTTTGTCTGATTTCAGAGGCTGTCCAATAATTCCTCCCTCAGCATGCTCACAATGAACCAGGTGAGCCACACTTGGAAGTACCCCCCAATACTGAGAGCTAAAGGGCGGGATTCTCCGACCCCCCCAGGGGGGGGTCGGGGAATCGCCCGGGGCTGGCATCAATCCCACCCCCGCCGTGTCCCGAATTCTCAGCCCCCTGAGATTCGGCGGGGATGGGAATTGCGCCGCGCCGGTTGGCGGGCCCCCCGTGGCGATTCTCCAGCCCGCAATGGGACGAATTCTCTCCACTGACAGGCCTTTCCCGCCGGCGTGGTTTAAACGACCTCTGGTACCGGCGGGATTGGCGCCGCGGGCGGGCTCCGTGGTCCTGGTCGGGGGCGCGGGGCAATCTGACCCCGGAGGGTGCCCCCACGGTGGCCTGGCCCGCGCTCGGGGCCCACCGATCGGCAGGCGGGCCTGCGCTGTAGGGGCACTCTTTTTCTTCCACCCCGCCATGGCCTTCACCATGGCGGGGGCGGAAGAGACCCCCTCCCCTGCGCATGCGCCGGTCGCTGACGCACCGGTGCATGCACGGATGTCCGTCGGCCGGCGAAGGCCTTTCGGCCCCTGCTGGCGTGGCGCCAAAGGCCGTTCACGCTGACCGGCGGAGCGGGAGCCATTCCGTCGCGGGCCTAGCCCCTCAATGTGAGGGCTTGGACCCTAAAGGTGCGGAGGATTGGGGAGGCCCGACGCTGGAGTGGTTCACGCCACTCCGTCCCGCCGGGACCCCCCGCCCCGCCGGGTAGGGGAGAGTCCCGGCCCTTAACCCTCCCTTAATAATCTTTTCTGTGTCTTACCCAAGAAGGCCGAGTATTGTGCATGCACAACAGTCAGCTTTCCTGAAGGAAATAAATAAGAAGCACTTTGCCTAATGGAGCCAGACTTTGGTATGCAAAATTTTAATTATACTAAATGAACTTTAAGCAGCAGTGATATAGATTGATAACTTGAGAATAAATCATTTCCTGGTGAGAATCATTTGACCAACAGTATTTTTTATTTTTCCTCTTCTCTTTCTAATTAAGGGAGGATCAAAGATTCCTCAGCACAAACCGTTCCATCATTTATGTTAATTATAATGAACAGACATTGTTGTTAGATTGTGCTACACAGAATAAAGAAATCATTTTTTTATGCTGTGCTTATAGTCCAGCCTCTGATGCATGCTCTGCTTCAACTCTTTATACCAATTTAATTCAACCAACATTTTCCGATAAACATTGCTTCATCCCCATTCCCCATAATTACAATTTTCCCATGCTCAGGTAAAACCTCACTGTGGAGAACACATTTTAGTACAATTTATAATTGGAGTTTGTTGCAATGTTTTCAAGTTAAATGAATAACTTTCGTAAATATAGCTCCAACCTCTCATATTCATCAAATACACAAATACTGCATTGCTCATAATTTTGCAGTTCCACTTGATGTTTCCTGCAATATAAAGGAACTGTAAAGTATAAGGGAAGTACAAAGGGCGGCACCATAGCACAGTGGTTAGCTCTGTGCTTCACAGCTCCAGGGTCCCAGGTTCGATTCTCGGCTTGGGTCACTGTCTGTGTGGAGTCTGCACGTTCTCCCCGTGTCTGCGTGGGTTTCCTCCGGGTGCTCCGGTTTCCTCCCACAGTCCAAAGATGTGTGGGTTAGGTGGATTGGCCGTGCTAAATTGCCCTGAGTGTCCAAAAAAGGTCAGGTGGGGTTGTTGGGTTACAGGGATAGGGTGGTGGTGTGGCCTTGGGTAGGGTGCTCCTTTCAGGGGCTGGTGTAGACTCGATGGGCCGGGTGGCCACCGTCTTGTGGACTCGATGGGCCAGGTGGCCACCTTCTGCACTGTAAATTCTATGATTCTACGTTGGAAAAGGTAGTGAAATTTTGCAAAATTACCTGAGCAACACAGCATCCATATTTAAAAATATAGGTAAGTGGTGCTTAATGCTTTGCCAGCCAGCATTCCACTCACGAGGTTCAAATGCATTAATAGAGCTGATTTATGTAACATTGTGTTAATGTAGATACAAAATTAGCTGAGAGATGGGGGGTGGTTAATAGGTATTTTTTTGGGCTAGAGGATGTCTGTGGTGGCAGTCCACAGGGGTTGGTATCAGGACCCTTGCTTACCCTGATACATTTAAATGATCTGCACATTATCGTACAGGGAACAATTGAAGAAACTGTAGAGCATAAGAAACTCGGAAATATTATGACCTGTGCGAAGGATAGTGTAGAATTTCCAAAGGACATGGACACGTTGGGGGAATGGGTGAACAAGTTGAATGCAGAGAAATATGAAGTGGCTCATTTTTGTAGGAAGAACATTGAGAGACAAAATAAAGAGCTCAATTGTAAATGGGATGCAGGAGCAGAGGGACCTGGGCATATGCTCTTTTTGAGTACCAATAATAGAAAATAAATCATTATCAAAGAACCTAATCAATTGACAGCCCTTTCAAGGGACACTGCAACACAAAACAAAATTTTAAAGAGAACTTAATACATCAAATCAAAATGTCATTTTGCAGTCTGATGGTACACTCCAGGCCCTGCGGTGCCCACGGATCATGGAAAACCTCAAGCGTACTGCTTTCCCCCTCTCCAGGGACACCCAGGCATGAACATAGCCACACAAGAGGAACAGACAGTCGAGCCGGACGAGCCGTTCAATCAACCGTTGCCTGGACCTACTAATAGCTAACATGGCCAACAGCGATCTCCTCCACCATTCCTGATTTCCCTCCCCCAAACCCCCCCCCCCCCCCACTTCATATCGGGTGGCCAAAGATCAGGAGCGTGGGAATGAAGTGCAATCTTTAAAATAATCAAAAAGGGGCTGCAAATAATATATACATAAAACACGGGCTCCTCGAAACTGCACAAAATATAGGTGGCTTTGGAGTCCCTGAATCATCTTAATCTATGGTTGCATGTGTCTGCTACTTTCAACACCCTCCATGCCAAATCCTTGATGGTAATGGAGAAGACTCCCACAGAGAGGGCCGTCCACTAGACTAGAGGACCTGGGCGCATTTGTGCATATGTCATTGAAGATGGCAAAACAAGTTGAGAGAATAGTTAATAACGTATACAGTACCCCAGATGTTTATAATAGGTACATCGAGTGTAAGATCAAGGAGGTTGCATTGAAGACATTTCTGTCTCAGCTGGATTATTGTGTCCAGTTCTCAGTGCTGTGATATAGGAAGGTTACAAAGGCACCAGCGTGGGTGTGGAAAATATTCACAAGGTTGCAT
This sequence comes from Scyliorhinus canicula, assembly GCF_902713615.1. Classification (NCBI taxonomy): domain Eukaryota; kingdom Metazoa; phylum Chordata; class Chondrichthyes; order Carcharhiniformes; family Scyliorhinidae; genus Scyliorhinus; species Scyliorhinus canicula. Next base: position 29,451,091 of record NC_052155.1, read on the forward strand.
CCAGGGATGAGGAACTGGAGTTGTGAAGAAAGATTGGAATAGTTACAACTGTTTCCCTTGGAGGAAAGAAGGCTTATAGGAGCTTATATGGAATATTAAAAATCATGAGACTGTGTAGATAGGCTAAAAACAGTTCCCACTGGTGCAAGGAGCAAGAATGAGAGGGCATGAAAGTAATTACTAAAAGAAACAAACGCAATAAGAGAAAAAAACTTTTTCACCCAGTGGGTGGTTAAGGTTTTGGAATGCACAGCCTGATATTATGGTGGAGGCAGGTTTGATCAAAGCATTCAAAAGATAATTGGACTGATGTCTGAAAAGGAAGAATGTGCAGGGTTACAGGGGAAAAGTGGGAAAATAGCACTAAGTGAACTCTCATCCAGAGAGCTGATTAAGTGTTTGAGTAGCACCTGTGTCTCTTACAATTGTTATCGGGTTTGGCTACATCAGTTGAGGAAAATGAGGTGACCTTTCCCTCAGACACAAAGCCGGCATATCTCTCATCCAGCTCATTCCTTACACCTACGCTCAGAGCAATGTTTACCTCAGTTCTCCTGATTCCAGTTAACGCTACAGTCTGCACCATAGTATTCTCCACTTTCAGGATCCACCCTATGAATTCCTCAAGTCCCATGGGCTTTCCTTGCAACTTCCAACATGCTGAACAAACATGTCCTCCGTTGTTACAATGGTGACATCTCAGCTTCCAAGTCTAACTTCCACCCCCACTACTTTCCTTTCTGGCCTGAGGAGGAGATTGTGGGGCCTTCCCAGCTATCCATTCTTTACCTTGGCTACCTGCCATCCTTTTACTCTCCCACTTCCTTTCCTTTTAAAAATGTTGGGGGTGATGGAAAAAAGGTTTACATTTTCTGGATCAGCCAGTCGTAATTGCTGCTTGCCGAGCAGTCTGTATCCTCTGGTCTTCAACATGGGTTCTTATCATAGGAGATAAGGAATTCTTAAACTCCTCTAAGAGAATGAATTCTCTCAGAACCTCATAGGTAGTTTCAACTCCCAATACTCGTACCCACCCATTACAATTGTTCTGCTTTGCCCTTTCAAATTCTGCTTAAGTCTGTCCCGGCTGTCTCCGCAAATTCCAAAATTTGTGCCTATATGCTTCGGGATCCAAGTCCTATGCATCAGAATAGCCTTTTTTTGGCATTTCATCATCCTTAGACTCCTGCTCAAGGCAGCATAAATGTCCTGTGCCAGCCCCATCAACCGACTATGCAAGGGTAAGGCCCACTTTGCTTTTGGCCACTCCATTTGGATTGTTATTTTCGCAAACACCCGAAGGAAGTTTCGAATGCCTTCTCTTCAAATTTCAGGAGAGGCTGTATCAATTTAAACATATCACCCCTGATTCCCATTCATTTTTTTTCTTTTTATAAATTTAAAGTACCCAATTCAGTTTTTCCAATTAAGGGGCAGTTTAGCGTGGCCAATCCACCGACCCTGTACATTTTGGTTTGTGGGGTGAAACCCACGCAATCACAGGGAGAATATGCAAATTGCAGTGACAGTGACTTTTGTGAGGGCCACGAAGAATCCAGCACGAGTCTTCAGGATACAAAGAAATAACATTTATTTACAATAACATATATATACAACAGCAGCAACTTCCCTTGCAGCTAACTCCTCTCTCTCTGCTGGTTCCAAACTGTCCAGCTTTATTTATGCAGGGAGTCTGCTAATGATTTCTCCGCCCCCCTCATTGGGGAAGCTCATACTCCCACAGGATTGTGGGATTGTCATTAGTCCCCAGCCAATGGTAAGCAGGCAGGTTATAACATCCCTCCCCCCGCAAAGTCCAAGGAATCCACCGAAGACCCTGGTGAAGGAGGGCGTCGGACTCGTTTTGCCGCAGGCCGGACCCCATTTGCACGAGGCGCTGGATCGGGCGGTGTGTAACGAGATGGAGACCGGCGCTTCCGTGATGAACGACGCAACGGTTGTCCATCCACAGCCCGTGGGCCCAAGGATTGCCCTCTGAGGTGTCTTGTGTCTCCACCTTGGAGTCAGAGTCTGCTGCCTCCGTCATCTCGGCGTCTTTATCTCCACGCAGTTCTGTCACGACCTGCGCAGGCTTTGAGTGAGACACCAGAGAAAGATTGTGAGGAATACTTTCCATTGTGTCTGGTCTCTGTGGCTGTAGAAATAAGCTCCTGGGGCAAGGAATCTTTGGAAGTGATAGTCTTCTTGACCGAACATGGTCTACATGGTTGCGCTGGAGACGACCCTGGGCTTGCACCTGGTAAGAGATAGGGCCCGTTTGGCGAAAGGTGGTCATTAGGGGCAGCACGGTAGCATGGTGGTTAGCATAAATGCTTCACAGCTCCAGGGTCCCAGGTTCAATTCCCGGCTGGGTTACTGTCTGTGCGGAGTCTGCACGTCCTCCCCGTGTGTGCGTGGGTTTCCTCCGGGTGCTCCGGTTTCCTCCCACAGTCCAAAGATGTGCGGGTTAGGTGGATTGGCCATGCTAAATTGCCCTTAGTGTCAAAGTAAGGTTAATTGGGGGGGGGGGGGGGGGGGGTTACGGGTATAGGGTGGATACGTTAGGCTTGAGTAGGGTAATCATTGCTCGGCGCAACATCGATGGCCGAAGGGCCTGTTCTGTGCTGTACTGTTCTATGTTCTATTACACCAGGGACCCACAGGGCACCACCAGCAAAATTCTGAACGAACACTGGGTCACCGGCCGTAAACTGCCGAATCAGCTGATGCCGAGAAAAACCATGTCCCTGCCGTTCTTGTGTGTGGCGTACTTTTGCGCCAATGTCCGGGAAAACCATGCTAAGGCGGGTGCGAAGTCTCCGGCCCATTAGGAGTTCTGCGGGACCTACCCCAGTCACCGCTTGGGGGGTTGGTCCTATATGAAAACAAAAAACGAGCCAGTCTCATGTTCATTGACCCGGAAGACTGCTTCTTGAGGCCTCGTTTGAATGTCTGCACTGCACGCTCTGCCAACCCATTTGAAGCCGGGTGGTAAGGGGCAGTGCGGATGTGGCGTATGCCGTTCATCTTCATGAACCTCGCAAACCCCTCACTTGTGAACGGAGTGCCGTTGTCCGTGACCAGCACCTCGGGGAGGCCATGCATACTGAAAGACAAACGCATCTTCTCGATTGTTGCGCAGGACGTTGTGCCTCCCATCTTATGCACCTCTAGCTATTTAGACTGGGCGTCGATTAATAGAAGGAACATGGATCCTTGAAAAGGGCCGGCGAAATCCGCATGCAAGCACACCCAAGGCCGCCCTGGCCATTCCCAGTGATGTAGGGGCGTGGCCGGTGGAAGCTTCTGATGCTCCTGGAAAATGGAGCAGTTTTGGGCCACCTTCTCATTGTCGGTGTCGAGGCCTGGCCATCAGACACAATTCCGGGCCAATATTTTCATTTTGGTCACACCTGGATGGCCATTGTGCAAGTCTCTCAGTATCAGCTCCTGTCCTTTTTCCGGGACAATCACACGCATCCCCCACAAAAGGATGCCGTCTTCCACGCTGAATTCGGACAGCTTGGAGGAAAATGCCTGCAACTCGCCTGGGAGCTGTCTATGCTGCCCACCATATAGGATTATGTGCCGAACCTTTGACAGGACTGGCTCCGTCTGGGTCCACTCACGGATCTGTGATGCCGTGACAGGCAAGGAGTCCACAAAATTTAGGGTTGCAACCACCACGCCGGTCGTGGGGGTCAACATGGGACCGATCGATAAAGGCAATCGGCTCAGTGCGTCGGCATTCCCTATCTGGATTCCTGGTTTGTGTCCAGAGAAAACTCGTATGCAGCGAGCAACAAAGCCCAGCGCTGGATCCGTGCGGAAGCAATGGGCGATATTGGCTTATCCTCTCTGAAAAGTCCCAGGAGAGGCTTATGATCAGTCACGATAGTAAAGTGGCGGCCATATATGTACTGGTGGAAACGTTTCACCGCAAAGACCACTGCCAGGCCCTCCTTCTCGATCTGCGCATACTTCTTTTCCACTGCAGTCAATGTGCAGGAGGCGAAAGCTATCGGCCGCTCGGCCCCATTCCCCATCTTGTAGGACAGGCCGGCCCCAATACCATACGGGGATGCATCACATGTGATGAGCAAAGGCTTTCCAGGATCATAGTGGGTTAGTAAACCAGACGACGACAATTGTTGTTTTACCTGCCGGAAAGCGGTTTCTTGCGGCTGACCCCAAACCCAGGTGTGATTCTTCTTTAGCAGAAGGTGCAACGGGGCCAGCGTAGTTGCCAGATTGGGGAGGAACTTTCCGTAATAGTTTACGAGGCCAAGAAACGAACAAAGATGCGAAGTGTCAGTCGGGGTGGGGGCCTGTTGAATCACACGCACCGTCTCTGCGACGGGGTGCAAACCTTCACGGTCCACCCGATAACCCAGGTAGATTACTTCCTTCGCCTGAAAAACGCACTTTGTGCGACGTAAACGAACTCCAGCCTCCGAAAAGCGTTGAAGGACAGCCTCCAAATTTTCCAGATGTTCCTGCTCCGACGTCCCTGTGATCAAAACATCATCCAAGTAGACAGCCCCACGCGGTAAACCTCTCAAAATGCCCTCCATAACACGTTGAAAAATAGCGCAGGCAGAGGATACTCCAAAGGGCAAACGTGTTCATACAGGCCTCGGTGTGTATTAATCGTTACATATGGCCGGGAGGCAGGGTCCAGCTCCAACTGCAGGTAGGCGTGATTCATATCTAATTTTTTGAACGAGAGTCCGCCTGCAAGCTTCACGTAGAGATCCTCTATGCGAGGCATTGGGTATCGGTCGAGCCGGGAAGCCGTATTCACTGTAAATTTATAGTCGCCGCACAAGCAAACTGTGGCATCTGGCTTCATTACAGGTACAATTTGTGCTGCCCGGTCAGCGAAACGGACGGGCCTGATGATACCCAAAGTCTCAAAATGTGTGAGCTCCCCTTCTACCTTCTCAAGCAGGGCGTAAGGCACCGGGCGCACCCGGGAATAGCATGGCGTGGCTCCTGGTTCGACTTGGATACGGGCTACAGCCCCTTTTATTTTCCCCAAATCGGGCTGGAATACATCTGGGTATCGTCCTAGCACCTCAGTCAATCCTCCAGAAACTGTTTGGAGGATGGGCTGCCACTGCAGCCGCAAATGGCGCAACCAGTCCCGACCCACCAGGCTGGGCCCATGGCCGTGCACCACAATAAGTGGGAACCGCCCTTCCTGGCATCCATAAACAACAGGGGTCATCATAGTTCCTGCAATGTCCAATGGTTCCCCCGTGTAGGTGGCCAACCTGGCCTGTGTGTCGGTTAATGAAAGGGTCTGTACACCCTGCTTGATGCGGTCGAATGTCCTCTGGGCGATCACGGAGACCGCTGCGCCAGTGTCCAACTCCATCTCAAGCGGGTGACCATTGACCCGTACTGTCACTTTAATGGGGGCCACACGGGGAGCTGCCACACAATGCAGCTCAAGGCAGTCGTCCTCCGTCTCCACGTCCTCGGGAGTAGTCACCGCAGGTTATAACAGCGACGCAGGGCCGGGATTGAACCTGGGACCTCGGCGCAGTGAAGCAGCAATGCTATCCACTGCGCCACCATGCTTCCCCCTGATTTCCATTTTAGGACAAAGCTCCCCTGTACGTTCCGCCAACTCTCTACCCATTTCCAGTGCCTAAGCTGGAAGCGTTTCTCCAATTCCAACTTCCTAATTTCCATCTCTATTTCTTTTTCATTTTACTTGTGCTGCATTTCCAGCTCTCTTTATTTTTGCTGCAGTTCTATTTATATCTATTTTAATCCTCTTACACGCTCTATCCGCAACCAAACTCTCTCCAACTCAAGTTCCCCACGAGAAGATGTCCTGATGCTACTTGTACCTCCATAAAATTAAATGTTTAACAGTTGCTTCAAGCACCTCCCACTTCTTAGATCTGGTTGGTATAGCCAGTTTTAATTTACCCACCAATTCGACCAGCGGGTCTTTGGAAAGATCCTCCAAATAAACCAGAGTTAGGTCTTCCACCTGATGAAAATGCTTAGCAGCTTCCAGAGCCATCCCGTTATATCACTACAAACCTGGGGCGAAATTCTCCGACCACACGCAGGGTCGGAGAATTGGCGGGAAGCGGCGTTATTTCCGCTCCCGCAGGTTTTTGAATTCTCCCGCCGGTCATAAACCGGCATTGTGCAAATCCCGCCGGCAGCCTGTGAAAACAGCTGGCGCCGGCTGGATTTCATTTTTTTAAAACTTACCTCAAATCTCCGGCCCGAATGGGCCGAAGTCCCGCCACTGGGAGGCCTTCTCCCGCCGCCGAGGTTTAAACCACCTCTGGAACGGCGGGCTCAGCGGCGCGAGCAGGCCCCCGGGGTCCTGGGGGGGCGGGGGGCGATCGGACCCGGGGGGGTGCCCCCACGGAGGCCTGGCCCGCGATCGGGGCCCCCCGCTCACTCCGCGGGGCAGTGCCGTGGGGGCACTCTTTCTCCTTCCGCGCCGCCACGGCCTCCGCCATGGCGGACGCGGAGGAGAACCCCGCATCGCGCATGCGCCGACCGCCGAAAGCCTTTTGTCCAGCCCCGCTTCCGACTGCGCCGGGTGTTTGCGCCAGTCTTCTGGTGCAAACTGCTCCGGCGCGGGGCTGGCCCCCAAAGGTGGGGAGAATTCCCCACCTTTGGGGAGGCGCGACCCCTGAGTGGTTGGCGCCACTCCCCTACGCCGGCACCCTCCGTCACGCCGGGTAGGGGAGAATCCAGCCCCAGGTGTCTCTTTTCAATTTACACCAATTTCTCGGACTGACATTTCAAATCCCAGACAAGACCCCAATTTATTTTACGACACTCTGGGCAAGTAAAATTTCAATTCTAGCCCTACAGGCCCCAGAGTCTCAATACAAGTGAATTAAACAATGATTCATATAGCATTTCTGAGATCTTTAACACTTGATTGCTCCAATGACTTACAGGCACCAGGGACAAAATTCTCCCCTATCCGCCAGAGCGGGGAGTCCCGGCATAGCGGAGTGGCGCCAACCACTCCGACGTCGGGCCTCCCCAAAGGTGCGGAATTCTCCGCACCTTTAGGGGCCAAGCCCTCACATTGAGGGGCTAGGCCCGCGCCAGAGCGATTGGCACCACACCGACTGGCACCAAAACCGGCAACAACGACCTTTGTCGCCCGCCGCCTGACACCGGGGCTGGCCGAAAGGCCTTCGCCGGTTCGTGCATGCGGCGGTGTGTCAGCTGCCGCTGACGTCACCACGGCGCATGCGCGCTGGGGGATTCTCTTCCGACTCCGCCATGGTGGAGGCCGTGGCGGCGGCGGACGAAAAAGAGTGCCCCCACGGCACTGGCCTGCCCGCCCACCCGGTGGGCCCCGATCGCGGGCCTGGCCACCGTGGGGGCACCCCCCGGGGTCCGATCACCCCGCGTCCCCCCCCCCCCAGGACCCCGGGTGTCCGCTCGCGCCGCCGATCCCGCCGGCACAGAGGTGGTTCAAACCACGGCGGCGGGAGAAACATCTCAGCGGCAGGACTGTGGCCCATCCGTGCCGGAGAATAACGGCAGCACAGAAACCCGTAGCCTCCCGCCGGCCCCCGCCATTCTCCGAGGAGGGCGGCGGGATTGGCGGCATGCCGACCATTTGCGGGTGGGAGAATTCTGGACATGGCGGGGGCGGGATTTCCGGCTGCCCCGGTCGATTCTCCGACCCTGCTGGGGGTCGGAGAATTTCGCCCCTGATATGTAAGTAAACACAGTAACTATCTATATATAAAACAAGAGATATAAAAGCAAATTAACTATCAGCCTCTTTGAGATAAGACTAGGGTTCTCCACATGAGAGATTAAAAAGTTTTTCAAACAACCGCCATTGCCTGAAACTGGTACTGGACTAGCTACTCCTGCAGCTTTAACAGGCTGTGCAAAGAGAATGACCCTTTCCAGGTCTTTAGAGAGAGAGAGAGCAGAACTTTGGCCCTCTGCCTTCTTGGTCAAGAATGAAAAACTGAAAGTAAAATATGCAGTCCCATAAAGTGAGTAACATTTCAGAACTGTCAGCACCAACCAGCATCAAGTGTTAGGTAAGACCTGGGACTTTAAAGTAACTTGTTGGCTGCCAGCCAAGTCCATCAAAATGTGTTAATACTGAGGCTGAACTAAACAGCACATCTTGCCAGGGGCGACGGGGGGTGGGGATAGGGTGGGGGTTGGGGGGGGGGGGGTTGGGGGGGGGGGGGGGGGGGGGGGAGGGGGGGGGGGTTCCTGAATCCAGACCAAATAGCACATCATGCCGGGGTTTTCCTTTGCTTTTAAAATAAATTAAGGGTGAAATCCATCTTAAAAGTATAGGTTGCAGTAATTGTCCGGATACAAAAGTCATAAAAGCCAAAATAACAGAACACACAAAGGAAAACAAGGGACAGATAAGGATTTACTAGAGGATATTTACACTGTCCTGCCTCAGCTGCTGAATCAGAACTCTTCTGTGTGGAACACCATTTGGAGGAAGGAGGGTGGTGTTATTTGTCTGTAGAGATGAGTAACTGTTCTGCATTGAAATAATAAATACAAGATCCCAGTGCTGCACTAATTTAATTTAACAATTTAATAATCTTTTTTGTCACAAGTAGTCTTTAACATTAACACTGCAATGATGTTACTGTGAAAACTCCTAGTCACCACATTCCGGCGCCTGTTGATGTACACGGAGGGAGAATTCAGAATGTCCAATTCACCTAACACTGTCTTTCGGGACTTGTGGGAGGAAACCGGGGCACCCGGAGAAAACCCACGCAGACACGGGGAGAAGGTGCAGACTCCAGACAGACAGTGACTCAAGCCGGGAATCGAACCTGGAACCCTGCCGCTGTGAAGCAACAGTGCTAACCACTGTACTGCCGTGCCACCACAAAAGAGTGAAGCCACACAATTCCAAGGTTTAGAACAAACGCATTGTTACTGTGCAAGAGACAACAAAGTAAACACTAAATACTACCTATCCTGTACCCTAACATTCAGAATTAATATGAGTTATACATGAATTAGTAAGCAAATGGCTCTTAAGTATATAATTCCACATTAAATGGAAGATTCAATGAGTTTTTCGAATTGGCTAAGCAATTCACTCAGATTTTGGTGATCAAACTCAGCTATAGAGTCCTCACAAAGAATTTCCTATCTTTCTCAGAGCTAGTCTGATCCCCAGCCAATAGCAGTTTACAACTGACTATAGTTCCATGGGCGCAGATTTCACCGCAAATGGCAGAACCAACTCTATCTGGATGGGTTGGACGCATGAATATTATCTTCCAGTAACAATAACAGGTGGTGCAATTTATTATCAGCTTCTGGGTCTGGACACATCCGCCTTCAGTCGTCTTTAGCGAGTTTTGTATGGCACCAGTGGACACATCAGCTTGAATTCAACTGTGTCCTTTAATATCTTTTTGAATAGGTTCAATTTGCCCGGAAGTTTTGGGTTTCCAAACCTCAGTTTGTTGTTGTCTCCATAGAAACTGGTAGTTTCAGATTCCTTGCTATGTTTGCTTTTCTTTCTGTTCTAACCTGCTTGCTTACCACTGGCTGGAGACTAATGGCAATCCCACAATCCTTAGGGAGTATGAGCTTCCCCAATGAGGGGGGGTGGGGGGAGGAGGGGGGAGAAATCATTAGCAGATTCCTTGCATAAATAGAGTTGGCCAGTATTGTTATGGGCCAGGGTTTAGAGAATCCCAAAGTGTATCATGGAGTTCACCTAACCCACAACTTCTAATAGATTGTGGTATGGGGAGCACACGGCTAACTCTACAGGTATGGTACAGCAGATATGGAAAAGTATTTTTTAAAACAAAACAATGTTTATTCTATGAACTCAAGTTAACTTTTCTAAAACAAACAGTGAACATCTTAGCAACCATGAATTCAAATACAACCCCCAAAGAATACAACACAATGTAATCTATATGCTGTCCTTTTCACCCAGAAGACTTAACAAACCTTTAAACAGAAGCACATCAGAGTTTACATTCAATACTGAAAGCATTTATAATTCTGAATTCACCAAATTATTAAGAGATAGTCCTTCATGGCAGAGAGCTCAACAATTCAGCTGCTTTGGCTGACTTCAGCTGCAACACACTGAAAAACAAAACCAAAAAGACACATCCAAGCTTTTAACAAAGTGAAACTAAAAAGCAGAACCAGAGCTCAGCTCCCCCACACTCTGACATCACTGCAGTAACATGAGCAGCCAAACATTTCTTAAAGCGACAGTATGGAACCAGCGAGGGAGGAGTGAGCAGCAAGGGAGTTACTGCTGCTGTTGTTGGATACAGGTTGGAAGTTTTCTTTCTGTTACACCATGCCTCTGTGTGGACGTTTGGATGTCTTTGCTGTGCTGGAAACTTGGAACCACTACTCACAGCGGATGCATTACTATTTCCAGGCAAACAACATCACTGAAAACGAGCGCCAGGTGGGCATTTTGCTCACCGCCTGCAGCCTGCATACGTTTGGCGTGATTGGCCTTTCGTCCCCAGCTGCACCGGACACCAAGATGTTTGATGAACTTGTGACCGTAGTGGGGCAACATTTTACCCCAACCCCATCCACGATAGTCCAGCGTTACAGCTTTGGTACCGCTAGAGGACCCCAGGGGAATCCCTTGCAGAGTTTCTAACCAGGCTACGCAGGATTGCGGAGTACTGTGACTATGGTGAGACCTTGTCAGAAATGTTACGTGACCGTTTGGTTTGCGGTATTAACAATGCGGCCACCCAGAGAAAGTTGTTAGCTGAGCCAACATCGACTTTTCAACAGGCCATTCAAATAGTATTGTCCCGAGAGAGTGCAGAATGGGGAGTGCAGGAGATACAGGGAATGGAGGTGCACGCCTTGGGGGGCAACCCCTTCTGTCCAAAAGCGTCTCCTCGCACCCCTGCGGTACCATGGATGCGGCAGAATCCGGATTGACGGCAGTGGCCGCCGGACGTTCCTCCTCAAAGGGAGCCTTCACCAGAACCAATGGATGAGGAGCCATGTCAGTGTCGGACTTGTGGGCGACGACCCCGTCGCAGACGCCGGTCCTGGGGGTGCCAGAGATGCTGACATTCTGACAGAAACTGGGGCCAGCCCAGGGGCCGTACCTTTCATTTGGATGAAGCTGCAGCGACTATTCCCGAGGATGTGGAGACGGAGGACGACTGCCTTCAGCTGCATTGTGTGGCAGCTCCCCATGTGGCCCCCATTAAAGTGACAGTACGGGTAAATGGTCACCCGCTTGAGATGGAGTTGGACACTGGCGCAGCGGTCTCCGTGATCGCCCAGAGGACATTCGACTGCATCAAGCAGGGTATACAGACCCTTTCATTAACCGACACACAGGCCATGTTGGGCACCTACACAGGGGAAACCATTGGACATTGCAGGAACTACGATGATCCCTGTTGTTTATGGACGCCAGGAAGGGCGGTTCCCACTTATCATGGTGCGCGGCCATGGGCCCAGCCTGTTGGGTCGGGACTGGTTGCGCCATTTGTGGCTGCAGTGGCAGCACATCCTCCAAACAGTTTCTGGAGGGTTGACGAAGGTACTAGGACGATACCCAGATGTATTCCAGCCCGGTTTGGGGAAAATAAGAGGGGCCGTAGCCCGTATCCAAGTCGAACCAGGAGCCACACCACGCTATTTCCGGGCGTGTCGTCTGGGTTACTAACCCACTATGATCCTGGAAAGCCTTTGCTCATCACGTGTGATGCATCCCTGTATGGTATTGGAGCCTTCCTGCCCCACAAGATGGAGAATGAGGCCGAGCCTCCAGCACATTGACTGCAGCGGAAAAGAAGTATGCGCAGATCGAGAAGGAGGGCCTGCCGGTGGTCTTTGCAGTGAAACGCTTCCCCCAGTATGTGTATGGCTGACACTTCACTATCGTGACTGATCATAAGCCTCTGCTGGGACTTTTCCAAGAGGATAAGCCAATACCGCTCATTGCTTCCGCACGGATCCAGCGCTGGGCTTTGTTGCTGGCTGCCTACGAGTATTCTCTGGAGCATAAACCAGGGACCCAGATAGCGAATGCCGACGCACTGAGCCGATTGCCTTTGTCGACCATCCCCATGTCGATTACCACGACCGGTGAGGTGGTTGCAACCCTAATTTTGTGGACTCCTTGCCTGTCACGGCATCACAGATATGTGAGTGGACCCAGACCGAGCCAGTCCTGTCAAAGGTTTGACACATAGTCCTGTATGGTGGGCAACATAGACAGCTCCCAGGTGAGTTGCAGGCATTTTCCTCCAAGTTGTCAGAATTTAGTGTGGAAGACGGTATCCTCTTGTGGGAGACGCATGTGATTGTCCCAGAAAAAGGACAAGAGCTGATACTAAGGGACTTGCACAATGAGCATCCGAGTGTGACCAAAATGAAAATGTTGGCCCGGAGTGATGTCTGGTGGCCATAAACTGTTCCCCGAGGTGCTGATCACGGACAACGGCACTCCGTTCACAAGTGAGGAGTTTGCAAGGTTCATCAAGATGAACGGCATATGCCATATCCGCACCGCTCCATACCACCCGACTTCCAATGGGTTGGCGTAGCACGCAATGCAGACATTCAAACGGGGCATAAAGAAGCAGTCTTCTGGGTCAATGGACACGAGACTGGCTCATTTTTTGTTTTCAGATAGGACCACTCCACATGCGGTGACTGGGGTAGATCCCACGGAATTCCTAATGGGCCGGAGACTTCACACCCGCCTTAGCATGGTTTTCCTGGACATTGGCGCAAACGTATGCCGCACTAAAGAACGGCAGGGACATGGCCTTTCTCGGCATTGGCCGATTCGGCAGTTTGCGCCCGGTAACCCAGTGTTCGTTCGAAATTTTGCTGGTGGTGCCCAGTGGGTCCCTGACATTATCTTTCGCCAAACGGGCCCTATCTCTTACCAGGTGCAAGCCCAGGTTCGTCTCCAGCGCAAGCATGTAGACCACGTTCGGTCCAGAAGACCATTTCTTCCAAAGGTTCCCCACCCCCGGAGCTCACTTCTCCAGCCACAGAGACCAGACACAGTTGAGAGTATCCCTCGCAATCTTCCTCTGGTGCCGCACTCAAAGCCTGTGCAGGTCATTGCAGAACCGCGTGGAGATGGAGACGCCGAGATGACGGAGGAGTGGGCTCCGACTCTGAGATGGAGACACAGGACGCCTCAGAGGGAGAGCTGGTTGGATGTACAACCGTTACGCCGTTCCTCACGGAAGCGCCATTCTCTGTCTCATTACACGCCGTCCGATACAGTGCCTCGTGCAAATGGTGTCCGACCTGCGGCAAAACGAGTCCGCCGCCCTCCTTCGCCGGGGTCTTTGGTGGATTCCTTGGACTTTGGGGGGAGGGATGTTATAACTTGCCTGCTTGCCACTGGCTGGGGACTAATGACAATCCCACAATCCTATGGGAGTATGAGCTTCCCCAATTTGGCGGAGAAATCATTAGCAGATTCCCTGCATAGATAGAGCTGGCCAGCATGGAACCAGCTAGAGAGGAGTGAGCAGCAAGAGAGTTACTGCTACCATTGTGTGTATATATATATATATATGTTGTTGTATATAAATGTTATTTCTTTCTATTCTACAACTCGTGCTGGATTCTTCGTGGCCCTCACAAAACTTTCTTTTTCATTTCAGTTTCTGTTTTAGTTAGGATCTGCCTCAAAGAAAAGTAAAAATTAAATTTAAAGACGCGGATTCCCTCAAGGTGACAAGGGCACAGATTGAACTTTGTGTTGGATGAAAAGCACTATAAAGTGTAAATTCTTTCTTGAAAGCTGCTTGTCTGGGGCTGTTTAGCACAGGGCTAAATCGCTGGCTTTGAAAGCAGACCAAGCAGGCCAGCAGCACAGCCTCCCCGAACAGGCACCGGAATGTGGCGACTAGGGGCTTTTCACAGTAACTTCATTGAAGCCTACTCGTGACAATAAGCGATTTTCATTTTCATTTTCATTGCATTTTCATTTTCTGTTCCTGGCTTACATCCACTGGAACATTAATTAAAAACTAACAAATCACAAAGTGCCATGGTGCAGAAGGAGGCCAGTTGGTCCAGCGTGTCTGCATCACGTCTCTGAACGAACAACTCACTTAGTGCCAGTCCCAGCCTTTTCCCCGTAACCCTGCACATTATTCTTTTTCAGTTAACAGTCTAATTCCCTTTTGAATACTTCAATTGAAATTGCTCCACCGCATTCTCAGGTAATACATTCCAAACCATAACCACTCGCTGTGTGAAAAAGATTCTCCTCATCAGTTTTGTTTCTTTTATTAATCACTTTAAATCTGTGCCCTCTTGCCCTTAATCATTTCACAAGTGGAAACAGTTATCCCCGAGCTACTCTGTCCGGTCCCCTTCCCCCCCCATGATTTTGACTACCTCTATTTTATTTATTTCACGAATGCAAAGGTCCTAAGCCAAACAGTTTCTTTCAATCCTGCTGTGTTGTGTCCGGATAGGCCTCCGCTAAGTCTGTGGAGTGGACATTCTTCTGAGATGTGGTGCATAGTTCGCTCTTTCGCACAGGTGCATAGGGGGTTGGCACTAATGCCCCATCTGTAGAGATTGGTCAAGCAGAGGTCGTGGCTGAACCTGTTAATGGAGGCCCACTCTTTCCCTGGAAGGTTTAAACTAGGCCATTGTGGGGTTGGGTTTGAGACCATGTGCTTGTGCGTCATGTCCAATGATTTCCATTCATTTGTCCGGCGGAATTTGCATTGAAGTGCTGGGCGGGAGTGTTATTCCAGATCAGCCTTCTTGATGGGAGTCGTACCTTGGGTGGGCTGATTTGATCAGCATTGAGTGGCAGGTGGGGGGGCATTGCGAACCTTCCGTATCAATTTGTGGATTATTGCAAGTTGGTGGATATGTGGAGGAATGATGTCTGCCAGGACAGGGAGTGAAGGGAGTGGTGTTGAGCGTAGTGTTCCAGACATGATACACATGGTAGCATTCAGCTGGGTGTCAACTCTGTGTGTGTGTGTGTGTGATGATCTTGATCAAACAGGGGAGCTGTATTCTGCTACTGAGTGCGAGAGTGCGAGTCCCGAGATTCAGAGGATGGCGGTAGCAGCACTCTATGTTTAGCCGGCTAGTTTGGGGGGTGGCATGGTGGCACAGTGGTTGGTGCTGCTGCCTCACAGCACCAGGGACCTAGGTTCAATTCTGGTCTTGGTGACTGCCTGTGTGTAGTTTCCCCGTGTCTGCGTGGGTTTCCTCCGGGCGCTCTGGTTTCCTCTCACAGTCCAAAGATGTGCAGGTTAAGTGGAATGGCCATGTTAAGGTGCTCTCAAAAAATCCTGCTGGCTTTCCTTACTTTACCCAACTTTGTAATTGTGGCTATTAATTTTGCCCTAAATTATTGCTTCTCGAAGTATCCCCACAACTGAAGTTAAACTGACTGGCCTGTAGGTTCAGGGCTTATCTTCGCATCCCTTTTTGAATAAGGGCGTAACGTTTGCAATTCTTCAGTCCTCCAGGACCACTCCAAGACTAAAGAAGATTGAAAAGTTATGGCCTGCCTCTGAAATAACTTCACGCATGTTGTAAATGTAGCAAACTCTCGTGGACAGCTTATTTGTGTCTCACGCAATGGGACAAGTAGGTGGTGGAGAAATTGAAGATTGCCTTGAAGCGTCATATGAGAAAGGTTTTATATACACACAATTAAAGGTAAAATGACTCCTATTTCTCTATAACTGCAAGGTCAGAGTGTAGTCCCGTGATTGCCAATGCTTTAATGCTGAATTAAAGCACAAATACGCAGCTTATGAAAATTAGTTGACCCCAAGGTTTCTGACGGAGCCATCATCCTCGGATGTGTGTTGGCGTAAACTCTCCACATTTTCCCTGCTGGGTTGGGAATCCAGAAATTTTATGGCATGATTGGATCTGAAGTTTATTCCAGTAAAGTCAGTCTGAATCAATCTCTATGAAATCCCTCGAAAGCAGCAACATTAGTTTGCGGTTAGCTTCAGCAGTTTCACACATATATAACAGTACCAAGGTTTTCTCGAAAGTGATTTATATTGCTTTACTGCCAAAGGTTCTGATGGTGGTTAAAGCTTATAAGTTGTCCATAGGGTATAACCAGCGTCAAGGGCTATTCAGCATAATTGATTGAGTTGCATTCTTTCTTTGACAATATTCACTCAAACAAAGTTTGTTGTTTGACAAAGGCATATCTTGAAAATAAATTGGACATTTATGGCATTGATTCCTGCGCTGAAGCAATTATTGTTCACCCAGACACTGATTGCATTCCCTCCAATGTGGGGGGGTTGCTGAATTCCATGGTGTTCCTGGGCATCTGCACTTCTGATATCTTGAACTGTTGGATAGCCACATTCTACAACATTGTGAATCATTTGCTAACCTTCAGCAGTGCATACCTTGGACACTGAAACATCCCAACAAGAGTACCAAGGTTGTCATTCATTCTTTCAATTATATTAATTGCCTTTCCAACACATTGCATTGTACCAGTATTTGGTCAGAACTATAGGTTGTGCAGAAATATCAAACGTGCTAATAGAAAGCTCCTGAGGAAATATCTATTTTTCTCAACATCTTGTTCAAAGGGCTTCTGAAACACAGCGGAATTAAAATAAACAATTCTGAATGGTTTCATGGAAAATTGGGCAATAATAAGCAAGATATCAATGTAATCATTGTAAATGACCAGCACGTTTACCTGGTCGAGTTTCTTGACAATTACGCCAGAAAAATAATTTTGTTTTGGAGTCCCAATTCAACATTCGTTCATGCCAAACATCCATAGAAATCTACTTATAACATAAGGGGGGTAATTTCCATGACTTTTTCCTCAAGGCGTATTCAGTTCCCTGGGTAGTAGGATGGGAGGAAAACCAGAGACTTCGATGAAAGCAAATGACTGCGGATGCTGGAATCTGAAACTGAAAGAGAAAAAGCTGGAAAATCTCAGCAGGTCTGGCAGCATCTGTAAGGAGAGAAAATAACTAACATATCGAGTCCAGATGACCCTTTGTCAAAGGGACTTGGATGACTTCCTTTACCATGGCCATATAATGGCTTTCTTGGGAGATAGAGTTTGACCAGTGTCTCTTGCTTTTGCATTGTCCAACATAGCAATTCTAATGAGACATCCTTACAGCTTACCACCTGATGCACCACCAATTGGACACGAGACAAAGATGTGATCCAAACTAAAGGCTTTAATGCACAAGATGTGTGCCAGGCAGCAGACGTACAGAAGAATGGCCGACTGCCGGTAAGCATGGGTTCTTATATCACGCCTTGTAGGCGGAGCTACCTACCTCTCAGCCAATCGGCACATGACTTACCCGGGCCAATGGGCAGCGAGTCCTCTGCACCAATCGCAGCTCACTTCTAAGGTACCGTAACACCCCTAGTCATACTACCACATTCACCCCTTGTTGAAAAGGAAGCGGGGGGGGGGGGGAGGAAAACGCGGGCATGAGTTGGGGGTGGTGTCCCATGAGTACGTGAGACTGGTAGTATGACTAGAGATGTTTAGGCCGTACAGTTGCATCGATGGCTGCCCACTGACCCGTAACTAATGTGCAAAAGGAAAAAACAACAACTATGTACATTGTGCATATTCGGGGGGGGGGGGGGGGGGGGGGGGGGGGGGTGAACAGGTAAAGATAAAAGAAAATCACAAGAGTCCATCCGCAGGCAGAAGTCCACCCATAGGTTACATTGATTCAATCAGTTCGAGTGGGCACCTTCGATGTCCTGCTTGACCTGAGTAGTGGTGCCGGCGACGTCGGAGCGGTGGTCGTCCGTGACTCCGGGAGCAATGATCTTGTTTCTGTGTCCGTACCCCTGGTCGGAGCTAGCGGGGGTCAGGCCGGAGGAGGGGGTCCCTGTCCGCTGAGCTGTGGGTGCGTCGTTACTGGGGGCAGTGGGTGTCGGGGGGGGGGGGGGGGGGGGGGGGGGGAAGGGGGGGGCTGGTGCTGGGGGTGTGGCCAAGATCTGGCGGCTGCCAGGTCCCGAAGGGAGACTGTGTCCTGTCGGCCGTCGGGATACTCCACATACGTGTATTGCGGATTTGTGTGGAGTAGCTGGACTCTTTCGACCAACGGGTCCGACTTGTGCATCCCACGTGTTTCCAGAGCAGAATGGGCCCGGGGGTAGCCAGCCAGGTCGGGAGCAGAGTTCCTGACGTAGACTTCCTGGGAAAAACAAGAAGACGTTCGTGAGGCGTTTGGTTTGTGGTGGTTCAGAGAAGTGACCGGATTGAGTGGAGGGCGTCTGGGAGGACCTCCTGTCAGCGGGAGACTGGGAGATTTCTGGACCATAGGGCCAGTAGGACGGCCTTCCAGACCGTACCATTCTCCCTCTCGACCTATCCGTTACCCCAGGGGTTGAAACTGGTCGTCCTGCTGGAGGCGATGCCCCTGCTGAGCAGGAATTGATGCAGCTTGTCACTCATAAATGAGGACACCCGATCGCTATGAATGTATGCGGGGTAACCAAACAGGAAGAAGATGGAAAGGAGGGCTTTGATAATGGTGGGTGTGGTCATGTCGGGGCAGGGGATGGCGAAACGGAAATGGGAGTACTCGTCAATCGCGTTGAGGAAGTACGTGTTGGGTTTGGAGGGTACGGGAGAAGAAGATCACGGGTCTGCCCGCTTGGTTGAGGGTGGCCGCCAGAGCAACATCAGACGCGTCGCTCTCAACCTGGAAGGGAAGGGACTCATCGATAGCGTGCATCGTGGCCTTTGCAATGTCTGCTTTGATGCGGCTAAAGGCCTGACGGGCCTCCATCGACAGGGGAAACGTGGTGGACTGGATGAGTGAGCGGGCTTTGTCGGCGTAATTGGGGACCCAGTGGGCGTTATATGAAAAGAAGCCAATCTGCGCTCGAGGGCTTTGAGGGAGTGGGGGAGGGTGAGCTCCATCAGGGGACGCATGCGTCGGGGTCGGGGCCTCTGTTACGCACTATGTAGCCGAGGATGGCTAGACGGTTGGTGCTAAACATGCATTTATCCTTATGTAGGTCAGATTAAGGAGTTTTGCGGTACGGAGGAATTTTCGGAGATTGGCGTCGTGGTCCTGCTGGTTGTGGCCGCAGATGGTGACATTGTCGAGATACGGGAAGGTTGCCCGTAAACCGTGTTGGTCGACCATTCAGTCCATCTCCCTTTGGAAGACCGAGACCCCATTCGTGACACTGAAAGGAACCCTTAAAAAGTGGGAGAGTCACCCATCTGCTTCGAACGCAGTGTACTTTCGGTCACTCGCGCGGATGGTAGGCGGACTTAAGGTCCACCGTGGAAAAAACCTTGTACTGCGCGATCCTGTTGACCAGGTCGGAGATAGGTGGGAGAGGCTACGCGTCCAGCTGCGTAAACCTGTTGATGGTCTGACTGTAGTCTATGACCATCCGATTTTTCTCCCCTGTCTTAACCACCAGCACTTGTGCTCGCCAGGGGCTGTTGCTAGCCTTGATAACCCCTTCCTTCAGAAGCCTTTGGACTTCAGATCTGATGAATGTCCTGTCCTGGGCACTGTACCGACTGCTCCTGGTGGCGACGGGTTTGCAATCCGGGGTGTGGTTTGCAAACAAGGACGGGGTATCGACCTTGAGGGATGCGAGGCTGCAGACAGTAAGGGGGGGCATAGGGCCGCCGAATTTGAATGTTAAGCTCTGGAAGTTGCACTGGAAATCTAACCCCAGGAGTGCTGCCGCGCAGAGGTGGGGAAGGACCTCTTTTTAAACTCCCTCTCCTGGACCGTGAGGTCCGCTATGCAGCACCCTGTGATCTGGACCGAGTGTGAACCGGAGGCCAGAGCGATTCTTTGTTTTACCGGGTAAATGGGAAGTGCGCAGCGTCTTACCGTGGCGGGGTGGATGAAACTTTCTGTGCTCACGGAGTGCAACAGGCAGCTCGTCTCGTGGCCATTGAGGAATATCTTCATGGTCGCCGTGGAAAGCGTGCAGGGCTGTGACTGATCCAACGTTACTGAGGCGAGTCGTGGCAGGAACTCCGAGTCGTCATCCGACAGCGAGTGGTCACTTGCGGGGTCCTCGGTGCCGATCCAAGATGGCGGCGCCCGTCGGCCGCACGTGGTGGGGGGTGAACAAAATGGTGGTGCCCGGGGATCGCATGTGAAGTCGGGGGCCCAAAATGGCGGCGCCCAGTGATCACTCATGGCGGTGGGGAGTGGGGGCAGAGAGGTCCGCGGGCTGCGCGGGGCACGTGAGGAATGCGGGGGGGACCCACGGTCGCTGCTCGTGATTGCAGCGACCACCTTTGACTGGCAAACGACCGCAAACGACTGCCACAGCTTTTACAGGTTGCGGTGCGGGCCGGGCAGCGCTGGTGTGGATGCTTGGCCTGGCTGCAAAATTAGCAGCGGGGCCCCGTGGGTTTATCGGGGTGTCCTGCGGTGCAGGCCTGAAAGGGTTCTCAGTCTGCGGAGGTGAGGGGGATCGTGTTCCATGCTGCCCAGGGGGCCGCCGCACGGTCGGGAGCGTACACGCGGGCGTTGCGGTTAGCGACATCGAGAGATGTGGCGAGGCCCCGTGCCTCAGGAGGCTTAAAGTTTCTTTCTCCAAGAATCTCTGGCGGATCGAATTAAAATTCGGGTCGATTGAATACCCGCAACAAAAGCGTCTCTAATTAAAAGTTTGGTGCGCTCAGCCGCAGTAACTTGTGGGCAGGCGCAGTTTCTCCTCAGAACAAGGAGGGTCTGGTAGAATTTGTCGAAAGACTCACCAGGGAATTGCTGTCTCATGGCCAGCAAGTGCCGAGCGTAGGCCTGGTTCACCGGCCGGATGAAATGTCCCTGTAGCAAGTCCATAGCTGCGTCATAGCCTGTTGTGTCCTCTATGAGCGTGTACACAGCGGTGCCCACGCGCGAGTGGAGGATATCCAGTTTTTGTTCCCTCGTTGGACGGTTTTCAGCTGTGCTCAAGTAACTATTGAAAAGGGCAGCACGGTGGCCTAGTGGTTAGCACAACCGCCTCACGGCGCTGCGGTCCCAGGTTCGATCCCGGCTCTGGGTCACTGTCCGTGTGGAGTTTGCACATTCTCCCCGTGTCTGCGTGGGTTTCGCCCCCACAACCCAAAAATGTGCAGAGTAGGTGGATTGGCCACGCTAAATTGCCCCTTAATTGGAAAAAATAATTGGCTAATCTAAATTAAAAAAAAAAAAAGTAACTATTGAAACATGCCAGCCAGTGTTTAAATGCAGCTGTTGCATTTTCTGCGCGGGGGCTGAGTCGAAGGCACTTCGGCTCGATACGAAGCTCCATCTATTAAAACTTGTGCATTAAATTGATGCACCATCAATTGGACACGAGACGAAGATGTGATCCAAACTAAAGGCTTTCATGCACAAGATGTGTGCCCGGCAGCAGACGTACAGAAGAATGGCTGACTGCCGGGAAGCACGGGTTCTTATATCCCGCCTTGTAGGTGGAGCTACCTACCTCTCAGCCAATCGGCTGAGAGGCACATGACTTACCCGGGCCAATAGGCAGCGAGTCGTCTGCACCAGTAGCAGCTCACTTCTAAGGTACCGTAATACCCCTAGTCATACTACCACACCACCTAATTTCCCTGGTTCACTACTCAATGGAGGTCTCGACCCATGTATTTCAATTTTGCTACGAAAATGAGGGCAGAGATTAGGAGAAATCTGCACAACAGAGATAATTTATGGACCATTAAATGCTTCACCGCAGGGAACGGCCGAAACAAGTACCTGCTCAGCAAAGATTTGATAAATATTTGGGCAGAGGCAGATACAGGATCATGAAAAGAATGCATAAATCTTAAAATTAATTCATGAATCCCTAATCTGTTACCCCTTGCCTATTTCCGATGCCTATGTTTGCTACATTTGAATCTGTAACTGTGTAATAATTTCTTACACAACTTAATGTGTTCTGTCCTGTACTAAAATTCTTCTTTGAAATGGAGCAGTGTAACAAGCTACTGTTCCTTGATGTACTAGTTGAGAAATCCTGCACTACTGTCAAGTATAAGCAATCCTTCACTGGTCAGTACATGTGTTGGAATTCCTACTGTTCCACACGCTTTAAAGATTGGCCTCATCAACAATATCATAAATAAGACCCAAGTCATTTGCTCACTGTGAAAGCTTGATACTGAAATAGCTATCCTGAGGGATTGTGACTACCTCGATCAGATCATTGCTTTCTGTGTATCACGCAGACTCATGAATAGCTGCCACTTTCGTACCTGAAAAGTGTGCAGTCTACTTCAGATTATGGTGGAAGGGTAAGGTGTCTCAAAAATTTGAGCAATAGGTTAAGTTTCCTTTTTTTTAAGGGGAAATTTAGCTTGGCCAATGCACCTACCTGCACGTCATTGGGTTGTGAGGGTGAAACCCACGCTGACACAGGGAGAATGTGCAAACTCCACACAAACAGTGACCCGGGACTGGGATCAGACCCGGGTCCTCAGCGCTGTAGGCAGCAGTGCAAACCACTGCGCCACTTTGCCGCCCTGCAATAGGTTAAGTTAACCGTTACGTTCTGCTCCTATGCGGGAGCAGCATGAGTGGTATTCTGACAAGCTTAAACGGCATTCTGCCTATCATACAAATGGACAATATGGCACATTAATTTCAGTGCCGATTTGATGCCAGGTAGGACTTATGTATAAATGACTGGTGAATCATCTCAAAAAACATGTCCCTTCTCCTGTTCGCCCATGCATATAAAACTCAAAACATTGTCTCCAACGTTAGATGTGATTCTGTGATTGGATAGAATTGTATAAACAATTCTGAGTGTGTTAATAGTTGAATTAGACTCACAATGTGGCTCATATACGCTTGCTGGAAGCTGCATATTACACATAGGATCCTGTCCTCTAGAAGCAGAAAGACCATGTCCAGGCATTTTGCCATTCTGAATTATGCTAAAGCATGGAAAGCAACTGTTCCCTGGCCCTTTTTGAATTCAAATAAAAGATTGGAGGCATCTATTCCCTGGTGCATTCTCCATGGCAATGCCTTGACCAATCAGATTCCACTTGTCAACCAATCAGCACCCATGCAGTACAAATTGTTGCTCCCTTTTGAAATTTGGTATTCTTGAATCTGTCTTCATGAAAGTGAGATGAAAAGCTTTGACATTCTGTTTCGTTTTCATCAGCACTGTTCTGCACTACCAAGCAATGAGCAATGATTTGACTGTTGTTTAACTTAACATTTTTCTGAGCATCTCAAAGACTTCCTAATAAGGCTCATGGGTTCTGCATATAGTGGATACTAGGTGAGTGAGTATGAGGTATAGGGCAAATGGGGAGGGAGGGAGATTGAAGTTATGGGGTTGGGAAGGGGAAATATGGGGAGCATGGGAGCTAGTGAAGTATGGGATGGTTATGGGCTTCGGGGTGAGAGGCTATGCAGGTATAGGACATGAGGGGGTTGAGGGGGTATGGAAAGCTTTTGGGGTTGAGGGGATGAGGGGATTGGAGATGACTATTATGGGTCCATACCCTCATCTCCCTAACTTGGTCAATCTCCAAGTGAATGGAGATGGATCTTTTAACCTGCTCGCCACGGCATCCACCTATCTACTTTTCTACTTCATGCCCCCTTATGGAGGCCGCAGCCCTGCCTCCAGCCAATACCCACCGTTCCATCATTGTGGGAAGAATGCGGGATTACAAATTTGGGGAATTGGACCGACTCACAACTCCTGCCTCCAAGTTGAGAATCTGGCTCGATTTCTGACACTTTCACGTCTGACAGTCGAGCAAGCAACAAAGCGAACCTGAAATTGAGCAAAAATAAAATCAATGGGATACAAGTTGGTGAATGTCATCCAACTCAGCAGCACTCTGCCCAAACGAGGACTGTGTCTAATGTTGATTAGCCAGATACAATTAACACATTCTAACTTTATGGGATGTTCAAAGAAGATTTCCAGCATCAGAAGACTAAGATACAATGGAAGAAACATAGGTCCTTCAGCCAAAAAAGTAAAAAGTAAGAAAGTAAAGATAGAGGAAGATCAGAATGCGAGTAGGCCATTTTTCCCCTCGAGCATGTTCTGTCATTCAATTAGATCATAACTGATTTGTACTTCAAGTTAATTTACCCACCTTTGATCTTACATTACACAGTGTCTTCATTTCAAAAAATATCTTCATTGGCTGTAAAGTGCTTTGGGGCATAGCGAGTTCATAAAAAGCAAAAAAGAAATGCATTTTTTTTTTAAATCCAAATTTCTTGATGCTCTGCATAACAAACGTTTATCAGTCCCAGCCTTCTGGGCACGATATTTTCAGAAAATACTTCTTAATTTTGCCCCTAAATATTCTGATCTAATTTTAAGATTGTAACCAGTTCTTCTTGTTTCCCGCCAGAGGAAACAATTTCTCGACATCAATCCTATTGAATCCTTTTATCTTTTTAAAGACGTCAATCATCTAAAGTCAAGAGAAGACGGGGCACATTTATGCATTTCATCTTCTGAATTTAACTCTTTATGCTCTACTTTCTGCTGAATTTGCACTGTACCCCTTCCTGGGGCATTAGGTAGAATTTATTTGTGGCATTCTGGTTTCCGACACTTGACCTGGAAGGCATTGGAAATGTGGCATGAGCCTTCAGTGGCCATCTGAATGCCATCGCAAGTCGGCTGGCCAATTAACGGGGTCAGTGCGAGCACATCACAAGGGTGTGCAAGGACACTTCCTGTTGATTCCCTTATTTCCCACTTCTTTTACTTTGCCTTCATCATTTTGATCCATGGCTGTTTAATGGACATGTACCTATTAGTCGAGCAGAGGAAGTGAGGAACTCAAAAGTGGCAAAATAGCACACTGCGCCAGTGGATATTTAGCTTCCGAACAGCGGAATTCAGACTTTCTGGCACCAGAATGGCGCGTTGACTTTGGGAGGGAATTTCCGGGAGCGGGGCTGGTACGACTGGAAAATCATGCCCAATATCCGGAATTTCTTCGCAACAAGTGCTTTTGAATTGAGTTTTCCAGGAGGTTAAGGTCCTACACTTCCTCAGTACTGAACTAGAGTGTCAGCCATAAGTTTTGTGCCCATGTCTTGGGGTGGAACCTGAACCCATTCAATGCAAAGGTGAGAATGCCACCAATGGAGCCACTGCTGACTGCACGTTCAAACATGGCCAGGCACTCATCGGCAGGCATAGACATAATTAACACCAAAACCCCTGTCAGGATGCTTGACATAAGACTTTTCAATAAAAAAGATGACAGGATACAGTGATTTTCATAATATATAGATGGAGATACAAAACTCCAATGCCATTCAGAGCGACTAAAAGCGACTAAGATTTATTATGATTTTCATTTATGCAATCCAATACTTCGCCCATGTGCCATTCTTCGTGTTGTGAGTCTAGACAGTGAGTGCTGACAGGGATTTGACAATGTCAAATGAAACCTTCTGAGAAGAATAAGAAAAAGAGAATAATATTAACATTCTATAAAGTCATTCATGAAACAGAAGGCGAGTATTTGAATCTTTCTGCAGATTTCACTGGGGAGTGACTGAGGAGCCTTGGTTTTACACCTTCCTATTTATAAACCACGAACGGCAAGATAAGAATTAAACCACTGCCTGAGGGGAGATCGATAAAGTCAGCACATGTAGGCAAGGAGCTGAACATGGTATTTTCCTGGTCTGGAGAATTCATTGGGAGGTGGTATATTTACCAGTGAAATATTGAGCACACCTTCAGTCCAAGAATGGAATAGGCCCTATTCAATTGATTAGCCATACCTTCGTATAGCTATTGCAGGATTACCTCCTAAATTATTGGGAAGGGCTAGCAAAGTCATTGGACTAGTGATCGAGAGACCCAGCGTAATGTTCTGGATTCCATCTTGGCAAATTTGAATTCAATTTTGGGGGCCTTTTTAGCTTAGTCAGCTTGACAGCTGGTTTGTGATACAGAGTGAGGCCGACTGCGCGGGTTCAATTCCCGTACCGGCTGAGATTATTCATGAAAGCCCACCGTGTCCCTCGCCTGGTGTGTGGTGAACCTCAGGTTAAATCACCACCAGTCAGCTCTCCCCCTCAAAGGGGAAAGCAGCCTAAGGTCATCCGGGACTATGGCAACTTCACTTTACCTCTTAAAGAACAAAGAATAATAATAATATTTATTGTCACAAGTAGGCTTACATTAGCACTGCAATGAGGTTACTGTGAAAAGAACAAAGAAAGGTACGGCACAGGAACAGGCCCTTCGGCCCTCCCAGCCAATCCTTAAAAATATCACGAAACAATCTAGAAGTCGGACAGCCATCATATCAGCACCAAAAGACAGAGACTTGACACATTGGAATTTACTTTTCAATAGAAATTGCATTAAACTGCCTGTTTTTGCAATACTCTTGGCACATGTATATGTTGCTGTCCCAAGTAAAAATAAAGTAATTCTAAAATAGATTCAGACCAAAAATCAACTCATGTTACTTCATTTAACATAAATATATGAAATCCACTCTGACATCTATTTCTGTACAAATTGACTTTGACACCTATCGTATTAAGTAGAAAACTGCATGCGAGACAAACTCAAGTTCTTTTCAATTCTACGTTTATCAACTAACGTGTGACATGCTAAACCAGATTCATGATATCAGAATAAATGAGCAAACTTCACATAAGATGAGTGCATACTGATCTAATTATGTATTCACACACTATATTGCCTGAAACTATATTGCCAAAATATTGCTTGTTTGTTTTTCCATATTAACTAACCTATCAACAAACATTGGAGAAAAGCAAATTACTGCGGATGCTGGAATCTGAAACGAAAGAGAAAATGCTGAAAAATCTCAGCAAGTCTGGCAGCATCTGCAGGGAGAGAAAAGAGCTAACGTTTCGAGTCCGATGACTCTTTGTCAAAGCTGATATCAACGAACATTTCTTGTTTTGTACTGAATTAGTTGAATTATGAATGGGACCAGTGAGAAACCATAATAGTGACTAACATCGAAGATTTTCAAAGTTACTAAGGTTAAGAGGCGACTTCATTGATACCGTTACGGTCTTGAAAAGGGTGGAAGTGGAGAGGGGCAATTCATTTAGAGGTGAGGAGAATTTTTTCCCTCAAAGCGACTGGAGTCTCTGGAACGCCCTTCTTCGAAAAGCAGTGGAAGCAGAGACTTTGGTGCAATTGAGCAGACATGACACAGAAACGACACAATGTCCGTCTTCAGGGACAATTGGCAGGGTTTTTCTCGGCGGTTACAGCACCGGGATTCACCCTGCTATTTACCGGCACTTTGCCTTTTGTTTGGATCGCGAGAGGCTTCTCCCCGCTGAGGACACACTTTTGTGGATTTTCTGCACTGGGGAGCTGACCTCGCCAGCAGGACCGGCTCCTCAGAGATCAGGCCACTATTTTGACCGGCTGCCTTGATCTCTGCACCCTCCCTTTCAGGAAACCCCACATCCTGGACCCCTCCCCATCACTCCCCAACCTTCTCGAGGCCCCAGGGAACCATCCCCCCCCCACCTTCAGCTCCCCTCGAAGGGGCAAGATACACCCAGGACTGATCCATGGCAGTGCCAACCTGGAATCTGGACACCATGGCACTGCCACCTTACCATGGTTGGCACTGCCACAGTTATCAGGTAGAGCTGACAGGTTGCCAAGGTGACCATTGACTCGGTGCCAGGTGCCACCCTGCCTTGTCCCCAACCACCCGGGGATATCTAATAGACTGCGACCCCCCCCCCCCCCCCCCCCCCCCCCCCCCCCACCGAGGTGCCAGCACACCTGGTGAACATTTGTGGTAACCAATGCTAAACAGCGCATGGTCGAGGTCTTCCAGGTACGGCCGTTGACTCCCAGACGCCAGGTGAAGGTGGCGTCTGGGTATTCAAATGAGCCTGATGGTGCATTTAAATATGCTGATCTGGAACACGTCAGCGAGGATGAGATCCAGGTCACACCTGGTGGAGTGAGTAAGGTGACTCATGATCAGCCCGTTGCCTGGCACAGAGCTCAATTTGGGGCTCTTGTGGGATTCATCAGTTGCGCCGGGTTCTGTGCCAGGCACAACGTGGTGGCTGAATCTCACCATTTGAATATTTGTATGGCTGAGCTCGCTAGGTTCTTGATTAACAAACAGGTGAAAGGTTATCATGGGGTAAGCAGGGATGTGGGATGAGGTTACAATCAGATCAGCCATGATCTTATTGAATAGTGGAACAGGCTCAAGGGGTCGTGGGGCACACTCTTGCTTTTAATTCGTAGGTCTGCATGTCCATTTGTCGGTTCATTTTTATGTTTGTATGTATGAACTGAACAAGCTGGTTGTACTTGGGACTATGTTGTATTTCGGGAAAACATAAGTGAGAGGATTATTGTACAATATTGACACTAAATAAATCAGCAGCTGAGGCTTCTCAAGTGCAAATGTGTTCTGGGGACAGGTTCCCCGTAAGTAGGTCAGACTGTTCTCAAATACATTGCTAAAAAGAGAGAAATGTTGCCATACCGTTTATTCTTGCACTTAACAGGACAAATGCAAGAAAGCCAAATTTCAAACAATCACAGCAATCTATACTACAGGCAAAAAGGGTGCTGATTCACTGGCAAGTTAACACTGATTGGCCAAGGTGTTGCCATGGAGAAAGCAACAAAGAACTTTGCATTTCCCATGTTTTCAGGCATTTCATAAAGGTGCATGATTGAAACATGTTCCTTTTGTTTGCAGAGAACTAATCCCTGTGTATGTCACTTCTTGCAAGTCATGTTAAGAGCTTGATTAATTATCTTAAATTGGTTGCTATTGTGGCCATTAGCGCATTGGGGTTGTCCAGCAAGTGTTACCCAATACTGGAATCACATCTGAAGATATTCGTTTTGTTTTGGGTTTTGTAAGCATGGAGTTGTTGTGTACGGTCTGTATTCGGTCCATTCTGAACTGCTGGGAAAACATGGATCGCGATTCTCCCAGCCCCGCACCGGGCCGGAGAATCATCGCAACCGCGCCACGCCGCCGGCGCGCGATTCTCCGAGCTGAGGAGAATCGGCGGCATTTGCGCCAGCATTATTTTCCAAAATGTCGAGTGGTTTGCCGATTTCAGTGCCCGCATTCCATTTTATGAGGATTGGGTCAGGTGTGGGCAGGAAGGCAGTGGGCAAGATGCCTGTGATATTTTATGTGCCTAAAGTAGCCTGTTGGAGAGTTGTAAAATCCATTGGTGCAGGAGATTGTTCTACTTACCCTGAAGTGTATTTAAAATATACACAATGCAACTTCAATGGGCACCACCCTAAAGTGTGTATTGTGATATGTTTGTGATACTGTTCAGTTATTGCTGATCTATAGTAGACAGCAACATTCTGATGTTTTGTTAGGTTGAAAGGTGACCGGGCTTAAGAAATTTCCGGAGATTGTTTGCTGGGATCTTCCGTTCAGCACATCGTAACGGTTTACACTGAATCTTTCCGAAGTCTCACAATATACACTCATGTTTCCAACAAGTCTTTCTTCATGAAAAACGTTTGATTGATTGCTGTTCATAGTCCTCAGTGCCCAGCTTGGTTCACTGGCAGCATTCGTATCATTGATTTGGGAAGCAATTGGATGAAATCCCAGCTCATAGGCTGGCAATTGGGTGCGGTACTGAGGGAGTGCTGAAGGCACTGCTGAAGCTGTTGTCTTTTGGATAAGATGGCGAACTGCTGCTATGTCTGACCTCAGGTGGATATTAAAGAACCTGTGGCACTATTCAAAGAAGAGCAGAGGAGTTTTCACTGGTGTCCTGGCTGGTATTTATTCCTCAACCAATGACTAACGGCAGATGATCTGTTGATGCGTTGTTCCAGTATCTTGCTATCCACAAATTGGCTGCAGTATCACCAAGTACTTCTAGGGCTTTAAAGCACTTTGGGACTTCCAGGGGTTGGAAAAGCCATGAGACAAACTTGAGTCCCTTCTTTCACGTTTATATTGAATTAGATGTTTTTTCAATGGGATAGCTGAGCAAACTCATTTCGCAATGATGTCTGAGATTTTCAAAGTGAAGAAACAAATCTGCCACACTTACTCGAATTGAAGGAAGAGATTAGTGAAAGGATTATTTGAGAATATCTACATCAGGCAACACAGCAGGCAACACTTATAACGTACAAGATGCTAATGAGGGCAAGTTGCCAATGAGAAAGATCAGGCAGCGTTTGTCGTTTTAATTTTTGTAAATCTTCTATGCATCAGGACAAAGGATGTAAGTGCTGGAAATATGAATGTCTTTTAATGCGAGCGTTTGAAATGATCACACGCATTAATGAGTTTCGATGTCAGGAAGCTTCTTTCAATTCTCTCTCAGTAGTTTGTTCCACATTATGGTGAGGGGTCTGAGCACTGGAGAATGCACTACTGACCCCTGTAGGGAATCCAGCCCTGTGTCGATCCAGAGAGGAGGGGAGCAGAAAATAACAGCAAAGAGATGAAATGCTTTGGCTCTCTTAAACATGGTAAACATTCATTTCAAAGGCAAAATAAAGGTCATGTTGAAATGAAAGATACTTTGAATTGAAGTGAATGTCAGGGAGGAAAAATGTGGGGAAAATGTGACAAACAATGTTTCTTAAAATGGTAACAAATTAAGTTGAAAATGGTTAAAGCCAATATTCTAGCTCTACTGAAGTGCATTTAAAATATGCAAAACAAAGTCATTGTGTGCTGCCTTAAAATGTATGTTTACTGCAATGTTTGCCACACTATTGAGGGTTATTGCTGGTCTAAAATGGCAGAAACCTTCCCATGTTATACTCTATTCTATAAGTGAAATGAAAATCGCTTATTGTCACGAGTAGTCTTCAAATGAAGTTACTGTGAAAAGCCCCTAGTCGCCACATTCCGGCGCCTGTTCGGGGAGGCTGTTACGGGAATTGAACCGTGCTGCTGGCCTGCTTGGTCTGCTTTCAAAGCCAGTGAATTACCCCTGCGCTAAACAGCCCCTATTAATAGGAGGAAGACTTGGCCTTTGGGTAGACAGTGACAGATTATTTGTTGGGTGCTTCTCTTTAATGTATTATTAATGTCTGCTTTGATCTTTTTCCAAAATGTTGCAATGTACAATAAAGTACAAGGAGAGGCAGTGGTGTGGTGGTATTGGTGCTGGACGAGGAATCCAGAGACCCAGAGTTATGCTCTGGGGCCCAGGGTTCGATTCCCGCCATGGCAGATGCTGAAATTTGAATTCAGTAAAAATCTGGAATTAAAAGTTGAAAGGCAACCATGAAACCATTGTCGATTGTCCTAAAAGCCCATCTGGTTCGCTAATGTCCTTTTGGGAAGGAGATCTGCCATCCTTACCTGGTCTGGCCTACATGTGACTCCAGACCCACAGTAATGTGGGGAATAAATGCTGGCCGACCCAGCGACACCAACATCTCATTGACAAATAGCAAATAAAAAAAAAGTTTTCAACAGACAGTTACTGCAATAAGGAGGGGGCATTAAACAAAGTTTTGTGGGTGGAGCTTAGGAATACAAAAGGGACAGCTATGTTACTAGGTGTGTATTACAGATCCCCAGATAGTCAGCGGGAAATTGAGGAGCAAATATGTGCGCAATTCGCATAGGAGTGTAAAAATTATACGAGTGTCATTATATTAGGTGGTTTCAACTTTCCCAAAATTAATTGGGATATCCTTGATGTTCAGGGCTTAGATGGAGTAGAGTTCTTAAAATGTGTACAGGAGAACGTTTTAGTTCATATGTAGAGGATCCAACAAGGAATGGTACAGTTCTGGACCTAATTCTGGGGAATGAAGCTGGACAGGTGGTTGATGTGTTGATGGGGGAACATTTTAATGATAGCGACCACAACATGGTTCAGTTTAAATTTATAATGGACAAAGAAATAGGCAAGTTGCAAAAAAAAGGTTTTGGAATGGGAGAGAGTAGATTTTAACAAAATAAGGCAGGATCTGGCCAAGGTGGACTGGAAAGAGTTACTTGTGGGGAAACCTACAGAAGAGCAGTGTGGGATTTCAAAGATGAAATGGGGAGGGCACAGCCCAATATGTTTGCTATAGGGTAATAAGAAGATGTAACAAACCCAGAGAACCATGGATGACCAGAGACATTCAGGATACGATGAGTAGGCAAAGAGATTCTTTTAACAAGTATAAGGGTAGCAAGTCTGCAGATGCATTAGTGGAGTACAGTACGTGCAGGGTGGAGCTTAAAAAATCAATTAGGAGAACAAAGAGGGGATATGAAAAAGCTCTGGCTGGTAAAGGTAGAGAAAATCCTAAGATGTTCTAAAAGTGTATCAATGGGAAGAGGATAACTAGGGAAAGGGCAAGGCCCATTAAGGACCAAGGGGGAAATCTGTGGGTGGAGCCAGAGGACATTGGCATTGGTAGGGTTTTGAACAAATATTTCACATCTGTCCTCACCCAAGAGAATGAGGAGATAATTCTGGAACTCTGGGAGAGAGATTGTGAGGTGTTGCTCTGTTTACTTGCTATAAATATGGCGGTTAATAAAGTCGCCTTTCTTAATCCTAATTATGAGTATGCTTTCAGAGTTACCAGATATCTCCTGATACCACCACAAGGTTCAACCCAAATACCGAACAAAGAGCCAATATACCAGTTAGTTAGTTCAAAGTCAATACCACTTTATTTACACACAGTATGATCTACTCATGCACAATAATACTGCAGGCTAAACGATATCCATCACCAACACATATACTTAACTTCGGGTCCCCACTTAGGTCAGAGGTACAATGGCCGTTGTTCGGATCTGAGGCTGTTGGGTTCGAAGATGTAACAGGAGTACAGCTAAGGTCGTCCTTCTGGTAGCGAGCATTGACCTTGAACTTACTTGCTTCTTGTGGTGCAGGTGGAAGGGTCTCTCCGCTTGAGAGCTGAATCCAAGAGGCTGAATTTTTGTCGGGAGTTCCTTCTTATACTTGGAGGGGCTTCGCGCGCTTTTAGGCCTTAAACTTGGCCCCAATTAATTGGGCAGCTTCTTGATCATTGTCATCGATCTAAACCAATAAAGGGGCGGGTGCCTTGATGGCTGGGCGTGTCCTAGGTGGCCGTTGGCCTTGCTTTGTTTGTATCTTTTTGGTTGGGGTAGTGGCGCCGGGCTGTCTGGAACAGTATCGACTACCTGAGCACTCATCCTTTGTTTCCCGGAGATGGGCCATCAATATGTAAATCGACCCAGAGTTTCGGTTCCGTCTGCAGACTGCCTTCCAAATATACATTCAGGCTCTGTGCCTGCTTGTTGCTTAGCATTGTCCACATTTCCCTAGAGTCTCTGTGAGCGTCCATTTTTTATACCGAAAGTGGCCATCCCAGGTGGCTACAGAGGTTCTTGAGCAAATTGTCAAAGGGAGTGACAAGGTATTGGAGGTATTGGCGGGCTTAAAAGTGGACAAATCTCCAGGTCTGAATGAATTGTGTCCCAGGCTGCTGTGGGGGTGGTGAGGGAGGAGATTGCTGGGGCTCTGACGCAAACTTTTATTTCCTCTCTGTCCATGGGAGAGGTGCCAGAGTACTGGAGAGCAACTCATGTAGTCCCACTATTTAAGAAAGGTTGTAGAGACAAGCCAGGGAACTACAGACCAGTGAGTCTCATGTCAGTGGTTGGAAAACTACTGGAGAATATTCTGAAGAAGAGAATCTATCTCCACTTGAAAAAGCAAGGTTTAATCAGGAATAGTCAGCATGGCTTTGTCATGTCCAACAAATCCGATTGAATTTTTTGAGCATGTAACCAAGTGTATAGATGAGGGTAGTGCAGTTGATGTAGTTTACATGGATTTCAGCAAAGCCTTTGACAATAGGAGACTTATTAAGAAGGCAAATTGTAATGACCTCCAATTAGCATTATTGGTTGGCCAATTGGAGTATGAGCTCCCTCAATGATAGCTCATTGAGAGGGCCCATATAAGCACCTGTGTAGGCTTTGTGAGCAGTCTTAAGTTGACTGAAATGCTAGCAGCACTGTTTGGAGCTGCTCTTGTGTCTAGTTATTAGCAATAAATATTGGTGTGCTGATGGGACTCCTGCCTCCTGTGGATTATTACACAAATGCACATGGGATACAAGGTGATTTGATAAAGTGGATTTTCAATTGGCTTAGTGGTAGGAGACAGAGGGTGATGATAGATGGCTGCTTTAGTGTCTGGAAGCCAGTGACAGGGATCCATGCTGGGCCCCCTATTGATTGTCATTTATATAAATGACATAGATGAATATGTGGGGGGTAGGGTCAGTAAGTTTGCAGATGACACAAAGATTGGCTGGTTGGTTAACAGTGAAATTTAGTGTCTTGGGTTACAGGAAGGTATAGATGGTATGGTCAAATGGGTGGATAAGTAGAAGATGAAATTAAACCCTGAAAAATATGAGGTGATACACTTTGGAAGGAGTAATTTAAGAAGGAAGTTTACTGTGAAAGGTCTGACACTGGGAAGTTCCAAACAACAAAGGGACCTTGGCATGTTTGTCCATAGATCTCTGAAGGCAAAAGGGCAGGTTAATAGGGTGATGAAAAAGGCATATGTGACACTCGCTTTTATCAATTGGAACATAGATTACAAAAGCAGGGAGGTCATGATGGAGCTGTATAGAACTTTGGTGAGGCCACAGCTGGAGTACTGTGTGCAATTCTGGTCGCCACATTATTGGAAGGATGGAATTGCACTGGAGCGGGTGCAGAGGAGACTTACCAGGATGTTGCCCGGGATGGAACATTTAAGTTATGAAGAGAAGTTAGGGGCAGCACGGTTGCATTGTGGATAGCACAATTGCTTCACAGCTCCAGGGTCCCAGGTTCGATTCCGGCTTGGGTCACTGTCTGTGCAGAGTCTGCACATCCTCCCCGTGTGTGCGTGGGTTTCCTCCGGGTGCTCCGGTTTCCTCCCACAGTCCAAAGATGTGCAGGTTAAGTAGATTGGCCATGATAAATTGCCCTTAGTGTTGGGTGGGGTTACTGGGTTATGGGGATAGGGTTAAGGTGTTGACCTTGGGTAGGGTGCTCTTTCCAAGAGCTGGTGCAGACTCGATGGGCCGAATGGCCTCCTTCTGCACTGTAAATTCTATAAGTTGGATCGGCTTCGGTTGTTTTCTCTGGAGCAGAGAAGACTGAAGTGTGACCTGATTGAGGTGTACATGATTATGAGGGGCATGGACAGGGTGGATAGAGAGTAGCTGGTCCCCTTAGTTGAAGGGTCAGTTATGAGGGGGCACAAGTTCAAAGTGAGGGATAGGAGGTTTAGCAGGGATTTGAGGAAAATCTTTCTTACCCACAGAGTGGTGATGGTCTGGAATACACTGCCTGGGAGGGGGGGTAGAGGCGGGTTGCCTCACATTCTTTAAAAAGTACCCCGATGATTACTTGGCACGTCATACCATTCAAGGCTATGGGCCAAGTGTTGGCAAGTGGGATTTGGTGGGCAGGTCAGGGCTTTCATGCATTGGTGCAGACTTGATGGGCCGAAGGGCCACTTCTGCACTGTAGTATTCTGTGATTCTGTGAACAAGGCTTTCTCCATGAATTTCAAATTGAGACTATACTTTACATGCCATTATCATTGTATCACGCAGGATAATAGAAGGCAAACTAGGCAGATCCTTTGGTCATTTTTTATCAAGCAATTCCTATTTTCCTCGGTGATTTAATCTGCCATCCCATTGAGTAAAAACTTTCGAGAGGCGATTTCAATTTAAAAGTAAGTGTATTGGTGCATGATTACACTTAGGGAAGCAGACCTGTTAATCTTTAACCTGCTCAATCAAATATTTTGCAGCCAGACTACCCCCCACCCCTGCCACAGACTGGCTCATGTGTATCCTGTTCATGATTTACTTACAGCTGTGCAATGAACACATTCAAGGAGTGCATGAGACCTCACAGAGATCAATTGAAAGCACTACTGCAAAAAATCATAAGGTGCTGAGACCGTTAAGTAAAATTGCAGCTGTGTTAAGGACCAATGATGTGGCACAGATTTGAGCATGTAAGCTCTTTCAAAAGAAAATTGTACCATTACCCTTGATATAATTTTTCAAGGCAACTAAGCCTATTTGAGAATCACGGACACCCTCTGTACAATTCATTACCCTATAAAAGGGAATTGTTTCTCTTCGCACTCTCACATGATTACCTCTGGTATACTCTGTCCCCGTCCTAACTCCCATCTTCATGCTGCCTCTCGGCAACATCATTGCAGAACACAGAACCAGTTTTTTCATGTACCTTCATGATACTTACCTCTGGCTCACCACCACCTCGCCCCATCCCTCTCTTGTCTCCAAGTTGACAAGTTGTTCAACCAACATCCAGTACTGGATGAGTAAAGATGTTCTCCAAATAAACATTGGTAATAACGAGTCCTGCCTTAGTTTTCCAATACAGCAGTCCAACTCCCAAAATCATTTAAAGGGTCCCTGAAACCTCTTTCCCCCTCTCCCATGCCATCTCAAATTCCCCATTCCTCCCTGCATCATATCACATTCCTCATGCCACATCTCTGCCCCCCCCCCTCCCCCACCCCATGTATCCTGCTACTCACCAGCTATGCACTGCATACAGATCTCAGGAATGCAATAGCAATGGGAATTATTCTAACGTAATTGGAAAACCAGTAAACCACTTTATAATTTAAGAAAACCCTGAATCAAGCCTGGCTATCAGTGATACTTGACCAAAGATAAAACCTAAGGAAAAATAAATGTTGTCATTCTTTAAGTGCCTATTAGGTTCATAAACAAACACACCACTTCAAAGACTTATTATAAGCTTAGAAATGTTTCAACAGTTCTTAGATCATTTCGGCCACTTGCTGAGCTGAAACTTTGAAAGCCAGTCAAATATTGATAATGCAGCAGCGAGTAAAACAAAACCTTCCAACTTCACTGACAGACTGAATAGCCATTTCCATTTCAAAGCAGGGTGTCTGTTAATCAATGGAAAGTAAGCATCTGCAGAATTTCATTCTACCTTCAAAAGCACGGTTTATTTTCAGAAGGAAAGGGTGGACATTCCAGTTCAATTATTTCTGAACCCAAAAGCATGACAGAAAAGGCCTTTTTTAAATACATTGCAGTATTTTATCCATCGGAAAAAGTACTGTAATACATGTGAATAATTCCAAAATGCTCGGAATTTAATAGTCAACTTTCCTTTGCAGAACTGATCCACGTATGGAATGACTGTATGAAAAGCATACCTACATTACAATCCAGCACCCAACAGTGACACATGAAGGTGTGAAAATATTTTGCACTTATCTGTCAGAATGTTTTTAATGAGATTTCCAAACTCCACGCGACCAGATGGAAAATGTGTAAAGGAGAAAAACTAATTCTCATCCCTTACTTAAAATGGGGAACCTGACATCAGCACTGGTCTGTGTGCATTTGGCTAACCAAGTACTGCCAACCTCAAGAAAGGACAGAGCAAAATGGTGTGGATTTGCAAATGTGGAAGAAAATCAGATTTCCTCCCAAAGAAATCAAATTGCAATTGTTTCATGCACCAAAACGTGCCTCGTACCCAGATGAAAATTCAGTCCCATAAGTCAACTCCTAAATGGATGGCAACTGTTTCTAAATGATTGTTCATATTATTCAGGAGTAAGTTTTTTTCTCCAGATCGCACAGAACTGACTTTGTCATGAAGAAAACCTATCAAGGCTGCAAACATTTCTTACATCGCTGGTGAGCATAAAGATTTCCTTAAGATACATGCTTTTCAGATCTCAAATAAATTTAAATGTCACCATGTCCTGCATTGCCTGCATTTCAATGGAACTTGCAGAATTTAGGTTCTGAATTTCTATGGGGCATGTTCTGGTCTCGCGTTGCAACAGGAGAATCCTGAGAGGTTTTAGATTCCAGTATCTGCAAATGCTCTACAGTTTTTTTTTCACGCTTTGGGGAATAGTGGGGATTTCCAAGCTCATTATCAGCCCATTGAACCCTGTTGAGTGCTCATTTCACGGCCAACCAGTCCTGGCATTGAACTCGAAGCTGGAGCTTCTGTTCCAGCCATAGGGGTACTACCACTCTGCCACAAGACCGCCTACTTTAGATTCCAGCAAAATTTCTTATCAGACATGAGGCATGAAAACTAGCTCTGGCAGTGCTTTCTATATATATTTCACAAGGATCATGCAGCATTGAAGGAGATCGTTCAGACAATGGGGCTGGATTCTCCGACCACCCCGCCGAGTCGGAGAATCACCAGGGGCCGGCGTGAATCCCACCCGCCGTCTCCCGAAGACTCCAGCACCAAAGATTCGGCGGGAGCGGGCATTGCGCCATGCCGGTCGCCCCCCCCCCCCCCCCCCGCCCCCGGCGATTCTCCGACCCGCAATGGGCCGAAGTCCCGCTGTTGTAATGCAGGTCCTGCCGGCGTGAATCAAACCACCTCCATTACCGGCGGGACTGGTGGCGTGGGCGGGCTCCAGGGTCCTGGGGGGGCGTGGGACCATCTGGCCCCGGGGGATGCCCCACGGTGGCCTGGCACGCGATCGGGGCCCACTGATCCGTAGACGGGCCTGTGCCGTGGGGCACTCTTTTCCTTCCGCGTCGGCCATAGACTACGCGATGGCCGATGCGGAAGTGACCCCCTCCCCTGCCCTTGCGCGGGGATGATGTCAGCAGCCGCTGACGCTCCCGCGCATGCATGGACATCCGCCGGCTGGCGAAATCCCTTCGGCCCTGGCTGGCGTGGTGCCAAAGACCTTCCATGCCAGCTGGTGGGACGGGAACCACTCAGGCGCGGGCCTAGCCCCTCAAGGTAAGGGCTTAGCCCCTAAAGGTGCGGAGAAATCTTCGCACCTTTGGAGCGGCCCGACGCCGGAGTGGTTCACGCCACTCCATCCCACCAGGACCCCCCGCCCCGCCGGGTAGGTGAGTATCCAGGTGTCTGTGTGGACTCTTTCAAAGAGTTTTCCAGTTAGTTCCACTCCACTGCTCCTTCCCCATGGCCCTGGATATCTTCAACAGTTGTGGCTCAGTTGGTGACATTCGTGCCTCTTGAGCAGAGGTTTAATGGGTTAAACCCCAACACTGGGACCTGAGCACAAACATCTAGGCTGAAACTCGGGTGTAGTTTGACAGAATGAGAGATGATGTCATTCAAACCTACATAGTAGTCGTACAGGTTAGTTGTCTGCCCTGGTTTGAGAGTCTAGAACCAGAGGACACAATTTCAAAATAAGAGGGAAGCCATTTAGGACCGAGATGAGGAGAACTGTATTTATTCAGTGGAGTGGTGAATCTTTGGAATTCTCTACCATTGCATGGTGGAGCAGGTGTAACAGTCTGAATGGCCTACTCTGGTTCCTGTGCTCCTATATCCCAGTATGATGGAAGCGCTGCACTGCTGGACATTCAACTTTTGGATGAGACATTAAACTGAGGTCTCATCGTCCTCTCAGACGGACATACAAGATCCCGGGCGGGATTCTCCCTTAACCGGCGCCGAAGGGCCTCCGCTGGCTGGCGCGGGTTGGCGCATGCATGGGAGCGCAGCATGTGCTGGCGCATCCCAGTGCATGCACAGGGGAGTTCTTCTCCACGCCGGCCATGGCGGACCGTTACACCGGCCGGCGTGGAGGGAAAGAGTGCCCCCACGGCACAGGCCCGCCCACGGATCAGTGGGCCCCGATCACAGGCCAGGCCACCATGGGGGCCGCCCCCGCGCTCCCCCAAGGACTCCACAGGCCACCCGCAGAGCCAGGTCCCGCCGGTACAGACCTGGTGTATTTAACACCGGCGGGACGGGCCAGAAACAGGCGTCCACTTGGCCCATCGCGGGCCGGAGAATCGCCTGGGGGGGGGCGGGGGGGCGCCGCTGCCAATGGCCCGCGACTGGCGCGGTGCGATTCCTGCCCCCGCCGAAAAACCAGCGCCGGAAAATCCAGCAGCCGGCATCCGAGCAGGATTCACGCCGCCCCCCCGCCGATTCTCCGGGCCGTCGAGGTGTTGCAGAATCCCGCCTTATTTGAAGAAGAGCAGAATAGCTATCCTGCAATCACTGTCAGAAAAACACACCAATTGGTCATTATCGCATTGCCATTTGCAAGAATTTACAGTGCACAAATTGCTTGCCACATTCCCAAGATTTCAACAGTGATTGCACTTTGAAAGCTCTCCATTGGCTGTAAAAGGCTTTAGGATTTCCGGTGGTCATGAAGGATGCTAGATAAATGCAAGATTGTTTTATTTTCTTGAAGTATATGTCCGATTCTCTCTTAAAAGTTTCTATTGAATCTGGTTTCCTTTCAGGCTGGCATTCCAGATAGTAATATACAAAACATAGACAAGAGCAAGAGGAGACCAGTCAATACTTCGAGCCTGCTCTGCCATTCAATATAATCGTGGCTGATCATCCAACACAGTAGCGTGATCCTGCCCCCCACCAATCCTGCCACCGGTGAGGGGTTAGTAGCCACTCCGCGTAAAACTCCCAGCTCTCATGACATAAACAGATGGAAAATGGCTGGGTCTGTGGCCACGCATGTGCACAGCAACGACCTGCAGCGGTCGCGCTATAATATATGGCGCCGTCCTTGCACGGACCCAACCTGCCAGATGGTGCCCTCCTGGCCACCCACACCAGTCCTCCCAGCCCTTGGAGAAGCCCTCGTGGATAGCTGCACAGCTCCCGCCAAACTGTGGTGGCGCTGGACACAGTCCACAGCCGCCGCGCCAGGTTACTGACCGCTGAGACCACACGTCAACTGCGCGGTTGGGAACTAGGCCCATCGGGATCGGAGCGTTGCGGGAGGGCCTTCAGGTGACACGCTAAGGCTGTCCCAACGGCGTGCGGCATGCGACACGATGACAACATTTCGGAGGGAGCAAGCATACAAAACCTGCGTCAAACAGGCAGCGCCCCCGATTTCAGCGTCAAAAGGGATTCTCCGCCTGATCACTGATTGTGAAATCGGCGTCGGGGAAGGGAGAATCCTGCCCCATATTCTCCTACCAGAGGTGAATTGCACCTCTGTCTCCTTGGGCTTGTAAAACAAGATGCAAGTCAGTGTTCCGTGCCATGCAAATTTATGCATGGTGTGGAATAAGAGGGATTCTCAGAGAATCCCGCTATTGGGTTGCCATCTTGAGCTGGCGCCTGATAGCGGAGCCTGTGGCCGGTCACCCTGCAAATTGGCCCGAAACTGAGCCCCCAATCAAAATCAGTCCCAAACCCCCCACCACTGGATTGCTTGGGTGCCCCCCTACTCCCAAGTATGGGGGTAACATGACTCCCCCCGGGACCCCGGTAATTAGGGGGGGAACCCAGGGACCCCTTTAAAAGGGGGATGCCCAATGTTTGTAAACATTGACCACATCAAAGAGGTGTCAGTAGATTCAAAGCACTAAGTGCATTCCAATACCTCAAGCATATGATTTCACTGCACTTTCTGTCTTTTGTTCTTGTTTTTGACCCTCTTCCTAAATTCCTGGCATAGGTGCCAATCCTCCTGCCTTTCTAATTTAAATCCTCCTCAGCCACTCCAGTAAATAGTTCCCCTTGGACATCAGTCCGATCCTGCCCAGGTGTAAACCGTCCAGTTTGTACTGGGCCCACCTCCCCCAGAACCGGTCCCAATGTCCCAGGTATTTCAGATCCTCCCCTCACACCATGGCCCATGACTTCTGAGAGTTTGAACGCAACACACTTCCACCACGCATGCCTGTACGCCTGCATTTCCACGTCGTCATGCCACACATGTGTGGCACACCAGCGATTTAAGTTACAGGCCCATATTTTCGGACATGGATTCATCCGATATATCTTGCTCTGAACAGCACATGGTAATGGTAGTCATCCCGAGATCACTACCTTTGAGGCCCTAACTTTTAAATTTACTTCCTAACTCCCTATATTCTGCTTTTAGGACCTCATCCCTTTTTAAAATCTATATCATTTGGACCAATGTGCACCACGACCACTGATTGTTCACCCTCCCCCTCTAGAATGCCCGATAACCACTCAGAGACATCCTTGGCCTTCGCATCAGGGAAGCAACATACCATCCTGGAGTCTTGTTTGCGGCCACAGAAATACCTATCTCTTCCCCTTACAATTGAATCCCCTGTAATTCTTGCATTGTCCCACATTTTATTCCTCTCCTGTGAATCAGAGCCAACCATAGTGCAACAAATTTGACGGCAGCTGCTTTCTCCTGAGAGGGCAATTCCCTCAACAGTATCCAAAGCGGTATCTTTCTTTTTCAGAGGAAAGTGGTCACCCATTCCCTTCCTGCCTGTT
The DNA here is from genome assembly GCF_902713615.1 of Scyliorhinus canicula. Lineage (NCBI taxonomy): Eukaryota > Metazoa > Chordata > Chondrichthyes > Carcharhiniformes > Scyliorhinidae > Scyliorhinus > Scyliorhinus canicula. Next base: position 29,493,374 of record NC_052155.1, read on the forward strand.
GCGCCTGAGTCTGCAGTGTGACCACCTCTCTATCTGTGCTATCCGCAATATTCCCCACCTTGCAGATGCTCCACAATGTCCCCAGCCGCCGCCTGAGCTCCGAAACCTGGGCTTCCAGGAGATGCAGCTGGAGACACTTCCTGAACACTCTCTGGCCCCGGGCACTGGAAATGTTCCAGGCTTCCCACATGGAGCACAAGATGCACACCACGGCTTTGAACTCTTCTTCCATGACTTACCACTTTAAATTAAAACTTAGGAAGATGAATGAAATGAATGAAAATTGCATATTGTCACAAGTAGGCTTCAAATGAAGTTACTGTGAACAGCCCCTAGTCGCCACATTCCGGCGATTCGGGGAGGCTGGTACGGGAATTGAACCGTGCTGCTGGCCTGCCTTTGTCTGCTTTAAAAGCCAGCAATTTAGCCCAGTGTGCAAAACCAGTGTGCTTAATATCAGATAATATCAATTATTTTCGGATACCTCTTTCCTGGGCCTTGTTACTACAGAATATAGCCTTTGCCAACTATACATCACAAAAAGACCTTACAAACCATAAACAATCATACAGATTATATAAGAGCATGACAACCCGCTGTGTTAAAACAATTCTCACATCTTCGCTTGGGTTTTTTTGTCTCCACCTTTAAAATAAATACACTTTTTCCTCCATTCTATTAGTAGTTAAGACTTCATATATTAATCATGCAGCCTGAGGCCTACTTTAAGATTATTTAGCTCACATTACCACTGTCTATTTAACAATGCATTAAAGCAAGCCTTTTATGATTAAAGTTTGGCACAACATTTATTTGGCTTAGCCCAGTCAAATGGATTATTTTCAAATTTTGAATAGTCTTATCTTGCCCCAAACAAATTTACATGTGGAATTTCCCGTAATACCTGGACCATAGTGAAATAGACCACAGTGAAAGAGGCCAGTGTTCCTTGTTGAAGAAGGAGAAAATTATTCAGTGTTCCAGACCCAGATTACCATCTGGGAAACACTGCTGCCCTTACCTATGTGAAGTTATCGGATGAAGTCGGGAAATGCTGTAATTTACCCCAGCAAATCCTCAGCCCCAGCCTCCGACACTCTGTCAAGGAGGACACATGAACAATGGGCATGTAAGCAATGCACTTGCGGAACTGCATTGGTGCAAACACTTTTAAACTCATCATGAAAATATATTGGCAACAAACCTCTTGGCTACAATATTTGCCTTTTGAGCGAGGCAGCTAAATTAATTCCACAAAGAGCCAAATGAAGCTGGCATTCAAGAGGGCATTGAGGCATCCAGGAGGGCAGTGGGTGATTATTTGAGTAGAAACAATGGATGAACTCAATATTTCCACTTCTTATCTTAATGATAAGCCACCAGGGAAATAATGAATCTACTTTTGTTTTTTAATATCCAAATAAATGGCAACCCCATTGCCCTGGATGCTGAGTGACTGACACAACTGTTCCAATTGACAATTCAAATTTAGATTGTAAACTGTCCAAATCAAATGTGGCACTAAACACCCTGGCATTTCTGATCATTCCTGAGGAAATATCAACTCAAGCACTCAGTCTGCAAGTGCTGTGTTTATTTGCTTTGCTGAACGTTCTCACCGGGATGCACTCTACAGAACCTCTTTTGTTCGTCATCAACTGATTCATGTGTAAGTTGGACATGAGCAGATCTGGAGGACTCTGGCAAGGCAAAGGGACTTTTCTCCTTATTGTCAAATTTAAATAAATTATAACAAGTGAAGAGACACACGAAGAGCATTAGTGTCACGACATGAAAGTAAATTCTGTGTATATTCATTCCGATCTTTACAGATACTTGTTTCATCGAAACAACAATGGATTTTGAACATGACATAACATTTTCTTTTTATTCTGTAATTCTAACCACTGAATATCTAAATAGTCCTTTTATCTCCAGTGTCACTATAGAGGTAGCCATTCTTCACAGCCACAGAAGAGCTTTGCATACAACCCATTCATATCAATACTGATCAAAGGGTTGCCTGTCTTTTAATACTGTGAATTCCCATTCCTCCGAGTTGACAGAAGTGTGCAGTCGTGAATCCACTCGACAACTTGCACATGGCACTCCCAATTAAGCTTTTAGTTTGACCATTATGACGGAGGTGATGCAAGCTCCCAGCCACAGAATAACCTGTCACTCCATATCATCGATGAGTGCAGGTGCAGTTATTTCAAAGATTGCAACTGCAAAGTGCAGCATGTTCATCAACTGTCTTGGCTGACAAACTACAACGGGTGGCTTGCATTATGCTATTTATAAAAGACAAATTAAGAGTTGCAACACTGCACAATAAGAGCAAGAATACACGAACAAAGAACTGCTGTGCTATTCGCTCTGTTACCTTAATAGCTAAGTGGTAACTTAAGACATGCTTAGGTTTGAAATGATCTTGTTGCTGATGTAATCTATTTTGAAATCTGAGGCCCCTTAGATCTGTGAGTTCATAGAATCCCTTCAGTGCAGAAGGAGGCCTTTTGGCCCATTGAGTCTGCTCCGACCCTCTGAAAGAACACTCCACTCAAGTTCACTTCCCTACCCTATCCGAATAACACCTTAACCTAACCTACACATCGCTGGACACGAAGGGGCAATTTAGCATGGTCAATCATCCTAACCTGCACATGTTTGGACTGTGGGAGGAAACCGGAGCACCTGGAGGAATCCCACGCAGACTCGGGGAGAAAGTGCAGACTCCACACAGACAGTCACCCAAGGCTGGAATTGAACCCGGGTCCCTGGCGCTGTGAGGCAGATGTGCTAACCACTGTGCCATAGTGCCGCCATCCGTAGTAAAAATTAGTGGGGAGATAGTGGCATTTCCGTAATGTCAACAGACTAGTCACCCAGTGGCCCCGGCTAATGTCCTAGGGACTAGTGGGATTTGAATTCAATGAGGAAATCTGGAATATAAAGCTCGTCTCAGTGATGGTGGCCATGTCAACTATCACCAAGGGGTAAATGTTCCAGTCCCGTCCACCGCAGAAATAGTCATGGCCAAGGCATGCAGCTTCATGGATCAATGAAAGGTCCATTGAGTTAGGGTGGGAAATTCCGGTCGCAGAGTGGGCACAACTGGATAATCCTGACACGATTACTGTCAAAACCCATTTTGTTGACTAACGTCCTTCAGAGGAGGAAATTGGCTATTCTTACCTGACTTGGTCCACACACAACTCCAGACCCACAGCAATGTGGCTGATTCTTGACTGCCCTCTGAAATGGAGTGCCAAGCCACTCAGTTGAAGGGAAATTAGGGATGGGCAACAAATTATGGCCTTGCCGCTGATGCCCACATCCCATGAAATAATACAACAAAATGGTGTATTTAACCTCTGAGGCACTGGGATAGGTTTTTTTCGATGGTTCTCATGGAGGTCACAGGCCTCGGGTCAGAAGACACCAATGAGAGGTTCAAACCATTTTAAAGGACAGATCATATATGAACCTCATCATCCAGCTGTCTGTCTGTTTTCAACAAGAGCAACTTGTTCCAAAAAAGGCTTCTAAAAAACATGAGGGACTCCTTTGCAAATTATGATCAGTAGATATCGAAGGTAACAGACTGACCTGGAATAGTAGGTAACCAAAGAGTATGATGTGGAAGACAGTTGTAAGAGGGGAAAATGTTGAAAAGCTATTGAATGGGGTGCTCCAGGATCCATACTGGGAAATCCTGGATTTATAGCCACCAAGCTAGAGGGAAGTTGCAAAATCAGAAAATAGCTGATATTTGGCAAAGAGATTTTAATAAGATATGCTGTCAGGCTAATCGTAGCAAATTAAATGTAAGGTGGAAAAATACAGGACACAGGGTGGATTGGAAGTCAAACTCAGCGCATTACTTCCAACGTAGGATGGAACTTGCCAAGGGAAAGTTAAGAGGTGGGTAAATGTTAATTAAATCATCACTCACCTTGTCAAAATTGTGTCAAGTAGAACAAACAGAGCAATCAGCAAGCTGACTTCAAAGCCCAGAAGTCGCACTGACGCTGTCCTCGACATGGGCAGCACGGTAGCATGGTGGTTAGCATAAATGCTTCACAGCTCCAGGGTCTCAGGTTCGATTCCCGGCTGGGTCACTGTCTGTGCGGAGTCTGCACGTCCTCCCCGTGTGTGCGTGGGTTTCCTCCGGGTGCTCCGGTTTCCTCCCACAGTCCAAAGATGTGCGGGTTAGGTGGATTGGCCATGCTAAATTGCCCATAGTGTCCTAAATAGTAAGGTTAAGGGGGGAGGGTTGTTGGGTTACGGGTATAGGGTGGATACATGGGTTTGAGTAGGGTGATCATTGCTCGGCACAGCATCGAGAGCCGAAGGGCCTGTTCTGTGCTGTACTGTTCTATCTATCTATGTCTTGTGGCTATGCCGTGGAGGCAGTGTAGATGTGGGAAATACAACTAATTCTCAGGATCATGAAGAATAACAGCTAAACTAGGGCACTAGCAGAGGAAGAAGTAACTCTGCTTTATCCCTATCCATACCAATTTCTGGCGGCAAGCTTCATCAGGGGAAATGGTAAACGCGTGCTGGTGAGGGAAGAGCTTCTTTAGGCATTGTTACCCAACATTGAGAAATCAATGAAGAAGCCACAGGAAAACCATGGAAAATTTGAGGAAACAATTTCAGAACATATCCTCTCACAGACCCCACATCAGTTGAATTAAAAACAGTTACAAATCTCAGCTTGGATGGAAATGTTTCCTGAGGCCTTGAAGTCAAAAAGCAGCAGGTCATCCTGTGGGTGGATGGGAGTCCCACTCCACTGAAGTATAAAAGGTGCAAACATGCATGAAACTAAGGGTGGAAGGAAAATAATAAATGTTCAGAATGATTAATTCCTCTGAATTTACTTCACAATACATGAGTACATGTCCTTCAAAAACGGAGTTAAGTCAGAATATTTTGGGCTGGATTGTCCATCGGTGTGATCCACCGTTTTGCCAGCAGCGCACTCACGCCTGCGGATTTCCCGACAGCGTGGTAGTGTCTACAATGGGAAACCCCATTGACCAACTGGCAGGATTGCGATTCCCGCTGCCGGGGAGGGGGGCTGGTTGGGGATGCCACACCAGAAAATGAACGGGTGCGGCGGGACAGTTAATCCCGCCTATTGGGCGCGATTCTCCCAACGGGAGACTGAGTGCCGATGCCGGAGTGAAACCCGGAGTGTTTCACTCCGATGTCGGAGGCCGCTCCTCGCCCCCTCTTCTCCCCCCTTCCCCGGGGGGCTAGGAGCAGCGGCGCGTGAATTCCGAGCGCCCGGCCTTGACGCTTGCGTCAAAGCGACGCGCCGGGAATGACGCGGCCGGTGGCGCCAAAGTGACGTCAGCCGCGCATGCGCAGGTTGGCCGGCGCCAACCCGCTCATGCGCGGTTGCTGTCTTCCCCTCCGCTGCCCTGCAAGACATGGCTGCTTGATCTTGCGGGGCGGCGGAGGGAAAAGAGTGCGTCATTTAAAGACTCCGCCCCGACGATCGGTGGGCACTGATCGCGGGCCAGACATCTGCTGAGCACGCCCATGGTGTTCAATCCTCTCTCCGCCCTCCACAGGCCCCACACTCACGCGTGCTGCTCGCGCCGGCAACGACCTGGTGTGGTTGGCGCCGGCGTGAATCGGTCGGGTTCGGCAGGCCGCTCAGCCATCCAGGCCGGAGAATCTCCGGTCGACGTGAGAAACGGCGAGCGGTGATTCTCTGAGCGGCCTGTCGAAAAACGCGACATACCATTTGTGGGGGGGTGGGAGAATCGTGGGGGGTGCAAGGGCGGCATGGTGTGATTCGCCCGGCCCTCCCGCGATTCTCCCACCCGGCGTGGGGTGCGTAGCATTGCACCAATTGTCTTTGATACTAAAACTTGGAAATCCTAAAAGAAAGACCATTCCACAAGTTGTTACTGACTGAGAACACCACCCCTTTTAAGAGATTCAGGCTGTCTTTAAGACATGCAGACTAGCCACACCTCGTACTGGCCTGAGGCCTTGCATGCCCCCTAGCCCTCTGTTAAGCATGCAGGCACTAGGAGTGGAATTTAGCACAGGACTGCAGGATGTAATCATGATCATGAGGAAGCAGCACAACATTAGCATGCTGTATTCATGCCTCATCCCCACTGAATGTGAGAAAGTCATGCTTGTGATCTCCCCACCTGCAAATGAGTCATAGACATAAAACATACAGTGCAGAAGGAGGCCATTCAGCCCATCGAGTCTGCATGACCCATTTAAGCCCTCACTTCCACCCCATGTTTTTTTATGTTTGGCTTTTTTTATCTGACCAAAAAGTGGCAAATGTCACGCTCACACAGAAAACTAGCGTGGAACTCTTCGATTCCATCGACAGGTTTTCTCACGGAATCTTGAGCACTTTGGCAATAAAAAGTGAGTGGGCGTGGTTTACACCGTTGCTCTGGTGGAGACAGCAATTGGCTCCAAGGAGTTTGGGGAGTCATCTTTAACTGCTGCCCCGACGAACGCTGCAGAGTAACGAACCCGGCACACATAACACAGGTCTCGGGGGATTGCCACCCCTCCACCCCATGCTGCACATTCATCACCAGTAATGCAACCCCATCAGCGTCTACTTTCCACCAATCCCCGACCAACAGGTTGGCACTGCCAGGCTATACTTACCTTTGAAACCCCGGAAGAAACACCTTGACTGCCTCACGCCTGGTCAATGTGATGTAAACCTCGCTGAAGTGATTGACGATCTTGTGAGGTGGATCATTTGGCAGTTAAGAATATAAAAATGAATGGAAATGGCCTCAAGATTCTGCCTATAACAGGGGCCAGTGACCAATGCAGGGACCCTATGTAATGAGGCCCATGTGGCCACCTGTCATTGAGCTGTGTATCGGATTTCTGAAAATGTTGTTCGGCTGCCTCGACCACTCCGGTGGTGCTATACAAATGCAATACACCTCCCAGAGGGTCGCCTGCTTTGTGGTGATCTGCTGTGCCATCCACAACCTGGCAAAGCTGCGGGGCAACATGCTGGAGGGAGAGAAGGAGGAAGATGCGGCCCCACCTCTGAGGAAGAGGAGGAAAGGGCTGGAAGACGAGCCCGGCTGGCCCGTGCGACCAGCCGAAGGACGGAGGACTTGTGAAGGCGGTGAGGGTCTGGCATTCCCAGAGGACCAGGGAGGCCCTCATCCTCGCCCGCTTCACATAGGACCTGGCTTCATCCATCATCCCGTCCCCTCTTTCTTCCCATCCCCTACACTGGTCCACCACACCTCCACCCTCGCCTTCCCCCTCGCCCTGCACCCCTCCTCCCATCACCCTTTTCCACCCTTCCATGGTTTGTGTGACACCACTCGAGGGTGATGGGTGTATGGCACTGTCAGCGGGTCAATATACAAGGCAGGAGGGTTGTGACAAGCTGCTGTGAGCTAAGCTCTGGTGCTCCCCAATATAAGTCATAGTCTGAATCCTGTCTGCTGGGTGCGCGCTCACACCCCTGGTATGCCTTGCCTTGGGGGGGGGGGTTCCCGTTACAGTGATCGCTCAGGGATCGTCAATCTTCTTCGCCCTCCCGTGCTTTACTGCTACGTCTATGTGTGTCCGCAGGATACACATCAGGGGCGGGATTCTCCGACCCCCCGCCGGGTCGGAGAATCACCCGAGCCAGTATCAATCCCGCCCTCGCCGTGTCCCGAATTCTCCACCCCCTGAGACGCGGCGGGGGCGGGAATCGCGCTGCGCCGATCGGCGGGACACCGCGCCGGTCGGCGGGATCCCCGCGGCGATTCTCCGGCCCACGATGGGCCGAAGTCCCGCCGCTGATAGGCCTCTCCCGCCGGCGTGGATTAAACCACCTACCTGAGCGGCGAGATTGGCGGCGCGGGCGGGCGCCGGGATCCTTGGGGGGGGGGCACGGGGCGATCTGATCCCGGGGGATGCCCCCCACGGTGGCCTGGCCTGCAATCGGGGCCCACCAATCGGCGGATTGGAGACTTCCAATCAAATCGGAGACTTCCACACCTTTGTTGTGGCCCGACACCAGAGTGGTTCACGCCACTCCATCACGCCGGGACCCCCCGCCCCGCCGGGTAGGGGAGAATCCCGACCCTGAGGTGGGGGCAGCCTACTGCTTACCGCCCTGTGGCCTTTGATGTCTCTACTGGGCGTCCTCTGGAGGTCTTGGGGCCAAAGGGCTGGTGACCGCTGCCATCTCCCTGCAGGGCACTCCGGCTTGGCCTCCAACGCTCCCTTCTCCAGATTGGTGCCCATAGGGCCTTTTGGTTAACTTCGAGATGGAGTGGCAGCTGCATTGAGCCCTGGCTGTCCCTGCATCACCTGGCTCTGCCAGCCCTGGTGGCTCCCCAATGTTGTACTATGGTGTCAATGCTCTTCACTATGCCCCTCTATGAGCGGCCCATGCTCCGCAGCACCTCAGCAATGCCCATTTGAGACTGAAACATGCTTCGCAGCACCTTTGAAATGTCTATCTGCGTCAAGGATACGTCCCCCAGTGTCTGGGACATGTTGGCGAGGCGCTCAGCCATGGCTATCACTCACTGAGCCATGCCTTGGACACCGCCACTCATGCTCCAGGCTCTCTATTGAGATTGCCATCCTAGCATTATTGGCCTCAGTGCCACGCATTGCCGACGCAATCTCCTGTGCCCTTAGCATTTGGGGCTCCTCCAATCACCTATGGATCCGCTGGAGTGTCACTGACATCCCCCTCTGAATCTCACAGCCGCACCTTATCGACTGCATCCGCTCTGGGATGGCTTGGTCCAGAGGCTCAGTATAGAACATAGAACATATCGTGCAGAAGGAGGCCATTCGGCCCACCGAGTCTGCACCGACTCACTTAAGCCCTCACTTCCACCCTATCCCCGTAACCCAATAACCCCTTCAAACCTTTTCTGGTCACTAAGGGCAATTTATCATGGCCAATCCACCTAACCTGCACGTCTTTGGACTGTGGGAGGAAACTGGAGCACCCAGAGGAAACCCACGCAGACATGGGGAGAACGTGCAGGATCCGCACACAGAGTGACCCAGCAGGGAATCGAACCTGTGTTTTATGAAGGTTCACCATAATTTTCTTGCTTGGCAAGCAGTGAGAGAGTGGCTGGGAAAATGGAGGTGAGGCAGAAGGTCATTCATGACCACATTGAGAGACAGAAGCAGGCTCATGAGGCCATATTGTCTGCTCCCGCACCTTGTTCTGATGTTAAGAGGAGCAATCTCGAAAGGATACTTTGGTAACTCGAGCACAAAAAGGTAGTTAAAACATGTTGTGAAAGTTAATCTCCTTTGATCCATAAAAACAAGGAACTTTAAAATACAGTATAGGCTCAAAAATGGGAGCAGCTAATTAAGCATCGAAACAACAGTAACGGAAAAGGATCCAAACTAACGGCAGTTAGAAATGAATACACACAGGTAATAACATGGTAGCACAGTGGTTAGCATTGTTGCTTCACAGCACCAGGGTTCCAGGTTCGATTCCCGGATTGGGTCACTGTCTATGTGGTGTCTGCACATTCTCCTCGTGTCTGTGTGGGTTTCCTCCGGGTGCTCCGGTTTCCTCCCACAAGTGCTGTTAGGTGAATTGGACATTCTGAATTCTCCCTCTGTGTACCCAAACAGGTGCCGGAGTGTGACCACTCGGGGATTTTAACTAACTTCATTGCAGTGTCAATGTAAGCCTGCTTGTGACAATAAAGATTATTATATATATAAAACAACTAATGGCATCGCAGCATTTACTGATGACATCAGCAATGGACTTAAATATGAAGATGCATAATCGTAACACTCTATAACAGATTCCATTATGAATTTGTTGCTGATTGCAGCAAACAGGCATCTTCTCAAGTGTTTACTTTTCCATTTAATTCTTTTTTTAAGTGCACATTTCAGACCTGAATTGCTCCAATCCCAAGCAGAATTTGTTTTTGAATTCAGTTTACTATCTCTGATTCACAGTGAGCCTGGGGATATGGTGCAAGACTGCTGTGTTACAGCCACATTTATGAGGCTGTGCTTTGCTGACACTGGCTGCAATCATAAGCCTGTGAAAAATAATTACACTGCTCGGTGGATTAAAAATAAGCTTGTTAGTTAAAGTTTTATGCTGTTGTAAGAATGCTGCCGTGCAGCTCCCTGGTAATGGGCAATGTAACTTCACATGAAGGTGATGAGTTATCCAGCAAACAATTTCATAGAATCATAGAATTTACAGTGCAGGAGGAGGCCATTCAGCCCATTGAGCCTGCAACGGCCCTTGGAAAGAGCACCCGACTTAAGCCCAAGACTCTACCCTATCCCCGTAACCCCACCTAAACTTTTTGGACACTCAGGGGCAATTCAGCATGGCCAATCCACCTAACTTGCACATCTTTGGCCTGTGGGAGGAAACCGGAGCACCCGGAGGAAACCCACGCAGAAACGGGGAGAACGTGCAGACTTCGCACAGACAATGACCCCAGCGAATCGAATATGCGACTCTGGAGCTGTGAAGCAACAGTGCTAACCACTGTGCTACGGTGCCACTCATGTGTGTTACTGTGCTGTCCATTTAAAAGACTTTGGCGTGTTACTTGGAGTTATAATTCCATGTGGGTCTTTATGTAGCCTTTATGTCTTTATAGAGGGATTGAGTGCAAAGGGGATAGAAACTGAACCCGCAACTGTGCAAAGTCCTAGTTGGACTGCACCTGGTGGATTGGCTATGCTAAATTGTCCCTCAGTATCCAAAGATGTTCAGGTTAGGTGGATTTGCCATGATCAATGTGCAGGGTCGTGGGATAGGTTATGGGAGCGGGCCAAGGCAGAGTGCTCTTTTGGAGGGTCGCTATCGACTCGATGGACCAATTGGCCTTCTTCTGCACTGTAGGGTTTCTATGGATTCTATGGTAAGCATTTCAGGGCACCTTGAATGGGGATGTTATATTGGCCTTTGGGGGAGTGCAGTGTACATATAGCAGACTGATACCTGTACTCCAATGGTTAATATGTACGAAAAGCTGACACAAACTAAGGCTTTATTCCCTGGTATTGAGAAGATAAAGGGGTGATTTGACTGAAGCTTTCAAGATAAGGCTGATAATAGGGTAGATAGAGAGATATTACTTCCGGTGATAAGGGAATCAGGAAACACAGTCAAAAAATTGGAACCCTTTTCAGGAATGAAATTAGGTAACACTTCTGCACACAGACGATAGGAGAAGTTTGGAGCTCTCTTCCACAAACTGTAATTGAGGCTAGCTCCATTGTTAAAGATTGGCAGATGTTTGTTCATGTTAAGCGGCGCAGGGTAACAACGCACATGTGGCATTAAATTGCTGATCCGTCACAAACTGATTGAAGAACAGAACAGGCTTGAGGAACTAAATGGCACAGCCCTGTTCCAAGGTTCCAGAAACACTATTTAATGGATAGGATTGTCCTCCAATGTTTACTGCCCCCTGAACTAACCTATTTTCAATCATCCCCCCTGGTGTTTCCCAGTGGTGTGGGTGGGTACAATGGGAAATTCCACTGACAAGCAGCGGGAACAGAGAATCCGTCTGCCAGTGAACCGTGCGCTACCGAGAAACACACGGCTGGGGAACTGATGAACCCAGCCAACCATGTCTAAGGTCTCTGAGGGGCAGCATGTTGATGAAAAATAGGAGGGGTCCAAGGACAGATTATTGGGGGACTCCGGAGGCAATGGCGTGGGAGCAGGAAGAGAAGCCATTGCAAGTGATTCTCTGCCATTGATTAGATAATTGAGAATGGAATGAAGTGAGAGCAGGTCCACCCAGCTCATAGACATTGGAGTGACGTTGGATGAGGATCATGTGGTCAAATTTGTCAAATGTTGCAGACAGGTCTGAGGAGGAGAAGAACAGTGGGCTGGATTCTCCATTTTGGAGACTAAATCCCCACTCCGGTGTGAAACGGTGGTCCTTTACGCCAGGAAAACTGGTGTAAAAGGGCCACCAATTCCCCATTTTGCTGGGGGCTCGCAGGGAAGCAGTGTAGAGCTCGCAGCAACTCTGGCTCAGAGACCGCGCATGCACATGGTGGCAGCCTGTAGCGGCCGCGAGCTGCTCCATGGCAGACTCAGCCTGCGGATCTGGACAGCCAAAATAGTGCCACCCTCCGACCGCTCGCATGCCCCGGGCCACCCGCCCACAGTGCCCCCAGCCCCACATGAAGTTCCCCCCGATTCCCGCGGATCAACCCTCCCTCAACTGTGGCGGCCCCGGACTGAGTCTGCAGCCGTCACGCGAGGTTCCTGAATGGCTGGGACCACGAGAGTCGCACGCCATTGGCAACCCGGCCGGTCGGGGACGGAGCATCGCGAGGCGGGCCACAGGCAATGGCCTGAGGTGGTGGATAATCGGTGCCAGTACGCTGCTTTTAAGGGGGTGGAGAATTCAAAAACCGCCGCCGCTCCTGATTTTGCCACCAGAACGGATTCTCCTCTCCGTCGCCGAACGCGATTTCGGCATTGAGAAGCGGAAAATCAAGCCCAGTAAGTTAACCTGTGTCACAGTCACATTGGGTGTCATTTGTGAATTTGATAAGAGTTGTTTTGGCACTGTGGTGAGGCAGAAATCTTATTGGAGCAATTCAAAATTCAGATGGAGTTCCAGGAAAGTTGGAAATGGGTTGGGGACCTCATTTTGAATCTAGGAACTGGATGAATGACTTCACTATAATCACAGCACAAATCAGTTCAGTACACTCATCTCATTTTACTTCGTCACATCCAAGTCTATCCCGCCTTTTCAATGCTGAATATCACAACAGAAATATTTGCTCCGACACTCAGTTACTCACATCCCACCTTCTTAAAAGGATCACCCCCTGGGTGCAAAACTGTTGTCTGTGGAAACCTGTAAACAAGACTGCTGTTGCTATGGGCGGGTTTCTCCGGCCCCCCCCAGCCGTGGGTTCCTCGGCAGCGGGAGGTGGCGCACTATTCGCTGGCGGCGGGATTCTCTACTCCCGCTGCTGTCAATGGGATTTCCCATTGAAGCCACCCCATGTTGCCCCGATACCCATGGGCACGGGCGAGCTGCCAGTGGGACCAGAGAATCCCAACAGTTGGAGAATTCCGGCGGATATATCTGATCATGACAAACAATTACAATTCCAGAGATGATTCTGAACAGCAAAAAAAAAAATTTGCGGAGGGAAAGGGTGTCATGCCAAAAAAACAATTAAAGGTGGAATATGCCGGTAGGTAATCCCAATGAGAACCGTTGATGTGGTTATTCATGAAGGTCCCGCCATCTTAACCTTTCCCTTTACTGAGGTGAGGTGATCTTCAGGCTAAACCACCACCTGTCAACTCTCCCCCTCAAAGGGAAGAAGCCAGTGATCATTTGGGACTATGGCGACTTTACCTTTACAAATAATTCCGGAAAGATGGATATTAATTTTGAGTTTGGAAACTTATTGGTTCTGTGTCTCTGGGCTGTTGACTGTTGGCCAGTAATTATGCTGCTGACCTTTACCCAGTGAATTGAAAAGCAGGTACATTCAGTAAGAATCGATTTTGCTCTCTGCACTAAATAACCTATCGCCGTTCACTGCCTAAGGTTAAGAAAGAGGAACAGTGGCAATTGCAAATTCTGTGATTTATTTGCGAAGCAGAAAACATTACCAGTTGGGGTCACTCACTGCTTAGGTCCCGAAAGCATTAGTTTGGGCTCTCATTGACTGCAGTGTGGCCGGTAATATTTCAGAAAGCCACAGCTGCCTCATTCCAATGAACATAAATAGTTCAATCTCTTTGAAGGCAATGAATTATACTCAGTGCTGTGCGAACTTGTCTCCTGCAGCTGTAAGAGGATTTTTGTAAAATTTAAATAAGACCTTTTATACTAAGTTAATGTTCGACGGAATTGTGATTTTGCCCTGTTAGGTTTTTGCAGGCATGCCGAAAAGCTAATGTAAACGACATCATTACCCACATCACCACATTATTAAAATCTAAAATAGCAGCTTAGATTGCGCCTGAGCATCACCTACACCCTCTGTTCTCGGCATTCTAAGTTGCCGTGAAATATAATTATATGCACCCGCCGTTGGCAACTGAGGACGTACGTTCTGGCAAGACTAGACCGATAGCCGCTGAGATGTCAATCAATGGGGCAAGAAGTTCCTGAAGGCCGTTGTCATTGAAATGGCGCAGCTATTGTGCGGGGTCTGTCTTCACGGTAAATGTCGTAGGTGTTCGTTAGTTAATTGAGAGACATCATTATTCACGGTGTGTTGTAATATCCTGGGACTTTTGCACAGCTCCATCGAAATGTAATTCATGAATTTCACATGGATCTCAGCCTGGAGGAACCATGAAAATATTGGAGCTTCATCTCTGAACTTGGAAGTTGATCTCTCAGATTATTTCCTCTGCTTCTCTGTTGCTGAGATTTCTAGTTTTTGCCAGTTCTATCTTTCAATGTACTGTGAGCCGCAGAAACAATGCACCCAGAACTCCCATCAATGCTATGTGTGAACTCTGGCCAGCTGTAGCTGTTGCAACACCTTGTTATGAATTATTCAGCAGAGTGGGACAAGGAGTAAAGTTCTGGTAAATCTTTGAAGCCATAGCTCCTGACACGGTTCTGTGAAACCGACATTACAGCACAGGACAGGTACAGCCACGCACAAGCAGCAACCCAGCAATGGGTGGAGAGTACTAATATCTCCCTTTTAGTTACCTGGTCAGGCATGGTGGGCTGCCAATAAATTGCAAGGATTGTGGTGGTGGTGTGGTGATTTTTGTTAATTGTCCCTTTCAGGGCAACACAGCAGAGTATGGGTCACCTGGCTTGGGCGACCATTTGGGACTCCGTGTGGGTAATCACCCCAAGGGTTGGAGTCTGTTTTTAGGCTGGAGTTTTGTCGGGACCCAGGTGTAGCCATGTAGCTGCTATAGCTGCTGTGCAATTTTTCTTATTAATAAATCCCTTTGTGTTCCGAATGAAGTCTGTGAAGGTGTGTCATGACAGGTGGGCTGCATGAGCACTGCAGGAAATTGAACCTTTTGATCCAAACGTGCATGTTCAATATAAGTCCACTATGTGGTGGCACCTTGGAAGAATCCACACACCAGTGATGGAGGATAATACTGGCACCAGTAACTCCCACTTTGCTTCCTATCTTCAGGCTCTACCGGCAGCAGTGAAAAAGTGGAAGGTCTCGGGTGGGATGCTCCGGCCTCCCCTCAGTCTGTTACTCGGTGGCCTGGCGTTGGCCGGCGCTAAGATATGATCTTCTGATCCCGCAGCTGTCAATGGGATTTCCCACTGAATCCACCCCACGCTGCCGGGAAACCCGCAGTGGGGTGCACTTTGGTGGGACTGGAAGATCTCGATGGCGGAAACAACCGGAAAATCTCACCCGATAGGTTTACGACTGGGAAAGGAATTGTGTGCTAACAGAAGCCAGAATGCATGAGCAACAGCAGCATTTTAACAGTCATGGGGAAATGGGAAAAAACAGGCACAAAGTGGGTGCTGTGCTCCGATATATTAGTTTAGAAGTCTACTTTCAACCTGCATTTGGGGGCTGTGTTGTGATTACCAAGGTTCAAACATGCCTGCAGGCATTAACTTCGATATGCAGGCTCAATGCTGAAGCAACTATTTTTTAAAAATTGATTCTTTTCCAGGGTGTGGCCACTGGCGTGGCCATTACCAAATACTAATTGTCCTTGAGAAGTTGGTGGTGAAGCATTTTCACAAACCATTGAAGTTCATGTGGTGTAGGTGGACCCATAGTGCTGAAAGAAAGGGCAAGTTTGTGGATTTTGATCCAGTGACGGTGAAGGAATGGGATGTGATTTAACACGCAAAAAACAGTCATGTTTTGGACGCATATAGCAGGATCTTTCTCAGCACTGTCGCGCTGTGAACAACCCCGCTATCAAGCGGGACTCGATTGCTTTTTCTGGCCTTGGCAAGGAACACGCCGCCGTGGCCACACTTACCTCACTTCCTGCATTGATGAGCTCAGGTCATCAGTGAAGGAAGTGCCGCCCCGATCTTTCGACCCCTCCCCTCGGACACCTCAACGCAGCCTCCGGGCCCATCCACAGCTCCAACTTACCTTTTATGGGTTCTGGAACCCTCCTTCACCCCGCCTCTTAAGGACAGGACACCCATGTGCCCGATCCCTGGTATGGGCAGCCTGGTGCCTGGTCCCTTCCAGCCTGGCAGTGCCATCCTGTCAGTTTCAAGGTGGCACTGCCTCAGTGGCAGTGCAATGGTGCCATGCTTTCAGTGCCAAGGTGCCCGGGTGTGAGGGTACCACCCCACCCAGTGCCCAACCACCCGGGGGCCTTTGATTCCCTGTGAGACCCCCCCAGGTGTCATCATGCCTGGTCCATGTTTCTGTGGACCAGTACTAAATGGCGCCATGGTGAGGTCTCCCAGGCGCAGGCATTAATTCCCAGGCCTCGGGCGAATCAGGTGCAGGTGCAGTGAGGTGAGATCCAAATCGCATTGACTCGCAAGATCTCATGAGGCGTTCCAAGCATCGCAAATCTAGCGAGATGCCTCTCGCAAGGTTTAACGGTCTCAACGGCTCAGCAAGTCGGGCGCGACGAGGCCATTCAATTCGCAACCTTCACCTTATGGGCCATAAATGAGACAGTCGCAAATGTGAAAGATCATCAAATTCTTTTCAGTCTAATGGACTCCCATTGACTTCAACTATCCTTAATTTCCCAGATCCTAAGACTTAGTAAAGGGGATTTGGCTGTCAAATGGATTAAGAACCAGCCGGTGAACCGTCAGTTAATTTATTTTTTTAACTAGGTATCAAAAGCCAAGGGCCAAGAGGAATTCTCTTTGAGCGCAGTCTGTTTCAGTCCAGTCCACTTGTCGTCCCATATTTCTTACACTGTTCAATTACCTTGCAAAATGGGAAACTAGGGGCAGCTCCAGGCTGTGTTAATAAACTAAATCACACATCAATCACATACTCAATTCACTGATGCATTACAAGACTAGTATCAGACCATTGTCCACCCATAGAATCTTCAGAAGCAATTCTTTCACATGTAAATTCATTTTAAAAAATGCTCCATTTAACCCCATAGAGAAATCAATATTAGATTGACTACTGCCCTTATAACAGAAAAATAGTCAGCTTGTGTAAAGGTCTGAGTAATGGTCGATTAAAGGACCACGGCTGCTGTGCGGAGCAAAACAAATTTGTAGATGTGCTTAGCGCTTTCCCAGACATGCAATATTGAGGAGAAAATTGCACAGGCTTCTTGTACTCTAAGTGAGAATGATAGCATCAAATTGCGGAACACTTTAACACTGACTGCATCCTCAGTAGGTTGTTTTGCTTCCATCTCAGCTCCGTTGCTCTGCAGTTAGCCAATTTCCAGCTTACTACCGTTCCACATATTCCTGCTATATCCATCCCCAGGCTTCAGCCTTTCCATTCCTGTTCAGCACCGCTTACCCGCTTTCTCTTAGATTGGAAAGGTCATTGTGATGATCAACTTCTTTGGAATGGGTTTTGTCATGTTCTGTAGACTGGCTGAAGTGAATGATGAACTACAGAACAGCTGGTTTAAATAATTCATTATTAAACAACTGCGTGATAAAGGCAGCACGGTAGCATTGTGGACAGCACAATCGCTTCACAGCTGCAGGGTCCCAGGTTCGATTCCGGCTTGGGTCACTGTCTGTGCGGAGTCTGCACATCCTCCCCGTGTCTGCATGGGTTTCCTCCGGGTGCTCCGGTTTCCTCCCACACTCCAAAGATGTGCTGGTTAGGTGGATTGGCCATGATAAATTGCCCTTAGTGTCCAAAATTGCCCTTAGTGTTGGGTGGGGTTACTGAGTTATGGGGATAGGGTGGAGGTGTTGAACTTGGGTAGGGTGCTCTTTCCAAGAGCCGGTGCAGGCTCGATGGGCCGAATGACCTCCTTCTGCACTGTAAATTCTATGTAATCTATGTAACAAGGATAAATCAAATAATAAACTACGAACACTAATTAACTATTGGAGAGCTACTGCAAAATACATCTATCCTCCAACACGACATACTCCCAACTCCACAGCCACATGGTGGGTTTACACTGCCACACAGTGGTCAGAGGTCATGTATAACATTATGTATAGAATTGCTTTCTGCATATCATTAAAGGTTTGAGAATGAGGGTGATCATATGTCATGGAACTGTTTCATATGCCCACAGAGAGAGAGAGAAAGAGCGAGACAGAAGTAGCGATCAGACTTGTTATGATGCCAGCTGATGTTACTGCTGGACAAGTCAGATCCCAGAGTGAAACCCGGCTTGACAGATCCTAACTTTTATTCATTTCAGAAGCTGTGAAGAGCAGTTATTCTCTCCATTGGGGTGAAGGGATTCCACTTATGTGTGGTGGGGTGTGGGTGGGGAAGAAGGGTGCGCATCAAAGAATGCATGGTGGGGTGGGGTTAGAGGGAGGAGGGTGCCCCTCCGATACTTCCATGTGTAGTGTTCTCTGTATGTACATGTTGTCATGCGAGAGTACCTTTAAGAAATGGGTGTATATATAAGTATCTGTAGTGAGAGTACCTTTAAGAAATGGGTGTTTCTTACTGCAGTGATATCAGAGAGTGGTTGGGGCTGGGCTGTCTGTCAGCTTTTTACTTTCATTTTAGCCTGTTTGCTGCAGGGGATGTTTTAGTTTCGTTTTCAGAGCTGGATAGCTTCAGTCACAGCCAGAAGGTCTATTAGAGTCTCTCTCTGAAATCTAAAGACTGTAAATTGAACCTGGTGATTTAAAACTAATAACAGTAATGACTTTCATCTGATGTGCTTTTGGTTAAGGTGTTTTAAGTCTTTTGGATGTTAAAAGGAAAGCTTAAAGGATGACTTAGTGTTGTATTCTTTGGGGGTTGTAGTTGAATTAATAGTTGCTAAGATGTTCACTGTATGTTTTAAAAAGGTTAACTTGAGTTCATAGAATAAACATTGTTTTGCTTTAAAAAAAGATTTTCCAGTTCTGCTCTACCACATCTGTAGAGTGGGCCTTGTGTTCCCCATACCACAATCTATTAAACGTTGTAGGTCAGGTGAACTCCATGATACACTCTGGGGTTCCCTAAACCCTGGCCCATAACAAATTGGGGTCTTGTGATAAAACTCTATCTATTGGATTGGCTTAATGAACTTAAAGACAGTGAGGGGTGAACATATTGTGGTTGCTTTTCAGCTGTGGTATTTCAGTATAAGTAGTGAGTGTGTTGTGGACAATGGCTCTTTCAGAGGCTCTGAAGTTTTTTGGGGTGGAGACGGTCACACGCAGTACCTTACGGACAGAGACTAAAAGCAGACTAGTAGATTTGGTAAAAACATTGCAGTTAACATTACCTTACAAAATGTGAAAAGGTGAGGTAATTATGGCGGTGGCTAAGCATTTAAAGTTGCCTGAGATACAGTATGACTCATTGGAAATGGCAAAAACTCAGTTACATATTAAACAAATGGAACATGAGAGAAAGAATTAAAGCCACTTGAATACGAAAGAGAGAGAGAGGAAAAATAAGAGAGAGAGAAAGAGAGAGAGAGGAAAGAGAGAGAAAAGAAAGGAAAACAGAAAGAATAGCCCGAGCAGAACAAAAAGAAAGAGAAAGGGAGATACAGATCAGGGAAAAAGATAAAGAGAGAGAGTTTGATCTTCAGAAAATGGCCATGAAACATGACAGTCAGTTAAAATTGGCAGATGTACAGTTGGTGGATAGTGGTGAGGATAGTGAGAAAGAATGTCAGAGTCGAAGGCTTGATGGGAATCTATTTAAATATATCCAAGCATTGCCAAAGTTTGACGAGAAGGAGGTAGAAGCCTTTTTCGTTTAATTTGAGAAGGTGGCTAAACAAATGAAATGGCCACAGGACATGTGGGTATTACTGATTCAAACAAAGCTGATATGTAGGCCAAGTGAAGTGTTTGCATCACCACTGGAGGAGGTATCTGGGACGTATAACGAGGTGAAAAAAACATCTTAGGTGCATATGAACTAGTGCCTGAAGCCTACAAACAAAGGTTTAGAAATTTAAGGAAAGAATTTGGTCAAACATACATGGAGTTTGAAAGGATAAACAGAGTAATTTTGATAGGTGGATAATGGCTTTGAAAATAGACCAAATGTATGAAGCTCTCAGAGAAATTATGCTTTTGGAGGAGTTTAAAAATTCAATTCCTGATGTAGTGAGAACTCATGTGGAAGGACAGAGGGTTAAAACTGCGAGGTTAGCAGCACAAATGGCAGATGATTATGAATTAGTTCATAAATCAAAGCTTGGTTTCCGACTTCAGTTTCAGCCTGTGAGAGATATAAACTGGGGACATGAGAAATACTCAAGTGGTAAAGGTAAAGGTGATCTGATGGGAGATAATAAGGAGAGTGTACCTCAGATTAAAAAATAAATCCAAGAGGGTGGAAAAGAAATGAAAAATTTCAAATGTTTTCACTGTAATAAATTAGGTCACGTAAAGTCACAGTGTTGGTGGCTGAAGAAAAGCACTGGGAAGGCTGATGGGGTAAAACAGGATACGACAGTGGGGTTTGTTAAAGTGGTAAAGGAAAGCCCAAGTGAAGGGAAGGAGGTGCAAAAGATTGTACAGACTGTTCGAGAGATGGTTGATAAGAAGGTGCCAAATCTCTTTAAAGAATTTACTTGTGTGGGTAAAGTTTACTCGTGTGTATCAGGAGGAGCAGGTAAAGAAGTCATAATTTTAAGAGATACGGGAGCTATTCAATCTTTAATGGTAAGAGATGAGGAGTTATATAGTCTGGGAAGAATATTGCCAGAAAAGGTGGTAATATGTGGAATTCAGGGTGAGAGGAGTAGTGTTCAATTATATACGGTAAGGTTGGAAAGTCCAGTGAAGAGTGGTGAAGTGGTAATAGGAGTTATAGAGAAACTACCTTGTCCAGGAATACAGTTTATCTTGGGTAATTATATAGCTGGATCGCAGGTGGGAGTGATGCCTACTGTGGTTGATAAGCCAGTGGAAAATCAGACAACTGAAGTGTTGAAGGACGAATAGCTTGGGATTTGTCTGGATTGTGTAGTAACAAGGTCGCAAAGTTACAGGTTATGACTAGAGGCGACATCAGAGAGTGAAGATGATGTTGAAGTGCAATTATCAGAAACAATTTTTGATCAGATGGTTGAAAAAGAACAAGAACAGGTGGAGGATGAGGCGGATATTTTTAGTTCAGGAAAATTGGTGGAGTCACAACAAAAAGATATAGAAATAAAATGGATGTATCAGAAAGCATACACAGAAGAGGAATCTGAGTATATACCAGAGTGTTATTACTGTAAAAGTGATGGCTTGATGAGAAAATGGAGACCCTTACATATGCGGGCAGATGAAAAGTGGGCAGCGGTTCATCAAGAAGTATTGCTGGTAGGGTATAGAAAGGAGGTGTTGCGAGTTGCACATGAGGTACCAGTGGGAGGTCATTTGGGAATAAGGAAAACTCAAGCTAAAATCCAAAAACATTTTTATTGGCCTGGACTACATAAAAATGTAGGTAAATGTTGTCTATCATGTCACACATGTCAAGTGATTGGGAAACCTCAAGCAGTGATAAAACCAGCGCCCTTAATACCCATTTCAGCATTTGAGGAACCTTTTACAAGGGTCCTAATTTAGGACCGCTTCCTAAAAGAAAAAGTGGGAATCAATATCTTTTGACTATAATGGATGTGTCTACTAGGTTTCCAGAGGCTATTCCAGTACATTATATTACAGCTAAAAAGATTGTGAAGGAGTTACTTAAATTCTTTACGAGATATGGACTACCCACAGAAATACAATCAGATCAAGGATCAAATTTTACCTCAAGGTTATTCAAAGAAATAATGGATAGCTTAGGAATAAAACAATTTAAGTCAACTGCGTACCATCCAGAATCGCAAGGAGCGTTAGAAAGGTGGCATCAGACATTAAAGACAATGTTGAGGGCTTATTGTCAAGATTATCCAGAGGATTGGGATAAAAAAATTCTATTTGTACTGTTTGCAATTAGAATGCATCAAACGAGTCAACCAAATTCAGTCCTTTTGAACTAATTTTTGGTCATGAGGTAAGAGGACCACTTAAATTGATGAAGGAAAAATTGGTGAGTGAGAAATCAGAAATTACATTATTGGATTATGTGTCAAATTTTAGGGAACAATTAAATAGAGCAGGTGAATTGGCTAGACAACATTTGAAAGTTGCACAAAATGTGATGAAACGGGTCGCAGACAAGAAAACCAAAGTTTGTAGTTTTGCCAGTGGAGATAAAGTTTTAGTTTTGTTATCAGTGGTAGGTGAACCTTTAAAAGCAAGGTTTTGTGGACCTTATCAGATTGAAATAAAATTAAGTGAGGTGAATTACGTGGTAACAACACCAGATAGAAGGAAAACTCACCGAGTGTGTCATGTGAATATGCTTAAAAGGTACTTTGAAAGGGAAGCCATGATGTGGAGATGCCGGCGTTGGACTGGGGTGAGCACAGTAAGAAGTCTGACAACACCAGGTTAAAGTCCAACAGGTTTGTTTCAAACACTAGCTTTCGGAGCACTGCTCCTTCCTCAGGTGAATGAAGAGGTATGTTCCAGAAACATATATATAGACAAAGTCAAAGATGCCAGACAATGCTTAGAATGTGAGCATTTGCAGGTAATTAAGTCTTTACAGATGCAGAGATAGGGGTAACCTCAGGTTCAAGAGGTGTGAATTGTCTCAAGCCAGGACAGTTGGTAGGATTTCGCAAACCCAGGCCAGATGGTGGGGAGAGGGTGAATGTAATGCAACATGAATCCAAGATCCTGGTTGAGGCCGTACTCATGCATGCGGAGCTTGGCTATCAGTTTCTGTTTGGCGATTCTGCGTTGTTGTGCGTCCTGAAGGCTGCCTTGGAGAACGCTTACCCGAAGATCAGAGGCTGAATGCGTTGACTGCTGAAGTGTTCCCTGACTGGAAGGGAACATTCCTGCCTGGTGATTGTCGCGCGATGTCTGTTCATTTGTTGTCGCAGCGTCTGCATGGTCTCGCAACGAATTACATGCAAATGCTCGCATTCTAAGCATTGTCTGGCATCTTTGACTTTGTCTATATATATGTTTCTGGAACATACCTCTTCATTCACCTGAGGAAGGAGCAGTGGTCCGAAAGCTAGTGTTTGAAACACACCTGTTGGACTTTAACCTGGTGTTGTCAGACTTCTTATTGAAAGGGAAGGAGAGAAAAAGGAGGAGGTTTTAATGATTCTAACTCAAAGTGACGACCCAAATCCAGATGATTGTGAATTTGACATACCTCAAATTAAATTGGAAAACAAGGATGTTCTTAAAAATTGGGATAAATTGTTGATTTACCATCCAGGGGCTGGTTTAGCACACTGGGATAAATCGCTGGCTTTTAAAGCAGACCATGCAGGCCAGCAGCATGGTTAGATTCCCGTACCAGCCTCCCCGAACAGGCGCCGGAATGTGGCGACTAGGGGCTTTTCACAGTAACTTCATTGAAGCCTACTCATGACAATAAGTGATTTTCATTTTTCATTTCATTTCATTTTTCAGAGGAGAAACGGACTGACCTGAAGGAGTTATTGATATCACATGGGCATATTTTTGGAGATAAATTGGGAAGTACTAAAATGGCTATACATGATGGAGATGTGGGAAATGCCGTTCCAATCAAACAACATCCAGGCAGACGTAACCCTTTAAAATTGGCACAGGTTAACAAAGAGATTGCGAGTATGCTTAAAAATGCCACAATTGAAGTGGGTTGCAGCCAATAGAGCTTACCCATAGTGATGGTACCTAAACCAGATGGTACCCAACGTTGTGTGTGGACTATAGAAAGGTTAATGTAGTTACAAGAACGGACTCTTATCCTATCCCACGTTTGGTGGATTGCATTGAGAAAGTGGGACAATCAGCTTTTATTTCCAAACTGGATTTACTTAAAGGTTACTGGCAGGTACCTTTATCCAAAAGGGTGAAGGGGATTTCAGCTTTTCTGACTCCAGAAGGTAGATACCAATTCAATGTTATGCCATTTGGCATGAAAAAAGCTCCAGCCACATTTCAACGGTTAACTAACAAAGTCGTTTCAGGATTCCCCAATTGTGCGGTATACATTGACGATCTGCTAATTTTCAGCCAGACATTGAAAGAACATTTGAAACATCTGATGGAGTTATTCGATTGACTTCAGGAGGCGGGTTTGGTGATAAACCTAGCCAAAAGTCAATTTGGAAAAGCCCAAGTCACTTTTCTTGGCCATACAATCGGACAGGGTCGAATGGTCACTCGGGATGTGAAAGCAACAGTTAGACATAGAACAGTACAGCACAGAACAGGCCCTTCGGCCCTCGATGTTGTGCCGAGCAATGATCACCCTACTCAAACCCACGTATCCACCCTATACCCGTAACCCAACAACCCCCCCTTAACCTTACTTTTAGGACACTACGGGCAATTTAGCATGGCCAATCCACCTAACCTGCACATCTTTGGACTGTGGGAGGAAACCGGAGCACCCGGAGGAAACCCACGCAAACACGGGGAGGACGTGCAGACTCCGCACAGACAGTGACCCAGCCGGGAACCGAACCTGGGACCCTGGAGCTGTGAAGCATTTATGCTAACCACCATGCTACCGTGCTGCCCCTCAGTAATCAGTTGTGGAGGAGTTTTCAATACCCTCGAGACAAAGGGAAATAATGCGATTTCTTGGCATGAGTGGATTTGATCGAACATTTGTGCAAAGGTTTTGTGGTGTGATTGCTCCACTGATGGACTTGCTGAAGAAACGTCAAAAATTTCAATGGACAGCGGACTTTCAACAAGCATTTGACTGCCTGAAAGCTGTGATAGCCAATGCTCCTGTTTTGGAGAATTGCAAGGGACTCTGTGATCAGATTGAACTAAAGTATCTGACTTTAAAGAGAAATGCCGAGGTGTAGAGAAATGGACAGATCGTGCAGAAACCTTCTTGTTCAAAGAGACTGGCAATCAAGAAGGATTTCAGTTGGAGGAAGAAAGAAAAATGGACTATATTATTATACATGTTTGCGTGTGTTGTTTTTTGAAACGATAAAGTATATACACTGTGTGTATTTCTTAAAGGATAGTGAAAAGATGAAAAATGAAACCATCTTGAAGTTGATGGTTTATTTATTTTTCTTGGGAAGAGGTGTCATATGAGAGTACCTTTAAGAAATGGGTGTTTATAACTGCAGTGATGTCAGAGTGTAGGTGGAGCTGGGCTTTTTATTTTTGTTTTAGCCTGTTTGCTGCAGGGTGTGTTTTAGTTTCGTTTTCAGAGCTGGGTAGCTGCAGTCACAGCCAGAAGGTCTATTAGAGTATCTCTCTGTAATCTAAAGATTGTAAATCGATCCTAGTGATTTAAAACTAATAACAGTAATGGCTTTCATCTGATGTGCTTCTGGTAAAAGGTGTTTTAAGTCTTGTGGATGTTAAAGGGAAAGCTCAAAGAATTCCTTTGTGTTGTATTCTTTGGGGGTTGTATTTGAATTAATAGTTGCTAAGATGTTCACTGGATGTTTTAAAAAGGTTAACTTGAGTTCATAGAATAAACATTATTTTGCTTTAAAAAATACTTTTCCATTTCTGCTCTACCACACCTGTAGAGTGGGCCGTGTGCTCCCCATACCACAATGTATTAAACGTTGTGGGTCAGGTGAACTCCATGATACACTTTGGGGTTCTCTAAAACCTTGGCCCATAATAATGTACACAATGGGTTAATGAGTAATCAGCAGCATCATATGATCACTAGAGGGCCGGACCAATGGGGGTATAAAAGGCAGCCACATTGGGTCTTGGCAGTCTCTCTCTCTCTCGGGCGCACTGTGATCAGAGCAATATCAGAATAGTTCAGATGGTTAGTGGAGTTACGAATAGTCACTGTTATTAGATCTTGTTAACCTTATCACTAGTATCAAAGTTAAAGTAAGGAACTCATGAACTTGTTGTTATAGTTACTCAATAAACCTTTGTTGCTACTGGACGAGTTTGAGTCTTCTTCATTGAGATTCTGAATACCTCGCCATCAACCAAGGATTGAACAGCATGAGGTACCAACCACACAGATAACAAGTCATGGTACCAGGCGTGTTGGCTTTAAAAGAACTAGTTAGATAATGTCAGACAACAAGAGAAAAAACATTTGGATAGATATTCGACCATGGAAGTCTTCGCAGCACTCGGACCTCTTGGGCAAGAAAAAAAAAGGTAAGGTGGATTCACTTCCAGCACCATAGTAACTCAGAACCTCTAGAAATCTCCAGTATAATTGGAAAATATTCCTTCAACAATTTAATCTATTTATGGAAATTAAGGACATGACCGCTGCACCAGATTCTAAAACAATTGCCTACCTCTTATCTGCGGCAGGGAAACAGGCCATTGATATATATAATTCATTCACCTACGCGCAACAGGAGGACAAGGACAAACTGGACATAATTATAAAAAAATTCGACAACCACTGCAAATCTGAGGTGAATGAGACATTTAAACGCTTTAAATTCACCATGCGGCTACAAAAACCAGGAGAATTGTTCAGCAGTTTTGTCACTGACTTAAAGCTGATGGCCCAATCCTGCAATTATGAAAACCTCTGTGACTCCCTCATCAGAGACCAAATTGTCAGTGGCATCGCTGATGAGGGATTCAGAAAGTCTCTCCTAAAACACAGAAACCTGAGTCTTGAAATGGCCATTCATAAATGCTCTGCTCATGAAATTACTGAAGCACAGTGTGAACAATTTACTCACCGGGAACAAGGCCTCAACCACGAGGTTGGATTCGTCAAAATGGTGGCCCAGGAATCTAGAAGGCGTTCCCCCACTGGCAATCCCACACACGCGATTGGACGTGGCACACACACATGCGCAGTTTGCCCGAAGTATGGAACCGGATGACAAAACTACTGTACATGCACAAGCCTGCCGGGACAGCATGATGACGTGTCTTCACTGCGGACACGCCCATTTAAACGGGCAATGTCCGGCTTTTGGCAAACAGTGCCTGAGGTGCGGAAGATACAACCACTATGACTCTAAATGTAGAACTGTCCTGCACATGAATTCCACAGGACAAAAACTGAGGCTCTGCGATGTTAGGAACGTTGCATCAATGGAACACAAACCAACCTACGGTGATTATTTAACAGAAAATGATGACCTACCCTGTGACTACTCATCCGGCGTGGACACGGTTGAATTAACTGAAGACCCTTACATAAGAGTCACCACGCCTCATCCGAAATGCCCGAAAGTAAACAATAAGAGTTTTAAAGTTACAAAATACAAAAATGTTTCCTCCAACGACAGAATGAAGCCCGAGCCTCCACCCACAATTAAACATTACCGCCGCACCACCCTGGAACAAGCAGTTTGCAACACCCAAAGAGGAGAGCACAATGACAAATCCAGAATAAAAGCTTTGTTCATTGACGATGACTACTCAGGAGATGAGTTCCTCATTGGACAAATAGAGCACCATGACACATCCTTAGCAGGAAGACATGATTTGCTCGCTGACGAATGCTACTCAGCCATGGATGAGTTCGCCGGACCTGATGATCATTGCAGCAGCAACATGGGTGCCAAGTTCAATATGAGTCTCACGGTAAAGGAATCCAGTACCATGACGACATGGCAGATCGTCGATACAAAGGATGACAGCCACATGTCAAATATCCGAGAAGAAGGCGATGCCTTCTGCACCACAGAGAGCACAGATTGACTCTACAGAGGGAGTGATACCAGCCTCCACAGCCAGCTCGTTGACAGACTCCAGAATGGACGCAATTTAAAGACAACAGTGACAACAGTGCATGAGGAAGACAATGACGGTCTATCTGCCTTATATCAGCAACCAGCAACAGACAATGAATGTCCACCCAGCTCATGGAACCAACAAGAAGACATTGAATGTCTACCCACTGTAGGTAAAAACAGTGACAAAGTGATCACACTCCACATACAGAGTGTGCAGGATCACAGCGAGACTGACAGATCTCAACTCGTCTGTACAGAAGCACAGAGTAGGTCTACTCTTGGGTCCAGTGAGACCACGTCATTTGAAATCTTGAAAATTTTGACTACAGAAGAGGAGCACCAAGGAACCAAAGGTGATTCAAATGAACCGGAAATAACTTCTGAAGAGGAGCATAAAGAGATCACAGATGATTCCAATGTACCGGAAATGTCTCCAGAGCAGGAGCACCAAGGAAGCAAAGAAGGGCAAGCAAATCCACCACAAATGACTGATGTCACCAACATCAATGCAACATCAGATCATTCTCACAATTCTCAAGAAAAAATGCTCAACGAAACATCGGCTGCCAAAAAAGGCACTGACACAAACACCTTTGAGTATGACTCGAATAATACACATGGTACAGTCAGTGAGCAAAACTGCAACAACAAGACCAACAAGGGTATCAACAATGACAGAAGCCGCAAAAACAACAACAATGAAACAACGACCTGTACATCATGTCTCAACTCCACACATAAAGGCCAATGTACCAGCACAGTTCAAAACAGTGGTAAGACTACAAACATTACATTCCATGACAACAAATCTCTCGATTTCATATATGCACCACAGCAAGCAAACAACCCAGCTTTCAAGAACGAGGACGTACGGAGTCACTACCGCAAGTACGGAAAAAAAGTCCGGAGCTGACAACAAGCTGCTTCGACCATTCGAACACCTCATGATGACTTGCTAGTCACTTACACACATGAACACTGACGATGTTCACAACAAAATGATGACATCAACATTGCCACCTCGATGACAGAAGAAGAAAGCAACCCAACTGATCAAATTCATAAAGTTTGGACTCACAAATTTTCTTGTTAAGATTGGACTCTTTATTGGCTTTGTACGGTCATCATTACCATCACAGAGTGTACACTGCTTTATTTGTCTTACCTTTCTTCAATTAACTGCATTCATTATGTTTGATCAATTTTCTTTACAACATTCAGAAAATATGTAACACAAGAAAGAGGGGGGATGTAGTGATCTCTGTATGTGCATGTACACAAGGGGTTAATGAATAATCAGCAGCACCACAT
Source organism: Scyliorhinus canicula (assembly GCF_902713615.1). Taxonomy (NCBI): domain Eukaryota; kingdom Metazoa; phylum Chordata; class Chondrichthyes; order Carcharhiniformes; family Scyliorhinidae; genus Scyliorhinus; species Scyliorhinus canicula. The sequence continues at coordinate 29,522,517 of NC_052155.1, forward strand.
GACCACTGGAGGGCCGGACCAATGGGGGTATAAAAGGCAGCCACACTGGGTCTTGGGCAGTCTCTCTCTCTCTCTCAGGTGCACTGTGATTAGGGAAATATCAGAATAGTTCAGATAGTTAGTGGAGTTACGTATAGTCACTGTTGTTAGATCTTGTTAACCTTATCACTAGTATCAAAGTTAAAGTAAAGAACACTTGCACTTGTTATAGTTACTCAATAAACCCTTGTTGTTACTGGACGAGTTCAAATCTTCTTCATCGAGATTCAGAACACCTCACCATCAACCAAGGATTGAGTAGCACGAGTTTCGCACCACACAGGTAACAAGACACCGTGGTTGGGGGGGGGGTCTTCCACGGCTGCGGGGAGATGGGGGGGGGGGGAGCAAATTTTTAATATCCTTTAAAGATGGGTAACCGAGCTTGCCAGCTCTATGAGACCCTGCCAGAGTGACGGCGCTAAACATGGCCACCGTTGTTTTCTGACAATGTGTCAGGAGATCTGGATAGAAAAGCTCTGGGGAGAAACACATCGGTTTTCAGTCAGAAGTATTTTCTCTGAAAATTCTGCCCATAGTGTCTGTTGCTGAACTTTAAATGAAGCAATAAAACATTTATTAAACAAGAAAAATGAACTATATTACTGGGCATAAGATTGGAAAGATTTCAATACAAACACCAGTAAATAAGTCAAATTACATTATTCCTTCACCCCAATTATATCTTTACAAATACACGCATATTATAAAGATAGCACAATTTACAATAACTAATATATATTCTAATAGTAAGTATGCAGTACATGGAAATTAATAGGCCAAATGTAGGCCATTTCACACTCCAAAATCAAACGATTTGTCATCAGCTACCAAGATTTGTGTTATATCGCGGGTCAACCAGTCTCACTGTCTTCCTCATGAAGATTTGCAACCTCCACACATAAAAGAACTCGCCTCGGCATTCACGCCCAAAGATGCTTTCACACAAATGTTTTCAACAAGGATCCACCTCCAGGATTCATTCTCCCCTTCTGATGTTCTACTGCTGGGATCTCTTCTTGCATTGAATCTTCACCTTCCATAAACCTTCTCAGATATTCGACCGTGCCAAGCAGAATACCATTGCTCCCAACGGCCTGTAGTAAGGAGTCACCAGGTTCCGGCTGCTTCTCCTGATCCTCGGGTTTCTTCCAGCTCACTTTGCTCCAAGACTGCCGTAATATGGCCATATTACAGGGATGGAGGGGCTGGAAAATGCAGCGAGCCACTCAAAGGTCCATTCACTTCAGTGGGAGTGGAAACTCCCACTGGCAGAAATTCACAATTAGAACCTTTTCCTCTGCACCTTAGTTTTAACTTCACTTTACAGGACCTGTTTCAGATGAATGGCCTTGTACCTTAACTGGACAGCCTTCCTTGGACTTCTTTCTGCCCCACTCCCTGGTTTAGGATGTTCTTCTTCATTTGGGGCCTTCTCCTTGGCTCCCCCATGTGTCCTCCTCACTTTCAGAATGGCACTCCACTCCCATGTCATCTGATCCCCCCTTTCAGTGCTTTTTCACTTTCTTCTTTCCCTCCTGTGGAGGTGTGCAGTCACTGTTTCCAGCTCAAAATATAAGAGAAACAAACAGTGTATGTGCGCAGAGCCACGTACTGGCCTGTAGATGAGAAAAGGCACAAGCTGCGCATGTGCAGCCATTCCACTGCCATGGCCCCCTGGGAATAGTAGCTCACAAAACTCCGAGAGCCTGATCTTCAACAAGGTAGCACAAGTGGATAGCACTGTGGCTTCACAGCGACAGGGTCCCGGGTTCGATTCCCCACTGGGTCACTGTCTGTACGGAGTCTGCACGTTCTCCCCGTGTCTGTGTGGGTTTCCTCCGGGTGCTCCGGTTTCCTCCCACAGTCCAAAGATGTGCAGGTTAGGTGGATTGGCCATGATAAATTGCCCTTAGTGGCCAAAATGGTTGGGAGGGCTTATTGGGTTACGGGGATAGGGTGGAAGTGAGGGCTTAAGTGGGTCGGTGCAGACTCGATGGGCCGAATGGCCTCCTTGTGCACTGGATGTTCGATGTTCAATGTTCGACTTAAAAGCTGCAGGATTCTCCATCCCGCCAAACTCATTTTCCGGTGCGGCGCACCCCCACCGGCAGCGGGATTCTCCGTTCCCGCAGCTGGTCAATGGGGCTCCCTATTGTGGCTACCCCTGTGCCATCGGGAAGCCCACAGACATGAGTGAACTGCGGCAAAATGGAGGATCCCGCCGACAGAGAATCCCACTGGAGATTTTCCTTTTTTTCCTTTTTGGGTTCATCACACAATTACGAGCCTCATGTACAGCTCCAGGTCTCTGTGGAAAATGAGAGAAAAAGTGAAATCAGGAGAGCAAGAAGGCACAAGTCCAAAAAATACATGAGGAGTATTCAGATCTACAGGAAGGAAGATAGAAGGAATTGGAATGATGGAGCTCCATCCGCAACTTCACGATTCCCAATTCACTTTTCAATAAATAATGTATTTTCTGACGTATCATTCTTGTGTGTAAATTAGAGAAACATAGATGTCACGTTTTCCACAGCAATATCTAACAATGTGAGAATGCTCATATACTCATGTGGGAATGCAAATCAGTTCCCAACTCGAACCTGCTTTCAATGGAAATTCAAAATGTTCTTGTCAAACTCGCTCCAGTCGGCTAGTTGAGCTGATCCCAGTTAGCCAGTTGAACTTGTCCCTCTTGAGCAGTTGAGCTGCTCCCAGTTTTCCAGTTGAGCTGTCTTCCATTTGAACAGCAGAGCTGGTTCCCACTGTGACGTGTTAACCTGGTTAAATTTACTGCCACAACTGATTCCCTTTGAAACCAGCCACGTAAGGTGGCCAACCCTTGTGAAATATCAAGAAGAACATTTTGACCATGGGCCCAGGGGGTGGGGTGTTGGTGACCTTGAGAGCAGGTTGGAGGATTTGGTAAGCATTCAAAAGATAAATAATCTTTATTGTCACAAGTAGGCTTACATTAACGCTGCAGTGACATTACTGTGAAAAGCCGCTAGTCGCCACATTCCAGCGTCTGTTCGGGTACACAGAGGGAGAATTCAGAATTCTCAGCTGGTCTTGGAATTGAACCTGTGCTGCTGGCCTTGTTCTGCATCACAAACCAGCTGTCCAGGCCACTGAGCTAAACCCTCAAGATGAGACAGTGGGAATTGAAGGGTCTTGCCGTCATAATAACGGTCGGGAAAGGGTTATCAACTAAAACTTGTACTTGTCTTAGAACATAGAACACTACAGCGCAGTACGGGCCCTTCGGCCCTCGATGTTGCGCCGACCTGTGAAACCATCTGAAGCCTATCTGACCTACACTATTCCATTTTCATCCATATGTCTATCCAGTGACCACTTAAATGCCCTTAAAGTTGGCGAGTCTACTACTATTGCAGGCAGGGCGTTCCACACCCCTACTACTCTCTGAGTAAAGAAACTGCCTCTGACATCTGTCCTATATCTCTCACCCCTCAATTTAAAGCTATGTCCCCTCGTGTTGGTCATCACCATCCGAGGAAAAAGACTCTCACTGTCCACCCTATCTAACCCTCTGACTATCTTATATGTCTCTATTAAGTCACCTCTCAGCCTTCTCCTCTCTAACGAAAACAACCTCAATTCCCTGAGCCTTTCCTCGTAAGACCTTCACTGTACTTCGGTACATGTGACAGTAAATGTCAATCAATCAATCAATCAACTTGTAGTTCCCACACAAATCACTCAAACTCCCCATTGTGGGAACAGTCTCCCATGGCTGCCTGGGAAAGTACCGGACAAAAGACATTCCTTGTGGGACAAACAATCAAAGGAGAAAGGGTACAACGTGGAATAGGTCACCCTGCAGCTGCATATTCAAAACTTGCAAAGCAGGAAAATCTAGGCAATTAATTCATCAAATCCATTCACATAAGTACCACTAATGACTGAAAAACATTATCCGATGTGTCTGTGTGCTGTAAACAAGTGGATAGAGCTTAGCTGCACTTGCTGCAAGCGTCACATTTTACTGTCGTACATAAAAACACAAAACACCTGAAGCAAAAAAATAAACAAATAAACAGCACAGAAACCAAAAGATAAATGTAGTTAAAGTGTAAAAATGTTAAATTTTGACAGTTACCATAAACAAATCTTCATCATTGGCAATGTTGAGTGCAGGATCGTTCAATTCACAATTTCCTGCAATGAAAGAAATAAAAAACAACAGTTAAACACATAAATTGCAGACACTGAAAACTGCTGAACACAAGTAAGAGTGCTGACAGACTCAAAACAAAACAAAAAAAATCACAAATAAAGTTCAAAATGTCAAATTGTACCCTCATTGCAATCACAATGTTGAGGGTTTATTACAGCCCCCCCCCCCCCCCCCCCTCCCTACCAACTGCCAGCGAGAGATAGAGGAGCAGATAGGTAGAGAGATTTTGGATAGGTGCAAAAGTAATAGGGTTGTTGTGGTAGGGGATTTCAACTTCCCCTGTATTGATTGGGACTCACTTAGTGCGAGGGACTTGGATGGGGCAGTGTTTGTAAGGTGTATCCAGGAAGGCTTCATGTTGCAATATGTAGATAGTCCAAATAGGGAAGGGACAGTATGGAATCTGGTATTGGGGAATTAACCTGGACAGGTGGTTGAGGTTGTGGTCGTCACCACTGTTGTATATATCACATATGAGGTGTATTACGGTAAGGCTCCTGTACTGCAGGTACGGGGGTAGATCCCTGCCTGCTGGCTCCGCCCAGTAGGCGGAGTATAAATGTGTGGGCTCTCTGAGCTACAGCCATCCCTGCGTAATAAAGCCTCGATTACACTCTACTCTCGTCTCGTCATAATTGATAGTGCATCAATTTATTACTCAGAGATTTTATAACAATGTATCTCCGCATCAAGCCTGATTGCCTGCAGCTGCACCCTCAAGCAGACAACGCCAAGTCGGCCTTCGCACATTGGCTAGCTTGCTTCAAAGCATACATCGGATCTGCGACAGAATCACTCCCAGAGGCACAGAAGCTCCAGATCCTGTATACGCGGCTCAGCTCCGATATCTTTCCCGTCATCTGGGATGCGCCTACCTACGCTGAGGCCATGGCTCTACTGAAGGAGAACTACACTCAGCAGATCAACAAAATCTACGCCAGGCACCTCTTGTCCACGCGGGATCAACTCTCCGGTGAGTCTGTGGAAGATTTCTGGCATGCCCTGCACGCCTTGGTGAGTGACTGCGATTGCCAGGCCATTTCGGCTGTTGATCATTCTGAACTCCTAATTAGGGACGCTTTCATTACGGGCATCGGGTCGGCATACATCCCCCAGCACCTCTCAGAAGGGGCTACCCTCGGCCTCGTGGCTACCAAGAAACACGCGATCAAACTCACAGTCGCCTACCGCAATCTACAAGCGTATGCCCCCGACAGAAAAAGCACCTCCGGCAGTGCTGCTCGGAGTGGAGTGCGCTCTGCAAGGCCTGCGGGAAGAAAGGACATTTCCCTGCAGTGTGCCAGGCCCGCTCGATCGCCACTGTAACCAGGCCCATTGTCCCTGCATCCCCCACGTGCGACCTGTGGGTGCTGCCATCTCCGCCCCCGCAACCCACGTGCGGCCCATGGGCGCCGCCATCTTCCTAGCCTCAGACCTCATGCGGCCCATGGGCGCCGCCATCTTCATCGCCTCAGACACATGCGGCCCGTGGGCGCCGCCATCTTTAATGCTGCCCGCCATGTGCGCCCCATGGGCGCCGCCATCTTCTCCGCCTCAGGACCCCTGCTCGTCGGGCACCTCATTGGGCCGCTCATTGCCTGCAACTGCCGCCGGCCAGCCAGGGGCCTTGAAACACCAGCCGCATCTCGACTCCATCACAATCGACGAGTCCCGACCGCACAACCTCGTGACTCGACGACGACAGTGAAGGTCGATGGGCACAAGACATCATGCCTTCTTGACTCCGGGAGCACTAAGAGCTTCATCCACCCCGATACGGAAAGGCGCAGCTCCCTCGCGGTAACCAGAAAATCTCCCTGGCCTCCAGATCCCACTCCGTGGCGATCCGGGGGTACTGCACCGCCACCCTCACCATCCAGGGCGTAGAGTTCAGCGACTTCTGGCTCTACGTCCTCCCCAACCTCTGCGCTGCCTTGCTACTCGGCCTGGACTTCCAGTGCAACCTCCAGAGTCTAATCCTGAAATTTGGTGGGCTCCTACCAGCACTTACTATCTGCGGTCTCACAACCCTTAAGGTCGACCCGCCTTCTCTGTTTGCAAACCTCACCCCGGATTGCAAACCCATCGCCACCAGGAGCAGACAGTACAGTGCCCAGGACAGGACCTTCATCAGGTCTGAGGTCCAGCGGCTGCTACGGGAAGGCATTATCAAAGTCAGCAACAGCCCCTGGAGAGCCCAAGTGGCAGTTGTGAAAACTGGGGAGGAAAACAGGATGGTCTTTGACTACAGTCAGACCATCAATTGGTACACGCAGCTCGACGCGTACCCCCTCCCACACACATCTGATATGGTCAATCAGATTGCACAGTACCGGGTCTTCTCGACAGTGGACCTGAAATCTACTTACCACCAGCTCCCCATTCGCAAGGCGGACCACCCGTACACCGCATTTGAAGCAGACGGGCGCCTTTACCACTTTCTTCAGGTTTCCTTCGGTGTCACTAACGGGGTCTCGGTCTTCCAACGGGAGATGGACTGAATGGTTGACCGGTACTGACTGCGGGCCACCTTCCCGTACCTGGATAACGTCACCATCTGCAGCCACGACCAGCAGGACCATGACGCTAACCTTTCCAAATTCCTCCACACCGCCAAACTCTCAAACCTAACATACAAGAAGGAGAAGTACGTGTTCAGCACTAACCGCTCAGTCATCCTCGGCTATGTGGTTCAAAATGGAGTTCTAGGGCCCGACCCTGATCGACCCTGGCCGCGCCCCCTCATGGAACTCCCTCTTCCCCACTGCCCCAATGCCCTCAAACGATGCCTGGGGTTCTTCTCGTACTAAGCCCTGTGGGTCCCTAACTATGCGGACAAGGCCCGGCCACTCATCCACTCCACCGCTTTCGCATTGACAGCCGAGGCTCACCAGGCCTTCAACCATATCAAGGCTGACATCGCCAAGGCCGCGATACATGCGGTTGACGAGACGCTCCCCTTCCAAGTCGAGAGCGATGCATCAGACGTCGCTCTGGCCGCCAACCTCAACCAGGCAGGCAGGCCCGTGGCATTCTTTTCATGCACCCTCCATGCCTCCGAAAATCGGCACTCCTCCTTCGAGAAGGAGGCCCAAGCAATTATAGAAGCGGTGCAACATTGGAGGCATTACCTGGCCGGCAGGAGATTCATTCTCCTCACTGACCAACGGTTGGTTGCCTTCATGTTCAACAACACGCAGCAGGGCAAGATCAAAAATGATAAGATCTTGAGGTGGAGGATCGAGCTCTCCACCTACAATTACGAGATATTGTATCACCCCGGTAAGCTCAATGAGCCCCCCGATGCCCTCTCCCAAGGTACATGTGCCAGCGCATATGTGGACCGTCTCCGGACCCTACACGCCGATCTCTGTCACCCAGGGGTCACCCGGTTTTTTCACTTCATAAAGGCCCGCAATCTGCCCTACTCCATTGAGGAGGTCAGGGCTATCACTAGAGACTGCAAATCGCACTTATACCGGCCACACCGAGCGCACCTAGTGAAGGCCTCCTGCCCCTTTGAATGCCTCAGCGTGGATTTCAAAGGGCCCCTCTCCTCCACCGACCAAAACACGTACATTCTTAACGTGGTCGACGAATACTCCAGATTCCCCTTCAGCGTCCCATGCCCCGATATGACGTCTGCCACCGACATCAAAGCCCTCAACACCATCTTCGCTCTGTTCAGTTTCCCCGTCTACGTCCACAGCGACTGGGGATCCTCATTTATGAGCGATGAGCTACGCCAGTACCTGCTCAGCAAGGGCATAGCCACGAGCAGGACGACCAGCTACAACCCCCGGGGAAACGGACAGGAGGAGCGGGAGAATGGGACGGTCTGGAAGGCCGTTCAGCTGGCCCTATGGTCCAGGAATCTCCCGGCCTCTCGCTGGCAAGAGGTCCTCCCCAACGCTCTTCACTCCATTCGGTCGCTCCTTTGCACTGCGCCTAATGAACCCCTCATGAACATCTCTTTGCCTTCCCCAGGAAACCTCCGAGGTTTCGCTCCCAACGTGGCTGGCAGCTCCAGGACCCATTCTCCTCCGCAAGCACGTGCAGCTCCACAAGGCGGACCCGTTGGTTGAGAGGGTACAGCTACTCCACGCGAAACCGCAATACGCCTATGTGGCATAGAACATAGAACATAGAATAATACAGCGCAGTACAGGCCCTTCGGCCCTCGATGTTGCACCGACATGGAAAAAAACTAAAAGCCATCTAACCTATACTATGTCCTTATCATCCATATGCTTATCCAATAAACTTTTAAATGCCCTCAATGTTGGCGAGTTCACTACTGTTGCAGGTAGGGCATTCCACGGCCTCACCACTCTTTGCGTAAAAAACCCACCTCTGACCTCTGTCCTATATCTATTACCCCTCAATTTAAGGCTATGTCCCCTCGTGCTAGCCACCTCCATCCGCGGGAGAAGGCTCTCGCTGTCCACCCTATCTAACCCTCTGATCATTTTGTATGCCCCTATTAAGTCTTAACCTTCTTCTCTCTAACGAAAACAACCTCAAGTCCATCAGCCTTTCCTCATAAGATTTTCCTTCCATACCAGGCAACATCCTGGTAAATCTCCTCTGCACCCTTTCCAAAGCTTCCACGTCCTTCCTATAATGAGGAGACCAGAACTGTACGCAATACTCCAAATGCGGCCGTACTAGAGTTTTGTACAACTGCAACATGACCTCATGGCTCCGGAACTCAATCCCTCTACCAATAAAGGCCAACACACCATAGGCCTTCTGCACAACCCTATCAACCTGGGTGGCAACTTTCAGGGATCTATGTACATGGACACCGAGATCCCTCTGCTCATCCACACTACCAAGAATTTTACCATTAGCCAAATATTCCGTATTCCTGTTATTCTTTCCAAAGTGAATCACCTCACACTTCTCCACATTAAACTCCATTTGCCACCTCTCAGCCCAGCTCTGCAGCTTATCTATGTCCCTCTGTAACCTGCAACATCCTTCCGCACTGTCTACAACTCCACCGACTTTAGTGTCGTCTGCAAATTTGCTCACCCATCCTTCTGCGCCCTCCTCTAGGTCATTTATAAAAATGACAAACAGCAACGGCCCCAGAACAGATCCTTGTGGTACGCCACTCGTAACTGAACTCCATTCTGAGCATTTCCCATCAACTACCACTCTCTGTCTTCTTTCAACTAGCCAATTTCTGATCCACATCTCTAAATCACCCTCAATCGCCAGCCTCCGTATTTTCTGCAATAGCCGACCGTGGGGAACCTTATCAAACGCTTTACTGAAATCCATATACACCACATCAACTGCTCTACCCTCGTCTACCTGTTCAGTCACCTTCTCAAAGAACTCGATAAGGTTTGTGAGGCATGACCTACTCTTCACAAAACCATGCTGACTATCCCTAATCATATTATTCCTATCTAGATGATTATAAATCGTATCTTTTATAATCCTCTCCAAGACTTTACCCACCACAGACGTTAGGCTCACCGGCCTATAGTTACCGGGGTTATCTCTACTCCCCTTCTTGAACAAAGGGACCACATTTGCTATCCTCCAGTCCTCTGGCACTATTCCTGTAGCCAATGATGACCTAAAAATCAAAGCCAAAGGCTCAGCAATCTCTTCCCTGGCTTCCCAGAGAATCCTAGGATAAATCCCATCAGGCCCCGGGGACTTATCTATTTTCACCTTGTCCAGAATTGCCAACACTTCTTCCCTACGCACCTCAATGCCATCTATTCTAATTGCCTGGGTCTCAGCATTCTCCTCCACAATATTATCTTTTTCTTGAGTGATTACTGACGAAAAGTATTCATATAGTATCTCGCTTATCTCCTCAGCCTCCACACACAACTTCCACCACTGTCCTTGACTGGCCCTACTCTTACCCTAGTCATTCTTTTATTCCTGACATACCTATAGAAAGCTTTTGGGTTTTCCTTGATCCTACCTGCCAAAGACGTCTCATGTCCCCTCCTTGCTCGTCTTAGCTCTCTCTTTAGATCCTTCCTCGCTTCCTTGTAACTATCAAGCGCCCCAACTGAAACTTCACGCCTCATCTTCACATAGGCCTCCTTCTTCCTCTTAACAAGAGATTCCACTTCTTTGGTAAACCACGGTTCCCTCGCTCGACCCCTTCCTCCCTGCCTGACTGGTACGTACTTATCAAGAACATGCAATAGCTGTTCCTTGAACAAGCTCCACATATCCAGTGTGCCCAACCCTTGCAGCCTACTTCTCCAACCTACACATCCTAAGTCATGTCTAATGGCATCATAATTGCCCTTCCCCCAGCTATAACTCTTGCCCTGCGGGGTATACTTATCCCTTTCCATCACTAACGTAAAGGTCACCGAATTGTGGTCACTGTTTCCAAAGTGCTCACCTACCTCCAGATCTAACACCTGGCCTGGTTCATTACGCAAAACCAAATCCAATGTGGCCTCGCCTCTTGTTGGCCTGTCAACATATTGTGTCAGGAAACCCTCCTGCACACATTGTACAAAGAACGACCCATCTAATGTACTCGAACTATATCTTTTCCAGTCAATATTTGGAAAGTTAAAGTCTCCCATAACAACTACCTTGTTACTTTCGCTCTTTTTCAGAATCATCTTCGCCATCCTTTCCTCTACATCCCTAGAACTATTAGGTGGCCTATAGAAAACTCCCAACAGGGTGACCTCTCCTTTCCTGTTTCTAACCTCAGCCCATACTACCTCGGAAGAAGAGTCCCCATCTAGCATCCTTTCCGCCACCGTAATACTGTCCTTGACTAGCAGCGCCACACCTCCCCCTCTTTTGCCCCCTTTTCTGAGCTTACTAAAACACCTAAACCCCGGAACCTGCAACAACCATTCCTGTCCCTGCTCTATCCATGTCTCTGAAATGGCCACAACATCGAAGTCCCAGGTACCAACCCATGCTGCCAGTTCCCCTACCTTATTTTGTATACTCCTGGCATTGAAGTAGACACACTTCAAACCACCTACCTGAACACTGGCACCCTCCTGCGAAGTCAAATCTGTGCTCCTGACCTCTATACTCTCAATCTCCCGTACCCCAAAACTACAATCCAGCTTCCCATGCCCCTGCTGAATTAGTTTAAACCCCCCCAAAGAGCACTAACAAATCTCCCCCCCAGGATATTGGTGCCCCTCAGGTTCAGATGTAGACCATCCTGTCTATAGAGGTCCCACCTTCCCCAGAAAGAGCCCCAGTTATCCAGAAATCTGAATCCCTCCCACCTGCACCATCTCTGTAGCCACGTGTTTAATTGCTCTCTCGCCCTATTCCTCATCTCACTATCACGTGGCACGGGCAACGACCCAGAGATAACAACTCTGTTTGTTCTCGCTCTGAGCTTCCATCCTAGCTCCCTAAAGGCCTGCCTGACATCCTTGTCCCCTTTCCTACCTATGTCGTTAGTGCCAATGTGGACTATGACTTGGGGCTGCTCCCCCTCCCCCTTAAGGACCCGGAAAACACGATCCGAGACATCACGTACCCTTGCACCCGGGAGGCAACATACCAAACGTGAGTCTCTCTCGCTCCCACAAAATCTCCTATCTGTGCCCCTGACTATTGAGTCCCCAATTACTAATGTTCTACTCCTTTCCCCCCTTCCCTTCTGAGCAACAGGGACAGACTCCGTGCCAGAGGCCCGTACCCCATGGCTTACCCCTAGTAAGTCCCCCCCCCCCCCCCCCCCACAAGTATCCAAAATGGTATACTTGTTACTCAGGGGAACCACCGCAGGGGGTCCCTGCACTGACTGCTTCTTCCCAGTCCCTCTTACAGTTACCCATCTATCTCCAGTCTTTGGTGTAACTACTTCACTGAAGCTCCTATCTATGACCCCCTCTGCCTCCCGAATGATCCGAAGTTCATCCAGCTCAAGCTCCAGGTCCCTAAAACGGTTTTTGAGGAGCTGGAGTTGGGTGCACTTCCCACAGATGAAATCAGCAGGGACACTGACGGCGTCCCTCACCTCAAACATTCTGCAGGAGGAGCATTGTACTGCCTTCCCTGACATCACTTCTAGGTTTAAAAAAAAACAAGAAAAAGAAAAAGAAAGGAAGAGCTTACCTGATATTCCCTCAAACACTGCTGCCGCTGAAATGTAAGCAAATTTAAAGGCACTCACTCACCTTCACGACAGGCCCCTGCTCCCGCTTCCCAACAACCGTGGTTTTTTTTTTGGTTAGAGGAGGAGGTAGGGTGGGAAACACTGACAAAGTGTTTCGGGTTTAACTGTCACTTGACAACAGCCCCTCCACAAACCACCTTCAAATTAGGCTGACCGCACTGCAGGTATGCAAATTTCCCCAGAACATAGAACATAGAACAGTACAGCACAGAACAGGCCCTTCGGCCCTCGATGTTGTGCCGAGCAATGATCACCCTACTCAAACCCACATATCCACCCTATACCCGTAACCCAACAATCCCCCCATTAACCTTACACTACGGGCAATTTAGCATGGCCAATCCACCTAACCCGCACATCTTTGTACTGTGGGAGGAAACCGGAGCACCCGGAGGAAACCCACGCACACACGGGGAGGACGTGCAGACTCCACACAGACAGTGACCCAGCCGGGAATCGAACCTGGGACCCTGGAGCTGTGAAGCATTGATGCTAACCACCATGCTACCGTGAGGCTGATCAGTAGCTCTGCTCTGCTGCCCTCTGCTGGATGCTTGCCTTCACTCAAACTCCTTGGGTCTCCTTCGCAGGTTTACCTTCAAATTAGGCTGACCGCACTGCACGTATGCAAATTTCCCTAGAACAGCTGATCAGTAGCTCTGCTCTGCTGCCCTCTGCTGGATACCACGACAGCTGCCAAGACAGTCTCCTTCAGGGACCTGGCACCAGCTGGGTCCCCACACCCCCGCTTTACCCCGGCACCACCCTTCCTCCCCCCAGCGCAACTCACCACAGCCTCCACTCCAGGACTCCTCCCCTTGGTCCCACCCGGGGATGAAGATGAGGTCGACACGCTCCTGGAGTCACCGGCGTCTGAACCGACGCCTACATCGCCGCTGGGACTGTGGTGCTCACAACGGAGGATCAAGATGCCCGATCGTCTGAATTTGTAAACTTTTCCTAAAATGTTAACCTATGCATGTAAATAGTCTTCCACCACCCCCGCTGGACTGTTTTTTATCAGGGGGTGAATGTGGTAGTTACCACTGTTGTATGTATCACATATGAGGTGTATTACGGTAAGGCCCCTGTACTATAGGTACAGGGGTAGATCCCTGCCTGCTGGCTCCACCCAGTAGGCGGAGTATAAATGTGTGGGCTCCCCGTACAGCAGCCATTTCGGCAGCAGCTGCGGGAGGCTACACATCTCTGTATAATAAAGCCTCGATTACACTCTACTCTCGTCTCGTCGTAATTGATAGCGCATCAGAGGTTTCAGTAGGGGCACATTTTGGGAGTAGTGACCACAATTCTGAAAGTTTTAGGGTACTTTTGGAGAGGGATAAGGCTGATCCTCGCATTAAGTTGTTAAACTGGGCAAAGGCAAATCACGATAACATTAGACAGGAATTGAAGAATTTGGATTGTGTGCGGCTGTTGGAGAGTAAATCAACATTGGACATGTGGGAGTCTTTCAAGCGACAGTTGATTAGGATTCAGGAAAGTCACGTTCCTGAGAGAATGAAGGATAAGTATGGGAAGTTTAGGAAGACTAGAGTAACAAGTGATATTGTGAACCTCGTCAAAAAAGAAAAGGAAGCATGTGTAAGGCCTAGAAGGGTGGGAACAGTCGAAAGCCTTGAGGAGTATAAAGAAAGTAGGAAGGTACTTAAGTGGGAAATTAGGAGTGTTAGGAAGGGTCATGAAAACTCCTTGGAAAGTGGGATTAAGGTGAATCCCAAAGCTTTTCATTCATATGTTAAAAAGCAAGAGGATGGCCAGAGAAAGGATTGGACCACTTAAGGACAATGGGGGGAATTTCGGTGTTGAGCCAGAGAAAATGGGCAAAGTACTAAATGAGTACTTTGCATCTGTGTTCACCAAAGATAAGGACTTTGTGGAAGATGATTCTTGGGTAAGGTGTGTGGACAGTCTGGGTCATGTTGACATCAAAAGGGAGGCGGTATTGGGTGTTTTAAAAGACATTTAGGTATAAGTCTCCTGGGCTGAGTGTGATTTAGCCCAGAATACTGAGGGAAGCAGGGAGGAAATTGCTGGGGCCTTAACTGACATCTTTGTATCCTCATTGGCAACATGTGAGATCCCAGAGAACTGGAGACGAGCTGATGTGAATAGCTGTTTATGAAAGATAGCAGGGATAATCCAGGAAACTATAGGCCAGGGAGCAATTCTCAGGGACAGGATTCATACCCATTTGGAAACAAATGGACTCATAAGCGACAGACAGCATGGTTTGGTGAAGGGGAGATCATGCCTCACTAACTTGATTGAGGTTTTTGAGGAGGTGACAAAGATGATTGATGAGGGCGGTGGATGTTGTTTACATGGACTTCAGTAAAGCCGTTGACAAGGTGCCTCATGGCAGACAGGTACAAAAGGTGAACCCACACGGGATCAGATGTGAGGTGGTAATAATGATACGGAACTGGCTCGGTCACAGAAGGCAAAGGGTAACAGTGGAAGGGTTTATTTCTGAATGGAAGGCTGTGACTAGTGGTGTTCCACAGGGATCTGTACTGGGGCCTCTGTTGTTTACAGTGTACATAAACGATAAATGTAGCCAGTCTGATTAGTAAGTTCGCGGATGACACCAAGGTTGGTGGAGTGGCAGATAGTGTTGAGGACTGTCAGAAGATACAGCAGGACATAGATAGGTTGGAGACTTGAGCAGCGAAATGGCAATTGGTGTTTAATCCGGACAAATGTGAAGTAATGCATTTTGTTAGGTCTAACGTGGAAGGGAACTATATTGTAAATGCAAAACTCTTAGGAATATAGAACATCAGAGAGATCTGGGCTTGTATGTCCACAGATCTTTGAAGGTGGCGACACAAGTGGGCAAGGTAGTCAAGAAAGCATACGGAATGCTTGCCTTCATTGGACGGGGCATTGAGTATAAAAACGGACAAGTCATGCAACAGTTGTATAGAATCTTAGTGAAACCGCACTTGGAATATTGCGCACAATTCTGGTCGTCACACGACCAGAAGGATGTGGAGGCTTTGGAGAGGTTGCAGAGGAGGTTTACCAGGATGTTGCCTGGTCTGAATGGTGTTAGCTATGTGGAGAGGCTGAATACACTCGGACTGTTTTCAAAAGACGGAAGTTGAGGGGTGACTTGATAGAGGCCTACAAGATTATGAGGGGCATGGATAGAGTGGAGGGCAGGCACTCTTTCCCAGAGTCAAGGGGTCAATCACCAGGAGGCATAGGTATAAGTTCCATGGGGCAAAATCTAGAGGACATGTGCGAGGCAGGTTTTTTTACGCAGAGGGTGGTGAGTGCCTGGAACGCGTTGCCAGGGGAGGTTGCGAAGCAGATACATTAACGGCGTTCAAAAGGCATCTTGACAAATACATGGTAAGGATGGGTATAGAGGGATATGGCACAAGGAAGTGCTGAGGGTTTTGACGAAGGTTGGTTTCGGCTTGGAGGGCTTAAGGGCCTGTTCCTGTGCTGTACTGTTCTTTGATCTTTGTTCTTGTTCTTTGTTCTTATTCACTCTCTCCATCACCGACGTACAGTGATAGCTGTCTGTACCATCTATAAGATGCACTGCCGTAACTCACCAAGCCTCCTGAGGTGGCACCTTTCAAATCCACAACCACTAGCATCCAGAAGGACATGAGCAGCAGATATCTGCCATTCCCACCACCTTGAGCTTCCCCTTCAAATTACTTACCACTTGGAAACTTATCGCTGTTCCTTGACTGTCAGAATCCTGGAACTCCCTCCCTAACAGCAGTGTGGGTGTACCTACACCACATGGACTGCAGCAATTCAAGAAGGTAATTGCCCACCACCTTCTCAAGGGCAATTAAGGATGGGCAATAAATGCTGGCCTTGCCAGCGACGCCCATATCCCATGAATTAATTTTTTAAATGATTAACCGGAGGTAGGGACACATCACTGCACCACAAAACCTGCTTGAAATCAAAATACAGACCATAAGCGTTTTTTAGATTCACATGTTGGATGTTTCTCTGGATTTTTGACTCATGTTGAGGTCTTGCATTTTCTCAAATATTAGTCATTTTTCCGACTCTTTCTTGAAATCCTTCCCGCCTGCAACAGGAGGTGGCTGTTAAAGGATGCTGCGAAAATAAGAGAAAAAGTTGAAGCTTGAACAGTCAGGGAATTCCAAATCCAGAGTCAAGAGGCTGGCAAAGTGGCCTCCTTCAGAGAGAAACTACATCCTTTATGCTGCCTATGATGAAAATGTGTTCCCTTCAGCTCAACAGACTCCCAATTCAAGCACTTGACCGATAATGAATTAATTCTTTGACTGTGAGCCTTATTCCCCACTTCACTTGACCATTTTATTTGTAAGTAAAATCAGGGACATACTTAGTGTCGTACATGTAAAATTGGAAGATGCTGGAGAATCAGATTATCTGCAGATTCCACGCGAGGCTATTTAATCGTTCAGTCTCACTGAATGACAAGTCATGAGCGATGGAGGCAAGTTTAATACTGCGCCTTCTGTCATAATGATCCATCATTTTTTTGCTGGAGCCAAACATTGATTATCTAATGCTTTGAAAATAATTGATAAGAATCACTACCTTGCAGTGTACAACTGTTTGCAGTTTTCTTTGTGCTCCATATGGGGTGGGGGACAGGAGCATGCTGATTCTGCTTGGTTGGTGCTGAGGTTACAGACATGTCCCACGCCCTTTGCTTGTGTGGTGTCGGGTGATGCAACATGATGAAAAATAATCGGCATCATTCAGATATCAGAGTGGGAAGGCCATTTGCACAACTCCAGTGTACTGTTTCTGATTAGACAGAGCTGCATCATTCCTACATAATGTTAAAACAACAGTTGTTTCTCACCTATCTTTTCAAAGTTTCACAATTTCATGCTGTAGCTTGCGGATGATAGCCTCCAGCTGCTTCTTCTTGGCCTGTAACATTTCTTATTCAGATCTTCCCTTGCAGCTATTCTATTTTCTACTGTTGCTCTCAGACCTCTGTTCAGGCACCACCCTCTTTAATTCTGCATTATTTTTAAGGTCCCAGCCATCGAGCTTTAATTTAAGATATTGTAAACGGCCCCTTGACACCCTGGCAGTGCCAACCTGGCACCACACATTGCTAACCTGGCACCCTATATGCCAACCTGGAACCATGCATTGCCAACCTTGCACCATATCATGCCAACCTGGAACCATGCATTGCCAACCTTGCACCATACAGTGCCAACCTGGCACCATGCATTGCCAACCTTGCACCATATCATGCCAACCTGGAACCATGCATTGGCAACCTGGCACCACACAGTGCCAACCTGGCACCACACAGTGCCAACCTGGCACCATGCAGTGCCAACCTGGAACCATGCATTGCCAACCTGGCACCATACAGTGCCAACCTGGAACCATGCATTGCTAACCTGGCACCACATAGTGCCAACCTGGCACCATGCAGTGCCAATCTGGCACCATGCAGAGCCGACCTGGTACCATGAAGTGCCAACCTGGCACCACACAGTGCCAACCTGGCACCACGCAGTGCCAACCTGCCACCACGCAGTGCAAACCTGGCACCATGCAGTGCCAACCTGGGTGGCGTGGTAGCACAGTGGTTAGCACTGTTGCTTCACAGCTCCAGGGTCCCAGGCTCGATGCCCGGCTTGGGCCACTGTCTGTGCTGAGTCTGCACGTTCTCCCCGTGTCTGTGTGGGTTTCGTCCGGGTGCTCCGGTTTCTCCCACTAGTCCCAAAAGGTGTGCTTGATAGGTGAATTGGACATTCTGAATTCTCCCTCCGTGTGCCCGAACAGGTGCGGAATGTGATGACTAGGGGCTTTCCACAGTAGCTTATTGCAATGTTAATATCAGCCTACTTGCGACAATAATAAAGATTATTATTAACCTTGGATCTCCTGCTCCGTGGGTCCCTGACCTTGTGTCTCCTGCTCCGTGGGTCCCTGGCCTTGTGTCTTCTGCTCCGTGGGTCCCTGGACCTGTGTCTTCTGCTCCGTTGGTTCTTGGACCTGTGTCTTCTACTCCGTGGGTCCCTGGACCTTTGTCTTCTGCTCCGTGGGTCCCTGGACATTTGTCTTCAGCTCCAGGGATCACTTGTTTTCTTCCCTCCCATTCCCCGGGTCCCTGGCTGCTTACCTCCCTGTCTTAGCCTCATTTCTCCCACTCCACCCATGGGAGTAGGAGGCAGGTGCAGCCAGGGATCGGCAGAGTGGAGGACATCAGGCCAGGGGCCTACAGGGCAGGGACCATTTGACAGTTGTTGTTTTGAGGAAATCATTGCAAAATTAAAATAGGTTATCTCCTCTCTAATCTACTTGCATAGTTGAAAGTTTATTGGCGATGCTGTGTTGGTTTCATAGCGACTTATGAAATGGTTTGGTTGGTTCTTACAAAAGTGATTAGGCAGTATGTTCAAGGGAGGCAAGGCTGAGTTTGAAGCAATAGGATCAGTTTAAAGGTTAGCAGACCACGTAATAACAAAGACTGCAGCAATTGATACCCCAAAGAGAAACAAAGGCTTTGCCATTTTGTTTTTAATGATCATTTTTGTGGCAACCGACTATTAGAACTGACACTGATTCATTGGTTTTTAGTTGAACAAAATTTGCTGTGCATTTTAAAATGAGAATGTTTTTGTATCCCCAAACATATATTCAAAGTGATTACTAATGTGATAATAGTGTGAAGTAAAGCTCCCTCTTGTTATGAGTGCAGTGTATCCGTGGGTAATGGTGTGCCTGGAAGATCAGATAACCGAGATTTGGTGTGCTAAGTGAAGATAGATACTGTGCTCCTGTGACAAAATGCAAACATGATTTGAAGATGTGGGCTGATGCACCCAAGTTGCCTTGCACATTTACTCAGGCAGTCTTTCGATTTGGTAGCCAGGTGGGAAAAGATGGGTTGATTGGAAAAGTATGGATTTCTGTGGCAGTGGGGCGGAGAGTACGGAGAGGCGGTTGAGTGTGGGTCTAGGAGTGCGGAACGGCGGTTGAGCACAGGTCCGAATTTGTGACGTGCCGGTTGGTTGGAGTGGCGGTTGAGCGCTGGTCAATGGACACCCTGGAAGTTAAGGAGTGAGGTGCCATCCTCCCTGTATACAATTAAATTCAAATAAATAGTTCTGTTAAATTTCACCTGACGAGTAGTTGTTGAGCCTCGCAGGTATTAAATTGGCAACGAGATAAATCGGGGCAGCAGCCACCAGCTCCCAGAGTCGGGGAGAAAAGGGGTTGGATTCTCCCAAAATGGGACTATGTCCCCACGGCAGGGTAAAAATGCTGGCGTTTCACTCCCGAGTTTCCAATAAAAAAGGTTAGTCGATTCACTCACCAGGAAGGGGCTAGCAGGGACCCAGAGTGATTCACGCAGCTTTGGCTGTGGAAACGGGCCCCCGCACTTCCGTTCTGGAGTCCGCGCATGCGCACGGCGACTCCTCCAGCCCCCAATTGGTTGTGCGCCCGGGAATCAGTCCGCCTCCCCCCCCAGTGCCCAATCCCCCACCCCCCACCAGGGTGGCTGCAGACTGAGTCCATAGCCGCCATGCGAGCTTCCCAAGCGGCGATAGGTGTTCAGAACCACGCCATTGGGATCTCGGCCAGTTGGGAGTGAAGGATCGCTGGGCGGGCCTCTGGCAGGGCCCCCCCAGCTGCGCGGAGTACTCCACGAACATGCCGATTCCCGTGTCACGGAGAATCGCCGGACAGGCGCCGGGCCCGATTTTGGCGTGAAAGTTAATTATCGGCCCCTGCGCCAAACGCGATTTCGGCGCGGGGCTGCGGAGAATCCTGCCCAAGATCTTCCTTCAAAGTTTCAAAAAAAATAAATCTCTGCAGCAACAGTAAGTTAAAAAATCGCCCCTTTTTAGGAAAATCGATCCTTTTGACCCAGAGGCTGAACACTGCGTTTCCTACATTGTAATTTCAGTATTTCTTTGCGCACTAATGAAATCACAGGAGAGGATTAGCAAACCAAATCACTCTGTGGACCTCGGATTTATAGAGGGTGATTCTCTGGCTATGTTACGCCCAGCAGCAATTCCACTATGTCGGGAGAATAGCAGGAGAACCCCAAAATGGAATTGGCACCGGTCGTCAAACAGTTTACCATTCTCCCGGCCCGCTTCAGTTGGCATGATCAGGATCTCTCCCAGAACGGGCGAAAACCTGATCAAACCTTATTTGCATTCATTTGAATCTCAAAAGGGGAAATTGTGTTTAACTAAGTTTTTTGAGGAGGTAGCAGAAAGGGTAGATGAGGGGAATGCCAATAATGTGGTATACACAGACTTTCAGAAGGCATTTGATACAGTGCCACACAACAGACTCGTGATAATGGAATAAATAATGGATTAAAAGGGACAGGAGCAACACGGATACAAAACTGCTGAGTAATAGAGAATAGCGAGAATGGTCAATGGATATTTTTGGGGCTGGAAGAGGTTTATTGTTCCCGAGAGGAAGGGACTGGGACCCTTGCTTTTCCTGATACATAATAATGACCTAGATCTTGGTATACAGGGAACAATTTCAAAGTTTGCGGATGACATGACATTTGGAAATATTGTGAAATGTGAAGAGGACAGCGTAGAACTTCAAAACAGCAGAGACAGGTTGGTGGGGAGGGCTGATGAAGTTCAATGTAGAAAAATATGAGGTGATACATTTCAGTGGGAAGTACATGCAGAGACAATATAAAATAAAGGGTAAAATTCTTTAGAGAGTACAAGAGCAGAGGGACTTCGGTGTATTTTTGCATAGATCATTGAAGGTGGCAGGACAGGTGGAGAGAGCAGTTAATAAATCATAGTCTTCTGGACTTTACGAATAGAGGCATGGAGTAGAAGAGCAAAGTGGTGATGCTGAACTTATACAAGACCTCAGCTGGAATATTGTGTATGGTTCCGGGTACAGTGCTATAGGAAGGATGTGAACACATTAGGTTTGGATTTGTTTATTGTAACATGTATTGCGGTACAATGAAAAGTATTTTTCTGTGTACAGTTCAGACAGATCATTCCATACATAAAACAAAATAGGGCAAACATAGATACTCAATGTAAATACATAGACACAGGCATCAGGTGAAGCATTCAGGAGTGTAGTATAGAGGAGGTTTACAAGAATGGTTCCAGAGATGAGAAACTTCAGTTACAAGGATAGATTGGAGAGATTGGGACTATTCTCCTTGGAGAGAAGGAGGCTAAGAGGAGATTTGATAGAGATGTTTAAGATCACGAGGGGGCTGGGCGGAGTAGAAAGAGAGAATCTGTTCCCGCTTGTGAAAGGGTTGCGAATGAGAGGGCTCAGGTTTAAAGTGATTTGCAAACGAAGCAAATCTGATGTGAAAAAAACTTTTTCCACGCAACGAATGGTATGGTTCGGGTTTGGTATGCACTTCCAGGAAGGTGACAGGTTCAATAAGGCATTCAAGAGGGCATTAGATCATTATTTGATTGTTCAAGGGTACAGGGAAAAGGCAGGAGAATGGCACTACGTCATAATGCTCCTGTGGAGAGCAGGTGCAATCCTAATGGGCCGAATGGCTTCCTTCTGCGCCATAACAATTCTGTGATTCTATGATTCTGTGAAGCCAATCTAGTTGGCTTCAACTGCTACAGTTCCAAGTTCAAAGAATCACTGAAGTAGTACACATTCAATTGGCTCCACTTACTCCCAACTGGTTACAAATAGCCTGCCAACTTGTTCTATCAGAAGCCAAATGGTTCTAGTTGAAGGCATTTGGCAGGCGGTATCAACAATGGCTTGTGCTGTAAGTGGCAGTTGTTCTGGCTATATTGGGGAGATAATAGAGCCATGGTAATGTCACCAATTAGCAGTCAGAAATAAAGTTAGCTGGGCAAGTTGCAGTTACGAACTCCAGTTGTCCCGGTCGTGTCCAGTTGAACCAGTTGGGGCCTGTTAATTCCAGTAAAATTCCATTGTGACCAGTTGATATTACCCAACTGGTTTCAGCTCATTTTTCCTCATGATGTCAGTTGAGAGTCAAATGTTGGCGAGGACACCACCAGGACTTCCCTGCCCTTCTTTGATTTATACCGCGGAGAGGCATTTAGCAGGGGAAAATATGGCCCAAAATCTCCTTGCTGAAACTCAAAGCTAAGAGCAACCTGGCTTGGAAGAATGTTGAATAAATGTGCTTCCATACTGTGTTTTACAGGTCAAGGGTAAAACTGATTAAATACTAGAAACATGCAAGTCCCTGGATGTGGGAATTGAGATTTAATATAATGTGACAAAATAAAATGCTGAGCATGTCAGGAACTTTTATGACCAAGCTTTCTTCTCAGTGTCTCCTGATTACTCAGTGATCTCAAAACATTGTATTTTAGAGCTGTACAGAGGAGGACGATCCCAAGTTTATTCATGGGCAGGATTCTCCGCTTGCCGATGGTGATTTCGTAATCAGCGATCGGGCAGAGAATCCCTTTTAAAGGCTTTCAGGTAAGGTTTGAGGCCGTCCCAAAAGCGTGCGGCATACTCCCCTCCAAAATGGCATCATCAGGGTGTATGCCGCACGCTTTTGGGACGGCCTCAAGACGTTACCTGAAGGTCGTACCCCGGTGCTCCGCCCCCAACCCCGGTATTCCGCCCCCAATGGTTGAATTCCCGACGGTGCAGGCCACATGTGCTCTCAGATTTCGGGATCCCAGCGTGGTGGCTGCGGACTGTGTTCTGTGTCCAGCACCATCACAATAATCGGGGGGGGGGGGGGGGGGGGGGGGGGGGGGGGGGGGTAGACATGTCACTGGCTGGGGGGCTTCAGCGAGGTCTGGGGGAACTGATGGGAGGTGGCCCGGGGTTGGCGAGGGAGTGTCCAGGGGGACATTATCTGGCAGGTCGGGTCCGTGCGGCGAATGCCATGTTGTACAGCGCGACCGCTGCAGGCCACGGACATGGCCATTTATTTTGTGAAGGCCGTGTGTTTTACGTGGCGTGGCTGAAAGCCCCTCACTGGTCAGAGGGTCAGTGCTGGGGCCTCACCGATTTTCTCATCAGAGAACGAGACACTTCCTCCGGACATAGCCTCAAAGTCGGAGAATCCAGCTCAATTACTTTTCGTTATTTGGTTGGTCTGAGAAAGGTGCCGTTGTTCTGTGATTATTCACAGAATACAGAGGAATTAATCAACCACCAAGTTCCAACTCCCTGGGCTGGGTTTTAAGTTTGTGATGTGCTTGGACCAGAGGGTAGAGGGCCTGATGGTGCACAAGAAACCTGGAATGAGTGCAGCTGGGTGGAAAGGAAGAGGAACATGGCCACACCATCTGTCATTTGTACATTATAGCAGATTGTGGAATGAGAAGGAAGTGGATCTGAGAAAATCAGATAAGGCTGCAATATACGTTCATCCTAGACAGCTTCACTGACACCAATTGTCGTGGCCCCAGCCGTGGTCGTGAAGTAATGCTGAACACCATCTTTACCAAAGGGGTGATATGCTGCTGTGCCACACTGGTTCTTTGCAGTTTTCTGCCTCCTTGTCCTGCAAAATAGAGAGAGGAGTGTCAGCGAATGGGTTGCAATGTGTTTGGGCGATATGCCTGCCATAGCTGAAAGCATGTGGAAGCTGTGGGACGTGTGTGAGATGAGCAACAGTTGGTAACTGGGTGCGAGTGAGGTGGAGAACCGGAATGTTTGGCATCAGTCACGATTGCCAAAGATTGCTGATGGGTGAGTAATGGGGGTTATGGTATATTGAATAATGTGCGATGTTGGTTGTATAGTTTGACGATGCAATCACTAATCTTGACCATTCGTGTGAGGTCATTGGACCTTTTTCAGCACTGTCTGCAGGTCTGTCTGCAGCCAGACTGCCAGCATTGACCTCCATGTCTATCTGGTCCCATTGCCTTTGTGGTGGATGTCTGGAGAGTCTGCTGAACCCCTGCAGAAAATTACCTGCCTTCCTGAATTAAGGTCTCTGGCTGTTCATCTGAAAACCTCAGGCCCTCTTTCTGTCCGGGTGCTTCATTGTTCCAGCTCAGAGATCCATTCACAGCTACCTCCAGCCCCTGCTGTAATCAGAAAGCACCTTCCCTTGAAAACAAGCTGGCTAGCTTTAAGAAGTGTAGGTTGACTTTACTTAGTGCTGGTGCTAAATTTTCGATCACAAGTCAGGTAGGTGCACAGTCAGCAAAACTCTCTACTCCCCAAGCCCAGTTTGGTAGAAACTTCCTCAAATAATCGGATTTGCATTCTTTGGGGTGGTGAGGTTGGGAGTGAAGAGGGGTTGGGTCTATCGATCCAGAAATACTGCGGAGGCAGCTACAGACCCACCTCAGTTGTATGGGGCCTTGTCCCAGTTATATTAAAAACAGTAAGGCCCTCTAGCATTCACCCCTCACACATGCCCCATGCCTCATTCATGCCAACTCATATTACTCATGCCATCCACCAACCTCCATGGCCCTTTACACACACTGCATGACACTTTGTGGCATCAATCACTTGGCAAACCCCAGATGAATCAAGTGACAGCGGCAGAAATTGGCGAAAAGGTTGCTGTAACAAATTGCTTTCAAAATTGCTGCAAAATTTAGTAATTGCATTAAAAAAATAGGGATTATATACATCCAAAAGTAACCAGCAATTCAAAGAAAGCTTTGGCTCAGAGATTGCAGGACATTGTAGTTTATGGTCTTGAATTGGAACCTCTTGTCTCAATTGGAACAGACAACTCATTTAAAGCAAATAAACATCACCCTGTATTTGTCACTGCTTCTTAAGGCTGTAGCAGATTCAATATGACTCACTTGATTTTCCTCACAATGATAATGACAAGACCAGTAATGCTGTTGCTGAACACTTTCCAAACATGACGTGGGAGTGGTCTCACTTAAACACGTTTGTGCATTCTGTAACAAATAGCACTTTAGTAAGTTTTGGGAACTTCTTGTGTCAACAAGGTGGCTATCACTTCTGCCTGCGATAGATCAAGTCCAACAAAGCTGACCTGAATAAATGGGATACTTTGTTTCAGAGAAATGAAAAGAAAATGTAAATAAGGGAGTGATTCAGCGAGCATGGTGCGAAAATGTCTTTGTTTTCATTACATTTACTTCATGCATAATCTGATTAAGCACGCAATAAATTAGAATGTCACTTACACAAACGAGATTGTGTCACAGAAGGTCTTTGTTTGTTATAAACTGGAGGGTAAGAAAGACAATAATCAGCTCTGGCTATTTTCTTCTTATGTATCTTTATTGTTACGAGCTTTGTGGAGATCAGTAACTTTTAAAAAGAAACTCAAAATCCCAATCAATAACTTAAAGCATCGTGTGACACTATTTCAAGGGCTGAATTCACCGCACCCCGATGCCGAAATTGCGGTGAGTTTCCCGCATGGAATCGGAACTGGTGCCGGTTCCCCGATTCTCCGGGCCCCGTGTATTGCCTACCTGCGACCATTGCTGGAGGCCCGCTCCGCCCCCAACCGGCCCGAAGTCCTGACGGTGTGGATCTAACATGGTCCTGCCAGTTGGGATACTAGCGTATCCCGATGATAAACCTGTTGGGGGTGGGCCGATTGGAGGGTACGGGGAGCCTTATACGGCACCGCGCTAATTTTGGGTGGGCGGTCCGGATGCGTGGCTGATCGTGGGGCACTATTTGGAGGGTCCAGCGCCGAGGTCTCAGTCCACCATGGAGCATGGCGCGGCCATTCACTGCTAGCCTCCTGCAGGGCTATGAATATGTGGCCCTTTACGCCAGTTTTTCTGTCGTGAAAGGCCACAGTTAGACAGCGTGGGGATACAGCCCCAAAAACAGAAAATCCAACCCCATGTCCCAAACAAAAAACATTTGCTGTACCGCAGTTAAACAAAGTGTGCACTATTAATTTAACATTATTTCAGAAACCGTCATTCTTTACAAACTTAACAGTGCACTCCTTATTCTACTCAAATCCACTCAAGAGTGCTCCTATGCTTAACAGGGTTCTGAAGGTTCCTTCACTTGGCATGGGATCAATCCAAGATGTGCCACAGCTCTCGGGATTCACATTTATCCTCCTTATGTTCCCACTGTTCCAATATATGAGGTTTCCTGGGTTTCTTTCACACATCCGGTGAGACTAAAGCTCTCCTTCAAAGCCTCATGACCATGGATGCCCTAGCTCAAGCATGGGTCTCATTGCAAACTTACATAGTGACTCCAAAGCAGAAATACACCTGCGTTGGGATTCTCCATTGGCTAATGGCGAAATCGCGAAACACGTTTGAGCAGAGTATCGGTTATGACTCCAAAACCGAATGGCAATTCTTCATCACCTCGACACGTCAATGCGTTCCGGAACGCACGGACAGTAAACACCGTTTGCATATCATTTTGTGGGCCTGACCCGGCATTCTCCGGGGCCTCCGCGATTCGTCACCTCCGATGGGCCGGGTTCCCGATGGTGCAGTTCACTTGTGCTTTTACAAATCGTGAAACCAGTGTCGTGGCTGCTGAAGGAGAGGGGTATGGAAAATGTCCAACATGGCTTGCTGACAGTTATGGCGCTGGCCAGGGGGCTTCTGCCAGGGCTGGGGGGTGGGGTGGGGAGGTTGCATGGGATGGCCAGGAGGTGGGCTGTGGGGTCAGGGAGGACGGACTTGGAGCACCATTGCTGCAGCCGGCATGGCAGCCATGCAGCTGCGCACGCCGTTAATAGCCCACTGTGAACTTCGGGCCATGTTGGTGTCCCCCAAGCCACCGTCCTAGGTGCCGCCTGGCTCCAGTCAACTCTTCAGCTGAATGGGCGTGCTCCAGCACAACCAGTGCCATTCCGTTGGCTGGGATGGGTGTGTGTGGGGATTGTAATGTATACGTGTGGCTGCAGCTTGTCAGTCTTCCAAGTGTCAATCACGGACCCGGTGAATCTCGCACCGTTTCTCATTGGAATCGATTGCAATCCATGTGGCGTCAGTGATAGCCCCTCCACTGTCGCTGAATAGGTCCAGGTTCGGCACCAGTTTTGCTCAAGTAAACGTCCACAAATTCTGCATCAGCGTCTCGGAAACAGAGAATCCCGGCCTTGGTTTCCAACTAACTTGATAGAATTTTTCGAAGAGGTCACAAAGATGATTGATGCAGGTATTGCAGTGGATGTTGTCTATATGGACTTCAGAAAGGCCTTTGACAAGGTCCCTCATGGCAGACTGGTACAAAAAGTGAAGTCACACGGGATCAGGGGTGAGCTGGCAAGATGGATACAGAACTGGCTAGGTCATAGAAGGCAGAGAGTAGCAATGGAAGGATGATTTTTTAATTGGAGGGCTATGATTAGAGGTGTTCCGCAGGATCAGTGCTGGGACCTTTGCTGTTCGTAGTATATACAAATGATTTGGAGGAAAATTTAACTGGTCTGATTAGTAAGTTTGCAGACTACACCAAGGTTGGTGGAATTGTGGATAGCGATGAGGACTGTCAGAAGGTACAGCAGGATTTAGATCGTTTGGAGCTTGGGCAGAGAGATGGCAGATGGAGTTTAATCCGGACAAGTGTGAGGTAATGCATTTTGGAAGGTCTAATGCAGGTAGGGGATATACAGTGAATGGTAGAACCCTCAAGAGTATTGAAAGTCAGAGAGATCTAGGTGTACAGGTCCACAGGTCACTGAAAGGGGCAACACAGGTGGAGAAGGTAGTCAAGAAGGCATACAGCATGGAAGTATTGAAAGTACGTGGATGTTTGCACATTTTTGCCTTTTTTGCTTCCTTTCTGATGATGTCTGTAACTGTTTATAAAGCCAAAAACTACCTCAATAAAATTGTTTATTAAAAAAAAAAAGAAGGCATACAGCATACTTGCCTTCATTGGCCAGGGCACTGAGTATAAGAATCGGCAAGTCATGTTGCAAGCTGTATAGAACCTTAGTTAAGCCACACTTGGAGTTATAGTGTTCAATTCTGGTCGCCACACTACCAGAAGGATGTGGAGGCTTTAGAGAGGGTGCAAAAGAGATTTACCAGGATGTTGCCCGGTATGGAGGGCATTAGCTATGAGGAGCGGTTGAATAAACTCGGTTTGTTCTCACTGGAACGATGGAAGTTGAGGTACGACCTGATAGAGGTCTACAAAATTATGAGGGGCATAATCAGAGGCTTTTTCCCAAGGTAGAGGGGTCAATTACTAGGGGGCATAGGTTTAAGGTGCGAGGGGCAAGGTTTAGAGGAGATGTACGAGGCACGTTTTTTTACACAGAGAGTAGTGGGTGCATGGAACTCGCTGCCGGAGGAGGTGGTGGAAGCAGGCACGATAGTGACATTTAAGGGGCATCTTGACAAATACATGAATAGGATGGGAATAGAGGGATACGGACCCAGGAAGTGTAAAAGATTTTAGCTTAGACGGGAAGCATGGTCGGCGCAGGCTTGGAGGGCCGAAGGGCCTGTTCCTGTGCTGTACTTTTCTTTGTTCTAATAACTCCCCCCCCCCCCCCCCGCCCCTGGTTGCAGCTTCACAGCTCCTGGCAGTTTCTCTAACTGCCTGTCCAAAGCTGCTCCCAAGCTAACTCCAACTTCAACTGCCAGTTTGTGTGGAAAAACACGCACAGCATCTGAATTTCGGCCATCTCAACTGGAGTGATATCTGGATTAGTCTTTTCCTGCTCAAGTTCAAATACTTCAATTATTTCTGCTGTTATAGCACCTAATTTTAACTCAATCCCCAGCTTTAGTGCCATTGGTTTTAAATCTGCCTTTGTTCAGAGTTGTAAGGCGTTTCGGGCTAAAGCTCCCCTTTCAGAAAAAGCTTCAGCAATTGTCAAAGCCAATTCAACTACTCAATGAATCAAAGTCATTGCGAAACCGTGTACGTTTAAACTTCAGCAAATTCTGGCTTAGCCCTCTTAACCTGCGGACTCTAAGCGCCACAAAGTGCCTCAAATTGCTACATTTGGTGGAGACCAGCAACTTGCAGTAAAGAATATTTGAACTCGTAATTATTAACTGAAAGAATCATTCCACAAGATTTCTTATTTTACAAAAGAGCTTTCAATGTACTAGGAGTTGGATAAAGCAAAAGTCACTGATAACGTTTTCTACTAAAGAGGGACATTTCTTTGAAAAGTGGTCTTGAAATTGTACCATTTCTCAAGGCATGCAGTGCATCATAATAATTCCTTATCTGCTTCCACCTCAAAGTTTCTCCTCGTTTATACTGTTATGAATAAGTAATTTTATGATACATATGTTTTACGAATATATCTTTAACTTTGGGGATTGTAATTTTTAAATGTGAGATTAATAGAAAGACCTGGTAAGAAGCTGGTAAACAAAACTATGCCTGAAATTTATGTTCTGAGGTCGGGCACCCACTTGACCCAAACAAACGTAAAATAGCGTCAAATGATATTGGGCATGCACCCTGTTGTTATCGCGCAAATGGGGCAATATCAGGGTCGGCAGCGTCCTGCCACCTCTCTGCCTCCGTCAGCTGTGATGTGCCTTCCTCTGTCCTTAAAGGGGGATCCTTAAGGTCGAAAATGGATCTTGCGGATGACACAACTGCGGGAAGAAGACAACAAGTCAGTACTTTCAACCATGGCATAGTCATTCTAGGCATTCCAGGCGAACTGATGAGATAATGGAGATCCACAGCTTGGTGCCATCAGCATTGAAACTTCAGTGGGCACTCTTACTGCGATATTTCCATTTCAGATGATAGGACCCTGTAATGTTAGCACTCTCCACCGCACAAGTATCTGTGCGCTGCATTCTTACATTAATCTGAGATCCCTGTCTCACCATGGGTGGAGGAATGAGCTGGGCGGTGGCACTCCAGCTCCAGTGCATCCATCTCGTATCGGCTGATGACAGATTTATTGGGTATCCCATTTCCCGTTCTTTGACACTGCCGCTTCTCTTATAAAAGGGAAAAGTAGAACTAATTGTTGGTGCTTCCTCTGAGCGCCCAGTCCAGCTTGCAGCCAGGCCTCCCTGTTCAACCATAAAGCAGGGCATGTCACTATGATATACCTCACCCTCCAAATGTGCTGGCATCCCAGCCGTGGCAGCACAGGCTTCAATGTTGGTTGACACATACACTCTGCCACCCCTGAGCATCCCAAGGCACCTGACAACTCAGTCTCCACACAATTCCATGCCATCTCTGCACTTACCCTTGCTGATGGCAGAAGATTATTGAACCTTTTGTTGCACTGAAGCCACATGAGATGCATCATGTCATTCCCACTGACCTGGGTAGAAACCTGTCCTGTTTAGCTCAGTTGGCTGGATGGCTGGTTTGTTATGCAGAGCGAGGCCAACAGCACGGGTTCAATTCCCGTACCAGCTGAGGTTATTTATGAAGGCCCTGCCTTCTCAACCTTGACCATCATTTGAGGTATGGTGACCCTCGGGTTAAATCACCGCCAGTCAGCTCTCCCCTTCAAATTGGAAAGCAGCCTATGGTCACCTGGAACTATAGCAACTTTTTTTACTTTGATTTTTAAACAGTGCCTGGCAGACTGAACTTTGCTGATCTCAAAGCTTCTCCGAAGCTGATTTCCACTGCCTGTTTCTGTGAGAAAGCACACAGATAAAAACTCCAAACCAAAACAAATGACCCTGCAATCTATCCCAATATGGCACACCTGTAAAGTGCCAGATAGAGATTATCACTGATTCCCAAACTTTCCCTTTGTGCTGGGAAACCATATGAATAATTAAAACTGCTATTGAGTTAGCTGGGACACCCCGTCTCAGCCGTAAAGCCCAGATAAGGGTCAGCGACTACTTAGGCCGTGATTTTCCAGCTGTCCCCACCATCGGGATCTTCCAGCCCCGCCAACAGCGAAGCCCCGCCATTGGTTCCCCAGCTGCGGAGGGTTTGAATGACGGGTACCTCGCTGACGATAGCAGGGCACGCTGTAAACAGCGGAAAATCCCGCCCTTAGTGTTTTCCCACTTTCAACTCTGCCCTTATTAAATAAGCATAGATCACCCTTTCAAATGTAATTACCTTTACCATGGGGGTTGGTTTACCTCAGTTGGCTGGATGGCTGGTTCGTGATGCAGACCGAGGCCCACAGCGCGGGTTCAATTTCCACACCGGCCAAAGTTATTCATGAAGGTCCCGCCTTCTTAACCTTACCCCTTGCCTGAGGTGTGGTGACCCTCAGGTTAAATCACCATCAGTCAGCTCTCCCCCTCAAAGAGGAAAGCAGCCAATGGTCACCTGGGACGAAGGCGACTTTACATCAATCAAGCATTTAAATATTTCAACCGCAAAATTAAAATTTATATTCTTAAAACATATGAATCATGAACTTACAGGCTTGAAACACTGGGAAGTTTGAGGTGGAGGCAGATAAGGGGTTATTGCGACGCAGTGCGCACTTTGAGAAATGTTACAATTTCAAGACATCTTTTATGTCACTCCTCTTATTTGAAAATAAATGTTGACGATCTTTGCACTGAGATTGATTTTGACAGGATACATAATGGCAACTGCATTTTACAGCATTTATGATAAAAGGCACAAAAACATTGTTCAAAGATTTCTGGAAGTTCTCAAGCCAGCATCACAACATCCCATTTTCTAACTTGGGCTTTGCGTGCTTTCAATCCAAGTCTCAGCTGCCCACCACAGGAAGGGTTTTATTTAAACTCAGCATCAAAGATGAGAAAGAAGCCACTCAAGTGAGCATCCAGTGAATACGGAGTTCCAGGTGCAATGAAACTGCCGTGCGCCTCATGCTAAAGATATGTCAAATAAGTTTTTGAAGACAGCTGATTTAAAAGCAAATTCAAAACTCCCGATTGCACAAAGGTAAAATTTCCAAACAACCATTATTCTTGAAATACATGTCTTGGATGTTTCCTAAATTGTCCAGATTGCTTAGCTCCAGACTGCAGAATCTAATCTGAAGCATATGTTATTCTGTATCACAGAGGATACATTCTGATAATGCAAAGACATCAATGCTGACTTTTAACTGTTAGACTATTGTTCATTATTTCTCACAAGATGCTCTCTGCTTTCCACTAGATCATGTCCAGTATAAGCCTGTGGTTTCTGTACTTTCTCCTTTATTGTAACCCTCTATGCTAAATATACCTTTTGATTATACCGAGCTATTAATTTAACAGATTATACACTACCTACATTGGCAATCTTAGTCCCATCACAAAAGCAGCCTGCAGTCCCTCCCCATGTATCTGTCACAACATCCACCATGTGATCGAGGAGTGAAATGGAGAGAAGAGAACAGAAAGAAAAAGAGAAACAGGAGAGGACAGATTGACAGAGACTGGAACGTGATAACATCAGATGCAGGTGAAAGATGACCATATTTTTCAATTTACCATGTCATAGGAGATCAACTAGCAAATAAATGATAAATCCTCGTACTATCTTAGCAAACTATAAATCATCAGCTGCAAAGTCAGCATTTCCTTTTACGCCCCCACAGAACTGTGCAGCTGTCTTTATGGTGACGCAAAGAGTTCTCAATATTGGTGTTACCAGCTGGTGCTCATCGGACCTCGAACCTCCATGAAAGGTGTTTTCTTTCCTTTCTACTCATTCACGGTATGTGTGCATCGCTTGCAATACCAGCTTTTGTTGCCTATCACTACCTTTCCTTGAGATGGTAGCAGTGAGCCATCTTTTTTGAATAACTGCAGGTCTGGGCAGTGTAGGTACACATTGAGTGCTGTTCAGGCGGGAGTTCCAGGTTTTGGCACAACAACGATGAAGGTCGTGGCACCAATGCAAACATGGTGCACGGAGTCAGTGATATGTCTCGGTTTAACTGGGTTTAAGAAACATTTAGGAAATGATTTTTTGAAAAGTAAATAGGGTTTAGGGTCAAAAATACCTGGTGTCCGAGTACACCAGTCACAGAAAGCAAGTATGCAGGTACAGCAAGCAGTTGAGGAGGCAAATGGTATGTTGGCCTTCATTGCAGGAGGACTTGAGCATAGGAACAGGGATGCCATACTGAAGCTGTACAGGGCCAAGGTGAGATTACACCCGTGATACTGTGCAGATTTTGACTTCTTATCTAAGAAAGGATGTCCTTGCCATAGAGGGAGTGTAGCGATGATTCACCAGACCGTTTGCTGGGGAGGCAGCCTTGTCATATGAGGAGAATTGGGTCAACTGGGCCTGTATTCACGTTCTGACAAGGCTGGACAGACTGAATGGAGGGATGTTACTGTCTCTGGCTGTAGGGTCGAGAGCAAGGTGGTCACACTCTCTGGGTATGGGAGTAGGCCATTTAGCCCTGAGAGGGAGGAGAAATTTCTTCACTCAGAGGGTGAACCTATGAAATTCTCTACCTCACGCCATAACTGTCCAGTTTAACCCCAAAGGCCTTTCTTTCCGCAGTGAATATCAGACTGTCACTGTAACTCAGCCAAGGCACCCTGCTCAAGAACGTGTACAAATTGAGCAATGCATCTGATTACCTGCGCACTGTAGACAGCCAATAAATTCTTAAACAGGCTACCAGTTAGAACACGGAAAGTAATTTAGCGTAGAGAAGTGTTCTTCCCTAACTCTGACACAAACATATATGGGGAAGAAAAGAACTTCGAAAGAAAAGTGTCAGTTTTCATTGCTCTCCCTGCAAACAGTTTGTATATTTTCATTATCGCACAATTGGAATTCATGTTTAAGAACCCTGGTTTGCCTAGCACTCGCTGTGATGGGCACTCAATTTGTCAATCCCAGTCATGCATTCAAGATTTTAACATTTTACTTTATTAAAAAAAAGCGGTGTTTCTATTCAGTTTCTATTCTAGTTTTATTTCCTCATTGAAATTCATTGATAAAGCAAGGATGGAGCAAAATGATGTGCAACGAGACAATGTCATATATTCCTTAGATATGTCAGGAACACTTGGTTAAGTAAGTGGAAGACAGGACATACCTGAAGGAAATGTGGCTGAAAAACATCATTTTAAAACAACTTGACTTTTAAAGAGGGAAGGGCTATCTGTCAAGAGGTAAATTGGCATTCTACACTTCTAGGTAAAGGGACAGGGTTCACTCATGATTTGGTTGACCGGTCATACTTTGGGAATGGATGGGGCTGTTCCAGTCACAGGCCCATCGGCACAGGACGAGGCCACTCAGCCCCTCAAGCCTGTTTTGCCATTCAATTGGATCACGGTTGACATGTATCTTAACTCTGCCGACCCATTTTGATTCAGTAACCTTTAATGAGCCTGTCCAACAACATTCCGATGTTGATATTTATCACAGACCTCGCCTCAACAGCTTTATTGAGTGACTCGAGCCCATACAAGGTAGACGGTCCATCTTGGAGGCTTTTTGTTCCCCCCCCTCAAATTGGACAACTGCGGTTTGCGACCAATTTGGTTTATACTCATCAACAATGTGCTGGCTCGAGGCAATACCAGATAGATTACAGTGATGAAAAACGAAGTGTTTATTGGGAACTAACGATGTTAACCTATGTACAGGCACTGAGTCTTGAGTATGACTGTTAACACTCTGGCTCCCAGGTTTCAGTCTGACTAGAACCCCATTCCCCAGGCCCCGCACCCCGCACTTCTTTCTCATCATTTGGGGTTTGCGTGCTCCTGCGCAATAAACCACGAGCATGTCCCTACCCTCTTTAGTCCCTCAATAACCTATGTACTAACAAGCTATATACAATTAATATATACAACTAATATATACAATAGAAGGCGAAGGAAACAAAAGGGAACAGAATCCAAGCCGTCCATCAGAGTGTTAACCTATTGGGAGATATCCCCCAACTGGCTCCTCCAATTCGGAGGTAACAAAATCATCGCTCATAGCAGAATGTTCCTGAGAATCAACCAAACCCCATAGGGTTCCGTAGCTTGTTCCTGGATCAGCAAAGGAGCCTCCTCAAGACCTCTGGATGCCCTTTGTTCCGGCTTCACCACAGAAGCACAAGTGCTGCCAGCTGGGTCCAACTGTTCCAAGATTGGGGCTGTGAGCTTCTCACATGGACCACCTGTTTCCATTCTGTGCTGCCCCCAGGTCCACCACACCTGTTTCCATACTGTCCTGCCACCCAAGTCCCCCACACCTGTTTCATGCTGTCCTGCCACCCAAGTCCACCACGTATTAAACTGGGCCCAACTTGGGGCAACATTTGGCAACTTGGGCGAAAACATTTCTGACAAGGGCCAGGTCTCCCACTTGGAAAAATCTGTCCCCCTTTCGCGAAGTATGTTGTTTCCTCTGGGAGGCCAGCCGTGCCTCCACCCTAACTCCTGTGAGTGCCAGGAAACACGCAGCTAAATGCACTCGCTCGGGAACTTTATTCTCTTTTGGGAAGATCACGCCCATTCAGACGTTTATTCACCCACAATTGTGGCCGACGTCCCTGTGTCGACATCCATCTTAGGCGGTCTTCCATTTACTGTGATTGACTATCTCAGTGGGGCTGTTTTGCTCACTCACCACATTTAATCTGTATGTTTCAGGTTCTTCCGCTGAATTCTTCTCTACTTTGTTCACTGGTACTATAGTTTGCTGCTTTTTTTTTTGAATTGGCACATTCTGACGGGCACAACAATGTGCCAGGATATAGACCTTCCTACTGCCCCAAAAACAAATTCCTGGGAGTGATCTCCCCCGCACCAATAACAGTCATATTGATTCCTGGGCTGACAGCCCAATTTTTTTCTTGGCCTCTAATGACCATCCTGTTCCTGGGATTGTGGCTGAACTTCCTGTATAGCTGTGTAGAAACTTAGTTCGGCCACACTTGGAATATTGTGCTCCATTCTGGTCGTCACACTACCAGAAGGATGTGGAGGCTTTGGAGAAGGTACGGATGAGTTTTACCACGATGTTCCCTGGTATGGGGGGCATTAGCTATGAGGAGAGACCATTAGACACAGGAGCAGAATTAGGCCACTTGGCCCATCGAGTCTGTTCCACCATTCAATCATGGCTGACATTCTTTTCATCCCCACGCTCCTGCCTTTTCCCCATAACCCCTGATCCCCTTCTTAATCAAGAACCTATCTATCTCCCCTGTCTTAAAGACACTCAGTGATTCGGCCTCCACAGCCTTCTGGAGCAAAGAATGCCATAGATTCACCACCTTCTGGCTGAAGAAATTCCTCCTCATCTCAGTTTTGTTCTCACTGGAACGACGGAGGTTGAGGGGCGGTCTACAAAATTATGAATGGCATGAACAGGGTAGACAGTCAGAAGCATTTTGCCAGGGTGGAAGAATCAATTACTGGGGAACATAGGTTTCAGGTGTGAGGGGCAAAGTTTTGAGGAGATGTGCGCGGGAAATTCTTTAGACAGAGGGTAGTGGGTGCCTGGAGGAGGTGGTGGAAGCAGGTACAATACTGACTTTTAAAGGGCGTCTTGAAAAATGCATGAATAGGATGGGAATAGAGGGATATGGACCCTGGAAGTGTAGAAGGTTTTAGGTTTGATGGGCCGCAAGGTCGGCGCAGGCTTGGAGGGCCAAAGGGCCTGTTCCTGAGTTGCAGTTTTCTTTGTTCTTTGTTCCTCTGTGCTTATCAAATGGCTGCGTGCCTTGTAGCCATACCACTCCCCCAAAAACTGGTTCACTTTGCCCTCTTGCACGCTTTGAAGCTCTGATGCAACCCTCTCAGTGCACTTGGCCACCTGGCTGATCACAATTGCTTTGTCTAAGGTAATCTTCAATTCAGCTAGAAGCTTCTTTTTGTACACTGCTGTTAACACAGCAAACTAAATGACCTCACCGCATGGCACCCAGCGCTGCACCAAACTCGCAATTCGTGCCTGAGTCTGGCAACAAAGGCAGAGAACGTTTACCCTGGGTCCCTGATAGCCAGGTTGAACTTGTATCGCTGTAGTATGGTCGAGGGTCTGGGGTTGAAATGCTCCCTGACCAGCCTCACTAAATGGTCAAATGACTTTGTGTCAGTAGCCTCCGGGGACATTTTATCTTAGAAGGTTGTAGATGGTTGGCCCACAAACTGTTAATAAAATAACTTCCCGTTCATCCTCCCCCATTATTTCATTTTCTGTGAAGAAGTAATGGAGCCGCTCAGTTTACTGACTCCAGTCTTTGCGCCCCCCAACCCCCCAAAACTGAATGGATCTAACTCCCAGTCAAGGACACTTCTCACTCACTGTTCTTTGGGATTGTCGGCGCTTTCTGACTCTGTGTTTATCTTGGAGACTTTTCACCCGCCCTCAACTTTGATGACTGAGGCTTGCCACCAATTCGGTTTATACTCGTTATCAATGTTGTGGTTCAAGGCAATACCAGATAGATGATAGTAATGAAAAATGAAGTGTTTATTGGTAACTAATGGGGTTAACTTATGTACAGGCACAGAGACTCTAGTATTGTAGAAGTGGATTTCATTTGGAACTTCGCTGATAGGGTTAATATAACAGTTCTGAAAAGCTCTGTGAAAGAGATGTCAACAGGTCAAGGGAGGAAATAAAGGGAGTGTGTTCTGACCGTATCTGTAACAGCAAAGATGTCAGAAGGTTATGGGATGGAATATAGGGAGTGTGGCATTGGTACTAATTAATGTTCTGACCGTATCTGTAAAAGCAGAGAGGTCAAAAAGGCAAAGAATGGAATGAATGGGAACCGTTACTTTATTGCAGAGATAAACATAATTAAGCTCGTTTGACCAGTTGGAACAATTAAACATTGAAATGTAAGGGGGACTGTCTTTGGAGTGAGTTGAGCCATATGGCCATGGGATACAAAAACCTTTGTATTAATATTGATAGTGACTTGTGCTAATGATTATGTCAAAAATAACCTCCCGACCTCGAAGAATAATTCCATATATGTACATGTTCTGGATCCTTGCAAAATCATAGGTGTATCTAGGAATTTAAAGGGACCACCTCTAAGCTGTGATTGTATAAAGAGACAGTCCATATTTTGGACTTTGGCACTTCTCGAAGGTGGTTACCCGACTGCTTAGAGATTTGTCCCGGCCGTAAATAAACGAATATTCGTTACTGACGTGTTCGAGTGTTTTACTTCTGGACTGACGATCAGATACGTGAAAGCGCAATTCACAGTATGGGTGTTAACACTCTGGCTCCCGGGTTCACTCGGACTGGAACCCCGTTCCCCGGCCACCACACGTGTTCCGCACAATAAGCCCCAAGCCTGTCACATGGGCCACAAGAGCACACCCTTAAAGAGACAACGTTATCAGAGGGAGACCGTCCTACTTTTCCACTACCTTTCTCTGACGAGTGCTGTTCTTCCTGAATCAAATGGCACAGAAGGAGGCCATTTGGACAATCATGTCTGCACCGGCTCTCCAAGTGAGCATTATGACTTAGTGCAATTCCCCTGCCTTTTCCTCATACACCTGCACATTGTTTCTACTCAAATGATAATCTAATCCCCTCTTGAGTGCTCCGATTGAATCTGTCGTCACCACACTTCCAGGCAGTACATTCCAGATCCAAACCACGCGAGTGAAAAAGTTATTTCTCACAGCACATTTGCTTCTTTTACAAATCACTTTCAATCTATGCCCTCTCATTCTTGATCCTCTGATGAGCGGGAACAGTTTCTCCCTATCCTTCTGTAAAAACAGTTGTGAGGTATTCATTTAATATTTCAGCCGTGTCCCCTGCCTCCATGTATTTAGATACCTGGAGGTGGCCTCCCAGCAGGAGGCATGGTGGAGGGAGGGGGGATAGGGAGTGGCAGCGCTGGGTGGGGAGGGGGGGAGTGAGGGAGGGAAGGGTAGAGCACCAAGCAGGCTTCAACACCCTCCATGTTAAGCTTCCCTGGCAGGTAGTCTGTAGAGAGGATCCTTCTGACAATAGTGGCCTGGTGCAAAAGCCATCTTTCAATTTAAGATTCTAACAAGGAGGAGAAAAGATGCCTTCATCTTTTTTTAGAAATAAATTTAGTGTACCCAATTATTTTTGTTCCAATTAAGGGGCAATTTAGCGTTGCCAATTCACCTAACCTGCACATCTTTGGGTTGTGGGGGTGAAACCTATGAAGGCATGGGGAGAATGTGCAAACTCCACACGGACAGTGACCCGGGGCCGGGATCGAATCCTGGTGCTCAGCGCCGTAGGCAGCAGTGCTAACCACTCAGCCACCGTGCCGCCCAAGATGCCATTTTCTTTAAGCACTCTCCCCCTTTCTAACCTTCCATCACAGCTTGATGCTCCACTGAACCTGGAGGACCTCTGTTTTATCTTTGAGAGCCTGTTTGCGACCTTTAATTGGACAGCGAGCCCATCTTTAAGCCAAATAACAGAGTGCCCCTGTGAAAATCCTAATGAGTGTCTGTTTTCACCCAGGGATGACTTCAACACTGAGAAACAGTCCTGACATTGACCCACCCACCTGTCCTCAATCTCTATCTTCCTTTATCGCTTAAGTTAATAATCGTGATCACCTCAAACACAACAAATAAAGTGCACGATTTTCTTCCCAGTATTAATCAATGCTCTTATTGGAAAGACGAGATTAATTGAGCAAATTATTTACTTGTGCTTCCCTTATCCTGTATACTGTATTCGCTGATCACAACATGGCCTCCTCGACACTGAAGAGACCAAACATGGTTTGGATGATCACGTTGCTGGACACCTCTATTCAACCCACCATTGTGACCCTGAGCTTCGGTTTGCTTGCCATCTGAATTCCCCATCCGCTCCCACTTTGGCCTCTTGTCGTCATCTTTCCGCACTGCTCCAATTTATCTGGAAACGATCTTGCGGTGTAGCATCTCGTCTTTCTACCAGGCAATTTATTGACTTAACGTAGAGTGTAGTAATCTTTGATCGCCCGAAACACTCATTTTGTTTTGGGTGTTCTGTAATTATTTACATCACCTTACATTTTATTTATCCTGTTCGTTTCAGAGGGGAAATAAAAAAAAGAAAGAAAGAACTCAGTAAAGTGATCATGTGAAGAGAGACTGGCAGCTCTCATCATACATTCTTTAAAGAAATCTGCTTTTCTACTTTTCCTATCGAGGAGGATAACTTCACCCTTCTCACATTATATACAATCTGTCACAGTCCTGCCCAGTTACTTAACCTCTCCGAATGCATTTTCTTCACAGATTACTCTCCCGCCAACTTTGTATCATCAACAACCTTGGATACATTACCTTTCCATGGCTTTGCTCTTGTTTAAATGCTATTCATCTCGCACATCTTTCAGTCCTGATGAAAGGTCGTTGGCCTGAAATACTAACTCTGCTTCTATCTCCACAGATGCTGAACAAATTTCCACACGTCTGATGCTATCAGTTCGAATCCTTCTCCCTGTCAGTCAGGCAGGATTTCAAGCCGTAGTCCTGAGCTTAAAATGCGCTCAAATCAGCAAAGCTCCAATTCTTTGAACTGTTGCTTCTACATTAACTTCTTTCAAATGTTCGAAATAAAGCCGCTACAGAGATACACCATGCTGATGCACAATTTGGACCCTGTGGGCCTTGAAGACACAAAGACTGATTTGAAGAGGCTACAGGTTTTTTCAGGCCCTAACCTCAGAAGCAAATGCGGATCCCAACCTGCTCTTGCCAGCAGTGTTCATCTAAATTCTAAAAAATTCTGTAATGGGATGTGGGTTCCACAGGCTGGGCCAGTTGTTGCCCATCCCTAATTGCCCCAAGTGATGCTGCCTCGATCGATGCTTGATGGTCTGTCCAGTTTCATTCCTTTTTGCAGGCTTCGTAGTGGTTTCATAAAGTGAAATGGCTTTCTGAGCCATTTTAGAGGGCTGTTAAGAACAAAGAACAATACAACACAGGAACAGGTCCTTTGGCGCTCTAAGCCTGTACCGGTCATGATACGAACCTTTGCCAAAACCCTCACACTTCCATCTGCCGTATCCCTCTATATCCGTCTTATCCATGTGTTTGTCAAGATGCCTTTTGAACGCTGTTAATGTATCTGCTTCCACAACTTCCCCTGGCATCGCATTCCAGTCACTCACTGTGTAAAAAACCTGCCTCGCACATCTCCTCTAAACTTTGTCCCACGAACCTTAACCCTATGCCCGCTGGTGACTGACCCCTCCACTCTATCCATGACCATCATAATCTTGTAGATATCTATCAGGTCACCCCTCAACCTCCGTCATTCTAATAAAAACAGTCGGAGTCCATTCAGCCTCTCCATATAGATAACACCCTCCAGACCAGGCAACATCCTGGTAAACCTCCTCTGTACACTCTCCAAAGCCTCCACATCCTTCTGGTAGTGTGGCGACCAGAATTGTGCACAATATTCCAAGTGTGGCCATTTATAGCATATTTCCCATCTATGTTAGACCTACCAAAATGCATTACCTCACATTTGTCCGGATTAAACTCCATTTGCCATTTCTCTGCACAACCTATCTATGTCCTGCTATATATCTTCTGACAGTCGTCAACACAATTTGACACTCCACTAACCTTGGTCTCATCTGCGAACTTACTAATCAGACCGGCTACATTTCCTACAAATCGTTTATGTACACTACAAACAACAGAGGCACAAGCACCAATCCCTGTGGAACACCACTAGTCACAACCTTCCATTCAGAAAAACACCCTTCTACTGCTACCCCTTTGCCTTCTGTGACCGAGCCAGTTCTGTATCTATCTTACCACCTCACCTCTTATCCCATGTGACTTCACCATTTGTACCAGCCTGCCATGAGGCACCTTGTCAAAGGCTTTACT
Source organism: Scyliorhinus canicula (assembly GCF_902713615.1). Lineage (NCBI taxonomy): Eukaryota > Metazoa > Chordata > Chondrichthyes > Carcharhiniformes > Scyliorhinidae > Scyliorhinus > Scyliorhinus canicula. The sequence continues at coordinate 29,564,575 of NC_052155.1, forward strand.
GAAGTCCATGTAAACAACATCCACCACCCTCCCCTCATCGATCATCTTTGTCACCTTCACAAAAAACTCAATCAAGTTAGTGAGGCACGACCTCCCCTTCACAACCATGTTGTCTATTGCTTATGAGTCCATTTGTTTCCAAATGGGTGTAAATCCTGTCCCTGAAATTTCTCTCTAATAATTTACCTACTACTGACATGAGGCTCACCGGCCTATAGTTTCCAGGATTATCCCTGCTACCTTTCTCAAACAATGGTACTACATTAGCTATTCTCCAGACCTCTGGGATCTAACCTGTAGCTAATGAGGATACAAAGATGCCAGTCAAGGCCCCAACATTTCCTCCCTTGCTTCCCTCAGTAGACTGGGATAAATCCATCTGGCCCAGATGTTTTATCTACCTTAATATCTTTTAACAGCCCAATACCTCCTCCTTTTCAATGTTAACATGATCCAGGCTGTCCACACACCCTAGCCAAGAATCAACTTCCACAAAGTCCCTTTCTTTACTGAACGCTGATGCAAAGTACTCATTTAGTACCTCACCCATTTCCTCTGGCTCAACACATAGATTCCCCCCATTGTCCTTAAGTGGTCCAATCTTTTCCCTGGCCACCCTCTTGCTTTTTTACACATGAATAAAAAGCTTTTGGATCCACCTTAATCCTACTTGCCATGGACTTTTCATGACCCCTCCAAACCCTCGTAATTTCCCGCTTCAGTACCTTTCTACTTTCTTTATATTCCTCAAGGGTTTTGATTGTTCCCACCCTTCCAGACTGTGCAAAAGTCTCCTTTTTCTTCTTGAGAGTCAGCAACATTGTTGTGGGTCTGGAGTCTGGAGACCAGGCAGATTTCCTTTCCTGAAGGACATTAGAGATGAGATTGATTGCTCCCACTTCCACAAACATTCAAACCCTCCACCACCAACGAACAGGAGCAGCTGTGTGTCTCACCTAGTAGGTGCACTGCAGGAACACACCAAGACTCCTTAGACAACACCTTCAAAACCCATAACCACTACCCTCTAGATGGACAGGAGCAGCAAATACCAGGGAACCCCACCTCCTGGAGGTCCTCATTCAAGCCACTCACCATGTATCACCGTACCTTCACTGTCGCTGGGTCAAAATCCTGGAACCCCTTCCCTAACAGCACAGTAGGGGCAGCTACAGCTCAGGAACTTCAGCGGTTCAAGAAGGCAGCTCACCACCACCTTCTCAAGGGCAGCTAGGGATAGGCAATAAATGCTGGTCAGCCTGCGATGCCCAAATCATGTAAATTTATTAAAAAACATATGGAGGGCATGACTTACAGGGAAAAAACAGTCCTGGGACGTGATTCTCTGGCTGCATTGCACTCGAGCAAGATCAAAACAGGGCTGGAGAATCCTAGGAAAACCTTCCCATGGGCTTCCTGGCAGCCTCCACGTCTCCCAGTATCCCAAGTCCCGCGAGGCATCAGATTCGTAAGGGGCAGGACCAAACAGCACTTGCAGAATGAGGTCTTACACAGATGCATAGATACATAGAAGATAGGAGCAGGAGGAGGCCTTTTGGCCCTTGGAGCCTGCTCCACCATTCATCACAATCATGGCTGATCATCCAACTCAATAGCCTAATCCTGCTTTCTCCCCATAGCCTTTGATCCCATCCTCCCCAAGTGCTATATCCAGCCACCTCTTGAACCTACTTTATGCATACTTACCCGGGATACACCAGCCTTGCCCGATTCTCTGGCCTCACCAGGGAGGCCTCAGACGGGCGGCGATCAGTGCGGCTCCACAAGAAAGTGGACCAAGCAGAAAGGCACCCAGGGGTCTCCCAGGCCATTAGAGACCCCTGGGTGGTCAGGGACAGCGCTGGGTGGCTCCAGACCTTACCCTGGAATGTGGGCACCTTGTCACTGCCCAGATGGCACCATGGCACAACCCAACTGGCATGGCCAAGGTGCCCGGTTGCACTGTGAAGCTGGATGGAGCCCTGCCTGGGTACCAGTGCAAGAGTGCTCAGGTAACACTGCCAAATGTCAGGGACCAAGGAGGCCATGCCCATGAAAGGAGGATGGAGGGGGCGTTTGAAGGATGGGGGTGTGCAAGGCCTGTAAGTAGGGGCCTCTGGGAAGTTAGTGGGGTGACAGGAGTGGGTCCTGGAAGGGAGTGGGTGCTGTAAGGGGGATTGGGGTGCCTGAAGAGGGGAGACCCTCACGGACACCATAGCAGGGTGTCCACACTTGGGGGCAGATGTGGGGTAGTACCCATGTGTGTGGGGGTGACATTGCCAATGGGTAGAGTGTGTACCCACAAGCTCACTTGGAGATCGGGGCATCCTTTCAAAATGGCAGCCTGGTCCCCGGGTTTAGCTGAAGAAAATTCTGGACAGGATTCTCCGTTTCTGAGACTTGTGTTGACGCCAGCACAGAATTCGTGGAGCTCCATGACAGCAAAACTGTGCCGCACGTGGACCGATTCTGCTACTGTTGAGGCGCTAGCACCAGCGCCACATGGATCACAATCGATTCCAATGAGAAACAGTGCGGGATTTGCTGGTTAACGATTGACACTCCGCATCCACGGAGCACAGGGAGTGGGCCACCTCCATCTCACATTGACACACACATTTCGTTGGCATCCCAACAGACATTGTGAGCGGTCTGGGCCCAGGGATTCGATGGCACCATGCGTTAGAATGGCCAGCTCGCGTGCAGGGGTCACCCAGGTGAATGGTGGAATGTGCTATCAAGGCAGGAGTCAGATATTGTCAGGCGATGGGAAGCACCAGAACACATTGCAGAGAGGGTTGGCATCATCCTCCATACAATGGGCCAGATCCGGTGTTACAAACAAGCCAGGGCCTACACATACCACCTAGTGTGACAGGTATGTATCATAGAAGGGGTTGCAGGTGAGGAGGTAGGTGAATGGGGGTGGGAAGCGATGTCATGCCCCTGGCCAGTCTCCCCCCGCCCCCCCTCCCCCCCACCCCGTTGGTGAACCTGGAGATGATCAGAGCGTCCCGTGCACGCTGGCCCTGGTGCACACGTCATGCGGCCTCCCTAGACTGCCTAGGCTCCATGTCCTGGCCATCCTCCCCCTCCCCCGCATCCTCTTTATCGAACAAGGCCTGGCATTCCTCCTCCTCCCCCAGCGCATTGCCCCTCTGCTGCGAGATGTTATGGGGGATACAGTAGGCCGCCACAATGCAGGCGACCCTCTCAGCAGCAAACTGGAGGGCCCCTTCATGAGCGGTTCAAGCATCTTCTAGAAGCAGCACTCGATCATGCCTCTGGTTGTGTGTGGACATTGTTATAGCGGGTCTCCGTGTCGGTCTATGGCCTCGGGATAAATGTCATCAGCCTCATTCGCAGTGGATAACCCCTGTCACCCGGGAGCCAAACCCCAGCTGGGCGGGGAGGGGGGGGGGGGGGGGGCGTCTTGAACATGTCAATCTGGACAAGTGTGAGGTGATGCATTTTGGAAGGTCTAATGCAGGTAGGGAATATACAGTGAATGGTAGAACCCTCAAGAGTATTGACAGTCAGAGAGATCTTGGTGTACATGTCCACAGGTCATTGAAAGGGGCAACACAGGTGGAGAAGATCATCAAGAAGGCATACGGCATGCTTGCCTTCATTGGCCGGGGCATTGATATAAGAATTGGCAAGTCATGTTACAGCTGTACAGAACCTTAGTTCGGCCACACCTGGAGTATAGTGTTCAATTCTGGTCACCACACTACCAGAAGGAAGTGGAGGCTTTAGAGAGGGTGCAGAAGAGATTTACCAGGATGTTGCCTGGGATGGAGGGCATTAGCTATGAGGAGAGGTTGAATAAACTTGGTTTGTTCTCACTGGAACGAAGGAGGTTGACTGGTGACCTGATAGAGGTCAACAAAATTACGAGTGGCATAGACAGAATGGATAGTCAGAGACTTTTTCCCAGGGTAGAGGGGTCAATTACTCGGGGACATAGGTTTAAGGTGCGAGGTGCAAGGTTTAGAGGAGATGTACGAGGGTAGTGGGTGCCTGGAACTCGCTGCCGGAGGAGGTGGTGGAAGCAGGGATGATAGTGGCATTTAAGGGGCATCTTGACAAATACACGAACAGGATGGGAATAGAGGGCTACGGACCCAGGAAGTGTAGATTTTATTTTAGATGGGCAGCATGGTCGACGCAGGCTTGGAGGACCGAATGGCCAGTTCCTGTGCTGTACTTATCTTTGTATGTCAGGAGTCGTGAGTGTGCTCGGATGAAGGCGTCGTGCCCACTGCCCGGGCATCGTGCGCAAACGTGTATGATGCGCAGCTGATGGTCACATATCAGCTGCACGTTAATCAAGTGGAACCCCTTTTGGATTTGTTTAAAGCGGCCTGTCATCTGCAGGTTCTCGTAGGCAGACATGCATCCTGCCAATCACCCCCTGCACCCAGGGCATCCTATCGATAGCAGTGAATGCTACTGCGCGGGCATCCTAGAGGGCACGATCCACATTGAAATGGACATATTGTGTCGCCTGGGCATATAGGGCCTCCATGATGGCGCAGGTACACCTATGCACCAAGGTCTGTGGACACGGAGAGGTCTGCACTTGGTGCCTGGAATGACCCTGTGGCATCAAGGTGACCATCACCTTGGTGGACACTGATAGTGGTGTCCACCCCCATCCCCCCGTGGTTCCAGGTGTGCCATGTTCTGGTCGTATGTCGTACTGTCCCCCTGCTCAGCGGGTGTTTTCAACAGCATGCCTGGTCCGACAGATCCGCGAATGACAGGCGCTACCGGTATTCATGAGGCCTCAGGCGGCACCTCCTTGGCATCTCCTCCTCCTCGGTCTGTTGGGGGGGCTGGCTCTCCATCCTGCCTCCTTTCCCTCTGCTGCCTGCTCCAATGCTGTGCATGCTCCGCTGCTGCAGCTCCGTCTTCCTCGAGCAGCTCCAGCTCGTACAGTCGCAGTGCATCCAACAGGGCTGTGGCGACTAGCAGGAAGGCCACCATTGCTCGTTGAATTCCAACATCCATTATCTGTAGGGGGAGGAAGGCCAACATGTTAGCATTGTGTGTACCCCCCATGCCCAAACTGGTCCAACAGGCTACATAGTAGCCCCGAATGACACTGCAGGCACTGCAGGCACTGCAGCCTCTGCCCACGCTGTTATCACACACCATCTCCTCACCTCTGTCCCCATTGGTGGCCGGCACTATGGGAGTATCTAGCCCTGGTGCCCTTCCCTGCTGCCAGGGATACCATCGGGTGGCACTGCCCTTGCTAGCGGTACGCTCCCTGGCCCCCATCCGGTGCTCCTGTCGGGGCTACTTGGGGCTACTGTGTTCCTTGCCCTGGGTGGGCCAATGGTGGGAGATGGCCAGGTTGGGGGGGTGGGGTTATGCCGGACGGTTCGGTGACGGGTAGGAGCTTGGGAGCACCCATACCACTGGTGTCACTCTGCAGAACCATGGGCCAAGGTGAGTGATCAATGAGGTACACAGCAAGCTGTCTGCTTTGCTGGCCATGGTAATGGTGACTGGACATTGCCCCAGTCCAGTGGGTAGTCACCCCGGCCACTCGGCTTGTTTCCCGTCACCACCTCCTACCCGGCCCTGGCAAGCCCCCCTACCCCAGCCAGCCCAGCCAGTGTTCAACTCAGAAGGCCACAGTTGCGCCTCTCTGTGTCCCACCTCCCCTCTTTCCCTCGTCAGCCACCACGCTGGTTTAAAAAAATGACTAAGGGCGCAATATTCAAGCAAAACGAGGCCGGCGAATAACGGGACAGGCCAAAAATGAGATCCGCGCCAGATGCCGAACAATTTGCGATGCAACAGGCCCGCTCCCTTCGGAGAAATCGGGACCTTGCCGTTGCGTTGTGAGAAACAAATTATCACCACTTAAGCCCAATTTCCATACAATTAACGGGGGACGACCCCATTCAGCGGCCTCCCGTCATTCAGCAGCCTCCCCAACAAGTGATCGCCGATTAGTTCTCCTTTTGAAACGTGAACATGGCGTAAGGGCACCTGTGGGCAGCCGAGGAGGTGAGTAGCCATCTTTGCTCACAGATAAAGAGCCCAGGGGCACTGGGACTGTTGTCGCATTGTTCGGTGGGAGGTGGAAGAATCTCGGCTGGGGGTGGGGTCCCTCCGCAGGGGTGGGCCGCCATAAGAGGGTGGGGGGGCAACCGGGGAAAACCACTCATGCCACCACCATGCCAATTCCTGGATTGTTTACTCATTCCGGGGGAACCCTTGCCCCTTCCCATCTGCCCCACCGACTGCCCATAACCCCCATCAACTGCCAAGGCCTCTGGCCGTGCGGCTGAAGGCTATTGCTAATAAGGTACTGGCAATTGTTGTTAAGTGAGCACTTGACATATGCCAAGTGAATTCCCGTGAGTGGGTGGGCCATGTAGCATGTGGGAGTCATTGCCTAGCATCCCAATCACACCTTGATGCCTGGACACTGTGCCGGAGCACTGCGGGAAGCAACATGACACACGCAGCAGCCTACATCCGAACACCCAGGAGATGGGACACAGCTCCGGGGACAAGTCCACGGCTGGAGGGTAGGTGAGCCATGGGGAGAGGGGGGGATGCCTGGAGACATGAGCCAGTGGTTAGCAGGTCAACCCGCACTGGTGACAAAAATGACGGAAGCATCATATTGACTGTGCATAAAGCTTTTTAACGTGTTTTACAATCCCACACTCTCCCAATGGTGCCAAGCCCCCAACTTCCAACATAACCCCCCCACCCCCTACATACTCCCCTCCCCCGGTACCCTCAGTGATCCTCAAAGTGCATGGCCATCCGAGCTCTACCGCTATGTCTAAGTGTGTCCCAGGATGCACATCTGAGGTGGAGGGAGCCAGCTGCGTACCTCGACTCGTGGCCTTCGATGCCCCTGGCAGGCATCCTCTGGGGGCTTGGAGGCTGGAGGGCCCCACCTCACTTCTCGGCTGCACATACACAGCCATGCCGCTGACATCGAGATATGGCCTCAGAGGGGTGGAACTCGGGAAGCTAGTAGCCGCCTTCGCCATTCCATGGGACGGGTCCAGTTTGGCACCCAGTGCCCCCTCCTATCGATCGATGCCCATAGGGCACTGGGATTCACCGTGGCGGGGTGCTGATCAACGAATCAGCTGGCGTGCTTTCATTTGCGGTGTGAAGCCTGTGAGGCCTTGTTGAGTGGACCAATTAAAGTTGAATTGCGTTGTGGGCCGAGGTCCATGAAGCTCGCGGCAATTCCTGCTCGCTACCACACTTGGAGATTTTCCCAGAGAGTCGCACCCTAAGTGTCGTTGAATAGCGGTGGGGAACTAGCCGGCAGCGCCAGTAATTAACATTCTGAAAAGCTGCCACAAATGAACTTTGAAACTCGTTGGAGAATTATGCCGCTATTTTGGTCTTGTTTAGTGGGGTGTTTAGCACCGCCTGCAGCACCGAGAATAACCTCACTATCAGACGGGACTCCTTGTCTTGGCAAGGAACACCCCACTGAGGCCGCACTTACCTTCATTTCCTGCACTGACAGGCTCAGCTCAGCAGTACAGGAAGAGATCGGGGTGGCATTTTTAAACATCACCCTGATCCCCCAGACGGTTGTTCCCGGACTTTGGGAGAATCAGGCGCGAACATATTTAAGGGAGCCTAACTGCTCACGTAAATATGTAAATCAGGATCATACCCAGCAAGACTGAGGTCGAGATCATGACGTCTCAGAGTGTCGCAAATCTCGCGAGAGGCCCCTCGCAGGACTTAACCTCCTTGTCGCATCACCGTGTCGGGTGCGACAAGGCCGATTGCTCCCGCCCGGGTTTCTCACAACAATCGTTTCATTGTCAACATTGTACTTTTAATTCCAGATTTTTACTGAATTCAAATTTCAATACCTGCAGTGGTGGGATTTGAATTCAGATCCCCTGGGCGTTACCCTCGGCCTCTGGATTGTTAGTCCAGTGACAATACCATCACGTCATTGTCCCCTTATTCTTTTTCATCCCCAATTTTAATTGCTCTGCCATTGGTGATAATGCCTTCAGTTGCTTCGGCCCGAAACTCTGGAATGGCCTCCCGCCCTCCATCTCATTTAGGACATTCCTTAAAAAGCTCCCTCTTTGACCAAACACTTGGTCATCTGACCTAATATATTCTTTTCTGGATTTTTTTTTAATGTACGTTATTTTCTAATGCCCCTATGAAGAGCCTTGGGACAAGTTATTATATTAAATGTATGTCGTGTATTTAAGTTGTTACTGTGATAGTATCTGTGTTTTGTGGGATCACTCCGTGTACATGTACGAGCTAAAACAGGAAAAGCTGGACAATCTCAGCAGGTCTGACAGCATCTGTGGAGACAGAAAGGAGTTAACATTTTGAGTCTGGATGACTCTTTGTCAAAATTAGCGCGAACTGGAAATAGGATCAGATTTATACTGCTGTGGGAGATGGGGGGAGATGTGGAGCAGGGGGCTGGATAGAGGGCCAGCAAAAGAGCGAGATTGACAGAGATGTCTTGGACAAAAAGACAAAGAGAATGTAAATGGCGGTGATCGTGGCTACGAAGCGTGCTGGGCCAATGAGAATCAGTGGCTAAATCCTTGAAGAAAAGGGACTGGAAATTTACCTGGGGAAGACTATTGGTTGGATTCTCTGTTCTGGAGACTTAGTGCGTCCGCCAGTGGAGACTTATTACCGGTCTCCGCTGGTGCTAGGAGCGGCACTCAGGTGTGACTTATTCCCCTTGTCCATGCAAATCTATGCATGGAGGACAGCTCATGGAATTGCATTGGAAGCTGGTATTAGCTGCCATTTTGAGCACATGGCCCAATACGGGGGGGCCAGCGGTGGGTCTCCTTCCACCCCCTGCCCCCCCCCCCCACTGACAAGTGGATGAATCTTTCCCCCCACCATGCGAATAGCGTGTCACCCCTCCCCCCTCCCACAGCACTCATGCAGGCATGAGAGTGACAGTCACCCCCAACGGCACTCCTATCAGATCGCCTCAACTGAGATCCCCATCAGTCTCTCATCAGACCCCCCCCCCCCCCCCAACAGAGCCTCCTCCCTTAAAGCTGAAGACCAATCCAGGCAGTGGAGTGAAAAATCATTGCATTTTCACTCACCCTTCCCTAACATCTGCTGCTTCAGACAAAAGTATTTAAACAGTAGCTGTTACAAGTGTCTGAGGCTTCCTCGAAAGCCAAGTACACTTCAAAGGTCTTCAAATGCCTTTGAAATGCAAATATCCCATTCAACTTCACACAGCAATATATTACATTAGCCAGTGTGTTTTATTACCCCAGAGACAGCTGCTTGGTGGATTGTTGATTTAACCTTCCCTTCACACTTGACTGTATCTCAAGTACCCTGCTTCGATGCTAACCATAAAGTGTATAACACTCATGCAATGATTGACAGTTTCTCACCACTTCAAAAGCAGCTAAGTGCTTTCTGTTGTGAAAAAGGGGGTGATAAAGCATGAAGAAGACAGCCTAGTACATCTGTAAGATCTTGGTGAAATCTGCTACTTAATGTGGAATTTATAGTTTATATGGGTTACAGTTTGCCTGCCAATCATGTTAAATTTTTTATGATCTTGGTTTAATTGTTCAAGTAAAAGTTATAAAAAGTGAATTCTTGTCTCGGTTTTTCATTGAGGTCATTTGGTAAATTTGGTCCTTTGGTTTTTTTGGGCTCCGGGGGATCATACCACTTAGAAAATTTACACTCAGGCGACGCTAAATGATTCACTGATTTACAAGTAAGTTAATTACACTAAATTACAAAAAACACAGAGGGGAGCCATCAATACAATACTTTATTTACAAAATACATAACATATAGGTTATTAGGGGCTGGTTTAGCACAGTAGGCTAAACAACTGACTTGTAATGCAGAAAAATGCCAGCAGCGCGTGTTCAATTCCCGTACCGGCCTCCCCGAACAGGCGCCGGAATGTAGTGACTGGGGGCTTTTCACAGTAACTTCATTGAAGCCTACTTGTGACAAGAAGTGATTATTGTTATTATTATTTATTTTTTTGAACCCAATGTTTTGTGCAAAGTGTATATTCCACAGTGCTCATATCTGGTAAACAATTACAATAATCTCTTTACTCTTATATTTTTTGTCCCTGCTTATAAACCTTAAGGAACATTAGAAGCTGAATAAGTTTAAGTCTTTTATAGTCCACAACACTCCTATTTTTGTATCAATAAATTTTCATATTATGCTTCCATAACATGTCCAGAAAAAAGTGTGCATGCAGAGGAGTGAGAGAGAAAGAGAGAAAACACAAGCGAGCACAAAGATTGACCGACCACTAACCCCAGCACTTCCAATAACAACATCCATTAGCACTGACTCAGTTCCTTGTCCATCTGTCAAGCTTGAATCTATTTATGTCTATTCTGCTACTTTTCTGTGGATATATAAGAGATAATTTTCAACTAACTGAATAGCATAATGTCAATTTTTGTATTGGCATTCTCCTCTGATGTTTGCAATGTTTTCCTGCGTTAAAAGGTGCTCTATAAAATAAAATTGTTGTTGCTGTCAACTACAATTAGCCAGGATTGGCTTAATCTCCCCCATGCACTGCAGTAGAAAGGGGGCAAATAAGATTGAAGATTGGCCTGTGCAAGGATAAGGATTGCGAAAGGATTTCATAGAGTAGATGTTGAGAAGATGTTTCCACTCGCAGGAGAAGATAGTTACTCATAAATCCAACTGGGATGGGGCTGATTTAGCTCACTGGGCTAAATCACTGGCTTTTAAAGCAGACCAAGCAGGCCAGCAACACAGTTCGATTCCTGTACCAGCCTCGCCGGAATGTGGCCACTAGGGGCTTTTCACAGTAACTTCATTGAAGCCGACTCGTGACAATAAGCGATTATCATTTTGAGGGCAGCACGGTAGCATGGTGGTTAGCATAAATGCTTCACAGCTCCAGGGTCCCAGGTTCGATTCCCGGCTGGGTCACTGTCTGTTCCTCCCACAGTCCAAAGATGTGCGGGTTAGGTGGATTGGCCATGATAAACTGCCCGTAGTGTCCTAAAAAGTAAGGTTAATTGGGGGGGGGGGTTATTGGGTTACGGGTATAGGGTGGATACGTGGGTTTGAGTAGGGTGATCATGGCTCGGCACAACATTGAGGGCCGAAGGGCCTGTTCTATGCTGTACTGTTCTATGTTCTATGTTCTATTTCAGGAGAAACGCCTTTACCAGTGGTGGGAATGTGGCAGTCTATCGAAAGGAATAATGGAGATGAACAGTACTGATGTATTTGAGGTGAAATGAATGAACACAGAAGGAAAATAAGAGACAAGAGCTGTAACTTCCAATCTCTTTAGCGTCCAGGTAAGAGTTTGCATGGCAATTGGCGAAAGGTGCAATCTTCCTCTGGACAATTGCCCTGTGCTTGGAACCATTTGAAATGTGATCTAAATCGCAAATTTTGGATGGTTACATTAATAGGAGGCGATTCTCCCAAAAAATTTCAAAGTTCATTTGTTGCGGGTTTTTCATGAAGTTTCCCATCGGCTCTGCCGGCAAGTTCTCCACCACTATTCAATAACATTTAATCGCTTCTTTGGACGCGAGGGAGTTTCTCACCAGTTTAGCCCATACTTCAAATTTGGTTTTAGCACTGCAGAGCTGAACTCAAGAGATTGAATCACCATTTTGAAAGGGTGCCCCGATCTCGAAGAGAGCTTCTGGGTCCCCCACACATGAGCAATGTCACCCTGGACAATCCCGTCCAAACCCTCGTAGGGTCGGAGAATCGCCGGGGGGGGCGGCGTGAATCCTGCCCCGCCGCTCCTACGCCAGCTGCCGAATTCTCCGGCACTGGTTTTCGGGCTGGAGTGGAGATCACGCCACGCCGGTCGGGGACCGTTGGCAGCGGCCCCCCGGCAATTCTCTGGACCCTGATGGGCTGAGCTGCCACGCGCTTTCGGTCAATCCCGCCGGCGTGAAATGGGCATGGTCCATCCGGGCGGGACCTGGCTTGGAGGGCGGCTAGCGCAGTCCTCGGGGGTAATCGGGGGATCCGACCCCGGGTGGGGGCTCCCACGGTGGTCTAGTCAGTGATCGGGGCCTACCAATCTGCGGGCAGGCCTGTGCTGTGGGCACTCGCTTTCCCTCCGTAGAGCTCTGCTATAGCCGGCGCGGAGAAGAAACCCCCTGCACATGCCAGGAAACACGCTGGCGGTTCTGCGCATTCGGCAGAACATGCCAGCAGTTCTGCACATGCGCCAACTCATGCCGGCCCACGGCAGCTCCTTCGGCACCAGATGGCACACTCGCCAACCCCTTCGGCGCCAGATGGCACACTCGCCAACCCCTCCGGCGCCAGCCTAGCTCCCAGAAGTGCAGAGGATTCCACAACCTCTGGGCGGCCCAACGCCGGAGTTGTTCGCAACGCTCTTGGCCAGTTGCGGGAGAATCCCGCCCATGATCATTAAAACCATACCCCCCCCCCCCCCCCAAGCGTGGACACCCCACTTTGGTGGCCCCCTCCCTTCAGGCCTCCTCAAGCTCACTTACAGCACCCTCTCCCTTCCAGGACTCCCTCCTGTCACCCCTCCCCCCAACCTCCAAGAGGCTCCTACTTACCTGCCCTGCACACCTCACTCTTCAAAGTCTCCCCTCCTTCCTCCTTTCATGGGCATGGCCCCCCCTTGCCGCCTGGCCCTCGGCAGTGCCACCCTGACACCTGGGCACCCTTGCACTGGCACTCATACAGTGCTCCAGACAGCTTGCAGATGCCATACGGGCACCTTGGAAGTGCCAGGGTGACATTGCCAAGATTCCAGCTGGGCAGTGTCAAGGTGCCCGTGCTCCAGGGGATGGGCCAGGAAACCACTCTGCAATTACCCTGACCACCCTGCGGTCTATCATGGCCCAGAAGACCCCCCGGGTGCCTTTCCACCTGGTCCACATTTGTGTGAACTAAAGCTGATCGCCGCCCAGCTGCGGCCTTGCTGGGGAGACTAGTGGCTCCCACAAGGCTGGTGGATGCTGGGTAACTTTGCCTCAGCTGATTTGAAACTGGCTTCGGCATGCGCCATTTGGTCCCGTCCCTTGAGGCCTGGACTCGGACTCCCACGCCTCTCGGGACTTGGGTGAACACCGCAAGGCACTAAGACTTGTCGGGAAGCCCGTGAGATCACTCTCCTGGCATTCAGCGGCCGCACTGCGCTCAAGGGAGAGCACAACGCGGCCAGTGGACCGCATTGATAGTTACCAAGTTAGAAGAATTAAAGGTTCGTCTAACATTTGGGTATTTATTGCAAAGATCTAGACAGACACTCACAAGGCTCCCCCTGATGTGTTGGGTATGCTGGGTCTGCGAGGACTGCGTTTACCAGAGCAGTGAAAGAGACAGGCTACCAACACTTGTAGAAGTACAACTCTATTTTATTTAACTATAAGCTGTTAAACATACTTGCACTGTGGGTTGACACTATGTTAGGTTGACTGAAGACCTATGGCTCACCATACCAGACTATACTGCTAGCACATGGTAGATATTCGTGTTACTGATTACGGGCTCTGGCTGTCTCAGAGGCTGCACCGCGAATGAGCGGGAAAACTAGTGCCCTCTGGCTTTATAGTGGCCGTGCCATGTCTGGTGATTGGCTGCTATGTTCTGTGTGTTGATTGGTCTTTCAGTGTGTCAGTCAGTGTCTGGCTATGCACCATCATATACTTGTGTGTATATTATGACACCCCCCACAGCCCTTCCCTCGCTATCCCTCACCCACAGGACTGCCTCCACCCCCTGTCATGCCTCAACTACCCCCTCCATGATATTATCCACCACCCTGACCCCACAAAGACTCCCCACCAACCCCCCAATCACCCCCTCAGGCCCAGCCCACTCAAATAGTCAGCACACACAACAATTAAAATATTGCAAAACACCATAGACTCGACTGCTTATTCTCCCATCATTGATATATTTGGGGATCAAATTGATTCGAAGCTTAACTAGACCAGGGGCGAAATTCTCTGACCCCCCGCAGGGTCGGAGAATCGCCTGGGGCCGGCGAAAATCCCGCCCTCGCCGTGGCAGAAATTCTCCGCCACCCGGGAATTGGCGGGGGTGGGAAACACCACCCGCCGATCAGCGAGCCCCCTGCGGCGATTCTCTGGCCCGCGATGGGCCGAAGTCCCGCCGCTGGGAGGCCTCTCCCGCCGCCATGGTTTGAACCACCTCTGGTAGTGGCGGGATCAGTGGCGCTACGGGCCCCCGGGGTCCTGGGGGGGGCGCGGGGAGATCTGACCCTAGGGGGTGCCCCCACGATGGCCAGGCCCGCGATAGGGGCCCACCGATCGGCGGGCAGGCTAGTGCTGTAGGGGCACTCTTTTTCTTCCGCCGCCGCCACGGCCTCCACCATGGCGGAGGTGGAAGAGAATCCCCCACTGACGTCACCACCGGCGCATGCGTGAACCGGCCTTTCTGCCAGCCCCTGCACCGGGCGGCGGGTGTAAAAGGCCGCTGGAGCCAGTTTGGGCGCCAGTCGGTGTGGTGCCAACCTCTCCACACGAGCCTAGCCCCTCAATGTGTTGGCGCCTCTCCGCTACGCCGAGACCCCCCGCCCTGCCGGGTAGGGGAGAATCCCACCCCAGTTGTATCAACAGAATGACTACAAGAGCAGGTCAAGGGTTAGGTACTCTGGGATGAGTGACTCATTCCTCAAAGCCACTGCACCATTTACGAGGCTTACGGCAGCCAGTGGATGGAATACTTACCACTTACCTTGACGGAAGCAGCTGCAACACCACCAAAGGGTTTGACCATATTTCAGAATGGAGCAGTTAGTCTGGTGTTCCCAACACTAGATTCAATATTCATCACCAAAATTGCATTTTGGTGTATTTTCTTTGATTATAAATAGTAATCAAACATTTTATTAGAAAATCACCCATCTCTTAAACAGGGCAGAACGCACCTGGTGTGCACCACTTTTCTAATTGTGGGTTTACCTGCCACTCTGACAGTTCCTGTATGCTCCCATCTCTCCAAGATTGGACAATCAGTCCACTCCGCTGGGCAGACGCATCACTCCCACCTTCATTCTAACACCAAGACACCCCTCTGTCCTGCTGTATGCATGGAGTCTGCACGTTCTCCCTTTGTGGGGTTCCTCCGGTTGCTCCAGATCCCTCCCACAAGTCCCGATAGACATGCTGTTAGGTAATTTGGGCATTCTGAATTCTCCCTGTATGCAGCCAAGGAGGCACCAGGCTGTGACGACAAGGGGCTTTTCACAGTAACTTCATTGCAGTGTTCATAGATCATAGAATCTATGAATCTATCAATTTGCCCATCGAGTCTGCACCGGCCCTTGGAAAGAGCATCCCATTTAAGCCCACCCCATCCCCGTAACCCAAGCTAACCTTTTGGACACTAAGGGCAATTTAGCATGGGCAGTCCACCCGAACCTGCACACTGTTGATCTGTGGGAGGAAATCAGAGCACCCGGAGGAAACCCGCGCAGACACGGGGAGAACGTGCAGACTCGGCACAGATGTTGACCCAAGCCGGGAATCGTATCTGGGACCCTGGAGCTGTGACTCAACTGTTCTAACCACTGTACTACTATACTGCCCGTGTTAATGTAAGCCTGCTTGTGACCATAAAGATTATTAATATTATAAAAAAATGTTAGATTTCTAACACTAAGAAGAATAAGAGCAACATCAGGAACACCATCACCACCATGAAAAGTGAAGTTGCCATAGTCCCAGCTGACCAGAGTCTGCCTTCCCCTTTGACAGGGAGAGCTGAATGGCGGTGACTTAACCTGAGGGTCAGCACATCTCAGGCAAGGGGGGTTCATGAATAACCTCAGCGGGTACAGCCTACTTGTGACAATAATAATCTTTATTGTCACAAGTAGGCTTACATTGACACTGCAGTGAAGTTACTGTGAAAAGCCCCTAGTCGCCACATTCCGGTGCCTGTTCGGGTACACTGAGGGAGAATTCAGAATGTCCAAATCACCTAACAGCACGCCTTTTGGACTTGTGGGAGGAAACCGGAGTACCTGGAGGAAACCCACGCAGACATGGTGAGAATGTGCAGACTCCACATAGACAGTGACCCAAGCAGGGAATCAAACCCGGGTCCCTAGAACTGTGAAGCAACAGTGGTACCCACTGTGCTACCGTGCTGCCCTATTTTCACACAGAGGAATCTCCTACCTCTTGGTTGAGACTGAAACATCATTAAAATGGCGAGTCTATAAGTATCTAGAAAGGCAGATTTTTGCAAAGTATCATCATAGGTTTATCATAGAATTTAGAGTGTACAAGGAGGCCATTCAGCCCATCGAGTCTGCACAGGCCCTTTGAAATAGCACCCCACTAAAGCCCACATCCATAACGCAGCAACCCCACCTCACATTTTTGGACACTGAGGGCAATTTAGCATGGCTAATCCATCTAACCTGCACATCTTTGGACTGTGAGAGGAAACCGGAGCACCCGGAGGAAATCCACACAGACAAGGGGAAAAAGTGCAAACTCCGTACAGACAGTGACCCAAGCTGAGAATCGAACCCGGGACCCTGGAGATGTGAAGCAACTGTGCTAACCACTGTGCTACCGTGCTGCCTATCAAAGCAAAATAACAGGAAATGGGATTTGAGTGGACAGCTCCTGTTCAGGAGCCAACCCTAATGGTCTTCACTTGACTGCAAATTCGAAGATTATCAAAGGGTACCCCAAAAGTAAAGAGGAAACAATCACAGCTGATCCAGGTAAAATTGTCCTTGCAAATTAATACAGTTAAAATGAAAAAGGCAGGAGGCAAATCAGTCCAAACCTTTGCACCAAGGGTCATTGAATAATCTATCAGACTAGGTCATTCAAACAGACATTATGAATGTGTTAAAGAGGCAATCAGATATGTTTCTACAGAGGAAAAAGTTGAGAAACATAATGAAGCATCCACTCAATGATACAGCACAGAAAACAACCATTTGGCCCTTCACGTCTGTACCAGATCTTTGTAAGAGTTATACAACTAGTCTCATTGCCCTGCAAATGTTTCCCTTTTAAGGTCGCTGCAAGAAGGATATTCCCGATGGTGGGAGTATCCAGACCCAGGAATCACAGACCAAGGATACGAGGCAGCATCGTAGCACAAGTGGATAGCACTGTGGCTTCACAGAGCCAGCGTCCCAGGTTCGATTCCCCGCTGGGTCACTGTCTGTGTGGAGTCTGCACGTTCTCCCCGTGTCTGCTCTGGGTGCTCTGGTTTCCTCCCACAGTCCAAAGACGTGCAGACTAGGTGGATCGGCCATGATAAATTGCCCTTAGTGACCAAAAAGGTTAGGAGGGGTTATTGGGGTTACGGGGATAAGGTGGAAGTGAGGGCTTAAGTGGGTGGGTGCAGACCCGATGGGCTGAATGGCCTCCTTCTGCACTGTATGTTCTATGTAGACCATTTATGACAGAGATCAGGAGAGATTTCTTCACCCAGAAAGTGGTCGGCCTGTGGTTTGCTGCTAAAGAAAGCAGCTGAGGCCAAAATACTGTCAGTGAAATTCTCAGTTTGAGAGGCTAAGTGCAGGGCAGCATGGTGGCGTAGTGGCTAGCACTGCTGCCTCACGGCGCCAAGGTCCCAGGTTTGATCCCGGCTCTGGATCACTGTCCGTGTGGCATTCGCACATTCTCCCCGTGTTTGTGTGGGTTTCTCCCCCACAACCTGAAAGATGTGCAGGCTAGGTGGATTGGCCAGGCTAAATTGCCCCTTAATTGGAAAAAAAACGAGTTGGGTGCTCCAAATTTAGTTTATTTTTTTTTAAATTGAGAGACTAAGTGCTGATGACAGGACTGAATCACAAGTGTTCCATGTTGACAAAAATGGTGCCGGTCCTGTAGCATTTCAGGACCAGTTTCTGGGCTAGCGACATGGAACAAGTACAATTAAATGCATGACAGCATCTGATTCACGGGGTCGGGACCGGCACTCGAGAACCTGCCAAATGCAGCCGCATAAAGCTCTCCAATCTCCAAACATACTCCATCCAGCCAACAAGATGGCATCCCAAAGAGCAACACCCCGTTACACGAATGCTGAGCTTACGATCCTGCTGGACGCCATGTTTCTCAGGGTGGGATCTCAACCTGGACTGGGCGCAGGTGGCAGAGGGCATGAGCGTCGTGGACCTCAATGCCAGGACTGGCCAGCAGTGTCGCAAGATGCTACACGACCTCCTCAGGGCAGCCAGGGTGAGTAACCAGCCACATTCCCCTCGTACCAACCCCGTCATACACACCCCACACCCGTAAACCCCCCACCCCACGCGGCCCCCACCCGGCAGATTGGTAGGCAGCCAGGGTGGGCCACCACCATGCCCCTGGCACGGACCCCCGTCCCATACACCCACAGCCTCCTCCCCCCTCCCCTCTCAGAGAGCAATCGAACCCTGTCTTCCAGCATTGGCCCACATTCCACACCTCACCACATGCCAACAACCATACCACCCACCATTTCTGGGCATTCTGCAAACACAGGCCACCAGCCCTGAACCCCCTGCGTTGCCCACGTAGGAGTGTTTCACAATGTGCATTATCTGTCGCCCAGGCAAAAATAGCTTACAACTGCAGAGACAGAGAGAGAGAGAGAGCAGAAAAGAGATGGCATACTGGATCTGCGGCCCCTCATTGTCGCTGACCAGAGGGCATTGGATCTAGTCCATGGGGCCGGAGTGCGGGCAATCACCGAGGCGGAGGTCGGCATCGAGGAAGCAAGTAAGTCCTTGGTGGATTGCCATGTCCCAATGGTAAGTGTGGCATTGGCCTGGCACTGAATTGGCCTGAGCCTGTCACAGAGGGACCTGGCACGATCACAGAGTGACATGGCACAGACTCAGAGGAATGTGGCACAGTCCCAGAAGGACGTGGCACAGTCCCTGTTCTCCATGGCCGAGAGCATTGAGACCCTGGTCAAGATGAGAATGGGCCTCCAGGACTGACAGCATCAGGTGGTGGGGGAGCCCCCAGTGCCCTCTCCACCTGCACCCCAATCCCCAGGAGAAGCCCGGGACCAGTGGGCAAGGGACCCAAGGGAGTAGGTGGTGCTAGAGGCCGTGTGTTAACTCCTGCAGAGGAGGTGTAGGAACACTGCAGCCCTCCGAATCCTCCCCCCACTACTGTACCTGGTACATCTGGAGGAGCAGCGGGCAGAACAGGGTGGCACCACGCCAGCTGGGACTCCAGAATGTCAGTCCTGTCAAGTATTCGCAGGATTTGCCGCAGGCTGCATCCTCTCCTGATCAACTACCTGGGGACCCACCGCGATGGAGAGTTAGGGCCCTTAAGGCCAGAAAGCTAGGCACCATTTAGGTTGGCACGGGTGCAGCGGACAGGATAGTGTTAGGGGTTGGGGCACGTATATATCACAATAAACACCTCTGCCCACTAACGTTCCGACCTACCTCAGTGCTGTGTCTGCAAGATGTGAGCGGTGAACAAGGCTGGGAGCAGAGGGTGTGAGGCTGCTGGTGTGGGGTGCCGTTCGGCGGTGGGCATGGGCCAGGGCACCAGGGAGGGCACCACACATTGCCCCCATCCCCAATCTGCCCCCTGCCACCTGCGCCTACCCCGCCCCTGAGCCCATCAGCACCTCTGCCACCCTAAGGGTTCGATGGGACCAAGCGGTGGAATAGCCAGCTCGCATGCAGCGACCACCTGTGCTACCGTGGGCTAGAGTCGGACTCCGTCCAACCATGTGGAGCACGAGAGCCCATCACTGAGTGGTCGTCATCATCCTCCATTCTTTCGACCAGACCCACTGATACTGCCAACCCAATGCCCGTATCACGTAGGTATGAAGCACAGAGGAGGGGGGGACTTGGGTGAGGGGGGAGTTGTGGGTGCAAGGTGTAGGGGGACTGTTGGTGCAGGGCTGTTGATGGTTCGGCCCCTAGTTGGTGAACCTGGAGGCGATTAGGTTTTCCTGTGAGTGGAGGCCCAGATGCACATGTTGTGAAGTCTCCTGTGACTGCCCGGGCTCCATCTTGTCCCTCCTCTGCATCCTTCTCATTGAACAGTTCATCCATCCCCTCCAGCACGTTGCCCCTCTCCTGCGTGATGGAGGACGCAGCAGGCCACCGCAAGGTGAAAGACTCTCCTACGCTATACTGGTGGCCCATCCAGAATGGTCCAGGCACCTGAACCGCATTTTTAGGATGCCGTTGCACAGATCGATCATGCCCCTGGTCGCTGCATGGGCGTCATTGAAGTGGTTCTCCACGTCAGTCTGTGGTCTCTGGATAGGCATCATCAGCCATGACCGCAGCGGATAACCCCAGTTGCCCAAGAGCCAACTGCTCTCCCGGGAGTGTGCCTCAAAGGTGTTGACAACCGTCTTGTGTGCCAGGATGAAGGCATTGTGCGCACTGTCCGAGCATTGGGTGCAGACGTGCATGATGTGCATCTCGTGGTCACACACCAACTTCATGGAGTGGAACCCCTTTCGGTTATGAAGATCAATCCCTCATGCACTGGTGCTCATAGGGTGTCATGTATCCCACCGATCACCCCTTGGAACTGGGGTATCCCGGCAATGGAGGCGAATCCCACTGCCCGGGCAACCTGGTGGGCTCGGTTCATGCCGAAGGTAATGTATTGTGCCGGCTGGACATATGGCCTCCATTTTGGCGCGGCTGCACCTGCATCCTGTGTTCTGCGAGATCCTGGACAGGACCCACTGCTGCCTGGAAGGACCCCGTGACGTAAAGGTTCAGGTCGATAGTCACTTTGACAGCCACCAGGAGTAGGTATCCTCCCCATGCCCTCATGGTGTGAGATGCTCCATGATCTGACAGAGATGTTGCATGTTCCCCCTGCTCCACCGGAGTCTTCAGCGACACGCTCAGTCCAACAGGTCCTCGAATGAATGGCGCTGCTGATATACTCGAGGCGTGATGCAGCACCTTCTTTCTACCTCCTCCTTGGCCTGCTGAGTGGCCGGTTCTCCACCCTCATCAGCTGGCCTCTCTTTCTCTGGGGAAAGTTCCGGTTCTGCTTGGCCCTCCCCGAGCAGTTCCTGTTCATACACCCTCAATGTGTCCACCAGGGCAGCGGTGGCTGGGATGATGGCAACCATGCCTGGTTGGATATCGAAATCCATTGTCTGCAGGGGGTAAAGTGCGAACATGTTCGCATGGTGCCCGATCAGGCCCAACGGGCTACACGGTGGCCCAGGTTTGCATTTCAACCGCTGCCCCCACATGTTCCACTCCCATTCTCCCCTCCTATGTCATCCCGACACCCAACACTGGCCGTTCCGCTCTGGCACTCTGCCCTGCACCCCGCCACCATCAGTGCACGGCACCGGAGGGGTAGGGACCTGGCCCCAGCACCCGTCACTGCCAGCAGGGGGTATCAGTGTCTAGCCCTATATATGCCAACAGTGTTCTCTGTCCGCACCCTCTTATGGGAGCTACTGTGGACACTCCTTGGGTAAGCCACATGGTGCTCCACCAGCAGGAGGGCACCACAGTGTGGGTGGAGGGAGGGGGAGGGAGGACATCCATAAGGCTGGTGTCGCTCTGCATGAACACAGGCCTGGTGGCAGTCAGTCGGGTGCACAACAAGATGGCTGCCTTGCAGGTCGCGGCAATGGCAGCCCGTACCTGGACCCCACGGCTCAGCCCTTGGTCACCTCTTGCTACTTCCTCTGGCCCTGGAAGACGCTTCCCCAGCCAGCGGCAGCAACGGCATTCCATGGTTGCATCCTTGGGAACATGTCCTACCTCCTCCCTTTTCCTCAGCAGCCATGGCACCCGATCCCCGATTTTATAAACCACAAGTGAATCTTGCCATCGGCAATTCCTCCTGACGGAGACGGAGCATCGCTGGAGGCCCGGAGAATACTGGGGCGAGCCCATTAATGATACGCCAATGGTGTTTGCTGTACAATTTGCATGGCCATGCCGACATACGGTGTAGAATGCATTCATGCAGCTGTCGAGGGGGCAGAGCATGGCATTCCGTAAGGCGCTCGGCACCGGCCACGATTTTTGGTTGACGCACGATTCTCCACCCAATCGTGTTTCCCGATTCCGACATCTGCCGATGGAGAATCCCGTCCTGTATGTTTTCAAGAAGCTGAAACATATCAGGAGCTGGTTTAGCACAGTGGGTTAAATAGCTGGCTTGTAAAGCAGACCAAGGCCAGCAGTGCGGGTTCAATTCCCACAGCAACCGCCCTGAACAGGCCCCGGAATGTGGCGACTAGGGGCTTTTCACAGTAACTTCATTTAAATCCTACATGTGACAATAAGCAATTTTCATTTCATTTCATTCAAATATAGCACTCGGGACGAAGGGGATCAAAGGAAAAGGGGGAAGAAATGTGGGATCAGACTGTTTAATTGGACAATCAGCCATGATCATAACGAATGGTGGAGCAAGCTTGAGTGGCCTCCTCCTGCTCCTATTTTCCTGCATTTCTTTGTTTCTGTAAGCACATATCCAATTCCATTTTGTCTGTTGAATCTGCTTCCACGCCTTTTCAGAACCCGCAACCGTGATTCAGAGATCACAACAACACACAACATAAAAATGGCCTTTTTGTAAACAAATACAGATAATATTTTTAAAGTTGTCAACCATCCAGTATTTAGCCTTATATATTATCCATTTCCATCACGGGAGCTAATTTGCCTTTCCGAGCTGTCTCTCACATTGTATTGACTACAATAGAAAATCTGTTTATCCTCGTGTCTAATGTTGGAAATGGTGAGTCTAATTCCTGAGGCACTTACCAAGGTCTGATTTGAGACAATAGAAGATATTAAAATTTATGAGCAGTGCTCAAATGTATGCAAGCAAATCTCTCAGTGCCTTTGATGTTAATATTTGTAGATTAAATTAGCACCAACTGTGTGGATACAGGAATAACTGCATGCTTAACACACTTCATTTAAATCACAATTAGTGTTAACAATGTGCTTCATTATCTTTCTTTATTGTAACAATCGTTGCAAGAAGTTTAGAAAAAAACTATTGTCACAATAATTACACAACTCTGACAAGTATGCAGCACAAATTATGAAGAAAATTAGATGTCCAAACAGGTTTAGTTTAACGATTAATCTCTGACATCTGTGCCCACTTTGCAGGTACAAATTATGGAGATTGATTTGAATTAACCAACCCCTGAAATCAGCTTTCAGGGAATGAGGAATTCCCATACTAATAAACTAAAAACCTTAAAGTGGGTCAGAGCTTGACAATATGGTGCCTGTTCTTCAAAAACAAATTTAGCTTAAATGCAAACCATTTCAGCTTTGGTGACATATACTTGCAGATTTTTTGTTTGGTCTACATCGGTGCTGTGATACGAGGCATATGTACCGATTTGAAGGCATATCTTAAACTGGGCCGGGATTCTCCCCTACCCGGCAGGGCGGGGGGGCCCTGGTGTAGCGGAGTGGCACCAACCACTCCGGCGTAGGGCCTACCCAAAGGTGCGGAATACTCCACACCTTTGGGGGCTAAGCCCGCGCCGGAGTGGTTGGCGCCACGCCGACCGGCGCCAACGGCCTTTGACACCCGGCGCCCGGTGCCGGGGCTGGCCGAAAGGCCTTCACCGGTTCGCGCATGTGCCGGTGCGTCGGCTGCCGCTGACGTCACCACCGGCGCATGCGCGGTAGGGGGGTTCTCTTCCGCCTCCGCCATGGTGGAGGCCGTGGCGGCGGCGGAAGAAAAAGTGTGCCCCACGGCACTGGCCCGCCCGCCGATCGGTGGGCCCTGATCGTGGGCCTGGCCACCGTGGGGCAACCCCCGGGGTCCGATCGCCGTGACCCCCCCCCCCAGGACCCCGGGGGCCCGCTTGCGCCGCCAATCCTGCCGCCACCAGAGGTGGTTGAAATCACGGCGGTGGGATTGGCCTCTCAGCAGCGGGACTTCGGCCCATCGCGGGCTGGAGAATCGCCGCCGGGGGCTTGCCGATCGGCGCGTCGCGATTCCCGCCCCCGCCAATTCCCAGGTGGCGGAGAAGTCTGGCCACGGCAGGGGCGGGATTTTCGCCGGTCCCGGGCTATTCTCCGACCCTGCGGGAGGTCGGAGAATTTCACCCCTGTTGTCAATCATTACCACCTCAGCACGGTGGCACAATGGTTAGCATTGCTGCCTCATGGCACCGAGGTCCCAGGTTCGATCCCAGCTCTGGGTCACTGTCCGTGTGGAGTTTGCACATTCGCCCCGTGTTTGTCTGGGTTTGGCCCACACAACCCAAAGATGTGCCGGGTAGGTGAATTGGCCTTGGTAATTGCCGCTCCATTGGAAAAAATGAATTGGGTACTCTAAATTTATAAAACAAATCATGACCACCCCAACAGGATATGATGCCTGAGGCCAGTGTTTCTCAAACTTTTTTTCCCCCGCGACGCACTTTTACCAACTGGCCAACCTTCAGGACCCATTCCGACCGACCTTAGTGACCCATGCCAGCTGCCGTTCGTGACATACAGGCCTACCTTTCTGACACATCATTTACGCTTACCTCATGCAACAGGTGAACTTGCTTGGCCCCCACATTCTAATTTGCTATGTCATTCAATGTTACATTTCTGCTAAGGACCTCAGCTGCTTAATCTTCAAACGACTTAGAAGTTTTGAGGGTTTTAAACTCTCATTTGCCAGTACCCCCCACATTTAACACACATGGGCTGGGTTCTCTGGTCGGCGATGCCAAAATCGGGTTTGGCGATTGCACGGAGAACTCAAGTTTCTGACCAAATCGGGCGCCACTTTTGCGATGCTCCACCCCTCCAAAGCGGAGTACTCCAGGACGCTGCACCACGTATCGATGGCTTCAGGACATTGCCCGAGACCTGTCCCCCCCCCCCCCCCCCCCCCCCCGATGCTCTGCCCCCGACCTGCCGAGATCCCAACAGCGTCGGTCGCATGTGGTCCCATCCATCGGGAACTCTGCGTGGCGGCTGCCGACCCAATCCCGCACCTCCACAGTCAGGGGAGGGCCGATCCATAGGTAGGGGGGCATTGTTCGGCGTTGGGGGCACTATGGAGGATGGTCGAGGGCACGCGAGCCGTCCAAGGGGGAGAGGGGTACTATTTTGCAGGCCAGGTCTGCGAGCTGCCATGCAGCACGGCGTGGCCGCTGCAGTCTGCCGCCATGCACATGCACGGACATGGACCCATACATCCGGGGTGTATCAGCAGCCAGAGCCGTGTGCTCTACATTCCCTTGCTGCTATCTCCCGGGGAAATT
The DNA here is from genome assembly GCF_902713615.1 of Scyliorhinus canicula. Lineage (NCBI taxonomy): Eukaryota > Metazoa > Chordata > Chondrichthyes > Carcharhiniformes > Scyliorhinidae > Scyliorhinus > Scyliorhinus canicula. The sequence goes on from NC_052155.1 coordinate 29,589,829, forward strand.
GGTGGCCATTTTGCGCCATTTTTTCTAGCATAAAATGCCACTGTTCCCACGCCGGCATGGGGACATAGCCCGAGAATCGGAGTATCCAGCCCATGGGCTCCGTGATTCTCCCCATGCCCACCCACGGGTCACAACCCGCACTGCACTTTGATAAACTCTGCATTAGGCCCTTTTTTCAATCGACAGCAGCAGATAGTAGAAGTGAGACACATATATTTAGCCGCCTACATTATGATTTCATCAACCCATGTCATATGCTTGGCACATTTGAAGATTTGATTGAGAGCTATACAAGCTTCTGCCCGTCATACGCAGTGGTCAAAAAGAACTGGTCTATATATGAAATAAGTTTCAAGGCCTGCCATGTGTAAGTGAATCCACAGGCCTGTAGTGATTCTACACCCTATACTTTCATTCCAGATCATTGTCACACCTTGCAGCCAGCAGACACCAAGTTTGGGAAGCTTAATTGTTATAAGTCTAACTGCTGCAAAGTTAAAGCAGGAACAGAAATTAAATAGCTGACTCTGGAAAGTCTAACTTTGAACAGAACTCACAGTCAGAGCTCAACAATGCCAATATTGCACTCGAGTAAGGCAGTAGACATTAAAGGTACTGCAATTCAGAACTACATTAACATTGGAAGAGTTGTTCAAACAGCCTGGTGCAGATGTGAAGATCCTTCCACTTCAAACACTGAAATGTATGAACCGACTGAAGTAGCAAGCAATGGTCAGACCAACCAATGCCAAACCACATACAATGATTCCGAAATTCCATCCCTTGGATCCGTTACACTCAAATGCTGCAACATTGAATTACTCTGGGCACACCAAATATTTTGTGTTGAAGACACCGTGAGTTCAGTGATTGCAGGCCAACTGGAATACAAGGATCTGTCCTTGGTCACCATTCATGATATTGTTAAACATACAGACATGTGAACTAGGAGCTGGATCAAGCCATTTGGCCCTTCAAGCCTTCATGCTAATCATTGCTGATCCGAATGTAACTTCAACTCTAATTTCTTCTCTGCTCCCTATAACCTTTGATTCCCTTGTCAATCAAGAATCTGTTGAAGTCAGCCTTAAAAATAATCAATGACTGCTTTGATGGCTCTCTGGAGAAGAGGACTTCACACGCTATGGACCAGGGTTCATACCCCACCACAGCAGAAGGTGAAATTTGAAGTCCATAAAAATCTGGAATTAAAAATCTAAAGATGATCATTAAATCATCGTCAATTGACGTAAAAATCATTCTGGTTCACTAATGTCCTTTAGGGAAGGAAATCTGCCATCCTTACCTGGTCTGGCCTACATGTGAACCTATATCCACAGCACTGTGTGCCTAGCAGGCCCTTCAGTTCACAGACAATTATGAATGTGCAATAAATCTGGCCTTAGCAGGGACACACATATCACATGAATTAACAACACTGGTGTGTTGTTAAATGCGTTGAAGGTTTCTGCCTCTATCACCCTTTCAAACAGTATGTTCCAAACTCCAGCACCCCTCCAGTGAAAAATAGGCCCCAAATCCCTTTAAACATTCAGCTAAATATTTAAAATATATGCCCTTTCGTTATTAATTTCTCTGTTAAGTGAATTAGGTTTCTCCTATCCAATCTATCGAGATCCCTTATAATTTTATACGCCTCAATTAAATTTCTGCTCAGCCTCATCTGTTCCAAAGAAAACAAACCCAAACCGTTTCCAATCTTTCCTTAAAGCTAAAATTCTTCATTTCTGGCAACATTTTCCGAAATCTCATTTGCACCTCATGTGATCATATATTTCCTGTGGTGTGGTGACCAGAACTGAATGCAGTACATGTCCTGTGGCCAAATTAGTTGTGGTAATTGTCCCTTTAAGAGCAACACAGCAGAGTAGGGATCACAAGGCCTGTATGACCAATTGGGACTCAAACCCCAGAGTGAGATAGCTCTTAGGAAAAGAGGCATTTTGGGAGCTGGCTGCAGCCATGAGGCTGCTGTGCAATTATTATTAATAAATACCTTTAATGTTCATTAATGAAGTCTGTGAAAGTGCATTTTTATATCTGGCGGCAAGATAAATTGTCCTGATGCTGCCTCTGGCCCGACACCTGTGAGTATCCTGTTTTAACTGAAGGCTGAAAATAAAGTACTCGCCAGAATGGGCAAATAGACTCTTTTAGATTCTTTTGACTCCACCAAGGAAAACTGGACACCAGCCACTGTGATGGGTGAGCAAATTTTCAGTACCTAAGAGAGGAAATCCAACCAAGAAACTTGAAGAGCACTTCTGCTGAATTGAAGGTTTATATGGGAGAAGCAATAAAACTAAAAGGCACCACAATGGGTCCTGTAATCTATGGACAAGAGTTCACCCAGCTCCCAATGATAATAGTGGCGGGTGAAAGACTAAGCCGGGCGCGATTGGCTTAAAGGAATCAAGTTAAATTTGACCAAGGTTTTTCAAGTGTGGGAAGGGGGACTGCCTGAACTGATAAAAATATGAGAGTGTCTTCTGTGATGTGTCATGAGAATGTCGCTTTAGGAAATGTTTGGCTGCTCATGTTACTGCAGTGATGTCAGAGTGTGGGTGGAGCTGAGCTCTGGTCCTGCTTTTTAGTTTCAGTTTGAGAAAACGCTTGGGTTTGTCTGCGTTTTTCAATGACCTGAATCTGAAGTTAAAAGTGAGCTACACTGCTGTTGATCTCTGCCATCAAAAAACTATCTATGGATCATTTGGCGAACTCAGAATTGTAAAAAGGTCTCAGTATTGAATATAAATCTAATGTGCTCCTGTTTGAAGGTTTGTTAAGTCTTTGGAAGTTAAAAGGACAGCATGCAGGTTATTTAGAAGAAGAAGAAGAACAGTACAGCACAGAACAGGCCCTTCGGCCCTCGATGTTGTGCCGAGCAATGATCACCCTACTCAAGCCCACGTATACCTATCCCAGTAACCCGACAACCCCCATTAACCTTATTATTTTTTAGGACACTAAGGGCAATTTAGCCTGGCCAATCCACCTAACCCGCACATCTTTGGACTGTGGGAGGAAACCGGAGCACCCGGAGGAAACCCACGCACACACGGGGAGGATGTGCAGACTCCGCACAGACAGTGACCCAGCCGGGAATCGAACCTGGGACCCTGGAACTGTGAAGCATTTATTCTAACCACCATGCTACCGTGTTACCGGTTGTGTTGTAAGTGTTGTAATCTTTGTGGGGGTGTATTTGATTAACTGGTTGCTAAGATATTCACTGTTTGTTTTAAAAAGGTTAACTTGAGTTCATAGAATAAACACTGTTTTGTTTTAAAAAACCATTGGTCCATTTTCTGCTGTACCATACCTGTAGATTGAGCCGTGTGCTCCCCATACCACAATCTATTAAAAGTTGTGGGTCAGGTAAACTCCATGATACACTTTGGGATTCTCTAAACCCTAGCCCATAACAGATGGATTAGGGAAAATCAAAGTGCTTCAAGCTAAGACTTATGTGGATCTAGAGGTGACTCCCTGATTCTATAGGGCAAGAAGGGTACCATATGCCTTATGAGAGAGAAAGTGGATATTGAGTTAAACAGGTTAGAAGAGCTAGGCATGATCAGCCAATTCAGTTCTTGGAATGGGCAGCACCTAAAGTCCCCGTATTGAAACAGGACAAGACTATCCACGTTTGCAGAGATTATAAGATAGCAGTTATTCAGGCCGTCAAGTTGGATAAATATCCAATCCTGAGAACTGAAGACCAGCAAAGCTGGCAGGAAGTCAATCTTACACAAATCTGGATATGAGTGACACGTACCAGCAACTCAAATTAACTAATACCATAAACCATTCAATGAGATTATGGCTGATATGACATAATCCTCAACACCACTGTCCACCTTATCTTGATTCCCTTTCTATCAGCCTTGAAGACGCTTAACAACCCAGCCTCTACAGCCCTCTGAAGTCAAGAATTCCACAAATTTACAACCCTGTAAGTGAAGAAAATTCTTCTCATCTCTGTCTTGAATGGGCGATCCCTTACTCTGAGGTTTTGCTCTCTGGTCCGAAACTCTCCCACAAGAGGAAACATCCTCTCAACATCTACCCTGTTAAGCCTCCCAAGAATCCTATATGTCTCAATAAGGTCACCTCTCATTCTTCTGCACTCCAATGAGCACAGGACCAATCTAAACAACCTCTCTGTTTTGTCCTGTTGTCTTGTCCTTTCAATGATTCAAACAGAACTTGAACTACCCAATGTGCGACTGTCCTTGTGTACACCTTGCGACCAACTGCCGATAACCGGATGTCACATGACTGATGTCTGACGCCACCTGCTGGTGGGAGGTCACATTGCTGAGTGTAAGCAATATTATTCACAGGCATATCACCACACTTTCATCATAAGAAAATGTCTCCATATCTGGGACGAACCTTCTCTGAACTGCCTCCAATGGCAGTATATCTTTCTTTCGATAAGGTGACCAAAACTCTTCACAAATGATGCTTCCTGTCTCAATAAACACACACAAAGTTGTGTTCCAGTATAAGCACCAGCACTTTGGTGTATCTTCAGCATGTGAAACCATGTGATGATACCTTGAGGATGCCCTAATAGCTGGATCGGCAGAGGCCGAGCATCTGGAGGTGTTAAAGATGATTGCAGGAGACTGAATTTCGCCTCAAGAAAGAGAAGTGCACCTTTCAAGCCTCTGAAGGATTGCAACCCATGGAAGACAAGGCCAAGGAAATAAAGGAGGCCCCTGTCCCCACAAACACATATTAACTCAAATTGTTTTTGCAGATGGCAAACTATGGACATTTTTTTCCCAAACACGACAGTATTAGCCCCCTTGCATATTCTGCTAAAAAATACTATCATCTTTGGTCTTGGAATACTCCCCAGGAGGATGCCTTACACAGAGTAAAGCAATTGCAGCATTCCTCAAACCTGTTAGTACACTTTGACCCATCTGAAGAAATGATAGAGACCTGCGAAGCCTCTCCATATGGTTTTGGTGCACTGTTGTCTCATGAGATGGATGACGGCTCTGAAACGCCAATAGGGTATGTGTCAAGAACCCTCTCAGAGCCCGAGAAAGACTATTCACAAATCAAGAAGGAACGGCTATCACATCAAGAAATTCCACCAGTACTTGGTCAAAGAGGACAAGGCTGTCCCGCCAATCTCCTGGGCAAGAACTCAATAAAGAGTGTGAATTTTGTCCGCCGATGAGTACACTTTCAAGCATTGGTCTGGAACACAATAGTGAATGTGTGGATGCTCTTCACTGCCTACCCTTCTCGAAAGTATCACCTACACTCCAGTAGCACAAGAAATCATCATGGCATTGCATTATTTGGATACATTGACAGTCTCAGCAAACTGGACCAATCAAGATCCACTTCTGTCCAAAGTGAGAGACAAAACACTTACAGGATGGGTGGATGAGCCATTTTCTGAGGAAATAAAACTCTTCTTTATGCACAAGAATGAATTGAGTTGTCAGGATGGCATTATGCTTTTGGGAGCAAGAGTAGTTGTTCCTGTTCAAGGCAGAGGGCTGCTCCTAGAATGAAGATGTTTGCCAGGAGTTGTGCGGTGACATGGTTTTGATGCTGCTCTTCAGAAGCTAATCAAGCACTGTCAACTGTGCCAACTGCACCAAAGCTTGCCTGCTACAACCACACTGCCCCCTTAGGAATAGTTTGCCTATGGATACAAATCTATATCAATTATAATGGTCCAATCCTGGGCACAATGTTTTTGCTAGTGATTGATACACACTATCTTGATGGGCATTTTCAAGGTGAAGTCATCTGCATTGGATACTACCATCGCAGGGTTATATCAATGCTTTCCAACTCATGGATTACGTGAAGTCATGGTATCAAACAATGGAACCGTGTTCATAAATGCTGAGCTTCAAAACTTCACCGCTTCCAACAGTATTAAACACATTAGAACTGTGGCTTACCACATTACATCAAATGGACTGGCCGAGAGAACCATCCAAGCTTTCAAGTCTGGCCTAAAGAAACTGGAGGGACCTTGGAGACCAAAATCTCACGATTCCTCCATAGCTTTTGTACAACTCCACATGCAACAACAGGGGTTCCTCCAGCAGAACTGCCAACGAAATATCCTCTAAGGAATTCCAAACATGCCCTGTCACGCTCGAGTGCTTTTGAAGTGCTGATCTGGTAATCAACAGCACTTAACTCTCTTTGATGTAGTAACTCATCCATGAAAAAGCTAAATGAAGCAAGGCTCACAGTTGGCTTGTGGAAGCTGTCAATCACAGCCGACTACAAGAAATTAATGAACAGCTTGCAGCTAATGGATCTTAGGTTTAAACCCAGGTCACAACTCTTCTCTAACCATGAATGGACATGTGGTGCTTCCAGTGAGTGTTTTAACTGTAATAGTTTTTCGCGGCCCCTGTCTAGACTGTTCCCTAGCTTCCAGATGGAGTTTCCTTTTCTGTGGGGGTCTTTGGTCCCTCTAGTTAGGGAGTCTCTGTGGGGAGTCCCTTTTGGTAGAGGATCTCTGGGGGTGCCGCCCATTTAAGGGGTCTCTGGGGGGTTGGCATGGGTTGCGGTGGGGAGTCTGGTAGGGGAGAGGTGGGAAGGTCTGGAGGGAGCAGGTGACCCTTGAATGGACTTTGGGGCAACTCCTTTAAGGATACTACTGAATAGTACTGAAGGCTTGTCCTCCAGAACTTGCCACACATCTAGCCAAGGTGTTCCAGTGCAGCTACAATACTGGCATCTACCCAGCAATGTGGAAAATTGCCCAGGTGTGTCCTGTACACAAGAAACAGGTCAAATCTAACACAGACAATTACCACCCTATCAGTCTACCCTCCATCAGCAACAAAGTGATGGAAGGAGTCATCAGCAATGCTATCAAGCAGCACTTACGCAGTAATAACCTGCTCATGGACGCACAGTTTGGGTTCAGCCAGGGTCACTCAGCTCCTGACCTCATTATAGCCTTGGGTCAAACATGGACAAAATAATTGAATGCCAGAGGAGAGGTGAGAATGACTGCACTTAGCATTGGTTCTGCGTTGACCACCCCCTTTCTCATAGTTGCTCCCTTATCTGCTATGCCTGAAGTTAGATTCCTGTTGCTTTCCATACTCTGCTCTATTACTTGCTCTGGAAACTACTAGCTAGTCCTGAACCGCCATCCCTCCATGCCCCCTTAACTAGTTTAAAGTTCTCATCATTAACCTGCACTCTTACCTTCTCCTTTAACTTTGATTTTATAATTTTCCATACAACCTACAATTATGCAATTCGGCAGTACTGTGGTCCCAGCTTGATTCAGATGAAGATTGTCCCATGGGGACAGCTCCCTCCTTCCCCAGTACTGGTGCCAATGTCCCATGAATTCAAACCCATTTTCCCCACCAACCTTTGAGCAATGCATTTACCTCTTTAATCTTATTGACCCTCTGCCAATTAGCTCGTGGCTCAGATAGTAATCTGGAGATTATCATCTTTTTGGTTCTGCTTTTTAATTTAGTGCCTAGCTGTTCATATTCCTTCAGCAGAACCTCTATCCTTGTTTTGCCTATGTCATTTGTACCTATGTGGACCATAACAACTGGATCTTTACCCTCCCACTCAAAGTTCCTCTGCAGCCCAGATGAGATATTTTGAACCCGAGCACCAAGTAGGCAACACAACCTTTGGTACTCTTGATCCTGGTCACAGAGAACAGTGTCTTTGCTCCTAACTATACTATCCCTGATTATGACCACATTTCTTTCTCTCACCCCACTTGAATGGTTCCCTGTACCACGATGCTGTGGTCAGTTTGCTCCCAACAGTCCCCACTCTCATTCACACAGGAAGCAAGAAACTCAAACCTGTTGCACAAGGACAAGGATTGAGGCTCCTGCAACACTGAGGTTCTACCTGCCTTATTCATAGTCACACCCTCCTGTCCCTGACCACTGGCCAAATTCAAGGTAGTTAATCTAGGGGTGTGACTGCCTTCTGAAACACCAAGCTGGATTTGTCCGCTCCGCCAACCGCAAGATCGGCATGGGCGGTAGGCGGACCCAGTAAAAGTCCATTGACTTCAGGCGAGAAGTTCCGCTCGCCAGGCTGGCATGGCCAGAGACTCCCACTCACAGTTTTCAGGTAACTCTCCCCCTCCCTGATGGGTCACAGCGTCCGAAGCTCAGGCTCCAGCACATCAGCTCTGAGCCAAAGTTCCTCAAGCAACCAACACTTGCTACAGATGTGTTCACTAGAAAACACAGGGGGATCCACCTTCTCCCACATCATGCAGGTACAACACATTGCCTGGCCTGGCATCTCCATTTTATTCAGTTAGTTTTTAATTTGTTTTTTTATTTTCAATTTCTGGCTTGTTTTTAGCCTTTCTAATCTTTCTCTTTCTACCTTTAATCTGAAAGCATCTTAGAATAGTTAATGCAAATTAGTAGTTACTTGCTAGCCAATATACTTACCGTTTTCCTGTAATGCCACTCCTGGACTGTTTTTTAAACTCAGCCCACTGCCTGGAGGTGTCTGTTTAGCACAGGGAAAATCTCTGGCTTTGCAAGCAGACCCAGGCAGGCCAGCAGCATGGTTCAATTCCCGTACCAGCCTCCCTGAACAGGCGCCGGAATGTGGCGACGAGGGGCTTTTCACAGTAACTTCATTTGAAGCCGAATTGTGACAATAAGCGATTTTCATTTCCACCAGAGCTCTTGCTCTTTATAAATCTCCACTCTGACTCTCAGTTCCTACTCTTTTAAAATCTCCACTCCCCAGCTTCTCTAAATACCTACTCTTCTCATAACTCAGAGCAAAATGGCACTCCATGCAAGGCACGGAACCAGCTTGTTTTTATAGCCTCAGCTTCCCCTGCTTAAAGAAACCAGCCTGAACTGGTTTACTAAGTGCCCTAATTTGCTCCCCTGGCTAGTTTTTACCTTCTTTAAATCTGAAGGATTTTCACATTTCTACCAGCAAATTGTAATCTTGTAAGATTTCCAGCAATTTCTGTTCGACTGAAAAATAATTTTTTAAAACATTAATGTTGATCCACTAAAACTCCCACTCTTACCTTAACTCCCAGCAGTCGGAGGAAAATGGCATTCCCTATGTACAGTTGAGAACTTGGAAGCAGACTAGTTTGCTGATTTAGCTCCAACTTGCCAACATCAAACAGCAGGACTCCAGGCTGAAAAGCAGCCTGAACAGGCCCTCCTCAAAGCATGTTTATCTAGAAGCCAGTGACCACTGCCTGCTAATCAGTCCAAGTCACTGAATATTAACCTTATCTCACTGTGATGCCATCATCTTAAAGGAATTCTGCACTTTGGCCTTCAGTGAGGAATCAGGTTAAAGGCCCTGAAAAAATAAACTTAACTCGGAACAAAGACGAATAAAGATGATTTCTTGAGGTATGGTTTTGTCAAATGTGTCAAGGCAAATAAGGAGGCAAAGCCCATGTGTGTTATATGCAGGGAAGTACTGGTAAATGAGAGAAATTTCATAATTTCAAAGAGAAATGATGGGTGAAAGATTCTTTTTGAGGTTGAGACCCCAGAGTCAGTTATACATTTACTTTAATTTTTTTTAAAATTTAGAGTACCCAATTCACCTTTTCCAATTAAGAGGCAATTTAGCGTGGCCAATCCACCTAGCTTGCACATTTTTGGGTTGTGGGGGCGAAACTCACACAAACACGGGGAGAATGTGCAAACTCCACACGGACAGTGACCCAGAGCCGGGATCGAACCTGGGACCTTGGCACCGTGAGGCTGCAGTGCTAACCGCTAACCTACTGTGCCACCGTGCTGCCCAGTTATACATTTTCACAGTAACTTCATTTGAAGCCTGCTTGTGACAATAAGCGATTTTCATTTTTCATTTCATTGACAGCTGACTCCAATTAAAAGACTACGCTCCTGCAGTTTACCTGCAACACCACGTTAAAAATGCGGCAAAAGCCCTTAAGACTGTCAGCACTGTGATGTAGCATCTCCCAGGAGTATCCAGTTCTGAGTAAAACAGGCATTTCATTGTTATTGTCCTTCAAGCCGACCATGTGTGAGGTTGGATTTTCCGGTTTCATAAAGATGAAGACAGCACAAAGAAACTGGCTGAAGTTCGCACATGATTTGCAAAATGCCCTCTGCTCCCTTGAGCCAGATTCAATTGAGATTGTGAGGACAAAGCAGGCTCCCCTTTCGCATTAAAAGGTAAGTGAACATAACGGGGGCGATTCTCCAATATGGAGCCCAAGTGTTTGCGCCGTCCTGAACGCTGTCACGTTTCAGGACGGCGCGAACCGGGCCCAGGTATGATCAATTCTGGCTCCCACAGGGACAGGGGGCCAGCGCAGCGCTGGAGTGGTTCACACTGCTCCAGTCTCCTTTTGCAGCACCAAATAGACACTGCGCCAACCCGCGCATGCGTGGGGGACTTCTTTTGCGCACCAGACCCGACTCAATATGGTGTCAGTGTTCAGGGGCCGGCCGCGCCAAAAAGTAGGCCCGGGGGGGAGGGGCTGGCCCGCCGATTGGTGGGCCCCGATTGCGGGCCCGACCCCATCGGAGGCCTATCCCCCGGTGAAGGAGCCCCCCTCCCCCACCCAAAGTCGACGCCCCGACCGTTCGCGCAGAGTTCCTGCCGGCAGAGACCTGTGGTGAACGGCGCCGGAGGGACTCTGTCGTATCGGCGCGGCCGCTCGGCATCCGGGCCGGAGAATCGGTGGCCCCACTGATTCCAGCGGCCTGCGGCCGGCCCCACGCCAAACGTGCTGGCACAAACAGCGCCGATTCTCCGCACCTCGGAGAATCGCGCACCGGCGTCAGGGCGTCGTGGCGCGGTTACGGCGAGTCTTCGGCCCGACGTGCGACTCGGATTATTGCCCCCAAAATGTGTCACAAAGGTTGGCCGGCTTATGTGGAAAAGGTCGGCTGGCTTTAGTCCCGAAGGTTGGCTAATTGCCAAAAGTGGGTCCCGGGACAAAATGTTTGAAAAACATTACTGTAAATTACATGAACTGTAATCTATTGGTGTGGTGTTTTGTACTGTTAATTTATTTATAATTGTAAAACCCCCTTGTTTCTACTCCACTTACAATTTGTGTGTGTATATGTTTGTGTGTGTCTGTGTGTAGTTGATTATTCACGCAGGTTTGAATATGTGAAAAAAATTAAATTAGGATTTTTATCCTGAGAGATTTTGCTGCCAGTTTCTTTAAAAACTGAGACACAAACCACGAGCTTTTGGAGTAAGGACCACAGCCTACTTTAATGAAAAACACATATGCTTATAAAGAGATGGCAAGAGGACAAAGGAGTTTAATTTTGTCCCTTTCTCGTGTCCATAACTCTTCACTTTAATAAAATGAACTCCCATTCATGAAAGCCCATTCAAAATGTTTAAACCACTCAAGCATTTAAATCCTCATAAAAGAAAACAGCCTTGTATTCACAACTCCAGTTAATATCAATAATCATTTAATAACCTCTTTTCGTTGCCAATCATACTACAAACTAAAGACTCCGGCTGAAATAACTGTAGGCTGGGGAAAGCAGCCAAACATTAATAATAACACAAGGAAAGCTCTTAGGGTAATGTCCACAAGCATCCACTGTAACTTCCAGAACGGACTTTTTCAACTTTCACTGATGGACGCAGCCTTTATTTCAACTTTTAAAGGATAGATGATTTAATTAACTTCGCAACTTGACAGTTCCACAGACCTTATGCTCCCTTCACAAGTCTTTGTGTCGAGTGTAAACATTTGTAACTCTCACACTAAGTTCAAATTCCATGTTCAGTTTATGCTTCCCTCTTCTGAATCACGTCCTGCCTCCATTCCCATATCAGTAAAAATGGAATTTGTCGTAATTAGTGGTGGGACGTCCAGATCTGTGCTCCCCCCACCCATTTAAAAAAACTCTATTCGTACTTTTAATTTTTACAAAAAAATTGCAACACCAAACAAACAAAAGCAAAAAGATAGCCCTCGGTACATTTTACAGCAGGTACAATAATCATTACATAACTGGGAAAGAATAAGATCGGATGATTGAGGGACAAAATCCACAATATGTTGATTCCACACATCAATGACCCATCTGCACCCAACCAGGATACAGGCAACATTATAGACTTACAACTCAGCCATAGCTACAGGACAAAGAGCTCCAGTGCTAAGAGGAATCAACTCTTCTAGCGCAGTTTAAACTCTTCTCCAGATCCAGACAGAAACAGGCAACCATCTACACTGTTGAGATAGCAGAATGACAATAACAGAGACAAAGAGTGGACCAGGCACGGACTCCCATAGAAGAAGTTAAAGAAAAACAAGCACATGAGCCAAAGGCAAGAAACCACACTTCCACAATCCCTTCTTTTTTAAATGAAAAAAAAAACATTTAGAGTACCCAATTAGTTTTTTCCAATTAAGGAGTAATTTAGCGTGGCCAATCCACCGGCCATGCACCTCTTTGGGTTGTGGGAGCTAAACCCATGCAAACATGGGGAAAATGTGCAAACTCCACACGGAGAGTGAACCAGAGTCGGGATCGAACCTGGGATCTCGGCGCCATGAGGCAGCAGTGCTAACCACTGCGCCATCATGCTGCCCTGCAATCCTTTCTGCCATCCCTAGTTCATAGGACAAAACAGATCATTGAACCACCATTACCGGTACCACCCTCAGCAGGACAACGTGATATCTCGAATCTAAGATAACCCAAGCCGCCAATCGAAACTGGGACCCTGGTGCTGTGAAGCAACAGTGCCAACCACTGTGCTACCGTGCTGAATCATAATGAATATAAACTGATCCCAATCGGAGAACAAGGAGGAAACCCAGTGCTGGGCGGGAGGGCTGTCAGAATGATCACCCCCCCCCCCCCACAAACTGGGGAGTGCCCTGGGAGAGAGGCTCAACCGTCCCCCCTCCTGGAACGGCAAGATACCCCACCTCCCGCCACAACCAGGACCAATCAAAAGAAGAAAAAAGGATTATGCCACTTAAAATCAGACAAAATTCCATAACCATGTCACCAAAGCTCAATATCCAACGTCATCAGAGCCAGCCCTAACAGGCACTGTTGCAGAGAAGGAAGTAGAAGAAACACCCCCAGACCTCTCAAAGTCAGAGGAAAAATGGAGAAGAAATACAGGAACTTTCAGAACTAACTTCTCAAATCCACACATCACCTCCAAGGTATTATTGCTGGACAAGAAGCAGCCAATCAACTGCCAAATGGACCCCATCCAACACCACATACAAAGAAGGATAATTACTGGATACACCCTTCGGATCATTCCCCAATCTTCACCTCTCCTGATGTGGACCCATCTACATCGGACTCCTCCACCACACCCTCAAGCGAGGAACTCCCGTTCAAGGAGCAGCAAGATACTTACCACAATACCGAGCCTGGCCTAGCCCAACACCACCACAAAGCAAAACAAAAGGACTAGAGAATAAGCTCCAAGGATCCCCTTGGCATCCGCATCCCTCCACCCCTCCGTAGCCATACACATACCAATGGCCCATGCCCTAACAGTATAAAAGAAGAGGTAAAAAGAAGCTCTCTTGGGAGGGACAAACACACCACCTGCCGCCGGATAAAGAATATTCAGACCAACCTCATTCACAAGAGCTCTGACATCAGTAGAACAGATGATGAACGAGACTCACATCAGGAAAAATGACTGACTCCGTCTAAAAGGGAGTCCAATAAACACAGTCCTCGCAGGATAATACATGGTCCTCCTGGGCCTGAAGAAGAACAAAAGCAGCCCAAAATAAAAATAAAAAACTTTAATTATGGGGGAACTTTCTCAAACATAGCAAGGACAAATAAAACTGTACCACCAATACCCTCCACCCGTCACCCAGCTCCAGCTCTGCTCATCCTCCCCACAAGGATATATTAGGAAAAATAAACTGTGCACAAATCCCAAACGGAATATTTATCTTAATATGATGAAAATGAAAATCGCTTATTGTCACAAGTAGGCTTCAAAATGAAGTTACTGTGAAAAGCCCCTAGTCGCCACATTTCGGCGCCTGTTCAGAGAGGCTGGTACGGAAATTGAACCGTGCTGCTGGCCTGCCTTGGTCTGCTTTCAAAGCCATCAATTTAGCCCTGTGCTCAACCAGCCCCAGACCAGCCCCTTGAACCAACGATGCAGGATTTCACACCCGAAACATTTAGTTACCTGCAAACAAATGTATAACAGACAACCACATGATTATCAGGGAATGAAGTCCAGGATCATAACTAAGAAATGAGGCAGCCATCAGGATAACAACCTCTTCACTGGTGAATGAAGGAAGTAGACATTCAGGATAAAGAAGGGTCTGAAACATAGAACAATCTTCAGAATCTTCCAAGGATTCCAACAAATGGAGCACAAATCTCATTAGTTCCAACATGCCTACTTGACGGAGCCCAGGTGATATACTACTGAGGCTCCAGCAGGGGGTAATGGCCCAGCAGTCTCAAGTGACCCCAAACACTTTCAGCTAACATCAGGACCACACAGAACCAGATATTGGAAGGTGAAGTCAATCCCAGGTTCGGAGACAGGATCAAATGTGCTTCATCAAAGCCAACCTGACCGTCCTCTAAATCAAGAATTCCAAGACGTGGCAGCCAATTCTCAAACTCGACTGAGAACATTTCCACCGGGAGTGTCTCACCGGAGACATCAGGCACAACCGGACTCCTCACTGGATCCTCTTCGTCCTCACCTGAATTCCTCAGGATGGACAACCTGCCATGGAAGATTGGATTGGATTGGATTGGATTTGTTTATTGTCACGTGTACCGAGGTACAGTGAAAAGTATTTTTCTGCAAGCAGCTCAACAGATCATTCAGTACATGGAAGAAAAGGGAATTAAACAATTCAAGAAAATACATGAGAATACATAATAGGGCAACACAAGATATACAATGTAACTACATAAGCATTGGCATCGGTTGAAGCATACAGGATGTAGTGTTAATGAGGTCAGACAATAAGAGGGTCATTTAGGAGTCTGGTGACAGTGGGGAAGAAGCTGTTTTTCAGTCTGTTTGTGCGTATTCTCAGATTTCTGAATCTCCTGCCCGATGGAAGAAGTTGGAAAAGTGAGTAAGCCGGGTGGGAGGAATCCTTGATTATGCTGCCCGCTTTCCCCCGGCAGCAGGAGGTGTAGATGGAATCAATGGATGGGAGGCAGGTTCGTGTGATGAACTGGGCGGTATTCACGACTCTCGGAAGTTCCTTGCGGTCCTGGGCCGAGCAGTTGCCATACCAGGCTGTGATGCAGCCCGATAGGATGCTTTCTATAGTGCATCTGTAAAAGTTGGTAAGGGTTAATGTGGACATGCCGAATTTCCTTAGTTTCCTGAGGAAGTATAGGCGCTGTTGTGCTTTCTTGGTGATAGCGTCGACGTGAGAGGCAGCCTCCCACCAAAGACACAGTGTTTTTTTCTGCATCCAGAACCTCCTCATTCTCCTCCACTGCCTCCATTGCGACGTCTTTCAATTCTTAAAATTGGACATTAACACCCTAAACCGTTGGGCCAAGACTATCAGCCGGATCACCTTCATCCATCATCTGTCGATATGCACCGTATTGTCAGGGCGGGAGACCTCTCAATGGCAACTGTGCCATCAATGACGAGGCCCCACCCCAACTTGCTCCAGCCACCACAAATCAATGGGGATTAAAGCATATTGACTTGGCTCAAAAGTGCTGGAACATTGACCAACAACTCTCAGCACTTTGTAAAAATCATGCAAACCGAAAAAAAATACATAAAAGAGATGACCACAAGGACAAAAACAATGATTGAAAGATGAACAGATGCCAAATCTCCTGAAAATGCAGCCACTCCCATGCTCACATCATGTAATATTACCTCAACATTTTTAAAGGTCCAGTACAAATCCATGACCCCATGAGAATCTTGCTCCTAAGAGCAAGATGATGGTGTAAAATGAAAGCTATTGATTCAGTCACCTGTTATAGACACTGCCTGGATTTCCTTCCCAAGGGTGTGAAAGGTTTCCCCACAGGAAATTTATTCCTGTTTTCTCGCTGCTGGCTGGAAAATGTGGCAGGCATTTTGTTCCCAATATCATTGAATGAGATAAGAACATAAGAACATAAGAACTAGGAGCAGGAGTAGGCCATCTGGCCCCTCGAGCCTCTCGAGATGGCCAGTTGTGACAAAGTTCTGTACTCTGCGTTCATGCCCAATAACACGGAATTAGCAGTCCTTTCCACAGAGGACCATTTCATCTAGATTAGGTTTGTATCTGGTCCCAGAGCTAAAGGAATGTACCTAACTTACTATACCATTCAACTCATCCCTTGACCAAAGATTAATCGGGATCAATGAACTTCTTAAGAAACTGAATTAACAGTACTTAGATTCCAAAGGCTAAAAAAGGCAATAGGAGAAACAAGCTTTTACTCAGTGTTGGTCGTGCTACTTAAACCTGACAGCAGTACTCCCAATGCACAATTTCCTGTCCAAACTAATCAGGAGGAGGTAGGAACATTCAATTGCCAGACATCAGTGTTACAAGTCTGAAGGACAATTAACTATTCAAGAATTTATGTGAAACTTGCAGAATTACTAAGCCTGAAAATCTTACAGCATGACTTTTTTCTCCCTCTCTCTAATGGACCATCATTATTAAACTAGAATTTAATGGAAAATTCATTTGTGCCTTCCATAAAGTCTCTTTATCTTCATTTGTGTAGTGACGTACTGCTTCAGTGGATAATCAGTAACACAGGAGTTATTTAAATTTTATGATGTAGGCTTGAAACTAGATTGGTTTTGGCCTTAACATTAAATTTGATGTAAAGCAACAATAATTTAGCAAAATAACCAGAGGCTTCTATTCAAGTTTTACATTCCTTTGTTAGTTTAATAAATCCTAACATTTTATCAATATGCATTAAATCTATGACTGGCATTCGTAACATATTATGATCTATTAAAGCTGTTTGAATGGGTAATTAATGCATTAAAGTGTATGAAATTGTTTCTCCCTCAATGCCCTTATTTTAAAATTCACATCACTTTTATTATTGTCAAATCCTTCAACAGTCTCAAATCTCCCATCTCCGAAATCTCCTCCAACACTGATAACTGCACCAAATCTGGCGTCTTGAGTATCCCCAGTGTTAATCTCATGGTTGCCTTTGTTGCTCGTTCTGGGTGAGTGTGCTTAACACTCAATTGGCTCTGTTTTATTCCTTAGCTCTAGAGTCGCCAGGTATCTTTATGATACCACCACGAGGTTCAAGTTCAGGTTCAGATCAATGACTCAATACACCAGTTAGTAAGTTCAAACAAGGCACGTTTATTATTACACAATTATTTACTACTCATGCATATAATACTAAGACTAAACTATTCCTACCACTACTAGGCCAATACTTATCTGGAATAAGGGAACTGCCGGATCAGGGAACAATGGCCTCTTGCTCTGTCCTGGATCTGCAGGCTTCCAGTTGGTGTGGACTAAAGGGGTCAGGAGTGTCTATTCTCGTAGCGTGCGTTGTATGACACTTACTTGTCGGTGTAGCAATTCGCCAGGCCTCTCCTTCTCACGTTCATATTCTTAGAGAGCTGCTGCAAAGGTGTTCTGCTGGGAGGGCTGGCTAAGAGAGAGAGCTGGACTTGGGATCTGTCCTTTATAGGTCACAGGGGCTTTGCGCCCATCTGGGCGGACCCTGTACCTGCTTGCAATCGATTGGACCTCATACCAATCGATTGGTTTGAATTCCCCAATACTGGGGCTGTTTCCCGATCACTGGGTGGTTCTTGGGGCTGTTTGTAACTTATTGTCCGGGACTTCTGCTGGCGCCTAAGAGTCTGGCTTGACCTTTGTTATTCTTGATTGTGTCCATTGTGCCCGGGAATCACCGGGAATCGCTCAATTAGTATGCAAACTATGCGAACGACCAGATGATGGCGCGGGAGAGAGGCGACTCTCTGCAGGCTCTCCCCAACAGATCCACTTTTAACATTATTTATACTCGTTCTAACCTTTTAAAAATTAATTCTAAAGCTAACATTATTACTAACCTCTGTCTTTTATCCTGTCTTGCAGGCCTGAAGATCCTCCGAGTCCCTTGGAGACCTTGTGACCCGACCCGACCTGACCTCCGTGACCTGGAAGAAGATCGGGCCCAAACCGGAAGTGAAGCCCCGACCTCGATTTGGAGCCGACCCGGGCTTCGGAGCTCCAAACCCGGCCTAACAACCGACGCAAGCCCTAGGATCGCCCGGCCTTGTCCCCGGAGCTCCCGACCCGACCCCCGACGGCAAGACACGGCTCAACGCGACCCCGAGAGACCCGCCCAGCGACCCGACCCGGAGACGCCCGCCCAGCAACCCGACCTACCTGGTGATGGAAGAAAGAAAAATCCACATGGAGGCCCCACCGTGCCGACTTCAAGATCCGACCCCAGGAGCGCCCAGGAAGGGAACAGACCATGGGACCTAGCCCAATCTGCCCCAGGAAGCCCCTGCCCACGACCCAGGACCCCAAAAACAACGGAGACTGCGCGCGAGGACCCAAACACGCTGCAAGGTATTCCCGCGCCCGCAGAACGCCGGGACCCATCCGGATCGCAGACTCACCCCCCCAGCAACCCCTCTACCTCAACCAGCGCCCGGGGCCCTGCCAGACGCGACCCCGGAAATGTAAACAGCGCCCTGGACCCTGCCAGACGCAACCACCTACCTTCCACAAGGGCTGACGTCTCTCATCGGATCCCAGGATCATCCAGCAGCAGCCGCCGACCGAGAAAGCGAGGGAAACGCAGCGGTCTGCAGGTTAGACTGAAGGAACGCGGTTTCAAGACCCCTCTCCCCAGCATACTCCTAGCAAACGTCCAAGCGATTGAAAACAAGCTGGATGAACTTAACGCCAGACTTACCTCTCAGAGGGAAGTAAGAGACTGCTGTGTGCTCTGTTTCACAGAGACATGGCTCACCCCCGCCTCAGCGGACTGTGCCATACAACCTGAAGGCTTCTCTATTCACCGGGCAGACCGCACGGCATCTTCAGGCAAAGCGAAGGGTGGAGGGGTTTGCCTCCTCATCAACTCCTCCTGGTGCTTGGATGTGGTGACCCTGGCGACCTACTGCTCCCCAGACCTGGAATACCTGACCGTAAAGTGCCGCCCATACTATCTTCCACGTGAGTTCACTTCAGCCATTATCACAGCGGTCTACATCCCACCTCAGGCAGAAGTGAGGAAGGCGCTGGATGAACTGTACACAGTCATAAACAACCATGAAACAGAACACCCGGAGGCCCTGTTCATTGTGGCCGGAGACTTCAACAAAGCCAACCTCAAGAGTGTACTGCCAAAATTCCACCAGCACATCTCCTGTACCACCCGGGGCGACAACACTCTTGACCACTGCTACTCAAAAATCAAGGGCGCCTACCTTTCCATCCCCCGACCGCACTTTGGGAAATCAGACCATAAGACTGTGCTCCTTCTCCCGGCTTACAAGCAGAAACTCAAGCGGGAGAATCCAGCTAAGAAGGTTGTGCAGTGCTGGTCTGAGGAGACAGAAGAGCTCTTACGTGACTGCTTGGAGACAGTGGACTGGTCCATATTTAAGAACTCAGCGACTAACTTAAATGAGTATGTCACCACCGTCACAGACTTCATCAGCAAATGTGTGGACGACTGCGTGCCAAAGAAGGCAGTACGTACGTTCCCCAACCGGAAACCATGGCTCAACCGCGAGATTGACTCCCTACTGAAGAACAGATCTGAGGCGTTCAAGGCAGACGACCCTGTCCTATACAAGAAATCCAGGTACGACCTCCGCAAAGCCATCCGAGATGCCAAGAGAGAATATCAAACTAAGCTAGAGTCACAGACAGACTCTCGGCGGTTGTGGCAAGGACTAAGCAACATAACGGGCTACAAAGTGAAGCCGAGCAGTATCTCTGGCAGCAGTGCACCCCTCCCCAATGAACTTAACGCATTCTATGCTCGGTTTGAGCAGGTAACCAACAACCCGCTATCGAGTGCCCCAGCAACCCATAATTCACCCATACCCACCATCACAGTTTCCGAAGTCAGATCGGCCTTCCTGAAAGTGAACCCACGGAAGGCGATGGGCCCGGACGGGATCCCTGGTCGTGCACTCAGAACCTGCGCGGACCAGCTGGCAGAGGTTTTCACAGACATCTTTAACCTATCCCTACTCCACTCCGAGGTCCCCACCTGCTTCAAGAAGACCACCATCATACCGGTACCAAAGAAGAACCAGGCAACGTGCCTCAATGACTACCGCCCGGTGGCCCTGACGTCAGTTGTAATGAAGTGCTTTGAGAGGCTGATCATGAAGCGCATCACCTCCATACTCCCGGAACGCCTTGACCCACTTCAATTCGCATACCGTCGCAACCGGTCCACATCAGACGCCATTTCCCTGGCCCTACACTCATCCCTAGAGCATCTCGAAAACAAGGACTCCTACATCAGACTCTTATTTATTGACTACAGCTCCGCCTTCAACACCATAATCCCAGCCAAGCTCATATCAAAGCTCCAAAACCTAGGACTTGGCTCTCCACTCTGCAACTGGATCCTTGACTTTCTGACCAACAGACCACAGTCAGTAAGAATGAACACCAACACCTCCTCCACAATAGTCCTCAACACCGGTGCCCCGCAAGGCTGCGTACTTAGCCCCCTACTCTACTCCCTGTACACACACGACTGCATGGCAAAACTTGGTTCCAACTCCATCTACAAGTTTGCTGACGATACGACCATAGTGGGCCGGATCTCGAACAACGATGAGTCTGAATACAGGAAGGAGATAGAGAACTTAGTGGAGTGGTGCAACGACAACAATCTCTCCCTTAATGCCAGCAAAACTAAAGAGCTGGTCATCGACTTCAGGAAGCATAGTACTGTACACACCCCTGTCAGCATCAACGGAGCCGAGGTAGAGATGGTGAGCAGTTTCAAATTCCTAGGGGTGCACATCACCAAAAATCTATCCTGGTCCACTCATGTCAACGCTATCACCAAGAAAGCACAACAGCGCCTTTACTTCCTCAGGAAACTAAGGAAATTTGGCATGTCCACATTAACCCTTACCAACTTTTACAGATGCACTATAGAGAGCATCCTCTCGGGCTGCATCACAGCCTGGTATGGCAACTGCTCGGCCCAGGACCGCAAGGAACTTCAGAGAGTCGTGAATACCGCCCAGTCCATCACACAAACCTGCCTCCCATCCATTGATTCCATCTACACCTCCCGCTGCCGGGGGAAAGCAGGCAGCATAATCAAGGATCCCTCCCACCCGGCTTACTCACTTTTCCAACTTCTTCCATCGGGCAGGAGATTCAGAAGTCTGAGAACACGGACGAACAGACTCAAAAACAGCTTCTTCCCCACTGTCACCAGACTCCTAAATGACCCTTTTATGGACTGTCCTCATTAACACTACACCCTGTCTGCTTCATCCGATGCCAATGCTTATGTAGTTACATTGTATATCTTGTGTTGCCCTATTATGTATTCTCATGTATTTTCTTGAATTCTGTTCAATTCCCTTTTCTTCCCATGTACTGAATGATCTGTTGAGCTGCTTGCAGAAAAATACTTTTCACTGTACCTCGGTACACGTGACAATAAACAAATCCAATCCAATCCAATCCAATCCAAACTTGTTAGTTTCAATGCTGTCTGGTTTCTTCGCAGGCAGAATACACAGAGAGATTCTGCAGCCTGCTTGTAGAACATAGAACATGGAACAGTACAGCACAGAACAGGCCCTTCGGCCCTCAATGTTGTGCCGAGCCATGCTCACCCTACTCAAACCCACGTATCCACCCTATACCTGTAACCCAACAAACCCCCTTAACCTTATTTTTATTAGGACACTACGGGCAATTTAGCATGGCCAATCCACCTAACCCGCACATCTTTGGACTGTGGGAGGAAACCGGAGCACCCGGAGGAAACCCACGCACACAGGGGGAGGACGTGCAGACTCCACACAGACAGTGACCCAGCCGGGAATCGAACCTGGGACCCTGGAGCTGTGAAGCATTTATGCTAACCACCATGCTACCCTGCTGCCCTATTGTCTTTCTGAAATTGTCCAATTTTCCTTGCATGCATTTCAATTCTCCATTTTATGTCGGGAAGTGGCCAGCTTCGGTGGCTGCACCTTGCCTTCAGCTGCCTAGATACTAATGCTCTGGAATTGACTCCGTAAACCTCTCCATCTCTCTTCCTCGCTTTCCCCCTTTGGAATGCTCTTAAAAACTCTTTAACCATGTATCACCTGTGCTCATATCTCCTTATGTGGCTCAGTGTGAAATTGTGCTTGATAAGACTCCTGTGGAGCACCTCAGGATATCCTACAACATTACAGGTGCTATATAAATACAAGTTGTTGATGTTGAATACATGTATTTAATGAGTGGCCCACAGATAAAAATCAGAAAGAGTCCAAGTTCAAACCTTAATTTGAAACTAGGTTTACTGCAGTGACAGTTTTAGACAGTAGTTTTTTTCTATTCTTTCATGGGATGTGGATGACACTGACTGAGCCAGCATTTATTGTCCAGCCCTAATTGCCCTTCATAGAATCATAGAATCCTTACAAGTCAGAAGGAGACCACTTGGCCCATCGAGTCTGCACCAACCTGCTGAAGGAGCACCCTACATGTCCACTCCCCTGTCCACCACACCAAATTTCCTTAACCTGCACATCCCTGGATACTGATGGGCAATTTAGCATGGCCAATCAACCTCCCCCATACATCCTTGCACTGTTGGAGAAAACTAGAGCACCCGGAGGAATCCTATGCAGACATGGGGAGAATGTACAAACACCACACAGACAATCAGCCAAGGCCGGAATTGAACCCGGGTCCCTGACACTGTGAAGCAGCAGTGCTAATCACTGTGCCACCCTTTCGGAGGCATTTAAGAATCGACCACATTGCTGTGGACCAGGAGTCACCTGTGGGCCAGACCAGGTAAGGACGGCAGATTTCCTTCCCTAAAAGAAATTAGTGAACCAGATGGGTTTTTACAACAATGATTTCATTGTCATCATTAGATTTTTCTTCAACTTAAATTTCACCATCTGCCATGGTGGGATTAGAACCTGCTTCTGCAGAGCATTACCCTGCATCTCTGGATTGCTAATCGAGTGACAATACCATGAGTCTACTGCCTCCCCTATCACACCACTGCTCCCCTTGATCTCTATACAGCAAACTTTAGCGTCTCTTTGTTGGAAAGAGGTGTATTTGCCAACATTGCCATGCTACCCAGTCGGCCTTACTCAATGGAAGTGCAGTTATAGTGATGTATGGTGAAGATGAGATCAGGCTAAGATTTGACAGCATCTGAAGAGGAGTGGCAGGGACACAGCCAGTGAAGAAAAGTGACTAAGTGGATGATTCTTCAATCCAGCACTGACTTTGAAGAGCCGGTTTGAACCCTGACTTATGTTTGTGGTTAAATTTATAATTTAGATAAATTTGACATCCATTTTGCGGTTCAAAGTATAAAACCTTCCTACTCAATAGAGACTTGAAGATCCGAATCCTTAAATTCTAACACTATGGTCCTCAATTGTTCTTCATCGATAAGGTATAAATGACTAGTGCTTATATATTAAGTAGAATTTATTGAATAAGATTTTATTCATACTAAACAAGAAGCAATGAAGACAACATAGAAGTTTCTCATCTGTCAAGGGTATAGAAGTTAATGATGTTGCACAGCTGATGTCTTTCCCCTTTCTCTGCGTTTGAAGTGATGTTCAGCTGTGTCGAGAAGAGTCATAACCCAGAAGCCATGGTATCACTATGCGAACAAAGACAACGGTTTCTCAACTATTACTCCCCCCTTCTATCATTCCACCTCACTTTTTGGGGGAATGGTCCTAAATTACCGCTTCTATTGGCTACTGAATGCAAATTATTTTGTGTCAACCCACCTCTATAACTAGAGATTAAAGTCAAGTGTTCATCCCTTTTCTCCTGGCCCCCTCATAGTTTATATGCCATTGCAAACAAATAATAACATAGGAATTAGGAGCAGAAGTAGGCAATTCAGTCCTTCGAGCTTACTCCGCCATTCAATCAGATCATGGCTGATCTCTTCCTGGTCACAAATCCACCTCCTCACCTGCTCCCCATATCTCTTTGACCCATTTTTGAAATCAGAAAATAACACATTTTTTCAGATGCAGAGAAGCTATAAACAAGGTCACATTTTCTTGTCAATGAATTTTAACTCAAGCCCCACAGATATCAGAAAATAAAAGATTCCTTCTGGTACAGATGTCCTGCCCCACCAATACAGTTAATTAATCAAATCCAGACATGGTTGGTTAAACGTTAAAGGCTGGGATTCTCAGATCCCAGTTCGTCACAACACCGCTACCAGCATGAACGGAGAATTTGGCGTTCACCAAAACTCCATTCACTGCAGCAGGCCAGAGAATCCCGCCGGCGTGAACGGATGGAGAATTCCGGCTAGTGTCATCGTAAGTTCAGACTACTTTTAGCCATTCCTTCAAGCTGATTTTTTAAAAAAACACCTAATCGTATTGTGGACAATTAAAACAGTGTACAGCTGCTTCATCTAAACACTCAAATGAAGTTAGTCATAAAAAAATTGTGTTTCATAGAACATACACTGCAGGTGGAGGCCATTCGGCCCATCAAGTCTGCACCAACCCATTTAAGCCCTCACTTCCACCCTATCCCCATAACCCAATAACGCCTACTAACCGTTTTTGGTCACTAAGGGCAATTTATCATGGTCAATCCACCTAACCTGCACATCTTCGGACTGTGGGAGGAAACCGGAGGAAACCCACACACACACGGGGAGAACGTGCAAACTCTGCACAGACAGTGACCCAGCGGGGAATTGAACCTGGGACCCTGGCGCTGTGAAGCCACAGTACTATCCACTTGTGCTACCGTGCTGCCCCAATTGCAAACAATTGTCTTCCAGCAAAGCCTTCCAGCCAGCAGAAATTCAAACTGAATCATTTCATTTAAACTTTAGTTACAGAAAATAATGCATAAATATCACAGACCCTACAAATAATTAGAATTATCAAAATCATGCAAGGTTTAAATTTATTGTCTGGCTCTGCTATAATGAGAGACTATCTGCACATTTTAAACCTTCTCACACGATACCAATTTTTTTAGAAGTGCTTGTCATAATATACATCCAGGTATATGACGGAGTGCAGACAGGCAATGATTGACACACAGGATGACCAGTGAGCACACAGAACACAGCAGCCAATCACCAGATAGGAGACAACCACTATAAAGCCAGAGGGCACTAGTTTTCCCGCATTCTCGGGATCCAGCCTCTGAGACAGTCAGAGTTCGTGAGCAGCAGCTAGTACAAACACCATGTGGTAGTCAGTTAGTCTGCTCAGTCTAGCCTCAGGTCTCCAGTCAACTCAGCATAGTGTCAACCCACAGTTAAGCATGTATTATAGTTAGATGATCAATAAAATCGCGTTGCATTTCTTCAAGTGTTGGAAGCCTGTCTCTCTCTACACTGCATGAAACGCAGTCCACGTAGACCCAGCTTACCCAACACATCATGGTATCAGTCAGTAATGCTGAAGTTTGACAGACCTACCCTGAGATAGTCTGCCTTTCACCAGCGATCAGCCATCCGGTAACATGGACAGCGTCCGCCCTTCCCCGCAGCTCCGCATCGCCGGCAACCTCAGCGCAAACTGGAAGATTTTCAAGCAGAAGTTCCAGCTATATCTTGAAGCCACTGACCTCGAGGCCGCATCGGATGCCAGGAATATCGCACTCTTCCTTTCTACAGCCGGGGACCACGCTATCCACATCTACAACTCTCTCACATTTGCTGAAGGCGAAGACAAGACGAAGTTTAAAATGGCCCTGCTGAAGTTCGACAGCCACTGCGACATTGAGGTCAATGAGAGCTTTGAACGGTACGTTTTCCAGCAGAGGCTTCAGGGTAAGGATGAACCTTTTCAGTCCTTTTTAATCCATCTCCGCATCCTCGCGCAGTCATGCAACTATGACTCAACAACCGATTCCATGATCCGGGATCAGATCGTTTTCGGGGTCCACTCCGATTCCCTTCGCCAGCAGCTCCTAAAAGTTAAGCAGCTCACCCTTACTATCGCTATTGAAACCTGCATCCTCCACGAGCACGCTAACAACCGGTACTCCCATATCAAGGCGGCAGAAATGGCAAGGCAAATGCAGGGCCTGAGTCTGGATGAGAGTGGCCATTTTGCGCGCTTTTCCTGGGCTCCAGCGCATGCACACCACGACCGAGGGAACGGTGAGACCGACGGCCAGCCTACACAAGTGTGCACGTCGTTCGACCGCGCTGTGCATGCGCGGTGGCACATGTAACGTCCAGGCGTCGGCGTCATGATGTGTTCCAATTGTGGCTCTGCCCACTTAAAGCGGCAATGTCCGGCAAAATCACGACGCTGTCTCCAGTGTGGCAAGCTTGGCCACTACGCAGCCCTTTGCAGATCTACTCCACTGCCCAGTACACAGCGATTCCAGCCACAGCGCAGGAGCGTCTGGTCAGTACAGCAACCTGTGATAGACTCCGACCCCGACAGTCTACCAGATCCCAACGTTGAGGGCCTCAATCCCCATTCCGGGTGGGCATCATCACCAAGCATGCGCTGCCTTTCTCAACGATGGTGAAACAACTCCTAATTCTAAGCATTGATCCGGACGACGAGTGGTGTGCCACCCTTACGGTTAACAAGGCTCACATACGCTTAAAGCTGGACACCGGCGCTTCAGCTAACCTCATTTCAAAGTCTGACCTCGACACCATCCATGTCAAACCAAGCATTCTTCCACCGGCCTGCCAGCTCCTCGACTACAATGGCAATGCCATTGCTGCCAGTGGCTCATGCCAGCTTGCGGTGTCCAATAGGTCATCAAAAGCAACGCTGCGATTTGAAATCGTAGGAACCAACAGAGCTTCCCTGCTCGGTGCTCAGGCCTGCAAACTCCTGAACCTGGTGCAGCGGGTTCACACCATGTCGTCCGCACAGGCAACAGCCTCGCCAGATTACAACTGCAAGGCTCAACTCGATGACATCATAGAGCAATACCATAGTGTGTTCGAAGGTATGGGCACACTCCCATACTGATACAAAACCCTATTGAAGCCAAATGCCACCCCTGTGGTTCACGCACCGTGTCGGGTACCGGCACCTCTCAAGGACCGCCTCAAGCAGCAGCTGAAAGACCTCCAGGACCAGGCAGTCATTTCAAAGGTCACGGAACCCACGGACTGGGTTAGCTCCATGGTGTGCGTCATGAAGCCGTCAGGGGAGCTTTGAATCTGTATCGACCCCAAAGATTTGAACCGCAACATCATGAGGGAACACTACCCAATACCTAAACGAGAAGAACTAACCAGCGAGATGGTTCATGCCAAATTCTTCATGAAGCTGGACGCCTCCAAGGGGTTTTGGCAAATACAGCTGGATGCCGTCCAGTTGCAAGCTGTGCACATTTAATACCCCGTTCGGTCACTACTGCTACAACCGAATGCCCTTTGGCATCATCTCCGCCTCAGAGGTATTTCACCGCATAATGGAACAAATGATGGAGGGCATCGAGGGGGTACGAATGTACGTCGACGATGTCATTATCTGGTCTACAACTCCTCAAGAACACATCGATCGCCTCAAGCGCGTGTTCCACAGGATCCATGAGCATGGCCTCTGACTCAACAGGGCCAAATCCTCGTTTGGTCAATCAGAAATCAAATTCCTCGGCGACCACATTTCGCAGCAAGGCGGCAGCCAGATGCAGACATGGTTTCGGCGATCAACGCCATGAAGATTCCGGAGAACAAGAAGGCGGTCCTCCGCTTTCTAGGGATGGTCAACATCCTTGGGAAGTTCATCCCCAACTTGGCGTCACACACCACAGGCCTCCGCCATCTTGTAAAAAAAACGACGGACTTCAAGTGGCTACCCGCTCATGAGCAAGAGTGGCGTGAGCTCAGGGCGAAACTCACCAAGGCCCCGGTGCTGGCGTTTTTCGACTCCGCCAAGGAAACAAAAATATCCACCGACGCGAGCCAGGCTGGCAGTGCTCCTCCAACTGGATGACTCCTCCCCCTGGGCCCCAGTTGCATATGCCTCTAGAGCCATGACGCCCACTGAGCAACGATACGCTCAGATTCAAAAAGAATGCCTGGACCTCCTCACAGGGATTGACAAATTCCATGATTATGTGTATGGCCTCCCCAAATTCATGGTCGAGACGGACCACAGGCCATTGGTTCACATCATCCAAAATATCCTCCTCAAGCTCCGCCGCTACGATTTCGACCTGGTGTACACCCCGGGCAAGGAGCTCAATGTTGCCGATGCACTCTCCAGATCCATCACCACACCATGTGAGCAGACTGACTTTGTCTGTCAAATAGACGTGCAGGTGCAGTTCTGTGCCTCCAACGTTCCGGCTACTAATGAGAGGGTCGTGCAAATTTGTGAGGAGACGGTCAGGGATCATCTGTTCCAGCGGGTCATGCGGCACCTCACGAATAGTTGGAAAAAGGGGCAGTGTCCCCAGTTTTATGATGTCAAGGATGATCTAACGGTCGTAGGCAGCAGCCTTATAAAGCTTGACAGAATTGTGATCCCACAGAGCATACGAGATTTGGTCCTCGGCCAAATCCACGAGGGTCACCTGGGGGTCAGAAAGTGTCACCGTCGAGCCCGAGAGGCAGTATACTGGCCAGGTATCAGCCAAGATGTCGCCAACACGGATCTCAATTGCCCGACGTGTCAACGATTCCAGCCAGCTCAGCCTAAAGAGACTCTACAGCTGCATGAAATGCTGACCTGTTCCATGCCAAGGGGCGTGACTATGTCCTCCTAGTGGACTACTTTTCCAACTACCCCGAAGTGGTCAAACTGTCTGACCTCACGTCAGCAATGGTAATCAAGGCATGCAAGGAGACCTTTGCCCAGCATGGGATCCCACTCACGGTGATGACTGACAACGGCCCCTGCTTCTTCAGTCAGGTGTGGTCAGATTTTGCCCGGCTGTACAACTTTCGGCATGTCACATCCAGCCCCCACTACCCCCAGTCGAAAGGGAAGGTCGAAAAAGGGGTCTACATCGTTAAAAGACTATTGTGCAAAGCTGCTGACTCGGGTTCTGATTGCAACCTGGCGCTGTTGGCCTACAAAGCGACCCCTCTGTCCACTGGGCTGTCCCCAGCGCAGCTCCTCATGAACCGCACACTGCGAACGATGGTGCCGGCTATCCACATTCCGGACCTTGACAACTTCCCGGTCATACAGAGGATACAGCAGTCTCGGGCCCAATGCAAGTCGGCGTACAACGCCCACGCCACAGATCTCCCCGAGCTGGTCCCTGCTGACCGAGTTCATGTTCAGCTGCCTGACGGTGGCTGCTCCGCCACAGCTGTGTGGTCAAGCAAGTGGCCCCGAGATCGTTCCTGGTCCGCATGCCTGATGGTTCCTTTCTCCGGTGTAACAGGCGGGCACTGCGTAGGCTTCCATGCCCACCACCCAAACGCGATGTCCCGCCTCGCACACTACTTCCTCAGGACGCGCCCTTCCACGAGGCCACCTATCTGCCAGTTCTTCTACCGACCTCTACGACCACCGCATTGGAGGCAGTTCCGCCCATTCAATTGTACCCTTGAGGCGGTCAACCAGAATTCGTTGCCCGCCACAGATACTGAATTTATAGACTGAATGTTGCATTATCTTGTTATCTCATCATTCACATCTCTGTACATATCATTTTTTTCTCATGTTTTATCTGCCCTCTATCTGCACTAGACACCTTCCCATGTATATACGTTAACATATTCTGTACATAGTCAGGTTCCTGTACACATATTCATTATTTATTGACCTGAACACATATTTTTTTTTTAAAGGTGGGGACATGTCATAATATACATCCAGGTATATGATGGAGTGCAGACAGGCAGTTATGGATACACAGGATGACCAGTGAGCACACAGAACACAGCAGCCAATCACCAGACAGGACATGACCACTATAAAACCAGAGGGCACTTGTTTTCCCATTTTCTTGGGATCCAGCCTCTAAGACAGTCAGAGCTCGTGAGCAGCAACTAGTACAAACACCATGTGGTAGTCAAATAGTCTGGTCAAGTTAGCCTTAGGTCTCCAGTCAAGTCAGCATAGTGTTAACCCACAGTTAAGCATGTAATATAGTTAGATGATCAATAAAATCGTGTTGCACTTATTCAAGTGTTGGAAGCCTGTCTCTCTCTGCATCAAACGCAGTCCACGTAGACCCAGGTTACCCAACACATCAGTGCAAACCATTATACTTGCAGGTATGCATTTTCCTGTTAAAGCTGACAAACAAAAGATGTTGGGAACAAGAATTATTTGGTTATAGGAAGCACTTATAATGGGTTAAATAGGTGAATGTTTGAAATGTGAAACAGAAAATGCTGGAAAAAGTCAATAGGTCAAGCAGCATCTGTGGAGCGAGCAACAGTTAACATTTTAGGTCGATAACTTTTCATCGCAATACTTGAAATATGGATGATAAGGGAGCTCCCAGTTCCACGTAATTGTAAAAATATGAACCCTACCTGCGTGATTGATAGGTTCCCTATCGAGATTGACTGGCCCCTGCATCAACTCTTTAATTATTTTAGATCCGTATCCTTTAATGCTCTGACAAGATAAAAAAAATCCATTGATCTCAGTCCAGAAGATGTCAAATCCACTCGACATCCACATCTATCAGGGGGATAGACTTATAGATTTCCACCAGTCTTTGTGTGAAAAACCGCTTCAAATGTTCACTCCTAAATAGCCCACTTGTTCTGTACTTCCTCAATAGAGGAAATAATGACCTGGATCTTCTGAGGAGTGGCAATGATCATTGGCTTGCTGTTCTGTTTGAACATTCCCCCGACCCATTGCTGCTCCACATATTTTCCAGGCTGTTGAACCTTCCAGCTTTCCTCAGGAATGCAGAGTGCAACACCCCTCAGAGAGCTTCATCAGAGCGGAATATGTTGGTTCGTCTCTGTGAAGTGTCAAAGAGTAAGTGCAGAAGTTGTAACCCTGATCTTCAATGCAGTTAGATTGTTTCATGGATTCATTTCTGAAGTCACCATTAGATTCCTGCTGGTTGCCTTCTTCCATTTTCCTGATAAAATTAAGATCTATACAGGCTCTTGCAAAAAAAGAAAGAATTTCTGATTCTAGAGAACAGACAATGTTTCGAATATCTATTTTCCTTCAGCTGACTTT
The DNA here is from genome assembly GCF_902713615.1 of Scyliorhinus canicula. Lineage (NCBI taxonomy): Eukaryota > Metazoa > Chordata > Chondrichthyes > Carcharhiniformes > Scyliorhinidae > Scyliorhinus > Scyliorhinus canicula. The sequence continues at coordinate 29,621,191 of NC_052155.1, forward strand.
TAGTTCAATCCTTCCTGGACTGTATGGAATCATAGAATCCCTACAATACAGAAGGAGACCATTCGGCCCATTGGGTCTGTGCTGACCCTCTGAAAGAGCACCCTAACTGGCTCAATCCTCCACACTTTCCCTGCAACACCATCTAGGAGCAATTTAGCATGACCAATCCATCATTGTGCGCCCAGGCACTTGTGGCATAGTCTGAATATCAATACTTATTTTTACAGCTACTCCATCAGATTGCTCCACAGCGGCTGTCCTCCTGAGGAAACATAGAACATAGAACATAGAACATAGAACAGTACAGCACAGAACAGGCCCTTCGGCCCTCGATGTTGTGCCGAGCAATGATCACCCTACTTAAACCCACATACCCGTAACCCAACAATCCCCCCATTAACCTTACACTACGGGCAATTTAGCATGGCCAATCCACCTAACCCGCACATCTTTGGACTGTGGGAGGAAACCGGAGCACCCGGAGGAAACCCACGCACACACAGGGAGGACGTGCAGACTCCACACAGACAGTGACCCAGCCGGGAATCGAACCTGGGACCCTGGAGCTGTGAAGCATTGATGCTAACCACCATGCTACCGTGAGGCCCCAAAACAGTTTGAAAGTGCCAGCCAGCATGTTCCCTTTTCTTGCTGTCCACCCTTCTCTCACCCTCCCTGGCAGTGCCCAGCCTTTCACAAAGCATGTTTCACCCTGGATGTCCATTAATTGGCCAGTCAGTGTAATATTGTGCCAACAATCTCAAGCAGGAGTGGGTTTCACATCTGCTCTCACCCCCGTTGACTTTGGGGGCATCCTGAAGATAAACTTCTGCCTACTCTATTAGGAACCACGGTTTGTTCTCTGATAGAACCATTACACTTTCTCCAGTATCTAGCTTAACATTGGTGAGATGTCTGTTTACATATATATCTGCCTTTTAGAAAGTATGATTATTTTCATCAATCTCACCCAGGAGATAATTTTGTTCCTGGTCTTGTGAAAACTCTTAAACTTCATTACTAGCCTTATGTATGAAGATTTTTTTCTTGAAGTTTATGCTGTTAGAAGCTTTGAGGGGCTGTTTAGCACAGTGGGCTAAACAGCTGGCTTGTCATAGAGAACAATGCCAGCAGCACGGGTTCAATTCCCGTGCCAGCCTCCCCGAGCAGGCGCAGGAATGTGGCGACTAGGGGCTTTTCACAGTAACTTCATTGAAGCCTATTTGTGACAATAAGCTATTATTATTATTACTTCAGTACATTTCCCCGAATCTACAGGGGAAGCGTTCTGTAATGTTTGCACACTTGGGTCTTCCTGAAACCACAGCATTGGTAGGGTTTGATGACATCTTTAACTTTTCCTCTAATTTGTATCTTCTTTTCTGTTGCCTCTTTTATATTTCTGGGCTTAAGGGAATGTATTGTCACTTGAGGCTTCCTTGGCCAATATTTTTCATCATCTTTCTGTACTGTCCATTCTGTATGTAGACCTCTATTTGTCTCGCCAGTAGTATTTATTTTTATAAGGTTAGGTCTTCCATAAATTGTAATAAGTCTGCTTGGAATTCATCAGTAACACTGATTACAATGCAGTCTTGTATTAATTCTATTTTTAGCAGCGGCAGACTTATACTTTATGGGGCCCTGCAGTCATCTTCATTACTGGGTCCAGCCCCCTTCCCCAAGACGTTACTTCCCTCCAATATCCCCCACCTCGCCCCACAGAATGCAAATGCACAAGCCACAAAAATACACAAATTGATCACTGCTTAACTGCTTTAGTGCTTTGCAATTACAAAAACATGCCTGTGTGAATAATTTCTGAATTGAAATCCCGCTTGCCTCTTGTCAGAATAACAGTGAAGATGGTCAATATTGCGATGTTTGTCTTGAGCTGAGCAAACATGGAACTCACTGCTGAGCAACGAGATGGAAATATCAGCCAATGACATCGCTACAGCACAGGCCAATGTAGAACAGAATGAGCCAGTTCAATGCAGAAAAAGAATGATCACCAGAAACATTTGTGACAGATATTGTTAAAAATATTTTCAGAATGGTTTCCACATAGGGATAGGTTCCCAGCAAATTATCATGCACAAAGAGCTGGTGACCTTGAAGCTCAGAGCTCATCATTATCAATGAAATGAATGAATTATTTTACTTCATCTTCAAAAAGATTTGTTTCTGTGGCCTTCCAGTTGTATTCACCTAATTTCTTGCTGCAGGGGCATTTAGCATTCTCATCAAAACTTTTGTTGAATAGCATGCAAAATTAACCAACAGTTTTCTTTGGAGGTTCACTTCTACTCTGCAATTGCACCATTATTGTTTCAGAAATAACACGGGCAGTCTCAGCAATGACTTTCTCCTTCCCTTTTAAAGTGATTTCATTGTGTCTAGTTTAATCAAAAGAAAACTTTATGCGTCTTATGTGCTTATCATCTGAGAAACCTATACTTTTTGCAAATGTTAGTGCCTCTGCTTCCACCGAGCTTTAGTAATTTCAAACTTCCATGTCAAAACCTTTAACCAAACTTAACAATTGTGCAGCATTCAATAAATTTGTATCAACATATTGCAGTGATTTTCTGACGGCATTAATTCTTTGAAGTAAATGGTTCCACAAAAGAGTAAAAACAACATCCTTGGGCGGGATTCTCCCGAACCCGGCAAGGCGGTGAGTCCCGGTGGGAAGGCCTTTGGCGCCATGCCAGCCGGGGCCGAAGGGACTCCGCCGGCCGGCACGGGTCCACCACGCATGCGCAGGAGCCAAAATTGCATTTGCTTTCCTTATTTCATGCTGTATCTGCATACCAGTTTTCTGCAATTCATGCACAATGACATCCAGATCCGTCTGCACTGAAGCAATCTGAAGTTTCTTCCCATTTAGATAATAAGTTACCTTTCTATTTTCCAATCAAAATGGATAACCTCACACTTGTCCACGTTAAACCCCATCTGACACTTTTTGGTCCACTCACCTAACCTATTGATAGTTATCTATAAATTTCTTTTTTCATTTCAACTTACTATCTGTAATGACTTAGACCAGGCGTTTGAGATTGGCCAATTAGAATACGAGTTCCCTGATTAGTGGCCCAATCAGGGAACCCCTTTCTGTGTATATAACAGGGAGTGTCAGATGCTCTGCACTCCCAGTGTAGACAGCAGACTGAATGGTCATGATTGTTCAGCTGTTGGGTTTGTAAATCAAAGGGAATCTGGTGACGGGACTTCTGCCTCCGTGGACCTATTACACTATCCCATCTATTTTAGTGTAATCTGCAATTTTGGCTACAGTACTTTCTATTCCTGCATCCAAGCCATCAACATAGCTTGTAAATAGTCGGGGCCCAAGGACCAAACCCTGTGGGACTCACTAGTTACATCTTGCCAACCAGAAAAATATCTATTTAACCATACTCTCTGCTTCTGTTGGTTATCCAGTCCTCTATCCAAGTCCCGCAAGATGTGCTTGTTAGGTAACTTGGACATTCTGAATTCTCCCTCTGTGTATCCGGAACAGGCGCCGGAATGTGGCGAAGGGGCTTTTCACAGTAACTTCATTGAAATGTTAATGTAAGCCTACTTGTGACACTAATAAAGATTATTATTATTTTGCACTAGTTTTCTCTCAAAGTTCTCTTTGTATTACTTTTTTAGCTACAACACTGGCATTTACCCGGCAATGTGGAAAGCTGCCCAGGTGTGTCCTGTACACCAGAAACCAGACAAATCCAATCCAACCAATTAACCCCCTATCAGTCTGCTCTCCATCATCAGCTCAGTTATGGAAGGAGTCATCAACAGTGCTATCAAGAGACACTTACTCAGCAATGACCTGCTCACGGACGCTCAGTCTGGGTTCCGCCAGGGTCACTCAACTCCTCACCTCATTGCATCCTTGGTACAAACATGGATGAAAGAGCTGAATGCCAGAGGTAAGGTCAGAGTGACTGCCCTTGACATCAAGGCAACATTTGACCGAGTATGGCATCAAGGAGCCCAACCAAACTGGAGTCAATGGGAATCAGGGGAAAACTCTCCGCTGGCTGGAGTCATACCTGGCACAAAGGAAGATGGTTGTGGTTTGGAGGTTAATTATCTCAACTCCAGGACATCCCTGTAGGAGTTCTTCAGGGCAGTATCCGAGGTGCAACCATCTTCAGCTGTTTCAACAATTACATCCCTTCCAGCATAAGGTCAGAAGTGGGGATGTTTCCGGAGGACTGCACAATGTTCAGCACCATTTCTGACTCCTCAGATAATTAAGCAGTCCATGTCTAAATCCAGCAAGACCTGGACAATATTCAGGTTTGGGCTGACAAGTGGCAAGTTACATTCGTGCCACATAAGTGCCAGGCAATGACCATCTCCTACACTAGAGGATCTAACCTCCTCCCCTTCAGATTCAATGGCATTGCCATCGCTGCATATCCCACAATGAACAGCCTGGGGGTTACCATTGATCAGAAACTAGCCACAGTAATACCTTATATAAATAATTGGACTCGATACGTTAGCTCTTTTCTCTCCCTACAGATGCTGCCAGGCTTGCTGAGATTTTCCAGCATTTTCCCTTTCGTCACAGTAATATCTTGTCTACCAGGGCAGGTCTGTGGTAGGCTATATAAGGGGTATCGCGGTACCTAGGTGGGATGTACCTTGTAGTATGAGTGGTAGAACCTGCCTGGCGGAGCATAAGAGTCTGTGTTTCACCCACAGCAGTCATTCTGCACCGGAGCTGCAGGGGTAACTACTTGTTCATTAAATTCTTCAATTGGACTACAATCTCGCTTCAGTAGTGATTGATCGTGCATCAATGTCAAAGACAAGGGATTTTACGGTGAGTAGCTCACCTCCTGACTTCCCAAAGCCTGTCCACCATCTACACCCAGGTTCCTCAAACAACACCTTTCAAACCCACGACCACTATCATCTAGAAGGACAAAAGCAGCAAATACCTGGGAACCCCACCACCTGGAGGTTCCTCTCCAAGTCTGATTGGAAATATATTGCACTCCTTCACTATCGCTGGGGAAACATCCTGGAAGTCGCTCCCTACATCAGCTATGTCAGATCACAAATAGTTTGTGATGGTTTCTGCAGCCATAATGCACCTCCCATTTAAGAGGTAATGTGTGCTTATAAGTGGAATTATGTGCTCTCAATATCCGGTGCCCCTCCTTATTCAGGTAGCTCATGAACAGAACAGGTAGCACATGTTAGATTCTTCTTTTCTTTGACATTATTCTTTTACCAATCCTTATGCATGGTTGGTATGTTTATGTCAAAGAAATGTTTGTTCTTTAATAATGAGACAAAACGCAAGTTGATATCATATTGTTCACTGGAGATGCTGAGGCAGGTGTCTGACCTTGACCACTGCTGCTTGTAGACCGAACACAAGTCATGGGATGAATACATCACATCCTGCTGAGGTAAATAATGATTGACAGCAATTTACGATAGGTATCCTTAAGGATGTATGCAAATTATATCACAGCATCCCCCTTTTTTCTATGTGAAGGATTACCCTTAAATAATCAAACTATTTACATGAAAGCAAAAATAAGTTAACATTGTGTCTGAATGCACCATTATATAAAACAATAAACTTGGAAGTCATTAAAATGTATTGGTGGCTTGCTTACTCAGCTTTAGTAATGGAAGCTTTGCTGGAAGCTGGTGTACATTTTCAGAATGCTAGTTAGGGTTATTATATCAGAGATTATCAGTCGGGTTACTCGGTGTTTCTGGTTGTGGTACTGTTCTGATTTGACTTTTTTATTATTGTGCTGTCAAGTTATTTTGTGTTCTTAGTGGACACAAACTTGGTTCTGCACATCTGCTGATGATTTGCACAGGATTCCAGGTGCCATCACTTGGGTGCTATACTCAAATTTCCCATCTAATATCCAGGTTGGATAATTCATTACCTGTCGGTCAGTCATGAGCATCTTTCAACTTCCCCTGTTTTCAAATAGTACATCTAATGTTCCTGGGAGTATCAATGAGTGAAGTTTGTCTGCACTTGTCTACCAAATGGTAATTCCGCATTAGTTCCGCAGTGTAAAAATGGGATGGGTGCGCAAGGAGCAGCGTCTTACCGTGTCTGGGTGAATAAAGCTCTCCGTGCTCCTAGAGTCAAATAGGCAGGGGGTGTTGCGACCGTTGATTTGAACCTGCATTATTGAGTTCCGCTGGTGCTTCGGCCGAGATTGATCGAGCGTGATCGCTCCTATTTGCGAGTAGTCAGAGTGCTTGGTTGAGTCGGACTCACAAAATGGCCACCGGGAGTCACAAAATGGCCATCGGCGTCGGCCGCATGTGTCGGGTTTCGAAGATGGCCACCGCCAAGATGGCCACCCCATGACTCGCACGAGGCTGATGACGCGTCAGAAGTAGATGTGTCCGGCCGGCGCGCGGCCGCTTGGCGGGGCCTGTGGGGCCGGGAGTTCGATTTATGGGCCCGATGAGACTTTTGTTTCTGGTCTTTGCGCCCATCCAGGCAGACCTTTGTGAAGTGCCCCTTCTTTCCGCAGTCGTTGCAGATAGCAGAGCGGGCCAGGCAACACTGGCGTGAGTGCTGGCCTTGCCCACAGAAATAGCATGGGGGCCCCCGGTGTGAGCGGGTTGCCGCGTGGCGCAGGCCTGTAGCAAGGCCGAGTCTGGAGGGGATCGAAAGGGGTTCGCAAGGTCCGCGTAGTACGTGCGGAGATTATGGTGGGCCGCTTCCAGAGAAGAGGCACGCGTTACCGTGCCTTGGAGGTCCTTTGCCCCGTCTTCTAGGAGCCGCTGCCGGATATACGTGGATCGGATACCGGACATGAAAGCATCACGAATATGTAAGTTCATGTGGACTTCTGCCGTCACCTCTTTATGGTCGCAGTTCCTAGCGAGCGCAGTGAGTCTCTCCAAGTATTCGTCTAGCGTTTCCCCGGAGCGCTGGAGGCAGGTTGAGAGCAAATGTCTGGCGTGTACCTCGTTTATCAGCTTTACGAAGCGCTTCTGTAGTATTTCAACTGCAGTTTCGTACGTTGTAGTTTTCTCGATCACGGCGGAGAGTTGGTGGCCCACCCGGGCATGTAGTAAGCTCAGCTTTCAAGGGCCGTCAACTTCAGTCTCTTGAGGAATTCAAATAGGCCTCAAAGCACTGGAGCCAGTATTTAAAAATTTCAGCAGCTTCCGGTGACCGAGCGTCTAGATTGAGCTTCTCCGGCTTTAGACCGCTGTCCATCTTGATGTAATCTGGTAATTAAATTGAGATACCCTCAATTATGACTCAGGAGAGAAGATTGGTAATTCAAAGGCTTTAATTACCAGAGAACCAGACAGCTGCCGAGAAGTGTGCTCACAGCACGCTGCCCACTGAACGTAACCTTATATACAGTTCCATGGGGGCGGAGCTGGAGGCGGAGTCCCCCAGGGTTCCAAACCCGGTCTTAAAGGGGCCATCGCATTAAAGGTACAGTTATACAGTTATCATTCATCACAATACTAAATGTTGGCTCCTTGTTTGTGTCCATGTTTTGGTCACCTTCATCATCTAACTTGGTCGGACACTTCATAGATCATGGGTGGGATTCCCCGTCCCACCAGTCCCGTTTTCCGACATGACGTGCCCCCACCGGCACCCGGATTCTCCGTTCCCGCAGTCAGTCAATGGGGTTTCCCATTGTGGCAACCCCCATGCCATCGGGGAAACCTCCAATGGCGTAAGGGTGACCCCAGCACTGTCGTCGAAGCGGAGGATCTTGCCGATGGAGAATCCTGCAGCTTGTGACTTATCAAAATGTTGAACCACCTATTTTCGCCATTCAGTTTTTAATTAGTGTTCCCAGAATTCTCTGATGTCACATGCCTTGCATACAGCATGAGAGACTAGGTGCATGTTTGAGTCTGCTTCACCCACAATGCTTACTAATCTTGCCTGCATTGGCTATGGTGTCAATGGTGGGCAAATGATGATTAGCCTGGAGACTCTGTCTACCTATTAGTGTGGCATTGTATTTGCATCCAATTTGCAGTGGTGCTTCCTTTGAGTCCGTCCAAGGTGTCTTTTCGGAAGACTTGACGTAGATGCTATCACAAGCTCAATTATTCAGTCAGCTAGCTCTGCTGCCATGAAGTCACAATCATGCCATTTGTCTCTTCTTATGAATTGGTCGATGTTCTCTGTCAGTTATTGCCTCGAGGCTTGAATTCCAAATGGTGTATTGTGAAGTTTAGCTAAGCTTATAATTGATCTTTTGAGTGTTGGCCATATTTTTTCTGGATGGTTCAGATGGTCATTAGACACACCTGACATTTTCAGTCTGTGGGAGCTTGCATTGCCTCTAGCAATTTAAATTTAAATGGATTTTTTATCTGGTGCTGGTTGCCCATTACAGTTAATCTTTTTGTTCCAAATCAGAGAGGGGAAAGATCAACCAGCAGTCCCGGATTCCTATTGATTTCTGGGTCTGCACAGTTTTATGCTCAAACAGTTGAACAACAAACACAATCTTAGGCCATACCTGAAGTATAGCTCCTGAGTACAAAGAACAATACAGAACGGGAACAGGCCCTTCGGCCTTCCAAGCCAAGAGTAAAGTAGTTGGGTGTAGCTAGCACTGAATACGCAGGCAACAGATAGGGCGGCACAGTGGTTAGCACTGCTACCTCAAAACAGCAGACACCCGGGTTCAATTCAGGATGACTGTCTGTGTGGTGTTTGCACGTTCTCGTTGTCTGAGTGTGGTTTCTCCACGTGCTCCAGTTTCCTCCTACAGTCCAGTCTCTGCTGTGGATTTGTCATGCTTAATTGCCCCTTATTGTCCAGAGATGTGCAGCTTAGGTTATGGGGATAGGATGGGGTAGGTGGGTGAGTAGACCAAGGTCAGTGTTCAGAGAGCTGGCGCAGACTCAAAGGGCCAAATGGCCTCCTTCTGCATTGTCGGGATTCTATGATTCTAAAGATGAAAATATTTAGGTCCAGAAAATGCAGCTGGATGCTTCATCTGAACAAAGTAAATCAGGTAGATCAATTGGGGTCACCTTTTAACTTTTGCAAGATTTTCGAATGCTAACTGGAGCTTTTGACAGCGATGAGGTTTCATCCAGCTTCTGCAGGTTAATGTAACTTTGAGTTGCAGTACCTATGGTGGCCAATGCCTTAGCTGGTCACAAGTTATTGCTTGACTGCAATGATGGCACTATTGAGCTCTGATACTTCTTTTCTGGTTTTACTCTTCATAATCTCTGCCAGAAAACTGGTGGGCAATGGAACTGCCCGCTTCAAAAGGGTAAGTGAAAAAGTGAAAAAAAGCTTTCTTTTCGCTGTTGGGAGCTATTAGTGGATGAATGTTTTTCTTCAGCTCAACCCCACAGTATTTAGATTCAGCATTAACTAATTCTCTTATCTATGTGTTCGACTTAAAATGAAACCCTACAATTCCTGTTATTTAATTTCTGTTCCTGATTGAAATTCATAATTAATAGACTTTTATGATCTAAGCTCTCCCACATTTGAACAATGTATCCCGATGCCTGCTGGCTGGAGTGATGTGTGATCTGAGAATGGAGGTATAGGGGGGGCGATTCTCCAAACTGGAGCCCAAGTGTTTGCGCCGTCGTGAACGCCGTCGCGTTTCATGACGGCGCAAAACGGGCATGGGGACAACCGATTCTGGCCGCCACAGAGGGCCAGCACAGCGCTGGAGCGGTTCATACTGCTCCAGCCTCCCTTCCCAGCGCCAAATGGGCGGCGTGCCAACCCGCGCATGTGCAGTTGGTCCACGACAACCTGCACATGCGCAGGGGACTTCTTTAGCACGCCGGTCCCGACTCAACATGGCATCGGTGTTCAGGGGCAGGCTGCGCAGGAAAGTAGGCCCGGGGGGGGGAGAGGCCGTTCCGCCGATCGGTGGGTCCCGATCGTAAGCCAGACCCCATCGGAGCCCCCCCCCCCACCGGGGACAGAGCCCCCCCCCCCCCCCCCCCCCCCCCCCCACAGGCTGCCCCCCGACCGTTCGCGCAGAATTCCTGCCGGCAGCAACCAGGGGTGAACAGCACTGGTGGGACTCTGATGTATCCACGTGGCCGCTCGGCCATCCGGGCCGGAGAATCGCAGCCCCGCCGATGCCGGAGCCGCGCCAAACGCGCCGGCCCAAGTGCCGTCAATTCTCTGCACCTCAGAGAATCGCGCGCCGGCGTCGGGGCGTCATGGCGCGGTTGCGGCGATTCTCCGGCCCGGCACGAGGCTCGGAGAATCGCCCCCATAGAGTGTGAACCCCTACAAAGCTAAAGAATTTATCACAGAGTGTCTCTTGATTGCTGTTTAATTTTCAAACCAGTACTTTTCTTCTGAATTTGAAGGGGCTTAGGCTTATGTTCTTCTCAGTCAAATCTTCAAAATCCATGCTTCCAACATGTTATAGTCTTTTCTTTTCCATAAACATACTATCATATTAATTGAAACAATAATGTGTGTTCTTTATTTGAAGATAAGACTATATGCAAATAGTGTTCATTGGGGAATGTGAAACACACATCTGGGGCTGGATTCTCCGGTCCCCCGCCAGGTCGGAGAATCACCGGGGGCTGGCGTGAATCCCGCCACCGTTGTCTCCCGAAGTCTCCGAATACTGAAAAGTCGGCGAGGCGTCAATCGCGCCGCCCGCCTCTGAGAATGGTGGCGGCCGGCGCGAAGCCATGGACCCCGGGGCTGCACATATTCTCCCGGCCGGATGGGCTGAAGTCCCACGGGTCATGTTGGCGTAAATTAAAACACCTACATAACTGCATCAACCAGTGCTGATGGTTGACGTCGTACAGCGTGGAGGTAGGTCACGGCGTTGGGGGTGGCCGCAGCAGAAGTGACAGCGTGGCTGCAGTCTGTGTGTGTGGGGGAGGGGTGTGTGGGGTGGGGGGGGGGGGAGAGTGGGGGGGGGGGGGGGAGAGTGGGGGGGGGGGGGGGAGAGTGGGGGGGGGGAGAGTGTGCCGGGGAGGGGGGAGAGCGCCGGGGAAGGGGGAGAGAGCGAGTGTCGGGGAGGGGGGTAGAGAGCGAGTGCTGGGGAGGGGGGGAGAGGGCGAGTGCCGGGGATGGGGGGACGGGGCAAGTGCCAGGGAGGGGGGGGGGGGGATTGCCGGGGATGGGGGGAGAGAGCGATGTTGGGCGCCGTGGCGGCAGCCGCTATTCTACATGTTGCCCTGGAAGAGGAGGAGGAGCATGCCAGAGTGGCGGCGCAGGCTGCCGTAGAGGAGCATGCGGCAGCCGCCCAGGCTGGAGGGCCATCCGCCCGACAGGACAAGGAGGAGGAGGAGCAGGGGGTGCACGAAGAGGAGGAGCATGAGGAGAGGGAGGAGGGCGTTGTGGCGTCGCAGCGACAGATACGCCAGAGGAGGCCCCATGTGTACCGGCCCCGTTCATCGTCCCAGGACCTCACAGATCGGGAATGCAGGAGCAGACTCCAGATGAGCTGGGAAACCGTGGCACACATCTGCCACCTGCTGGCACACCTGGCACCGCGTGGCACTGGGGGAGGACACCCTCTGCCCGTGTCCATCAAGGTTACGGTGGCCCTGAACTTTTATGCCACGGGGTCATTCCAGGCGGCGAGCTGGGACCTGTCCGGTATCTCACAGACATCGGTGCACCGGTGCATCCGGGCAGTGACAGACGCCCTTTATGCCATCGTGGACCGCTACATCCAGTTCCCTGTGGACCGGGCCAGCCAGGATTCCCAGGCCGTGGGCGTCGCTGCCGTTGCCAGGTTTCCCATGGTCCAGGGGGTAATCGATGGGATGCACGTCGCTGTGCGGCCACCTGCAGATAACAGGGCCGTGTTCACCAATAGGAAGGGGACCTATTCCATGAACATTCAGGTGGTCTGCGACCACCGCATGATTATCCTGCACGTCTGCGCCCGGTACCCGGGAAGTCTTCATGATTCATTCTTGTTGTCGCGGTCTACATCCCCGGCATGTTCGAGGGACGCCATCCCCGGCAGAGGGGCTGGTTGCTGGGCGACAGGGGTTACCCGTTGCGGTCGTGGCTGATGGTGCCTATACGGAGGCCACAGACCAATGCGGAGAACGGCTACGATGGCCATGCAGCTACAAGGGGTGTGATAGAGAGGTACTTTGGTGTACTCAAAATGCGTTTCAGGTGCCTGGACCTCTCAGGGGAGGGCCTCCAGTACCCGCCAGATAGGGTCAGCCGCATCATTGTGGTCTGCTGTGTCCTGCACAACATAGCCCAGCAGAGGCGCAATGTGCCGCATAGAGGAGGGGGGAGTGGAGGAGCATGAGGAAGAGGCACAGACCTCCCCAGATGAGGGAGATGGGGGCAATCGTCTGGGCAGACGGGCTGGACATGGGCGGGTGGCTGCCCACCGTTACCGGCTGAGCCAGCGGGTAAGGGACAGGCTGATAGCCGCCTGGTTCACTGACTAGGGGGCGTGCGAATCGGTGAGTATGGCCACATACCGCACACCATGGCAATATCCGACCACCCTCACCCCCCCCCACCCACCCACCAACCACACCCACCCCACCCACATGCACACCACCCCTCCATTGCAGATCTACCTGTGGGCCGGGCTCACACGGTCGCCGATGGAAGCGTGCCTATTGTAGGCCATGGAGGATGATGACGACCCGCTCTGCGATGAGCTCCTGGCTCTACATCATTGAACAATGTCTGACCCATGGCCACAGTACCACCATCCACCTGGACCATCCCTGCATGCGGCCGTGACACTGCAGCGCACGGTCCCGTCCTCTGCCCAGGGGGATGGCGAGGGCAACCCGGGGGGAGGGGGGGCACACTCACCTGGGGCCGACTTAAGACCACCCCTCACACACACACTGGCGCTCAACGTACATGACACCCCCGCACGCTTCGGACAGAGCACAAAGGCAGCTTCTGTTGGTTTGAAAATGATTTTAATAACAAACAGTCCATATACGTGCCCTAGCCCCTAAAACTCATCTGTGCCTTGCACTCATGCCAACTTACTCAGTGTCTAATTGTTTGGCCTTACGGGCCCTTTGACTACGCCTAGGTGGTTCCCCAGATGGTACAGCAGAACAGGAGGTGGACTCCTGCGATTCCTGCCCTCTGACTCAGGATCACTTTGGTGGCCGTTTCCTGAGGCGGCCCACCCTAAATGGGCGAGGCTGCGGCTCGGGCGACCGGGATGGCGAGCTGCCAGCCTGCCTGCCGGTTGCCCACCAGATGCACCTGGGACGGAAGCGAGGGGGTGGGGGGGGGGGGGGGGGGGGTGGGGGGGAGAGTCGGAGGTGCTGCAGTGTTCCGGGGCCTCCCCTACAGGGGGAACCCGGATGGGCCCCAGCACCTCCTCCTCCCTCGGGGTGCCCGATGGGCCCCGGGCCTCGACAAGGGTCTGGGGTGCGGATGGACCAGCCATCCGACGCCCCCCCGACACATGGTGCTGCCAGTCCTGCAGGCCCATGCTGGTATCGACAAGGGTCTGCGGGTTTGCAGCCATGGTGTCAGGGTGTTGCCCATCCCTGTCTGTGACCGTGCGACACCGGCTAGCACATGGGCAACGGCGCCGATGCCCTCAGCAATGGCCTGCTGAGGGCCATGGCCTGCTGGGACTGGGCCATGGCGTTGAGCGCCTCTGCCATCTGCCGCTGGCTCTGGCTCATGGCTTCCTGTGAGAAGGAAGCCATGTCCTGGGCCAAACACGCCACCTTCACGGAACGCCTCAGGCCTCGCATCCTGCTCCCCATGTCTGACACCATCACACCCATTGCCTCCACCGCGGACGACACCCGTGCGGATTCGACCTGGGTGGCACGCATGACTGGCACCACTCCAAGCTCCTGAACGCGGGCACACTCCTCCACCTGCATTTGCAGCTGCTGCAAGCCAGCCATCATCCCCTTCCTTCGTCCCAGGTTTGGTGGCTGCATCGGGTCTATGGTGGGTGTGGTAACTCCAGGAACCCGGGACCCGTCTGGGCGGCAGATGTTCGCTTGCGCCAGGATGACCTCCGACCTCCCGGCCCCTCTGCTGCTCCTACCTCCACCAGCTGTACCGGCACAGCTGTGTTGTGTGCACCAGTGAGTGTACCAGACGCCTCATCGCTAAAGTGCCCAACAGAGGTGAGTGTCTCTGAAATGGTGGAGGGTGTTGGAGATAGCAGTGCCATTGTGTTGTGAGCATTGTCCGATTCAGAGTCCATGGTACTCTGGGGTGGCGCCTCGTCGTCACCCGTCCACTGTGTGTCAGTGCCCTGTATTTTGGTGTCATGTGTGTCGGTGCCCTGGGTAGGGCTGTCCTAGGTAGGGGTGTCCTGGGAAGGGTTGTCCTGGTGTAGCGCTAACAGTTATACTCAAAGGCGAGAGACTAGTACAATCGAGGCTTTATTGCTGTGTGATGCTATTCCTCCATCTGCAACTGTAGACTAAGGTCTGAGTGACTCACACACATATTTATACACAAGCTCACTGTGGGCGGAGCTAGCCAGCATGGGCTTACCGGAGGAACCTGTATTACAGGTACAGGCATACTGCTCCCTACTGCAAGTACACATAACTACAGTGGTTATATCACCACATTCACCCCCTGTAAAAAATGAGTCCGGCGGGGGTGACATGTAACTATAATGTAAATGATGAGCTATTTACAAGAGGGTCCAAACAAAGAAAACAAAGAGTCCATCCGATTAGCAGGTTACAGGTTGAGCCAAATTGGTGGTCGAATGTTCCGCTGTGATCGGCGTAACTGTGGTGGTGACGTCGGCACAGGCGGTGATGGCAACGATGGTGCAGGTGTTGGCGGTGTTGGTGCTGGCTGCTGGCGGGATGACTCCGAGAGCAAGCCAAAATCTTCCGTGTCCTCCAGTGTGGGCAGGGGGACGAGGGATGGACCTGATGGGGACGAATAGGGGGGCGCCGGGGAAAAGGAGGTTGGCGCGGGGGGAGAAAGGGGCGTGGGATTGGCACCTGAGGGAGCCAGGTACCAGAGCAAAACTGTGTCCTGGCAGCCGTCGGAGAACTCCACGTAGGCATACTGAGGGTTGGCGCGGAGAAGGCGTACTTTGTCCACCAGGGGTTCCGCCTTGTGGTGCCGGACATGCCTACGGAGAAGGACTGCGCCCGGAGTCGTGAGCCACGTCGGGAGCGACACCCCGGATGTAGACTTCCTAGGGAAGGCAAAAACACGTTCATGGGGTGTACTGTTAGTTGCGGTGCACAGTAGCGACCAAATGGAATGGAGCGCGTCAGGGAGGACCTGCTGCCAGCGAGCGGCTGGGAGGTTCCTGGACCGTAGGGCCAGCTGGATGGCCCTCCATACCGTCCCGTTCTCCCTCTCTACCTGCCCGTTTCCCCAGGGGTTGTAGCTGGTCGTCCTGCTGGAGGCGATACCCCTGCTGAGCAGGAAATGACGCAGCTCATCGCTCATGAACGAGGATCCCCTGTCACTGTGGATGTCGTCGGGGAAACCGAACAGGGCGAAAATGGAATCCAGGGCCTTGATGACGGTGGCAGATGTCATATCCGGGCATGGATGGCGAAGGGGAACCTAGAAAATTCATCGATCACACTAAGGATGTAGGTGTTGCGGTCGGTGGAAGGAAGGGGCCCTTTGAAGTCCACGCTGAGGCGTTCAAAGGGGCGGGACACTTTCACCAGGCACGCGCGATCTGGCCTGTAGAAGTGCGGCTTGCACTCGGCACAGATCTGGCAGTCTCTGGTGACTGTCCGTACTTCCTCGACGGAGTAGGGCAGATTGCGGGCTTTGATTAGATGGTACAAGTGAGTGACCCCCGGATGGCAAAGGCTCTCGTGCAAGGCACGGAGCTGGTTCACTTGTGCGCTGGCAAATGTACCTCGGGAGAGGGCGTCTGGGGGCTCGTTGAGCTTGCCGGGGCGATACAAGATCTCGTAGTTAAAGGTGGAGAGCTCGATTCTCCACCGCACGATTTTGTCATTCTTGATCTTGCCCCACTGCGTGTTGTTGAACATGAAGGCTACCGACCGTTGGTCAGTGAGGAGAGTGAATCTCCTGCCGGCCAGGTAATGCCTCCGGTGCCGCACCGCTTCAACGATTGCCTGGGCCTCCTGTTCAACAGAGGAATGCCGAATTTCGGAGGCGTGGAGGGTGCGTGAAAAGAATGCCACGGGTCTGCCTGCCTGATTCAGCGTGGCGGCAAGTGCGACATCTGAAGCGTCGCTTTCTACTTGGAAAGGAAGTGTCTCGTCTACTTTGTGCATCCCCGCCCTGGCTATGTCAGATCGAATGCGGGCGAAGGCCTGTTGTGCCTCGGCCGAGAGGGGAAAATGTGTGGACTGGATAAGTGGGCGAGCCTTGTCCGCGTACTTTGGGACCAACTGGGCGTAATAAGAAAAGAACCCAAGGCACCGTTTGAGGGCCTTGGGGCAGTGGGGAAGTGGAAGCTCCATGAGGGGGCGCATGCGGTCGGGATCGGGCCACAGTAGTCCGTTTTGGACTACGTAGCCTAGGATGGCTAAGTGGTCTGTGCGGAACACGCACTTCTCCTTGTTGTACGTGAGATTAAGGAGAGATGTGGTGTGGAGGAATTTAGAAAGGTTGGCATCATTGTCCTGCTGGTCATGGCCGCAGATGGTGACATTGTCGAGGTACGGGTAGGTGGCCTGCAGTCCGTACCGGTCAACCATTCGGTCCATTTCTCGTTGAAATACCGAGACTCCATTCGTGACGCCGAAGGGAACCCTAAGAAATTGGTACAGACGACTGTCTGCCTCGAAGGCAGTGTAGGGACGGACCGATTTACGGATGGGGAGCTGGTGGTAGGCAGATTTCATGTCAATAGTAGAGAATACCCGGTACTGTGCAATCTGATTGATCATATCAGAAATGCGGGGGAAGGGGTACGCGTCGAGCTGCGTGTACCGGTTGATGGTCTGGCTGTAGTCCACGACCATCCTGTGCTTCTCCCCGATCTTAACCACTACCATCTTGGCTCTCCAAGGGCTGTTGCTGGCCTCGATGATACCCTCCCGAAGCAGCCGCTGGACTGATGAAGGCCTTGTCCTGGGTGCTGTACCGTCTGCTCCTGGTGGCGACGGGCTTGCAATCTGTGGTCAGATTGGCAAAGAGTGAGGGAGGCTCGACCTTGAGGGTCGCGAGGCCGCAAACGGTGAGGGGAGGTAGGGGTCCGCCGAATTTGAGGGTGAGGCTCTGGAGATTGCACTGGAAATCCAGGCCTAGTAAGAGAGACGCGCAGAGGTTGGGGAGAATGTACAGACGGAAACGGTTGAATTCCACGCCCTGTACAGCAAGTTTAACCAGACAGAAACCCCGGATCGGGACAGAGTGGGACCCGAAGGCGAGAGAGATCTGTCGGTTGGCGGGATGGACCGCAAGGGAATAGCGCCTTACCGTGTCCGGGTGGACAAAGCTCTCGGTGCTCCCGGAGTCGATGAGGCAGGAGATCACGTGGCCGTTGACCAGCACCGATATGGAAGAGGGTGCCAGGTTGCGAGGACGGGACTGGTCGAGCGTAACGGAGGCGAGTAGCGGGCGATCGGCAGTCGAGTCAGATGAGTCCGACGAGGAGCGGTAGCGACCCGTGTCCCGTGGCCCCGTCCCGGGGGGAGGACAAAATAGCGGCATCTGGAGTACCTGTGGGTAAAATGGCGGCGCCATGGAACGCACATGGCGGTGGTGGATGAAGATGGCGGCGCCCATGGAGCGCACGTGGCGGGGCGGCAAAAGATGGCGGCTCCCGCTGATCGCACGTGGGGTCGGGGGAAGCGGACGGCGGGGCCCATTGAGTGAGCGGTTGAGGCGAGGGGACTGGGGGCGCGATCGCGGCAACCGTCCGGGACTGACACACCGCTGCAAAGTGGCCTTTCTTGCCACACGCTTTGCAGGTCACGGTGCGGGCCGAGCAGCGCTGGCGGGGGTGCTTCTGCTGACCGCAGAAGTAACAGTGGGGACCCCCAGGGAGCGCGGTGCGGTGGGCAGCGCAGGCATAGTGCGCGGGGGCGGCTGCTGGGTGGGCCGTTTGCGGGGTCCACGAGGGGTAGGACGGGTGGGCCTGGGGGGCGTTTGCGGGGTCCACGAGGGGTAGGATGGGTGGGCTGAGTGGCTAGCGGAGTAAGATCGCGCACTACGGGAGGCGGCCGTCATGGAAAGCGCCAACCTTGGCAGAGGGCTCAAAATCCAGGGCTCATCATTTCAAGCTCAGTGGAAGAAGGACTAGAGGGGACCTGAGGAAAAGCATTTCTACATAGATAGGAACATAAGAACTAGGAGCAGGAGTAGGCCATCTGGCCCCTCGAGCCTGCTCCGCCATTCAATTAGATCATGGCTGATCTTTTGTGGACTCAGCTCCACTTTCCGGCCCGAACACCATAACCCTTAATCCCTTTATTCTTCAAAAAACTATCTATCTTTACCTTAAAAACATGTAATGAAGGAGCCTCAACTGCTTCACTGGGCAAGGAATTCCATAGATTCACAACCCTTTGGGTGAAGAAGTTCCTACTAAACTCAGTCCTAAATCTACTTCCCCTTATTTTGAGGCTATGTCCCCTAGTTCTGCTGTCACCCGCGAATGGAAACAACCTGCCCGCATCTATCCTATCTATTCCCTTCATAATTTTAAATGTTTCTATAAGATCCCCCCTCATCCTTCTAAATTCCA
Organism: Scyliorhinus canicula; assembly: GCF_902713615.1. Taxonomy (NCBI): domain Eukaryota; kingdom Metazoa; phylum Chordata; class Chondrichthyes; order Carcharhiniformes; family Scyliorhinidae; genus Scyliorhinus; species Scyliorhinus canicula. Next base: position 29,639,847 of record NC_052155.1, read on the forward strand.
ATGAGTACAGTCCCAGTCTACTCAACCTCTCCTCATAATCCAACCCCTTCAGCTCTGGGATTAACCTAGTGAATCTCCTCTGCACACCCTCCAGCGCCAGTACGTCCTTTCTCAAGTAAGGAGATCAAAACTGAACACAATACTCCAGGTGTGGCCGCACTAACACCTTATACAATTGCAACATAACCTCCCTAGTCTTAAACTCCATCTCTCTAGCAATGAAGGACAAAATTCCATTTGCCTTCTTAATCACCTGTTGCACTTGTAAACCAACCTTCTGTGACTCATGCACTAGCACACCCAAGTCTCTCTGAACAGCGGCATGCTTTAATATTTTATCGTTTGCTAATTTCCAATCCACTGGGACCACCCCAGAGTCTAGTGAATTTCGGTAAATTATCACTAGTGCATCTGCAATTTCCCTAGCCATCTCTTTTAGCCATGATGAGAGGATCTCCAGGAAGATCGCGCATATAGACACTGACATTCAGTTTCTACAAAGATGCAAAAAAGCAGACAAGATCCCGAAAGGACTACAGATCAAAAACCCACTCAAGTCGACTTACAACACAGACTACGCTGAAAGACTCTGCCACCGCACCTCTGTCACACTCCTCAAACACCTCGTACACCAACTCTACAGCAGTCGACGCAACCTGGAAACCAAGAGAGAGGCCATATTCTCAACTTGCACTCAGGACACAGCAGACCAGCTGCGGAACACCGCCAAACAGATGAGACAGCAATACTATGCCACCTACATGCACACCAAGAACAGGAAGCTTGAGAAACTTGGCATCACCACCAGCAGCAATCAAGCTTCTCCCGGTACAACAGTCGAAAACAATACAGGGAAATCCATTGTCAACTTGTCAGACTACACCCTTCAACCAGACGAAATCGAAGTCCTCAGCAGAGGGCTCAATTTCTGCACCACCACCAAAATGGACCCCATCAGTCTCGCGGCAGATACGGAGGAATTCATCAGGCGAATGAGGCTCCGGGAATTCTTCCACAGACCCCAAGAGGCCGACAGCGAACCCAGGGACACGACCAATGAACCGGAACAGCAGACCGCGAGATCTGCAGTGCAGCAACCGAAAAGGAAAGAGTCAAATTGGACCCCTCCGGAAGGCCGCTGCCCTAGACTCGACATGTATGCTCAAGCCGTCAGAAGTCGTGTCAATGCCAGATTCATCACTCGCAATCACAAGGCAGCCTCAAACGTCACCCAAGCACAACGCAACGCCATCCGCACTCTCAAGACCAACCGCAACATCGTCATCAAACCAGCAGACAAAGGAGGGGCCACCGTCATACTGAACAGAACAGACTACTGCAAAGAAGTATACCGACAACTCGACAACCAGGAACACTACAGGCAGTTACCCGCAGATCCAACCAAGGAACACATCCGCCAACTCAGCAGACTGATCAAGACCTTAGATCCAGACCTTCAGAACACCCTACGTGCTCTCATCCCACGTAATCCCCGCATTGGAGATCTCTACTGCCTCCCGAAAATACACAAGGCCAACACACCAGGCCGTCCTATCGTTTCAGGCAATGGGACCCTGTGTGAGAACCTCTCTGGCCACATCGAGGGCATCTTGAAACCCATCGTACAAGGTACACCCAGCTTCTGTCGCGACACGACGGACTTCCTACAGAAACTCAGCACCCATGGACCAGTTGAACCAGGAACATTCCTCGTCACAATGGATGTCTCGGCACTCTACACCAGCATCCCCCATGACGACGGCATTGCTGCAACAGCCTCAGTCCTCAACACCGACAACTGCCAATCTCCAGACGCAATTCTGCAACTCATCCGTTTCATTCTAGACCACAACGTCTTCACCTTCGACAACAAATTCTTCATCCAGACGCACGGAACAGCCATGGGGACCAAATTTGCACCTCAATATGCCAACATCTTCATGCACAAGTTTGAACAGGACTTCCTCACCACACAGGACTTTCAACCGATGCTATACACCAGATACATCGATGACATTTTTTTCCTTTGGACCCACGGCGAGACATCACTGAAACGACTACACGATGACATCAATAAGTTCCATCCCACCATCAAACTCACCATGGACTATTCTCCAAATTCAGTTCCATTCTTGGACACACTCGTCTCCATCAAGGACGGCCACCTCAGCACCTCGCTTTACCGCAAGCCCACAGATAATCTCACGATGCTCCACTTCTCCAGCTTTCACCCGAAACACATTAAAGAAGCCATCCCCTATGGACAAGCCCTCCGTATACACAGGATCTGCTCAGACAAGGAGGAGCGCAACAGACACCTACAGATGTTGAAAGATGCCCTCGTACGAACGGGATATGGCGCTCGACTCATTGATCGACAGTTCCACCGCGCCACAGCAAAAAACCGCACCGACCTCCTCAGAAGACAAACACGGGACACCACTGACAGAGTACCCTTCGTCGTCCAGTACTTTCCTGGGGCGGAGAAACTACGACATCTTCTTCGCAGCCTCCAACACATCATCAGCGAGGATGGACATCTTGCCAAGGTCATCCCCACACCCCCACTACTGGCCTTCAAACAACCGCGCAACCTCAAACAAACCATTGTTTGCAGCAAATTACCCAGCCTTCAGAACAGCAACCACAACACCACAAAACCCTGCCAGGGTAATCTCTGCAAGACATGCCAGATCATCGACATGGACACCACCATTACACGTGGAAACACCACCCACCAGGTACGCGGCGCATACTCGTGCGACTCGACCAATGTAGTCTACCTCATACGCTGCAGGAAAGGATGTCCCGAAGCGTGGTACATTGGCGAGACCATGCAGACACTGCGACAACGAATAAACGGGCATCGTGCGACTATCAACAGGCAGGACTGTTCCCTTCCAGTTGGGGAACACTTCAGCAGTCAAGGACATTCAGCCTCTGATCTCCGGGTCAGCATTCTACAAGGAGGCCTTCAGGAGGCGCGACAACGCAAAATTGCTGAGCAAAAACTTATAGCTAAGTTCCGCACGCATGAATGCGGACTCAACCGGGATCTGGGATTCATGTCGCATTACATTCGGCCCCCACCAACAAGCCTGGACTTGCAGAGGCCTACCGACTGAACTGGCTTGGGACAATTCACACCTCTTTAACCTGGAGTTACCTCTCTCTCTGCATCTTTGATGATTTGATTGCCTGCAGGTGCTCGCATTCCGGGGCATCTCTGACTGTGTCTATATAAACATTTCTGGAACAAGCCTTTCCATTCACCTGAAGAAGGAGCCGTGCTCCGAAAGCTCGTGTTTGAAACAAACCTGTTGGACTTTAACCTGGTGTTGTAAGACTTCTTACTGTATCTCTTTTAGCACTCTGGGATGCATTCCATCAGGGCCAGGAGACTTGGAGACTTGTCTACCTTTAGCCCCATTAGCTTGCCCATCATTCCCTCCTTAGTGATAAGAATCCTCTCAAGGTCCTCACCTGTCATAGCCTCATTTCTATCAGTCGCTGGCATGTTATTTGTGTCTTCCACTGTGAAGACCGACCCAAAAAACCTGTTCAGTTCCTCAGCCATTTCCTCATTTCCCATTATTAAAACTCCCTTCTCATCCTCTAAAGGACCAATATTTACCTTAGCCACTCTTTTTTGTCTTATATATTTGTAAAAACTTTTACTGTCTGTTTTTATATTCTGAGCAAGTTTACTCTCATACTCTATCTTACTCTTCTTTATAGCTTTTTTAGTAGCTTTCTGTTGCCCCCTAAAGATTTCCCAGTCCTCTAATCTCCCAGCAATCTTTGCCACTTTATATGCTTTTTCCTTCAATTTGATACTCTCCCTTATTTCCTTAGATATCCATGGTCGATTTTCCCTCTTTCTTCCGTCCTTCCTTTTTGTTGGTATAAACCTTTGCTGAGCACTGTGAAAAATCGCTTGGAAGGTTCTCCACTGTTCCTCAATTGTTCCACCATAAAGTCTTAGCTCCCAGTCTACCTTAGCTAGTTCTTCTCTCATCCCCTTGTAATCTCCTTTGTTTAAACACAAAACACTAGTATTTGATTTTACTTTCTCACCCTCATCTGTATTTTAAATTCCACCATATTGTGATCGCTCCTTCCGAGAGGATCCCTAACTATGACAAGATCTAGGACCGCTTGTTCCCTTGTAGGTTCCATTACATACTGTTCTAGGAAACTATCGCGGATACATTCTATAAACTCCTCAAGGTTGCCTTGACCGACCTGGTTAAACCAATCGACATGTAGATTAAAATCCCCCATGATAACTGCTGTACCATATCTACATGCATCAGTTATTTCTTTGTTTATTGCCTGCCCCACCATATCGTTACAATTTGGTGGCCGATAGACTACTCCTATCAGTGACTTTTTCGCCTTACTATTCCTGATTTCCACCCAAATGGATTCAACCTTATCCTCCATAGCACCGATGTCATCCTTTACTATTGCCCGGATGTCATCCTTATATAACAGAGCAACACCACCTCCCTTACCATCCACTCTGTCCTTCCGAATAGTTTGATACCCTTGGATATTTAACTCCCAGTCGTGACCATCCTTTAACCATGTTTCAGTAATGGCCACTAAATCATAGTCATTTACGATGATTTGTGCCATCAACTCATTTACTTTATTCCGAATACCACGAGCATTCAGGTAAAGTACACTTATGTTGGTTTTTTTACCTCTGTTTTGAATCTTAACATCTCCAGTTTTATTCCTTTTGTTATTACTGGGCCTATTCACTGAGCTCCCCTCAGTCACTGTACCTTGTACTGTCGCACTTTTAGATTTTTGACTATGTCTTCTCTGCCTTGCACTTTTCCCCTTACTTCCTTTTGCTTCTGTCCCTGTTTTACTACCTTCCAACTTCCTGCATCGGTTCCCATCCCCCTGCCACATTAGTTTAAACCCTCCCCATCAGCTCTAGAAAACACACCCCCTAGGACATCGGTTCCAGTCCTGCCCAGGTGCAGACCGTCCGGTTTGTACTGGTCCCACCTCCCCCAGAACCAGTCCCAATGCCCCAGGAATTTGAATCCCTCCCTCTTGCACCATCTCTCGAGCCACGCATTCATCCTATCTATCCTGACATTCCTACTCTGACTAGCTCGTGGCACTGGTAGCAATCCTGAGATTACTACCTTTGAGGTCCTACTTTTTAGTTTAACTCCTAACTCCCTGAATTCCGCTTGTAGGACCTCATCCCGTTTTTTACCTATATCGTTGGTGCCTATGTGCACCACGACAGCTGGCTGTTCACCCCCCCCCCCCCCCCCCCCCCAGAATGTTCTGCAGCCGCTCCGAGACATCCTTGACTCTTGCACCAGGGAGGGAACATACCATCCTGGAGTCTCGATTGCGCCCACAGAACCGCCTGTCTATTCCCCTTACGATCGAGTCCCCTATCACTATAGCCCTGCCATTTTTCTTCCTGCCCTGCTGTGCAGCAGAGCCAGCCACGGTGCCATGAACCTGGCTGCTGCTGCCTTCCCCTGGTGAGCCATCTCCCTCAACAGTATCCAAAGCGGTATATCTGTTTTGCAGGGAGATGACCGCATGGCACACCTGCACTGCCTTCCTACTCTTGCTCTTTCTTTTGGTCACCCATTTTCTATCTCAGATGGTGGTGGGTGTCTGGAATTTGCTGCCCGAGTTGGTGCTGCAGGCAGAGACACTCAATTCTTTTTTTAAAATGCCTAGATCCACATCATAAATGCTGTAAGCAGCAGGGCTCTGGATCATGTGCAGGAAGATGGGATTGTACAGGGCACCTCAGTGTCTTTGGGGCGGCCTGAACAAGATGGGCTGAATGGCCCCTTTCTGTGATGTATCTTTTCTATAGTTCTAATGGTCGTTTCCTAAATTACTCAGCTTCTAAAATTAAACAATTATAAAATCCCATAATCATATCCTTACTTTTGTATTCTATACCTCTGCCAATGACTGAGCTTCGAATTGAAGTTTTAAAAGTTCATTGAAATAACTGTCCGCTCTTGAGCGGAATGGTGGTTCCTCACTCTGATAAAATGTAGAAATTTGCCACTGTAGTTCCTGATAGAGCAGATTCTTGAGGAAAGGGGGAAGAGGACATTTTGGTTATGGTGATGGATGAGGCCACAGTGATTTCCTACTTTTCAAATGTTGGGGGCGGTAGAAAAAAAATAATCTAGTTTGGTTACTTTTAGGTAAAGGTAAAGTTTCCATAGTCCCAGAAGACCACAGGCTGCTTTCCCCTTTGAGGGGGAGAGCTGACTGGTCTGTAATCACCACACCTCAGGTGACGGGCAATGTTGAGAAGGCAGGGCCTTCATGAATAACCTCAGCCAGTACTGGCCTTGCTCTGCATCATAAATGAGCTGTCGAGCTGAGAGAGCTAAACCGGTTCTTACTCTTACGGACTTGTTAAAAGCTGACCGTGAAGTCATGTTTAACACAGAATTGGCTACGATGGTACAAACCATCATCTCACAGGCTGGAAGGCTGGCAAAGAGATAAAGCAACACTGAAACACACTCAGAACTCCAGGAGCTAAGCAAAGGGGAGAATCAAGCAGAAGAAAAACAGTAAAACGTGGAAATGACTGGTAGTGGTCGACACAGGAGTTCCAATTTTGAAGTGTACAACCCCAATTTGGACAAGAACCAGTTATTTCCAAAGTTATAATTATTTTTCATTCTAGGAAATGATGGGAAATATCAATAAACTTAGTATTTTTGTTAAAATAGAGAGAAGCATCTTTGTGATTCAATACTTTCTTAATGGCTTTGATATTTTTATATACATAAGCTGGCAGACTTGAAGAATGAAATATTTACATAGGAGCTGGTCAATTGTAGAAGATCGCAGAGTTCTTCAAAAAATTACATTTCTTTCAGGGAGCCTCAAATCTTCCATCAATGTAATATTGGGAGATCGGGGATTTCTAAACATATCTTTTATGATCCGAAGGGGATTCCATTTTAATTCTTTTCCAGTGTTAGAAGAAGCAGTCGACATCAATGTGCTTAACTTGTTGTTGTTTTTTCAAAAGTGTTTCCAGTGACTTTGCTCTGTTCTATCCCCTGCACCTAGAAGGACAAGAACAAAGATTCACTGTTTTAAGGCAGATTGAGCACTTTTAGTAGCCTTTCTATTAATTTCCAGAAAAAAGCCATGTTAAAGTCACCTTCAATTAAAATTTATTTGCTTGTTGTTTCAGTTAGGATGGGAGCGATTTTGAGCCCATGATTGCCGTCAGAGAGGTTGGTGACACAGTTGGAAAATCTCCGGAGAGATTGCGTTTCCCAATTTTCCCCGCCCCTCGCTGGAAGCGTCACGAGGTTCATGCCCTCAAAGAGCAGGCACCTCATTTAAATGCATTATAATAAATTTTAATATTATTAATGATTCACCCCACCACATGACCCTGTAGCCACCTTGGTTGGCCACTTCCCTAGTTTAAAATGGAGATTCGCAAAGAGCGCAGGGAAAAATGGACAGCATTCGAAAACAAGCAGTTTTGCAGAGTTCCTTTGGGTATTCAGTCTGCAGAAAAGCAGACAGCACTGAAACCAGCAGTAATCTGCAAATTGATGAGCGATCCCAGGGAACAATTAGCTACATTTGAGATACTCAATAACAAGTCAGACTCCTCGGCGCCAGCAGGAGTCCAAGACAAAAGAGGCTAACGAGCACCCAAGGAACGCCCAGCGATCAGGGAACAGCCCCAGTATTGGGGAATTCAAACCGATCGATTGGTACGTGATCCAATCGATTGGAGTCAGGAACGGGTCCGCCCAAAAGGGCGCGAAGCCCCTGGGGCCTATAAAAGATAGGTCCCAAGATCAATTCACTCTCTTAGCCGGCCCTCCCAGCAGAACATCTTAGCAGCTTGGAAGAACTCTTGACCATGAGAAGGAGAGGCATGGCTAACAGCTACACCGACAAGTAAGTGTCCAGTCAACGCACGCTACGAGATAGGCGCTCCTGACCCTTAGTCTGTACCAGTTGGAAGCCCACAGCCCCAGGATTGAACAAGAGGCCATTGTTCCCTGACCCAGTGGGTTCTTTTCCAAAGATAAGTATTAACCTGTAGTGGTAGAGATAGTCTAGTTTTGTAGTGTTTATGCATGAGTAGCGATTAACTGTGTAAATAATAAACGTGTTTTGATTTGAACCTTACTAATTGGTGTACTGAGTTATTGATCAGCACTTGAACTTGAACCTCGTGGTGGTATCATAAAGATACCTGGCGACTCTAGAGCAAGGTAATAAAACAGAGCCAATTGAGTGTAAAGCACACTCACCAGAACGAGCAACAACCCCTCGTCAATGAATGCCTGGCGCGTACGACATCACATCAGCAAGGTTTGCAACGGTTTTAAATACGAGATTCAGATGAGGGGGTCCCTCCAGGAGTGCAAAGGTTAATATAGTCCCAGAGGGAGAGGAGAAATTACCCTGGAATTTCTCCCTGGCAGTAGCAGCCTATGCATGGGGGAAGTGCCTGGTTGGGCCCTTGTGGGAGCCCCATGGGGTGGGGGGGGGGGGGGGGGGTTAGTTTCTATTAAGGTGTAGTGGGGGGAAAGTGGGCAGCGAGGGGAATACCTGAAGGCATGGGGGGAGAGGGCACTGAGGGCGGGGAACACCTGTAATTCCCCCGCGATGGTGTGGGGTGGGGTGGGGGCGAGGAGCCCCTGATGATTGTCTGAGGGGTTGGGGGGGGAGAGGCCCAATACCTCCGCGATGGAGGCTGGGGGCCCTTCAGTTTCACTTCTCATCCGTGTGGAGCTGGGTGTCGACTCTAACAGGCCCCTCCAGAGTGACAGCGGAAACCACACCCACTCATTTATTTTCTTTGTAGGGGCTCAAGATCTGGAGCCAAAACTGGTCTGTGCAACTGGAGAGCTGCACGACGGTTATCAAACTGAGTCTGACACTTTGAATAAACCGCCCATTATTTTCAATGGTATTTTAATATTCGCAGTTCAATATGAAATACGCCATGACGGTAAAAAAAAAACCCAGCTGCAAATGTTACAAGAATAAGGGAACAACTATTGTCTTATTTTTCATGGATAAAGGTGTGATTTTCTTTTGATACTTGAGTAATTGAATTAAACTTCAGGAGCAGGCACATCATGTGCTTGGAGTTATGCTGTATTTTGCCACTCTGTGGAAAAGAGTACACACTTTACTGTAAATTTGAATTATTTTAAAGCTCATTAATAATCTGATCCCAATTATGCCTGTGTATAATTCTCAGCAGCTTCAAATTTAATTATACGTCCACTTAATTTAAATATACATGTGACTCATAATACTAATATCTATTGTATAATTACATGCAAAGGAACAAAAGATCCACATTGCAAGAGAAGAATTGTCAGTGACTACCTTTATGTTAGATCTTGCATATTCATTTATGTATCTCCCTATGAGACTGACTCCCCTTATATATGTCCCAGATCTGAGCAGACACACATTGCAAGTTAATTTTCCTGCTCTACTGAAATGTTCTGTGTGTCATTGTGGCTTTCAGAGATAAATTAAAGATTTATTCAAACCAGCTCAGCACAATTAAAAGATTATGAAAACTAAGAAAGACAATTCATTTATTGGGTCTCAATCTTCCAAAGGATTATGTTCAAGTCAGGATCTGGCCTGCGGCTCCCACTGTTCACATTATTATTCACAATCAAACCAGCAGAAGGATTCTCCACATTGGAAACTATGCTTTGGGGACTTGAATCTAGGGCATGGACAATGGTGGTGTTCAAAGGTGCAGGCAAAGTAAACGGTGCATACAAATGAAATCATAGAAATGCTCGAGTCATGGGTCAGGATTTTCTGGCTCATTGTGGCAGGAACCCCCACAACAGATGCGACGAGCTGCTCAATCCTCCATTGTCGTTGGCAGGACAGGAAAATCCCATTGGTGGGAGGTGTAGTAATATTCACATATCAATATACATGATCAATGTATGCAAATGTAGTAGTCTTTTCAACACTAGATGGCTCACAGTCAGATACTATAAGAAATGGTTTCCTGCCTTTTCTACGTCAGATGACATAATGATCAGGGATGTCGTCAATCCCGCCCCCGCCGTGTCCCGAATTCTCCGCCCCCCCCCGAGATTCGGCAGGGGCGGGAACTGCGCCGCGCCGGTTGGCGGCCCCCCCCTGACGATTTTCTGGCCTGCGATGGGACAAATTCCCGCCGCTGACAGGCCTCTCCCGCCGGCGGGATTCAAAACACCTACCTGACCGGTGGGATTGGCGGCGCCGGGGTCCTGGGGGGGGGGGGGGGGGGGGGGGGGGTGTCCCCACGGTGGCCTGGCCCGCGATCAGGTCCCACCAATCGGCGGGCAGGTCTGTGCCATGGGGGCACTCTTTTTCTTTTGCCCCGCCATGGCATTCACCGTGGCGGGGGCAGACAGACCCCCTCCCCTGCGCATGCGCCGGTATGACATCAGCAGCTGCTGACGCACCGGCGCTGCGCGGGCTTCCGCCCTTTCGGCCCCGGCTGGCGGGGCGCTAAAGGCCGTTCGCGCCGGCCGGCGGAGCGGGAGCCACTCCGGCGCGGGCCTAGCTCCTCAATGTGAGGGCTTGGCCCCTAAAGGTGCGGAGAATTCCGCACATTTGGAGAGGCCCGACGCCGGAGTGGTTCACGCCACTCCGTCCCGCCGGGATCCTCCGCCCCGCCGGGTAAGGGAGAATCCCGGCCCTGATTCAGAACCGTGAACAAGCAAGACATAGAAGAGCTAGAGTGAGAGAAGTTAGAACTAGTTTGTTCTAATAGTGTACAGTTATATAGTTATCTATATTGTACTTTAATTCTTTATTGTTAGTTTAGTATTGAGTAAAATGACTCACAGTTTATTATTTTATTACTCATTAAACAGTTCGGTATCTTTCAACAAGAAGACTATTGGTCATTTTATCATCCTGGTGGATTCAAGAGTAATGTATATAGTTCAGATAAATTATTATTAAAAATATAACAGGAGGGGCTGTAAAATCCCATCCATTGAATCATTACAGCAGCATAGGAGGCTATTCAGCCCATCAAATCCATGCTGGCTTTCTGTAAGGCAATCCAGTCTGTCCCATTCCTATTCCTATTCGGAAAGAGGTCATTGAGCTCATCAAATTTATCTTGGTGTTAGTTCCACATCATCATTATCTTCCTTTCCTCTTTTCTGTCATATTGATCTTGCATTTTGCTCTTCTTTAGGTTTTGTGAATTCCTTTAACTATGGCCAGGATTTCACAGCCCTCTCCCACCCGACGGGTCCCTCTGACCTGACTGGAGATTTAAATGGCTCGCCGCATCTGTTCCTTTACAAAAATAATAAAATGGCAGAATTAAAGGCTTTGGAGCTGGATGCACATAGCATTTATATAAAAACAGATGAATTGTCAGCTCAAATGAAAATAAATAAGAACAATCTGATGGCTATTACAGAGACATAGCGGCAATGGACCTGAATGTTCAAAGGCAGTTCACATTTGGAAAGGATGGGAGCTAGGAAAAGGTTGTGCGGTAGTTCTGGTAATTTAGGACAACAGTAATTGTGAGAGATTACCTGAATTACAAACATGATGTGGAGATGCCGGCGTTGGACTGGGATGAGCAACTTGAAGCCTTACAACACCAGGTTAAAGTCCAACAGGTTTGTTTCAAATCACTAGCTTTTGGAGCACTGCTCTTTCCTCAGTGCTTCGAAAGCTAGTGATTTGAAACAAACCTGTTGGAATTTAACCTGGTGTTGTTAGACTTCTTACTGAATTCTCAACATCAAGGTGCGGAATCAGTTTGGTGGGTTAAGAAATAGAAAAGGAATGAAAATGAAAAATGAAATGAAAATCGCTTATTGTCACGAGTAGGCTTCAATGAAGTTATTGTGAAAAGCCCCTAGTCGCCACATTCCGGCGTCTGTCCGGGGAGGCTGGTACGGGAATCGAACCGTGCTGCTGGCCTGCTTGGTCTGCATTAAAAGCCAGCGATTTAGCCGAGTGAGCTAAACCAGCCCCTAATGAAGTCACTTGTGGGAGTAGTTTTTAGGCCCCGTAACAGTAGCTGCACTGGAGGATGGGTTATACAGGAAGAAATAATGGGAGCATGTAATAAAGGTGCAGCAATAAGGATGATTTTAATCTACATATAAATTGGATGTATCAGTTCGGCAAAGGTAGAGGGTTTTCAAGACATTTTTTTGGAGCAACACATTCAAGAACCAATTAGAGAATAGAGTAATCTAGATCTCAATCTGCAATGAAACAGGATTAACCAATGTCATCATCGAGGAGCTGTTGGGCCGGCCTCAGGCCGTTACCTGAAGGCCCTCCCCTGATGCTCTCTCCCCAATGCGCCGAGTTCCCGACCGCGCGGTTGACTCGTGGTCTGAGTGGTCGGGGACCCGGCGTGGCCGCTGCGGACTGTGTCCAGCGCTGCGAAGAGTTGGACAGGAGCCGTGCTGCTGGCCAGGGGGCTTTGGCGAGGGCTGGGGGACTGGTGTGGGGTGGCCCGGGGTGACAAAGGGGTATCCGGGGGGGGGCACTATCTGACAGGCTGGGTCCACGCACAGCCGGCGCCATGTTGTGCGGCGTGACCGCTGAAGGTCGTTGCTGTGCACATGCACGGCCATGCACCTGGCAATTTGCCAGACATTCATATCGGGAAGGCTGTGCGTTTTACGTGGCGCGGCTGTTCGCCCCTCACCGGTCGGAGGATCGGTTCAGGGAGCTGCCCGATTTTTCCCACGTAAAACGCCATGGATCCCCCGGTCATAGATCCAAAATCGGAGAATGCAACCCAGACGCAAGAAAACAGTAGATTAAAACAAGATCTGCGTGTCACCAACTTCCTTCTCACCCAACTCTTAACCTTTATACACACAGGTAGACACACGTATACACATGCACACAGAGACACATACGCCTCAGCCTTGTGTCACCTAATAGTGATTCCAGGGTTCCAAAATTCCCAGCAGAAATTTTAAACTGAATGAATGTCATTGCTTGCCCGTCTGTGGTTTGCTGAGATGTGTTTCCTATGAGTGGTGCTCCCCACTGGAAGAATTACATTGCAGAATCGAATCTCAACGACATCAACGCAAGATCAATAAGGAACCACATCTATTTGGATGAAAAGTAAAATAGCGCAAATTGTGAAACATTTTTTTCAGTAAAGCAATGTCATAATTCCAATGCTCCTTTACTTTTATAGTTTATATTCAATCTTTTTGTTTAATTGCAATTTATTTCCATATCTGATGTTCTTCAGTCGACACATAAGTGGCGCTTTAAACGACCAATTCACCAGGGGACCATTTTGGTGAAAGAAAACTGAGAGATCAGGGATAACGAGTCCCAATTGTCACACAATTGTCAATGATCTAATGAAGGGTCATTGGCCTGAAAGGTTAACTATATTTCTCTCCACAGGTGTTGCCTGACCACCTGAGTATTGCCAGCATTTTCTGTTTTTGTTCCACATGGCATGCTGACTGGATCACTCAGAGGTGGAAAAGTCAATTGGGAGCAACTCGCCCGGTGCCACCCCACTCTGATTGGAAACATGTCAGAATATAAGGTCATAAAAAATGGGAACAGGAGTAGACCAGCCGGCCAATGAGTCTGCTTCACCATCCAATACATCAATCTTCCATGTCAACTCCACATTCATGTGCTATTCTAGTCGCCTTATCCCTTTGATTCCTTCAGTATCCAAACAATCTATTGATTTTTTTCCTTGAATACACTGAGCAACTGAGCAGCACACTCTTTTGGATAGAGAATTCTGTTGATGCAACATCTTGCCTCCTGCAGTCCTTCCTCCGCCAACCCCCCCCCCCCCCCCCCCCCCCCCACCACCACCACCATGGCCATGTTAATGCTAATGGCAATTTTTTTAAATTTCAACTTTTCAGTTGTTCATTTGTGCACAATTATGCCAGTGGAGTTATCTGAAAATCTATAAATAACTCTTGAGTTCAATGGATAGAAACCTTTGATATCTCTGCTGGCTGTATGTCAGGTAATGTTGGCAGCGCAAAGCCACAGACATTTACCGCCTCACAGGTGCTACATACTTCTGGAACAATGAATGTACTAATGAGCTGTGGTTGGCAGGTGCTGCAACTGCTGTTTAACGGCTCTTTGTTATTCGAAAGACAACTTTGAAGATATTGGATTTAAAATTCAAGGGGCGATTTTTATTTTGCCAGTGTCTGGAGGTCCAACTTCAGAATGGAAGTCCACGCTCTGGTAAAAGATCAAGGGCACTTTCCTGTATTTTTTTTAAGGTCAGCGAAGTCCCAATGTAGGGTTAAGCTCGAGGTGTACAAGACACATATACAAACTGCTCTCTGTGGATCAGAGCTCATGAACATAGTTTAATAAGGACATGGGGAGTTCACACCGAGTAACATAAAGAAATGTAGTTTTATTTACAATATGCTATACATACATTGCCCGGTAGATCCATACTGAGTTCCTGTTCTGGTCGGTGCCTTGCTGGCCGACCTTTTAGATAGAGGTTAATAGAGATCCCCTTCCCTGAACAGGGGAGTTTGTACTCCGTAAGGACCACAGGGAAGATAATCATTCCCATTCCGTGGGCCCCGTGCTGGCTATTACACATGGAATGGAAGGACTGGCCCCGGGTGAGATCCAGGACCAAACTGTAAGGTGACTGGTCAGAAGAGAAGAGTAATTTGTTTCAGGGGGACAATTGCACCAGTGCACATCATTTAGCATTGACATTTGCGGAGACTAAAGGGACAAATCAACCTCCTGATGAGTATACCAAAAGGTGATAAGGAGACTTTACAATGAGGTGGTCACCAAAACTGCTTTTGGATGCCTTTGTCTGGAGGCCGGATAGGAGAACATCTACTCGGGCATTAAGAGCTTCTTGTCTAACATGCTTGAGTTGCAGACAGGCAATCAACTCTGTGACTGCATCTGGTGGAACAGGCATTTAATGAATGTGGTGTGTGTGTGTGTGTGTGTGTGTGTGTGCAAGTAGTGCTGACAAGGAAGATTTCAATCATGGTGCCATCCTTATATAGGTGAGGTTTTCAGATAGCTTCTGTCCATTTGGGCACATTGGTCCACACTGTTGTTTCACAGCGCCGGACTTGGGTTCGATTCCCGGCTTGGGACACTGTCTATGCGGAGTCTGCACATTCACCCCGTGTCCCCTTGGAAAGAACACCCCATTTAAGCCCACACCTCCATCCTATTCCTATAACCCAGTGACCCAACCTAACTTTTGTTTTTGGACACTAAGGGCAATTAACATGGCCAATCCACCTAACCTGCACATCATTGGACTGTGGAAGGAAACCGGACCACCCGGCAGGAACCCACGCAGAAACGGGGAGAAAGTGCAGAGTCCGTACAAACAGTGACGCAAGCTGGGAATCGAACTAGGGACCGTGGAGCTGTGAAGCTACAATGCTATCCACTGTGCTACCGTGCCGCCCAGCTTGTCAGAACCCCCTGAAGGGAGATGTCAGAGTGTTCTGACTCACCCACCTGGATAGTTGCCCAAGAAATAATATACGGGGGAAATAAAATGGCTAACCCTTGGATAACTATACAACTGGTGTTGGGGCGGCATGGTGGTGCAATGGTTAGCACTGCTGTCTACAATGCTGAGGACCTGGGTTCGATTCAGGCCTCGGGTCACTGTCTGTGTGGAGTTTGCACATTCTCCCCGTGCCTGCGTGGGTTTCACCCCCACAACCCAACGATGTGTAGGTTAGGTGATTAGCCACACTAACTTGCCCCTTAATTGAAAGAAAAATAATTGGGTTCTCTAAAATTTTAAAAAGAACTATCCAACTGATGCACTCATCACCCACCCCATAACACCCCAGTAACTACCTGCCCTTGACTCCTTTCCACAACTCCCCCCAGCACCCAACTAACCTTTTATACCCCTAGACCCTCTGGCCTTCTTCAAACCTTCTAACCATCCTCCCCCAGACTCTTTGACCCCCTTACCGTCCAGCTCCTCTCACCGAACTTGACACAATTGCAGCATACTACCCATCCTGCCACCCTACCACCTTGCCACCCTAACCAGCTGGCACCATATCCACTTTTCCATTCAACCCACCCTGCCACTTATCGCCCTCCTGCCCTACCCAATCTGCCACCCTACACACACTGCCTTATTATGCACCCTTCCACCTACCACTCTGCCACCTACCCACCACCATGCCCACTTACCTCACTCACACTCATTCACCAAGAGACTGAAATGGTATTTAAATATCCCAAAGCTTTTCCATGTGTTGGTGAATGAAGACTTTCAAAAATAGATCAGCTGGCGCTGTAAAAAGGGGGCATGGCTTGGGTTCCTCTGATGATCCTGCCCGATGAAGGAGGACTCAGAGAACAGCATTACTGAAGAGGCCCGGTTTGGAAGTCTATGGCCAGAAACGCAAAGTTCCACCTTACTACTAAAAAATAAGAGCAGAGTGATGGCAATCTGACAGCGACTGCGGCTCCTCAGAGGATTTGGCCCATTGTTTTTGTTGAGCTTCAAAATGTTTGTTACCCAATCCCAAATTCCATTAAACATAAGGGAAAAATAGAACTCAGTTGAGGCACAGAAGAGAGAATGTCCAAGGAGACAGTGACAGCAATAAAGCTGGATCGAAGGGACACTAAAATCAAAGGATAATGCTTCTTTGCATGTCAGCTACCACCTTTGCACATTTTTCATTTTTAATTGCATTATTGCACAATGGACAAAACATCAATTAAGCCAATTATTAGGGATGAATTCAATTACAATAACCCAAGGTACTATTCTCTGTAATTTTATGGTGTTACGGGCCAGGGTTTAGAGAACCTCAAAGTGTATCATGGAGTTCCCCTGTTCTACAACTTTTAATAGATTGTGGTATGGGGAGCACACGGCCTATTCTGCAGGAGTGGTACAGCAGAAATGGAAAAGTATTTTTTAAAGCGAAACAATGTTTATTCTATGAACTCAAGTTAACCTTTTTAAAACATACAGTGAACATATTAGCAACCATCTATTCAAATGCAACCCCCAAAGAATACAACACTAAGCGATCCTTTAAGCTTTCCTTTTAACATCCATACGACTTAAAACACTTTTACCAGAAGCACATCAGGTTAAATACACCACTGTTATTAGTTTTAAATCATCAAGATCGATTCACAGTCTTTAGATTACAGAGAGAGATTCATACACCTTCTGGCTGTGACTGCAGCTATTCAGCTCTCAAAACAAAACTAAAACACACCCTGCGGCCTGCTCAAAAATGAAAGTAAAAAGCTGACAGACAGCCAAGCTCCGCCCACTCTCTGATATCACTGCAGTAATAAACACCCATTTCTTAAAGATACTCTCACATGACAATGGGCAGTAAATATATGCGCTGTTTTGCATTTGAAGCATTTTAAAATCTCTCCCCATTGAATAACCTTTAATAGTGACTCTTTTGTCCATCAGTTCAGTGGGAAATGATTGGATTAAATATGATTGTAAGGAGTCATTAACATTTACTGAGGGTGCCACCTAAGAGAGATTTCAGGTTTTGAAAGCAAATGCTCAAAGGCAGATATCTCTTTGTCCTGGGAGTGAATGGCAATAGGCCCTAATCCTGGTTTTGACAGTCTGATTATATCCCTCCAAAGCTTCCTGAGTTTGTGGGTGATAGCTGGTTGACTTTAATGGTTTGACAAATAAACTAAAAATTATGTTCTGGAAAATTTTAGACGTAGAGTTTGAACCCTGGTCAGATTAGACTTCTAAGGGTAAGCCACGGGGCATGTGAAAAACTGCATCAATGTTTCCTCTACTCCTTAGCTGTAATTGTTTTCTAAGGTATAGCTTCCAGAAATCGGGTGGTCATATCAGGTTGACTGTGAGAATGTACTAATGCCTTGCCTTTGTTTTCGGCAACGGTACTCTACAATCTACCAATAGCCAACTAAATGGTTCTTCAAACACTGGTATGGGTATCAAAAGTGTTGGTTTAATCACATGTTGTGGTTTACCTATTTGCTGATAGGTATCGCAAGTTCTGCAGAATTACACAACATCCTTATGCACACCAGCCAGGATATATGCTTGTTAACTGATGTCTGGGTTATCTGAATACCCACATGTACTTCCATTGGTATCTCATGTGCTATCCGCAGTACTTTCCTTCGATATTTGGTCGTTACCACTACCTGATGAAAAACAGGTCTATGTAAATGTCTCCACTTCCTCATCAGAACTCCGTTCTTAATGTAATAGCACTCTGGAACCCCTTCATCCTCAACTTCTGTGAGAGCTGACTGTGCTAATCGATATATCTCTGGATATGCCTCCTGAGCCTCAATTAATGAAGTCCTTTCAAACCCTTCCTCAGAATTATCCTCATTCTCAAGGATAATTTTGGCTATTCTACCATCTGATTGTGGCATGACTTAATCTCTGGTGATTTACTTTATTTAGCCATTGCCCGAGCCACTACACATGATGGAAAAATATCTGTAAACTGTTCCTGTAACTGTTCTCTCCCCTTATCTTCCATCAGACTCTCTGTAATCATGGGTGAAGGTACAACCTTCACTCCTACTAAATAATTTTCCAAAAGTAAGCCTATTCCATCCACTGGTACCTTCTTAACCACTGTAACGACTACTGGACCTGACAATAAATCACACTCCAATTGTGCTTTATACAATGGAACTGGGATATAATCTCCACTTATCTCATTCACTAATACCTTGGGCGGTTCTCCGTTTCTGAGACTAAGTGTTAACGCCAACGCTGATTTTGTGGACTTTTACGACAGAAGAACCATTGGCGCACATGTATTGATTCTGCTACCATTGAGGGGCTAGCACGGGTGCTGCGTGGAACACAATCGATTCCAACGAAAAACGGTAGGGGTTTGTTAGGTCCATGATTGACATATACAGCCGCATATACACAATACAATCCCCACATGCACTAATCCCAGCCAACAAGATGGCACTGGCTGCACTGGAGCGCGCCCATTCAGCTGATGGGTCAGCAGGGCCATTGGGCACACAGTGGGGGGGAGTACTGAGGGACACCTATACGACCCATGACAATAAGATCAAAGTGGTTAATGGTGTGCGCAGCTGCATGGCTCACTTGCCGGCTGCTGCAATGGTGCTCCATGCCCGTCCTCCCCGACCCCACAGCCCACCTATTGGTGACTCCCCGCTACTCCCCCCGGCCATAATCCCTGATCCCCTTATTATTCAATAACCTATCTCTGTCTGAAAGACTCTCAGTGATTTGGTCTCCACAGCTTTCTGCGGCAAAGAGTTCCACTGATTCACCACCCTCTGGCTGAAGAAATTCCTCCTCATCTCTGTTTTAAAGGATCGTCCCTTCAGTCTGGGATTGTGTCCTCTGCTTCTAGTTTTTCCTACAAGTGGAAACATCCTCTCCACATCAACTCTATCCAGGTCTCGCAGTATCCTATTAGTTTCAAGAAGATCTCCCCTCATCCAGCACGGTAACACAGTGGTTAACAACGTTGCTTCACAGCTCCAAGGTCCCAGGTTCGATTTCCGGCTTGGGTCACTGTCTGTGCGGAGTCTGCATGTTCTCCCCGTGTCTGCGTGGGTTTCCACCGGGTGCTCCGGTTTCCTCCCACAGTCGAAAGATGTGCAGGTTAGGTGGATTGGCCATGATAGATTACCCTTAGTGTCCAAAATGGTTGGGTGGGGTTACTGAGTTACGGGGTTACAGGGATAAGGTGGAAGCATGGAGTGCTCTTTCCAAGGGACGGTGCAGACTTGATGGGCCAAATGGCCTCCTTCTGCCCTGAAAATTCCATGATCCTTCTAACCTCCAATAAGTATAGACCCAGAGTCCTCAACTGTTCCTCATACAACAAGCTCTTCATTCCCGGGATCATTCTTGTGAATCTCCTCTGGACTCTTTCCAAACCCAGCACATCCTTTCATGGATGCTGAGCGAGAAGGTCAGAAAACTCTTCAAAATTGTTGGGCTTGCTGGGGGGTGGCTGCCTGGGTCGGTGGAAGCAGTGGGGAATGACTTGGTGCCAACTCCCAACTCCGTGGTCTCGGGGTGTCCCCCTTGGTATCGGGGTGTCCTGGCTCAGACTGTCATTGCTGCAGTATGTGTTTTAAACACACCCCTTTGGTGCTACTTACAGGCCCCTGGCTGTTCACACTGACGACTGCTCACTTTATCCTGTATATATTCAGAGAGCCTCTGGTCATATGGGATCCCATCCAGACCGTGCCACTGGAAACCCTTAGAGTCCAGCAGTGTCATCAAGGGGATGGGCGTGGCCAAGCTCAATCAGTGGCATACCAGGTGCTGGGATTTCTCAGTGCGCTCATCAGAAACAGCCCCATTACAGGGAAAGCAGTGGAATAGCAGAGCTCACTACAAAGGATGCATGCACTGTGGCCTTTGGTACCCTCCCTGGCACACTGTCGCTCTGAGGGCAGAGGCCTCACCAGTCACACTAATCCACTAGCCCTCACCTCAGGACCACAAGCTGTCCCCAAGCCCTGTCTGACCACTTCATCCCTGCCCCTGTCAATCCTGCCCCGACAGGGCACATCACACTGCAACTAGGCTCCCAGCAGATGCACACTTTCCTCACTCACCCCAATCTATAGCACATGCCCACTCACAAGCCTCTAATCATGGGGGCGAATGGTGGCACGTGGTGACCTTCCCCACCGTACAACAAGGGGCCACCATACTTGGGATAACACATGGCCCACCCAGTGAGGAAACAGTGAGCAGACTCCTGGGGGGAAAAGAGACAGGAGCCACACAGCCTATCGCTGACAAGGGTTTCTACAGCCCCCTGTTGGCAGGGATGGGTGGTGAGGATAGATGATCCCCACATCACAAGCCCACTCACTCACTGAAGGGGACAGGGGTGTAGTGCGGACAACAACATATAGAGGGGACCAGGTGAGTGGTGTGGTTGGGGTCGGAGTGGACGTGGTGAATGACTTACTGAAGTACCATTCAGGGTGACCATGTAACCTATTGGTTTTAGGTGGGCAAGGGAACACTCATCTTGCTAACCTGTCTTCTCTATCCCTCTCGCAAATGTCCGCACACAGGTGATGTGATGGATGCCCCATGCACCCGTGTAGCAGAGTATATAACCTTCAGTCTGGACCAGGCCCACCAGGCTGCCCAGGTATAAGGATTTGCCATCATCGCTAGCACGTCCCAGATCTGGGGTGATGAATGGCACACATGTCCCGCTAAGAGCACCGCTTCATCAGAGGGTGCCCTATATCAATAGGAAGGGGTTCCACTCCCTGCATGTGCATTGGTGAGTGACCACCAGCCCCACATCATGCACGTCTGTGCCCAATATCCAGGTAGTGCACACGATGCATACATCCACCGTCATTTGGAGCTGCCAGTCCTGGAGGCCCGCCCTCATCTAAGTCATGGCCTCGATGCTCTCAACCATGGAACACTAGGACTGGAATTCATCCCTCAGCAAGTGAGACATGTCCCTCACTCCCTCTGTCATATCCCTCACTACCTCGGTTACATCACTCTGGTACTGCACAGCGTACCTCGGTGCCTGTGCCATGTCCCCCCTGTGACAGGCTAAGGTCAGTCAGCACCCGGCCAAAAGTCTTGATGTCTTCAGCCATGGTCCTTTGGGAATGGGCTAAGCACTCAAGCACCGCAGGAATGTTCGTGTGTGCCCAGTTTCTGTCTGCCTGTGATTGTGCTCCCCTGTCCTGTGCCTCAGCCATTGACTGCACAGTGTGCTCCAAGCCTTGAACATTTTGACCCATGGCTCTCACTTCTTGCCCCAAGGATTCCACTACGGACGCCACCCATTCAATGTTGGCCTGGATACCATGCATTATCTGCACAATCTCCTGCACCTGAATACGGATGGATTCCTCCAGCTGCACCTGCAGGTTGATGACACGCCCTCCTGAACATCGTGCCGCTGTGTGTGCATCTCTTCCAGTGATGGGATCATACTTTCCAGAAGCGCGACACCTCTCCAGACTACAGCTGTTCACTTGGATCGGACTGCCCTCCGATGTCCCACTCCCTCAGGAATCACTGCCTCCACCTGATGTGCTGCAGTATGTGTGATATGTGCACCAGAAAGTATTCCCCTTCACTTCAATGTCCCAATGAGGTGATAGTCTCTGCAATGGTGGAGGCTGCAGGTGACAGCAGTGATGATAAGTTGGTGCCTTTCCTGGACTAGTGTTCCTGGGTGTGCTGGGGATGTGGCCAGGTGGCAGCGACCCAGATGGCCTGGACTCGTCAATTAGTGATCCTGTCAGGCAAAAGACAAGAGGCACGGTGGCATCTTGGGAAGGGGTGGTCTGTGGGAGAGGGGTGACTTATTTGCTGTAGGGACATCAGCTTTGCATTAGGCTATCACTTGGTTGTTTCATCGCAACCTCATTTTCAGACACTGCCCTTTCCTTGGTCTTGCCCACTACCTCCATTGCCCTCTGCTCCGTGGGGATCTGTATGCGCAGCTGAGGGATGCTGCCTCCAGTTTTCTGGAGCTCTCGCCTGTTTTGGGCCACCTTGATCGACGAGACACAGAAAGGAAATGGTGAGGTGCAAGGAGGTAGGTTCTCCGGGGGGGCGCGGGGGGGGGGGGGGGGGGGGGGGGGGGCGGTCTGTAACTGGTGGCATGTGAGTGCAAGGCACCTGGCTAAAGAGGCCAATGAGGTGTTAGGGCTTGGTGGAGGGTGGGATGTAAGTGAGTTACATCAGTGGGGTGTGGTTGGCCTCTAAGGGGATGGGGGGGGCGATGTAAGGAGTGAGGGTTCGGAGTGATGCCAGGGGCACAGGTGTTGACTCACCCGAGCTGCCCTGAGGAGACCATTGGGTTCCAGTCCAGCTGGTCAGGCTGGCAGCACAGACCGCCTCTGGCACTTCATCCCAGGACCCGTTGACAACTGCTGACTCCTGTTGGTGCCCCACCCTAGGGATGATGATGTCCCTTCTCTCTTCCACAGTGTCCAGAATTCTCTCCAACTCCCTCTCCATGAATCGGCAGGGGTGGAAGCTTTTTATGTTGCAATCTTCTTGGCTGGAATTGGAGTTTGTGGGGAGTGGAGTGCTTATAAGCAGCTCCAGTTTGTCAGGCTCTCCAGCACTAATTCCGGTGTCGGTGAATCAGATGTCAATGCGATTGGGAATTGCTCCGAATTCACCTGGGCAGAGGGCTGGCACATTAGCATGTCCAGACTCGATTCCTGAATAGCACCCCCAAAAGGAATGTGAAGCTCACGCAATTCAGTGCTGGCGGCAACACTTCTCCCAATACGAGAATTCTGGCCTTCAGATAAATCAACTCCTTTGAGTATTGGTGACGTTGTAGTCTGCTTTCAACAGGAGAACCTATGGGCGGGATTCTCTAAACCCGCGGTAGAGTGTTCACGCTGTCGTAAACACCGTCGCGTTTTACAACAGCGTGAACTGGCCACTCCCAAGACTAATTCTGGCCCCTACAGGGGGCCAGCACGGTGTTGGAGCGGTTCACGACGCTCCAACTGCCGATTCCGGCCTGATCTGTGCGCCGAGTGATCCGTGCATGCGCAGTGGCGCCGGTGCCAATGCGCGCATGCGCAGTGGCCTCCTTCAACGTGGGGCCCCAACGCAGCATCATGCAGGACTACAGGGGCTGGCGCGTAGGAAAGGAGGCCCCCAGCCACAGAGGCTGGCTCGCCGATTGGTGGTCCCTGATCATGGTCCAGGCCACATCGGAGGCCGCCCCCCCCCTCACAAGCCGCCACCCGACCCTTCCACGCCGAGATCCCGCCGGCCCAGAGCAGGTTAGAATGGCGGCGGCGGGACTTGGCTCTTTTCTTACGGCGGCTCAGCCCATCCGGTCCGGAGAGTTTGCCAGCCGGCCTCGTATACCGGCCGCGACCGGCGCCGCGCCAACCACACCGGCGCCAATGGCGCAGATTCTACGCTCTGCGGAGAATCGCGTGCCGGCATCGGGGCGGCGTGACCCATTTGCGGGGATTCTCCGGCATCACTAGAAGGGAATTGTATGTATTGTGTGTTCATGTTTAGTTTCAGTTTTGATTTAAGCAATAGAGCCAACAACAAGTGCTCCAAGCTTTACGACAATACACTGTTGTCACGTGCCTTGTCTTAATAAATGAATCCACCATTTGTTTACCCAATCCCTCCCGAGTGATTTGTGCCCTGTGTCTTGTACAGCGAATAATCTCAAGGATTTATATCATTATCAGAACTAGGCAGGTAAAAGTAAGATAATGTTTGTAGATAAGTACCAGGAATATCTCAAATATGTCCCAACCAATACAGGAGGAAGTAATGTCCTTCACTGCAGGTCACATTCACTCAGTCATTTACACTCATAGTCAATACACTCGTAGCATAATGATAAAACACTCCAACAGTTTTGATCTTATTTTCTCTCACAGTTTATGATTTTATCTGAGCCCTTTTGGTTGGTTTATAGCTTGTAACTCCCTCTTCTGTGAGCAACTTTATTATCGCACTTCAATGACATCTCACTAAATGATAAGAAAATGCACTACAGCACATTTAACAATGCAGTGAAGTGTCAGATTTGGGCTGGGAATTTAAGGGTCATGTCCTCTGTTTTCCTGACTGTTTATTGTATTCCATTTTCCTTCTGTGCGGGAGGAGGATGTTCTTTTGCTTCAGTTATACAGTCCAGTTGTAGGAAAACTTGCGATGATTTTTGCTGTGTGTGGTAATTATTCAATGCAAAAATACATGTTCACCGAAAATTGCACTGGGTATTTCTTTTGTTGAACATAAATATTTTTATGAAAAGAACATGATTTAGGACAGGAAAACAATTTAGAGTTTGATGACACTTTGGTTTTTGCAAGTCACACTGCAATGTTGAACGACCATTTCCTCCCGAATCTGTACTCACCTTTTGTGAAACTTGGCGTTCTAGACTTCTGAATTAATTTACTTTCCCTGCCAAAAAAATCAAAGCAGTCAATGGCCCCAAGTCCTTTCCGGCTATGATTCCTGGGTTGGAACTTTCCGGCCATTGCAGTTCATTTTTCCCGCCGGCAGCGCACCCACACCCGTGTGTTTCCCGGTGACGTGGGATTCCTTCAATGGGAAATCTCCATTGACAAGCAGCGGGAGTACAGAATCCCGCCTCTGGCGAATGGTACGCTGCTGAGAAACACGTGGCTGGGGAATCAGAGAATCCAACCCCACGTCCTTCTCAACCTCACCACAGCATTTGGCATTCTCCTCCAATGCTTTACATCTAATGTCTAGTTTAGTGCAATTAAGTTCTCTTGTTTGTGCTCTTACCTATCTGATCATTGCCAGAGCATTTTCAACATTTGGCCCGTTCGTGTTTTTTTGAACTTACATTTGGTTTTAAAATAGCATCCGTGATGCATGCTTTATTTTGGCATGAACACAGGCAAGAGATATGTGTGTGTGCCTGAAGTAAACAGAGTAAGCAGATCATGCCGTCAATCAGCATGTAGTGACGAGTTGACATCGGCACTGCCATTTTGGAACTTGCTGTTCCATCTAACACCATTTCTTAAAGACATGTGTCTGTGCATCAGCTGGTCCAATGGGAGCTGAGCTTCAGGAGATACAGTTTTGAGTTAATTAAGGACAGCGTGGTGTGACAGTGTCAGCACTGCTGCCTCACAGTGCCAGGAACCTGGGTTCAATTCTGGCCTTGGGTGACTGTCTGGAGTTCTCCACATGACGGCGTGGATTTCCTTAACCGTCCACAGATGTGCAGGTTAGATGGATTGACCATGATCAATTGCGCAGGGTTATGGGGATTGGGCAGGGGCGTGGCCGAGGTAGCGTGTTCTTTCAGAGGGTCAGCACAGTCTCAATGGGCTAAAAGGCCTCGTTCTGCATTGTAGGGTTTCTATGGATAAGGAGAGCTGGCATGGATTTGTTAAAGCAGAGCTTGTTTGACTACTCAAAATAGTGGCGGAGTAACAGAGAAGGCTGTTGATGCAAATGGAGTGGATGTCGTCTGTCCAGAATTTAAGAAACCAATTTTACACATAAAAGGCCGTTTAAGAAAACTAAGGCTCATGGAATATGAGGGTCAGCATCAGCTTGCAAAAAACAACTGACCATAGGACAGAAAGCAGTGAATCATAGGAAATTATTGTTTTTCAGACAGGGGGATGGTAAACTGTCGTGTTGCCAAAGTTCACTGCTGGGATCCCAGCTTTCTTTGACTATATATATATATATATATATAAATGGCTTTAATATTGGAATACAGAATAACATTTCAAATTTGACGATGATGCGAAACTTGAAGCTGTGACAAACATTTAGGTTGGTACCAATCATCTGAAATGGACATAAACAGGCTCACAGCAGATAAATGGCAGATGTCACGTAATGCAGATAAATGTGAGGTGATATATTTTGGCAAAAGTGATAGGGAAGGGTAATTTATGCTTCAATGGTGCAGGAACTGAGGTATCTGGCCATTTTATGCATAGATCTTTCAAGATGACAGGGCATATTGCTAGAGTGATTCTTAAAGCATATGGGATCCTGGGTTTTCTTCACAGAGAACTAGACTATGAAAACATTGAAGCTATGCTGAATCTTTACAAAGTTCTGGTTAGGCCACAACACGAGCATTGCAGATGTGGCCACCACATTTTAGGAAGGATATGAAGGTCCTTAAGAGGGTACAGAGGTGATTTATCAGACTGATTCCAGGGACGAGTGAATTTAAGAAAAAGATTAGGTTGTAGAAGCTGCGCTTGTTCACCTTGGAGCAAGGAGATTGAGGTGCACAAGATTATGATAGGTTTAGAGACGGTAGACAAAAAAGCTGTTCTCATTAGCTGTTGAGGGGACATAGATTTTTGTTATGTATTGTATCCAATGCCCTCAGTGATAGTATATCGCATGATTACGTAGTGATATCATCAGAGGTACTTAGGAGATGTTCCCTAGTTTCCAGTTTAGACTGTGAGCAAGAAACATCTCTGTAAGTAACCAACGCTGTGGCAATTTGGTAATCCATTGTTTATACTGTGAGTAAAGGTAAAACCTCCCAAAGTATAACAGTATTAAAAACAAAGTTTTTCCAATGAAATAGTCAGAAAACAAAACAGCCAGACCTACACCTCGAGGCGAAGAACGATTTTTGACAGGCCACTCTTCCAGCAAAAAATGTGCGGTAAAACTGGCCCAAAAACAGAAAACATTGGACAAATTTTTCCGTACCCGGCGGAGAGGGGGGTCCCAGCGGGATGGAGTGGCATGAACCACTCCGGCATCGGGCCGTTGCAAAGGTGCAGAATCCTCCGCACCTTTAGGGGCTAGGCCCACCCTGGAGTTGTTGGCGCCCCGCCAGCTGGCGTGGAAGGGCTTTGGTGCTGCGCCAGCCGGGGCCGAAGGGACTCCGCCAACCGGCGAGGGTCTGCGCATGCGCGGGAGGGTCAGCGACTGCTGACGTCATCCAGCGCGCATGCGCATGGCGGGGGGTAGGGGGTCACCTACGCGTCGGCCATGGCGGAGGCTGACATGGCCGGCACGTAGGAAAAGAGTGCCCCCACGGCACAGGCCCGCCCGCGGATCGGTGGGCCCCGATCGCGGGCCAGGCCACTGTGGGGGCACCCCCCGGGGCCAGATTGCCCCACCCCCACCAGGACCCCAGAGCCCGCCCGCGCTGCCAGGTCCCGCCGGTAAGGGACCTAGCCCAATTTACGCCGGCAGGACCTGCATAGAACCAGCGGGACTTCGGCCCAAAATGGGCCGGAGAATTGCCGGGGAGCCCCCCGGCTGGCGCGGTGCGATTCCCACCCCCGCCGAATCTCCGGTGCCGGAGAATTCGCCGGCCATTGGCTGCAGGATTCACGCCGCTCCCGGCAATTCTCCGATCCAGCGGGGGGGGGGGTGGGGGGGGGGGGGCTGTCAGAGAATCCCAACCAGTAGGTCTGACAGCGTCTGTGGAGAGAGAATTGAGCTAACATTTCGAGTCTGGATGACTCTCTGTCAAAGCTCTGGCCATGGGGAACAGGGGCCGGGATTCTCCGCGCCAGTGCCGTCAGAGAAGCGCTGTGGGGGTGGGGGCATGAGAGAATCCCGCCATGCCGCTCCGACACTGAGCAGCCACTTCTCCGGCAACCGGAGAATCTGCGCCAATCGCACCCGTGTGGTAGCCGTGGCGCCGGTCGGGTACTCTGAAATAGGCCCCCACAACGATTCTCCGCGGGCGATGGGCCGAACTCCCGCCATGTTCCGCCGAGTCCCACCGGCGTGGGTCAAAGCTGGTATCACCCGCTGGGAGCCCGGACCCGCGGCCGATGTGGACGTCCTGGTGGGGGGGCCTTCACGGGGTCCAGCCCCGTGATCGGGGGCTTCCGATTGGCAGCCGGGCGTGATCTGGAGGGGGCCTTCCTCATTCCATGCGGACCTGCTGTTCGGTCGCTGACATGTTGCTCCGTGCCGGTGCGGAATAGGCAACCACGTGCATACGCCGGTGTGGAGACTGCCGTCATGTGCATGCACGGAGCTGCGCCGGCCGTCGCACGTATGCGCAGAACCATGCCAGCCGGCTTTCGGCACCAGAGCAGCGTACAGCACACCGGCGCCATTCTAGCCCCAAAGAACAGGAGAATTACTGGGCCTGGAGGCCCGTTGACACCGGCGTCGCTCGCGCTGATTTTGACGCCGGCATGAATACTTGGCCGCGATATCGGAGAATCCCGGCCTGGGTTTTTTAGCCTTGCTAAGAATTCATGTTAACTTTAGAATTGATGGAAAGCACTCAGGACTGTTCTTAAGTTTTCTCTGCCTGGGAGGGTTTGGAGTGTCGGAGACGGGAAGACAGAACGTTTATTCGGCTAGGGCGTCGACTGTTGTGCCTGTTGATTTATGATATTGGTGCGCTCAGAATAAAAAAACCTTCTGGCACATGGGCAGGGAAAGGCAGGAAATAAAAAAAACAAATTGCTTATCAAGCTGGGGAGTTTTTTCCATCCATGCACCTTCGCACGTGGCAGTCCGCAGCATCGGATCTTCGATTTCGGAAAGAGAGAAAGGTCTGCTTTTGGCAAGTAACTGTCCAAAGAAGGGAAAAATACACTGCCAGTCACCAAAATGAAGTTAAAATCTGCTTTTTTGAAAGCGGTTGGTGTTTAAAATGAAAATGTCTTAAAGCTGCAGTCCTACCAAGAAAATTTTTATTTTTTTGAAAAAAACCCAACAAAAATAATACAAACTAAATTGGAAGACAAATTAATTTGGGGTGCAGAAAAGTTAAAGAAAATACTACACCTCAAGAACAGGTAACTGTGATGCTGGGAAAAGGTGACATTATTGGAATTATTCAATGAGCAGTTCCAGTACTACCTTGTTACAAACCAGTTACTGGATGAAATTACAGTATCAACTTCCTTGAGTATAATAGGAAGGAAAACTTTAACTTCATTACAAAGTTTTGACAAAGTTGCAAAATCTAGTACAATAACTTACAATGAAATAACAAAGACCTTTGAAGAATCCATCTCGCCCAAGCCATTATTCATAGCAGAGAGATTCAAATTTAATCAACATAGTCAAGAAGAGGGTGAAAATATTCCAAAATCAAGAGCAAAATTTGAAACTGACAGAGAATTGTGAGTTCAGATTGACTTTTGAGGACACACTGTGAGACAGACTTGTGTTCGGATTGAGAAAGGAGATAATCCGGAGACAATTGCTGACAGCAAACTCCCTCACACTCAAACACGGTGTTGAAATAGCAGTGCCTATGGAATTGGCATCAAAAGGAGCTCCCCAACTTGGAGCTGATGACAAAATAAACAAATTGAGAAAAGAAGATCTTTCAACATGCAAGCTGCCATAGATATGTCCGGATGGAAAATTCTCGACATGAATGTTTGTGTCAGGAAAACAAATGTCGTAATTGTAGCTAGAAAGGCCACGTAGCAAAGGCATGTTGGGCCAGACAAAATCTTTAAACCTCGTAGATGGGTAAAAGCAATACTGCACTCAAACCCACAAAAAGAAAATGATCATTTAAAAATGGTGTCCTGATTTCCTCCTCCACTGAGGAGTGCTGGCAAGCAGTGCAGGAACTGATAATAAGTGTAGCCTAGATGGGCATTCCCCACTGAGGCCCTGGATTGCAACAAAGTCCTGTTAGATAGCGCGGTGTTTCTCGATGCTGCGAGAGGCAGGAAACACCCAGCTAAATGCTCTGGACACGGGACTCTGTTGCAATTTGGTTAAATTGTGCCGTAAGACTTTCGGACTCCTGCAACAAAGCTTCCAGTGCTGAGTCTGAAAATCTTGGAGCACACTATCTCCCCAATAACACCATGAGCCAGTCTTTCCCCTCTTCGGATTCTCTTCCCCAGCAACTTCCTGCATCTGCACCGACTAGAATGTGCCTCCTGTGAAATACCGATTGGTTTTAATTGATGATAGCCTCATACAAATAGGATTCCCTTACTATGGAATTCAACCACTCAACAATGCATTGAGCACTGGGCTGCATAATACAATCATTTTAATTCACAGGCAGAATGAAATATGCATGCTGTCCACATCAAAAGCAACAGGCACAAGTTAATCAAGCATTGCAATCGCCATGCCCATTTTTAAGACTTATTCAGTTTTGTGCCACTATATAAATGCAATTTGTTGAAAAATGGATGGTAGATTGAACTGGCTATGCTGAAATGCTTTTTCTAATTGCTACCTTTAAATGGCAAATACCTTCCTTCAGTTATTTATTTTGCGCTTTGCAACCGAACTCTTTGACAAGCTGTCATTTGTCACTGTTTCATTCAGGCCACCTGGTCAACAATCCCACCATCTCAGCTTTGCTTTTATTGTGTATGTAGAGCGAGCATTCATCCCACACCTTGCAGTGTAATTTCATTGCAGAGTAATTGTAACCCTACTTATGACAATAAAGAGTATTATTATTATAATTTATCTTGAGGGTATTCATTAATACTTATCTGGGGGCAGCACAGCGGCGCAGTGGTTAGCATTGCTGCCTCATGGCGCTGAGGTCCCAGGTTCGATCCCGGCTCTGGGTCACTGTCCATGTGGAGTTTGCACATTCTCCCCGTGTTTGCGTGGGTTTCGCCCCCACAGCCCAAAAGATGTGCAGGGTAGGTGGTTTGGCATTGCTAAATTGCCCGCTAATTGGAAAAAATGAATTGGGTGTTCTAAAAAATTTTTTAAATAAATCTACTGGTTTATTTGGACTTTCAAAAGGCTTTTGACAAAGTCACATATAAGAGATTAGAGTTTAAAAATAAAGCGCATAGGATTGGGGCAGTGTAATACGATGGATAGAAAACTGGTTGGCAGCAGACAGGAATTAATGGTCCTTTTTCCAAATGTCAGCCAGTAACTAGTAGGTTACCACAGGGTTCAGTGCTGGGACCCCAGCTATTTACAATATGCATTAATGATTTGGATGAGGAATCTAAATGTTATATCTCCAAATCTGCAGATGATACAAAGTTGGGTGTTAAGGTGAGCTGTCAGGAGGATGCAGAGATACTTCAGTGGGATTTGGACAAGTCAAATGAGTGGGCAAATTAGTGGCAAATGCAGTGTAAAGTGGTTAAATGTGAGATCATCCACTTTTGGTTGCAAAAACAGGGAGGCAGATTTTATCTGATTGGCTAAATATTGAAAAAGGGGAATGTGCAAGAAGACCTGGGTGCCCTTGTACACGAGTCACTGAAAGTAAGTATGCAAGTGCAACAGGTGGTAAAGAAGGTAAAATGGTATGTTGGCCTTCATAGCGAGAGATTTGAGTACAGGAGCAGCGATGTCTTGATGCAGTTATACAGGGTCCTGGTGATATGACACCTGGAATATTGTGTGCAGTTTTGGTCTCCTTATCTGACGAAAGGTATTCTTGCTCTAGAGGGAGCAGCGAAGGTTCACCAGATTGATTCCTGAGATAGCAGGACTGACATATGAGGATAGATTGAGTTGATTAGGATTGTAATAATAATAATAATAATCACTGATTGTCACAAGTAGGCTTCAATGAAGTTACTGTGAAAAGCCCCTAGTCGCCACATTCCGGCGCCTGTTCGGGGAGGCTGGTACAGGAATTGAACCCGCGCTGCTGGCCTTGTTGTGCATTACAAGCCAGCTGTTTAGCCCACTGTGCTAAACCAGCCCCTGTTTTGCTGGAGTTTAGAAGAATGAGGCGGACCTCATCGAAACCAGGATTAGACAGGGTAGATGCAGGCAGGACGTTCCTGATGTTCGATGTGTCCAGAATCAGGGGTCACAGTCTAAGGGTATGGCGTAGACCATTTAGGATAGAGATGAGGTGAAATTTCTTCATCCATAGAGCGGGAAGCCTATGGTATTCATTACCACAGAAAGCAGTTGAGGCCAAAACATTGTACATGTTCAAGAAGGAGTTAGATATAACTGTTGAGCTAAAAGAATCAAAGGATATGGGGGGAAGCAGGAATATGTTACTGAGTTGGATGATCAGCCATGATCGTAATGAATGGCGGTGGATAATAAAAATAATAATCTTTATTAGTGTCACAAGTAGGCTCACATTAATACTACAACGAAGTTACTGTTAAAAGCCCCGAGTCGCCACATTCCGGTGCCTATTCGGGTACACAGAGAGAGAATTTAGAATGTCCAATTCACCTAAAAAGCACGCCTTTCGGACTTGTGGGAGGAAACTGGAGCACCCAGAGGAAACCCACGCAGGCACGGGGAGAATGTTCAGACTCCGCACAGACAGTGACCCAAGCCAGGAATCGAACCTGGGATCCTCGCGCTGTGAAGCAACAGAGCTAACCACTGTGCTACCGTGCCACCCATCAGGTTCAAAGGGCCACAGGGTCTCCTCCTGTTCTTATTTTCTGTGTTTCTATGTAATTGTGGTAGTCACCACTGTTTGTCTAATACTTGTATTAGAGGTAATATGGTAAGGCTCCTGTACTACAGGTACGGGGTCGATCCCTGCCTTCTGGCTCCGCCCAGTAGGCAGACTATTAATGTGTGTGCACACTGAGCTGCTGCCATTTCTGGTAAGAGCTGCAGGAGGCAACACAACTCTGCTTAATAAAGCCTCGATTACTCTCTACTCTCGTCTCATAATTGATAGTGCATCAGTAATACACATGTTAGAAAATCATTTTTGGATGATGCGGTTTTGTGCCCCATCATCCATTAGCGGAGACTGTAACCCTGCCGATTATGGCAACCCACCAGCAATTAAACACACTGAGGAACATTAATCGGCTGCAGACGGAACTTCTGCCCCTCCCTCAGGTGGAAGCCCACCTCAGAGAGATGCCGCCACGTCAGATTAGCCGGCATTGGTAGCAACCCGAGGACTGGGATTAAAAGTAGGTCCCAGATTCTAAGGCTGTTATTTAATGACCGTGTTTGCCTTGGGCGCAATTCCAGTAATTGCCACTGAACCTCACGAGATACCAAAAATGCCTATTGCGATCTTCCCTGCCCCCCTCCGATAACGCAAACAGGTTCCTGCCCAGGAGCCTGAGCGCGAGCCTGATTTGCATGCATTATCATCTCATTAGCGGGATTCATGATGCAATGTCCGCCCTCATTGTAGCTTCTCACTCAGCCGGTGTGACATCAGATCAGCACAAATTACTACTGCTGTTTAAAAACAGGAACCTGGCACCATGACCTCCAAGGGGAGGTGAGTACACATGTCACCACTACCCACCAGGGATTTGAAGGGGAGAGAGGCCACGGTTAGCTCTGGGGTAGGGTATTCATGAAGAGAGTAGTTGTCGGTGATATGTGATTTACTTCACAGTGGTCTGTTCGTCCATTCTTGGGTTCTGGAAGTCAGTTTGCAGGGTTCTGTTACTTTGTATGGGTCTGACCTGGGGGAGTTTCAGAGATCAGGTGCAGGGGTCTGTGAGGGCAGAGGGAGGCCATCGAGAACGGGTGTGTATCTGAAGGCTGGGGAGTGGGTGGGGGGTGCTCTTGTTCTGTGCTATGCAGCCTGGCCTTCTGGGCGGGTGGGTGGTTGCCCACAAGTCAATCTTTGTTGTGGACCCCTCCTTGGGGGATGGGGGTGGTGGTGCTGGCTGAAGCTGAGGATTTATGATCCAGTGAATTTTATTATGGAAGGATGAAAGTAATGAGCTCCCTGGTGACTGCTGCTGGAGTTACCAGGGTGCCTATTAGCACAGACGAGCACTGAGGGAGAACCAATTGTGTCCAGTTCATAAACTGAGATTTATGTTTGTGACAATGATTGGGCTTCAGGAGTTAAAACTTTGCACCATCTGCTCCCTCCAGTGTCAAATCCAAGAATGAACCTTAGATTTTAGTTAGAGGGCTGGCAGACTGAGTGACTCGGAAACAAAAGCCAAGGGGGTTCACCTCTCCCATGTTCCCCAGCTCCTGCATTAATGGTCCCATTGGATTCCATGCCCCCCTCTTCCCAACTCACTGTCCAAATGTCAGCATCCAGCTACAACTAAAAAACCCAAGTCCCTCTAGAAAGAGCCTTCAGTGGTCCCATTGCCAGGGGAAGGCATCCCTAGGTTTATAACCATCTGTGAGGCTGTGGGTGAGGACTCATTCCAGGAACCAGCAGGTGAGCCAGGATAACAGGTCTATGAGGTTTGGGTAGATTGCTTGTCTTCTACACGTACAGGATGCCATTGATTGCACCCATGTGGATCTTTGACCCCTATGGCACCAGAGTTTGCCTTTCATTAATCTTAACGCCCGTGATGGGTGGCACAGAGGCACAGTTGTGAGCATTGCTGCCTCACAGTGCCAGGGACCCAGGTTCAATTCCGGCCTTGTGTGCAGTTTGCGCTTTCTCCCCTTGCCTGTGTGGGTTTCGTCCAGGTGCTCCGGTTTCCTCCCACAGTCCAAAGAAATGCAGGTGAAGTGGATTAGGCATGCTAAATTGTCGCTTAGTGTCGAGGGATGTGCAAGTTAGGTGGGGTTACAGGTGTAGGGCAGGGAGTGGGCCAAGGTAGGATGCTCTTTCAGAAGGTTGGTGCAGACTCAATGGGCCAAATGGCCTCATTCTGCATGCAGCAATTCTATGATTCTATGTTTCTAATGTTCAGCTGGTCTGTGACCACACTCGGTATCAGGGTGGCTTAGTGATTAGCAGTGCTGCCTCACGCTTGTGAACCAACATCTCCTGCAGGTTTTCTTGGTACATATGACACTTAGCCAAATTTTAATGAGATTCCGGCCTAACTTCCTGATTTGATAAGTGGGGAGAGGGGTCTCTCAACGACCAGGAGAGATGTGGCCCCAGGGGGAGAAAGGACAGGGGTGGACATGGCGAGCGAAGGTGTGGCTCTTGATAGATAGGCCAGAGTGTGGGGGGAGGGTGCACTGGCAGGTCAGACCTGGGGACATTTGGTATGGAAAGGAAACCTTTGAGGTCCAATGATTGGCCATTTAAGGGCCTCAATTGGGGTGAAGGTGAGTAGGTGGCAGGGATGGTAGTGTGGGGGGGATATGGTGGCAGGCGCCTGGGTGGGGGTGGGTGCGAGGACAGAGGGAAGGCAACCTGGGTAATGTTATGGTTCAAGCGGACCAGTGGTGGGGGAGTCCAAAATGCTGCCCTTTCTCACTGTTTTTATTCTTGATAAAGAAAGAATTTCTGCATGGAATGGTGCGCACTCTGAAATTATATAATGGCAGTTTATTTTTTTTTAATTCTTAAATTTTGTAGCGATTCACAATTACCTGTCTCCAAACTGAAGCATCTTTAAGATGATCTCATTTCACCCATAAAGCAACAGAGAGGCAAGATACTGGACGAAAGTGAAAGTGTCAAATTAGTTGCGGAGATTAATTGATATTCAGTTGATGGCCCATCACATTAAATCGATGTTTATTTTTGGAATTGACCGATCATGGATTTGCTCTTCTGAGAAGGTGGACAGAATCATAAATTCAAATTAGTGTTTCTTGTTTTATTTCAAGCTTTATGCTTTGCGGAACATTCTAAACATTAATATTTCATTTGCTAGCTTTTAGCATATAATTAATACTTAATAGGATGACATTCTGAAATGCATAAAATATCCCCGACAATGTAATCAGAAAGAAGTAAGAACAAGGAACGGGCTTTTAACCTGTTGAGTTGGATTGTCACTTCAGACTATGCTTGATTACAAAGGGTAGATTGCTCCAGTTCTTGGGAAATAACCATTTGGTCTTTATGATTTTTGAATGTGTCTTTTGAACCACTATTCACAGTATGTTTTGCATGATTATTCCATAACTTATAGAACTAAGTGTGGGAAGCTTGGTCTTTTAAAAGGATGGAAACTCCAAGTGAGGTACATTTTGCTCAGTGACAGGAAAACACGGCATTCATTTTCCAGACCCACTCTGATGGCAAAAGCCCCAGCATGGCAGGCAGGTGAGTCCACAATTTTGTCCAGAATTAAACCGCCATATTGGATCAGGACAAATATATCTATCCTTCACGCATGCGGAAAACAGGTGTTACGCCCTTTGCATAACTTGTTTAATACCTGTTTGAGACCATCCCAGCAAAGCTGCACTCGGGGAACCAGGCCTGGGGATCATCTTCTGGGTGCACTCAAGGAATTTATCAACTGAGAATTCCCCTCCGCTATGGCTCGCAGGGCGTTGAACTTTGTTTATCCCATTTCTCAAGCCGCCCCCTCCATCTCAGATAGGGTGCTCTTTGTTCTGGCCAGCTACCCCAACAGGTTTCACATTCAACAGATCACCCCGTCCATTTCTGCCACTCCCTGCATGATTCTACCGACAAACATACCTACCTTTTCCCCTCTTCAGCAGTCCCCCCAGCAGCACCATAGTTCACTCTTCAGTTACGCCCCATCACCTCTTCCCATTCCCATGCTAACTTGGTGCGCAAGCACAGGAGATGCTACGCCTGTCCTTTTACCGTAGAACCATAGAGAGATTACAGTGCAGAAAGAGGCCATTCAGCCCATTGTTGCCTGCACTGGCCAAAAAAAGGGAAAAATGAAACTAGCTGCTCATTTTAATCCCATTTTCCAACACCTGGTCCATCTGCTTTCTTGACCACCTTGTTCATCTGTCCTGCCACCTTCCAGGACCTGTGGACATGCATTCTGAAGCCTTTTGCTTCCACAACACCTCTCAATATCTTTGTTTGCATCCTCTCACACCTTTCTGGAGTTAATTCCATTTCCCACTTCTCTGCCCACTTAACCAAGCAATTGATATAATTCTAGAGTTGACAGTGATCCTCTTCATTATCAACTACATGGCTAAAGTTTGTGTCATCTGCAAATTTCCCAATCATGTCACCCACATTTAAGTTTAAATCATTAATATATACATCAAACAGCAAGGGACCCAACACCAGGTCTTGTGGAATACCACTAGAAACTATTTTCCACTTGCAAAAACATCCATTGACCATTACCCTTGTTTCCTGTCACTGAGCCAATTTTCGATCCAACCTGGCATCTTCCCATGTATCCCATGAGATGAGATCTCACTTTTTTAACCAGTCTGCCATGTGGAACCTTATAAAGTGCCTGAGAGAAATCCACGTAGCCAATATCCACTACACTACCCTCATCAATCCTCCTTGTTTCTTCTTCAGAATCTTCTGTTAGGTTAGTAAGACACAATGGGTGGGATTCTCCCCTACCCGGCGGGGCGGGGGGTCCCGGCGTAGCAGAGTGGCGGCAACAACTCCGGCGTCGGGCCTCCCCAAAGGTGCGGAATTGGCACCTTTAGGGGCCAATCCCTCACATTGAGGGGCTAGGCCCGTGCCGGAGCAGTTGGCTCCACACCGACTGGCGCTCAAATCGGCTCCAGCAGCCTTTGACGCCCGGCGCCTGGCGCCGGAACTGGCCGAAAGGCCTTCGCTGGTTCGCGCATGCGTCAGTGCGTCAGCTGCCGCTGACATCACCACCGGCGCATGCGCGCTGGGGGATTCGCCTCCGCCTCCGCCATGGTGGAGGCCGTGGCGGTGGCGGAAGAAAAAGAGTGGGTCCCGATCGTGGGCCTGGCCACCGCGGGGGCACCCCCCGGGATCCGATCGCCCCGGGGACCCACTCGCTCCGCCAATTCCGCCGTCACCAGAGGTGGTTCAAACCACGGCGGCGGGAGAGGCCTCCCAGCAGCGGGACTTCGGCCCATCGCGGGCCGGAGAATCCCCGCAGGGGGCTCGCCGATCGGCGGGTGGTGTTTCCCGCCCCCGCCAATTCCCAGGTGGCGGAGAATTTCTACCACGGCGGGGGAGGGATTTTCGGCGGCCCCGGGCGATTCTCCGACCCTGCGTGGGGTCGGAGAATTTTGCCCAATATTCCCCTTAAAAAACCACGCTGACTATCCCTCATCAATGTGTGCCTTTCTTACTATGCTTATTGTTTACCTCCTCTGTGACCACCATCTAAGGCTAAAAACATGCACTACTAGTTAAATAGCGATATGTTTTGAGTTTCTTCCAATTTAGCTGCTGCCCACAATAAATTCTCCATCATATTGGGGAAACCAAATGCAAATTGGACGATTGCTTTGCAGAACATCGTCATTCAAATATCAAGCATTTGATCATTTGCTATTTTAATTTTCTATCCCACTCTTTCTCTGACCTCTCCGACCCCAGTCTCCTGCTCCCTTCAAATTAATCTCCATGTCAAGGAACAACAGCTCATCATTTGATTAGGCCCTTCACAGCCATCAGGATTCAATATTAAAGGGCCAGCACGGTGGCCCAGTGGTTAGCACTGCTGCCTACGGCGCTGAGGACCTGGATTCGATCCCAGCCCCGGGTTACTGTCTGTGTGGAGTTTGTACTTTCTCCCCGTGTCAGCTTGGGTTTCACCCCCACAACCCAAAGATGTGCAGAGTAGGTGGATTGGCCAGACTAAATTGCCCATTAATTGGAAAAAAAATAATTGGATGCTCTAAATTTATTTTAAAAAAAAGAATGAAGCCATTTCTGATCATAACTGCTTCCATTTTTTTCAGACAGGAGCAGTTAGTAAGGATTTGGCCATTGCCATTCATACCTGCTCTAGACACTTTTTTTTGTTTCAGTGCATTACCCATTGATGTCCCCCTTTCCTTTACACCATCTTTCTTCTTGTTCTTAATCTCTCAGTCTTCCATCCTATTATGGATCTTTTTCTGGGATTTTTTCCTCTATTCCCCCCTATCTCTCTGCTATAATTCTATTTCTTTTTTATTGGCATTTAAGCCATAGAATGGTCCAATTGTTGCTACATTTGATTTTGCACAGGAAGAGACGAACGGTTCAGTTTGGATATTTTAATGAGTCCAAGAGTCAGTGTACAGCAGCTAGGGAAGTATTAGTCAGGAGCAGGGGTAGAAGATAGTAGCTAACTCCATCCAGCTGAAGCACTGTTGTTATCCCTGAGGAGCCAAGGGCTCAGAGAAGCCCTGGGAACCGTTTGACAGTTCAGTGCAGTTTGGGCTTGAAGCAACTTGCCAGAAGCTGAGAAGGTAGTGGAAGGTTGCTGGGTCTGAATGCCTGTTACTTGTAGCATTCTGCTCAGCACAGCCAGAGAGCTGGATTTATGCTGGTGATTAAATGCTGAAGTCCAGCCTTGTGAAATCAGTGAGATCCCGTCTCAGGAGAAGAGATTGGACAACTAGGAGGCGAGCAACCATCGAGGCAGTCTGAGTTGGAGCAGCTTTTGAAGGAAATCAGGGGCAAGGCCTTTGAAAGAGAAGATCTGAAATCCCTTATGAGGGAGACAGGTTTTTCAAGAATTTTGAGACTCAGGGTGATCGGCCTCTCTTCTGAGTAGGTTTTTGTGGAACTCATGGGAACTGAAGGCACTGCTGCTAAACTTGCAGATGATACAACGACCTGTCCAGGGACAGGTATTATTGAGCAAGCAGGTGGGTGGCAGAAGGATTTAGACAGGCTAGGAGGGTGGGCAAAGAAGTGTCAGATGAAATACAATGTGGAAAAGTGTGTGGTTATGTACTTTGGAAAGAGGAATGGGGGCATAGACTATTTTCTACATGGGGAAATGCTTAGGAAATCAGAAGCACAAAGGGACTTGGGAGTCCTTGTTCATGATACTCTTAAGGTTAATGTTCAGGTTCAGTCGGCAGTTCGTAAAGCAAATGCAATGTTAGCATTTATGTCAAGAGGGCTAGAATACAAGACCAGGGATTTATTTCTGAGGCTGTATACACTCTGGTCAGACCCCATTTGGAGTATTGTGAGCAGTTTTGGGCCCCCGAGATAGATAGGTTCTTGATTAATAAAGGTATCAGGGGTTATAGGGAGAAGGCAGGAGAATGGGAATGAGAAAAATATCAGCCATGATTGAATGTTGGAGCAGACTCGATGGGCCGGTGGCTTAATTCTGCTCCTATATCTTAAGGTCTTATGAACTGTCTTGGTTGTGTCTGCCGATTAACGTGAAGTTTGCGCTGTGTTTGCCCACAGTTTTCCTGTTAATTCATGTTTGTCTCATGTTAATTCTGGATGCTAGACTATGAGCTCGATAGTATTTACTATTTTCTCTCTTGACTCAAATGTGCTAACATTATTTTGTTTGTCTGAAACCGGGGAATCTTGTGGCTTTATTCTTTCAGTAAGAAACAGGGCTTTCAAACTTTGTGTACTTTAAACAAAATGCTACTGGTTCCTAACCAGATCAGAATCAGTAAGAAGTCTTACAACACCAGGTTAAAGTCCAACAGGTTTGTTTCAAACACTAGCTTTCGGAGCACTGCTCCTTCCTCAGGTGAAGGAGCAGTGCTCCGAAAGCTAGTGTTTGAAACAAACATGTTGGACTTTAACCTGGTGTTGTAAGACCTTGCTGTGCTCACCCCAGTCCAACGCCGGCATCTCCACATCAGATCAGAACCAGATGCAGATGCTGCTTGGTCTTTTGCGTATTTCCAACAGGTGTACAAAATATTAAGGGAATAATCACAGCCAACTGCCAGACCGCCCCATCGCTACCAGCCCTTCCTCTCACATTGCCGATACTCCTATCCCTGACTTCCAATACCTCGGCCTCAATTCCCAGCCTAATTTGACCCTGCAATCCCTTGCCTGATATGATCCCAGAATTGAACAGTCGTCAATAGCTCTGACCCTCAACCATCTCCCCAGATCCACTTACCTAAGGACTGCTACAATACTGGCAATGGTCTGATCTGGCATCACCCTTCACCGGCAGGCTGTTAAATTAGTCATTTACACAGGCCAACTTCTGATGGGCCTCACCATACAGCTACAATGAAAGCACCTGGTCATCCCTATGTGGCTGAAGACGGCCATGCCAACTTTCTGGGACACTGATGACAAAAGTAGATATTACAATGAGCTTGTAGCATTTTATCTGGATTACCTCCTGGCTCAGTCTGAAGTTACAAGTTCCACTGAAACTGATGGAGATTCTCTGTAATGGGAATGTCACTGGACCAGCCTGGCTATTATCCAGTCAGAAAATTCATCTTTTCTTTTAACCTTAGGCGATGGAACTGTTTTAAACTATGATAACAATTTTGGATAAACAATTGGGAAATGCATTGAAGAGAAAAATCTCTACTCATTCCTTCGTGAAACCTTGTTTTCTCAGTCTATAATTCTGATGTCCTTCCTCTTCTGTATATCAGGCTTCTCCATGCACACTTAATCCCATTACTTCATGATTTTGCATTTAAAAACCCCAGGGAAAATTGGCAGGCATAAGGATCTCAGACAGAGAGCTGCGCTCAAAGAAATTGCTAGTTCAGAATCAGCGTCTACCTCAAATTTATAGCCATATCTCTGACTTACACTCTTTTTAAGTATAATTTCCTGCAGGGAACACAGGATTAGTGAAACCTCCTGTTTCAGCTCTGTCTTCTTCTTTGTTATGGAAACAGCAATGTCATTTCTCATGTCTAAATAACCTAAGCCCCAAGTCATTCATATTAAACTTTTCTCATGTAATGCATCAGAAAATTCTGATGGTCAGATGGCAGGACAAGCTACCAGGCACTGAGGTGCGTGCCATGTTCTGGGAATGATTTACGTCCTTGTGCTTATTTGCCAAATAAGACACAAGGCACAAATCACTCATAAGGGATTTGGTGAAGGCATTGTGGGTTCATTTATTAAGTCTAGGTACATTGCTGTAAAGCTTGGAGATACTAGCAACTGTGTGGCTGTGCTCTGCTCAAAACATAAGTGAAACTAAGAGTGGATTACATGACACATTTCCTTTCTCGGTATATTACAACATCCCCCTTTCTTTTTAAAGATACTTTTGGCCCTTCCAAATATTTATACACATGTATATATTTAGTTACCACCACAAAAGTGTATAGAACCGATGGATCTATCAATCTCTAATGCCTTATTGTAATCTGTTGGTATAACCAGACATTCTTATGCTAACCTTGTCAGGAGGTTTCTTTAACTACTCACAATGATCAGTGGGATCACTTGGCTGTTGTTACTGGTTGCAATTGGAATCTTGTACTAGCTGCAAAAGATCTATTTGTCCTTGGTTAAACCTCATCAGTGAGTCTTTATGTATAATGAATTTCTTTGGACCTGGTGCTGAATAAACTCTTATCATCTCAGCTGGTTGCCAAGTACCTTCTGTGAAAACTTAAATGTGAACATATTGTCCGAACTGTAAACTTTGCAATTTAATACTTGCATTTTTATCATCCCCATTGGTCATCTTTTCTTGTAGTTCTAAAAGTGGTTCTTTAGTTTATGTGAGAGTAAATGGATACGATTAGGTAAATTGTATGCACTTGTCTGCCAAACATGAGTTCTGCCAGTAATGGAATAGTTGCACTTAAAGATATCACTTTCAGATGTAACGCTGCAATGTTTAAGTTTTGTTTGGGCTGTTTATATTTGAGAACGAGGAATTTCACCTTGTGAATCATTAATTCAGCTAAACTGTTAGATCGAGGGTAATGGATTTGG
Source organism: Scyliorhinus canicula (assembly GCF_902713615.1). Lineage (NCBI taxonomy): Eukaryota > Metazoa > Chordata > Chondrichthyes > Carcharhiniformes > Scyliorhinidae > Scyliorhinus > Scyliorhinus canicula. The sequence goes on from NC_052155.1 coordinate 29,682,836, forward strand.
ATTTTATTTATTGTCACGTGTACCAAGTTACAGTTTTTTCTGCGGGCAGCTCAACAGATCATTAATTCCATGAAAAGAAAAGGAAATAACAGATAATACATAATAGGGTAACACAAGGTACACAATGCAACTACATAACACCGACATTGGTGAAGCATACAGGAGTGCAGTGTTAATGACGTCAGTCCACAAGAGGGTCGTTTAGGAGTCTAGTAACAGCGGGAAAGAAGCTATTTTTGAGTCTGTTTGTGCGTGTTCTCAGACTTCTGTATCTCCTGCCCGATGGAAGAAGTTGGAAGAGTGAGTAAGCCGGGTGGGAATGATCTTTGATTATGCTGCCCACTTTCCCCAGGCAGCGGGAGGTATAGATGGAGTCAATGGATGGGAGGCAGGTTTGTGTGATGGACTGGGCGGTGTTCACGACTCTCTGAAGTTTCTTGCGGTCCTGGGCCGAGCAGTTGCCATACTAGGTTGTGATGCAGCCAGATAGGATTGTTGTCACTGCACCACTCCACTAGCTTCTCAATCTCCCTCCTATATTCTGACTCTTATCCGAGATCCGACCCACTATGGTCGCATCATCAGCAAACTTGTAGATGGAGTTGGAGCCAAATTTTGCCACGCAGTCGTGTGTGTACAGGGAGTAGAATAGGGGGCTAAATATGCAGCTGGGCGGGGCCCCGGTATTGAGGAATATTGTGGAGGAGGTGTTGTTGTTTGTTCTTAACTGATGTGGTCTGTGGGTTAGAAAGTTGAGGATCCAGTTGCAGAGTGAGGAGGCAAATCTTAGGTTTTGGAGCTTTGATATAAGCTGCGATTAGCCTTGGATGATGAAGATGGAGCTGTAATCGATAAAAAGGAGTCTGAGGTAGGAGTCCTTGGTGTCGAGATGCTCTAAGGATGAGTGTAGGGCCAGGGAGACAGTGTCTGCTGTGGACCGGTTGCATTGGTATGCGAATTGCAGTGGATCAAGGCGTTCTGGAAGTATGGAGGTGATGCGCTTCATGACCCACCTCTTGAAGCTGTTCATTACGACTGAAGTCAGGGCTACAGTACAGTAGTCATTGAGGCATGTTGCCTGGTTCTTCTTTGGCACCGTTATGATGGTGGTTTTCTTGACTTCTTGATGTAGCGTGATCAACATTCACTTCTTACACATATCCTGAAATGGCTTAGTAATAAATTGCAGACCCCTCTAGGAACTCTAGAGGACTTCCTCTAGGTATACTGAATAAACTGAAAATAGCACTAAGGATATGTACAACAGCTGTGCTTGATGTATTGTACATAGGGGCTGGTTTAGCACAGGGCTAAATAGTTGGCCTTTAAAGCAGACCAAGGCAGGCCAGCAGCGTGGGTTCAATTCCCGTACCAGCCTCCCCGAACAGGCGCCGGAATGTGACGAATAGGGGCTTTTCACAGTAACTTCATTTGAAGCCGACTTGTGACAATAAGTGATTTTCATTTCATATTTCATTTCAATTGTCACATATTGGAGTAGTCAATGATGATGTTGAAGTCAGTGTCATTAATATGAAAGAAGTTGGATGCAGTTGTGGACCAAGGATATGTATGAACTCCATATAGAGTCAATCATGCCTTATGCTGACTTGGTATATGCTCTTGAGATGCCTTGTACTTCTTGATAACAAAGTCAACATAATGTTCATGTCAGACCAATAAACTGACTCCCTTGTGGGTCTTCTCTATACCCATGTATGAGTGATGAATTAATTGAAGAATATGAGGTCGCAAAGATTATGGTATCATGACCTGCATGCCATTATAAATGAGTCCATGGAAGATGCCCACCTTATCCCGATAAGGCCAAAATGGTCTCCCGAGTTATTGGACATGCTGAATTAAATCTTGCCAGTCTTCAATGATGGTTTTCCACAGTTACTGTAATGTGAAATCTTTTTGTTGTTTCTTCCTGCAGCTCCTGGCATTTGTTTTGCGCAAAATGTTCCAGATCAATTTAGAAAACATCTTCAAATTCAATATCAATGCAGTCAACTTTTAGCTTTAAGGATATTTCATAGAATCATTGAATCATAGAATTTACAGTGTAGAAGGAAGCCACTCAGCCCATTGAGTCTACAATGGCCCTAGGAAAGAGCACCCTACGTAAGCCCACACCTTCACCCTATTCCTGTAACCCAGTAGCCCTGCATAAACGTTTTGGACACGAAGGACAATTTAGCATGGCCAATCCACCTAACCCGCACATCTTTGGACTGTGGGAGGAAACCGGAGCACCTGGAGGAAACCCACGCAAACACGAGGAGAACGTGCAGACTCCGTATAGACAATGACCCAAGCCGGGAATCGAACCTGGGACCCTGGAGCTGTGAAGCAACAGTGCTAACCACTGTGCTACAGCACTCACTGGGTTAGGCATCCTAAATATGTCCGGTGTGACAAACGGGTTACGTGGTTTATATCTAATTTCACAATCGTATGTTTATCACAGGACTTTGCAATCTTGGTGGTGCGCTAGTCAATGATTTTTGCCAAGTCATCTCCAGTGGCTTGTGGTTGATCGCTCCCACAAATCTTTTGACATCGGTATGAGAATGCATGATTCCAAACACTAACTTGGCCAGGTCCAGGAGCAGGCTATGTTGATAATTATGAATACTCAATTACAATTAAGAGTTTATTCACAGAACTGCACCATGCAACTGAATATCTGCAGATTTCCTGAAGGAATAGGTGGAATGATTTTATCCCTCATCCCAAAAAAATTCTAATTTCCTCTCTGCAAATCGCTTTAATTTTTTAAAATACCATTGATTTAATATTTAAATGGCCAATATGATAACTAAGAATGTGCAGCCGTACATTATCTTAGCAAATGATAAACAAACAGTACCATAAAACATAGTATCACAGTGAACTGAGCAGAGATTTAATCATGAATGGTGTCCTATCTTTAGCATATAAGAATGCAGTCATCTGTTCAGCCATTATTTTCAATATTTAATAAATAATAATTAATATCATGTAATAATTATTAATGCTTTGTATATTTCTAGATTCTGATAATGGAATTGCTTTCAAATATTTCTAGTTGTTGGTAATATGATTAGAGTTAAGTAAAATCAGATTATGTGCATTAATCGGTTTCACAAGATGAGGGGATGCTGCACCTAATAATTGGACATTCAAAATTGTCCATCAGTCACATTTAAATATCTAAGATTATTTATAACCTGGGAGACATTAGTTCTGATTTTATGCCTGAATATTAACACTCAAGTAGAAAATTGGTATTTTATGTGGAAGTGCGTCTATTAATCAGAACTGTCTTTTGCATATTCATAAAATTGAGAGTTTTTACAGACACTGGCATAATCATTGTGTGCAACTGAGGACAATGTGGGAGTGTTCACCTCATGTAAAACCATTGCAGCCATATATATTTTTCCCTATGTATGGTACATATTAAATATGTTTTAATAATGTCAGATGTTTTTTTAAAGAGCTCAAAATGAGGGCCTGAAATTCACAAGTTTTGATAGCTCAAAAGCTGACATGTTGTTCCACGTGGCCTAGAGATCAGTTCACATGTGTAGTTGGTAAGCCAGAGAGGGTTCTGAGACATATGGGTTCCCTCAACGTGGCGTGTTTTGTGATGGCGGAGGAGGCCCGTCATTGCCCTGGGGTGGCATCTTCTGGCCCTGCCGCTGTCAGAGGGTTCCCCATTGCTCGCATTCTCCACTGCCGGGGAACCCATGGTGGGTGGGTGGGAGTTTGCTGTCGATGTACCAAAGGATCCCGCCAGGGGGAATAGATGGACAATCCCACCCATAGTCAATTTGCCCACTCAAGCCTATTCCTGCGTTCAAAGACGCAAACGATACTTCAAGGCCATTGATCCACTTCCCCTAATATCCTCACCTGATAAGAATTTTTGCAACTAAGTGTTGAAACTTTCAACTGATCCAACATTTACAGGATTTTGGGCTGGAGAGTGTGAGATCTCCAATACCATTTCAGTGGAAAACGTTCTTCCTGATTTTGATCCCGAATGCCCTTGCAGTAATTTTGAGCTTGTGGTCACCTTGTGCTGGATTTCCCCAGCAAGGGAAATAGTGTGTTTGTATTAACCCATTCAACCCCATGCATAATTTTGAATTCCTCATTTGATTACCCCCTCGGCCATCTGAACTCAATGGAACACAGTTCGGGTAATTGTAACCTGCACTTATATTTTAACCCTGAAAGTACAATACAGTTCTAATGAATCCGTAATGTAAGCTTTCCAACACCAACACGTTCTCCCTCAGTGGTGGTGCTCAACAATTCGTAACATTACAAAGCAGAGTGGACAGGGCAAGCCCTTAATCCATCTCATCACTTGATCCAAAAAACACTTCAAATTGAACCCAATTGTTGGCTCCGCATGAAATACATCCCAGTTCTAAGATGACAAGAAAAGGCAATGCACTTCACCTTGGGCAAAAAAGCATAACTTAAGGGAGAAGAAAGTGGGGTAGAGAGGAGAGATATGAGGAGCGAATTCCAGAGTTAAGGTGGAATCTCAAAATGAATGTACTCAAAATGGGTTTTAACTAAGGGTCTGTGCTTCTGAAACATACCTGCTCCCATTTACAATACGACATCCTTGAGCTGAAGGCCCATATTCCATTTGCCATCTGATTACATTTTGTCCTTGAGCAATGGTTTTCAGTGATTCTTGTACGTGGTTACCTACCTCTCTTTGCTAGACCTCATCTCCAAGGCAACAGGGAATGCAGTGGAAGGCCCGTCAGAAACTTGGCAAGTACTGGCTTCCAGTCTGTGTTGTCAATATCTGGCAGGGCCTCTTTGGGAGATCTCTTTACATTTTGAGTTTAGTATTTCTGCGGATTGAAATCACTTGATATTAATGCACATTCTTTTGACATGCTGCATGAATTTCCTTGATTGTTTTTTTTTATCAGGGACAATAAACCAATTTATTTGAAATAGGTTAAGACCTCTATTAAAATAGCAGAATTTCAGATGAAACCAATAAACATTTAGACTTCACTATTACATCATGAATTTCATCACATTGATGTATTTTTAAAATGCAGATTTTTATTTGAAGATGAAAAATCACATATAAAATTTTAAGATCAATTAAATTGATCAGGATTTACCAGAAATGTATTGAAATGACATGTGGCGAAAATAATCAGACTTTCTGAAATGGGGGATGTAATTTTAATTTCCTGTGACCCAATATTGCTCTGTTGAAACTTTAACTTCTTGGTTTTCTCCATTGATGTTGCCTGACCTGCTTTGGGAGTCCAGCATATTCCATTTAGACGTTTTAAACATTTAGCATCTTCTTTTTTTTTGTACCTAATGATATCATAGGGGGGATATTCCATTCCCGTTTTCGATAGGCGGGACTGGCAGTGGGTGCACAGAATTAAGGCAGAGTCCCAAAATGGCTTTCACGCTGGTGGACTCTCCCTGCTTGATTGACCCACCACCGACCATGAAAGGACGGGGACGCCATTAGTGTAATTAACACAGACTTAGTGGACCTCCCCACTGTGCCGTTCCTCATGGTAGGGATTCCACCCACCCAGGCTCCGTCAATGTGACGGCACATTTCCAGGGTTCGCAACTTGAAAAGCGAGTTGCGTTGAATCGCCATAAATTTCCAGGCATTGCGAGTGCCGGGAAACACGTGACTAAACGCACTCGCTCGGGGACTTTGTTCCTTTTTGGGAATAGCGCATCCAAAGACTTCAAGTGTTTTTTATTATTGAATCTCCCTACTCTTGTCTGATACCTTGGTGCAATATGGCATTCACATGTTCTGCCCCTTCCTTTTTATTTTCTGGTAACAATCCACATCATCATTAACTTGCACTGCTACCTTCTCCTTTAACTTTGATTTTCTGATTTTCGATATACCTTCACCCCCCCCCCCCCCCTGTTGATTGAGATTAACTACTCTTCAATGTGATTGACAACATAAGTGGGAATGATTATTGGCTGTTGCCTCTGACATTAATGACATTTCCCAGGTGGGTTGAGTACTTTTGTATCAATTGAAAGGGCAGAGATAAGACATCGCGGGCGGAGTTCCGCGTGTTTCTCGGCAGTGCACTGTTCACTGGCGGGCAGATTCTCTCTTCCCGCCTCTTGTCAATAGGATTTCCCATTGAAGCCACCTCACACCACTGGACAACGGGGATGGACTGCCAGAGGGAAAAGAGAATCCCAATGGCCGGCGGGAAATTCTGGCTTACATGTTAATGAGTTCTAGTTAATGAATACCCAAATCTTCTTGTATCATATTTGTAAATGGAGGAATGCTAGAAAGGAAGTTAAGAATGATGTGCCAATTTCTTGAATAGTCCGCACTCTTTGTCGGCTAGTTGATAAAGTGTTGCTTTGCTGTAACCCCTCCCAGTGCTTATATAGTCCAGCTCCAAAAAAATGTGGATTTAATTATTCATATATTCAGCAGAAGTCTTGTAACCCAATTGATTTTGGTTGTCATCCTTCAGACCTTGCGCGTCTGTGTGTATTTGATGCTATCAAGTATGTTGAATTATTTAAGCTACAATTTATTCCTAGTGACAATTAGATATAATGTCCAATTTTATAGAATGACTCCTCGAGGCTGCTTTTCCCACTTTGTCTATTATCAGCCTGCTCTTATTGGGTTATACAGGCCTGCTAATGTGTTTATGATTGGCAGCTATTGATCAGGAAGTTACTCAGCTGAATAAATGTTTGACAAGTTGAATTGCAGGTCTTCAAGCAACACATTAATGTTATTTATTCAAACTATTCAGTGTGTTCCGAAGATTTTATCGATAATGCACTTGAGCACTGCTGTTGTATCTCAAAGGTTCTTTTACCAGCCCATAATTATATTGGGGAGCCAAGTTCAATCTGAAGAATTCTTATGTCAACAAAGCTGAACAGTTAATGAAGCAAGTGTGATGTGCCAGAAAGTAATTGCCTCAACTCCAGTTTTGCTGAACAACAATGTAAACTAGACTATGTGTCCTTGTTTTCATTCATTTGTGTGATTATGGGCATCGCTACAAAGCCAGCATTTCCTGCCCAATCTTGCTTGCTCCTGACAGGGTGGTTCTTATCCACTTTTTTGAACTGTGCTGTATTCCAAGTGGTAGAGGTATTGCCACTGTGTTGTTAAGCATGGCATCGCAGGAACCCAACCCAAGCAGCAGTGAAAGAACGACCATATATTTCCAAGTCAGGATGCTGTGTGACGTGGAAGGGATTGTGGCGGTGCTTGCTACCCTTATACTTTTAGGTTGTGGATGTTGTGGGTTTGGAGAACGCTGTCAATGAAGTGTGTTGCTGCAGTGCATCTTATAGATTGTGCACAACGTGAGCACTATGTGCTGTTGTTGGAGGGAGTGAACAATTAAGATGGTGTTTTTTGCAATTCCATCCTTTGACAAGTGTATGACTTTCCCTACTAAAAGTGTAAGTTCTGCTTTGGCTATGGTTGAATACTATACAATGTTTTGTAAACTAGGTGGCAGCAACACACCTAGTTTTCAAACACTTGAGAACGTTGGTGAAGAAGGCAAGAGATTAGAGATAGGGTGGTAATTAGAGAGGGCGGTGAGGTCAAGGGTCAGTTTATTGATGGGGAGCAACAATTACAACAATTTTGAAGGGCAGGGCATTAATTCCCAATGCCAATAAGCATTGACATGATGAATGAAAAATGTTTAAAATGCATGTGGAATTTATATGAAGACAAAAACATTTTTTTTGGAGATGAGAGGTGGAAACTGGGGCCTATGTTTTCATGCTAGATCTGTGTTGCAAAGTGTTGAGGAGGGTAGTGCTCAGGCTGCCTCAGGATTTGAACCTCATTTTAATTGCAAAATTGAATGAAATAAAGGCAAAGCATTCCTACTTCCCATTTTCCATTGGCATCTTTTAGCTGCACATTATATTTTCGTGTGCCTGTACAGATGCGGCACACTTACATCCTGACTCCTGTAAAAAGCCTTCAAAGCTGCAATATTCCTTGCTACTATAAGAGGCAAAGGAGCACCCTTTTTGACTTCCAGTTATTTGCAGTTGTCGCTTTGAACTTTTAGAACCATAGAATCCTTTCAGTGCAGAAGGAGGACATTCAACCCATTGAGTTTGCATCAACCCTCTGAAAGAGCAACATACCAAGTCCCCACTCCCCTGCAACCCAGTAACCCACCTAACCTTTGGATGCTAAGGGACAATTTAGCATGCCCAATCCATCTAACCCGCACATCTTTGGACTGGATTTTCTTTGAATTTTAGGCCAATTTTAATTGAATTCTGATTTTGAGATTACATATTTGAAAGAAAGAAAGACATGCATTTAAGTAGCAACTTCCACGATGACAGGACATCCAAAGTGCATTACAGCCAAAGAGGTACTTTGGAATTGTAGTCACTGCTGAAATACAGGAAACACCACAGTCAATAAGCGAACAGTAAGGTCCCCCTCCAATGTGAAAGTGAACAAATGATCTGTTTGGTGATATTGTTTGATGGGTATCGTTGCCCAGGACACTGGGGATGACTACCCTGCTCTTCTTCAGAGGTGTATTGGAGGATCTTTTATCTCCACCTGAGGGATTAGTCAAGACCTCAGTTGACTATCCAGTCTAAAGGGCAACATCCCTGACATTGCAGCACTCCAGAACTGCATTGCAATGTTCAACTTGATTTTTGTGTTCAAGTCCTGGAGTGGGATCTGAAGCCCACAGCCAAGAGCAATTTCAAACTGAACCACCTGCTTAACTCAGAAACACTCTGGAGAGTTAGCATCTATATACTATAGACAGCCCAGTGAAAACCTCGACTGAGAGATCTATACGTAATGTCATTATTATCTGAATGCTCAAGGAGCTTGGTCTGAACTCTTAGAATAGAATCCCTACAATGCAGAAGGAGGCCATTGAGCCCATCATGTCTGCACCAACTCTCTGTAAAGCACCTTACTGAGGTCCACTCCCCCAGCCTATCCTTGTAACCCTACCTAACCTGCACACCTTTGAATAGTGGGAGGAAACCGGAGCACCAGGAGGAAACCCACACCGACATGGGGAGAATGTGTAAACTCAACACAATCACCCAAGGTTGGAATCGAACCTGGGTCCCTAGCACTGTGTTGCAGCAGTGCTAACCACTCTGCCACCGTGCCATCCACTATTCTTGGAGCCTTATTTTTTAATGCAAGAAGTATAAAAGGTAAGGCAGATGAACTTAGAGCTTGGAGTAGTACTTGGAACTATGATGTTGTTGCCATTACAGAGACCTGGTTGAGGGAAGGCCAGGATTGGCAGCTAAACATTCCAGGATTTAGATGTTTCAGGCGGGATAGAGGGGGATGTAAAATGGGTGGAGAAATTGCGCTACTGGTTAGGGAGAATATCTCAGCTGGACTGAGGGAGGACACCTCAGAGGGCAACAAGGCTATATGGGTAGAGATCAGGAATAAGAAGGGTGCAGTCACAATGATGGGGGTTCACTACAGGCCTCCCAACAGCCAGTAAGAGATAGAGGAGCAGATAGGTAGACAGATTCTGGAAAGGAGTAAAAGCAACAGGGTTCTCATGATGGGAGACTTTAATTTCCCCAATATTGACTGGGACTAACTTAGTGCTAGGGGCTTGGACGGGGCAGAGTTTGTAAGGAGCATTCAGGATGGCTTCTTAAAACAATATGTAGATAGTCCAACGAGGGAAGGGGCTGTACTGGACCTGGTATTGGGGAATGAGCCTGCCCAGGTGGTCGAAATTTCAGTAGGGGAGCATTTCGGAAACAGTGACCACAATTCAGTAAGTTTTAAAGTGCTGGTGGAAAAGGATAAGAGTAGTCCGAGTATGAATGTGCTAAATTGGGGGAAGGCTAATTATCACAATATTAGGCGGGAACTGAAGAACATAGAATGGGGGTGGGTAAGGGTAAATCAACATCTGACATGTGGGAGGCATTCAAATGTCAGTTGAAAGGAATTCAGGACCGGCATGTTCCTGTGAGGAAGAAGGATAAATATGGCACATTTCGGGAACCTTGGATAACGGGAGATATGAAAAATGAAAATGAAAATCACTTATTGTCATGAGTAGGCTTCAATTAAGTTACTGTGAAAAGCCCTTAGTCGCCACATTCCGGCACCTGCCCGTGGAGGCTGGTACGGGAATTGAACCGTGCTGCTGGCCTGCTTGGTCTGCTTTAAAAGCCAGCGATATAGCCTAGTGAGCTAAACCAGCCCCTAGTGAGCTAAACCAGATATTGTAGGCCTCGTCAAAAAGAGAAAGGAGGCATTTGTCAAGGGTAGCAAGGATAATCCAGGGAACTACAGGCCGGTGTGCCTTACTGCAGTGGCAGGGAAATTACTGGAGAGAATTCTTCGAGACAGGATCTACTCCCATTTGGAAGCAAGTGGACGAATTAGTGAGAGGCAGCATGGTTTTGTGAAGAGGAGGTTGTGTCTCACTAACTTGATAGAGTTTTTCAAGGAGGTCACAAAGATGATTGATGCAGGTCGGGCAGTGGATGGTGTCTTTATGGACTTCAGTAAGGCCTTTGACAAGGTCCCTCATGGCACACAGGTACCCCGAAAAGTGTGAGGGTGTCTATTTTGGAAGGACAATTATGAATGCGGAATACAGGGTTAATGGTAGGGTTCTTGGCAATGTGGAGGAGCAGAGAGATCTTGGGGTCTATGGCCATAGATCTTTGAAAGTTGCCACTCAAGTGAATAGAGCTGTGAAGAAGGCCTATGGTGTGCTAGCGTTCATGAGCAGAGGGATTAAATTTAAGAGCAGCGAGGTGATGATGGAGCTGTACAAAACCTTGGTAAGGCCACATTTGGAGTACTGTGTGCAATTCTGGTCGCCTCATTTTAGGAAGGATGTGGAAGCTTTGGAAAAGGTGCAAAGGAGATTTACCAGGATGTTGCCTGCAATGGAGAGTAGGTCTTACGAGGAAAGGCTGAGGGTGCTAGGCCTTTTCTCATTAGAACATTACGACCGGCGGCAGTGGCCATCTTGTGACTCCGGGCGGCCATTTTGTGCTCGCAAAATGGAGTCTCATCTTAAGTACTGTTTCCCAGGGGGCGTAGCCAGAGGCGGAGTCCCCCAGGGTTCCAAGCCTCTTAAAGGGGCAAGGTATTCCGATCATCACAAGCCTCTTAAAGGGGCAAGGTATTCCGATCATCACAGTGCAGTTCTGGTCGCCTCATTTTAGGAAGGATGTGGAAGCTTTGGAAAAGGTGCCAGGGAGATTTACCAGGATGTTGCCAGAGGTGGAGTCCCCCAGGGTTCCAAGCCTCTTAAAGGGCCAAGGTATTCCGATCATCACAAGCCTCTTAAAGGGGAAAGGTATTCCGATCATCACATTCACCCCCTGTTTAAAAAAACACATAGTCCGTCGGGGATGAAGTGTTTTTAAATTATAAATTCAGTCTTTGTGGTGGTCTGATAGTCCGTACTGACTTTCGCCGCTCCGGTGGTGGCGCCGTGGATGCGGTCGGTTCCGATGGTGGTCTATCCGGGAGCACGGTTGACTGAAGCTTTGTCCGCCTTGGAGAGGGGGGGTATCAGGAGTGATTAGGGTGGTCGGTGTCGGCTGGGGGGCAGGGGGCGCTATGGAGGGGGCGCTGTTGTAGTCGGCGTTCGGTGTAGGGCCGGGAGCGTCGGTAGAAGGGGGGGGGGGGTCGGTGGGAGGATCGGTGGAGTCGGTGGGAGAGCCAGCGGGTGCCAGGTCTCGCAGGGAGACAGTATCCTGCTTGCCATCGGGGTGCTCGACGTAGGCATAACAAGGGTTTGCGTGCAGCAGGTGGACCCTCTCGACTATGGGATCCGTTTTATGGCTCCTCACGTGCCTCCGGAGTAGGACTGGACCCGGAGTCATCAGCCAGGGTGGAAGCGAGACTCTAGAGGTGGACTTCCTGGGGAAGACAAACAAACGATTGTCAGGGGTCTCGTTCGTGGCCGTACAGAGGAGCGACCTAATGGAGTGCAGGGCATCGGGTAGGACCTCCTGCCAGCGGGCGATAGGGAGACGCCTTGACCGTAGAGCTAGGAGGACAGCCTTCCAAACTGTCGCGTTCTCCCTCTCCACTTGCCCGTTTCCCCGCGGGTTATAGCTCGTCGTCCTGCTCGAGGCGATGCCTTTGCTGAGCAGGTACCGACACAGCTTATCGCTCATGAACGATGTACCCCGGTCGCTGTGAATATAAGCGGGGAAACCAAACAGAGCGAAGATGCTGCGCAGTGCCTTGATCACGGAGGCCGATCGGGGCAGGGGGCAGCAAAAGGGAAGCGGGAAAATTCGTCGATGACGGTGATGAAATAGATGTTGCGGTTGTTGGAAGGGAGAGACCCTTTGAAGTCTACGCTTAGTCGCTCAAAGGGCCCAAAGGCTTTTATCAGGCGGGCCTTGTCTGGTCGATAGAACTGCGGTTTGCATTCCGCACAGATCTGGCATGCCTCAGTCATGGTCTTGACCTCCCCTGTGGAGTAGGGCAGGTTGCGGGACTTGATGAAGTGGGCAAGCCGGGTGACCCCCGGGTGGCAGAGGTCATCGTGGATGGCTCTCAGGCGGTCCAATTGCGCGTTGGCGCACGTGCCGCGAGACAGGGCATCTGGGGACTCGTTGAGCTTCCCCGGGCGATATTTAATATCATACGTATAGGTGGAGCGCTCTATTCTCCACCTCAGAATCTTGTCGTTCTTTATTTTGCCCCGTTGTGCGTTATCGAACATAAAGGCGACCGACCGTTGGTCGGTGATGAGGATGAACCTCCTACCGGCTAAGTAGTGCCTCCAGTGTCGCACGGCCTCCACTATGGCTTGTGCCTCCTTCTCGACTGCAGAGTGTCGAATTTCCGAGGCGGTGAGGGTTCGGGAGAAGAACGCGACTGGTCTGCCTGCCTGGTTGAGGGTAGCAGCCAGGGCGACGTCTGATGCATCGCTTTCTATTTGGAAGGGAATGGCTTCATCCACCGCGTGCATGGCGGCCTTGATGATGCCGACCTTGATATAGTTGAAAGCCGACTGGGCCTCATCCGTCAGGGGAAAAACCGTGGTCTTAATGAGTGGCCGGGCTTTGTCCCCATATCTGGGGACCCACTGGGCGTAGTAGGAGAAAAGAACCAAGCACCGTTTGAGTGCCTTGAGGCTACGGGGGAGGGGGAGTTCCTTAAGGGGATGCATGCGGTCGGGGTCCGGGCCTAGGACCCCGTTCTCCACGACGTAGACGAGGATGGCGAGCCGGGTTGTGTGGAACACGCATTTCTCTTTGTTGTAGGTGAGGTTGAGGACCCGGGCAGTCTGGAGGAACTTCCTCAGGTTTGCGTCGTGGTCCTGCTGGTCATGGCTGCAGATGGTGACGTTGTCCAAGTAAGGGAAGGTCGCCCGTAAGCCGTACTGGTCCACCATTTGATCCATCGCCAGAAACAGAGACTCCATTTGTAACACCAAAGGGTACCCTGAGGAAGTGAAACAGCCGACCAGCTGCTTCAAAAGCCGTGTAGGGGCGGTCCTCTGAGCGAATAGGGAGTTGGTGGTAGGCCGATTTGAGGTCAACCGTGGAGAATACCCGATACTGGGCAATTTGGGTCACCATTTCAGCTATTCGGGGAAGTGGGTACGCATCGAGTTGTGTGAAGCGGTTTATTGTCTGGCTATAATCCACAACCATGCGTTGCTTTTTCCCGGAGCGGACTACTAATACCTGGGCCCTCCAAGGGCTGTTGCTGGCCTCTATGACCCCCTCTTTTAGTAGCTGCTGAACCTCCGACTTGATGAAAGTCAAGTCTTGGGTACTGTACCGGCGACTCTTGGTGGCGATGGGCTTACAGTCGGGAGTGAGGTTCGCGAAGAGGCGGGGTGGCGCAACTTTGAGTGTCGCCAGGCTGCAGACTGTGAGTGGGGGCAGGGGTCCACCGAACTGCAGTGTCAGGCTCCGGTGGCTGCACTGAAAGTCGAGGCCGAGCAGCAGGGGGGCGCAGAGTTGAGGAAAAATGTACAGTTTAAAACGGGAATATTTCGCGCCTTGAATTGCAAGGTCCGCGACACAATACCCCGTGATTTGAACCAAATGGGACCCTGAGGCGAGGGCGATAGTTTGGGAGGCGGGGTGGGTGCGCAGGGAGCAGCGCCTTACCGTGTCTGGGTGGATAAAGCTCTCCGTGCTCCCGGAGTCGAACAGGCAGGGAGTGTCTTGGCCATTGATTCGAACCCGCATCATCGAGTTTCGCAGGTGTTTCGGCCGTGATTGATCAAGCGTGATCGCTCCTAGGTGCGGGCCATCAGAGTCGGATTCACAAAATGGCCGCCTGGAGTCACAAGATGGCCGCTGCCGCCGGTCGCACGTGTCGGGTTTCGAAGATGGCCGCCGCCAAGATGGCCGCTCCCATGACTCGCACGAGGTCGATGACGCGTCGGAAGTGGGCGTGTCTGGCCGCAGCACAGCCACGTTGCTGGGTCTGTGAGGCCGGGAGCTTGATTTCTGGGCCCGGTGAGACTTTTGTTTGTGGCCTTTGGGCCCAGCCAGGCAGACTTTCGCGAAGTGCCCTTTCTTCCCGCAGTCGTTGCAGGTCGCGGATTGGGCCGGACAACGCTGACGTGGGTGCTGGCCTTGCCCACAGAAATAGCATGGGGAGCCCCCGGAGTGAGTGGATCGATGCGTGGCACAGGCCTGTAGCGTGGCCGAGTCTGGAGGGGATCAAAAGAGATTCATAAGGTCCGCGAAATACGTACGGAGGTTACGGTGGGCTGTTTCGAGAGAAAAGCCGAGCGTTACCATGCCTTGGAGATCCTTCGCCCCGTCTTCTGGGAGCCGCGGCCGGATGTACGATGACCTGATGCCAGACACAAGAGCGTCGCGGATGTGTAAGTCCCTGTGTTCTTCAGCCGTCACTGCTTTGTGGTCGCAGTTCCTCGCGAGCGCGGTGAGTCTTTCCACGAACTCGTCCAGCGTTTCCCCGGAGCGCTGGCTGCAGGTCGAGAGCAAATGCCTGGCGTGTACCTCATTGGTAGTCTTTATGAAGCATTGGTAGTCTTCTGAAGCGTTTCTTCAATATTTCGATCGGCGCCTCATAGGTCGTAGCGGTTTCGATCATGGCGGAGATTCGGTGGCTCACCCGGCCATATAGGAAGCGCAGCTTGCGAGCGCTGTCGACATCAGATGGTGAGGAGTCCAGATAGTCCTCAAAACACCGGAGCCAATGTTTAAAAATTTCTGAGGCTTCAGGCATCCTGCCGTCCAGGTTTAGTTTCTCTGGTTTCAGACCACTGTCCATCTTGATGTGCACTGCTTATTAAATTGAGGCACTCTCAATTACGACGCGAAAGTTAGGTCAGTAATCAAAGGCTTTAATAAGCAGTGAACAATGGCAGCATCCATGAGAAGTGTGCTCGCAAAATGGAGTCTCATCTTAAGTACTGTTTCCCAGGGGGCGTAGTCAGAGGCGGAGTCCCCCAGGGTTCCAAGCCTCTTCAAGGGGCAAGGTATTCTGATCATCACAAGCCTCTTAAAGGGGCAAGGTATTCCGATCATCACAGTGCAGTTCTGGTCGCCTCATTTTAGGAAGGATGTGGAAGCTTTGGAAAAGGTGCAAAGGAGATTTACCAGGATGTTGCCTGCAATGGAGAGTAGGTCTTACGAGGAAAGACTGAGGGTGCTAGGCCTTTTCTCATTAGAACAGAGAAGGATGAGGGGCGACTTGATAGAGGTTTATAAGATGATCAGGGGAATAGACAGAGTAGATAGTCAGAGACTTTTCCCCCGGGTCGAACAAACTATTACAAGGGGACATAAATTTAAGGTGAATGGTGGAAGATATAGGGGGGATGTCAGAGGTAGGTTCTTTACCCAGAGAGTAGTGGGGACAAGGAATGCACTGCCTGTGGAAGTAGTTGAGTCGGAAACATTAGGGACCTTCAAGTGGCTATTGGATAGGTACATGGATTACAGTAGAATGATGGGGTGTAGATTAATTTGTTCTTAATCTCGGACAAAAGTTCGGCACAGCATCGTCGGCCGAAGGGCCTGTTCAGTGCTGTATTTTTCAATGTTCTATGTTCTAAAAGGTGAAGTCACACGGGATCAGAGGTGAGCTGGCAAGATGGATACAGAACTGGCTAGGTCATAGAAAGCAGTGAGTAGCAATGGAAGGGTGCTTTTCTGATTGGAGGGCTTTGACTAGTGGTGTTCCGCAGGGATCAGTGCTGGGACCTTTGCTGTTCATAGTATATATAAATGATTTGGAGGAAAATGTAACTGGTCTGATTAGTAAGTTTGTGGACAACACAAAGCTTGGTGGAATTGGGGATAGCGATAAGGACTGTCAGAGGATACAGCAGGATTTAGATTGTTTGGAGACTTGGGCGGCGAGATGGCAGATGGAGTTTAATCCAGACAAATGTGAGGTAATGCATTTTGGAAGGTCTAACACAGGTAGTGAATATACAGTGAATGGTAGAACCCTCAAGAGTATTGACAGTCAGAGAGATCAGTTCCACAGGTCACTGAAAGGGGCAACACAGGTGGAGAAGGTAGTCAAGAAGGCATACGGCATGCTTGCCTTGATTGGCCGGGGCATTGAGTATGAAAATTGGCAAGTCATGTTGCAGCTGTATAGAACCTTAGTTAGACCACACTTGGTGGATAGTGTTCAATTCCGGTCTACCAGAAGGAAGTGGATGCTTTAGAGAGGGTGCAGAAGAGATTTACCAGGATGTTGCCTGGTATGGAGGGCAATAGCTATGAGGAGAGTTTGAATAAACTTGGTTTGTTCTCACTGGAACAAAGGAGCTTGACGGGCTACCTGATAGAGGTCAACAAAATTATGACAGGCACAGACAGAGTAGATAGTCAGAGACTTTTCCCGAGGGTAGAGGGGTCAATTACTAGGGGGTATAGGTTTAAGGTGCGAGGGGCAAGGTTTAGAGGAGATGTACGAGGCAAATGTTTTACACAGAGGGTAGTGGGTACTTGGAACTCGCTGCCGGAGAATGTGGTGGAAGCAGGGACGATAGTGACGTTTAAGGGGCATCTTGACAAATACATGAATGGGATGGGAATAGAGGGATACGGACCCCAGAAGTGTAGAAGATTTTAATTTAGATGAGCAGCATGGTCGGCGCAGGCTTGGAGGGCTGAGGGGCCTGTTCCTGTGCTGTACTTTTGTTATGGGCAAGGGTTTAGAGAACCCCAAAGTGTATCATGGAGTTCACCTGACCCACGACTTTTACTAGATGGTGGTATGGGGAGCACACGGCCCACTCTACAGGCGTGGTGCAGCAGAAATGGAAAACTGTTTTTGAAAGCAAAACAATGTTTATTCTATGAACTCAAGTTAACCTTTTTAAAACAAACAGTGAACATCTTAGCAACCATTAATTCAAATACAACTCCCAAAGACTACAACACTAAGTAATCCTTTAAGCTTTCCTTTTAACATCCATAAGACTTAAAAACAAAACCTTTAACAGAAGCACCTCAGGTTTAACTTCATTGCTGAGAACAGTTACCATAACAGTTACAGTTGAAATCAGCAAATGGACATTCATAAGCTTGTAGAGATTCATTCACACACATCCTGCTTTGATTGCAGCTTCCCCAAAACTAAAATTAAACCAAACCCCCCCTGCAGCAAATGCCTAACGCGAAAGTAAAAAGCTGACAGACAGCCCAGCTCCACCCACTCTATGACATCACTGCAGTAATAAACACCCATTTCTTAAAGGTACCCTCACATGACACTTTTCTTTGTTCTTTGTTCTTACCTTGTCTTACATCCAAATCTCCAGACTTTCTCACAAATTTCTTTCAAGCAAGAGCTGGATCTGTTGTACAAAGGTTTTGTGTTGTGAGGCATTATCAGAGGGTCAGAATGGAATTTATTAGAAATTTCTTTCCAAAATTGCCTTGTCTTTTTATTTGCTTTATTTCCTTTTTTTCCCAGGAGATCACATTGTCTCGGATGGGATATGTTGTGATGCCTAATGCTTCGCAACTGTGTGAGAGAGTTTGGATAGACCATTGGTCTTTTCCTGTTTGTCATTGTTTGCATATTTGGGGCTTTCTCCTGAGGTGGCTTTGTGCAAGGCGTTGAAAGGTATAGCTGCTTTACACTTCTCTGCAGTGGCTCCTTTGAGGCTGCCTTGTCATATCAGACACTCTGCAGTCTATGATGTATTGTTTGCCAGGAACTTAATTAGCTTCTCAAAGGACAATGCTCAACAGCAGTTCAGAGCTCAGTGCATCATCCATGGTATTTATGGATAAGGTCAGTTTGCCTTCTATCAAAGTCCAGGTTTTATGTAACCATTAAAACATCTTAATGTAGGTAGATAGATTCCCAGATACAAGAATGCATCTATTCAAAACCTGTTCATAGTCTCATTATTACTTCAAAGCATTTCAGGCCCAAATGAATGCCTCTTTGTTTGCCAGGCAGCTGATGATATCAATGCAGAATTCAAGATATACAGCAGAAAAAATATCCAATACATGGAGTCACAAGGGTAGAGAGATTGGAGGTGAATCTCTGTAGGACATCTCCCTAACTTTGACAGAAGACAGTGGAGATCCCAGAATATGGTGAAGAAAGCTTACACTGTTTCATAGAACATAGAACAGTACAGCACAGTACAGGCCTGTTGGCAAGCGATGTTATACCGACCATTTATCCTCATCTAAGATCAACCTAACCTACACCCCTTCAATTTACTGCTGTCCATGTGCCTGTCTAATAGTTTCTTAAATGTCCCTAATGATTCTGACTCCGCCAACTCTGCTGGCAGTGCATTCCACGCACCACCACTCGCTGTGCAAAGAACCTACCTCTGACATCTCCCCTATACCTTCCTCCATTCACCTTAAGATAATCTCCCGTGGGTGGCATGTGGCGCAGTGCTTAGCACTGAGACTTGTGCTAATTGGATACTCTAAATTTAGAAAAAAAAATTATGTCCCCTTGTTACAGCCATTTCCACCCTGGGGAAAAGTCTCTGGCTATCCACTCTATCCGTGCCTCTCGTCACCTTGTACACCTCTATCAAGTCACCTCTCTTCCTTCTTCGCTCCAGTGAGAAAAACTCTAGCAAACTGGGAGGAAACCTTGAGGGATCTATGTACGTGGACCCCAAGATTACTCTGTTCCTCCACACTTCCAAGAATCCTGTCTATTACCCTATATTCAGCACTAAAATTCGACCTTCCAAAATGAATCACTTCACATTTATCTAGGTTGAACTCTATTTGCCACTTCTCAGCCCAGCTCTGCATCCTGTAAATGTCCTGTTGTAACCTGCAACAGCACTCAACACTATCTACAACTCCACCAACCTTTGTGTCATCTGCAAACTAACTAACTCACCCTTCCACTTCCTCATCCAAGTCATTTATAAAAACCACAAAGAACAGAGATCCCAGAACAGATCCCTGCGGGACACCACTGGTCACTGACCTCCAGACGGAATACTTTCCGTCCACTCCCACTCGCTGTCTTCTTTTGGCCAGCCAACTCTGTATCTAGACAGCCAAAGTTCCCTGTATCCCATGCCCCTAACTTTCTGAATGAGCCTACCATGGGGAACCTGATCAAATACCTTACTGAAATCCATAGACTCCACATCAACTGCCCGACCTTCACCAATGTGTCTTGTCACAACCTCAAAAATTCAATGAGGCTTCTAAGGCATGACCTGCCCCTCACAAAGCCATGCTGACTACCTTTCATCAAACTATGTTTTTCTAAATAATCATAAATCCTATCTCTCAGAATCCTTTCCAGTATTTTGCTCAACACAGGCGTAAGACTGACTGGTCTATAATTCCCAGGGATTTCCCAATTACCTTTCTTGAACAGTTGAATAACATTCACCTCCCTCCAATCACCCGGTACTACTCCAGTGGAGAGTGAGAATGCAAAGATCATCGCCAAGGGTGCAGCAATCTCCTCTCTCACTTCCTGTAGTAACCTTGGGTATATCCCGTCAGCCAAGGGGACTTATCTATCTTGATGCTTTTCAAAATTTCCAGCACATCCTCCTTCTCAGTATCAACCTGTTCGAGCCTATTTTCCTGGCTCACGCTGTTCTCACGAGCCGCAAAGTCCCTCTCTCCAGTGAATAAAGAAACAAAATATTCATTTAGGGCCTCCCCTACCTCCTCAGACTCTCGGCACAAGTTCCCTCCACTATCCCTGATTGGCCCTACTCCCACTCTGATCATCCTCTTATTTCTCACCTAAGTGTAGAATGCATGGTGGTTTTCCCTAATCCTTCCCGACAGGGCTTTTTCATGCCCCCTTCTAGCTCTCCGCAGTACATTTTTGAGTTCCTTCCTGGCTACCTTGTAACCCTCTATAGCCGTGCCTGATCCTTGCTTCCTCACCCTTACGTAATCTTCCTTCTTCCTCTTGACTAGAAGCTCCACTTCTCTTGTCATCTAAGGCTCCTTCACCGTACAATTCATTCCTCGTTTCAGTGGGACAAAACTATCTAGCACTCACAGCAAGTGCTCCTTAAGTAACCCCCTTATTACTTTTGTGCATTTCCCTGAGAACAACTGTTCCCAATGTTTCCCAAACCAGCAGAGGGCAGCAGAGCGGAGCTACTGATTGCCTGTTCCGGGGAGATTTGCATACGTGCAGTGCGGTCAGCCTAATTTGAAGGTGTACCTGCAAAAGAGACCTGAGGAGTTCGAGTGCAAGTAAGCATCCAGCAGAGGGCAGCAGAGCGGAGATACTGATTGCCTGTTCCGGGGAGATTTGCATACGTGCAGTGCGGTCAGCCTAATTTGAAGGTGGTTTGTGAAGGGGCTGTTGTCAAGTGACAATTAAACCCGAAACACTTCCTCGGTGTTTCCCTCCCTACCCTTCCTCTAACCAAAAAAAAAACAATTTATGCTCCTCAGCTCCTGTCCAATAGGGTTTCTTTTGTGGCTCTTCTGCTGAAGTTAGAGCAGGAAATTGGAAGAGCTCCTGTGGAATTTCACCCTCCTGATATCCAACAGACATGATGAATAGGACAAACTATCCTCTGGGAATGCCTGACACAAACCTGCAGCACAGCCCAGAGAGAGTTTCAAATGATAAGGGTGTGCTATCTGCTCCCTAATTCTACTATTGGTGTTAATAAATAAAAAATGAGCTAGGCTTCATCTGCTACTTTTCACAACCTCAGAAAGTCCCAAAGTGCTTAACAGCCAATAAAGCAATTTTGAAATCCAAATGTAATCTAGGGAAGTGCAGGAGGCAATATGCACACAGCAATATTGGCTGGGTGAGCAGTCGAGTCTCTGTACCTTTCATCAAAATATAAGCAGCTGTGAGGAGAAAATGAATCTTTTACATCCACGAGAGATGGCATCCCCAACAGCAAAGTACTCTCTCAGTAATACACTGAAGAGTCAGCCTAAATATTGAGGTGGAGTTTGAAATCACAATCAACCCTCAGTGAAAAAAAAAATTGAGCAGATCCTGTACAGACAACTGATTTGCAATGTCAACTTTACACTCAAAAAATCTGTTTTCATTAGGTCTAGGTTTAGTCACTGCATTTAGTGCATCTCCTCTATTATATATGTTAATGTTCCAAATGTTCTCCTTACAAAGAATTGAAGTGGTTGGCTGTTGGATGTCCCCAGGTAACTTTATAATGTAACCGTGCCTCTGGTGACAGAATCTTCTGTACACGCCCGGTGTCTCTGTCACTGCTTGAAAAGGCGTCAAGGCACCTGCGCTGACTGCGAGAAGGAAGGCCTGCTGTATCTTCCGCTCATCAGGCACTGACGTGGACAGTAGCGGCCCTTCCTCCAGATTGAGGACCCCAGAGGGCAACTTCTGAGATGCTAGGACCTGCTGAAGCCAGTAGCTGTTGTACTCGGCAGTACCACCCAGGAGGATATGGCTGCATCCGGAATAACACTGTCTCTTGTTGAAGAATTGTGGAGGAACCCAGGAAAAAGGAGAGAGGTAAATGCTGTTGGGAAACAGGGGGAGGTCCCTCATGGAATGGAGCTCATGGGAAGAGGGGGCCATGAGGGTTGGCAGCAAGAACAGCGGGGATATTTGGCAGTCGCTATCCCCTTGCCACTGTCCATACCCTCCATCAAGCACAATGGAACCCACCTCCCCATGCCAGTTGACATGCAACCCGCACAGTTTGGGCAGTCATATTGGTATCATGTTGTCAGGCCCTCCTGGAGCTGGGATGTCTGCAGTGGAGGCAGGAAGAGACCCTCCGGTGGTCATTAACTGAACACTTAAGGACTCAAGTGGAGGTGGGTTTGGAAGGGGTGGGAGGAGTGGGGAGATCAGCCAAGGGCTTTCCCGCTCATAACTTCCTGTTAGAGCGGAAAGACCTCAGGTATTGGTCCCTATGCCAACCCGCCAAATTCTCAGGCTTTCCTTGACTCCTTCCTTGCCTCCTGCAGGGGAAGAATATTCAGACCATTGTGGTTAATACTGTGTTGGCATGTTTTCCAGCGAGGAATATGTTATTTGAGGCTGCAACCTTACCCTGACAGGTCTCTAACCCATGCCAACTCCTGTAGTACAATTCTACTGAGCGTTCCATTTGGTTTCTGGATTCTGCAAGCTGAATGGCTGTGGATTGGAACAAAGACATTGGAGTGTTGTATTAGGGTAGTGAGTAGTCAATCCTGGAAGACACTGAATTCAGATTGAACCAACTCACTGACTTTAAGCTTTGAGATTATTATAGTGTCAGGCATGAAATTCCACAGCCGAGCACAGCAACTCTGCGGTGGGTAGATTTTCTGAAAATCTTCTGAAGGCTGGATTGCCTTCGCCAAAGCGTCACTGGGCAGATTCTGGATGTTCCAATTTGCAATTAACCGACAGTGCTCAGAAAAGAATCTCTGTTGTCAGAATTCGTGGATGGCATCAATCTGAGAATGGAGCATCTGAAAGTGGCCTGGGATGGCAAATCCGGTGTATCACTTCCTGCCCTTTTTTACTTGGGAATACATCAGTGTAACAACATGGACACCGACCAATCAGTTCATGTCCCGGCACACAAGCAATTTTATTTTTCTAATTAATAGCCGGTATCACTCCAAACTGCACTTTTGCCTCCTACCTTCAACTATCTAAAGAGACATCATAGACTGTGGAAGATGCATTGCACACCATCACATTGTTTAATTTCATCCAAGGAGATGCTCAGTTCTGGTAAACTATTCAAACAGTGAACGTCAGAACATTTAATTCTTAACAGGCCTAATTTCCCAAGACTGTCATTAGCATCTGCAAGGAAACATAAAAGGTGCATGCAAAAATGCTGCCTGTTCGTTAACATATCACTGCTCTGCATAATTAAGAGTGAAGTGTACATTTAAATAATTAATTACAGTTTAAAGCTTCTAATTCCCTTTGCAAGAACACTGAACCGCAAGGAGCTTTATCAAGACTTTAACTTAAATGCATTGCCTTCCTTCGATACATCAAGTAATTTTACTGGGGGAAAATTGTGCTGGATAATCAGGTCACCTTGAACATTTGTGAGGCTTTCTTTTATTTTAATTGAATTTCTAGAAATGTGACATTCAAAATAATAATAATCTTTATTAGTGGCACAAGTAGGCTTACATTAACACTGCGATGAAGTTACTGTGAAAATTCCCTAGTCGCCACACTCCGCTGCCTGTTTGGGCACATGATGTGGAGGTGCCGCCGTTGGACTGGGGTGAGCGCAGTAAGAAGTCTTACAACACCAGGTTAAAGTCCAACATGTTTATTTCAAACACGAGCTTTCAGAGCACTGCCTCTTCCTCAGGTGAGTGGGCAGGTGTTTGGGCACACTGAGGGAGAATTCAGAATGTCCAATTCACCTATCAAGCACGTCTTTCACGACTTGTGGATGGAAACCGGAGAACCTGGAGGAAACCCACGCAGACACGGGAAGAACGGGCAGACTCCACGCAGACAGTGACCCACGCTGGGAATCGAATCTGGCACTGTGAAGCAACAGTGCTAACCTCTGAGCTACCGTGCCGCCCAAAACTAAAAGTTGCATTTTAAGTTATGAATTTGCTCAATTTTATTGCCCACTGTGCCTTTAGGGATGGAGCAGGTGTGAACATATAAACATGAGGGGGTGGCAGGCTCACTGCCTTACTGACTATCCCCGACCCAGTCCCCATAATACGGTGGGTGGGTGGGTGCTGAAATCTGCAGCCCCCCCCTGTGATTTTTAAATATATAATTGAAGGGCATCTGAGAATGTTATCAAGTCAATTGACCATATTTCACACTATTCATGTCCTGAAAATGGTTGGCTTGGGCAGGCAAGTGGGATTTGCAAAAAAAGGTCAGGCATTCTGGGGGTGGGGGGGGTTCACTTTGCACATCGGAGTCAATCCACCCCTCCCAAGATCTAAGCCCCACCTTTCTGCCTCCCAACCTGGCCTCCCCACCACCCCAACCCTCGACAAGCCCATTCGCCTTCCTCCGAGGCTGCCTGATCCCTCCCTGCCCCAAAGTGTCCTGAATTACCCAGCTCCAGGATCCACGAAAGTTGTGCATCGGTCTGGTTTGCAGCCCCAGCAACATCCACTAGTCCGTTTTGGCACTGTTTCGACTGCTATAGTTGCTGGAAAATTGTATTTGTGGACTTTGAAGGTGGGACTTCCTCACACTGAGGGGCAGAATTCAGATTCTCAGCTTGCCTAGGCCACTGGCAGTGCATTACCACTGAGGGGGCGGGCTTTTTATTTCGGTCTGTTAACTGGTTGCCATCCAATTCTTGTAATGGAGGTGGGGCAGGGGCAGGAAAAATGCGCCAGTCTAATGAAATTCCGCCCGCAGTATCAATAATGGCAATAAAGAGAGACAAGTGAGGGTGAGAATACATGTGAGATATTACATAAATTTGAATCATACATGGATTGAGAATTGATTAACAGACAGCAAGCAGACAGTAGGAATAAACATACTATTCTCAGATAAACAGGCTGTAACCAGTGATGTAAAATATCAGTTAGTGCTTGGGTCCCCAGCATCTCATGAGCAGGATTCTCCATTTGGGAGACTTTGGGTGGGATTCTCCGTCGGCCGCGCCGGAATCGGGAAACGCGATCGGGCGGAGAATCGTGCATCAGTCAAAAATCGAGGCCGGCGCCAGACAGAATGCCTCGACAGCGGCGTGAATGCATTCTGCGCATACTTTACATGCCATTAGCATATCATTAGCGGGCCCATCCCAGTATCCTCCAGGGCCCAGCGATGCTCCACCTCGTGAGGAGGAATTACCGACGATGAGGTTTACTTGTGGTTTTAAAAATTGGGAAACAGGTACAGTGGGTGCTGAGGGAGAGGAAAGTAAGTAGAATATGTTCCCAGAAGCACGACCGTGGACTGCCCGTCATGCCGCTGGCACAGCCAGCTGGATGGTGGGGGGGGGGGGGGGGGTGAGGAGGTGTTGTCTGCCAGGGCCAAGGGGAGTAGCAGAAGGCTAGGGGATAGATTGTGGTGTCGGAGGGCGAACATTGTGACTGGGGTTCCCAGGCATGGACCGCCATTGCCGCGGCCTTCAAGGCAGCCATCCTGCTGCTCACCGTACTGACTGCCCACCGTGGCCTGTGGTTGCGTGGGGCGACACCGGCCGTATTGGTACACCCACCCCCCAACCCTCCTTCCACCCCATCAAACACCCCCCCCCCCGACTCACAACCGGGCGCCACCCACCAGCGGGGCAACACTTTGTCCACCCGAGGGCAATGCTTACGGTAGCCCCTGCAGGAAGGCGCCAGACGGGGGCTGCAAAGTGTACCTTTAGCATGGGTAGCCGCAGGCCCCAATACCTATGCCAACAGGGATGGATGCCAGGGCCAGAGGCCGGGCAAATGCCTTGGAGGCCTTCTGGCCAAATTTATTGGCCATGGATCAAGATGTCCAAGGCTTGGGACATTCTGTGCGGGCAGTGGCTGAGGCACAGGAAAGGGCTGCCCTGTCACAAGCAGCCATGTACCAGGGCCTCCTGGACATTGCAGGGGCACTTCAGAGCTTGGCCCAGTCACAATGGGTCATGGCTGTGGGCATGATGCTGGGCACCGACGGGGCTCTGGTGCAGTGCGGAGGGCAGAGTGCCAGTGTGAATGGATATGGAGGAGGGAGGAGAGGAGGTAGGGGAGGAGGGAAGGGAAGAGGGGGACATGTGGGGCTAGGGCCTGCAGTGAAGGATGTGTTGGGGTTGGTGTGGTGGGATGAGGTGGTGGCGGTGGCGTGCTGGGGTTGGGGTGGTGTGGGGGGAGGTGGGGTGGTGTGGGGGGAGGTGGGGAGGTGGGATTGGGGAGGTGGGGAGGTGGGGTTGGGGCGGGGTGAGGGAAGTGGGGGTTGGAATGGTGGGGTGTTGTGGAGGTGGTGGGAAGCCGGGTTGAGGGTGGTGTGTGGGTGGTGTGGGGGTTATGCCACGCATGCCATAGGGACACCGCAACTCAGCGGGAGTTGACTTGGTTCCATGATGCTAGCCTCCGCCTCGGCTACTGCCGTCTCCCCGACCCAACCCACTGACGAGATCCAATGCCCGCCGCCCCGCGACAGTGAGGGGCCACAGGCCCCCTCTGGTCTTCAACCAAAAGAGAAAATGCTTACAAATCTCAGCAGGTCAGACAGCATTGTAGGGGGAGGAAAGAGCTAACGTTTTGAGTCCAGATGACGCTTTGTCACAGCCCCTTCAGTCTCCTCTCACCCCTTGCCATTGTGCGCCGCCTTCTCCTGGCAGGGTATGTGTGGGGATGGGGAGGAGGGGCGGGGGGGGGGGGGGGGGGGGGGGGGGGGGGGGGGGGGGTTGAAGGCAGAAAATGCACAATGTTAGGCAGTCAGATGCGCAGGCTTGTGGTGCAGGGTGGGGTGCGCCAGACTGCCAGCTGGTGAGGTTCGGTCACCCTCTGGGGGGGGCGTGAGTGGTGCGGGGGTGGAAGGGGGTGGTTTGGCTGTGTGGGATTGGATTGGTGCCAGGAGCACTGTGTTGGCTACTCACCCTGGGGGCGTTGTGCAGCTTTTTTCTGCACGGCTGTCCAGTTATGGCGATGAGGCCCACAGCACGCACAACCTCTGCCACCTGCGCCCAGGCCCAGTAGATTGTGGCAAGTGGCAACTGCCTTCCCACCCCCGGGAACAAGGTGCCCTGCCTCTCCTCCACAGCATCTACAAGCCGGGGAGCCGCTCTTTGGGTTCCCATTTGTTGGCTGGAATGAGTGTGCGTTGGGAAGTGGAGTGCTTATATGTGGCTTCAGCTTGTCAGCCTCTCCAGTGGCAATCTGTACCCTGGGGAATTGGACACCATGTTTCATTGAAATTGCTCTTGTTCCACGAGGCGGCAATGTTAGACCATTAGCGGACTCTGAATTTCTCCAGAACCGGGGCCGTTTCCGTGGTTGAAGAACAGCACCGATTCAGTCCCGGCGTCAGTGCGTAGTCTCTCAAATGGAGAATTCGGCCGTATGTTCTTCCGCCAGAGGAGAATTGTGACTGATGTGCACTCCCATCAGGCAGAAAATCAATATCCACCACCCTGCAAATTAATGCATGGTGAGGAAAATGAGGGAATCCCGCTATCGGGCCGCTATTTTGAGCAGGTGGCCCGATAGCGATATCCAGCGGCTGGCCACTTTTCCCCACTGCAAATCAATCTTCCACCCTGGCCACACACACACACACACACCGCCGCCCCTGCGCGCGCCCCCCCCCCCCCCCCCCCCCCCCCCCAGCCCCCACCACCCCGGACTTTCTGGGTTCCCACATCCTTCCACCGCCTATGGAAGTGACCCCCCCCCCCCCCCCCCTCCGCTCACAAAGACTTCCTAAAAGGGGTGAGTCCTCTCAGGTACTCCCTAAACAGGGAGACCCCCCCACCACCTGGACCCCCCATCCCCACCCCCCGAGGCCCCCTAACTGAAGGGGCAACACACAGAAACCCTTAACGAAAGGGACTTCCCCAAAGAACCCCTAATTCAAGCCTCACCCCTCCCCCCAGAAACAGTCTAACTAAAGGGACACCTCCCACAGACTACGGGACCCTAAAGATGGAACAGAATGTGGCAAAGTATGAAATTAACCACTTTGGTAGGAACCACAGAAATGCCGAGTGTGTCTTAAATGTTGAGAGTTTGGGAAACGTTGATGTCCAAAGAGAGCATGTTCTTGTTCATAAGTAAATGAAAGCTAAGATGTAGGTCCAGCAAGCAATCAGGATGGCAAGTTGGTCTTTATTACAAGGGGCTTTGAATACAGGAGTGATAAAGTCTTGCTGAAATTGTATCGAGCATGGTAAGACTACAGTTTTGGTCTCTTTACTTGCCTTAGAGAGAGTACAGTGATGGTTCACTAGACTGATTCCTGGGATATTCGGGTTGTCCTATGAGGAGAGATTGAGAGCACTGGGCTTGGATTCTCTTCATTTTAGAAGAATAAGAGGTTATCTTATTGAAGCATACACAATTTTCTAGGGCTTGTCAAGGTAGATCAGGAAAGCTACTTCCCCTGATTGAGGGGTCTAGAACCAGGGGACACAGTCTCAAAATAAGGGGCAGGCCATTTCGGACTGAGAAGAGGAATCTTTGAAAATCTGTCCCGGCGGGCTGCGGATCTCAGTCACTGAGCATGTTCAAAACAGAGATCGATAAACATCTAGCTATTCCAGCTATCAAGGGATAGGTGGATGGAGCGAGAAAATGGTGCAAGGTAGAAAATCAGCCATGATCTAGTTGAATGGCGAAGCAGGTTTAAGGGGCCGAATGGCCTAAACCTGCTCCTATTTCAGTACTTATCCTTGACTGGTGTCTATGAGAATTAAAGCAAAACAGAGACTGTGTCTGTCTCTGTCCCATTCATTCCACTGTTTCAACATTACTTATGGGTCCTTGATTATTTCTTGAATTCATTCTTCTGTTGTAACCATTACTGACAAGGATTGCATTTGTTGTCCATCCCTAATTGCCCTTGGGAGAATGGTTTCAGGCCTACGTCTTGAATTGGTACAGCTCGTGGGCTGTTAGGAAAGACTTTAACCCAGTGGCACTGAAGGACAGTTGATCATTGAATCAAAGAATTTACAGTGCAGGAGGAGGCCATTCAGCCCATCGAGTCTGCACCGGCCCTTGAAAGACACCCTACTTAAGCTCCATGCCTCCACCCTATCCCCTGTATCCCCATAACCCAGTAGCCCCACCTAACCTTTTTTTTTGGACACTAAGGGCAATTTAGAATGGCCAATCCACCTAACCTGCACATCTTTGGACTGTGGGAGGAAACTGGAGCATCCGGAGGAAACCCACACAGACACGGGGAGAACGTACAGACTCCACACAGACAGTGACCCAAGCCGGGAATAAAAACTGGGACCCTGGAGCTGTGAAGCAACTGTGCTAACCACTATGCTACCGTGCTGCCCATGTCCCAAAATATATACCAAATTCAGGGTGGTTTGTGACTTGGAGGGGAATTCGGAGATGATACAAGCACATGCACCGACCTTGTCCTCCTATGTGATAGACATTGCACATTCAGGAGGTGCTATCGAAGGAGCTTAGGAAAGTTGCTGCATTGAATACCGTAGACAGTACAGACAGCGACCGCCGTAAGTGACGGTGGAAGTACAGGACAATTAAGCCAGCAGATGAGGTACTAATCAAATAGGCTGCTTTGTCCTGTGTGGCGTTGTGCTTTTTAAGAGTTCTCGTAGTTGCACTGATCCAGGGAAATGGAGAGAATTCACACTCCTGACGTGCAACTTACCGCTGCTCAAGAGACACTAGGGAGTCGGAAAGTGAGTTACTCGCGGGCTGTGGTAGCGAAAAGATTTATGTGGCTGGTCTTAAGAGGCTGTCTGTTTATAGCACCAACAATAAATTTTGGGTTTGAGTATTCTCCACTCTACTGCATCACAGATTTTCTTACGAGCTGCAGACTGTTCGCAAAGTGTACAAATTGATCTGCAATGCCCTTCTGTGAATTAATTCATGTGATACCTCTTCAAGTGAACATTTAGACCAGGACTCAGGATGAAGAAATCCCGGATCTGTCAGTCTCAGGAGCACTGCGGAACACTTTAAGTAGCTAACATAACAACCTTTTCTCTTTCTCTTTCAGTTACAGCTCTTGTTTGAGTGCCCAAACATTCAGCACAGAAATGGTGGCTGGAAGCTGAATGGGCTTTGTGCTTTCCCCTATTTCCCTCATCTGTTCATGACAGTGTAAATTTGCAGAGGTGTCCCTCTACATCCTGGGTTGTCTCACCCAAGTGGCCACCAACCGAAATGTGCTTAAGTAATAAGTTGACAAGATATTGATGCACATAAGTGTGATCTTCTGTTGGATTCCACGCTGAGAACTACACTTCGGAGTGTACTTACCAATGAGATATTCGAGAGATCCCTACTCTTCACCTATAAAGAAACAGAGTGTCTTTTCACCAGATGCTCTCAAATAATCAGCTACAAGGAGCTGATGAGCACACAATGGATTTAACGCCAATTGTGAACAAGAGTTGTCAGTGATGCATGTTGGCACCGGAGTGGGAATCTCTGATCCCACTGGCAACGGACCCCCGCCCACGGGTTTCCCTCCCAGGTCCAGTGAAATCCCAAACAGAGATCCCATTGACAAGCAACGGGAGTAGATAATCTCACCATCAGCGAACGTCACGTTGCCGAGAAACGCAGGGCTGGGGGATTGGAAATCCAGCCGTTGCATTATGTGCCTGCATCATGGCACCTTAATGTAAAGCTGCTTTTCAGAACAAGGGATAACGTGAGACTGAAGGATCGCTCTGTTCACTGCATAATGCATTGTCACATGATATTAGACGGATAGAGAACACTTTGAAAGCTGGAGAAAGCGCCAGGCATGGCAATGTTCTGGGATCAGTGAATAATTAAATATAAACAATAAACAGTCCATGTTCAAACATTTCTCAAAGTCTCATTGTTGAGACACCACAACAAACCCATAACACATCATGGCGTTCAGTGATGGTTACTCCTAAAAGATGTCGGGTGGGATTCTACATGATCGTTCCTTTTGACGCCGAAATCGGGGATGGCGCCTGTATGATGCAAGTTTTGGATGATCCCCCCCGGAAACGGCATCATCACATCGCGCGGCGCACGTCATTGGGACGGCTTCAGCGCATCACCTGAAGGACCTCCCCCGATGCTCCACCACGATGGGCCAAGTTCCTGACTGCGCGGTTGACGTGTGGTCTCAGCAGTCAGAAATCTGGCGTGGCGGCAGCGGACTGTGTCCAGTGCCACACATTCGGGCAGGAGCTGTGCTGCTGGCGGGGGGCATAAAGGGGTTGGCGAGGGGGTGGCCGGGGGGCACAATCTGGCAGGTCGGGTCCACGCAGGGCCGGCGCCATGTTTTACGGCGCGACTGCTGCAGGCCATCGAGAAATCAATCAGAATGAGTGGAAGCCCATTGGAAGAAGCCTGAATGACGCAGGTTAAAAAATCCCTGGTCATATTTCAGAGACGGGTGAACAAAAATACAAAACAATTGCTGGACCCTGAGTGATGCACAGTCAGCAAATCTGGTCAGTTCATGAGACAGTGAGCGAATTGCAAAAAAGAAGCAAAATAAATGAAATAAAATCTGGCAGAGTGTAAGAGAAAAACCTGCAGAGAAAACGAAGGAAAAAGCCTGAGAGTTTAACAAAAATGCAATGCCTTCCACAGTGCTTAAAAGCAGGAATTACTGCCGTGGGTGTTTTAAAAAAAATACGAAGTTTTAAAAGTTTGGGAAACTTTTTAAAAACATGAACCTACTTATTGGCGGAGAGCCCACTAAGATCAGAATGGTGTAGGGGTGTTCATAGTGAAACAAAAAATAATCTGAAGTGCACACAAAAAGAAAGACTTGCCTTGAAATTGTTTCCCGAACCCAGAGAAGAAATTGCTGCAGTACTTTTTTCAAGTTAAAAGGAGGTCCACAATTGTGGGGATCGTGAAAAAGCACAAAAAAATTGGAGATAAGACAGCGCCAGCTGCAGACAGCCTATGTGGAAAGAAATACAGTTGCTGCACTGATAGCCTTAAAGGCGCAATGATGCTTTAAGGTGTAACTACAAGAAAAAAAGGGCATGGATAGAAAATTAGATGAGAACCCAGAGAGAGGGCAACAAGAGACCCCAGAGAGAGGGCATCTCCCAATAACAAAAGACCCCACGGCGAAGGAATAAATATTCAAGTAAATTACGAGATGGTTGTTGACCACGCTAGAGCAAAGAAATGCATGAACCGAAGAGTTTAGTGCAGAAGAAAGGCTTAAATGGTGAGTTAGAACATAGAACATATGTTCTTTGAAAATGCTATCCCCAAGTACACAAACGGTAACAGCAGATTTCAGTGTGGAGTGGGATGGTGGATGTGAATGAAGGAAACCTATCTCAGGTAACTCAAAAGAAGCAAAACTTGCAAAAAGTAAATGAAGCCGTTCTACTGGAAAGTGTTCACATCAGAGCTGAACTGGAAAAATCTGAGCACAAGATTCAAGCTGAGTATATACCCTTGGAAACGATAAACGGAAGCCTTCAATGAGCCAATCTGTTAGCGATCTGAGCAAACACATTTCAGAGATGATGTAAAGGTACCAGACAAAAATAATGACCCACAATTCCACAATTAACAAATTAAAGCAGGACTTGGAAATTTCACCCGGATGAGCAGCCAAGCAAAACAGCAGCAGGAAAGGCACCCAAAGAATTTGTAACTCTGA
The DNA here is from genome assembly GCF_902713615.1 of Scyliorhinus canicula. Lineage (NCBI taxonomy): Eukaryota > Metazoa > Chordata > Chondrichthyes > Carcharhiniformes > Scyliorhinidae > Scyliorhinus > Scyliorhinus canicula. The sequence goes on from NC_052155.1 coordinate 29,715,585, forward strand.
AAGACTCCTTGAAGAATCAAGATGTAGCCATGGAAACATGAGGCGCTAAAATGGACACTTCAGAAAAAGCTGTGTTGGAACAATCAGGTAAAACAAAATAATGTACTGAAACCCAGAGTGAGTTGACAAAAGGGCAACAAGAAAATAAACAGTTGAAAGAACAGTTGATAGGGCGGCACGGTGGTGCAGTCGATAGCACTGCTGCATCACGGCGCCGAGGACCTGGGTTCGATCACGGCCCATGGTCACTGTCCGTGTGGAGTTTGCATATTCTCCCCATATCCACGTGGGTCTCACCCTCAACATCCCAAAGATGTGCAGTGTAGGTGGATTGGCCACGCTAAATTGCCCTTTAATTGAAAAAAAAAGAATTGGATACTCTAAATTTGATTGTCCTTCAAGATCAAATTCAAAAGGAATGTATGACCACTCAGCAGAAAAAAGGGAAGACTGACTTAAAGAGCAGGAACTCAGCAGATGTTCCCGTACCAGCCTCCCCGAACAGGCACCGGAAAGTGGCGACTAGGGGCTTTTCACAGTAACTTCATTGAAGCCTACTCGTGACAATAAGCGATTTTCATTTTTCATTTTTCAGAAGAAATTCAAGGAGACGTTGCGAAATTACAAGAAAACTCAAGATGAAGCAAGCGGGCTTCAAAAAGAAAAAGGAAAACCTGCTTCACGATTGTCACATGATACAAGAACCCAGGAGGACAAAGAACTGGATTCTCCAATCGTCGATGCCAAAATACTGTTCGACGATCAGCTGGATAGAATCATAGAATCATAGAATTTACAGTGCAGAAGGAGGCCATTCGGCCCATCGAGTCTGCACCGGCCCTTACAAAGAGCAACCCACTCAAGCCCACGTATCTGCCCTATCGCCGCAACCCAGCAACCCCCACTTAACCTTTTTGGACACTAAGGGCAATTTATCATGGCCAATCCACCTAACCCGCACATCTTTGGACTGTGGGAGGAAACCGGAGCACCCGGAGGAAACCCACGCACACACGGGGAGAACGTGCAGACTCCGCACAGACAGTGACCCAATCGGGAATCGAACCTGGGACCCTGGAGCTGTGAAGCAATTGCGCTAACCACTATGGCAATATGCTGCCCATCCATTTTTATGCTGGAATCGGGGGTGGCGCCGTTTGTCCGATGCTCCGCACCCCCAAAAACGGTGTACTTAAGGAGTACGCCGCACACTGTCGGGACGGTCTCAGAACATCAGTGATGCTCCACCTCCGATGGGCCGAGTCCCCAATGGCGTGGGACGCGTGACCTCACAACTTTCGGGACCTCGCGTGGTGGCTGCGGACTGTGTCCAGTACTGCCACAGTCCGGGGTGGGGAGCCATTGCACTGGCAAGGGGGATTCAGTGGGGGTTGAGGTGATTGGAGGGGGGTGGTCTTGGGGTGGCAAGAGGGGTTACATAGAGGCAGTTTTTGGCGGGCTGGGTCCGTGCGCGGCCGCCGCCACGCTGCATGGCATGGCTGCCGTAGGCCGCCGCCACACTGCATGGCATGGCTGCCGTAGGCCACCGCCATGCTGCATGGCACGGCTGCCATAGGCCGCCGCCACGCTGCATGGCATGGCTGCCGTAGGCCGCCGCCACACTGCATGGCATGGCTGCCGTAGGCCACCGCCATGCTGCATGGCATGGCTGCCGTAGGCTGTCGCCAAGCTGCATGGCATGGCTGCCGTAGGCAACCGCCATGCGCATACGCGGCCCCGGACCCAGCCATTCTGTGGCCATATCCACAGGTAAAGCCCGGGGATTGACTTGGCGCGGCTGCTGGCCTCCCACCAGGCGGAGGGTCGGTGCAGGGCGGGGCACCGACATTTTGGTCGTAAGACCAGACGGATCCTGCAGAATCGGAAATCCTGCCCAATGTTTAGTCCATTTAAAATTTGCGATGAGAAGCCAAATGAATTTATCATCGCTCTGAACAAACAGAAAAACCAGTTGGCAGAGACGACTCATTGGTGTTCCATGGTCCAGGAAGAAGCCGAAACCAGAAGAAACAGAAGAAGAAGCAACATAATGAAAATGAGCGACCATTGAATGGAAAAGCTACAGAGCTTTCCAAGCTGTGAGTGGATAATGAAGTCATGAGTAGCACAATTATAGAACTGAAAGTTAAGACTTTACGTAAGAACTAGGAGCAGGAGTAGGCCATCTGGCCCCTCGAGCCTGCTCCGCCATTCAATGAGATCATGGCTGATCTTTTGTGGACTCAGCTCCACTTTCCGGCCCAAACACCATAACCCTTAATCCCTTTATTCCTCAAAAAACTATCCCTATCTTAAAAACATTTAATGAAGGAGCCTCAACTGCTTCACTGGGCAGGGAATTCCATTGATTCACAACCCTTTGGGTGAAGAAGGTCCTCCTAAACTCAGTCCTAAATCTACTTCCCCTTAGTTTGAGCTATGGCCCTTCGTTCTGCTTTCACCCGCCAGTGGAAACAACCTACCCAATTCTATTCTATCTATTCCCTTCATAATTTTATGTGTTTCTATGAGATCCCCCCTCATCCTTCTAAAGTCCAACGAGTACAGTCCCAGTCTACTCAACCTCTCCTCGTAATCCAACCTCTTCAACTCTGGGATTAACCTAGTGAATCTCCTCTGCACACCCTCCAGCGCCAGTACGTCCTTTCTCAGGTAAAGAGACCAAAGCTGAACACAATACTCCAGGTGTGGCCTCACTAACACCTTATACATTTGCAGCATAACCTCCCTAGTCTTTACCGGAGACAGACCTGGCTAACAATGAATCCAAAATTAAGGACAAGGACAAATTTCTATTGCCAACAGAGAACGAGAAGACAGAAATTAGATCAGAAAATGTAAATCTGACACTAAACCACTTTGGTGGGATTCTCTGTTACAGAAATGTTGACACCAGGACTGAATCAGTGGAACTCTACGACAACTAAATTGGCGCTGGTCCGGGAGTAATTCAGGATCCGTTAATGGGCTAGCACCGGCGCCACGTGGAGCATGATTGATTTTAATGAAAAATGGTGTCCGTTTCGCCGTGGTCGGGATTGACACTCAAAGAGGCTGACAAGCACGCCACTCCCCCACACACACTCACCCCAGCCACCAAGATGGCAGCACAGGAAACAGCACGCCGGTTTGCAGACACTGAACTGGAGGCCCGACTGGACACCACGGAGGAGAGGTGGGCCGCCCTGTTCCCTGGGGTAGGAAGGAGGCTGCCACCCGCCGATGTGCACTGAGCCAGGTGCAGGTGGCAGAGAGCATGAGCGCCATGGATGCCATCGCAAATACTGGACCACTATGACGGAAAAAGCTGCATGAACCACTCGGGGCAGCCAGAGTGAGTAGGCAGCACAGTGCCCCTGGCACCAACCCCCCCATCACAAACACCCATAACAATCCCCCCCACACCTGGAGGGCGACAGAACCCACCCACCGGCAGTGTGCTTGCACCCCACACTGCACCACATGCCAGCACCCATGCAGGCTGTCATGGACGGGTGCCCTGGCAACGAAACCACCGGCTTCCCACCTATTCTGCTGCCCCTGTCTCACATGGTGCACTGTTTGTCCACCAACCAGAAGGTGGCCCACAGCTGCTGTGAGGGAGAGAAGACCGCAAGGTGACTGGAGGGTGACCATTCCCGCATGACCCCCTCACTACCATCCAACACCTCAATCCACAGTCCAATCATACAACTGCTTGGTTATGGCAACTCCTCGGTCCAAGATCGCAAGAAACTTCAGAGTGTGGTGAACTCAGCCCAACGCATCACACAAGCTTGTCACCCTCACATTGATACTGTATACACCTCCCGCTGCCTCAGGAAGGCAGACAGCATTATTAGAGACCCCTCCCACCCAGGCACTGTCTTCTTCCAGACCCTTCCATCAGGCAGATGGTACAGAGGTCTGAAGAACTGCACATCCAGACATAGGAACAGCTTCTTCCCCACAGCTACAAGACTCCTCAACGACTCCCCCTCGGACTGATCTGTTCCCTGTAAGAACACTATTAACGGCGCCCTATGCTGCTCTTGCTCATGTATTTACTTTGTTTGGCCCCTTGATCCACGCTGTAATGAATCACTGTTTGTCGATGTACCACTCTGTCAATTATTCTTTTTTTGTCTGCTATGTACGTACTTGTGTATGTTCCCTCAGCCACAGAAACATACTTTTCACTGTACTTCGGTACATAGAACATAGAACAGTACAGCACAGATCAGGCCCTTCGGCCCTCGATGTTGTGCCGAGCAATGATCACCCTACTCAAACCCACGTATCCACCCTATACCCGTAACCCAACAACCCCCCCCCCCCCCCCCCCCCTAACCTTACTTTTTAGGACACTACGGGCAATTTAGCCTGGCCAATCCACCTAACCCGCACATCTGTGGACTGTGGGATCAAACCGGAGCACCCGGAGGAAACCCACGCACACACAGGGAGGACGTGCAGACTCCGCACAGACAGTGACCCAGCCGGGAACTGAACCTGGGACCCTGGAGCTGTGAAGCATTTATGCTAACCACCATGCTACCGTGCTGCCCTAAATGTGGCAATAAATCAAATCAAATCAATCAAATCAAAATGCGCTGTCTTGTGTCTTGCAGGATCACCATGCGGCGAGGTGGGCCCTTCTGGTGTCCCACGCTCTTGACTCCAACCCCAACCTCAAGCAGATTCCAGTGACAGGGAAGTGACAGATAGCAAAGAGAGCCGCAAAACAACAACTTATGACACCCGAGAGCAGCAGTTTTGGACAACATTGACTTCCCGTCACAGCTGTCTCCAACACCCTCCACCACCCCACAGACACTCACCTCAGTTGGACATGTTAGTGAGGAGGCTCCTTGGGCACTATCCGGTGCACACAACACACATATGCTGCGGAACATTAGGTGGAGGTAGGAACCCCGGATGGGGAAGAGGTTTGAAGACTGGTCCGATCCCGGGTGTTGAGCTTCTGGAAAGAGCAGTGCCATCGATAATGGAGATACAGACACAGAGCCAGGGGCTACATGAGGGGCTGTCAGCAATCATCCAGCACCTGCAGGTGCAGTTGGAGGAGTCCAACTGCCTGTAGAGGTAGGAGGTGGTGACGTCAATGCGTGACACCCAGGCCAACACTGGGCGGCGTCCGCAGTGGAGGCCTTGGGGGTGAAGGCCATGGTCAGGATGTTCAATGCCTGGGGCGGTGGCCAAGGCTCAGGGCAGGGGTGCCTTGTCACACACAGCTATGTACCAGGGCCACCTGAACACCTCCAGAGCTTGGCCCAGTCACAGCAGGTTGTGGCTGAGGGCATTGTCTGCATTGCCAGTCCTGGAGGGAGGTGGCCCAGTCCCTGAGGGAGGTGGCCCAGTCATAGAATCATAGCACTTAGAGTGCAGAAGGAGGTCATTCAGCCCATCGAGTCTGTACCAACCCTTGGAAAGAGCACCCTACTTAAGCCCACGCCTCCACCCTATCCTCAAAACCTGGTAACCCCCACAATCCTTTTGGACACTAAGGGGCAATTTATCATGGCCAATCCACCTAACCTGCACATCTTTGGGAGGAAACCGAAGCACCCGGAAGAAACCCACGCTGACACGGGGAGAAGATACAAACTCCACACAGACAGTTACCCGGGGCTGGAATTAAATCCGGGTCCCTGGAGCTGTGAGGCAGCAGTGCTAACCACTGCGTCCCTGTGCAGCACCATGCTCCATGGCCGCGAGCATCGAGACCCATGTCGATACGAAAGCGGGCCTCCAGGACTGGCTGTACCAGGTGGAGGGGAGCCCAAGGAGTTTGCTCCGGCTGCACCCCCATCCAACAAGGTAGCCCAGGAGCCACCGGGCATCCCCTGGGAGGAGGAGGTGCTGGGCCCTGTGCACGTGACTCCCTCAGGAGAGGTGCTGGAACAGCACAGTGCCTTGGACTCCCCCCATCATGTCCCTGGTGCATCCGATGGGCAGCAGGCAGAACAGAGTGGCACCATGCCGCTTGGGACACCCGAGCGACAACCTGGCCCATCCAGGCCCGGTTGTCCACGAGGATGGCTGCCAAAGGGTACCTAGGCCACAGGGCTGGAATTGCAGCAGGCCTCATCCACTTCTGACGTATTGCCTGGGGATCCACCGAGATGTAGTGTCAGGGCCCATCAGGCCAGAATGGCAGACACCAGTTAAGATGGCATGGCTGCAGCACCTGGGATAACATTAGGGGCTAGGGCACACACTCTTACAGAGATGTTCGCATGTTCTTTTTCAAATGAACACCTGAACACAAACATTCCAACCTGCCTTCACCCTCTGTCAGCAGGCTGTGGGGGATGGGCTGGCTGCAGAGTGGGCGCTGGGGGGGGGGGGGGGGGGGGGGGGATGGGTGGAGGTGGTCACAGGCAGGGGCCCTCAGGTTGGACCCCACACATCGCCCCGGTACCCCACCCCTCCCCTCCTCTCGCACGACTGCCCCCTCCCCCACCCGCCCAGCATCCCGACCCCACCTCCACACCCTGATGGTTCAGTGGGACCGTGTGATGGAATGTCCAGTCGCATACAGTTCTCACCCAGGTAGACAGTGGAAACAGCTACTGTAGATCAGGATTCTGACGTCAAACAAAGTGGAGCACCAGAGCTCATCACAGAGCGGGTCGTCATTATCCTCCATCACATGGAGGATAATGCATCTGTCGGGAGGAATCACGGAGGCAGTTGCAGCAGGGTGTGATGGGATGTTTGTGGTGTCGGCCAAACCCCCTAGTCTGTGAACCTGGAGGCAATTAGAGCATCCGATCTGTGGCTGCTCTGGCACATGCGTTGTGTGGTCCCCTGTGCCTGCCCTGCCCAATGTCCTGCCCATCCTGGCCGTCCTCCGCATCCTCCTCATCAGACGAGGCCTGGCATTCATCCCCCCCCCCCCCCCTCAGCATGTAGTCCCTCTGCTGCACGATGTTCTAGAGGACGCAGCACGCCACCACATTGTGGGAGAACCTCCGAGCGCAATATTGGAGGCCCCCTCCTGAGCGGTCAAGGCACCTGAGTGGGTGTCCTCCCCCATACCCGTGCGACTCCAAGTGCACCATGATTTGGCAGATATGCTGTACGGTCCCCCTGTTCAGTTGGATTCTTCAACGACATGTTGAGACCGGCAGGTCCTCGAATGACAGGCGCTTCTGGTACACACAAGGTCTGATGTGGGCCCTCCTTCCCACCCCTTCCTCGGCCTGTTGGGCCGCCGGATATTTCCTCACCGGCTGGCTCCTGTTCCTTTGGGGCATGCTCCGCTGCTGCAGGACCCTCCTCGAGTAGTTCCTGCTCAAACAGCCTCAGTGTATTCCCCAGGGCTGTGGTGATCGGGGTGAAGGCCGTAATTCCTGGTTGTGTTCTGAGCTCCATTATCTACAGTGGGTGAAAGGCAGACATGTGACCAAGCAGATCCATCGGGCTACATGGCGGCCCCAGCCTGCACTGAGCCCCTGACCATCCCCAACCCCACCCCCACCCCCAGCCGTTCCCCTGGCACTCTGTACTCCTCACTGCGCCACTGGCCTCGTCGGTGACGGCATCACAGAGACCTCTGGCCCCGCCACCCGTGTCCCTGCTGGTAGCGGAACTGGTGGTGGCGCTATTCATGCCAGCAGTACGTTCTGTGAACCCTGTCCAGCACCTGGCCATTGCCCTTCTGTGAGCCATGTGATGCCTTGCCGGCAGGTGGTGTCCCATTGTCGGCGGGGCGGGGGGGGGGGGGGGGGGGGGGAGGGGGTGGTTGATGGTGTGGAGGTGTGATGGAGGGACGGGTTTGGGGTGGTGTGTGGGAGTGGGGTACCCATACGGCCCGTGTCACTCTGAGCAGCCACGAGCCACGGTGGGCTGTCAGTGGGGTGCGCAGCAAAATGGCTGCCTTGCAGGCAATGGCGGTCCGTACCTGGACACCCTGGTCCCGGGGGGCACTCAAACCCCACGGACTATCCTCTGTCACCACTCCCCATCAACCCCTGCTACTCCCTCTGGCTCTGGCAGATGCTAACCCACCCCCCAGCTAGCCATAAAATCATAGAATCATAGAATTTACAGTGCAGAAGCAGGCCATTTGACCCACCGGGCTTGCACCGGCCCTTACATCCTACTGAAACCCACTTATCTACCCTATCCCCAGGACCCAGTAACCCCCAGTTAGCACTTTTTGCCAGTCCATGCCAGCAGTATTCTCCCCCCCCCCACGCCGGGTGAGAGAATCGACGGGGCGCCGCGCGAATTGCGCCACGCCGCCCCGACCCCCGGAAGCGATTCTCCCCCCCCCCCCCCACCCCTCCCCCCCCCCCCCCCCAAAAAAACAGCACCGGGAGAATCGCGCCACACCGCTCGGAGAATCATCGGCGAGCAGCGATTCTCCGGCCCGGATGTGCTGAGCGGCCGGCGAAAAGAAATGACAGTCCAGCCGGCGGCGTTCACACCTGGTCACTGCCGAGGGGTACTCGTCGCGAAGGCTTGGGGGGGGGGGGGGCGGCCTGTTGGGGGTCTCCTTCACCGTGGAGGGCCCCCGAAGTAGTCTGGCCTGCAATTGGGGCCCACCGATTGGTGGGCCAGCCTCTCCCCCTCCCCCCCCCCCCCGGGCCTACTTTCCGCCGCTGCCGGCCCCTGAACACCGACCCCATGTTGGGTCGGGGCCGGCGCGCGTAAGAAGTTCCCCACGCATGCGCAGGATGACGCGGTCCAACTGCGGATGCACAGGATTGAGCTGGCCCAACTGCGCATGCGCGGGTTGGCAGGGCGCCCATTTGGCGCCGCATAAGGAGGCTGGAGTGGCGTGAACTGCTCCAGCTGTGGGGGCCCGAATAGGTCTGTTGGCCTCAATATCGGAGAATCACCCCCCCATGATACCTCAAAGGTGTTTACTGTACGTGTGGAAAGAATGCATTGACACCACTGTTAACGCACTGGAGCAGGGCGTGCTGTCGGGCGCCCGGCACTAGCCACACTTTTCACCTGACGCGCGATTCTCCGCCCAATCGTGTTTCCAGATTCCGGTGTCGGTGGACTTAGAATCCCGCCCCTAAGCAACTAGAAGAACAAAAAGCACTGGATGACTCAGACATGCTCAGAACCATTGGACTGATTGGCAAGAATCATAAGCTTGAAAAACAGTTTGAAAAGAAAACAGTAAACATATGTTTTACTGAAATTGTGAAACAAGTGAAAATAAAGGTACGAAAATGCCATTGTCTATGTCCAGCATGAGCATGGCAGACACCGCAGAAAAAGAACATTCAAATCCACTCTAGGAATGATCAGGAATGGAAGGAACGGGTCAACAGTGTCTGAAAAAAGCAAAAAGTCAAGTTGATCCAAAAACCGAAAAACATTCCCCGAAGGAAAGCAGTAAGTGATTAAATGGAGATAACCGAGGTCCAGTAAACTGAGTACTACCACTATTCCACCACACGTGACAGACCGGGATGTGGAGGAACTGTGCAGTAACACTGAGTACTACCACCATTCCATTGCACGTGACAGACCGGGATGTGGAGGAACTGTGCAGTAACACTGAGTACTACCACCATTCCACTGCACGTGACAGACCGGGATGTGGAGGAACTGTGCAGTAACACTGAGTACTACCACCATTCCATTGCACGTGACAGACCGGGATGTGGAGGAACTGTGCAGTAACACTGAGTACTACCACCATTCCACTGCACGTGACAGACCGGGATGTGGAGGAACTGTGCAGTAACACTGAGTACTACCACCATTCCACTGCACGTGACAGACCGGGATGTGGAGGAACTGTGCAGTAACACTGAGTACTACCACCATTCCATTGCACGTGACAGACCGGGATGTGGAGGAACTGTGAAGGCTAAAGACAGTCTGAATTTACATAGTCAGAGACTTGAGGTGGGGAAGACGTGATAGCAAATAAAGATTGTATTAATTTGTAAAGGAGTGCAAATTTCTATTGAAAAGAAAGGGGGGGGGTTCTGCCATGTACCCCTGCATGTCATTATAATGTAAAGCTATACAAAAGGGTTTACATGCAACTGGAGAAGAGCACCGCCCTCAGTATCATGTAGAGAGTCACATGGTAATAGATTCTAAAGGCTGGATTCTCCCGCCCGGCTCACCTGTCGCAAGAATGCCGGGCAAACACGGCCGGAGAATCCCGCATTAAGAGTACATCTGCATGGCGACAACACCATTTGTGACAGTCATTTTCAAAGTCAGGGTCACGACCCACTGTGGGTCGTGGACAGCTGTAGGCAGGGTCGCGGGGCAATCAGCCACAACATTCCCGATGGGAAGAAGAGCCCAATGGTGCAACCAGCTTTTAAAAATGCCAGCCATGACCGGAGTTCAGAACGCAGGCCGTCCCACACACGTGTGCCCATCAACAGTGCGCATGTCCAGAGCACGGTGAGGCAGAATGCCTCCTCCTGACATCAGTGCGCTGACCCAGGAGCAGATTCTTTAAAAAGAATCGATAGACACTTTCAAAGAGCAGGTCACACGTCCTGTCACGTGTTTTGGGCGTGAGAGAAATTCCTCCATTTTGGAGCTGCCAGCAGTGCTGGTGTGAACTCCAGGGCCTCAGGTGAACAACCCATCAAGAAGAAGCTAAAAAGAGGGACAAAGCAGTCTCAAATTTATTTCTTGAGGTATTGGGTGTATTAATTGTGCCACTGCAAATCAGGATGAAAAGTTCATGTCTGTTATCTGCAGAGAAATTCAGGCAAATTATAGATTAAAACCCTCAAAAGTTCAAAGGCATTTCAAGACTAAAAATGGTGGGCGAAATTCTCCGCCCCCCACGACGGGTCGGAGAATAGCGGGAGGGCCATCCCGACATTTTTGCCGCCCTCCCGCTATTCTCCCACCCCCCCCCCCCCCCCCCCCCCCCCCCGCCGAAGTCCCGACCCGAATCGCTGCCGCCGTTTTTTTACGGCCGGCAGCGATTTTCAGCTGTTAGATGGGCCGAAGTCCCAGCCCTTTCCGCCGTTTTACGAACGGCAAACACACCTGGTCTTGCCGTTCGTAAAAACGGCGTCACAAACTCGCTATTAATAACCATGGCACCGATTGGCACGGCCGTACCACGGCCGTGCCAAGGGTGCCATGGGCCCGCGATCGGTGGGCACCGATCGCGGGCAGCGGGCCCGATGCCCGCGCACTACTTGTCCTTCCGCCGCCCCGCAGTATCCATTCGCGGGGCGGCTGAGGGGCAACCCGGCCCGCGCATGCGCGGGTTTCGCGCAAAAACGCGATGACGTCACCCGCGCATGCGCGGGTTGGAGTATTCCAAACTGCGCATGCGCGGCTGACGTCATATGACGCGTCAGCCGGCGCTAACTCCGGCAAGCGGCCTTAACGATTTTCGTTACAGCCTACGGCGTCGGGCTGCTAGCCCCGACCGGGGACCAGAATCGGTCCCCGGTCGGGAAGGGGCGCGCTGCCGTAAAACCCGCCCGGGTTTTACGGCAGCTTTACGATTTCTCCCGTTTTGGGAGAATCTCGCCCGGTGAGTTTGAGGGCGAACCACTTGATTATTTTCAACGGATGCAGTGAGATCTTCAATAATCAGCTGAAATCCTGACCAGACATGTAGAATTGAATTATAAAGCAAGTGAGATCATGAGGACCAAGCAGGCTCACCTGTCACTTTCAAAGCTAATCTAACCGTGTTGCCTCGTGATGTTCGGTCGGCGTGGGTTACGACAGTGGGCCGGCGTGGGTCACGACGGTAGGCCGGCGTGGGTCGTGATGGTCGGCCGACCTGGGTTGCGAAGGTTGGCCAGAGTGAGTCCTGGAAGATGGCCGGTTGGCAAAAATGGGTATCGGGCAAAAAGGCTTGAGAAGCTTAGGCAGCACGGTAGCATTGTGGATAGCACAATCGCTTCACAGCTCCAGGGTCCCAGGTTCGATTCCCGGCTTGGGTCACTGTCTGTGCGGAGTCTGCACGTCCTCCCCGTGTGTGCGTGGGTTTCCTCCGGGTGCTCCGGTTTCCTCCCACAGTCCAAAGATGTGCGGGTTAGGTGGATTGGCCATGCTAAATTGCCCGTAGTGTCCTAAAAAGTAAGGTTAAGGGGGGGTTGTTGGGTTACGGGTAAGGGTGGATTTGTGGGTTTGAGTAGGGTGATCATTGCTCGGCACAACATTGAGGGCCGAAGGGCCTGTTCTGTGCTGTACTGTTCTATTCTATAAGCACTGATGTATGGCAACACCTGGGATTTCTAAATCGTTAAATATTAGCAATAAAAAGTTCAATTCAAGCATGCAAGTCCAAAGATCTCATCATTGAGACACGTCAGTGACCCCACAACGTAATATGGTGGTCTGCAGCGACACTATACATAAATGCATATAGAGCCATATGTTACTAAATATGAGTGAATTACTCAGGTTTATATTATTTCATACAATATTCAAGGAAATGAACACAGCAACATTTAAGGATTATTCGATTGTATGTGAGAATTACGAGGCCCCCTGAGATAAAATAGTCAGTGTGCCACCAATGCAAAATGAGTCTGCTGTTAAAGCCCCATCAATGCTGGTAGATTATATATATTGTTGCTGCAGCAAGTTTTTACGATTTAGAAGAATTAAGCAAAGCAAACTGGTGCTGTCGCTCACAATGACACCAGGCTCACAGTAGTTTCACCTTTCAAAAAGCAGGCATTTTAGTCCACACCATGATTGGCAGTCAGACCAATTTCAAATATTCAACTATCATTAAAAGAAAATTGCTCAAGAGATTAACTTAATGGAAATTCATCTGCGCTCGTCGTGCATTGTGGATGTCAGTGGTCAAACTAATCCGTCTTTTAAACTATCATTACTTTGGTTATTCAGCATGCAGAAGAACATCATCACTGCTCTTCTGATGTCAATCGATTTTTAGATGTGGCATTTTCCCAGCTGTGTCAACTTTCTCTCTTTAACTCGGGGACACAGGAATTACTTATTATTAAGTTATTCACCTGCCTGCGTACTTAATATGTTGAACTGAAAAATTAGCTCAATATAGGTTACAAATTGGGGTTTGTCACAGGCACTTTTGTGGAGTTAATGGTATCAGTGACTCCCATAAGCATTCTGAGTTGCATTATGTGAGAGATGAGACACATTTTTGAATATCTTGGGCTGGAGCCTCCGATTTGCAGACTAAGTGCTGACACCAGCATAGGAATAGTGGCGTTTTACTCCCGGAAAAATGGTGCAAAAGCTGCACTGATCCTCCGTCTGATGGGGGGCTAGCAGGCATGCAGCGCAAAGCCCGGCTTTACCTGCAGATAAGGCCGGAGATTTGCCGGGTCCATGGCCGCGCATGCGCATGGCGACGGCCCGCTGTGGCCATGCCGTGCAACATGGCGCCGGCCGCACACGGCCCCGGCCTGCCAAAAACTGTCCCCCTGTGATCAGCTTCGCCACCCCCGGACTACCCCCCACCAGTGCCCCCCAAACCCTGCCAAAGGCCCGCCTGCCTGCAGAACTGCTCCCAAACGACTGTGGCAGCGCTAGGCTCAGTTCGCAGCCGCCACGCTGGGTTCACAAAAATAAAAAGGATAAGTGTAGTACACCATCGAGAACTCGGGCCATCGGGGACGGAGGACCAGGCGAGGGCGTCAAGTGACATCCTGAGGCCATCCCGACGGTGTGTGGCGTACTCAAAGAGTATGCGTTTACGAGGGGCAGATCATTGCAAAAGCGGCGCCGCCCCCAATTTCGGCACAAACAGGGATTCTGCGGCCGATCGTCAAACGCGATTTCGGCGTCCGGAGAATCCCGCCCCATGTATATCGGGGGGGGGGGGGGGGGGAATGGTGGAAAAATGATAATATCAGCGGGCTGATAATGGAAAAGCCCAGGTTAATGCTCTGTGGATATGAGTTCAAAACCCATCACAGCAGCTGGTCAAATTTGAATTCCATTATTTAAGCTGGAATTAAACAGCTGGTCAGGAATCGATTGCTGTAAAAATGTATCTAATTGACTTGTCCTTTAAGGAAGGAAAGCTGGCATCCTTACCTGGTCTAGCCTACATGTGATTCCAAACCCACAGCCATGTGGTTGACTTTTAACTACCCTCTGAAATGGCCGTGCAAGCTGCTCAGTTGTATGAAACCATTACGAAGCCTACAAAAGGGAATGAAATCAGACAGACTGCTGAGCATCGACCTATGCAGCGTAAATAAAAGGGGCAGGCCTGGCCCTGATGAAGTTGCAAAGTCCTCCATACTAACATCTGGAGCCTTGGGATAGCTGTCAAGCAAGAGCCTGATATATCCATACTCAAAATATCACACCTGACAGATAATGTCACTAACACCAACATCACTATTGCTGGGTAAGCCCTATCCCTCCTGCATGGCAGATCCAGCAGAGGTGGAGGCACAGTGCTATACAGGCAGGAGTGAGTGCACAACATTGAATCAGGGCCGCACAAAGTCTCTGGCATCAGGTCAAACACGGGGCATGGAAACCTCCTGCTGATTACCATGTACCACTTAGTGGAAGCACTGAGGGTAGCAAGAGGGTAGAATATACTCTGGGTGGGGCACTTCAATGTCCATCACCAAAGGTGGCCCAGAAGCACCACGCCAGGCCAAGCAGGCCAAATCCTGAAGAACACAGCTATTCGGCTGAGTCTGTGGGAGGTGGTGGGTGAACTCAGCAAGAGGGAAAAATATCCTTGACTTCATCCTTACTAATCTAGCTGTCGCAGATGTATCTAACCACGACAGTATTGGTAGGAATGACCACCGCACAGTCCTTGTGGAGACAAAGTCCCACCTTCACATTGAGGCCAACCACTATCTGTAACCTCATGGTCTGGTATATTCCCCACTCTACCACATGGTTCAATGAAAAGCGCAGGACAGCATGCCAGGAGCAGCACCAGGCGTACTGAAAAATGAGGTTTCAAGCTGGTGATACAGGGCTACTTGAGTGTCATGCAGAAAATTGAACAAGTAATTGGGCGGAATGGTGGCGCAGTGGTTAGTACCTCGCCCCAGGTCACTGTCAGTGTGGAGTTTGCACATTCTCCCCGTGTCTACGTTTGTCTCACCCACACAACCCAAAGATGTGCAGGGTAGCTGGATGGGCTACGCTAAATTGTCCTTTAATTGGGGAAAAGAAATAATTGGGTACTTTAAGTTTTTTTAAAAAACAGCAAATTATAGGCAGAGCTAAGTGATTCCAAAACCAATGGGTCAGATGTAAGCTATGCAGTCCTGCCAGATCCACTCATGAATAGTTGCGGACAACTCACTGGAGGAGGCGGCTCCACAAATATTCCCAATCTCAATGACGGAGGAGCCCAGCACATCAGTTCAAAAGACAAGGTGGAAGCATTTTCATTTTCTAGCCAAGATGTTCCAGTGAAGCCATAAGATTAGCACCTACCTCCCCAATGTGGGAAATTGTCCAGATGAGTTATGTGCACAAAAACAGGACAAATCCAACCCAGCCAATTACCACCCCATCCGTCTACTCTCAACAAAGTGGTGAAAGTGGTCATGGACAGTGCTATCAAGCAGCATTTTCTCAGAAACAACCTGCTCACTGGCTCGCTGTTTGGGTTCTGCCAGGGGCACTCAGTTCCTGACCTCATAACAGCCTTGGTTCAAACACGGACTAAAGAGCTGACTGAAGTGGTGAGGTGAGAGTGACTGCCCTTGACATCACCGCAGAATTTAACTGTGTGGCATCAAGGAGCTCCAGCAAAACTGGAGTCAATGGGTATTAGCAGGAAACATTCTTCGGTTAGAGTCATAACCAGCACAAAGGAAAATGGTTGTGGTTGTTGGATGTCAATCATCTCAGTACCAGGACATCTCTGCAGGAATTCCTCAGCATGGTGCCCTAGGCCCAATAATCTTGCTTAATCAATTACTTTCTTTCCACTATAAGGTTAGAAATTGGGAGGTTCTCTGATGTTTGCACAATGTTCAGCACCATTCGTAGCTCCTAAGATTTTATGAAGCAGTCCTTGTCCATATGCAGAAAGACCTGGATGATATCCAGACTTAGGCTACTAAGTGGCAATTTGTGTCACACAAGTGCCAAGCAATGACTATCTCCAACAAGATAGAATTCAACCATCTCTCCTTGACATTCAATGGCGTTAACAGCACTGATTCCCACAATATTAACAACCTGGGGGTTATCATTGATCAGAAACAAACTGGGCCAGCCAAATCAATATTGTGGCTACAAGGCCAGCTCAAAGTCTGGAATTTCTGTGCTGCTCAATTCACCTCTTGACTCTTAAAGCATGTCCACCATCTACAAGGCACAGGTCAGGAGTGTGATGGAATACTCCCCACTTGCCTGGATGAGTACAACTTCACCAACACTCAAGAATTTAACACCTTACACGACAAAACAACCCACTTGATTGATACACTGTCCACCACCAACATCCAGCCTCTCCATCACCCATGCACAATGGCTACAACATGTACTGTCTTTGAAGATGTACCTAGTAGAGTTGACCAGGGAGACCTGTTAGATGTATTTTACTTCGACTTTCAGAAGGCTTTCGACAAGGGTCTCACATAGCAGATTACTGTGTAAAGTTAAAGCACATGGGATTATGAGTAGTGTCTTGAGATGGATAGAAAGCTGGTTAGCAGACAGGAAGCAAAACATTGGAATAAATGAGTCTTTTTCAATTGGCAGGCAGTGACTAGCAGGCTACTGCAGGGATCTGTGCTAGGACCCCAATTATTCACATTATATGCTAATGATTTGGATGATGGAACTAAATGTAGTAATTCCAAATTTGGGCAGATGGTACAAAGTTGGGTGGGAGGGTGAGCTGTGAGGAGGATGCAGAGATTCTGCAGTGGGATTTAGACAGGGTGAGTGAGTGAGCATATGCATGGCAGATGCAGTATAGAGTAAATAAATATGAGGTTATCCACTTTGGTAGCAAAAATAGGAAGGCAGATTATTATTTAAATATGTATAAATTGAGTGAGGTGGATACCAGCGAGACCTTAGTGGCCTTGTGCATCAGTCACTGAAAGTAAGCGCGCAGGTTCAACAGGCAAGAAAGAAGGCAAATCGTATGTTGGCCTCCATAGCGACAGGATTTCAGTATAGGGATAGAGATGTTTTACTGCAATTGTATAGGGCATTAGCAAGGCCGCAACAGGAGTACTGTGTGCAGTTTTTGTGTACTTATCTGAGGAATGATGTTCTTATTATGGATGGATGCAGCGAAGGTTTACCAGGCTGATTCCTGGGATGGCAGGACTGTCATATGAGGAGAGACTGAGTTGGTTAGGATTATATTCAGTGGAGTTTAGAAGAGTGAGAGGGGATCTCTTAGAAACTTACAAAATTCTAACAGGATTAGACAGGATAGATTCCAAAAGAATGTTCCCAATGGTGGGGGAGTCCAGAACTAGGACCATTTAGGACTGAGGTGAGGAGAACTTTCTTCACCCAGAGAGTGGTGAAACTGTGGAATTCACTACCACAAACAGTAGTCGAGGCCAAAACATTGTGTAATTTCAAAAGGACTTAGATATAGCTCTTGGGCTAAAGGGATCAAGGGAACTGGGGGGGGGGGGGGGGGGGGGGAGGCTGGATCAGTGTATTGAACTCAATGGTCATCCATGCTCATAATTAATGGTGGAGCAAGCTTGAAGAGCCATTCTGCTTATATTTTCTATGTATGTTTCTATGTAATCTCCCTTTCTGATAGCATAACCATGGGTTGGGACGATAAGACTCTCTCGTGACATACACTAGAAGATAATGTCTTTCAGAGAGAGGTAGTGACATAGTGGTATTGTCACTGGACTAGTAATTCAGAGACCCAGGCCAATGCTGTGGGGACATGTGTTCGAATCCCACCGGAGCAGCTGGTGGAATTTGAGGTCAATGCAAAATGTGGAATTAGAAGTCTAATGACGACCATGAGATCATTGTTGTAAAAAAACATTTGGTTCACTAATGTCCTTTACAGACGTTTAGGGCTCTTAGAAGATCTCATGGAGATTCACTTCAATTCCTAGCTGGTGGGTCTCGACAAACATATCGGTTTTGTCACTTTTTTTGAAAATGGGCACCGGTCTGAGAAGAAGAAAGAACTTGCTTTAACACAGTGTTGTTCATGACCTCACACTATCACAATGGGTTTCCTAGCCAACGATTACAGTTAATTGTAGCTGCTATTATATTCTCGGCAATGGTTAGTTCGTGCAAAAGAAGGCTTCACAAATAGCCATGAGAAAAATAATGCCACTAATATTTGTTTTTAATACTGTTGGTTTCGGTATCAACGTTGGCTAGGAACCCTCAATAACTCCCTGCACAGTGCTTCTTGCCATCAGTATAACACCACTACATTCTACACTTTAAATTTAATAGTGCTGATTTTTATGTACAAACATATAAATTAGGAGCAGGAGTCGGCCACATGGCTGATCTGATTGCAACCACATGCCCACCTACGATAACCTTCCCACCCCACCCCTTGTTTATCAAATATATTTCAATTCTGCCTGAGAAATATTCAAAAGATTCTGCTTCTAGTTTCCACTTCCAAAGGCTCTGAGAGAAAAAGATTGCTCCTCATCTCTGCCCTAATTGGACATCCCTTGTGAAATAGTGGTCGCTATTCCTAGATTCTCCAGCAAGAAGAAACATCCTTTCCATATCCACCCTGTCAAGACCCCTCAGGATCTTAAAAGTTTCAATCAAGTTTCAATTTTCATGCTGACTGCTTTCGCACATGACAGATGGTGTTCACTGCAGACTGCCACCAAAGAAGTTAGTTTGTTAAAAATATTCAGCAGGAATGTTAATGTTGACCCTGCATTACACACTGTTGTCTTCTTGACTGATATTGGAGGCAGTCCAAAGAGATTTTGATAGATTAATCCCAGGTATGGAGGGATTTTCTTATGAGGAGATGTTGAGGAGGTTGGGCCTGTACTCATTGGAGTTCAGAAGAATGAGAGCCGACCTTTTTGAGACATATAGGGCATGATTCTCTGGAAAGATTTCTAAGTGTGGCAGCAAGCGGGAACTGCTGCGAGCTTCCCAGCGCTCGTCCCGGTGAGGCCGGGAATGCTATTCAACATTAATTGTTCCACGTAATGAGACCCCACGGGCTTCACGTGGCAAATGAAGGCTCGCCAGCCGCTTTGCCGGGACTGCGCTCGTCAGCTCCCTGCTAAAATGTGTGAGCAGCATTTAAACAGCCCTGGCACAGCCAACCTTACTCAGCTCACAGCCATGGCACAGTGAAGACCGGCCACAAGATTTGGAGACGTGGACCTGGCAAGGCTCCTAGATGCAGTGGAGGCAAGGAGGGATGTCCTATTCCCCTGAGGGTGCCGGAGGATGAGCCACAGGGCAGCCAGTGGCGCCTGAGCAAAGTGGCAGTTGTTGTCAGCTCAGGAAGCATGACCAGGAGATTAGGCCTCCAGTGCCGCAAGAAGGTTAATGACCCACACCGGGTGACATGGGTGAGTTGACATCAAGGCCCACCCTCCCGTGAGACCATTCCACCCCATGCGAGCATCCACCCCCCCAACCCTCCATGTGGCCCGCAACCCTCACTTCATCCACCCTTCAACCACCAAAACGTGGAGTTTGCACGTTCTCCCCTTGTCTGGGTGGGGTTTTCTCCGGCTGCTCCAGTTTCCTCCCACAGTCCAACAATGTGCGGGTTAGGTGAATTGGCCGTTCTAAATTTTCCCTGGAGGACCTAAAGCCGAAGAACCCCGGCTGACACACCAGTGTCACTGGCATCGCTGTGCCACCCTATTCTGCCGGCTGCCCTTGACGTGCGTCGGTGTCAGGATGGGGTGGGGGGGGGGGGGAACTCAGAAGAACTGGAGACTGCCTTAATCTCCTTGGTGGCAAGCACCCGATTGGGCTCCAGCACTTCCTCCGTAGGGCCCTGGTGATACCATGGGACAGGGGGGCAGCTGGAGGGAGCTGCAGCAGCCTTTGACTCATCTGGCACTGCCAGTCCTGGAGGCTCCCTGTAGTAGTCACCACTGTTGTATTATATTGTATATACGGGTATTACGGTAAGGCCCCTGTACTACAGGTACAGGGGTAGATCCCTGCCTGCTGGCTCTGCCCAGTAGGCGGAGTATAAATGTGTGGGCTCTCCGAACAGCAGCCATTTCGTCAGCTGCTGTAGGAGGCCACATATCTCTGAGTAATAAAGCCTCGATTACATTCTATTCTTGTCTCGTCGTAATTGATAGTGCATCACTCCCTATTGTCTGAACCATGATGTCGACGCTCTCAGCAATGCGCCTCAGTGATTGGGCGACACTCTGGAGTTCCTCAGCAATGTCCACTTGCATCTGGGACATGTTGGTCATCAACTGGGACATGATGTTGAGGCCCTCAGCCATGGTTATCACTGTCTGAGCCATGCCTTGGACACCACCACTCAAGACAAGGACGTCGGGCTCCAGGTTTTCAGCTGCCGTCGCCACCCTAGCAGTGTTAGCCTAGGTGCCCTGCATTGCTGGCACCATCTCCTGTGCCTGAAGGCTTTGGGACTCCTCCATTCAGCCTTGTAGTCGCTGGAATGCTGCTGACACCCGTTCCTGAATCTCACGGCCCTGGCCTATCATCGAAATCAGCTGTGGGGGAACCTTGTCCTGAGGCTCGACATCTGGCTGGAACCCAGCTGTGTCCAGGGATCCAGCAGACCAATTGTTGGCTCCCTTGAATGTCACTCACCACCCTGATTTGGAAACATATCGCCGCTCCTTCACTGTCACTGGGTCAATATCCTGGAAAGCCCTCCATAACAGCACAGTGGGTGTACCTACACCTCAAGGACTGCAGCGGTTCAAAAAGGCAACTCACCACCACCTTCTGAAGGCCAACTAAGGGTGGGCAATAAATGCTGGCCTAACCAGCTGCACCCACATTCCATAAATTAATTTTGAAAAATGTTCCTGCCTCCACATGATGTGCGCCAGCAGTTGTGTGGTGCTCACCAGATTGTGCCTCTGAAGTCTGTCCACTAATGTCCTCCCCCGAGCTGTGACATATCACCGGTGCTCTCCTTGAAGCATTTTTCCCGAGGGCTTCTGGGTGTCGGGCAGGGGCACGACTCTGAGGGCCTGGCCTCATCAGATAGTCATCCTGCGAGACAATGGACATGTGGTCAGTGAAAGAAGAGAATAATTTTGTGAGACATCAACAACTCACTGAGACAGGTCATCTGGAGGAAGGGACGGTGGGCCCTCACTTCACTGGCATAGGCCAACCTCGCTGTGGTGACTACCCTCTCCTCTGGCAACACTGCGATCTGCGCCTGTTTCTCACAGGGGATTAAGACTCAGATCTCTTGGACTCCCCTTGGACTCCCCCTTCTTTGCCTTTCCCTCTTTTTAAGGGCAATGTTCTTCTGTGAGGATAAAGAGAGGACATTGTGAGCTGCACACTTGGTGGACTGGGGGGGTCTATAGCAGGTGGCAAGTCTGGGCACCGCATCGAGACATGAAGGGTTGTGCTGGTGAGATCCACGGGGTTCTGACAAATCAGCTTGAAGGTTGGATGTTAGTAGAGTGCGAGGCATCAGCCAATAATTTGATGGTGGGGGAGGGGTTTTTGGCAATTGTGGGAAGGCAGGCAGAACTGATACTAGTGGAGTACAAAGAACAAAGAACACCTCCTCCACAATAGTCCTCAAAACCTGGACCCCGCAAGGCTGCATACTTACCCCCCTACTCTACTCCCTGTACACATACAACAACGTGGCAAAATTTGGTTCCAACTCCATCTACAAGTTTGCTGACGATATAACCATAGTGGACCGGATCCCGAATAACGCGAGTCAGAATACAGGAGGGAGATAGAGAACCTAGTGGAGTAGTGCAGCGACATCAATCTCTCCCGCAATGCCAGCAAAACTAAAGAGTACTGCACACCCCCCTGTCAGCATTAATGGGGCCGTGGTGGAGATGGTTAGCAGTTTCAAATTCCTAGGGATACACATCTCCAAAAATCTGTACTGGTGCATCCACGTCGACGGTACCACCAAGAAGGTACAACAGCACCTATACTTCCTCAGGAAACTAAGGAAATTCATTAACTCTGAACAACTTTTACAGATGCACCACATAAAGCATCCTATCGGGCTGCATCACAGCCTGGTATGGCAACTGCTCGGCCCAGGACCGCAAGAAACTTCAGAGAGTCGTGAACACCGCCCAGTCCATCACACGAACCTGCCTCCCATCCATTGACTCCATCTACACCTCCCGCTGCCTGAGGAAATCCGGCAGCATAATCAAAGACCCCTCCCACCCAGCTTACTCACTCTTCCAACTTCTTCCATCGGGCAGGAGATACAAAAGTCTGAGAACACGCACGATCAGACTCAAAAACAGCTTCTTCCCCACTGTTACCAGACTCCTAAATGACCCTCTTATGGACTGACCTCATTAATACTACTCCCTGTATGCTTCATCCGATGCCGGTGTTATCTAATTACACTATATATTGGGCGTGATTCTCCGCAAATGCGGCGAGTCGTAAAGGCTGCCGTGAAACTGGCCGTGTTTCACGGCAGCCTCCGCGCCCCATCCCGGGACCCGATTCTCCCCCCTGGGTGGGGCTAGCAGCGGGGCCCCGTGAAGCACGGCATCGCGGCCTTAGCGGCCATCGCTAAGTCCGCGCGCCAAGCATCACACCGGCTGATGCGCACGATGACGTCAGCCGCGCATGCGCGGATTGGACGGCTCCAACCCGCGCATGTGCGGGGCCGTCATCTCTCTCGGCTGCCCCGCGGACTGATCCTGCGGGGCGGCGGAGGGAGAAAGAGTGCATCTGTTACGGATGCACCGCCCACGATCGGTGGGCACCGATCGCGGGCCCATGCCCCCCTTGGCACGGCCGTGGTACTGCTGTGCCAATCGGGGCCCTGGATGCCCAGAACGGGCATGTTGCGGCCGTTTTTACGACGGCAAAAAGCAGGTGTGTTTGTTGCCATAAAAACGGCTGTCAAGGCCTGGGAACTCGGCCCATCGGCCTGGGGAGAATCGCTGTTCGCCGTAAAAAACAGCGAGCAGCAATTCGTGTCATGGGGCGGCCGTGGGGGGGAGAATAGCAGGAGGGCGTGAAAAATGTCGGGAACACCCTCCTGCTATTCTCCGACCCGTCGTGGGCAGCGGAGAATCGCGCCCCTTGTGTTCCACTATTATGTACTGTCTTTTGTTTCCTTTTCTTTTCATGTACTTAATGATCTGTTGAGCTGCTCGCACAAAAATACTCTTCACTGTACCTCGGTACACGTGACAATAAACAAATCCAATCCAATTAGGACAGCACGGTAGCACAAGTGGCTAGCACTGTGGCTTCACAGCACCAGGGTTCCAGGTTCAATTCCCCGCTGGGTCACTGTCTGTGCGGAGTCTGCACGTTCTTCCCGTGTCTGCGTGGGTTTCCTCCTGGTGCTCCGGTTTCCTCCCACAGCCCAAAGATGTGCAGATTAGGTGGTTTGGCCATGATAAATTGCCCTTAGTGACCAAAAGGGTTGGGAGGGGTTTTTGTGTTATGGGGGATAGGGTGGAAGTGAGGGCTTAAGTGGGTCGGAGCAGACTCGATGGGCTGAATGGCCTCCTTCTGCACTATATGTTCTATGTTCTATGTTCTAATGATGAGCATAACCAGCTGAGGCATGAGTTGGGCAAATCAGGCGACGAGAGAGCCAGGCATGTTTAGATTTAAATGGGGGCACATTTCTGGGACAAGTGTAGTTGAATACAGGCCGCAATCTCGCCAATGCGGCCAAAGCAAAACACCCCAGCAAACCCGCCAAAAAAAATTTTCTGCTGAATCTTGTTCAAAGGTTCACTCACAATGCACAATGAAAGCAATTTAGATGGGAGTGCAGGCAAGAATTGTACTTTCTAACTTTCACCCTAAAAAACCTTCTAAGAGGGCGACATGTGGTGCAGTGGTTAGCACTGGGAATACGGCGCTGAGGACCCGGGTTCGAATCCCAGCCCTGGGTCACTGTCCGTGTGGAATTTGCACATTCTCCCCATATCTGCGTTGGTTTCACCCCCACAACCCAAAGATGTGCAGGTTAGGTGGATTGGCCACGCTAAATTTCCCCTTAACTGGGGAAAAAAAATAATTGGGTACTCTAAATTTATATTAAAAAAAAAACCTTCTGAGGCCCATGGTATTTCATGCCTTGGTAAATAGAGATGTTAAAAAAATTGGTGACTGGAGATTTACATAGAAGGCATTAAAAGACTGGTGATGTGTTACCAACAAAGGTATCTACTGAATCAGAGTCTCACAATGATTGCTGTCGGCTGGGGAGGTGGGGTTTATCAGCATCCGCTAAGGACAATATTGCAGACAGTTTCTGAAGGCAGCATCATCAGAAATTGATGTGAAATTACATCAGAAAATATTTCAGCTTAATTCGATTAGCATTGGCCTTTACTCTCGTTTTAGCAGGGATTAAATGATGGTTGGTAAATTGCTACTTTGCAAATTACAGGGTCAGTTTGAACTAAATCTCCACACTCATATATTAACACACCAGTGGATAAACACACAGTGTTTAAATACACAGTGGATTAACACACCAGTGGATAAACACACCCCTGAATTCAAATTAATGTTGAAAAGGTTTATTTAAAGAACGAAACAATCTGCTTCATCAGTTTGAATACCAATTTATTAAATCGCGGCAATTGTGTTTGGCCCATTTGGCAATTCTTCCTCAAAAACATAGCACGTCAAGAGCAGCACGGTGGTGCAGTGGTTATCATTGCTGCCTCACGGCGCCGAGGTCCCAGGTTTGATCCTGGCTCTGGGTCACTGTCCGTGTGGAGTTTGCACATTCTCCGTGTCTGCATGGGTCTGACCCCCACAAACCAAAGATGTGCAGGGTAGGTGGATTGGCCACGCTAAATTGCCCCTTAATTGGAAAAAAATGAATTGGGTACTGTAAAAAAAATATATTTTTTTTAATGTAGCACACTGAGGGTTGCTGAATTTGTGAACTGGAGGGGTTCCCATCATCAGGAGCATGTATACAATTTGTGTGCTTGGGTTATTTTGCTGCAGTTTTGCTAAAAGTTAATCATGGTTTGTTGTTGCATGGTAGTTATTTTACTTGGCCACGGTACAGAGCTGTGAGCAGCTGCTGCAGAACTCATCACTCCTGCTTGCTGGTCTTTCTTCTCCTGACTCTTCAACTGCAAAGGCAGACTGAGCAGCAAGCCCAAGTTACCAGAGGAATTTTATGCAGATGCTCCTGGGCAAAGGTTATCCTGCAACTCCAAAATCAACATTGATATTTCCAGTCAAGGTCATCACTGCTCTCAATTACTTTACAACTTGGTCTTTCCAGGCGAAACCTGATGACATCTGCCGTTAGGATGGCACGGTGGCACACAGGGCGGCACGGTGGCACAGTGGTTAGCACTGCTGCCTCGCAGTGCCACGGTTCAATTCCGGACTTGGCTGACTGCCTGTGTGGAGTTTGCTCCTTCTCCCAGTGTCCACATGTGTTTCCTCCATGTACTCCGGTTTCCTTCCACAGTCCCAAGATGTGCAGGTTAGGTGGATTGCCCCACAGTGGCCAAAGGCCAGGTGGCATTACGGGGAGGGGGCTGGGAATTGGGCCTAGGTGGGCTGCTCTTTTGGAGTGTCGGGGGAGACTCAATGGCCCGAATGGCTTCCTCCTGTACTGTAAAGATTCTATGATTCATTTGCCAACAGTTAACAACAGGAGTGATGAGTTCTGCAGCAGCTGCTTCACAGCTCTGTACCGTGGCCAAGTAAAATAACTACCATGCAACAACAAACCATGATTAACTTGTTGTTGTTAATATGGTTTTTGTGTTGTTATTTTATGTTTTTGATATGTTTTTGAAAATCTTAATAAAAATTATTTTTAAAAATATATATATGTTGCGAAAATTGCACCCAATGTTTAGATTGTGGGGTGTGAGTCACAGGGGAGAAAGGAGTCAAAGAAGACACCAATAAAGTTGTAATTAAAATGCAAAGATCTAAACCAATTGTAGTTCTCTCACTGACACATCATCCATTTAAGTGCAGCTCACTCCCCATTGATATTTGATATTTTTTATTGTCACATGTGCCGAAGTACAGTGAAAAATATTTTTCTGCGGCCAAGGGAACATACACAGTACGTACGTATAAAAATAATAATAATTGAGCACAAGGCATCACTGAATTTGCCCTTGCAGGTTTTCTTAAAACCCAGAGTGCGCACTATGCTGCTAATACACTAATACTGCTAATACAGGGGCTGTTTAGCACAGGGCTAAATCGCTAGCTTTGAAAGCAGACCAAGGCAGGCCAGCAGCACGGTTGAATTCCCGGACCAGCCTCCCCGAACAGGCGCCGAAATGTGGCGACTAGGAGCTTTTCACAGTAACTTCAGTTGACGTCTACTTGTGACAATAAGCAATTGTCATTTCATATGAACCAGGCTACTGATGCTCCCTTTAGGTTGACCACACCCTGTACTGCCTTTACAATGAACCAGATAGAAGAAAAACCAAGCTATTCAAACTTGCAAACTGCAGCAACAATTTGAATTTATATAAAGATTGGGATTCTCCTTTGTGACTGCGCCCGCTACCGCTGCTAGTGAGGTAGGAGAATTTGGCGCTCGGCCGAATCTCCCATTCACTGCAATGGGACTGAAGGATCCCACTACCGTGAACGGACAGGGAATATATGAACCACATAAAGCGATATGATTGCAAAGACATTAAACCAGGTGGCAAAAAATCTTGCTCAAGGATGAGATGTTAAGGTGGGTCTTAAAAGAGGGGTGAAATGTGGTGAGGTGGAGAGATTTGTAGAGGAAATTAAAGATTTCAGAGTTTCAACAGCTGAATGCACAGATATCAATCATGGAGTGATTAAAGACAGGGTTGTGCAAGAAGCCAGAACCAGATGAGTACAGAGATGTTGGAGGACCATAAATCTGTAAAAGGTTCTAGAGACATGGAGATGTGAGGAAACAGGAATTTAAAAACTGGTATTAAAATTGAGGCCTTGTCAGACTATCTTAGTGAGCATTGGAGTGATGGGTAAATGGGACTTGGTGCAAGGTAAGATAGGGACAGCAGAGTTCTGGATGTATCAAGTTTAAGGAGAGTGAAATGTAGGAGTTGTCCAGGGGAATCACAGGAATAATAAAGCCGAGAGGAAACAAAGGAATGCATGAGGGTTTGAGTATCAAATTGGCAGAGACTGGAGCAGAGTCGAGTGTTGTTAGGGAGGTGAAATAGCCAGACTCTCTGAAGGAGCAGATTTTGGTTTGGAAGCTTATCTCAGGGTTAAATTCAACTGAGTTTGTGGGGGGATGCCAGGTTCAGCCTCAGCCAGGTGCCAGGGAGAAGGATGCCAGGTGGTTCAGGAACAGAGATTCTCGTGGGGACCGAAGACAATGGCCTGGAATCTCCCAGCCCGCGCCTTTTCGGAGAATCGCTGGGGGGGTGGCAGGAGATTCTCCATGCTCGATGGGCCAAGTGCCCGTCGAGTCCTGTCGGCGTGGTTTACATATGGTCCCACCTGGCATCACCTCGGCGTTCTGGCTGCGGGGGCCGTCCTGGTGGGGGAGCTGGGATTCCGACTCCAGGGAGGGGGCCTCCACGGTGCCCAGGCTTGCGATCGAGGGCTATCAATCAGCAGGCGCACTCATTCCGGGGGTGCATTTGTCGCTCCGCGGCAGATCCCTGTACGGCTCCGCCATGTTGCCCGGGGGCCGGCTCGGAGACGGCAACCCTCGCGCATGCGCTGGCATGGAGATGGCCATGCGTGCATGCACGGACCTGCGCCGGCTGTGTAGGGCTGGCTTTTGGCGTCGGAGCAGAGCACAACACTCCGGCGCTGCTCTCGCACCCAAAGAAGAGGAGAATTACTGGGCATGGAGGCCTGTTGCCGCCGATGTTGCTCAACCCGGTTTTGACACCAACGTCAATACTTAGCCGGGATTTCGGAGAATCCCAGTCAATGGCTTTGTTCTTCCCAATATTTAGTTGGAGGAAGTATCTGCTCATCCAATGTTAGATGCTGAACAAGCAGTGTGACAAATCTGGGATAGTGGAGAGGCCAAGAGGCTGGCAGGTCTTCCACAGATGGAAGGAGAAGTTGATGGAATTCGTGCAGCATACAAAGACACATAAGACACTCAAATAGATTTCCTTCTATTAAAGTGCAGCAGTTATTTAATGCATATCACATTAATCTCTATGTGAATGCCCTCTAGCATGTCATGACAATTGGATCAGATGCTAATCCATTCCGACAATGAAGCACATCAATGCCTCTCAATCATTTGCCTCATTGTTTTAAAGTCTGACATGGTCCAATTTTGGGGTTATCAGCAAACTTCCATATCATTCTCCTTGATCCAATGTCCAAATATTCATACAAATGGACAACAGCAAAGGTAGCAGCATCGAACCCTGCAACGTTACACTGCTGATAATCATTTAAAAAGTCCTACATTTTGTTTTCTATTGCGTTACCCATCTCACAATCCATGTGGCTGTTTCTCTTTAAGATCACCTTGATGATTTGCATTCAAATTCAATCTATACTAAGAATAAAAGCCTTTCTGGCTATAATTATCCTATCTTTTGGAACCCGCAATTTTCACCGGCTACTATCTGAGATTAAGTTACAAATTTTAACAAGGTTAGTTCAGCCAGTAAAAGCCTCCCTTCTTCACTGGAGATGTACGTCTGAAACCGAAGTGTTCGTACATTCCTGGGCAGAGTTGGGACAAAGTTTCTTCTGCTCTTAACCTTGTATTCTTGACCAGAGACTGTATATTGCTGCCATTGTTTCTGAAATATAAAGCATTCTGCTTGATCAGCGGAATATTCACAAAAAAGTTCAAAGCAGGCTTCAAATGCCGCTTCAAAGCAGCCACATTTTGGTTCCAGCTCCGAGCATTTCCAATGGCCCAGCGAAGGCTCAAGGGTTTTAAATCAAACGTTTATAGTCAAGGCAAGTGGTACCAATGACAGAATATCAGTATGCCTGCAATAACATTGCTGCCTGTGTTAACACAGGGGTCATGTTCCGTGAAAGTAGGGGATAATTTCTGTTTCCGATCCCTGTCAGTTGATTGTGTGCCTCTTGACATCATCCCCATCCACCTCGCCTCTTTTTGACAATGGGCTTTTCATAGAATCTTACAGTGCAGACGGAGGCCATTCTGTCCACCCTGTTTTTTGCTGGCCCTTCAACAGAAATATCCATTTAGCCCCCATTCCTTCACTCTCTTGCCACAGTCATGCAAATGATGTGTTACTCTGTATTAAATTGTGCATGCCACCTACCTGTCCCGTCAATGACTTAAATAAGTGTGATAATTTTTGAGAAAAGAAAATTAAATTTAAATATTCTAGGAAAATAGAACCAGTGGGCCTATGCTAAGGGATATTGTGCCAAATAATTAATTGGCGACACAGGTAATATAACTCAGTAGCAGCCCACAGATCCAGTAGCAATGTTGCAATTGAACTTCCATTTATAAACTACTTTTCACAGCCTCCTGACATTCCAAGTATCACATTAATGGAAGATTTGTTTTGCAATTATGTTGACTCTGGTAAACACCGTAGCCAATTCTTACCACCATGCCCAAACAGCAGCTGTGTGATGTGTGGCCAGTTTTTCTGATTTGATGGTGCTTGATCAGAGGCGTCTGCTGCTCAGCACAAACTCCCTCTGCTTCTCTTCAAACCAGAGCCATTGGTTATTTTATATTCGCCTGAGAAGAAACATAACAGTTTGGTACAATGTTTGGGTGTGAGGGGTAGGTCTTGCCTTACAAGTCTTATTGACTTCTTTGAGGAGGTGGCCAACCATGTGGATGAAGGTAAAGCAGTGGATGTAGTGTACATGGATTTTAGTGAGGCATTTGATAAGGTTCCCCATGGTAGGCTTATGCAGAAAGTAAGGAGGCATGGGATAGTGGGAAATTTGGCCAGTTGGATAACAAACTGGCTAACCGAAAGAAGACAGAGAGTGGTGGTGGATGGCAAATATTCAGCCTGGAGCCTAGTTACCAGTGGCGTACCGCAGGGATCAATTCTGGGTCCTCTGCTGTTTGTGATTTTCATTAACGACTTGGATGAGGGAGTTGAAGGGTGGGTCAGTAAATTTGCAGATGATACAAAGATTGGTGGAGTTGTGGATAGTGAGGAGGGCTGTTGTTGGCTTCAGAGAGACATAGATAGGATGCAGAGCTGGGCTGAGAAGTGGCAGATAGAGTTTAACCCTGACAAGTGTGAGGTTGTCCATTTTGGAAGGACAAATATGAATGTGGAATACAGGGTTAACGGTAGGGTTCTTGACAATGTAGAGGAGCAGAGAGATCTTGGGGTCTATGTTCATAGATCTTTGAAAGTTGCCACTCAAGTGGATAGAGCTGTGAAGAAGACCTATGGTGTGCTAGCGTTCATTAGCAGAGGGATTGAATTTAAGAGCTGTGAGGTGATGATGCAGCTGTACAAAACCTTGGTCAGGCCACATTTGGAGTACTGTGTACAGTTCTGGTCACCTCATTTTAGGAAGGATGTGGAAGCTTTGGAAAAGGTGCAAAGAAGATTTACCAGGACGTTGCCTGGAATGGAGAGTAGGTCTTACGAGGAAAGATTGAGGGTGCTAGGCCTTTTCTCATTAGAACGGAGAAGGATGAGGGGCGACTTGATAGAGGTTTATAAGATGATCAGGGTAATAGATAGAGTAGACAGTCAGAGACTTTTTCCCCGGGTGGAACAAACCATTACAAGGGGACATAAATTTAAGGTAAATGGTGGAAGATATAGGGGGGATGTCAGAGGTAGGTTCTTTACCCAGAGAGTAGTGGGGGCATGGAATGCACTGCCTGTGGAAGTAGTTGAGTCGGAAACGTTAGGGACCTTCAAGCGGCTATTGGATAGGTACATGGATTAGGGTAGAATAATGGAGTGTAGATTAATTTATTCTTAATGGCAGCACAGTAGCATTGTGGATAGCACAATTGCTTCACAGCTCCAGGGTCCCAAGTTTGATTTCGACTTGGGTCACTATCTGTGTGGAGTCTGCACATCCTCCCCGTGTGTACGTGGGCTTCCTCCGGGTACTCCGGTTTCCTCCCACAGTCCAAAGATGTGCAGGTTGGGTGGAGTGGCCATGATAAATTGCCCTTAGTGTCCAAAATTCTATGATTAACCTAGGACAAAATTTCGGCACAACATCGTGGGCCGAAGGGCCTGTTCTGTGTTGTATTTCTCTATATCTATATCTAATGTTGCGTCCAAAAAATTGCAGCTCTACACTGAAGCACACCCTAGGGCCAGTGCAGCTTATGTGCTAAAGTTTTGGTTTAGGACTGGACCATGCAATCTCCAAATTATAAGCAGCAGTGCTAATCCTTGGGGTTTGTTTAGCACAGTGGGCTAAACAGCTTGCTTGTAATGCAGAACAAAGCCAGCAGCACGGGTTCAAATCCCGTACCAGTCTCCCCAAACAGATGCTGGAATGTGGTGACTAGGGGCTTTTCACAGAAACTTTGTTTAGCACAGGGCTAATTCGCTGGCTTTGAATGCAGACCAAGGCAGGCCAGCAGCATGGTTCAATTCCCGTAACAGCCTCCCCGAACAGGCACCGGAATGTGGCAACAAGGGCTTTTCACAGTAACTTCATTTGAAGCCTACTTGTGACAATAAGCAATGTTCATTTTCATTTCATTTTTGATTGAAGCCTACTTGTGACAATAAGCGATTATTATTATTATTAATCCACTGTGCTTCCAACACTCACCCAGTATGATCGCTCTAGTTTATTGATTTAAATTACACATTCCATTTGTTAAGAAGAAAGGAAAGATGACTGTGTAGTGAATTGAACATACCTTAATTCAATTGACAATGTACAATGTGCACAGTCATACGCACTCCCAGTCTCATTTTTAAATCATGCCAACTCAGAAAAATGTTGATTAAGTTCCTGGTCTTAAACCACTTTGTGGTTTGGTGGTCCAGAATAACTAAGACTGAGATATTCTAAACATCGCTGGATATTCAACTCAGTGACTGTCCGGGTCATTTCCCTGAATTATGGTCAAGTGGCAAAGACCAAAAACAAATGATCCAGTTGATGAAAGAGAAGATCAATGCTTATTCTGGGAGCTGAAATGTGACCATGTGGATGTAACGGTCGGTGGCTGGTCCTTTAATATTTTTTTCCCCTTCCTCTGGAAAGCACATTGGCATTGTTGCGATGTTAAAAATGCTACATAAATGCAAATTTCAGTTAAAAACAAGACATGCCAACTTTTAAGTAATAGTGATCTTCTGTCATCTCCCAAGTACTGCCAAGCTTACATTCTTCATCTCCTCTGGTTCTGAAAGTGAGAGCTCATTCTGTGATACAGTCCCACAGATGCCAATTCAACTCAAAGATTAACCCAAGGGGAATTTCTATTTGTGAGACACTTGGTTGTATGGACTGTCAACAGCTTGTGAAGGGCATCATGGTCTTCTGCTCACCTGATGTCCACATGTGAACATTCTCCAGCAGGGCTCATGTAGCAATCAGGAACAAGTGCCCTGGCGGTATCTGGCGGTATTCTGTGTGGTGGCCAATTGCATCTGAAATGAAAATCGCTTATTGTCACGAGAAGGCTTCAGTGAAGTTACTGTGAAAAGCCCCTCGTCGCCTCATTCCAGTGCCTGTTCAGGGAGGCTGGTACGGGAATTGAACTGTGCTGCTGGCCTGCCTTGGTCTGCTTTAAAAGCCAGCAATTTAGCCCAGTGTGCTAAACCAGCCCTATTAACTACCCCCATCAAACTACCCCCTCAACTGAGAGATCAAATCTTAGATGCAAACTGTCAAGTCTATTCCTTCCACATCTTCATGTCCTCCTCCTCCTGTTTAATCGCACAGCATAAAACTTATGTTGTTAATAATTCCATGATCACCAAAGGTAACTCCAGAACATTCCCCCATGCTCACATCGACACTCTTCAATGTTAGCCACCTATTTCTCACAAGCAATACCCTATTGCAGTGGCAGAGGGACATTCTGCCATGAGGAGTATCTCAACATAGGGTAAATGGTGTAAGGCCATATGGTAACTACAAATACCTGTGTATTAGTATCACACTTTCATGAATCATTCTTTGTTTGGTAAAGTTTCTTTTCTCCTCGTGATTAGATGAATGATTGAAGCAGAGACCATGGCTTGGATTTCAGCTAACCTCTGGAGATGGACTGGGAGGCAGAACATCTGGTACAATTTAAGCAAAAGGCATCTTGAGGGAAATCCAATCTTTTCCTGTCATCACGGGATATTATCAAAGGCCGGAATGGCAGTGGCTCGGTCAATTAATCCAAGTAACTGGCCAATTAATAGCCATCTTATGCCTCCACCAACATTTTACTGGTGTTGGAACACGCCTCCACAATGCAAGGTGATCATCAGGTACATCAAGAGAGCCCCCAGTGACTTGCAGGCAGGGCCTTCTTTCCCTGAAGCTCCATGTCCCATGTGGTATTAACCCAACAGCAATGTCCACCCCCAATGGAGCCCACTCTCCCACCCTATCCCTGTAACCCCACCTAACCTGACATCTTACAGCTGTGGGAGGAAACCAGAGAGTCCAGAGGAAACCCATGCAGACAAGAGGTAAAATACAAAATGGAACATATTCCTCTCTCACTTCCCCTGTTCTGCTTTACTATCGGACAATTTATCTAATCTATTGACACTCACTCTAATTTACTGATTCATAGAGTTGCTCAGGTTTGCGAAATAGGATTACGTCTTCTCAGACTTTTTTCAGTTTCCCCCATTCCTGAAGGTGCTTTTGTTTTATGAGAGCACGATCATATAGATTATACATTCGAAACTAAATGTCCTCAGGATGTGACCGATTCTGGCTGGGCCTCATTTTTGGTATTTGCTCGCAATGTCCCCTCTTAAATTCTTCTTGTTGTGCATGACCTGTTCATTTCACTGAACGCGAAATAGCTTCATAGATAGGGTCTGTACAATCTGCAATACCAGGTTGCTGAGTGGCTACATGCCTACAAGCAATTAAAGTGATAATTGACATAAAAACAGAAAATGCTGGAAACACCCAACAGGTCTGGCATTATCTTTGGCGATTGAAACAAAATTAACTTTTTAGGTCTTTGATTTATTATCATGAATTCTGATATGTTACAGGGAACATTGTCCCCTTGTTAACTTGGTATGATGATGTTGGGCCTCTCTTAGCCGCCACAATCATCACAGTAATGGCACTCCCACAGTGCCTTTAGGTATGAAATGCTGAGGTTGTGTCCCAAAATAGCCAAGGATTGGCAATAGATGTCCAAGCAAAGGTGGTGTGTGATTGGGAGATGAACTTGGAAGAGATGGTGTTCCCAGATCATTGCTACTCTTGTCTTTCTCAATAGAAGCGGGTGCATTCCTGGAAGGTGCTGATGAAGTAACCTCAAGGAGTTACTGCAGTGTATCCATAGATCAAACACGTTACAGCAACTGTTCACGAGGAATGAAAGGACCAACCTCTGTTCACAATGAATTTACAGAGGACATCACAGCAACTTCCAATACTGCTCTTGTCTAACCTTCACACATGAGACATCCAGTGGGGCAAGTCATTGGACAGTGATTAGGCGAAGGGCCCCTTCTTGCATTTTCTCTGCTCTGGAACTGGTTTAACTGATTTACCTCATAACACTATCTGCAGAACCAGCTGAGAGCAACAAAACCTCCATTGGCTGGGAACATATCTGGTTCTGGCGGACACTTACTGGATGTGTGTGAGCTTCCTCTCAAAATGGCATCAGCCATAGAAGTGTGCGCGTGTGCCACAGCTGTTATTATAGAGGCAAAGCATCACTCAAAGCGAGGAAACTCCGGCACTGCAAAGCCACATTTTTGAACGCTTACAGTTTCCCATTATTTATGTCTTATTAAATAAACACATATTCCACACAAGTAGAATAGTTCACAAACAGAGGCAATTAAGACTTAGCCTACTTGAAGATCAGATAGCATTGAAGGATTATTCAGAATGTCAGATGGGGTTTATACATTATGTATGCAATTCACTCAGAAAAACATTATCACACAAAGCTTCTTAGTGCAGCAAATACACACCGGGAGAGTTTGAGTACACGGAAGGATTAGCAGGTTTAGCAACAAAGTTTATTTTCCCAAAAAAAATGTGCAGCGGGTATAGCTTTTTGATACAAGATGTTATTCACCTCACTGTTTGTAAATGAGGCAGCAACATATTTTAAAAATGGTACCTCATCAACTGCACTGTATTTTCCATGATTTCAGGAAAATGTTTGTTGGAGGTAGCACTGCAAACCAAAAGAAGGATTCCCCATTTGTGAGACTATTCCCCGTTTGTGAGATGACTGGCTGCGTCCTGCCGGAACTGGGGTCTCCTGGGATCTATTGGTCTTGCTGAGGAGATCCCAGCTGGGTGCTGTTCAGTTCTGGACCCCGCAAGTGGGGACAAGGCGAAGCAGTACCTGGGGGGGGGGCATGTTTCTCAGGCGATTAGAGGCCCTGGGTGGTCAGTCACTGGGCAGGTTGGTCCCTTGGTACTGCCATTCAGGTGCCAGAATGGCATTTCCAGGCTGGCAGGGGTACTGCCAGGTTGCCAGGCTGACATTTTGCCTATTCCAGTATTGGGTCCAGGGGTGGCCTGTCAGTGTGAGGTGGGGTGCAGAGGGGCTCGATTCAGATATCTCTCCTCGATAGTATACCTTTCCATTGAAAAGTTTACCGAGATGGGTTCATGTCTTTTTATACAGAAGACTATATGAGACAATGGCCGGGATTCTCCGAGCCTAGGCGCCAAAATGGCGCTCGGCACGGGGGTGGAGAATGGGGCCTCAGACCTGCGATCGGAGAATTGGCGACAGTCGCGTGCAAGCAGTCGAGTGGGCCGGTCGGGGACCGTTGAAAGAGGCCCCCGCGCCGGTTCTCCGCTGTCGACCGGCCGAGTTCCCGGCGGCGTGGTTCACATATGGTTCCACCCGGCGGGAGCTCGGCGTCGCAGCTGCGGTGACCGTTCTGGTGGGGGGATCAGACGCCTGGGGGGGGGCCTCCACAACGGCCAGGCCCGCAATTGGGGGCCACCGATCGGTGCGCGTGCGCGATCTGGGGGCCTACCTTCTTCCGTTACAGCCCACTGTGTGGCTCCGCCATGTTGCGTGGCAGCAGCGCGGAAGCAGCCGCCGCACGCATGCGCAGACACGCGGACAGCAGTGCAGGGCCGTGTACAGCAGTGGAGTAGCACGGAGCACTCTGGCACTGTGCTGGCCCCCTGTGAGCCAAAGAAATGCTGGGCCAAGAGGCCTGTTGACGCCGGCGTGAAACACTCCGGTGTTTACGCCGGCATCAACACTTAGCCCCGTTTTTGGAGAATCCCGACCAATATAGCTCAAGATGGCGCCGGAGCGAGGTGACTCTCTGCAAGCTCGCCCCAACAGATCCACTTTTAACTTAACTTATACCCGTTCTTTTCTCATGTATTTTCTTGAATTTTGTTTAATTCCCTTTTCTAATGATCTGTTGAGCTGCTTGCAGAAAAATACTTTTCACTGTACCTCGGTACACGTGACAATAAACAAATCCAATCCAATATACTTTCTAAATTACATAAAGCTTTATTAAAGAACAGAGCATGCAATTCACTTTTGATGGCAATCGCCTCGTTGATAGTTCTCGGAAAGAAAGTATTGTCTTGCTTTGGATATTTCTTATCAATACTACAGCAGCATGGTGGTGCAGTGGTTAGCATTGCTGGCTCACGGTGCTGAGGTCCCAGGTTCAATCACGGCTCTGGGTTATTGTCCGTCTGGAATTTGCACGCTCTCCCTGTGTTTGCGTGGGTTTCGTCCCCACAACTCAAAAGATGTGCAGGCTAGGTGGATTGGGTTGTCTAAATTCTTTTTAAAAATTATGCCAGAGTGGGATATTTAAAATAGCTATGATTTTTTAAAAGTGGTATTCACTTTAAATCGCCAAGTGGAAAACGACAGTCAAGTGAGATGCCTCAATTTCAAAAGGGGAGAACTATCATCATGACACTACAGTAGCTATACCTTTACCTTGAAAATTATAGAGTGAATTCAATGAATCTAATTATCGTACTGCATGGTTCCAATATTTATACTATAAAGGAGCTGAGCTAGCAGGAAGCATGTCGAGCATTCCTTCTGGACAATATCCTTTGATTTTATCAATATCCGTTATTTTAGTCAATATAATTCGAGCAAGCAGGATACTGAGAGGTGCCAATAGTGGTCACTATACCCAGTCTCCAGGATTCAATTGATAAGTAATTTAGTTCATGCATCAGATTATCTCTTGTTAGATTGTCGTACCTTACATCTTATCAATGCCTTTCTGAGGTCATGTCAGAACGGTCTTGTGTTAGAGGATGCATTATATTCTATGCCACATGATGTCATTGTCTTTGAGCACACAATTATCCTTTCCTTGGATTGCCACCTTGCCATGATGTAGAGGCATGAATGTTCCGTTGATCCCGAGAGCAATGTCGTCTGGTGTCCTAAGCTCCTGGCAGGGTCACCCATGACGATGAGGTCGGAAGGGAGGAACTAAGCACATAGTGCAATCCAAAGCAAGTTCTCAATGATGGATCAGGCGGAAGACACTCATATGATGTCAACAATGGCAGATGAAGGCTGCAGCAGTGGGGAGATTCCAAGTCGTCGAGGCTCCCTTGTCACTGGAACTGGCCCTACCCTCTGTCAAGGACTTTGTTCCTGCTGATATACAATGGCATACACAGGTTAAAGATATCCTGCACCCAGTGTCTAGCTAGAGCAAACCAGCACCCCCCCCCCAGCACCCCCCCCCCCCCCCTCCCCCAAGCACCACCCCCACCCCCCATAACTGGAACATATGGATAACACTCAATGGGAATGGAGAACTGCTCATGTTGCCTGTAAACTCAGGGACTTCAATATTGATGACACTGCCTTGCAAGAGACCCAAAGAGCAGGCAAAGGGCAGCTGAGAAGAGATGCTAGTGATTACACCATCCTTTGAAGAGGAAAACCCGAGGATCAGCCCAGGACGCGTGGAATTGGTTTTCCCATCACGGACGAACTCGGCATCCGACTCTGGGAGCTCCCTGTCACCATCAACAAGCACCTTATAACCCTCTATCTACAACTTGCCAAGAATCAGCAGACAACGGTCCTGATTGCCTCTCCCACAACCCTTGATGCCAATGATGAGTCCAAACAAGGCTTCAACATTCCAAAGGAAGATAAGATCACCGCTTGGGGCCTTCAACTTCCAAATCTGGAAAAGAACCATCAGAAAGGAAGGAGTTGGGAATTGCAACTCCAACGGAGCTCTCCTGCTTGCCAAATGCATGGAACAGCAATGTGTCATCACTAAAACACAAAAAAGACAAGTTCAAGGCTTCCTGGAGGCAGCACGGTAGCACGGTAGCTTCACAGCGCCAGGGTCCCAGGTTCGATTCCCTGCTTGGGTCACTGCTCTGTGCGGAGTCTGCACGTTCTTCCCGTATCTGAGTGGGTTTCCGCCGGGGGCTCCGGTTTCCTCCCACAGTCCAAAGATGTGTGGTTTAGGTGGATTGGTCATGCTAACTTGCCCAGTTGTGTTTAAAAGTAAGGTGGAGTTATGGGGGATAGGGTGAAGGTATGGGCTAAGGTAGTGTGCTCTTTCAAGGGCCAGTGTAGACTCTCTGGGCCTCCTTCTGCACTGTAAATTCTATGATTTCTATGATTCTATCATTTCTATGGAGACATCCATGATTAAAGCACTGGTACATGATCGTCATCATCCAATCCCAAGATGAAAAGGATGCTCTCACCACCAATCTGATGATCAGTGATGGACAGACCACCGGCTCATCCGCTACTTAATGTCCATCACACTCAGCCATCATCACAAGCTATGAAGAAACAATCGGCTAGAAGACCAGAAAACACCAAGACACGTAAAATGAGAATGATCACACCATCCATTACCTCATTGACAAGAAGAGGAAAGCTTCCATGCCAGGCAAAACAACATAGCCAGCAATGCAAAGAGGAGAACTCATCAATCAGCCAATGCAGAGGAACAAAGCAGAACTAGGGAAATCAAGAACCATTGGGTCTGGTTTAGCACAGGGCTAAATAGCTGCCATTTAAAGCAGACCAAGACCAAGGCAGGCCAATAGCGCGGGTTCAATTCCCGTACCAGCCTCCCCTAACAGGCGTCGGAATGTGGCGACTAGGGGCTTTTCACAGTAACTTCATTTGAAGCCTACTTGTGACAATAAGTGATTTTCATTTCATTTCATTTCAATGGTGGACTGAAAAAGCTAAAGTGCTGCAACTCCTCATCGACAAGCATGACACCCAGGGCTTCTTCAGTGCTACTAAGGCCTCCATCCGATGCAGAGTAATGGCAAACCCTCTTGAGAGACAGAGAAAACATTGGCCTTCGATGGAGAGAACAT
The DNA here is from genome assembly GCF_902713615.1 of Scyliorhinus canicula. Classification (NCBI taxonomy): domain Eukaryota; kingdom Metazoa; phylum Chordata; class Chondrichthyes; order Carcharhiniformes; family Scyliorhinidae; genus Scyliorhinus; species Scyliorhinus canicula. Next base: position 29,755,134 of record NC_052155.1, read on the forward strand.
TTCAAAGAACTCCGAAGCAGTGATATGATCATAGATAATGACGTGTTTGAAAAAATCCCCCAGGTCCCCATCAAAGATGATCTTCAACTTCCACCAGCGTGGATGAAGTTGTAGCCATTAAACATGTGGGGCGGGATTCTCCAAGCCCACGGCGGGTCAGAGAATCGCCGGGGGCACGAGAAATTCATGCCGCGCTGGTCCGACACAGGGACGTGATTCTCCGGTGAATCGGCGGCAAGCGCACCCATGCGGTCGCCCTGACGCCGGTCAGGAGCCGCTGAAATAGGCCCCTGCGGCGATTATCCACAGGCTGAACTCCAGCCGAGTTCCGTTGAGGCCCGCCGGCGTTGTTCTGACCTGGTACCACCCTGCATTAGCTCAGACCCGCGGCCGCGGTTGACGTCCCGGTGGGGGGGGGGGGGGTCTGACTCCGGGGGTGCAGCCGTGAGCTGAGGGGGCCTACCTCCTTCCACGCGGCCCGCTGTAAGGTCCCCGACATGTTGCTCTGCACCATAGCGGAGACGGCAACCACGCGCATGCGCCGGCCCGGAGACAGCAACTACGTGATTGCACTGGTGCAGAGACGGCAACCACGTGCATCCGCTGACGCAGAGATGGCCATCAAGCGCATGCGCCGACCCACACCCGCCGTGCAGAGCTGCCTTTCCAGCGCCGTGCTAGCCCCCTGAAGACCGATGAATTGCTGGGCCAGGAAGCCCATTGACTCCGGTGTTTATGCCGGCGTCAACATTTGGCCTCGATTTCGGAGATTGGAAAAGTCTCAGGAGTGGATGGGATCCCAGCAGAGATTTCCATCAGCTGCTGCTGAAAATCTAGGACAAAGAAGAAATTCCTGCCGACTTCAGGGATGCCGTTATCACCACCATCTTCAAGAAAAGAGACAAAGCGGACTGTGGATACTAACAAGGAATCTCCCTTCTATCCATCATCGTCGAATCCTCGCCAATCACATTCTCCCAGTCTCTGAAGAATTTTGTCCGGAAAGCCAGTATGCCTTTGGACCAGCAAACATGATTTTCACTCTTCAGCAACTTCAAGAGAAATGCCAGGAGCAATATTAACCACTCTACATGGCCTTCAACAATCTGACCAAGGCTTTTCACTCAGTCAATCGGGAAGTACTATGGAAGAAGCTGTCAAAGGCCAACTGTCCATAGAAATTCATCAACATCCTCCGACTCCTCCATGACAAAATTTCGGCGACCGTCCTCACCAGCGGAAATAAGACAGAAACCTTTGATTTCAAGACTGGAGTCAATCAGGGATGTGTCATCGCCACCATTCTTTTCTTCATCTTCATCATCACAATCCTTCACCTTGCCAACAACAAGCTTCCCAATGGACTTGACATCGTCTGCAGGGTGAACAGAAAACCTTTCAACCTTAATTGGTTGAAATCCAAGAAGAAATAAACACTGACATTGCTCGAGGAACTTCAGTATGAAGATGACATTGCCATCTCCACTCTCAGGAGAGAATTTCCAAGCTACACTCGACATGTTTGTGGAAGCATACCGACGAATCAGTCTCAACCTCAACCCCAAGAAGACTCAAGCCCTTTACCAACTCTCCACAGGGCATGATCTGGTCTCCCTTCCATCAAGATCAATGGAGAAACCTTACCAAACATGGAGCATTTCCCATACTTTCCCAACAGGGGCTGTTTAGCACAATGCTAAATTGCTGGCTTTGAAAGCAGACCAAGCAGGCCAGCAGCACGGTTCGATTCCCGTAACAGCCTCCCCGGACTGGCGCCGGAATGTGGCGACTAGGGGCTTTTCACAGTGACTTCATTTGAAGCCTACTCGTGACAATAAGCGATTTTCATTTCATTTCATTTCATTTCACTTGGGAGCTACCTCTTCTCCAAGGCTGACATCAATGCAGAGATCCAACATTGTATCCAATTCATGAGCGCCTCTTTCAGACAACTAAGGACACAAGTGTTTGATGACTGACATCTGACTGACAACAAGGCCCTCATAAACAAGGTGGTCATCCTTCCAACTATTCTATACGATCAGAAACTTGGACTACGTTTAGACGCCACCTCACAACCCTGGAGAAGTAGCATCAGTGCTGTCTGAGATGGATTCTCCACATCAGCTGGGAGGACAGGGATGCTAGCATCAGCATCCATAAAGGAGTCAAAGGCACCAGCATCGAGGCTATGATCATCCAAAACAAACTCCTGCCAAAGCAAATCTTCTTTGCCTAGCCCAAGGAAGGCTTCTGAACTAGAGGAGGAAAAATCAAGCTCTTCAAAGACAGTCTTAAGGCTTCCCTCAAGAAATGCAACATTAACGTCAATGCCTAGGAGACCCTCAGATCTCAGCTCAGATGAAATCCACTTGGAGGCACCTCCTGATCGAAGCGACGCAATTCTTTAAGGACAGCCAACAGCAAGAGGAGGCCCGAGAAAAGAACCTGAAAGAGTAATACCTGCAATTTTGAGACCCAGGGCCGACCCCACCTCCTGGAAACACCTACCAAGTGTACGTTCGAAGATGCGGCTTTCGGACTGGGCTCATCAGCCATGCAAGACCCTACAAAACCCATGACCAGTAATGCAGAGTTTCTTAGGTGGACAATCATACTCATTAGCGAGTGATTGCCAAAGAAGAAGATGCCCAAGCATATTTATAAACTTCTCGAATGTTTGTAAAATAAATGAGCTCTGCTTTTCATTTTTAATCCCCACTTCATCGGGGAATCACTATTTTTAAGTTTATAACTCTGTAATTTGGAGCTGCATTCCTTTGCAGCCTTACCACCATCTCTCTGGGGCCATTAGGGCTGGATTAAATGCTGGCCTTGTTAGTGATGCTCCAATCCAATGAATGAATAAAAAAAGGATAAGGAGTGGCAAGGTAAACAAATGTACAATTTGAAAGGAGGTCCAGGAATGGAGAACAGCTGCAGCATTGCCTTGAATTCAGGGAGCTGCACTTTAGAAAGGATGCTTAAACTGTAGAGAATACATAGAGAGATAAAATGGTAGCATGCATAATGGACTTGGTTCCATAGAGAATCTGAGAGGATCTATAGTTCTTTCCCTTTGAGCAGAGTAGGTTAAGAAGAGATTTGATGATATTTTCAAAATCATTAACAATTTTGATCGAGTAATTAAACAGAAACAGTTTCCTGTGGTAAAATAGTTCTGCAATCAGAGGACAAAGAATTAAGAGGGTTGGTGAAAGAACGAGAAGTGATATGAGGGGATAAAGTTTTATGCAGAGAGTTGTTGAGATTCCCGAATGCCATTAGATGATGCAAGAAAGGCATGTTCTCCATTTCCTTGAGCAGTCTCCTGCGATTAATTGGATAGTTCCATCAAAGAGCCAGGACAGATAAATGATTTGTTATAGAACCTTTGTTAAATATTTTCAAAAGCCATTTTGGGGGGAAATTATTTTCATACAAATTAATGTTCTTTCATACAAAAGAATATAGATGACATGAACCATTACTACATTCTTCAGCAATATTCCATCAATAAACACTTTTTACATAGACTCTCACATCCAACATCCCCCTCACTCCACCAGACTAACCTTCCCTGTAAACAAGTACCCCCCCCCTCTCCCCCCCTTAAACTCTTGATGAAGAAATTCAAATATGCATTTTTGCAATTTCTCTGGACTATAGTAAGCAATTTGCATAAAATATTGTCGGCGAAATGCTATCGCAACTCATCAGAGTTTCCAAACACCCTTGTGTGGAAAAGGACTTTGAAATGAATAAGATCATATCAATGGAACAAAATTTACATACAAACATACAAACAAAGAGGAGTAGGCCATTCAGCCCCTCGAGCCTGCTTCACCATTTAATAAGACAATGGCTGATCTGATAGCAACCTCAGATCTGCATCCCGCCTACCCCCGATGACCTATCACCTCCTTGCTTACCAAGAATCTTTCCACCTCTGCATTCACAATATTCAAAGACCCTGCTTCCACCATCTTGTCAGAGAGTTCCAGAGACTCACGACCATCTGAGAGACCCCTTTATTTTTAAATAGTCACCCCTAATTCTATATTCTCCCAAAAGAGGAAACATCCTCTCCACATCCACCGTCAAGACACCTCAGCGTCTTAGATCATAGAATTTACAGTGCAGAAGGAGGCCACTCGGCCCATCGAGTCTGCACTGGCCCTTGGAAAGAGCACCCTACCTAAGCCCACACCTCCACCCTATCCCAGTAACCCCACCCAATCTTGTTTGGAAACTAAGGGCAATTTAGCATGACCAATCCACCTAACCTGCACACCTTTGGATTGTGGGAGGAAACTGGAGCACCAGGAGGAAACCCACACAGACACGGGGAGAACATGCAGACTCCGCACAGACAGTGACACCCCAGGCGGGAATTGAACCTGGGACCCTGGAGCTGTGAAGCAACTGTGCTAACCACTGTGCTACCAGGCTGCCCATGTCTTAAATGTTTTGATCTAGGCACCTCTTACTCTAGTGGATATAAACCTAACATGTCCAACCTATTCTCATAAGACAACCCACCCATTCCAGCTATTAGTCTGGTAAATATTCTCTAATTTGTTGCCAACACATTTACATCCTTCCTTAAGTAAGGTGACCAATATTTTTCACACCACTCACAATGTGGTCTCACTAGCGCCCTGTACAATTGAAGCATAATATCTCAAATATGTATTCAATTCCCCTCACAATTTAGATAAAATTCTGTTAGTTTTCCTAATTACTTGCTGTCACGCCTACCAGCCTTTTGTGATTCATGCACTAGGGCACCCAGATCCCTCTTCACCTCAGAGCTCTGCAATCTCTCACCCTTCAGATAATATCCTTTTTTTTTATTCTTCCTGCCAAAATGTATAACTACTCATTTTCCCGCAATTTACTCCATTCGCCAGGTCTTTGCCCTATCACCTAACCTATCTACCGTCCTTTTGTAGCCTCCTTAGGTGTGCTTCACAACGTACTCTCCTGCTGGGCAGCACGGTAGCACAAGTGGATAGCACTGTGGCCTCACAGCGCCAGGGTCCCAGGTTTGATTCCCCACTGGGTCACTGTACAGAGTCTTCACACTCTCCCCGTTTCTCTGTGGGTTACCTCTAGATGCTCCGGTTTCTTCCCACTGCCCAAAGACATGCAGGTTAGGTGGATTGGCCATGATAAATTGCCCTTAGTGGCCACAAATGTTAGGAGGGGTTATTGGGTTACGGGGATAGGTGGAAATGAGAACTTAAATGGGTCGATGCAGATTTGATGTGCCGAATGGCCTCCTTCTGCACTGTATGTTCTATGTTTTATCTTTTGTGTCATCAGCAAATTTGACAATCATTCCTTCAAACCCTTCATCTAATGATGAATGTTAACAGTTGAGATCGCAGCACTGATTCCTGAAGCACACCACACATTGCATCTTGCCAACCTGAAAAAGACTCATTTACATCGACCCTTTGCTTTCTGTTTTCCAGCAGATTTTCCATCCATGCCAACATTTTACCCCTGTAACTTAAGCTTTTATTTTCTGCAATGACCTTTGATGTGGCACTTCACCAAATGCCTTCTGGAAATCTAACTACAATACATCCACTGGTTCCCCCTTATTCACAACACCATGTTAAGTCCCCAAATAACTCCAATAAGTTGGTTAAGAATGGTTAACTAACCATGCAAAATCACCTTTTCGCTGCCTGGTTACGTTGAGCTTATCCAAGTACCCTGTTATAACTTATTTAGTAATAGCTTCTAACATTTCCCCTTTGAGAAATCTTAAGCTAACTGACCTGCAGTTTCCCAATTTCTGCCTCCATGCCATTTTAAATAATGGAGTTACATTTGCCACCTTCCAAGATAATAGGATATTCCCTGAATCTTTGGAGATCTGGAAAACTAAAACTAATGCCATCAACTAACTCACTGGACACTTCTTTAAAGACAAAGTTCATCGCAACCCGAGCACTTGACAGCCCACAGCTCCAACATTTTCTCTGTACCACTTCTCTGGTGACTAATTTCCCTGAAATCCTCCCTCCCTTCTGTTTCCTGATTTAAAGCTGCTCTTGGGATGTTACTTGTGTCGTCTGTAGTGAAGGCTGATGCAAAATGTCTGTTCAATCATCTGCCATCTCCTTGTTTTCCATTATCAGTTCTCCACTCACTTTCTACCGGGCCAACTTTAAGTTTAAATTTGAACTGATTCATTTTTTCACATGGAACAAGAAATCTAAATTAAACTTTGACAAAAAAAATTCTATTTTCTCTCTTTAGAGGTGAAGAAACACCCACATATACCAGAGTTCAGCTGAACAGCATAACTCACCATAGCAACACTTATCATTAGCCTCCCTGACACTGAGCATCAGGCATCAGCACAGATACTGGTCCTCTTGAATTTTCAGTTTGTATTAGAGAGCACAAATCACAAATTTATTAGCACTGAACAATATGGTTTTTGCAGGGGAGGCCATGTCTCATTAACTTGTTCGGGTTCGTTGAGGAAGTGGCGAAGATGATTGATGAAAGGAAGGCAGTGGAGGTTGTCTACATAGACTTCAGTAAAACCTTTGACAAGGTCCCTCATGGCAGAATGGTACAAAAGGTGAAGTCACAAAGGTGTTTAGCACACTGGGCTAAATCGCTGGTTTGAAAGCAGGCCAGCAGCACGGTTCGATTCCCGTAACAGCCTTTCCGAACAGGCGCCGGAATGTGGCGACTAGGGGCTTTTCACAGTAACTTCATTGAAGCCTACTCATGACAATAAGCAGCTTTCATTTTTTTTTTTCATTTCACATGGGATCACAGGTGTGCTGGCAAGATGGATACAGAAGTGGCTCGGTCACAGAGACGGAGGATAGCGGTGGAAGGGTGCTTTTCCAAATGGAAGGCTGTGACTAGTGATGTTCCGCAGGGATCCGTGCTGGGACCTTTGTTGTTTGTAGCATATGTAAATGATTTGGAAGAAATGTAGCTGGTCTGATTAGTAGGCTTGTGGATGATGCAAAGATTGGTAGGTTGCGGATAGTGAAGAGGATTGTCAGAGGATACAGTAGAATATCGATCGGTTGGAGACTTGGGCAGTGAAAAATCAGTTGGAGTTTAATCTGGACAAATGTGAGGTAATGCACTTTGTAAGGTCTAATACATGTGGGAATGATACAAAGGGGCAGAACCCTCAGAAGTATTGACAGGCAGAGAGATCTGGGCGTACAAGTCCACAGATCACTGAAAATGGCAATGCAGATGGATAAGGCAGTCAAGAAAGCATCCGGCATGGTTGCCTTCATCGGTCATGGCATTGAGCATAAAAATTGGCAAGTCATGCTGCAGCTGAACAGAATTTTTGGAATGTTGTGTACAATTCTGGTTGCCACACAACCAAAAGGATGTGGAAGTGTTGGAGAGAGTACAGAAGAGGTTTACCAGCATGTTGCCTAGTCTGGATGGTATTAGCTATAACAAGAGGTTTGATAAATTTGGATTGTTTACACTGGGACAATGGAAATTGAGGGGCGACCTGATAGAACTCTACAAAATTAGGAGTGGCATGGACAGAGTGGATAGTCAGACACATTTTCCCAGGGTGGAAAAGTCAATGACTAGGGGCATAGGTTTACAATGCAAAGGGATATGAGGGAAGTTTTTACACAGAGGGTGGTGAGTGCCTGAAACCTTTTGCCGGGGAAGGTGGTGGAAGCAGATACAATAGATATGTGTTTAAGAGGCATCTTGACGTATATATGAATAGAATGGAAGGAGAGAGATATGGACCCCGGAAGTGCAGATGGTTTTAGATGGCATCATGATCGCGCAGGCTTCGAGGACCGAAGGGCCTGATCCTTGGTTGTACTGTCCTTTGTTCTTTGTAATCACCAGGTTAAGGAACAAAACTACAGTGATGGGATGCATCAGAACCTGCATGGATATACAATCTGCAGAGTGCATTTCCTCAGCTCTCGATAGAAATCATGCACCCAGCTTTTCATCAGAATGTAGCAAACCATGTGTGTGCTGTTGATGAGTCACTCGGAATTATACTAACAATATTGGAAGATGATCCCTGTGGATTGGCGTGTACTGCCATCCCACACACAGCTAATGGGAACCAACAATTGTCTGCACTGTAACCTGGTAACCTAGCCTGGAGCAAAATCTACCCAGTGCAGTGTCTACAGAGGCAATGTAAATGATACAGATGACAGGTGCTATAGAAGCATGAATATATATAATGCTGCGAAGGATACCAATCACATTTTTTGTGGTGGTGGGGGAAGGACTGGAGATTTGGAGCACACATAGAAAACCAGGGACCTCTGCCTTCAGACATCAATGGCCAGCATTTATAAAAAGTAAATAGCATGTTCCAGTGAGTCATGGACAGAAGAGAGAGACAAAACTGAACTCCTATATTCTCTCCATAAGCAGAGGTGTTTTTAATTGGTTAAAAATAGGCCATGGCATGTTTTCCCAACGCTTAGTTTGTGAAGTCCAGTTTATAAAGTGACTTGCAGTAAGCTCTCTTTTTGATTAGATCAGAAGGTTAGTTTATTCAAAGATTCAAACTCAGGCAGATGGTTGCAACATCACGCACACCCCAAATATACAGTAAGACGGACAGGAAAGAAGAGTTTTACAACTATGAATAACTTAACAGTTAAAGAGCCACTGAAGTGGCTGTCAGTTCACGTGTTGACCAGAATTTCAAAAGTCAAAGTCCTGAGGAGGAACGTCATTCATGGAGAAATTCTAGTTCAGGCAGGATCCCGGCTGAAGGTGAAGTGCAGAATTCCTTTAAGTTGATGGCACCATGAGATGAGGTTGATAGTCAGAGACTTGTCTGCTTGGCAGGCAGAGTCCTGAGGCTACCCGGTAAACAGGATTCAAGGGGTTGAGACATGTTGCAAGTTCCTTGGTCAACCTGGAGTCTTTCAGTTTGGAGATTAAATGGCAACCTGCTTGTTCCTGAGATCAATAGAGATTTCAAAATTGTCACTCAAACCTTGTGACCTCATTCTTCTACAGTGATTTCAGAAAGGGATGTTTATCTGGCATCTGGACCTGGCTTCTGTTCCATATTAATGACCCTCTTCAGGGTAGCTGTTGTCTTGGTGGATCCTTAGATTCCATTAGATGGGTAAATGTACAAATATCTAAATGGTCTTCATTTCCCTCTCAAGTTCCCTTTTGAAATGAATCTTGACAGTCCCAGGTATGAGATGGTGGCTCTTAATGCCTCTGCAGGCATGACAAGTTTTAATGTCTCTCTCTTCTCTTTGTTGTAGTCTTCCGGTTTTGAGGTTACAATGGGTTCTTACAATGATGTGTGAGATTCCACAAGGTTGAGGGTGGAACTCTTTTGTCCTTGTAACTGCTGTTGGAAATTTCCAGAAATTGCGGTCAATCTTGTGAGTCATTAGACCTGTAGCAGCAAAGTCCTTTTATGGGGAGAAAATAAAGTTTGATTGACACAGTTTATGATTTATTTACTGTCTAACTGACATGTCGAGTGTCTCATACAGAAGAAAAATATCTTTTATTGTCACAAGTAGGCTTACATTAACACTGCAATGAAGTTACTGTGAAAGGCCCCAAGTCACTACATTCCGGCACCTGTTCTGGTACATGGAGGGAGAATTCTGAATTCTTCGCTGGTATGGGAATTGAACCCACATTGCTGGCCATGTTCTGCATCACAAACCAGCTGTCTAGCCTACTAAGCTAAACCAGTACACCTAATACTGAACAATATCGTCTTCCACGCTCAAATAGAAAATTAAATAACATTTCAAAGGATTCAAAATAGCCAAACTCATTTTGCATTTGTTTTGCCCCCATTTTTGTTTTGTGTCTGAAACACTCAAAGCAAGTTGAGAAACAATTACAAGACGCAGCTAATGAGAATTGTCCAGCAACTCAACTAATGGGCTGTGACAACATAACATGTCAGCAATAATAAGAGACATTGGCACCAGCAGTTTTACATTCAAGTCACAGGTAGCCCTGCTTTGCCCTTCCCTCATTGTTGCTAGGCCCAAATTCTGAAATTATTTAAATTATTGGCACATCATAACCAGAAGGGAGACAGCTGGTATAGAAAGACTTTTCATAACCTTTTCATGTTAAATATGTACCAACAATAAATGTAGGTTGAGCACCATTGCCCACAGGTAAAGAACATTTTTGGATTGAATTGGATTTGTTTATTGTCATGTGTACCGATATACAGTGAAAAGTATTTTTCTGCGAGCGGCTCAACAGATTATTAAGTACATGGGAAGAACAGGGAATAAAAGAAAATACATAATAGGGCAACACAACATATACAGTGTAACTACATATGCACTGGCATCGGTTGAAGCATACATGGGTGTAGTGTTAATGAGGTCAGCCCATAAGAGGGTCATTTAGGAGTCTGGTGACAGTGGGAAAGAAGTTGTTTTTGAGTCTGTTCGTGCGTGTTCTCAGACTTCTGTATCTCCTGCCCAATGGAAGAAGTTGGAAGAGACGGTAAACCGGGTGGGGGGGATCTTTGTTTATGCTGCCCGCTTTCCCCAGGCAGCGGGAGGTGTAGATGGAGTCAATGGATGGGAGGCAGGATTTTTAAAATCAAGTCTCATCCAAGACATTCAACTTCCTAAAACGAAGCTGGCACAAGGCCAGCTCATTCAGACAGTAAGTGAACTATTTCCATGTCACCAATTATTTCACTTGATATCCTTTAAGTAGAAGCAGTAACCATAAAACAACATATAACAATTATTGAAATTACTTTTTAATTCTAGCATAAAGCCAACTAGAGCGTAGCTAATTTATGCAGTCACAAAAAATCAAGTGTGACTATCCATTTGAATTCACTTTTTGGAAAGAATTCAAAATGGATAACTGGATTCCTGACGAATTTATAGTTACATCAACTTCCTAAGAAATTGTTTGGTCTCATAACCACTTGGCAGAATGGCTAACCAGTTGGATGACAATTTTATGCTTCATGAAAAATTTTCACTGTTCAGTATTCAACATTTTAAGTTCTGACCATTCACTTTATATTCAAAACAGAGGTCGGGATTCTCCAGTCTCCGACGTTGAAATCACGTTCGGCAATCACCAGAGAATCCACGTTGGTGCTGAAATTGGCTTAATTCAATTTCTGTGCGGAGTCTGCACATTCTCCCCGTCTCTGTGTGGGTTTTCTCTGGGTGCTCTGGTTTCTTCCCACAGTCCAAAGATGTGCAGCTTAAGTGAATTGATCATGCTAAATTGCCCTTAGTGTCCAAAAAGGTTGGGTTGGGTGGGGTTACTGGGTTACAGGGGTAAGGTGGAGGTGTGGGCTTAGGTAAGGTGCTATTTCCAAAGGCTGGTGCAGACTCGGGCCGAATGGGCTCCTTCTGCACTGTAAATTATAAGATTCAGTGATTAAAAAGAGAATCTGCCTGGTCAGGTATATTGATCTCATGGCAGGTCCAGACTATTCTTCAACCAACAGCGCTAAATTCACTCTTTCATTTCCTACATTACAACAGTGACTACATTGAAAAGTATTTCATTGTCTGTAAAGCAATTTGAAAAGCCCTGAGGTTATGAAAGCACTATAGCATATCTTCGTCCTATTATAATCGGCGGAGGATTTCATGCCAACAAATTATGTATTGGCTACTAATATCAAACAGCATAGTTGCACCATAAGCCATCATTTATTGAGGGATGACTCACTGTTTCAATAGCACCTCAGTTACATGCCTAATGGAAGGCACTCCAAAACAGTGATGCAATTTGGTGGATAATGAGGAATGCTAACCCTCTGGCCTGTATCCATAGAATCCCTACAGGACAGAAGAAAGCCATTCACTCTATTGAGTTGGCACCAACCCACCAACCCCTCCTAACCTGCACATCTTTGGACACTAAGGGGCAAGTTATCATGGCCAACCCACCTAATCAGCGCATCTTTAGGCTGTGGGTGATAGCGGAGCACTGGGAGGAAACCCACGCAGACACAGGGAGACCGTGCACACTCCACACAGTTACCCAGGGCCAAAATTGAACCCAGGTCACTGGCACCGTGAGGCAGCAGTGCTAGCCGCTATGCCACCATGCCTTATGCCTGACCCATAAGGTGCAGCAAAAATGTTTGGTGTGCGAATACAACTGGTATAAAAATTGTTAACTGCATTTAAATATTTTTGGGCTGTGCAGGTTTGTCGCAAGGAAATACCATTTCGTCTATTTTGTCTACACCAGCTTTTACTGTTGCAAACTAAAATGAATTGAACTCCCTTCCTGAATGCATCTCAGGTACTCTGCTTTGATGGTAACCACAATATTATAAATACTCTTGCTATGATTGACAGTTCCTCAACACATCAAAAGCAGCTAAGTGTTTTCTCCTGTGAAAAAGAGGAAGTGTATGCGTTGGGGGTGCATGCAGTGGGGAGGTAGGATGGGAGAGCAGGATTTTCATTGTCAAGGAGACAGGGGCCTTTTGATGTACTTTGGGGAAACCTAGGTTATGTATTGATCCCTCCCACCGCAGGGTGCAACCTGTCAGGGCCACACTTGGGAAAACTTGCATCAAATCCTGCCGGGAGGATTTCCCGTTGTGGGGTTGGTGCATAATGGGTGTGGGAGAGGGAGCGGGGTGGAGACTCAGCTTGTTAATTGTGCGGCTTGGGGTGTACAGCTTTCTGCCGCCTCCCCCGGGGGGCCTCGGTGCCAAACCCATTTTTCATCAGACACTCCATTCTCTGCTTGATCGCGAAACCCGCTCTCGCTGTTCAGTGAACATTTTCATTCGAACATGATTAAATTTACACACTGAGTTAAGTTTTATGTCTTCTGACTGCAAAGCCTTCAGATAAAACCTTGATCCCGCCCATTACTGAGGTTTTTATATTTTTGATGGACTTTGATACTGTGAACTGAATTTAGACTATTCAATCTATGGATATAGTGTTTACCAAAGTTCCCAGGAAACAGCAGCATTGTTTAATATACTATAGCAGAGGGATCTTCTGTCTCTAGCTTCTAGCTGGTTCCTCTAATCAGTGTGAAAAGTGTTCAAGCCTTTTCAAAGAAAAGTTGGAGAACAATTTCGAAAGACTTACTGAGGTAAACTACACATTCGCAGTTTAAGCGTGTTTGCATCTGTTGGTGACAAAAATAATGTCTTCTGGTTAAACATGATGGACGTCATTTAACAGGGAATGAGTCCCGTTTTCAGCACGTTTAGTCAGGTGTTTCTCAGCGCCTGCAATGCCATTATTAAATGCTGCCCGATCTCTTGACACTCTCCTGCCCCCACCCCCCCACACACCACACTGACCTCTGGACCCCCATCCCCAATGCCCCAACTAACCTGTTATGGGGTCCTAAAGCTTCCCCTCACCTTCCCTCACAAAGGCAAGGCCCCCATAGTCCTGTTCCCTGGCACCAGCACCCTAACACCCAGACACCTTGGCACTGCCAACCTGGCATCCTGGAAGTGCCACTCAGCCACCCTGGCAGTGCCCCAGCCAGCCTGGCAGTACTACCTGGGCACCCAGGCAGTGCCCAGGTGCCTAGGTGGCAATGGGAGTTCTGGGGTACTACTCTGCCCCACGCCTGATCACCTGTAGGCCTCCAATGCCTGGGAGACCCCCTCAGGTGCCGTTATGCCTGGTTGACGTTTGTGTGGATGAGTGTTAAACCGCACTATGGAAAGTCTCCCAGGCACGGGTGCTCATTCCCGGCCTCGGAAGTATCGGTGCTGACATATTTAACTGAGTCTGACTGCTCACAGAAATATATAAATCTGGATTTTGCCCAGTGAGGGGTGTTAATAATTTAAATGTATTCAGATCCATTCAAATGAGGTTCCCGCCCTTTGTAGGTGCAAACCTTGTGATGTCCCCGGCGAGTGGCAGGGAAAATCGGGAAATGCAATCTCTACGGAGAAATGCGTTTCGCGAGTCTCTCTGGATTTTCCACCTATATGGCTATTCTCTCAGATGGCAATCATAGCTGAAAATCACCCCCAAGATTTCACCAAACATCTGGATGGTGTAAAGCAGAATGATAACAGCTTGTACCCACTATCACCTCGACGTCCAGCAAGCAAGGTCAACAGCCAAGCCTGGGAGGGTCTGTCCGCAATAGTGAGTACCAGCTCACTCACTTTCTTCACCCATAAAGAACCTCCATGCAGTCATGTCATAGCGCTAGCCTCCACAAACCCCCACCCACATTCAGTGCTTCATCAATGCCCACCTTTTTCAAGTTTGCCAGCATTCCTTAGTTCTGAGAATGCCAAGGGCTGAAAACATGTGAAAGTCTGTCCACCTAGTCAGTAGCTTGAGAAACACACTGGGATCCCTGACCTTGGATGAGAAAGCAGCAGCTGAGTTGTGTCATTCAGTCTGTCTGCACCCTTAATCAGCCAGTTCAGTGGCAGGTCACGTTCAGCTCTCTGTCAGGCAGGAGCCAGACCTTTAACAAAGGTGGTCCACCATCCACCGGAACAGATGCAGCTTTCCCTGGCACTGGACCTCTGACATCTGCTGGTAGGAAGTTCTACAGTGATGTACCAGTGGCTGGTACTGTCTCCTCCGAGGCTCTGCCATTTGTGGCCCTGCTCCCGGAAGATCAACGGGCCCTGCCTCCTCCTCCTCCTCTGCCGGGCGCTGTTCTGGCTGCATACATATCGATGTCGCTGCTGCTGCTCGATTGCAATCAACAGAATTGCCCATTCTACTGGCTCCATGATTACCCCAATCAAAACCTGAGAGGAAGAGAACATCAAAGTGAGTGGTGAGGAGTCCCGAAAATGAACTGCCCCTTCAGCCTTCTCACAGTCTGGGACATCCACCTATATGCAACCCCCTATGTGAGCACCTTTCCTATGAGCCTCACTCCCTCCCCTGGAACACAATAGCCACTTCCCATAGTTGCACCCCTCAACTCCACCTGAATGAAATGCTTTTACCCTTGAGAGCCTCAGCGGGCCACGTGACTCCCCCAAGGATGAGGAGGGAGGGCAGTTGAGTGCATTCAATGAACCTGCATTTTAACGTCATAAAGCATTTTCCACTGCAGAGGGTGATGGGAAACCATGCTATATTTTCTGTCCCCAGCGTAATTAAGTAAGTATTCTTCCGTTTTGTGCTATCTTCTGTGGTGGGGTGGGTTTCATGTCCCGCATCTGCCACCATCACTGGGTGTCATATTTAAAAGGCGCCTGACATCACTGACCCGACATTGAAAAAAGAAAATGGCCCTCATGAAAAAGAAGATGAATCCCCAGGAACACTTTAAGGCTGGATGATTAACCTCCACGATGACACTGAAGCTGGAAGATCCACTTGATAGCTTCTCTCTCCCACCCGCTACTGTGAATCCAGGGTTGCTGGCATCCTCCATCCCAAACTCCAGAGGCAGCCCCAGGCATGGTTCAGGAAAGTCCTGAGTTCAGTATGCCATGTTGTTCCAGAAATATTCTGGATCAGCCAATGCTCCTGCTGGTGTTGTGGAGAATTGTGAATGGGGTGGGAGGTTCAGGTTGGGCCATCATCTGCACCCCGTTCATGGGATGTAAATTGCTTTCACTCTGGCCTCCAGCAGGATTCCTGAACCAGTATGTCAAGCAGCACCGGAAGATCCCACTGTGAGTTCAGTGCGGGGTGAAACCAATTTTGGGGGCTCCCGCCGAATTGCCCCTGCCCGCCCACCATTCTTCTCACCAGCGGGGACATGGGAGAATTCTGTCCCTGAAGTACAGCGTTAACAGAGTCGAGGGGAATGGGCTGGATGACTCTCCATGGTAGAGTAATCAGATTTGGACTCTGAATGGTGGAAGTTTGTAAAACATTTGACCTTTTGTCCCTGTTCTGCCGAGTTCGTCATGAAGTATTTCCCTTGAGAGCCCCAAGATATGTCCATATTCCAGGATTTTTGGTGTAAAAGCTGAATATTTTTACGGGTTCAGAAGCTGTGCAAAGATGAAAAATGTGTGAAAAAAAAATGCTAAAACTGCTGGAGTTACATGCAATATATGGCACAGACAAAGCAGAAGGGCAACGCAGCGGGTGCTGAGTATTTTGCACTTTAAATGCTTTCCCGTTGACTATCGTGCTATGAAGTTAAGCAATCTGACTTATCTTGGTGAAACAAAATTGAATTCTGTGGAAGAAAGAAACCACGTTAAAAATCGCTTAGCAAATCTGACTGGTGCAGGTGCGAAATCTTGTTTCTAAGTGTAGTATCGTTTGAAGAGACAGGCGGTTGTTTTATGGTTGGCAACATGCCCATCTGTCAGCAAGTAAGACAAATAAGACTATTTCTGAAATTACAGGATAACATCACATTTGGCAAGTAATCGTAGTTCTTCAAAGTTCACAGCAATCCAATTCTATCAACAGAGCCAGTCTGGCATCGCTGTTGAGGCACAGCCAGTAGCTATTTCCTGAACCGAACAAAACAGTCAGACAGCTTCCTCCCCTCTGTGCCCCAAGCAAATAATGGATGCAATCAGTGAGACATCACTGTGTAATGTTATAATACTGAGCACGAGGGCTTTCTCCTCCTCGCTTAAATCAATTTACATCAACATCAAGCGGAAATTAAATATGTTTGTTCTATTTTATTTTACTTTCCAATTATTATTTTTAATATCCATTTTTTCTAAGATGCTCCAATGTCAGCCGCTGTGCTATTTTGATTCTTGAAGATTAGAAAAAGTTTTGGTTCCAGCGCAAGCCATTGCTGAGCTACCTGATCAAAATTTGCAAGTCGTGAAGGAGCAGCAGCGGAGATGAAAGCCAAGGAATATACCAGTCATGATTCCTAATCCTGAACATTAACCATTAACTCCGAATGGATAATGGGGTATGTGGATGTTGACTGAAGACTGGACTAGGTTTGGTTACGATGCCACACCTGGCATCTAATGATTTTCCAATTATTGTCATCCCCGTTTTCGTGACAGCTTCTGCTATGCACCTGTGATGGCTAAATTAGGGGCTGGTTTAGCAAAGGGCTAAATCGCTGGCTTTGAAAGCAGACCAAGGCAGGCCAGCCTCCCCGAACAAACGCTGGAATGTGGCGACTAGGGGCTTTTCACAGTAACTTCATTAAAACCTACTTGTGACAATAAGCGATTATTATTATTAATTACGTAGGATTGTGGCATCTAGGGGCACCAGGAGGCTGTAAGGCATTTTGAGGCTGCTCCACTTAAACTCTAGCTTTCCATCCTATTGCTAAATCCCTTGATTCCTTTTCGTGTTCAAAAAATAGTTGGTCCCAGTCTTCAATATTTTCCGCAGTTGAGGATTCCAAAAATCCTCAACACTCTGCGAGTGAAGAAACTTCTTCTTAGGCTGGATCTTATGGGGCATCACAGTAACCATCCCCCAATGAGAGAAAAAGCCCACCTGCAATCCCAGTGGCTGCCCCACAGCCTGGGGGCAGTGTTAATTGCATTAAGGCAAGGTTTCAGCCTCCATTACAGGAGAAGGTCCCACCTTAGAGAATTGCTGGTTGGCAGTTCTGTAGGTCCAGCAGAATCAGTCGATAGTGGTGGCCGGTGCTGGGACTATAGAACAAAGAACAAAGAACAAATAAAATTACAGCACAGGAACAGGCCCTTCGGCCCTCCTAGCCTGCGCCGATCCAGATCCTTTATTTAAACCTGTCTCCTATTTTCCAAGGTCTACTTCCCTCTGTTCCCCGCCCGTTCATATATCTGTCTAGATGCATCTTAAATGATGCTATCGTGCCCGCCTCTACCACCTCCGCTGGTAAAGCGTTCCAGGCACCCACCACCCTCTGCGTAAAAAACTTTCCACGCACATCTCCCTTAAACTTTCCCCCTCTCAACTTGAAATCGTGACCCCTTGTAATTGACACCCCCACTCTTGGAAAAAGCTTGTTGCTATCCACTCTGTCCATACCTCTCATAATTTTGTAGACCTCAATCAGGTCCCTCCTCAACCTCCGTCTTTCCAACAAAAACAATCCTAATCTACTCAACCTTTCTTCATAGCTAGCACCCTGCATACCAGGCAACATCCTGGTGAACCTCCTCTGCACCCTCTCCAAGGCATCCACATCCTTCTGGTAATGTGGCGACCAGAACTGCACGCAGTATTCCAAATGTGGCCTAACCAAAGTCCTATACAACGGTAACATGACCTGCCGACTCTTGTACTCAATACCCCGTCCGATGAAGGCAAGCATGCTGTATGCCTTCTTGACCACTCTATCAACCTGCGTTGCCACCTTCAGGGTACAATGGACCTGAACTCCCAGATCTCTCTGTACATCAATTTTCCCAGGACTCTTCTATTGACCATATAGTCCGCTCTTGAATTTGATCTTCCAAAATGCATCACCTCGCATTTGCCTGGACTGAACTCCATCTGCCATTTCTCTGCCCAACTCTCCAATCTATCTATATTTTGCTGTATTCTCTGACAGTCCTCCTCACTATCTGCAACTCCACCAATCTTAGTATCATCTGCAAACTTGCTAATCAGACCACCTATACCTTCCTCCAGGTCATTTATGTATATCACAAACAACAGTGGTCCGAGCACGGATCCCTGTGGAACACCACTAGTCACCCTTCTCCATTTTGAGACACTCCCTTCCACCACTACTCTCTGTCTCCTGTTGCCCAGCCAGTTCTTTATCCATCTAGCTAGTATACCCTGAACCCCATACGACTTCAATTTTTCCATCAACCTGCCATGGGAAACTTTATCAAACGCCTTACTGAAGTCCATGTATATGACATCTACAACCCTTCCCTCATCAATTAACTTTGTCACTTCCTCAAAGAATTCTATTAGGTTTGTAAGACATGACCTTCCCTGCACAAAACCATGCTGCCTATCACTGATAAGTCTATTTTCTTCCAGATGTGAATAGATCCTATCTCTCAGTATCTTCTCCAACAGTTTGCTCACATTCCCTGGATTATCCCTGCTACCCTTCTTAAACAAAGGGACAATATTAGCAATTCTCCAGTCCTCTGGGACCTCACCCGTGCTCAAGGATGCTACTAAGATATCTGTTAAGGCCCCAGCTATTTCGACCCTCGCTTCCCTCAGTAACCTGGGATAGATCCCATCCGGTCCTGGGGACCTGTCCACCTTAATGTCTTTTAGAATACCCAAAACCTACCTCTTCCGTATGACAACTTGATCTAGAGTATTTAAACATCTATCCGTAGCCTCAACATCCATCATGTCCCTCTCCTTGGTGAATATCGATGCAAAGTATTGATTAAGAATCTCACCCATTTCCTCTGACTCCATGCGTAAATTCCCTCTTTTGTCTTTGAGTGGGCCAATCCTTTCTGTAGTTACCCTCTTGCTCCTTATATACGAATAAAAGGCTTTGGGAATTTCCTTAACCCTGTTAGCCAAAGATATTTCATGACCCCGTTTAACCCTCTTTATTGCGCATTTGAGATTCGTCCTACTTTCCCAATATTCCTCCAAAGCTTCATCAGTTTTGAGTCGCCTCAATCTTATGTATGCTTCCTTTTTCATTTTAGCTAGTCTCATAATTCCACCCATCATCCATGGTTCCCTAATCTTGCCATTTCTATCCCTCATTTTCACAGGGACATGTCTGTCCTGCACTCTAATCAACCTATCCTTAAAAGATTCCCACATTTCAAATGTGGATTTACCCTTAAACAGCTGCTCCCAATCCACATTCCCTAGCTCCTACCGAAGTTTGTTATACTCTGCCTTTCCCCAATTTAGCACTCTTCCTTTAGGACCACTCTCGTCCTTGTCCATGAGTATTCTAAAACTTACGGAATTGTGATCGCTATTCCCAAAGTAATCACCGACTGAAACTTCAACCAGCTGGCCGGAATCATTCCCCAATACCAAGTCCAGTATGGCCCCTTCCCGAGTTGGACTATTTACATACTGCTCTAAAAACCTTCCTGGATGCTCCTTACAAACTCTGCTCCATCTACGCCTCCAACACTACACAAATCCCATTCAATGTTGGGGAAGTTAAAATCTCCCATCACAACCACCCTACTGCTCCTGCATTTTTCTATAATCTGTCTGTCTAGTTGTAGCTCTAATTCATGCATTTTAACAACAATGCAAATTAACACAATATTAAGTTACATAATAGAAACTACAATAAGGAACACCTCCCCCCCTCCCCCCTCCCCCCTCCCCCCTCCCCCCTCCCCCTCCCCCCTCCCCCCTCCCCTCACCCCTCCCTTCCCCCCTCCCCCCCCTCCCCCCTCCCTCCCTCAGCTAGCAGCTCCATCACCCCCGGCATCCCTCCCACCGGGTCCGCCACATACAGTAACAGGTCATCGGCATACAACAACACCCTATGTTCCTCCCCACCTCGCACCAAACCTCTCCACCTCTCTGAATCCCTCAACGCCATCGCCAGCGGCTCGATTGCCAGTGCAAACAACAAGGGGGACAGGGGGTAACCCTGCCTGGTCCCTCGGTAAAGCCGGAAGTACTCCGACCTCCTCCCATTCGTGGCCATGCATGCCATCGGGGCCTCATATAGCAGCCTTACCCATGTAATGAACCCTTCACCAAATCCAAACCTCCCCAACACCTCCCATAAGTACCCCCACTCCACTCTATCGAAGGCCTTCTCCGCATCCAGCTCCACCACTATCTCTGCCTCCCCCTCAATCGCCGGCATCATGATGACATTCAACAATCTCTGCACATTTGTGTTCAGCTGCCTTCCCTTCACAAAACCTGTCTGGTCCTCGAGCACAACCCCTGGCACACAGTCCTCTATCCTGGTGGCCAGGAATTTTGCCAGCACCTGGGCATCTACGTTGAAGCACCCTTCCTATTTCTTAGCTCCACCCATATTGCCTCAGTGCTCGAATCCTCCATAGTGTCCTCCTTAATCACAGCTGTGATATCATCTCTGACTAGTAATGCAACTCCTCCACCCCTTCTACCTCCCTCTCTATCCATCCCGAAGCATCTATACGCTGGGATATTCAGTTGCCAGTCCTACCCTTCCCTCAACCAAGTCTCAGTAATACCATTAACATCATATTCCCAGGTACTAATCCAAGCCTTAAGTTCATCTGCCTTACCTGCTACACTTCTCGCATTAAAACAAATGCACCTCAGACCACCTGTCCCTTTGCGTTCATCATTTCTTCCCTGTCTACTCTTCCCCTTAGTCACATTGAGTTTATTATCTAGTAACTTACTGGCTTTAGTTGCTGCCTCTTTACTGACCTCTAACTTCCTAATCTGGTTCCCATCCCCCTGCCACATTAGTTTAAACCCTCCCCAACAGTATTAGCAAAAGCACCCCCTAGGACATTGGTTCCAGTCCTGCCCAGGTGTAGCCCATCCGGTTTGTAATGGTCCCACCGCCCCCAGAACTGGTTCTAATGTCCCAAAAATCTGAACCCCTCCCTCCTGCACCATCTCTCAAGCCACGTATTCATTCTGACTATTCTTGAATTTCTACTCTGACTGTCCCGTGGCACTGGCAGCAATCCTGAGATTGCTACCTTTGATGTCCTACTTTTTAACTTATCTCCTAACTCCCTAAATTCTGATTGTAGGATCTCATCCCGTTTTTTACCTATATCGTTGGTGCCTATATGCACCACAACAACTGGCTGTTCACCCTCCCCCTTCAGTATGTCCTGCAGCCAATCTGAGACATCCCTGACCCGTGCACCCGGAAGGCAACATACCATTCGGGAGTCTCGTTTTCGACCACAGAAATGCCTGTCTACTCCCCTTACAATTGAATCCCCTATGTCTATAGCCCTGCCAGTCTTTTTCCCGCCCTTCTGTGCAGCAGAGCCAGCCATGGTGCCATGAGCCTGGCTACTACTGCCTTCCCCTGGTGAGTCATCTCCCCCAACAGTATCCAAAACGGTATAACCAAGATTGTAACAGTGGAGAAGTTGAGGTGACATGTAGTCGAATTTCAATGGGAAATAGTCACACACATACCTCTGTAACCATTGGAGGGAGATGACCGCAGGGGACACCTGCACTGCCTTCCTACTCTTTCTCTGCATTTTGGTCACCCATTCCCTATCTCCCTCACCAATCCTAATCTGCGGTGTGACCAACACACTGAATGTGCTATCCACGACCTCCTCAGCATCGCGGATGCTCCAAAGTGAGTCCATCCGCAGCTCCAGAGCCATCATGCGGTCTAACAGGAGCTGCAGCTGGACACACTTCCCGCACATGAAGGAGTCAGAGGCATCGGCCGCGTCCCTGAACTCTCACATTGTGCAGGAGGAGCAGTCCCAGCCATGCCGAAGAGTCCAGGTAAGTTTAAGGTTGGGGATCTCAGTGAGGGGGCTGAGGAAGTCTGGGGGCTGGGTTTAAAACAATGGTAGGAGGTTTAAAAAGTGGGTGCCTTTGAGATGGTGGGTGCAAGGCCTGTGTGATTCTTGTTACCAGGGAGCTGGCATTTAGGAAAGGGTAAATCCATTGAAGAAATTTCAGGATTTCGAATATATCCCTGAAACTCACAAAGCCGATCTGCAGCCTCTTGAGAGGCAAAGAGTAGGAGGTAGAGGTAGCTGTGTCTGTACCTGAAGGAGGAAATGTTTACCCTATAGTTCACCATGCAGAACAAAGGTGAGCTTGCGCTCAGATGTTTCTGAGGATTTAAAGCAGGCTGGAATATTCATCAAGCTTGAGCTATAGGGAAGGAATCTCCAGTGTAACCGTTACAGTAGAATTCAGTTCTGGGATTGGAAGTTACCCGGTTTGGAAAGGAAAATGAAATTAGGTAATCAGGACCGGAGATTAGTTTTGGACAGGTTTTGGGAGTGTCTACTTATGGGACAGTGTAAAGTATAACCACGGCGTGAGATGTTCAGTCATGTGCCTGTGGAAGTAGTTGAGTCGGAAACATTAGGGACCTTTAAGCGGCTATTGGATAGGTACATGGATTATGTAGAATAATGGGGTGTAGATTAATTTGTTCTTAAGGGCAGCATGGTAGCATTGTGGATAGCACAATTGCTTCACAGCTCCAGGGTCCCAGGTTTCGATTCCGGCTTGGCTCACTGTCTGTGTGGAGTCTGCACATCCTCCCTGTGTGTGCATGGGTTTCCTCCGGGCGCTCCGGTTTCTTCCCACAGTCCAAAGATGTGCAGGTTAGGTAGATTGGCCATGATAAATTGCCCTTAGTGTCCAAAATTGCCCTTAGTGTTGGGTGGGGTTACTGGGTTATGGGGAAAGGGTGCAGGTGTTGACCTCGAGTAGGGTGCTCTTTCCTAGAGCCGGTGCAGACTCGATGGGCCGAGTGGCCTCCTTCTGCACTGTAAATTCTATGATAATCTATGATTAATCTCGGACAAAGGTCCAGCACAACATCGTGGGTGAAGGGCCTGTTCTGTGCTGTATTTTTCTATGTTCTATATCAACCGTTAAATAGGGGATTTCCTTTAGGTAGTTAAGAAAATGTTGCCTACTGAATAGGGTTTGAATAATGTTTTTTTCTATTTGTCACAATAAAAGTTTTGAAATTTGAAATCTTACCGTGTCATCCTTTCAGTCAGTCACTGGAGATTCAAATATCTTTCAAAATTGTATTGGTTTCTATGGAGATTGTAACAGTGGAGACGTTGAGGTGACATGTAGTCGAATTTCAATGGGAAATAGTCACACACATACCTCTGTAACCATTAAATGACCATGATGTGGAGATGCCGCCTTTGGACTGGGGTGAGCACAGTAGGAAGTCTGACAACACCAGATTAAAGTCCACCAGGGGCAGCAGGGTAGCATGGTGGTTAGCATAAATGCTTCACAGCTCCAGGGTCCCAGGTTCGATTCCCGGCTGGGTCACTGTCTGTGTGGAGTCTGCACGTCCTCCCCCTGTGTGCGTGGGTTTCCTCCGGGTGCTCCGGTTTCCTCCCACAGTCCAAAGATGTGCGGGTTAGGTGGATTGGCCATGCTAAATTGCCCGTAGTGTCCTAATAAAAGTAAGGTTAAGGGGGGGGTTGTTGGGTTACGGGTATAGGGTGGATACGTGGGTTTGAGTAGGGTGATCATGGCTCGGCACAACATTGAGGGCCGAAGGGCCTGTTCTGTGCTGTACTGTTCTATGTTCTATGTTTGTTTTCAAACACTAGCTTTCGGAGCACTGCTCCTTCCTCAGGTGAATCCATTACAATGGCTGCAGTGGGGAGGACAGAAGAATCAAATAGGATGAGGGAAAGGAGGGTGGGGCAGGAAAACTGAGGGGTAGAGGAGGGAGAAAGGGTAAGAACAGTGGGGAGGGAAGTGAGGAGAATAGAAGAGCAGGAGGTGAGAGGAATACAGAAGATTGGGGTGGGGGAGAGGAAGGGTATAATGGAATACAGAAGAGAGGTCACAAACGGAATGTTGAGAAAAGAGTATTTAGATTTTTTGTTATTATTCATTTACAGATCACTAGCCAGACCAGAATTTATTGCCCATCCTTAATTGCTCTTGAGAAGGTCAGTGCAGCAGAAGACATGAGACAGTTGGCCAGAGGAGGACAAATGGGTTTTAGACTCCTGGATCACGAGGACCGGCAGAGGGAGGGGACACAGTGTGTTAGCAGAATAGGGACACAGCGATCCAATAAAGCTATCAAGCTAGAGGGAGTACATCATTACTACAGGAAGTAGTTGATGCTAAAACATTGAATATATTCAAGAGGCGGCTAGATATAGCACTTGGGGAGAATGGGATCAAAGGCTATGGGGAGAAAGCGGGATTAGGCTATTGAGTTGGATGATCAGCCATGATCGTGATGAATGGCGGAGCAGGCTCGAAGGGCCAAAAGGCCTCCTCCTGCTCCTGTTTTCTATGTATCTATGTATCTGTAATAAAGTTTCTTGGGAGTAAGGCAGGGCTGGATGGCTTCTACTTTAATGCAGGGGTATTACAGGTGAAACATATGTTAAGGGCAAGGATTGGCATGTGGAGCTGTAATTTAGTAGCCATACGTAGCCATAATAGTTGACGGAGGGACACAATTGGTAGCTCAATTCCGGGATATAGAACCTTCAGGACAGACAGGGGAGGGTGTAAAAGAGGAGACAGTATTGCATTATTAGTTAAGGAGTCAGTTATTGAAATAACGGCCTTGTCACTGTACTGAGTCGGGCGCGACAAGGCAGCTAAATCTAGTGAGAGACCTCTCGCATGATTTACAATGCTCGGGACGCCTCGTGAGATCTTGTGAAATGTCGTGATCTGGATCTCGCCCTCAGGGCAAAATCTAGACTTGCATATTTAAGTGAGCAGTTAGGGGTAACAACACTTGGGGAATCTCCCAGGCCATCAGAGGCCCCTAGGTAGTCAGGTTCTGAGCAGGGTGGTACCCTCTCACTTCCTGAGCCACCTGGGCACCTTGGCACTGCCAACAGGCCACCCTCGCAATTCCACCCAGGCACCCTGACATTGCCAGGCTGCTAGGCTGGCAGAGTGCAAGGCTGGCAGTGCCAAGGTGCCACATGCCAGTTTGCCCATGCCAGGGATTGGGCCCAAGGGTACTCTACACTTATGAGGTGGGGTGAGGGGCCTCTCGGACCTCCTATCAGGTAAGGTGGGGGTTTGGAAAGTTGTAGAGCAGACATTGTCAAAGTTGGGGGCGCAACCTGCGGGTGGGTCGCGGGCAGGGGTCGGGAGGATCGCGGAGCCGTCCATCGCAGCGCTCCTGGCCGCGCAAATCCGCGCACAACAGTCGCAGCAGCTGGTTTTTAACAATGCCGGCTGCAAGCGGCCTTCAAAATGGCCATGCACATATTTAAAAGATGCGGCAGCACTGCTCATGCGTGCTTGCTCATCGGTGGGCATGTGCAGAGTTTTGCGCACCGATAAACGGGCATGCATGCACAGTGTGGCCGCATTTAAAAAAATCTTTGGTTGCAGCCTCTTTGAAGGCCATTCGCAGCCGGCATTGTTATAAGCTGGCTGCAAAATGTTCAGGCAGAATGATGTGATTGGTTGCTTTCTGAACTTTGATGCTGATGAAGTGGAAGTATCTTACTCCAAGAATGGCAAGTGATGCAAGGATGGTTTCACCGCAGCTGTAACCTCAACCAAGTGATGTCAACTTTTGAAAACTTGATTTTTAAACATTCATAGAACATAGAACAGCACAGCACAGAACAGGCCCTTCGGCCCTCGATGTTGTGCCGAGCAATGATCACCCTACTTAAACCCACGTAACCTGTATACCCGTAACCCAACAATCCCCCCCATTAACCTTACACTACGGGCAATTTAGCATGGCCAATCCACCTAACCCACACATCTTTGGACTGTGGGAGGAAACCGGAGCACCCGGAGGAAACCCACGCACACACAGGGAGGACATGCAGACTCCACACAGACAGTGACCCAGCCGGGAATCGAACCTGGGACCCTGGCAGCTGTGAAGCATTAATGCTAACCACCATGCTACCGTGAGGCCCCAAACAAAGTGCTTTCCAAAACAAAGTACTTTCCAAAACAAAGTGCCTGCAGGTCGTATTCGGAAGCTTTGTCAATTAAGATTTTTAAGTGTCTTTTGTTACATTTTTAATTGTAATGTTTGGGTGAAATGGGGAATTTCTAATGAGGAATTTCTTCAGCCAGAGGGTGTTGAAGCTGTGGAACTCATTGCCGCAGAAGGCTATGGAGGGCATGTCCCTGAGCATCTTGAAGGCAGAGATTTTTTATTAACCAGGGGTTCTGGGGAGAAGGCAAGAGAATGAGAAGCATATCAACCATGATTGAATGATGGAATAGATTCGATGGACCGAATGGCCTAATTAATGCTCCTATATCTGATGGTCTTATGGCATACGGGACTCTTGCTTTTTTCAATCAAGGCAAGATAAAAAAGCAGGGAGTTCATGTTAGAGTTGTAAAGAATATTGGTGAGGCCACAGCTGGAGCACTGTGTGCATTCTGAACGCCACATTATAGGAAGGATGTGATTCCACTGGAGTGGGTGCAGAGGAGATTCACCAGGATATTGCCTGGGATGGAACATTTAAGTTATGAAGAGAGGTTGGGTAGGCTTGGGTTGTTTTCGTTGGAGCAGAGAAGACTGAGGGGTGATTTGATCGAGGTGTAAAATATTATGAGGGGCATGGACAGGGTGGATAGGGAGCAGCTGTTCCCCTTAGGTGAAGGGTCAGTCACTAGGGGGGACAAGTTCAAGGTGAGGGGCAGGAGGTTTAGGGGGGATGTGAGGAAAATAGTTTTTACCCAGAGGGTGGTGACAGTCTGGACTGCGCTGCCTGGGAGAGTGGTAGAGGCGGGTTGCCTCACATCCTTTAAAAGTACCTGGATGAGCACTTGGCACGTCATAACATTCAAGGCTATGGGCCAAGGGCTGGCAAATAGGATTAGGTAGACTGGTCAAATGATTTTCAGATTGTCCGAAGGACCTCTTCTGCACTTTGTTTTCTGTGAATCTGTGATTTTGTGAAGTGCAGTCATGGAATGAGTGAGGGGGTGCTGTTGGAAGGGGAAATTAAATAAGGTAGGTGTAACAGGGGAGGGTGAATTACAGTCAGCGGATGATTGGGGTGATTGGAACGTACAGGCTGTTGTTTGGGTTGTTTAGAAGTATGAAATTCAGCAAATAATAGGAATGGATGTTCCAGCTCCCCGACAACACGTCAGAACCTGAGCCAGCTTAGCAGAATGGGGAAAAGGAAAATTAACTGAATCATTGACTCTGTGCTCAGTGGGAGTGGCTCCATGATTCACGCTCAGCAGATTCTTGGTTATCAGCTGGGGAGATTTTGAATTACAGATACTGAGACTTACTTTTGAGGATTCTTGATACTCATCAGCTGACTTGTATCCAGCTAAGAATATTTAAGGTTGGTCTTCCCCTGCCGTACAGGAACCTGGTAGGGAAGGTGCAGCCTGCAAAGGACTCTTCATAGAGATAAAAAGCATGGCTGGATGGAGAGATAGCAACCGTTCTTGCCACCCCATTTCCACTATTATTACCCTAAGATTTCCACTATTATCCTAAGCAAATGACTGTGGATGACAGAATCTGAAACTAAAACAGAAAATGCTGGATAAACTCAGCAGGTCTGACAGCATCTGTGGGGAGAGAAGAGAGCTCACATTTTAAGCCTGGATGACTCTTTGTCCAATCCAGACTCGAAATGTTAGCTCCATTCTCTCTTCGCAGACGCTGTCAGGCCTACTGAGATTGGCCAGCATCTTCTGTTTTTGTTCCACTATTACCCAATTGTCATTTTTACTTGGTTTGAGGCTCTCAAAATATAAAGCATTTTAACTCCTTCCAGCCGGTTCCCAGCCAGCGAGATGGCCTGTTCTCAAGCGATAATGAGAAATCTCTTTTTATTTTTAAAAAGTAATAGAAATAGACCTACCAAAATGCAAATGAATGGTAGTCTGATAGAGAGATTAATCTTATTAATTTAACTTCTTTTGAATCAAATTCAATAATTGCACCCTGAAGGAAATTAATTACTCTGTCATCTGATAGAGGGCAGTCACATAACAGGGAAGGCAGCGCTGAAATATATGTGGATATTTTTGATGATTACCTTGAGCTCATGTAATTCCTAATTTGCTGGTAGCATACACTGTTACCCTCTGAAGATGATGAAGCAGAAGATACTTTGTGCAATGTGAAGTCGAGACAGCCCGAGTGAGTAAGACAGCCAGAGTGGGGATTGGAATTTGGAGATTTGGGACAGTGTGGTAATTTGGTGCAGAGTGGGAGGAGGTGCTTTTTTCCCTTTTTGTTTTGTTTCCTTTCTTCTGGCTTTGTAACTGGTAATCTGCAGGGAGAGATCCAGAATGCATCCTGGGAAGGTAAGTGATACAAAAACCTTTTCAAATTGTGTGTGTGTGTGTGGGGGGGGGGGGGGGGGGGGGGGGTGCTGAAATGAAATCACAGTAGATTTGTGACCTGATCGGCTGGTAGGGAATCTGTTAAATTTGAGAAATGAAACATTGAAATAAAACTAATTAAAGCTAATTAATTAACTAGGTAGAGAAGTAACTAAACCTGAGGGCAGAGATTAGTATTTAGCATTTAGTTTTACAGTAAAAATCTAGCACCAGGGCCTTATAATTAATTGTAACTTAATCTAACAATAATTTAAGTATTTATCTTAAATTAATTAACTAGTGCTTAACGGGGTGCAGAGTTCTAACTGTGAGATGTGTCAGATTTGTGACACTTCCAGTCTTCCGGTCGACTACGTCTGCAGCAAGTGTAACCAATGGCAGCTCCTCACACTATGCGGTTCAGTTGGAGCAACAGTTGAATGCACTTATGAGCATGCAGGTGGCGGAAAGTGTCATAGGTAGCAGTTATAGAGATGTGGCCACACCCAATGTGCAGGCAGACAGATGGGTGACCAGTAGAAAGGGCAGGCAGTCAGTACAGGAATCCCCTTGGCTGTGCCCCTCTCTAACAGATTTTGGATACTGTTGGGGGTATAGCCTAACAGGGGCAAACAACAGCAGCCAGAACAGTGACACCACAACAAGCTCTGTTGCTCAGCAGGGGAGTGCAAAGTGCAGGAGAGCAATAGTTATAGGGGACTTTATAGTAAGGGGCACAGATAGGTGCTTCTGTGGAAGTGAAAGCGACCCTAGGATGGTGTGTTGCCTCCCTAGTGCCAGGGTCAAGGATGTCTCTGAACGAACACAAGACATCCTGAAGGGGGAGGGTGAAAAGCCAGAGGTCGTATAAAACATAGGTACGAATGACATAGGCAGGAAGAGCGATGACGTCTTGCAGAAGGAGTTCAGGCAGTTAGGCAGTAAGCTAAAAACAGGACCTCTGGGTTTGTAATCTCAGGATTACTCCCTGTGCCACGTGCCAGTGAGGCTAGAAATAGGAGGATAGTGCAGCTAAATACTTGACTAAACCAGTGGTGTAGGAGGGAGGGTTTCAGATTTTTGGACCATTAGGATCTCTTCTGGGGCAGATGGGACCTGTACAAGAAGGACGGGTTGCATCTAAACTCCAGGGAGGTTTGCTGGAGTCACTCGGGAGAATTTAAACTAATATGGCAGGGGGTGGGGACCAGAACGTTAGCTTAGAAGGTGTCATAACTGAAGAGGGAATAGAGAACAAAAATAATGGAACATCACCCTCAGGCAGAGCAAAATGGTGACAAGTGTGAGAAGGGAGGTGGTCAATGCAGAACTGAGAGTACTGTACCTTAATGCGCGCAGTATACGGAACAAGGTAAATGAGCTTGTTGTGCACATTGAAATTGGCCGGTATGATATTGTGGGCATCAGAGAGATGTGGCTGCAAGGGGATCAGGTCTGGGATCTAAATATCCAACGATATTTGTCCTATCGCAAGGACAGCAAATGGGCAAAGGGGGCGGGGTTGCATTGTTAGTAAGGAATGAAGGTAAATCAGTAGCAAGGAGCGATATAGGATCAGAAGCAATAGAATCTCTGTGGGTAGAGTTGAGGAATCGCAAAGGTGAAAAGGCAGTTATGTACAGGCCTCCTAGCAGTAGTCAGGATGTGGGGCAGAAAATAAATCAAGAGATAGAGAAAGCATGTAAAAAGGTAATATCACAATAATCATGGGGGACTTCAATATGCAGGTGGACTGGGAAAATCAGGGAGGCAGTGAATCCCAAGAAAAGGAATTTGTGGAATGTTTAAGAGATTTTTTTTGGAGCAGCTTGTGGTAGAGCCCACTAGGGAACAGGCATTCTGGATTTGGAGATGTGTAATGAGGCAGACTTGATTAGGGATCTTAAGGGGAAGGAACTCTTAGGAGCAGTGACCACAATATGATAGAATTTACCCTGCAGTTTGAGAGGAAGAAGCTGGAACCAGATGTAACGGTATTATAATTAAAATAAGGGCAACTATAAAGGCATGAGGGAGGAGATGGCCAGAGTTGATTAGAAAAGGACCCTAGACTTCCAGTTGCGGCTATGCGGAGCTAAGCCACACATTCGGCAGCTCCTGCTATTTAGGGACTTTTGGGCCGTTTCGAGGGCCCCAAACGGCGCTGTTTCTACACATCCTAGTGGGGGAAGGTGCCTGGAAGAACTTGCCCCACACTATATGGTGAAAAAGGCTGCAGAAACGCCCCAAAAAAAACGTGGGAAGAAAAACAAAATGGCGGCCGGCGCAACACCCGAGGACTGGTGGAAGTGGGCGCAGGAGCAACAGGCCTCGCTCCTACGTTGTTTTGCTGAGCTGAAGGCTGAGCTGCTGGACTCCATGAATGCAACTGCGACCAAGCTGCTTGGGACCCAGGCGGCACAGGAGGAGTCTATTCGGGAGTTGCAGCGGCAGGCCGTTGAAAGAGAGGAGGAGGCCGTGGTCCTCGTTGGGAAAGTGGAGTTGCACGAGGCACTTCATAAAAAGTGGCAGGACCGCTTGGAGGAGCTGGACGTTCGCACGAGGCGAAAGAATCTGAGGATCCTGGGCCTGGCGGAGGGGCTGGAGGGGTCGGATCTCCTGGCGTATGTGACCACGTTGTTGAGCTCGTTGATGGGAGCAGGGTCCTTCCATTTGCCCCTGGAGCTCGAGGGAGCGCACAGAGTGATGGCCAGGAGGCCCAAGGCAGATGAGCCCCCGAGGGCGGTGCTGGTGCGGTTCCACCGATTCAGTGACCGGGAGTGTGTGCTGCGCTGGGCCAAGAAAGAGAGGAGCAGTAAATGGGAGAATTCGGTAGTGAGGATCTACCAGGACTGGAGTGCGGAAGTGGCTAAGCGGCGGGCCAGGTTCAACCGGACGAAGGCGGTGCTTCATGCTAAGCAGGTCAGGTTTGGAATGCTGCAGCCTGCGCGCCTGTGGGTGACATACAAGGACCGGCACCATTACTTCGAGTTCCCGGAGGAGGCGTGGGCCTTTGTACAGGCGGAGAAGCTGGACTTGAACTAGGGCCTGGGAACATACTTTGGCCGGCGTTGTTTCCGCTGTGGCTGTTTTGTTCCAACTGTTTCAACTTTTTCAACTTCGAAATGTGTGTTATGTATGCTGGTTTTCTTTTTGC
The DNA here is from genome assembly GCF_902713615.1 of Scyliorhinus canicula. Taxonomy (NCBI): domain Eukaryota; kingdom Metazoa; phylum Chordata; class Chondrichthyes; order Carcharhiniformes; family Scyliorhinidae; genus Scyliorhinus; species Scyliorhinus canicula. Next base: position 29,787,126 of record NC_052155.1, read on the forward strand.
TCTGTTTACGGGTGGGTTTGTCTGTTGGGTATGGTTGTGGGGTAGGTGGGGAGTGTTGGGGGTTTGTGTTCTATATGTTCTCTTCTGTACGGTGCTGGGGATTGAGGGGAAACTGGATTTTGGGGAACTGCGTCAGAAGGATGGGGTGTGGCATTGTGAAAGCGCGGGCTTTCCTCTGGTTTCCCGCGCTGCGGGGCAGGGGGGTGGAGCTTGCGATGGGGGAAGGGCCTCTACGGGTCTTTTTTCCCGCGCTGCAATAATGCCAAGGAGGTGTGGCAAGAGGGGGATGACCCCAAGCCGGGAGGGGATAGGTTTTGGCGGGAGCTGCCGGGGTCAGCAGAAGTCAGCTGACTCACGGAAGTACCATGGAGGGTGCGTCGCGGCTAGGAGGGGTCCTAGCCTGGGGGGGGGAGGGGGGTGGGGGGGGGATACCGGGTTGCTGCTGGAACGACTAGGAAGGAGCCGATGAGGGCCGGGGGGGGAAGAGGAGAGGCGCTATCGCCATGGGGAACGGGTCGAGCGGGGTATGCTGGCCTGGGGCGAACATCTGCCAAGCTATGGCTAGTCGGCAGGGGAGGGGGGCGGGTTGCCCTCTGATCCGGCTGATTACCTGGAACGTGAGGGGGCTGAACGGGCCGGTTAAGAGAACCAGGGTGGTCTCCCATCTAAGGGGGTTGAAGGCGGACGTGGCTATGCTCCAGGAGACCCACCTGAAGGTGGCGGACCAGGTCCGTCTGAGGAAGGGGTGGGTGGGGCAGGTTTATCATTCAGGATTGGACGCAAAGAACCGGGGGGTGGCGATTCTAGTGGGGAAGAGGGTGGCGTTTGAGGCGGCTGAGGTGGTGTCGGACAAAGAGGGCAGATATATCATGGTGAGCGGTAGGCTGCAGGGAGAGAAGGTGGTGCTGGTGAACGTATATGCCCCGAATTGGGATGATGCTGGCTTCATGAGGCGCTTGTTGAGCCGCGTCCCGGACCTGGAGGCAGGGGGCCTGATCATGGGGGGAGATTTTAACACAGTGCTGGATCCCACACTGGACCGGTCCAGTTCAAGGACGGGTAGGAGACCGGCGGCGGCCAAAGTGCTGAGGGGATACATGGACCAGATGGGAGGGGTGGATCCCTGGAGGTTTGGGAGACCGAGAGCGCGGGAGTATTCCTTTTTCTCTCACGTCCATAGGGTTTATTCCCGGATAGACTTTTTTGTCCTGAGCAGGGAGTTGATCCCGAGGGTGCAGGATGCCGAGTATTCGGCCATAGCGATTTCGGACCATGCCCCGCACTGGATTGATCTGGAGATGGGGGAGGCACGGGACCAGCGCCCGCTCTGGCGCCTGGATGTGGGGATGCTAGCGGAGGAGGAGGTGTGTAAGAGGGTTCGGAGAAGCATTGAGGGGTATCTGGTTACCAATGATACGGGGGAGGTCCAGGTGGGGATGGTCTGGGAGGCTCTGAAAGTTGTGATCCGGGGGGAGCTGATCTCCATCCGGGCCCACAGGGAAAGGAGGGAGAGGAAGGAGAGGGAGAGACTGGTGGGAGAGCTTCTGGAGGTGGACAGGAGATATGCGGAGGCACCGGAGGAAGGGTTGCTGGGAGAACGGCGCAGGTTGCAGGCCAATTTTGACTTGTTGACCACCAGAAAGGCGGAGACACAGTGGAGGAGGGCGCAGGGTGCGGTATATGAGTATGGAGAGAAGGCGAGCAGGATGTTGGCGCATCAGCTCCGTAGGCGAGATGCGGCTAGGGAAATTGGGGGAGTGAAGGATGGGGGTGGAAATGTAGTGCAGAAGGGGACAGAAGTAAACGGGGTCTTTAGGGACTTTTACGAGGGATTGTACCGGTCGGAACCTCCGAGGGGGAGAGAGGGGATGGAGAGCTTCATGAACAGGCTATGTTTCCCAAGGGTTCAAGAGAGGCTGGTTGAGGGGCTGGGGGTGCCGATAGAGTTGGAGGAGCTAGTCAGGGGGATCGGGCAAATGCAGTCAGGTAAGGCCCCGGGGCCGGACGGGTTCCCGGCAGAATTTTACAAAAAATATGCGGACCTGGTGGGTCCCCTGCTGGTGCGAACTTTCAATGAGGCGTGGGAGGGGGGGGGCTTTGCCCCCGACGATGTCGCGGGCACTGATCTCTTTGATCCTAAAACGGGATAAGGACCCCTTGCAGTGCGGATCATATAGGCCTATTTCACTCCTTAACGTAGACGCTAAGTTGCTGGCGAAGATCCTGGCTACCAGGATAGAGGATTGTGTGCCAGAGGTAATTCATGAAGATCAGACAGGGTTTGTCAAGGGGCGGCAGCTCAACACGAATGTGCGGAGGCTACTCAATGTTATCATGATGCCGGCAGTGGAGGGGGGAGGCGGAGATAGTGGTGGCGCTGGATGCAGAGAAGGCGTTTGATAGAGTTGAGTGGGGGTACCTATGGGAGGTGCTGGAGAGGTTTGGATTTGGGGAGGGATTCATCAAATGGGTGAGGCTGCTTTACGCGGCGCCGATGGCGAGTGTAGTCACAAATGGAAGGAGATCGGAGTATTTTAGGCTTTATCGTGGGACCAGGCAGGGGTGTCCCCTGTCCCCCCTGCTCTTTGCACTGGCGATTGAACCGCTGGCCATGGCGTTGAGGGAGTCAGGGAAGTGGAGGGGTCTGGTGCGGGGGGGGGAGGAGCACCGGGTATCGCTGTATGCAGACGACCTGCTGTTATATGTGGCGGACCCAGAGGGGGGAATGCCGGGGGTGATGGAACTGTTAGCGGAATTTGGGGGCTTCTCGGGCTATAAGCTGAACTTAGGAAAGAGCGAGGCATTTGTAGTGCACCCGGGAGATCAGGAGGAGGGAATTGGGAGGCTCCCCTTCAGGAGGGCAGTGAAGAGTTTCAGGTACCTGGGGGTGCAGGTGGCCAGGAGTTGGGGGGCTCTTCATAAGCTTAACTTCACCAGACTAGTGGAACAGATGGAGGAGGAATTTAAAAGGTGGGACATGGTGCCGCTATCGCTGGCGGGCAGAGTGCAATCCGTCAAAATGACGGTTCTCCCGAGGTTCTTGTTCCTCTTCCAGTGCTAGCCCATCTTTATCCCTAGGGCCTTTTTTAAAAGGGTGACCAGCAGCATCATGGGATTTGTTTGGGCGCATGGCACCCCGAGGGTGAAGAGGGTCTTCTTGGAGCGGAGTAGGGATGGGGGGGGGGCTGGCGTTGCCCAACCTCTCGGGGTATTACTGGGCGGCCAACGTGTCGATGGTGCGTAAGTGGGTGATGGAGGGGGAGGGGGCAGCATGGAAACGGATGGAGAGAGCGTCCTGTGGGGATACAAGCCTGGGGGCCCTGGTAACGGCGCCGTGGCCGCTCCCTCCCACGAGGTATACCACGAGTCCGGTGGTGGCGGCTACCCTCAAGATTTGGGGGCAGTGGAGGCGACATAGGGGAGAAGTGGGGGGCTCGATGGAGGCTCCGTTAAGGGGGAACCATAGGTTCGTCCCGGGGAACATGGATGGGGGATTTCGGGGATGGTATAGAGCGGGCATTAGACAGCTGAAGGACCTGTTTATCGACGGAAGGTTTGCGAGCCTGGGGAGTTGGAAGAGAAATTTGGGCTCCCGCCGGGAAACATGTTTAGATATCTGCAGGTAAAGGCATTTGCTAGACGGCAGGTGGAGGGATTCCCTGCGCTCCCCGCGAAGGGGGTGAGTGACAGGGTGCTCTCGGGGGTCTGGGTCGGGGAGGGGAAGATATCCGATATCTACAAGCTTATGCAGGAGAAGGAAGAGGCGTCAGTAGAGAAGCTGAAAACGAAGTGGGAGGGGGAACTGGGGGAACAGATCGAAGACGGGACATGGGCTGATGCCCTGGAGAGGGTAAATTCTTCCTCCTCGTGTGCGCGGCTTAGCCTCATCCAATTCAAGGTGCTGCATAGGGCCCACATGACTGGGACGAGGATGAGTAGGTTCTTTGGGGGTGAAGATAGGTGTGCCAGGTGCTCGGGGAGTCCAGCAAACCATGCCCATATGTTCTGGGCATGCCCGGCACTGGAGGAGTTCTGGAAGGGGGTGGCGAGGACGGTGTCAAGGGTGGTGGGATCCAGGGTCAAGCCAGGATGGGGACTCGCGATCTTTGGGGTTGGGGTAGAGCCGGGAGTGCAGGAGGCGAAAGAGGCCGGTGTGCTGGCCTTTGCGTCCCTAGTAGCCCGGCGAAGGATTTTGCTACAGTGGAAGGACGCGAGGCCCCCAAGCGTGGAGACCTGGATCAATGACATGGTGGGATTTATTAAGCTTGAGAAGGTTAAATTCGCCCTGAGAGGATCGGTGCAAGGGTTCTTTAAACGGTGGCAACCTTTCCTCGACTTTCTGGCTCAACGATAGGGTACTGGGACAGTAGCAGCAGCAACCCGGGGGGGGGGGGGGGGGGGGGCGTTGATTATGTTAGCTTATTTTATTTAAATTTGATTTATCTAATTTTAATTTATGGTTAAGTTCTCTTGTTTGGGGGGGGGGGGGGGTGGGGGAATGTGACTCATGTGATGTTACGGTATGGGGGGAATTGTGGGTGTTATGGGGCTGTTAGTTGCATATTACTGCTTTTTGCTATACTTTTTGTTATATTTTCTGCAAAAAATTCCAATAAAAAAATTTTAAAAAAAAAGAAAAGGACCCTAGCAGGAAAGACAGCGGAACAGCAATGGCAGGTGTTTGCGGGGATTATTCACGAGACACAGCAGACATTCATCCCAAGAAGGAGGAAACATGCTAAGGGGAGGACAAGACATCCATAGTTGACGAGGGATGTCAAGGACAGCATAAAAGCAAGAGAGAAAGCATGCAAAGTGGCGAGGATTAATGAGAAGCCAGAGCATTAGGAAGCCTTTAAAAGCCAGCAGAGGACAACTAAAAAAGAAAGAAGATGAAATATGAGTGCAAGCTAGCTAGTAATATAAAAAAAGATAGGAAGAGTTTTTTCAATATATAAAAGGTAAGAGAGAGGCAAAAATAGAATTGCACCATTGGAAAACTTGACTGGTGAAGTAATAATAGGAAACAAAGAAATGGTAGACGGTCTGAATAGTTACTTTGCATCAGTCTTCACGGTAGAAGACACCAGTGGGATGCCAGAGCTCCAGGAGCATCAGGGGGCAGAGGTGAGTGTAGTGGCCATCACTAAAGAGAAGGTTCTGGGGAAACTGAAAGATCTGAAGGTAGATAAATCACCTGGACCGGATGGGCTACACCCCAGAGTGCTAAAAGAGATAGCTGAGAAGATTGTGCAGGCACTGGTGGTGATATTTCAGGAATTACTGGAGGCAGGAATGGTCCCAGAGGACTGGAAAGTGGCTAATATAACACCACTATTTAAGAAAACAGGGAGGCAGTAGACGGGAAATTATAGGCCAGTTAGCCTGACTTCAGTCATTGGTAAGATTTGAGAGTCCATTATTAAAGATGAGATCGCGGAATACTTGGAAGTGCATGGTAAAATAGGACTGAGTCAGCACGGCTTCATCAAGGGGAGGTCATGTCTGACAAATCTGTTAGAGTTCTTTGAGGAGGTAACAAGGAAGTTAGACACAGGAGAATCAGTGGACGCGATTTATTTAGATTTCCAGAAGGCCTTTGACAAGGTGCCGCATCAGAGATTGTTGAATAAGGTAAGAGACCATGGTGTTAAGGGTAAGATCCTGGTGTGGATACAGGATTGGTTGACTGGCAGAAGGCAGAGATAAAGGGGTCTTTTTCAGGATGGCAGCGGTAACTAGTGGTGTGCCTCATGGGTCTGTGCTGGGACCACAACTTTTCACAACATACATTAATGATCTGGAAGAGGGAATTGAAGGCACTGTTGCTAAGTTTGCAGATGATACAAAGATCTGTAGAGGCATAGGTAGTATTGTGGAAGCAAGGGGGCTGCAGAAGGATTTGGACAGACTAAGAGAGTGGGCAATGAAGTGGCAGATGAAATATAATGTGTAAAAGAATGAGGTTATGGACTTTGGAAGGAGGAATTTAGGCACAGACTATTTTCTAAATGGGGAAATGCTTAAGAAATGATTACCTCACATTTTAATGACTCTTTAGTTCCAATTTTAGTAGACATATTTGCCTCTATGTATTTCAAACCAGAGTTTTTAATAACATAACTGCCACAAATATAAAATAAAATGTATAAATATTACTACATTCATCACAATTTATTTGCCCAGTTTAACTCTGACCTGGTACTCCGGCCGATCCATTAGTAACCTTTGTATTCTTGATGGTGCACAGTTCAGACTTTGAGTATAGCTTCCAAAGGTCTCTGATCAGATTCTAGCTCCACATCTTTGCCATAGACAAACTGGTGGAAGCGGTCTAGGTGAAGCACAACTTCTTTCTCTATTTGGACATAACGCTGCTGTGTTTCAAGTCATTGACTTTGAAGCATATGTCACCCAGGCCACTTTTTGAAGTGTCCACTGACATCTTGACTGGCTGACTGACACTGTTATGCTTTAACACTGGTGCCTGGGTTCAGTGCTCTTTTTGAACTGGTCTGAGCTTCTTGGTGACTTTGTCCCCCGTGCCATTCCACATTAATTTGTAGATGTTTTCTGAGGGTTGCAGCCAGGTCTGACGCGTTCAGAATTAATTTCCCAAGATTCCTCCAAGATCATTCTTCCAGCGGAGCGGGCAGAGGGGAGCGATTTCTGGAGGGGAGAGCTGGAAGGTAAGCTGAGTTATTGATTTTTAATTTACTTTTTCGGATCAGGAAACCGATAGTCGGCCGTGGGGAGGCCTGGGAAAGTTGTATTTCCCAATAAATTTGAATGGTGAGGAACCCGAGACACTACACGTGTAGTGTCTCCCACCATCCCTCCTCCTCTAACCTAAAAAAAAGACTCAGTGCTGTGAGCAGGTAAGCTATTTAGCTATTTACTTTTTTTCTCTATTTTACTGGGCGACCAAGTAGAGGTGATGGCAGCTAGGGCAGTGGAATGTTCCTCCTGCAGAATGTTCGAGGTAAGGGAGGCCACCGGTATCCTTGCTGACTTCACCTGCTGGAAGTGCAGCCATCTCACAGACCGTGTTAGGGAACTGGAGCTGGAGCTGGATGAACTGAGGATCATTCGGGAAGCTGAAGGGCTGATAGATAGAAGTTACAAGGACATAGTTACACCTGAGAACAAAGGTAGCTGGATAACAGTTAGAGGTGGGATGAGGAGGAAGCAGTCAGTGCAGGGATCCTCTGTTGTTGTTCCTCTCAACAATAAGTATACCGCTTTGGATACTGTTGGGGGGGAATTACCTCGCAGGGGGAGGCTGCAGTGACCACATCTCTGGCACGAGGTCCGGCTCTGGGGCTCAGAAGGGAAGGGGGGATATTTGGAGAGCACTAGTTATAGGGAACCCAATAGTTAGAGGTACAGACAGGCGGTTCTGTGGGCACGGGCGAGACTCTCGGATGGTTTGTTGCCTCCCGGGTGCCAGGGTCCATGACGTCTCGGAGCGTGTCGTCAGGATCCTTAAGGGGGATGGTGAGCAGCCAGAAGTTGTGGTGTACTTTGGTACTAACGACGTAGGTAGGAAAAGGGTTGTGGATGTAATAAACGAGTTGAGGGAGTTAGGCTGGAAGTTAAAAGCCAGGACAGACAGAGTTGTCATCTCTGGTTTGTTGCCGGTGCCACGTGATAGCGAGGCTAGGAATAGGGAGAGAGTGCAGTTGAACACATGGCTGCAGGAATGGTGTAGGAGGGAGGGCTTCAGGTATTTGGATAATTGGAGCGCATTCTGGGAAGGTGGGACCTGTACAAGCAGGACGGGTTGCATCCAAACCAGAGGGGCACCAATATCCTGGGAGGGAGGTTTTCTGGTACTCTTCGGGAGGGTTTAAACTAATTTGGCAGGGGAATGGGAACCGGATTTGTAGTCGAGCAACTAAGGTAGCCGATGTTCAGGATGTCAAAGTGTGTAGTGAGGTGGTGGGGAAGGTAACACTGATAAAGGAGAGTACTTGCAGCCACGGAGATGGGTTGAAGTGTGTATACTTCAACGCAAGAACCATCAGGAATAAGGTGGGTGAACTTAAGGCATGGATCGGTACTTGGGACTACGATGTGGTGGCCATCACGGAAACTTGGATAGAAGAGAAGCAGCAAGGGTTGTTGGAGGTTCCTGGTGATAGATGTTTCAATAAGATTAGGGAGGATGGTAAAAGAGGTGGGGGGTTGCATTGTTAATTAGAGATAGTATAACAGCTGCAGAAAGGCAGTTCGAGGGGGATCTGCCTACTGAGGTAATATGGGTTGAATTCAGAAATAGGAAAGGAGCAGTCACCTTGTTAGGAGTTTTCTATAGGCCCCCCAATAGCAGCAGAGATGTGGAGGAACAGATTGGGAAACAGATTTTGGAAAGGTGCAGAACTCACAGGGTAGTAATTATGGGTGACTTCAACTTCCCAAATATTGAGTGGAAACTCTTGAGATCAAATAGTTTGGATGGGGTGGTGTTTTTGCAGTGTGTCCAGGAAGCTTTGCTAACACAGTATGTAGATTGTCCGACCAGAGGAGAGGCCATATTGGATTTGGTACTTGGTAATGACCCAGGGCAAGTGATAGATTTGTTAGTGGGGGAGCATTTTGGAGATAGTGACCACAATTCTGTGACTTTCACTTTCGTAGTGGAGAGGGATAGTTGCGTGCAACAGGGCCAGGTTTACAATTGGGGGAAAAGTAAATAAGATGCTGTCAGACAAGAACTGAAGTGCATAAGTTGGGAACATAGGCTGTCATAGAAGGACACAATTGGAATGTGGAACTTGTTCAAGGAACAGGTACTATGTGTCTTTGATATGTATGTCCCTGTCAGACAGGGAAGAGATGATCGAGTGAGGGAACCATGATTGACAAGGGAGGTTAGTTAGTCTTACTTCGGTGGTAGGCAAAGTAATGGAATGGGTACTGAGGGATAGGATTTCTGAGCATCTGGAAAGGCACTGCTTGATTAGGGATAGTCAGCACGGATTTGTGAGGGGTAGGTCTTGCGTCAAAAGATTATTGACTTCTTTGAGGAGGTGACCAAGCACGTGGATGAAGGTAAAGCAGTGATGTAGTGTACATGGATTTTAGTAAGGTATTTGATAAGGTTTCCCATGGTAGGCTTATGCAGAAAGTAAGGAGGCATGGGACAGTGGGGAATTTGGCCAATTGGATAACAAACTGGCTAACCAATTGAAGTCAGAGAGTGGTGGTAGATGGCAAATATTCAGCCTGGAGACCAGTTACCAGTGGCGTACCGCAGGGATCAGTTCTGGATCCTCTGCTGTTTGTGATTTTCATTAATGACTTGGATGAGGGAGTTGAAGGGTGGGTCAGTAAATTTGCAGATAATACGGAGATTGGTGGAGTTGTGGATATTGATGAGGGCTGTTGTCTGCTGCAAAGAGACATAGATAGGATGCAGAGCTGGGCTGAGAAGTGGCAGATGGAGTTTAACCCTGAAAAGTGTGAGATTGTCCATTTTGGAATGACAAATATGAATGCGGAATACAGGGTTAATGGAAGTGTTCTTGGTAATGTCGAGGAGCAGAGAGATCTTGGAGTCTATGTTCATATATCTTTGAAAGTTGCCATTCAAGGGGAAAGAGTTGTGAAGAAGGCCTATGGTGTGCTGGCGTTCATTAGCAGAGGGATTGAATTTAAGAGCCCTGAGGTGATGATGCAGCTGTACAAAATCTTGGTAAGGCCACATTTTGAGTACATAGAACATACAGTGCAGAAGGAGGCCATTCAGTCCATCGAGTCTGCACCGACCCACCTAAGCCCTTACTTCCACCCTATCCCCGTAACCCAATAACCCCTCCTAAACTTTTTTGGTTACTAAGGGCAATTTATCTTGGCCAATCCACCCAATCTGCAGGTCTTTGGAAGGAAACCGGAGTACCAGGAGGAAACCCACGCAGACACAGGGAGAACTCCGCACAGACAGTGACCCAGCAGGGGATCGAACCTGGGACCCTGGCGCTGTGAAGCCACAGTGCTATCCACTTGTGCTACCGTGCTGCCCCAGCTACAGTTCTGCCCAGCTGACCCTATGTGCAGTTCTGGTCGCCTAATTTTAGGAAGGATGTAAATTTTCAGATGATACGAAGATTGGTGGAGTTGTGGATAGTAAGGAGGGCTGTTGTCGGGTTCAAAGAGACATAGGATGCAGAGCTGGGCTGAGAAGTGGCAGATGGAGTTTAACCCTGACAAGTGTGAGGTTGTCCATTTTGGAAGGACAAATATGAATGCGGAATACAGGATTAACGGTAGGGTTCTTGACAATGTATAGGAGCAGAGAGATCTTGGGGTCTATGTTCATAGATCTTTGAAAGTTGCCACTCAAGTGGATAGAGCTGTGAAGAAGGCCTATGGTGTGCTAGCGTTCATTAGCAGAGGGATTGAATTTAAGAGCCATGAGGTGATGATGCAGCTGTACAAAACCTTGGTCAGGCCACATTTGGAGTACTGTGTACAGTTCTGGTCACCTCATTTTAGGAAGGATGTGGAAGCTTTGGAAAAGGTGCAAAGGAGATTTACCAGGATGTTGCCTGGAATGGAGAGTAGGTCTTACGTGGAAAGGTTGAGGGTGCCTGGCCTTTTGTCATTAGAATGGAGAAGGATGAGGGCCGATTTGATAGAGGTTTATAAGATGATCAGGGGAATAGATACAGTAGACAGTCAGAGACTTTTTTCCCGTGTGGAACAAACCATTACAAGGGGACATGAATTTAAGGTGAATGGTGGAAGATATAGGGAGGATGTCAGAGGTAGGTTCTTTACCCAGAGAGTAGTGGGGACATGGAATGCACTGCCTGTGGAAGTAGTTGAGTCGGAAACATTAGGGACCTTCAAGCGGCTATTGGATAGGCACATGGATTACGGTAGAATGATGTGGAGATGCCGGCGTTGGACTGGGGTAAGCACAGTAAGAAGTCTTACAACACAAGGTTAAAGTCCAACAGGTTTGTTTCAAACACGAGCTTTCAGAGCACTGCTCCTTCCTCAGGTGAATGGAGAGGTATGTTCCAGAAACATTGATATTGACAAAGTCAGAGATGCCAGACAATGCTTGGAATGCGAGCATTTGCGGGTAATCAATTCATTACAGATCCAGAGATAGGGGTAACCCCAGGTTAAAGAGGTGTGAATTGTCTCAAGCCAGGACAGTTGGTAGGATTTTGCAAGTCCAGGCCAGATGGTGGGGGATGAATGTAATGCGACATGAATCCAAGATCCCGGTTGAGGCCGCACTCATGCGTGCGGAACTGAGCTATAAGTTTTTGCTTGGCAATTCTGCGTTGTCACGTGTCCTGAAGACCGCCTTGGAGAACGCTTACCTGGAGATCAGAGGCTGAATGCCCTTGACTGCTGAAGTGTTCCCCGACTGGAAGGGAACATTCCTGCCTGGTGTGGCAAACTCCACACAATCACCCGAGGTCAGAATCAAACCCAGCCCCTGACACTGTGTAGCATCAGTGCTAACCACTGTGTTACCATTCCACCCATGAGTAAAATACCCAAGTGTTGTTTTTATGAAGACTATTTTGCACTTTTCCTCTTTCCCCTGAAGCTCCTTTCTCTCGCTCTTCCCAGCAGCTGCCTCAATCTGGGTCACATTCTTATCGTGCGGCTCCCCAAACCAGCAGAGTGCCGATAAAGGTTTCCAGCACCCCCTAACCTTTCAAACAGCTGCTTCACTGTTCTGTGAAACAGGCCAGGAGCTGAATTAATACCAAAAGGTCAGCATAAAAACCTGCAGTGCCCACTTGGTGTGTTGAAGGTACAGAGATAGGATCTGCATTCATCCAGTTTGACCCACCAGAAGCCTGAACTCGCAGCCAAGGCTGAATAGTATTTAGCATCAGCATGCTTTCACGTGATCTCTTCTGATGAGGACAGCTGAGAAAGCTCTCTCTATACTGCCTGGTTTAGACCTCTGGGATCCAGACAAACATGGTAGCACATGTCATGATATGCACTCATGCACATAATGAGATGCAGACGAGCCCACCAGTATGGCAGCAATCCCGCCTGCCAAGGTGCCGTCGTCCCCACCTCCACTTCTCAGGCGGTCGACAAGGATCCGACGCAAGCCCCAAAGATTGGACTTACAGACATTTATCTTGTAAATATTGTTCTGTATCTGCATGCTGGACACCTCTCATGCATATATTCATCCACTCGCCATTTAATGTAAATAGTTACACATGTACATACAGTCACATATGCTCCAAGCAACCGACAATATTTTTTTAAAAAGGGGATGCCATGATATGCACTCATGGACATAATGAGATACAGGCAGGCAGTGACAGACACCCAGTACAGCCAATCAACACATCGGACAGAACACAACCAATCACCAGGCAGAACACTAGAGGGTGGTTTCCCAATATAAAACACACAAGGTATCAACACTCCGCCTCTTTCCACTGGTGACAACTGTAGTGACAGTCAGGGTGTATATATCAGTTAGCACCTTCTACACGTGGCTCAGAGCTAGTCCGGCCTAGTTAGTTATAGTTAGCAGACTTAGGTTAGTAGAGTGTCAACCCACAGCAAGCTGTGTGCACTGCTCAAGAACTTCAATAAAACGTATTGAACTCACATCTAAGTTTGGTGTCCACTTTCCAGTGCAACTGCATCCAGTTGCAGTCCGTGTTACCCCAGGGTGAATAACACGACAGCACAAGTGGCTAAAACTGTGGCTTCGCAGCACCAGGGTCCCAGGTTCGATTCCCCACTGGGTCACTGTCTGTGCGTAGTCTGCACGTTCTCCCCGTGTCTGCGTGGGTTTCCTCCGGTTGCTCAGGTTTCCTCCCATAGTCCGAAGACATGCATGTTAGGTGGATTGGCCATGATAAATTGCCATTAGTATCCAAAACGGTTACGAGGGGTTATTGGGTTACGGGGATAGAGTGGAAGTGAGGGCTTAAGTGGGTCGGTGCAGACTTGATGGCCTGAATGGCCTCCTTCTGCACTGTATGTTGTAAATCCTAAGATCCCTATCTGAATTTTTTACAGCTGCAATTGGACTAACCCACTTTGTTGGTTCTTCAATTTTCTGATGATGTGAAGTTTCTCCAGTCTGCCGTGAAACACGGCTGGTTTCACGGCAGCCTTCACGACTCTCCGCATTTGCGGAGAATCGCGCCCATGATTTCAATATCGGAGAATCCCACCATGTTTCTCCATCATAATCAGCAAAACTGCACTTTCTTCGATGCAGACAACTTAGCAATGCACTGTTCCGCATCGACTGCATTTATGTTTTAATAGCAGTTTTGTTACTTTTACCTTCAGGCTGTCTATTTGCTTTTCCCCAGCGCTGTTTCAGTGTAATAACTGCTTGATTGTGTGGTACATTATCATAGATTATCATAGAATTTACAGTGCAGAAGGAGGCCATTCGGCCCATCGAGTCTGCACCGGCTCCTGGAAAGAGCACCCTACCCAAGGTCAAAGCCTCCACCCTATCCCCATAACCCAGCAACGCCACCCAACACGAAGGGCAATTTTGGACACTAAGGGCAATTTATCATGGCCAATCCACCTAACCTGCACATCTTTGGACTGTGGGAGGAAACCGGAGCACCCGGAGGAAACCCACGCACACACGGGGAGGATGTGCAGACTCCGCACAGACAGTGACCCAAGCTGGAATCGAACCTGGGACCCTGGAGCTGTGAAGCAATTGTGCTATTATCTTTGTGTATTATTATCTTCCATCATCTGTTAAATTCGCCATTTTGTTTTCTCTGCCGCTCTGCAGATATGTACTGCTTTCTCCTGCATGAGATTCACTTCCCTCAAAAGCCATTCTCTCAAAGGATGATTGCAATCCCACAAATTATTCTATCTTGGTCAAAGCTCTCCAAAGCTACATGATTGAACTTGTGTTCTCAACTTAGTTATGTACTGACTAATGTTGTTTCTGTCTCGCGTGCTCACAACAAATTTGTATCTTTCATACACAATTTTTTTTTTAGGGATGCGATAACTTCAAATTTTTCCATTATTTCTTTCAAGTCCCATTCAAACATGAATGGGTTTTAAACTTCTGGAAGACTGTAGGAAGACTGTACCCGTGGGGATTTTGTTTGTCACTGCCGTCGCTGTGAGGTACAAACCAAAGCGTTGCCAGAATTTCCTCCAGTTTACGGCAAGATTGTCCTCCAAACTAGCGTGGCAAATATCAGCAAATATGCCCACCTTTCACCTTATGATGGAGGGAAGAGGATTGAAGAAGCTGCTGAAGATGGTTGGGCCTAGGACTCTATCCTGAGGAACTCCTACAGCAATGTTCTAAGGCTGATACAATTTTCCTCTGACAACCACAACCACCTTTCCTTGTGTGAGGCAGGACTTCAGCCAGCGGAGAGTTCTTCCCCCACTCAGTCAAATGCTGCCTTGATGTCGAGGGCAGTCACCCTCACCTTACTTTCGGAGTACAACTCTTTTACCCATGTTTGGGCCAAGGCTGTAATGAGGTCCAGAGCAGAGGGAACCTGACAGAGCCCAAACAGAGCATCAGTAAGCTATTTATTGCTGAGTAAGTGCCGCTTGACAGCACTGTCGATGACATCGTCCATCACTTTGCTGATGGCCGAGAGTAGACTAATGGGGCGGTAATTACCGAGGTTGGATTTGTCCTGTTTTTTCATGGACAGATCATACCTGGGCAATTTTCCACATGGTCAGGTGGGTGCTGTGTTGTCGCTGTGCTGGGACTGCTTGGCTAGGTGTGGTACAGCTCGTTCTGCAGTAGAACTCTTCAGTGCTATTGCCGGAATGTTGTCGGGGACTTTTCAGTGCCATAGCCAATAAATAAAACACATCAAAATAAGTTGTGTTGCATACCCAGGGCTTTAATTCCTGGAAGTGAACAGCAAGCCGATGGAGTAAGCTACACCATCTATTTGTGTCCTGTTAAATTATGTCACCCTGATTAAACAGAGGATGTGTGTCAATAAATGAAAGGTGTTGGCTTCGCAAACCATCCCGCAGGGTGACGGAGACCTCCCTGAGCATCTGCACAGAAAACACAACACAGCAGAATGAATTGTCAGCTAAAAGTAATGAATTAGCTTAATCTCGATGAGACAGAAGGAAAACAAAACAACTACTTTGGCATGAAATGTAGAGGGAGCTCTAATTTATTTAACTGCCTGTGCACAGCAATCACAACATAATTTGTAACAATGGACTAGCGGAACACAACACATTAATCCAGCAGGTTGTTGGACCAGCATTTATGATTTGCAGGTGGACAGTGGGCTCAGTTGTGTTGGTTTTTGCAAAGAGCATTTTAATGAATTTGAAGCACTGATTTGCATGTCAATGCATTCCATTGCGGGAATCTTGTGGTCTGGTTGCGACAGGTTCCCCTACATCAGATGTGACATGTCGTTCAAATGCTCATTGACATCGGCAGGACTGGAAGATCCCACAGGTGGGAGGGGCTGGTAAATTCTATCCCAAGCCAGGGGTGTCGGGCACGTGGTCACATGTTGGCCAGACCAGGTAAGGGCGGCAGATTTCCTACCTGAAAAGGGTATTGGTGAATCAGGTGGGCTGTGATGAAAATTGACAATAATAATAATCTTAATTGTCACAAGTCGGCTTACTTGAACACTGCAATGAAGTTACTGTGAAAAGCCCCTAGTCGCCACATTCTGGCGCCAGTTTGGGTACACTGAGGGAGAATTCAGAATGTCCAAATTACCCAAAAGCACGTCTTTCGGGACTTGTGGGAGGAAAGCGGAGCACCCGGAGGAAACCAACGCAGACAGAGGGAGAACGTGCAGACTTTGCACAGACAGTGACCCAAACCGGGAATTGAACCTAGGACCCTGGCACTGTGATGCAACAGTGCTAACCACTGTGCTACCGGGCCTTATTTCATGGCCACCATTTGACATCAAATTCCAGAGCTTTATGGAATTAAAATTTTGCCATCTGTTGTGATGGGGTTCGAACTCTGGCCCCCAGAGCATCACAAGTGACAACAGCACTACGCAGTCATCTTCCCATTGATGAGTCAATGCATAGTGATTTTACACCACCCATGTGATTTTCAATTCACCGCACGGCTAAAAGGGGTGGGCACTAATCACGTTTTTCACATTTCCTCATCCAAGGGCAGAATAAAAGGCCTCTGGAGCAGAAGCAATTTCTCTGTTATTGCGGTGTTTGTCACTGTGTGAGTATAGAGTTATCCCTGAGTTCCTTTGTACTTCACTAGCTTTCAAGCCGGTCTTCTAGCATTCCAGGATCTCCTCTTCCATGGATCGTTTCCCTGAGGTTTACAGCCCGGTGATCTCAAATTTGCAAGGCACTGGCCCTCTGCATCTTATCGAACGGGGATAGTGTATTCTGCTGGAGGGACCTCCTCAGAAGAGGAAGTGAGGGGATGAAGGAAAGGCAGATGAGTGCAGGCAGCATCCAGGGAGAGACCATTGAGACGAGAGGCAAAGGCTCAGTTGATGCAGGGCCAACGCGGAAGCCAAGGAAAGAGGGTTCGCTGAAGACATCGTTACCCAGTGACGAGAGTCTACAGGCAGCACTCCAACCATCTCCAGATGTCCAAGATTGTTATGTACCTCAGAATACATTCTTGCTGGTTCTGCATCACATGATATGTAGTCATGTCAGCAGAGGGTTTGCTGAGGCTGTGAGGAGGTCACCATCTTGATTGTATGAGCAACACCCTTAATAAACCTCTTATCATGTTTTACAAGAATCCAGAGTGTAGGCAAGTCCATTTGTGGCAACGAAAAAATATAACAGGAGTGAAAACTAGTGACCAGCGTGGAGGCAGAAAAGTTGCAGGAAGGAAGTTTGTCTTTGAATACTTGTGGGACTAATCGGGAGCAATGGAAAATTCTCGGCAGCAGACTCGTGCACACGGACCAAGTTCTGCCGTCGATGTGAAGGATTAACAAAAGTTTTTGACAGCAACTGTGAAGAATGACAGTCGGGGAAGTCTTGCTGGTGTTGAAGTGAGTGGAGTCTGGGCTGCAGGGACCGCACACGTGGTGAAGCTACATGGGCTGCAGGGAATGGGGACTTCAAAGTCTGCTGACTCTACAAAGGTCGCGACATGGTAGAAAAGTTGAAATACTCAGGCAAAAAGGGGAAAGATTTGTTGATTGTTCAAGGGATTGTTTGTGCCATATTTTCCAACACAGTTGGAAGGGAGGAAATGTATACTCTGGGGGCTGGGGTCAAAAAAATGCCGGGAGAAATGGGTGCCATGGACACGTCTAATGAGGATTATAAAATATGGAATTCATATGAAGAATGATTCAAATTGTTTTGAACAACTAATTAGACACCGGGGGACCTGAAGGTTGCATAATTTCTCATCACAGTTGGCTGAAAAATATTTATGCTGTTCCAGAATCTTGTTCACCCAGCAAAACCAGGAGACAAGTCCTTCAGTGAATTACTGAAAATTTTAGAGGGACATTCTTTTCCAAAATGATTATTGATTGCAGAGAGGTTTTGATTCCACCACCATAGTCAGGAAGATGGTAAAGCCATTTTACAATTCATAGAGACTTTAAGACGATTAGCTAGATATTGTGAATTTCCTACAACACTTGATGATACTCTTCGAGATAGACTGGTTTGTGGGTTACACAGTGAAGCAATTCAGAAGTAGCTGCTTACTGTCAGTGATATAACTCCAAAAGCTGCTGTGGAAGTTACCATGTCTATGGCGCTTGCAAGGAGAAAAGCTTCGCAGATAGTGACTTGAGCAAAGCTCCATGAAATGGATACCTCAAGGAACAGCGCTCAAAAAGTGCAACCACGTCAGCGTTGTACACACAAGTTGGACACTCAGCAGGGAATGCTGGAGTAAATTGAATACATGCAAATGTGGTATGAAGGACCGCATTGGACCACAAAGTGTGTTGGGCTCTGACAACATCTTCTACACTAAAGAATTGTAAGAAGAACAATGCAAGTAAACAATCTCATTGTGTCTGCAACTTAGTGGATGGAGCTCAAGATCACTCAAACACAGCAAAACCGAGCTACAGCAAGAGCTAAAGCTAGGTGTTTTGTCAATGCAGGAAGAGGCTCTTGGGGCTGAATGACCTACACCTGTTCCTTGCTTGATCGTCGCTAACCTAACATCCACTGCTGATTTGGGGGCGCTTGCGCGATTCACCTATTGCCCCAGGCGCAAGAATTTTTTTCTGCACTGGAGAACTAAAGTCAGCGGCAAAACTGGCTCCTCAGAGATTAGGGCACCATTTTTTACTAGTCCCCAGATCTCAAAGGGAGGTTGAGGGTCCCCACACCTTCACCACAGACATTGCGCCCCCCCCCCCCTCACCCCCCCCCCCCCCCCCCACAGATAAGAGTGACACCCCCAACTCTTGACTTCGGAGGCACAACCTCCCCCTTGTCACTAAAAGTGCACATGACCCACCTCCCTCTCACATCACCCAGGCATCATGGTGACCTGGCCTCACACCCCCCCCCCCCCCCCCCAAGTGAGCATACCCTGCTTAGGGGTCACTGAGGAACTCCCACCTTTCAGACTCCCCCCATCAGTCTCCCCCCTTTAAGGCCCCACTTCACTCCCCCACCCATCACAACCTCCTTTCACCTCCCCTCTCCTTCATTGGTGTGACCCTCTCAGACCCGACACCTTGGAAGTGTCAACCTGATAGCCAGGCACTTCCACTGGCTGTGCCAACATGACACCCCTGTAGTGCAAGGTTGACTCCGCCAGAGTGCCATGTTGACACTGTTATTGTGCCAGGTTAGCACTACCCGGGTGCCAAGGCACTGCCCTGCCCTGTCTCCGACCAGCCAGGAGCTCCAATAGCCTTCAAGTCCCCCGGCATGGGCATTGTTATAACCTCGGTCCAACTGAAACCTACGGCTTCTCAGAATCCTCAGGGGAATATGCTCTCTCCCGCAGATGAGTTTCTAGTATAAAATCCGGCCAGCACAAACTCGGATGGGTATCATCGAGAAATCGTGCAGCTAAAGTTCTGAAATTACGTATTTTGATTGCGCTCAACTCAGGTTGGCTCCATCATCTTGCGGACACAAAAGGCATTACCTCTTGGTCTCTGTTTTTGGAGACCATTACTAATTCACACCAGCGTGAGGACTGGCTGTACGACCAGCGAATATCGGAACCCAGGAGACTGCGGCCTCAAACGGGCGGCACATATTTAGATGAGCCTTATGGCTCATTTACATATGAATACCTGGATTACGCCCAGCGAGGGCGTGACCCAGATTGCGCCATGCATAATGGCTTCGGTTCATAGCGCTCGGCACGAAGCCCATTTTTGGTCTCTCTCGCTATGCACTCGGTTTAATAAGTTTGGCACCGGACTTAACGCAGTGGGAAAATCGCGCCCTGAATCTGAATTTTACACAGAGGTCATTACAGTCAGGCATAACAAGACACTGAAAAGAACAACAGAGGTGAATGTTTTTGATAAGAGAAGGATGCAACAGAATAAATATCCAGCAGACAATCAGACAGACGTTTTCAGACCAGGTCTGAAGGGTGTTCAGGCTGAAGTTGAGATATGAGGAGTGGTTCCACAATTCCATGCCTCCTGGGAGTTTGCCACACTGCTGGAATCACTGCTCCAGCCCTGTAGCTCTATCGTTAACTTTCCCTCTCATCAATGTGGCTTCCCTGCTCTCAGGATGGATTTAGGGGATCTGAAAGTGCATCTTGGATTCATTTCAGTTCGGCAGCCGGTTACATTTTTCCCAGTTAGTTGTCATGTTTTAATTACACACTGTTATTACTTCACCCTTTTTGGTTTTTTTTTGCTGGGTGACACGTTCCATAAAAAAGATGTGCTCACTGCGTCCAGTGCCCCAAACCCTAATGTGATCAGCACACTTCAATTTTATTAGTTGTGAAGCTACTGGCATTTCTGCTCACAGTCCAGCAGGCTCAAAGGGAAGAACATGGATATGTTCACGCACAATAGATCCCCACATGCTTTCAGCAATATACTCAATTGTACAAAGATCAAGTTTGACGAAAGATATGTTGGAGATTACCTTTGGTTAATTATATCTATCATATTACAGTTGTTCCCATCACAAGGTTTAGCATTGTGCATTACATTGCTGCAAAGAGGTATAATAATAATCTTTATTATTGTCACAAGTGGGCTTACATTAACACTGCAATGAAGTTACTGTGCAAATCCCCCAGTCGCCACATTCCGGCGCCTGTTCGGGTACACTGAGGGAGAATTCAGAATGTCCAATTAACCAAACAAGCACGTCTTTCGGGACTTGTGGGAGAAAATTGGAGCACCTGGAGGAAACCCACGCAGACATGGGGAGAATGTGCAGACTCCGCAAAGACAGTGACGCAAGCCAGGAATCAAACCTAGGGGTCCCACAGTGCTAGCCACTGTGCTATCGTGCCGCCCAGTGCTACCACGCCGTCCAGTGAATGATACTTGGCATAAATCAATAAAATTGAGGCTGTACAGAAATAAGCTTGATTCTCAAAGTAACAGCACAGCATTGGTTCAACTTATTGCAGTATCACAGAATTAAAGTGTTGCAGCCTTATCTAGGTTCAGTTTACTTCAGTTTAAGATTAATGTTCAATTCCAATATTATTATAAAGCACGGGCACGGCTGACTTTCATCGTTTCCAATGGCAAAGTCAGCATTAAGTCTGTCACTTGAGTAAATGTTAGTCTAAAAATACATGACCTCTTTTCTTCGAGTGGCATACTAACAGCTCTCCAGAAACAATTATGAACTCCTCGGTGGTGTGCTGGTTGCTGGCTCTGGGAATAGTTGTTCGACAAGTCCTCCTTTGTTATCTGTCTGCTCGGCTCAGTGTTAATCTTCCTTTTTCATGAAAGCCAAACATGTAGGTGTGTACTGCTCCCTAACCTTTTACCCATTGAAAACATTTGTGAAATATTCCTAAATTTCTTTGTACCTTCTTAAGGTTTAAAGTATCAAAACTGGATGAACAGTATTCATCTGCAAGTAGCTGAACCTACTCCAGCTAAAGATGCATTTGAGAGTATCATTTTAAATGGTGTTATTCAGCTTTACACAATTCAAAAAGCTGAACCCCCACATCATCAAGACATGAAGGTTGGAGGGACAAATTCTGAGTCACGATTGCTGATATCCAATCTCTACCAGAAGAGTTCCATCTTCGGTGGCAACTCAGGCAGAGCTCATTGTCAAATGGTTGAGACATTAGTTGTGGTACTCCGCTGCCCCTGAGAGTTTTGTGTTTGCCTTTGTAAGGGTTGAAAGTTCCATTCGCCCCTGACAAGGCAAATGATGGTAAAGAGACAAAGTCACTGTCTGTCCACACTGAGAGCACTCATGGACACTCTCCAAATTCTATTGGGAAATAGTGCAACTGTAAGGGACTGTGAGCTGTGTGGAACATTTTATTATGGACACCTGGTCAGTCCTCAACAATAAGATACTGAACCAGACACGGAACGTTTTTAAGTTTTATTCCAGTGAGGAAAAATTGATTTGTTCCAGGAGTGAAAATATAAGAAATAGAGCTTGGTTATTTCATAAGCAAACTTTATTGGAACAAAAGAAAACAATATGTACACTTTTACTTTAGCTTTAACACTAACAGATTATATGCAGTTTCTTAACCTTAACACACTAGTTCCCATTGGACATCACTGTAACAGAATATGCAGCTCTATTGCCACTTTCACAGGCATTCAAAGGAAATACTTGCATTTACGAAGCAACTTTCCTTCTGATAGAGACATTTGTTCTGAACTATTTTCCAAAGTCTGCCTCGGTGGAAACTTTCATGACCTCTCTGGTCGGTTTCCACTGCCTCCTCCTGTAACTGTTCGAAATACCATTTTTTTCCTCTCTCTCTAAGCTCCGCCCATCCCCTCAAACAAATGTGTTTCCCCTGAGGTGGCCAGACTTGAATCCCTTATCGATAACTTGGCTGATTGGCCACTCCTGTTTACACAAAAGAACAGAGCATTGCCATTCATATGCAGCTAATCTTCTATTGATGGACAAATAGGTCATAAGGCTCTGTGATGGGATATAGCTGGTTGAACAATGTTTTCTTGAATGACAATGGATTTTGCGTGGATCATCCTGGCTGAACTGGGACATCCTATGTATTCCCACTCATGAGGTTAGGTCTGAATGGGACAAGGTAACTCAGGCAGTGGATGTATTCCTCTTACTCTACTGCTAGCAGTCTTATTAAACCCTAAATTACCTCCTACATTTTGGACCCCATTTCTGGACCCAAGTTCCTAATATCTCCCTATCATAACAATGTATTGACAGTCTATAGGTATGAATATATTCACTGCAGAACCACTAAATGCCACTTGTTTGGATGGAAAATTGCATATCAGTTGAAGAACGTTAGCTATTTTGAGGCAAACCACTTCAGGCATTAAAATATAACTCCATATATTGGATTTAAATGGATTTACAATGTGTATCAGTCTTACTGAAACACAATTATACTTAGCACATTTCTGTAACATTGACCATTTTGTTTCCACTAATGCAATCATGCCCTCCAGCATTTCCCAGGTCTCGAGCCTACCAGGAGGGCCTACATTATCCTTACCAATGCCTATTTGATCCGAGACTTATCTGGATATTTTTTAACAGGGTTCTGCTGTTGTAAGGTGAGAAAGCGTTCAACACAGCGTAATGGTGAGTGTATCGTTTTGCCTTTGGCTGTACTTTAATGAATAAGTATATCTATTCAACCTTTGTCTGAGTCTCTCATTTCCTTGGACGAGCCGCTCCTCCACTCATAACAAACATGCTATGCATGCGGTGAAAAACTGAACTACAGTGACCCAAGGGGAAATCTTGTTCAACAGCAGAAAATGTAAATTCCTGTCAATTTTAAGCCAGAAATAAAGGCAGCCTGATCAAAGGAATGAAATGCTAAGTGCCTGCATAAAATGTGAAAACGTGACATGCATGAACATGGTATTGGCAGGGAGAAATCATAACCTGAAAAATCAGGGACATTCAGTAAATTTGAATGTGTTCTGCTGATTGTTTTTTTTTAATTATGTAAGAATGGCAGGGACAGTTTGGTTAGATTAATGGAGCTGTTGTTTTTGATACAGTGAGTCTAGCAACACTTGCAAACAGATGTTTACATAAAGAAAGTTGCTAAAAATGGGGAATAGAACATGGGTTTGAGTAAGATGTCAGAAGAGGTAACAAGGTGTGAGTGTTGCAGTTAAATTTGACTTCTGAGAGGCTAGTTTAGATAAGGGAAGGTCAAAAGGAAAAAACAGTGGGCTAGATTCTCCTTTTCCAGAGAAAAAGTGCGAGTTAGGTTAATTGGACACGCTAAATTGCCCCGTAGTTTCCAAACGTTAGGTGGCGTTGCTGGGTTGCGGGGATAGGGTGGAGATGTGGGCTCAGGTAGGGTGCTCTTTCAGGGGCCGGTGTAGACACGATGGGCTGAATGGTCTCCTTCTGCACTGTGACATCTATGGTGCGATGATTCTGTGACTTCTCCATTGTCCGCCTCTCACCCGTGGCATTCAAACGGCGGGCGGGGGGCGGAAGAATCTAGTCCTAAGTATCATTGTGAGCGAGTTAGTGCAGTGTTTCCCACTGTTTTTTTTACATGGGGTCCAGAGCAGTATTCACCCACATTTTGTCATTTTCTTTGGCTTTGGGATGTCCGGTCTAGCCCACACTGAGAAATCGTTTCAGCAGTGGGGAGCTGAATTTGATGGCGAGACTGGCTTTTCAGGTATCGGGGCATCATTTTGAAAGAGTGCCTTGATCTCTAAATGAGCGTGAGGGTTCCCCACACTATGGGCAATGACACTTCCTGCAGACATGGGCATTACCCCCAAGTGACATCACCCCGCTATGAGGTTGTTGAGGATCCCCCCATTTAAGGCACCCACACCCACCCTTTCCAGCCCCAATCTTTCAGGACATCCTGTCACTTACCCACTTTTATGAGGCACGACCTACCTCAGGTCTTGAACCTTGCCAGCGCCAATCTGGGCAAACTAGCACGGCAAGCCTGGCACCCAGACAGTCCCCCTCATTTTCAAGGTGCCCGGTGCCAGGGTGAGTGCCAGGATACTGCCCTGACTTATCCTCAACCACACTGGGTGCTACAATGGCCTTTATTGGGGGTGTTATAGGGGGGGCGTCTGATGGGGCAGTCTGATTGGTCGGTGTCCATTGAGGTCTCTTTTGGGAGGATGTCTCTGCTGAGGGCTCGATTGGGATGGAGGCCCTGGGTCATCCTCGTGCATTCATGCTGTGGGGCGGTGACCAGTAATACCCATGGATGCCCCTACCTGTCAGTGAGAGGTGGGGGGATGTACTTGCAGTGAAGGGGAGGGTGGCAGGCCACTGGACCTCTGTATCGGATCACCTGCTCAGAAATGTGGCCCGATACCGAAATTGCTAAATGAATTCCACGAGTTGCCCGCTATGCATAAGTTTGCATGGCAGGGGAGAGGCGATCACTTCTGGGTGCTGATCCCAGTGCCAAAGCAGACCAAGAGTGATTCTACTCCAACAGGAGAACCTACGGCAGGATTCTCCATTCCCCAACACTGATTTTGTAATCATGATCAGGCGGAGAATCCCTTTTTACTACTGAAAATGGCTGTTTTCGGATGCTTGGCCCCCTCCAAAACGGCGGTCATCGGGGAGTACAGCGCACACCTTTGGGACAGCCGAAGTCCCTCCCCCAATGCCCGCCCCCATTGGGTCGACTTCACGCCGACACGGTTCACTTGTGCTCTCAGTTTTTGTGTACCTGGCGTGGCAGCTGTGGACTGCGCCCAGCACCGCCACAGTCGGGGGGGGGGGGGGGGGGAGGAGGGAGCTATGCTGTTGGCCGGGGGGGGGGGGGCTTCGGCGAGGGCTGGGGGGACTGGTGGGGTGTTTTCTGGGGTGGTGAGGGGGTGTCCAGGGGGGCACTATCTGGCAGGTTGGGTCCGCAAGCCGCCGGCACCATGTTGTACGGCGAGACCGCTGCTGGTCGTCGCACATGCGCGGCCAAGGACCACTAATTCTCCCGCCGTTTATTTCGTAAAGGCCATTTGTTTTAAGTGGCACGTCTGCTAGCCCCTCACAGATTGCAGGATCGGTGCTGGGGCCTCGCCAATTTTTTCATCGTAGAACTAGACTGTTCCTCCAGACATAGTGTCAAAATTAGAGTATCCAGTCCTTAGTCTCCCAAATGGAGAATCCAGGCCGGGATTTTCCGAAACAGCGGCTAAGTGTTGACGCCGGCGTAAACACCGGAGCGTTTCACGCCGGCATCAACGGGCCCTTTGTGCAGCGATTCACTTACCTGAAGGGGGCCAGCAGGGCACCAGAGTGCTCCGCGCCGACTGCTGATATGGGGCCCTGCACATCAGGGGCACTGCGCAACATGGCGCACCCACACAGTAACCCGGCCCCCACAAAATAGGCCCCACCAGATCGCGCGCGCCTGTCGATCGGTGGCCCCCGATTGAAAACCTAGCCATCCTGGAGGACCCCCCGGTGACGGATTCCCCCGCCTCCCAACAGGGCGGCCATGGCAGCCGTCACTCCGAGCGCCCGCCAGGTGGAACCATGTTCAAACCACGGCGATAGGAACTCGGCCAGCTGCCGGAAGAGAATTGCTGAGGGGGCCTCTTTCAAAGGCCCCCGACCAGCGCTGCGTCGACCGCACTCATGCGACTGGTGGCAATTCTCCAGGTCCGCGGAGAATCACGGGAAGGTGTTGGACCCAATCGCGGAGCGCGATTTTGGCTTGGTGCCTTGGAGAATCCCGGCCTCAGTCTTTCAGAACTGCAGTGAATGGCATTAATGTGATTGAAACTCAATAAACATCTAAAAACACTATTGGCATCCTGGGCGGTGGCACCACTGACTAGAAATTGAACTGAGGTGGACTAACCAGCTCATTCAGACTCGAGCATCTCTCTCCACAGATGCTGTTGGACCCCCTGAGATTTTCCAGCATTTTCTGTTTCTACAACTGTATAAATACTATGGCTACAAAAGCATGTCAAAGGCTAGGTATTCTGCAGTGAGTAACACACTTCCGGACTCCACAAAGCTTGTCCAATTTCTGCAAGACACAAGACAGGAGCGTGATGAAATATTTTCCATTAGGGGTGAGTGCGGCTCCAATGACACTCGAAGAAGCATGATACCATCCAGGACAAAAAACATCATTGGCACCTCATCCACCACCTCAACCATTCACTCCCTCCACCACCGATGCATAGTGGCAGCAGTGTGCACCAACTACAAGGTGCACTGCAGTAACTCACCAATGTTTGACACCACCTAGAAGGACAAGGGCAGCAGATGCATAGGAACTCCATCACCTTCAAGTTCCTCTCCAAGCCGCACACCATTGTGAATTGAAACTATATTCCTGTCCCTGGGTCAAATCGTGGAACACATTAACAGCACAATGGGTGCGCCTACACCAAATGAATTGTAGCGACTCACCTCCACCTTCTCAAAGGGAAATTAGGGGTGTGCAATAAACACCGGCCTGGACAGTGACACCCACATTCCATTAATGAATAAATAAAAAAAGAGGCATTGATCATCAAGATTTTAGCAGCAATGTTGAGAAGATTTTCATGATTCTAGATCATTAAGATTCTCGATACTGCACTCATGGGAACATAAAAGTAGGCCATCACCATTCAGTGAGATCTTAGCTGATCTGCAACTTAACTTCATATACTCACATTTGTCCCATATTCTTCAGCACCTTTTGGTTAATAAAAATAGGTTAACTCCTTTTCAAAATTAAGATTTGTTCTCGCAACAATTGCCATTCTGGAAGGAAGCCCCAAATGTGTTGCCTTTGTAGAAGTGTTTGCTAATTTCACTCCTGAAATGGATGACTCTCAGTTTTAGAAAATGCCCACCCAAGTCCTGGGCTCCCCAGTTAGCAGAAACAGCTTCTCTCCAACCACCTTCTCTGGTCCCCTTTCTTTCCAAAAGTTTGATCAAATCGCTCATAACACACTCTCGGCCGGGATTCTCCCCTACCTGGCGGGGCGGGGGGTCCCGGCGTGTCGGAGTGGCATGAACCATTCCGGCGCCGGGCTGCCCCAAAGGTGCGGAAGTCTCCGCACCTTTAGGGGCCAAGCCTTCACATTGAAGGGCAAAGCCCGCGCCGGAGTGGTTGGCGCTCCACCGGTTGGTGTGGACTGCATTTGGCGCCACGCCAGCCGGGGCCAAAAGGACTTCGCCGGCCGGCGTAAGTCCGCTCATGCGCCGGAGCGTCAGCGGCTGCTGACATCATCCCCGTGCATGCGCAGGGGAGGGGCTCACTTCCACCTCTGCCATGGTGAATACCATGGTGAAGGCGGAAGGAAAGGAGTGCCCCCACGGCACAGATCGCCCCTCACCCCCCTCAGTCCCGCCGGTCAGGTAGGTGTTTTGATTCTCATTGGCGGGAGAGGCTTGACAGCGACGGGACTTCGGCCCATCATGGGCCGGTGAATCGCCGGGGGGGGGCCGCCGACCGGCGCGGCGCGATTCTCACCCCTGCCGAATCTCTGGTGGCGGAGAATTCGGGACACGGCGGGGGCGGGATTGATGCCGGCCGCCGGCGATTCTCCGACCCGGCGGGGGGTCGGAGAATCCCGCCCCTCTTCTTTTCAACTATCATTAAATTGGTTAACAACGTACAAAGCTGTTGTTTTAAGACTAGACTACAGCAGAACAAAAAAACTCAAGAGTGATGGATTAGGAAAAGTTTAAAAGTATAAATTGTCAAATAGCAGTACAGGGAGTAATTAAGCAATTTTAAGAAATGAATCAATATCTATAGGTTTCAATTGATATATTGGGCCAATTGGATATGCCCTTTATGCTGTATGTATCAGCAACATGTAAACTGTGTCTTCACCACTTTAAATCCAGACCCATTTTGGGGATTCAGACTGAGCCGCATGATGACTCAGATTAAGACTGTCCAGATATTTCATTTTGGACCTTCAACAGATGCCGGGAGAAGCTTTTCATCCATCTGTTCAGGCATGCTTCAAATTAGCCCTGAAGCTACAGAAGTGTTAGTGACAGAATTTTGAAGCCAGTTCCTTTTCCCAACAGGTTTTGCCTCAATAAGGGGGAAAAAAAAGGTGAGCATTAAAACGAAAGTAGAGAATACAAGTCAATCAGCATTTGGAGAATGAAATAAACGGACAGTTAATGTTTGGAGTGAGAGCCTACAGAAGGACTGATTTGGTTAAGGCTAACAAATAAAAAATGTAGCAAATTGAGGTGTTAAAATTATACTGCAGAATTATACCACAAAATTATACCACAAAAGATCAGCCATGATCTCATTGAATGGTGGAGCAGGCTCGAGGGACCAGATGGCCTAATCCTGCTCCTAGTTCTTATGTTCTTATTTCAGCAGTACCCATCTGAAAAGTCAATCTGCCTTTCCTCGTGGCTGGCCAAAGTATTGGACACTTTGCAGCTGGGTTAATGTTGCTGGGACATAGATACCTTGAAGAGATACTGCAAACCAAATTTCCAACATTAGCAATATGTCAGAAAGGCTCCTTCCAACAAAAAGCATATGTATGAAATTATAAGCCAATCTTCGCGCCTCTAAAATCCTAATCATCCGTTATGTCGTCTGGCTTTCCACAATCTTTTTTTAACCAATTTTTAAAGATATCTATTTGTGGAATATGGGCGTTGCTGGCTTGGCCAACATTTCTTGCCTATTCCTACTTACCCGTGGGATGGTAGTGGCAAGCTGCCTTCTTAAACCACTGCAGTCCCTGCAATGTAGGCACACCCACAATGCTGTTAGAATGGGAGCTTCAAGATTTTGACTCTGCGTCAGCAATATACTCCCAAGTCAGGATGATGAGTGACTTAGAGCGTAACCTCCAGGTGGTGGTGGGGTTCCCAGATATCTGCTGCACTTGTCCTTCTGGATGGTAGTGACCGTGGGCTTAAAGGTTGCTGCCGAAAGAACCTTGGTTCGTTCATGCAGTATATCTTGTAGATGCTACTGTGCGTTGGTGGCAGAGACAGTGAATATTTGTGGAGAGTGTGTCAATCAAGTGGGCTGCTTTGCCTTGGATGGTGTTGAGCGTCTTGGGTGTTGTTGAAACTGCACTTATCCAGGCAAGTGCTGAGTATTCCATCACACTCCTGACTTGTGCCTTGAAGATGGTAGACAGGTTTAGGGGATTCATGGAGTGAGTTACTTCTTTCAGGATTCCTAGTACCTGACCTGCTCTTGTAGCCACAGTATTTATGTGGACAGTTCAGTTACTGGTCAATGGTAACCAGATCGTAGCCTTCAGCTGAACAAAGACAGGCCACTCTCCTGATAAGCTATCCACCCGAGTGCAGGACACCCTGGAGCTCGAGTCTGAGGCTGACACTGACTTCCCATCGCAGCTGTCTCCAGTACCCTCCGTCGTCCTAGAGACACTCACGTCAGTTGGGTATTTTAGTAAAGAGGATCCTGGGACACTATCTGATGCGCACCACACAGCTGATCCGGTAGATCAGGTGGAGGTAGGAACATCCGATGAGGTAGACCATCAGAGGACAGGTGGATCCCAGGGACTAGCTACCGTCCATACAGGTTTTGTATTTCTGGAACAGACAGGCACATTAACTGTGGCGATGCCGTTGCAGAGCCAAGGACTACATGAGGAGTTGTCGGCGAGCATCCTACACGTAAAAGCGTAGGTGGAGGGGTCCAACCGCAGGCAGGAGCAGGAGGTGGTGCCAGCCATGCGTGCCTACCAGGCCAACACCGCACAGGTGGTGTTTATGGTGGAAGCATTGGGGGCAATGATTTTGGCTATGGATCAGCATAGCCAAAGTCTGAGGCATTCTGTGCAGGCACTGGCCGAGGCCCAGGACTGGGTTGCCACCTCACAGGCAACTATGTGCCAGAGCCACCTAGACATCGCAGCGGCACTCCTGAGCGTGGCCCAGTCACAGCAGACTATGTCGGCGGCATCGCCCAGGTACTGGCCAGCGTGCCGCAGACACAGTGTGAGATGGCCAAGTCCCAGAGGGAGATGGGGCAGTCACTGGCTGATGTGACACAGATCCAGAAGGTGGTGGCACAGTCAATGGGTGATGTGGTGCAGTCGCAGACTGAGATGATCGACTCCCTGTGCTGGGCAGTGTCCCAGTTCTGTGCCGAACTCCACCCCAGCGATCTCTCTTTCCTCCGGGCTGCCACCCATGTCAAGAACCCTCTGCTCTGCCTTGGTGAGGGACTGCAGATCGGGCAGACTCCCTCCAGTCTTCTCCCGCTTCCAGCGGTTGTGGGCGGCCTCTTGCCCGGGGGTGGAGGGGGGATGGTAGGCAAACAGAAAAAGACTGTTAGACAGTCCGATGGGAGCGAAAATCCAAAATCTGAGCCAATACTCCAATGAGCATCTTTCAGATGAGACGTTAAACTGAGGCTCTGTCTGTTTTCTCTAATGGATGTGAAAGATCCCGTGACACTATCTGAATGAAGAGCAGGGCGCATTATTTATCCCTCAATCATTCTCACTAAAATGCTGACAACCTGATTATTATCAGACTGCTCTATGTGGGAGCTTGCTATTTACAAATTGACTGCTGTGTTCTGTACATTAATATAGTGAGCCCGCTTCAAAAGTACTTAATTAGCTGCAAAGTGCTTTAAGAATGTCCAGAAGTCGTTGATCGCATGTTTAAATGCAAGTTTCCATTTTTGACTACCTCAAGCGTTTAGTCTCTGCTGCAAAATTCTTTTTTCATCCAAGAAGGACCATAGAGAATCCTGCCGCCACCGAACGGCCGCACGGTAGCATGGTGGTTAGCATAAATGCTTCACAGCTCCAGGGTCCCAGGTTCGATTCCCGGCTGGGTCACTGTCTGTGTGGAGTCTGCACGTCCTCCCCGTGTGTGCGTGGGTTTCCTCCGGGTGCTCCGGTTTCCTCCCACAGTCCAAAGATGTGCGGGTTAGGTGGATTGGCCATGCTAAATTGCCCGTAGTGTCCTAAAAAGTAAGGTTAAGGGGGGGGGGGGGGGTTGTTGGGTTACGGGTATAGGATTGATACGTGGGTTTGAGTGGGGTGATCATTGCTCGGCACAACATCGAGGGCCGAAGGGCCTGTTCTGTGCTGTACTGTTCTATGTTCTAATTCCGCCCCATATAGAAATATCGACCAGTGAAATCATTGGAAATATATAGAAAGAATACCATTGAATTCTCCCTGCTGTGCCATAGTATAAATTATCCTGTTACAGGTGAAGCTTGGAGTTGACATGTTGTTCTCGGGAAGGATTAAGAGATTCCCCAAGTGGTGATTTTCCTCCATACCTTTCTCTGGGCCCTCATTGGATTCCAGGGCATCAAAGTGCAATGTACCTATAGCCTAGCTTCCATTCCATCTGCGCAGATCATAGGTTTTCTTTTTTAAAATAAATTTAGTGTACCCAATTGATTTTTTCCAATTAAGGGGCAATTTAGCGTGGCCAATCCGTCTAGCCTGCACATCTTTGGGTTGTGGGGGCGAAACCCTCGCAACGACAGGGAGAATGTGGAAACGCCACACGGACAGTGACCCAGAGCCGGGATCGAACCTGGGACCTCGGAGCCATGAAGCTGCAGGGCTAACCCGCTGTGCCACCGTGCTGCCCTCGATCATAGGTTTTCTGCCTGACCAGGTTCCTACTTCCCATTCTGTAAATAAACAGAAACTGCAAAATTTAAAGACACTGCCCAGTTTTTCTGTTGAGAAGGAAGGCCTTTATCTAGCCTGAATTTAAACGCGAGTGATGTAACAATGTCCTGATACATTACTATGGGGAAGAGGAGACTTCGGTACACTTTTGTTTTGTACATGTTTCAACTCAGTTCAAATACCTGCCAAAGGGAGTTCTAATCCATCAGTTCCGATCAAAGGGCATCGACCGGAACCGCCAGCTCTTGTTCTCTTTCAACAGAAGCTGCCCAACATGTTGAGTGTTTCCAGCATTTTCTGTTTTTACTTCAGATGTCCAGCCTGCTCAGTACTGAAATCTTAAAACCACTTTGATGTTATACCAGATGTGAGTGACGGACTGCACAGCTAACATTTGTAACTGCTGCCTGACACTCCATGGGTTCTGGTTCATTTAGCTTCATAAAATCTGTGAATATTCAAATATCCTTGGTTAGATTTTCTGCCTATAAAGCACAAAGTGCCAATGGATAGGCAAAATAAATTGTAGTTTTCATTTACGTCCGCAATACCAATAAAAAGCCAGTGCGATAAAAGGGATAAAGCTAAAGAGGCAGACAGTTACCAATAAATTCTGTAAATGTGCGGTCATGGAGGCAACATTCATTGGGAATGTTATGCTGAACTCGGCACACCCCACATGATACTATAGTGCAAAACATTGGGAGTGAGAATTCATACATTTTTCCCATATTCTCAACTTTGCCATTTTCTCTGCAACATTCTGGAAGCTTGAAATTTGTATTGCACTGGACATCTTTAAATTAAAAAGAAATAGCTTCCATCTGCACGCTATTTATACGCCAGTAATCTCATGAACAAGAACATCATGAGATAAGGATGTTGGAGGATATTTTTCTCAGTTATATTTGTCCAATGAGGAAGCTCCTAATGCTCCCATTCAATGTCCCAACTTTTTCTTAAAGATCCACGGGTTTTCAACTCCACTAAACTTCCTGGCAACTTGCTTCATGTAAATAATCCTTGTATGAAAATGAATTTCCTGATATAAGTGCAAAACCGATCTCCTATATGTTTAAATTTATGACCCCTTGTTCTGCACTTCCTATTCAACCAAATGCAATGTGCTGGATTTAATTTTCCCATTCCCTTAACTTGACAAGTTCATTCTTCTATGCTTCCTTTAAGAGAGCAAATGTCTCTAGTCTTTACTCATAACTCAAACCTTGAATATTTGGGGTCACCTTTCTGGCTTTTCTCTCTCTCTTTCACGCTTAAATGTCTCCCTTGCATCTCAAACTCACAAAAGCTCAATGAGTGATCTGAACCCCTGACTATACAAGTTGGTCACAACATCCTTGGACTTCCATTTACATTTTGGCTATCCAGATCAACATCCTACTGGCTTTGGACATACTGAATAGCCATCAACAATTAACACAAAATATTAAGTCGACAAAGATCCTTATATGTCTTTTGCCTCTAGTATAGGCTCTGAGCCGGTTCAAGGGGCTTAATGGCCTACTCCTGCTCATTATTCATATGTTTATATGTTTGTAGAAGTGTCAGTTATTTTTCTTATGACCATCACATTATATTCATAAGCATTAGATATAATCTGCCATTTAAAGGGCAGCACGGTGGCATATTGGTTATCACTGCTGCCTCAACGGCGCCGAGGTCCCAGGTTCGATCCCGGCTCTGGGTCATTGTCCATGTGGAGTTTGAACATTCTCCCCGTGTTTGTGTCGTTTCCACCCCCACAATCCAAAGATGTGCAGCAAAGGTGGATTGGCCATGCTAAATTGCCCCTTAATTGGAAAAAATGAATTAGGTACTCCAAATTTATTTTAAAAAAGAAGAAAAAATATATAATCTGCCATTTATCTGCCCACTTACATGTTTTATCAAACTCATTCTGAAAATGTTTGAGTTCCCTCCTCCCAATTCATTTCCCTTTCCCTTTTGGTTCCTGCACATTGAACCATTTTCTATTGAACATCTGAGTCTCGGAAATTCAAAATGGTATTGGTCCCAGTATTGAATCTTAGGTCAATCCATTCAGCTGTTTCCTCCTGTACCAACACAATCTTTTTATTGAGGGCATATTTCTATTCTTCGGCCAGTTTCTTTTCCACTCCCAAGGTTTATCTGGAATCAATGCATCTTTGAATTTACTTACATTACACAGATTTTTATAGTTCAGGAGCAGGCCATTCATCCCAATAGGTCCACATCTATCCCAACAGGTCCACGTTGGATGAATTGGATTTGTTTAATGTCGCGTGTACCGAGGTACAGTGAAAAGTATTTTTCTGCGAGCAGCTCAAACAGATCATTTAGTACATGAAAATAAAATAAAATAAAAAGAAAATACATGATAGGGCAACACAAGGTACACAATGTAAACACATAGATGCCAGCATCGGGTGAAGCATTCAGGAGTGTAATATTTATCAGGTCCGTTCATAAGAAGGTTGTTTAGGAGTCTGGTAACAGCAGGGAAGAAGCTGTTTTTGAACCTGAATCTGGTGTTTATGCTCTACACAAGACTCATCCCACCGGATAGATACCTACATTTCTTTAGGTAATAAAAGTTTATGGGAAGACATGATTTAGTGATATTATACTTTTAAAATGCATGTATTAGCCATGTAGATTCATCAGTTGCTTCATTCTGGATCACAACGTCTCCACCTTCAACAACAAGTTCTTCATCCAGACGCACAGAACAGCCATGGGGACCAAATGCCAACATCTTCATGCACAAGTTTGAACAAGACTTCCTCACCGCACAGGACGTTCAACCGACGTTTTACACCAGATACATCGATTACATTTTTTTCCTTTGAACCCACGGCGAAGAATCACTGAAACGACTACACGATGACATCAATAAGTTCCATCCCACCATCAGACTCACCATGGCCTACGCTCCAAAATCAGTTGCATTCTTGGACACACTCATCTCCATCAAAGATGGTGACCTCAGCACTTTGCTTTACCGCAAGCCCACGGATAACCTCACGATGCTCCACTTCTCCAGCTTCCACCCTGAACACATTAAAGAAGCCATTCTCTATGGACAAGCCCTCCGTATACATGGGATCTGCTCAGACGAGGAGGAGCGTAACAGACATCTACAGACGCTGAAAGATGCCCTCGTACGAATGGGATATGGCGCTCGACTCATCGATCGACAGTTCCAACGCGCCACAGCCAAAAACCGCACCGACCTCCTCAGAAGACAAGCACGGGACACAACCGACTGAGTACCCTTCATCGTCCAGTACTTTCCCGGAGCGGAGAAACTACAACATCTTCTTCGCAGACTTCAACACGTCATCAATGAAGATGAACATCTTGCCAAGGTCATCCCCATACCCCCACTACTTGCCTTCAAACAAACGCGCAACCTCAAACAAACCATTGTTTGCAGCAAACTACCCAGCCTTCAGAACAGCGTCCACAACACCACACAACCCTGTCAGGGCAATCTCTGCAAGTCATGCCAGATCATCGACATGGATACCACCACTACACATTAGTACACCACCCACCAGGTACGCGGTACATACTCGTGCGACTCGGCCAACGTTGTCGACCTCATACGCTGCAGGGAAGGATGTCCCGAAGCGTGGTACATTGGCGAGACCATGCAGACACTGTGACAACGAATGAACGGGCATCACGCGACAATCACCAGGCAAGAATGTTCCGTTCCAGTCGGGGAACACTTCAGCAGTCAAGGGCATTCAGCCTCTGATCTCCGGGTAAGTGTTCTCCAAGGCGGCCTTCAGGACGCGCGACAACACAGAATCGCTGAGCAGAAACTTATAGCCAAGTTCCGTACACATGAGTGCAGCCTCAACCGGGACCTGGGATTCATGTCGCATTACATACATCCTCCACCATCTTTTTTTTTAAAATTACAGCACAGGAACAGGCAATTCGGCCTTCCCAGCCTGCGCCGATCCAGATCCTTTATCTAAACCTGTCTCCTATTTTCCAAGGTCTACTTCCCTCTGATCCCTGCCCATTCATATATCTGTCTAGATGCATCTTAAATGATGCTATCGTGCCCGCCTCTACCACCTCCACTGAAATGAAATGAAAATGAAAATTGCTTATTGTCACAAGTAGGCTTCAAATTAAGCTACTGTGAAAAGCCCCTAGTCGCCACATTCCGGCGCCTGTTCGGGGAGGCTGTTACGGGAATCGAACCGTGCTGCTGGCCTGCCTTGGTCTGCTTTCAAAGCCAGCGATTTAGCCCTGTGCTAAACAGCCCCTGGCAAAGCTTCCCAGGCACCCACCACCCTCTGCGTAAAAAACTTTCCACGCACATCTCCCTTAAACTTTCCCCCTCTCACCTTGAAATCATGACCCCTTGCAATTGACACCCCCAATCTTGGAAAAAGCTTGTTGCTATCCACCCTGTCCATAGTTCTCATAATTTTGTAGACCTCAATCAGGTCCCCCCTCAACCTCCTTCTTTCCAACGAAAACAATCCTAATCTACTCAACCTTTCTTCAT
This sequence comes from Scyliorhinus canicula, assembly GCF_902713615.1. Lineage (NCBI taxonomy): Eukaryota > Metazoa > Chordata > Chondrichthyes > Carcharhiniformes > Scyliorhinidae > Scyliorhinus > Scyliorhinus canicula. The sequence continues at coordinate 29,823,381 of NC_052155.1, forward strand.
AGCTAGCACCCTCCATACGAGGCAACATCCTGGTGAACCTCCTCTGCACCCTCTCTAAAACATCCACATCCTTCTGGTAATGTGGCGACCAGAACTGCACGCAGTATTCCAAATGTGGCCTAACCAAAGTCTTATACAACTGTAACATGACCTACCAACTCTTGTACTCAATACCCCTTCCGATGAACAAAGAACTTGGTCTTGGTCTTGCGAAATCCTACCAACTGTCCTGGCTTGAGACAATTCACACCTCTTTAACCTGGGGGTTACACCTATCTCTGGATCTGTAAAGACTTAATTACCTGAAAATGCTCGTATTCTAACCATTGTACTTTTCACTGTACCTCGGTACACGTGACAATAAACAAATCCAATCCAATCCATTGTCTTGCATCTTTGAATTTGTCTATACATGTGGTTCTGGAACATACCTCTTAATTCACCTGAGGAAGGAGCAGTGATCCGGAAGCTAGTGTTTGAAACAAACCTGTTGGACTTTAACCTGGTGTTGTAAGACTCCTTACTGTGCTCACTCCAGTCCAATGCCGGCATCTCCACATCATGTATTAGCCATGACAGCAGAAAATGCTGAGAGCATGGGAAAAGATCTGATAAGGAAGTCAGTATTGAAACTGACTATCCACGTTGCAGAATAGACTCATTGTTATCATTACTGGGCAAACATCCCAGTTCTGGAGAACATGGTGGGAAACAGGTGGTCCGATCACACCATATTATAGAAACATAGAGAAGTTTTCTCATGCCGTATTATCTCTTAAAACTTGACAGACAGACATTTCATCGAATTAATTGAATTATATTTATTTTAACCCAATCACATTCAGATGCCTAAAATAGATTATGATTTCCTCATGAGACAGAGATAGAACCTTTTTTTGGCTTCTCCAAAATCATCTTTAAGCTCTCATTTCTTTCTCTCTCTCGTTGTCTTTCTGAATTCTTCTCTAACCTAACATTTGAAAGTCTCGAGTTCTGTAAGATTGATATATAATGGTGACACATAAATATATTAATAAAATACAAATCCATCGCCACCTTAATTTAGTTTACCCTGTTAACATACACTTCTATTCCTGTTTCCCTCGAGCCCTTATCAAGGTCTTGCTTGCATCTATTACTTCTCACCTCTTTCTGAATAGACTTTCATGGAGAACTTTGTCAAAAACCTTTTGGAGGTCGATGGGTAAAATATCACAGGATTTCCATTGATCCATTTGGATTGTCAATTCCTCCATGAAGTACAGAGGTTTTTCAAGCAGGATCTTCTGCTGAATTCATATGGTCTTTATTGTGCAACTAATTTTACTTCTGATAATCCATTCAATTAATTTATATGCAATAGAAGCAATCTTAATGGTGTTCTCTGTGTCTGAACTGTCTTCTTCTTTGGAACCGCGAACCACTTTAGCCCACTTTCACTCTGTTGGTATCTCCCCAGTGTCCAAATTAAGTCTCTTACAAATCTCTCCTGTCGTCTTTCAGCCCTCTGGGATAAATACCGTCTATCCTTGGAGATTCATTTGTTTGAGCCTGATTAGCCTCAGAATTCCATCTCATTCATAACAAAGATACCTGTTTGCCGGATGCATGTTGCTCATGTATTCCTAAGCGAGTACTTGGAGGAAGTGCTAATTCAAAATGTTTAGTATCAGAATATTTTGCTCAATCTCTGCTTTAAGCCTTATCTCTCTTATGGATTCTGATTCTTTTCTCACTGCCCTCTTTCAGTTGTGACTGTTTTTTTTCAGATATGCTTATCCTCAGCGGCTATATGTTCTTTGACCAGGACTCTTTGTCTTGCCAATCATCCGTTCAATGCCGTTCTGCATTTTCCTGTATTCATTCCAAATCTCTCTTGCCCCTTTGTTTCTTCAGGGCTTATTTCACCATTCATTTGCTTGCTAATCCATTTTTTCCCCAGTCTAACCTTGTTGGTTTTGGGAATTTATTTATTCTGCTCACACAGTATTCTTTGAATAGCTTTTTAGATTGAGTATCAGAGCGAGAGAGAAAATGACATCGCTTAAGAACTAATTTGTTGGTTTGGTAGAGAAAATCTAGTTCATCTAGATGGATGGACTAAGAGCAGCATACTCCTTTTGCTCCTCCTTATTTATCTGGGACATAATATGAAGACATGTAATCTTATAGGTATCATGATGCACATATTAAAAATCAACAGTAACATTTGAAAAGAATAATTGATGACCAATTTCAGATTTACCATAGGCAGTGCATCAGATAGGAAAATTTTATTCCTTATCTCTTACAGACAAGTAATAGAGACAAAGGAACATTATTCCAACATATTCCAACATGTTATACCACCCAATGAACCTTGTTGCAATAAACTAAAATGAATGGGTACCAAAATTAACAGAGTGAGATTGTCACGTTAGTAGTTTAGATCCAAGCTAAATTTGAATTTCACCTGCTCAAGTTGAATTTGTGCTTAATTTGGTTTTGGCAGTCTTTAAAAAAATTAAATAGGTACAGTGTGTTCCCTAAAGAGACAGAGAGGGCTATTTTAATCAGGATTCATAATTTTCGTGCAATAAATCATATGCTGAGCTTCCTTTTAAATACAAAAAGGTCTGCTAATTGCAAACCTCCAAATACCTCCAACTGATGCAGTTGGAAAGAAGATTTATCTGTGACTAATAATTATAACAGTGAATGTTTTTAAAATAGATCAGATGATTAAATATTCCCACCTAAAAATTCAACAGTATGTTAAAAATTGCAAGAAGGTACATATTATGATATAGATCATAGAATCCTTACAGTGCAAAAGGAGGCCATTCGGCCCATCGAGTCTGCACCGACACTCTAAAAGAGCACCCTACCTAAGTCCACACCTACACCCTATTCCTCCTCCCTATTTCTGTATCCCCAAATAACCTTTTGGACACTAAAGGATAACTTAACATGGCCAATCCCACCTAACCTGCACATCTTTGGACTGTGTGAGGAAACCAGAGTACCTGGAGGAAACCCACGCAGGCACACATAGAACATGCAAAATCCACACAGTCACCCAAGGCTGGAAATGAACCTGGGTGCCTGTCGCTGTGAGGCAGTAGTGCTAACTGCTGTGCCACCGCCCAATATAGTAATTCTGTTGAAAGCTATGACATCAAAGTGTCTCTCTATTAGATTTCCAACTTTTGTGCCTGCACTTTAACCAAGATGCAACCCTTGGCGTAAGTACCCTTAATGCCATCCCACAACACAGTCCCCGCCATCATTTCAGCATAACTCCAGACCACGATGAGGTCAAAAAAGCCTTCTGACAGCAGAACAACAACAAGGTCTCCCTGCTGAAGTACTAAAATATGGTAGAGAGGCGCTCTTGACACAAATGCACAACTTCATCACCCCTGTTGGGAGGAAGAGAGCATGCCAGGAGATCTCAGTGACTCTGTAATTGTGACCGTCTTCAAGAAAGAGACAAGTTTGACTACATTCAAGCAGACTTCGATGGTGAAATCCAACATTGACTCCAATGCGTCAGCACATCCTTCGGACTCCTGAGAAACAGAGTGATTGAAGACCGAGAAGTCAAAATCACCACCAAGCTCAAAGTCTACAAAGCAGCCATGGTCCTTCTGTATGCATCAGAAATATGGACAATATACACCAGACACCTCAAATCCTGGAGAGATATCACCAACATTGCCTCTGCAAAATCCTGCAAATTCATTGGTAGATAGGCGCATCAAAGTGAGCATCCTCTCCCCGGCCAATATCCCCAGTATTGAGGCACTGGTCATGCTCAACCAGTTTCGATGGGTGGGCTACATTGTCCACATGCCTAACACAAGACTGCCAAATCAATGGTGAGCGGGCGGGTAAGTGGAGTTGAATCTGCAAAAAGATCAGTCATTAATTTATTGAATGGTGGAGCAGGCTCGGGAGCCAGGTGACCAATCCGGCTCCTAGTTCTTATGTTCTTATGTTCTTAAGTGCTTTACTCCAAGCTCCACAATGACAAGCGATCACCAGGAAGGCAGAGGAAACGTGACAAGGACACTTTAAAAGCCTCCCTAAGTAAATGCAACATCTCACCGACATGTGAGAATTGCTTGCTCTGGAACGCACAAACTGGAGAAGAAGCATTGGCGAAGGTGCCATCTACCTTGAGCGTCACTGAGTGGAGCTCGTGGGGGTCAAACATAAGCAGCAGCAAGAGTGCGCAGAATCCAGTGCATCCCACTCACCCGCCTTATCGATCAACCACCTTCCTCACCTATGGCAGAGGCTGTGGTTCCAAGATTGGTCTAATCAGCTTTCACAGAACACACCAACCCCAGAATGGAAGCAAGCCACCCTCAGCCCTGAGGAACTGCCAACGAAGAATTATAGCTCAAGGAATAGAGCATAAAGATGAGGAAGTGTTGTTACAACTGTACAAGGCATTGGTGAGACCGTACCTGGACCAGCTTTGGTGCCCTTATTTGAGGAAAGATGTTGTGGCATTGGAGGACGTTCGGAGGAGGTTCACTAGATTGATTCAAGAGATGAGAGATGGGATTCGCCATCAGTCAATGGCAAAATTGGAAAAGGCGATTGGGTGGAGAATCAGTTGTGAGGCCAAAATCATGGCCATGCCGGGCGCACACAAAAATGCCATTCTCCGGTGTCATAACAACAGTGTCAATGCATTACACTCTGCATGTACAGTAAACGCCGTTCCTGACCTGATGGACCTGACCCGGTATTCTCCAGCTCCTGAGCGATGCTCCGTCTCCACCAGGAGAAATTCTCGATGGCACGTTTCACTTGTGGTTTCAAAAATCAGGAAACAGGTGCCCTGTCTGGTGAAGGAGAGAGAGGGGAAAGTGTCCAACATCACTATGGTATGCTGACAGTTGTGCAGCTGGCCAGGAGGGGCTGGGAGGAGTAGCAGGGGGCGGCCAGGAGGTGGGTTGTGGGGTCGGGATGGACGGGCATGGAACACTATTGCTGTAGCCTGCAAGGCAGACATACGGCTGCGTATGCCGCTGACTGCAAACTGTGAACGTAGTGCCATGGTTCGTATGCGTGTCCCCCCCACAGGTAACCCCGAGGTACCCTCTAGCCTGAGCCGACCCATCATGATGCCCGCGCCCCAGCACAACCAGTGCTTCTTGGCTGAAATGAGTGTGTGGGGGGAGTGGAGTGCTCATATGCGGCTGCAGCTTGTCAGCCTCTCGAATGCCAATCCCGATCCAGGGATTCAGACACTGGGCGGGATTCTACGATTGCTGATGCCAAAATCGGGTTCGACGATTCGCTGGAGAATCCGTTTTTACAACGAAATGGGGGGAGGGGGTGCTGTTTGTTGGATGCTTGGCCCCCTCAAAAACAGAGTGTCTTGTTATGCTCTTGGCGTAGCATAAGCGGCTTCCTTGATGTGCACGCTGACAAAGAAAGGCTCAGACATGGAGATAACTTCAACACGTTTATTGAACTATTTACAATTCTCTTACTTAGGTTCGACTCTACTGTTAATCCTCTTATAGCTACTCAGACTGACAAACCAGTCTGCTACAATCCACGTGGTGGGTGTGATATTGAATCAACCCTGTGTCTCTATCACTGAGTGCCTCCACTGGAAAGAGGAAGATCATGTGTGCTGTGTCCTTTATATATGGGTTGGTGTAATGCCGCCCTGTGGTAGTGTCACCTCTGTGTGTATCGTGAATGCCCATTGGCCGTGTCCTATCTAACTGACCTATTGGTTGAGTGTCTGTGTGTCATGTCTCTGGTGCTCCCTCTAGTGTCTAGCTAGTCTACGTGTACTTACATTAACCCCTTGTGTATCTACAGTGATGCATATCACCACAAATACATCTAACGTTGTGCCAACTTTTTAATTGAAAAACTAGACACTTCCTCCAGACATAGCCTCAAAATCCAGCCCACTGTTTTTCATTGGAATCGGTCGCATTCCACAAGGAGCCGGTGCTAGGCAATCAACAGTTGTGGAATTGCTTTGGGAACAGCGTCAATTTTCCTGTTGTATAACACCACTGATTCAGTCCCGGCTTCAATAGTCTCTCAAACGGAGAATCCAGACCAAGGGGTTTGTCATATGAAGACATATTGTGCAGTTTAGACCTGTATTGTCTTGAGTTTAGAAGAATGAGGGGAGATCAAATTAAGGTATCTAATTATGGATAAATTAGACGTGGAGCAGATGCTTCTTCTTGTGGGGAATTCTAGAATGAGAGTCATAGTCTCAGGATAAAGGGTCGCACATTTGAAACAAAAATGAGGAGAAACTACTTCTCCCAAAGGGTTGTGAATCTGTGGAATTCGCTACCCCAGAGTGCGGTGAATATTGGTCAGTAAGTAAATTTAAGGAGGACTGAAACAGATTTGTAATTAGTAATGGGTTGAAGGGTTACGGAGAATGGGCAGGATGGTGAAGTTGAGGCGATGATGAACCCAGCCATGATCGTATTGAGTGCTGGAGCAGGCTTGAGAGGTTAAGTTGTTTACTCCTGCTCCTAATTCTTATGTTCCAAGAAAGAACTATTCTGTCTAATTCCACCTTCCAGCTCTTGGTCTGTAGACCTGTCAGTAACAGCACCTCAAGCACAAATCTGGGGCGGGATTCTCCGACCCCCCCCCCCCCACCGGGTTGGAGAATCACCGGGGGGGGGCGGCGTGAATCCTGCCACCACCGGCTGCCGAATTTGGTGGGGGCGGGAATCATGCCGCGCTGGTCAATGGTCGCTCGCAATGGCCCCCCCCCGCGCGATTCTCCAGCCCACGATGGGCCGAGTGGCCGCCCGTTTTTTGCCGGTCCCGCCGGCGTAAATTAGAGTAGGTCCGTGCCGGCGGGACCTGGCAGCGCCGGCGGCCTCCGGGGTCCTCGGAGGGGATCTGGCCCCGGGAGGTGCCCCCACGGAGGCCTGGCCCGCAATCGCGGCCCACCGATCCGTGGGCGGGCCTACGTCTTGGGGACACTCTATTCCTCCGCGTTGGCTGCTATTCCTCAGCCATGGCCGACATGGAGATGAACCCCCCCCACCTGCGCATGCGCTGGGATGATGCCAGCACACGCTGGCGCTCCCATGCATGCGCTAACTCGCACCGGCTGGGGGAGGCCCTTCGGCGCCAAGCCCCATCCCCGCCAGCCAGCACGCGCAAACCACTCCGGCGCCGACCTAACCTCTGAAGATGCGGAGGATTCTGCACCTTTGCGGTGGCCCGAAGCCGTAGTGGTTCACGCCACTTCTTCCCATCGGAGTTGCCCGCCCCGCTGATTACGGCAGAATCCCACTCCAGGTGTTCTTGATTAGTAAGGGGATTTCTTGTCTAATAAGGGGGATCAGGGGTTCTGGGAAGAAGGCAGGAGAATGGGGATGAGAAACATATATTCAGTCAGTGGCAGAGCAGGTGTGACGGTGGAATGGCTTAATTCTACTCCTATAGCTTTGGTCTGATGGGCTTATGGACATGAAAATGAAATGAAAATCGCTTATTCTGACGAGTAAGCTTCAATGAAGTTACTGTGAAAAGCCCCTAGTCGCCGCATTCTGGCGCCTGTCCGGGGAGGCTGGTAGGGGAATCGAACCTTGCTGCTGGCCTGCTTGGTCTGCTTTAAAAGTCACGTTTTAGCCCAGTGAGCTAAACCAGCCCCATGATTTGCAGTTGACATGTTGCATCGTATTCAGTGCCCTCTTTCCTACTGAACCACGGCATGGTGGCAGAGTGGTTAGCACTGCCGCTTCTCAGCGCCGGGGACCCGGGTTCAATTCTGATCTCAGGTAACTGTCTGTGTGGAGTTTGCATGTTCTCCCCGTGTCTGCATGGGTTTCCTCCGAGTACTCCAGTTTGCTCCCACAGTCCAAAGATGAGCAGGTTAGGTGGATTGGCTATGCTAAATTGCCCCTTTGCCTAGGTTAGATGGGGTTGCAGGGTTACGGGGATAGGGCAGTGGAGTGGGCCTCGGTAGGGTATTCTTTCAGATGGTTGGTGCAGAATTGATGGGCTGAATAGTCTCCTTCTGCATTGTAGGGATTCTAGTTAAAGGGGAGATTATGGTCATTTTCTCTAAATTTAGTGTTCTTTGCAATAGATTCATTGTAAACATTTTGGGCGAAATTCTCCGCACCCGCGGAAAGTCGGCAAACGGTCGTAACAAATCGGGACCGTTTTACGACGGTCGCGAAGGCTTCATTTCCCGACCGATTCACTTCCTGGAAATGGGCTAGCAGCGCGGCCGCGTCAATTACGTGCGTGATGACGACGGAACGCGACGACGACACGAACCCGCCCATGTGACGCCGCCCGACGCCGTAAAAAGGCGCGGGCGACCACAGAATCTGTCGGGCAGGATGTCGGAGCCTAGGCGAGCTGCACCTCGCTTTATTGATGCAGACGTCGAGGCGCTGCTCGATGCCGTGGAGCAGAGGAGGGGCATCATCCGCCCGCGGAGAGGGCATCGCCAACCTGCCAGCACGGTACGCCAGGCCTGGCGTGACGTGGCTGCTGCCGTCAGTGCTGTGGGGCAGACCCCTCGCTCAGCAGAGCAGTGCCGAAAGAAGCTACATGACCTCACCAGGTCTGCCAGGGTAAGTGCCATGAGGGTGCCCCCTAGTCACAACCATCCCTCCCCCTTAACTGCCCGGGGGGGGGGAGAGGGATTGGGGCAGAGTTATTTGAGGGTGGTTCACAAAGTTGTCACAGACCCAGCGCTCTGGCCCCGAGGAGAGATGCAATCATCTGATGACAACTTGTCCCCCCCCAAACTGTGCCAGTATCAGAACGGACTTCTGATACCTACCGTTTTGTAATGATCTACCTATGTTTCCTCCCCCAACAGGCCAAGGCCGGTCATAACCACCGTGAGCGGCACAAGACTGGAGGGGGTTCGCCCAACATGCACCCCCTCAGCACCTTTGAACAGAGGGCACTGGACCTTGTTGGGGGGGTCTGCCACCCGCGATATCGCGCAATGCGAGGTTGGCGGAACTGCAGCAAGTGAGACAACCCTCCCTGACAAACACCCTCCCCCCCCCCCCCCATCCTCTGTCCCTTCACACACCCTGCCCACTGGGACACCTCCCCATCCTCTGTCCCTTCACACACCCTGCCCACTGGGACCGTCCAGCGGCCTGCCGAGCAAATCGAAATAACCCGTCTCATTCTCTTCCCTAGGACGTGATGCCGAACGACCAGGGCCGTCTGGCTGCAGACGGAGACAGGAATCTGCCGCCACCTCACCCGGGGCCTCACAACAGAGGGTGCCCGATCAGCGGGCAGCCCTATCTGCCCAACCCAATCTGCGGACCAGGACGCACAGAGGGTTCGAGGTCCACCACCACCACCAGAAATGGCCAGGGACAACCCTCCTGTCGCTGAGCGGCCCCACACCCTGGACGAGGACCTAACCATTGAGAGCGTCGGGCTTGCGGCACTGCTTTCTCCCACCACTTCCATCATCCCAGAGATACACACCCCGGCGGGCCTATTTAGTGATGAGTCTCCTGGGGCACAGTCTGGTTGGCACATCACAGATGAGCAGGTACAGCAGGTGGAGGTCGGAGCAACAGAGGGCCCGGACTCGCGGAGGCCAGACCAGGCCCAGGATGCAGCTGGCTCCCAGACGTTTTCGGAGTTCCTGGAGTTTCTCAACCCACCCGCACAGCCGATGCCTCAGGAAACCCAGGGAAACAATGACGGGATGAGGGCTTCCTTCCAGACTCTGCAGACGCTGTTAGAGGAGTCGATCCGCGTCCAAGAGCAGGGAGTGGTGCCGCTCATGGCAGAGACCCAGTCCGACACCGCACGGGTGGCATCCGCGGTGGAGGCAATGGGTCAGGTTATGCAAGACGTTGGGATTAATGTGCACGCGTCATCCTCGGCCCTGGACAGGGTTGCCCTCTCACAGGCAGCAATGTGCCAGAGCCAAACCGACATTGCCGGCGCCCTGCGGGCCATGGCCGAGTCTCAGCAGGTCATTGGCCAGTCGCAGCAGTCAGTCGCCGAGAGCATCAACCGCCTGACACATGTGCTGGATGGCGTCGTGCACAATCAGGTTGAGATCGCACAGTCCCTGGCGGGAATGTCTAACTCCCTGGACTCCGTCTCTGCAAACCTTCGGATCCTGGTGGATACCGTTGCAGGCCTCCAGGACTGGCAGCGCCAGGTGTCGGTGGTGCGACGGGGAACCTCCCCGCTCGCACCTCTGTCCCAAAGTGAGGCCCGGGGGCCACCGGGCTCCCCGAGGGAGGAGGAGGTTTCGGGGCCCGTCCCATTAACTCCATCACGGGACGTCCCGGAATTCTCGGCCTCCCCCCGTCCCATCCCTGGTGCATCGGGTGGGCAGCAGGCAGAGCAGGGTGGCACAATGTCACCCGAGACGCCCGCAGAGCAGCCTGGCCCATCAAGGCCGGGTCGCCCCAGGAAACGCTTGGCCAAGGAGAAACGAGTCGAGGGGGGCGATTCGCAGCAATCCTCCTCCACTCCTGCTGTATCATCTGGGGATTCACTTAGACGTAGTGGTAGGGCCCGTAAGGCAACTAAGATAGACACTGAGTAAGTTGGCACGGGTGAAGGGCACAGTTTAGTTGTAGGGGCTAGGGCACCTGTAAATAATTGTTAATATTAAACACACTGTTCCACCTTACTTGTAATACCGTGTGATTGTTCCACAGCCACAGGAATCGTGATGGTGACCGAGTGTCGCTGGGGGTGACGGGTGGTGAAACCTCGGTGCCGGGTGTGCAGTCCCTGCCCCTACCCCCCTCCCACAGCTAGCCCACGCGGGCACGTGATGGAGTGTCAGTGACGAACTCAGCGGCCACCAAGGTGGATGGTTCAGCTATTGCCATGGGTCAGACTCTCTCTAACGATTCTGAGCTCACAGCTCTTCGCAGAGCGGGCTGTCATCATTCCACATGGCACTGATCACACCCGCTGACACAGCCATCAATGTTGTGCCATTCCGTCTGGACCCAGTGATAAGCGTCATGTCGAAGTGGAGCAGTGTACACTGAGGGGGGGGGGGGGGGGGTTTTGGTGGTGGCAGTTGTGTGGTGACCCTCTGCATGACTAGCGATGCAGGTGGTGGTTTGGTGTTCATCGGGGACGTCACATGCGATGCGTGAACCGTGCTGCCACCATGGCGTCGCGTGCCCGCCGTCCTTGCCGGGTCCGTCGTGCCGCCTCCTGGACATCACCAGCACCTGGGTCGTGTCTGCGTGCTGCGCCCGCCACTCCGCCAGCGTCCTCCTCCTCCTCCTCCTCCTCCTCCTCCTCCTCCTCCTCCTCCTCTGTGCTGGCACCACTGCCACTAGCTTCTCCCTCCGCCTCCTGCAACAGGTCATCTCCCCTCTGCATCGCGATGTTGTGCAGCGCACAGCAGACCACTACAATGCGAGCGACCCTGTCGGCCTGGTACTGCAGGGCCCCTCCGGAGCGGTCCAGGCACCTGAATCTCATCTTCAGGAGGCCAAGGCAGCGCTCCACCACACCCCTGGTTGCTGCATGGGCCTCGTTGTATCGTGTTTCCGCATTGGTCTGAGGCCTCCGTATCGGCGTCATCAGCCAAGACCTCAGCGGATAACCCCTGTCACCTAGCAACCAGCCCCTCAGCCGGGGGGGACGTCCCTCAAACATCGCAGGGATGAACGACTGCGCTAGTATGTAGGAGTCATGCACACTCCCTGGGAACCTTGCACAGACGTTCATGAACCTCATGTGGGGGTCGCATACCACCTGGACATTAATGGAGTATGTCCCCCTCCTGTTTGTGAACACGTCCCTGTCCACAGCAGGCGGGCGCATGGGGACGTGAACACAGTCGATTGACCCCTGAACCCTCGGTATCCCGGCCACACTGGCAAATCCACGGGCTCGTGAGTCTTGACTTGCTCGGTCCTCGGGAAAGGTGATGTAGCGATCGGCGATGGCATAGAGGGCGTCGGTCACATCCCGGATGCACCTGTGCACCGATGACTGGGAGATCCCAGAGACGTCCCCGCTCGGAGACTGGAAGGAGCCGGTAGCATAGAAGTTCATAGCGACCGTCACCTTGATGGCTACCGGGATCGCGTGTCCTCCCCCCGTTCCACGTGGGGCGAGGTGCGACAGGAGTTCGCAGATATGTATCACCGTCTGCCTACTCAGCCGGAGTCTTCTCCTGCAGGTGATGTCCGGCATTGTTAGGAAAGAGACCCGGACACGGTACACCCTCGGCTTTGGTCGTCGCCTCTGACGCCGTGGCTGCACCCTCACTCTCTCCTCTTCCTCTTCCTCCTCCTCCTCCTCCTCCCCACCCCCATGCTGCTCGACGACTGGCAACTCCTCGGCCCTTCCCTCTGCTGCTGCAGCTGGCCCTGCAGCCACTGCGGGTTGTGGGTGTGGATGCTGCTGCATCTCCAAATCCAGTAGAGCTGCCCCAACCACTGCGCAGAACATAGCCGTTCTGTTCCCATGCATCGTGCTAACCTACAGAAGGGTGGTGGGGGGCGGAGAAACGGGACATGTTAGACGGACGTTAGTCGACACCTCGGCAGCCGCCAGCCATGGGATACCAGTGTGTCCCAGTGGCCTGGTCGCGCTGCTGACACGCGGTCAGCCTAACCCCTGGTCACTTCCTGCATCCAACGGCCAGTAAACTATGTCCTCCTCACGGGTGCGTCAGTGGCCTGTGGCCGGAAGCCACAGGGGAACCAGCGGCCGTGTCCTCGTCACCTGCACACCATGGCATGGTGGTAGACATTTTGTTACGGGGTTGGACGGCTCACTCTCTACCTAACCCCCCCCTCCGTCGCCCCCCACTGCTCCCTCCGTCTCCCCCACTGCCCCCTCCGTCTCCCCCACTGCCCCCTCCGTCTCCCCCACTGCCCCCTCCGTCTCCCCCACTGCCCCCTCCGTCTCCCCCACTGCCCCCTCCGTCTCCCCCACTGCCCCCTCCGTCTCCCCCACTGCCCCCTCCGTCCCCCCCACCGCCCCCGTTCTGGACCCCCTCCCGTTCCCAGGGATGCCTTCCCCGTTGTGGCCAGACTCGAGCGGTGCGCTGAGCGGTGCGCTGAGCGGTGCGCAGAGTGGTGCCCTGACCTCCTCCAAGCAGTCGTCAGCCAGGCCGACTGGTTGACGAATTTAAAAAGCAGGTGTGTTTCACGACGTCCAAACAGGGCGCCATGACGTCGGGACTTCGGCCCATCCGGGCCGGTGAATAGCGGGGGGGCTCTCAGTGGCGATTCTGGTCGTGTCAGGGGCGGGAAGGAGGCGTTTGTCGGGAAACGCGACTCCGACAATTTGCGGGGTTCGGAGAATAGCGGGAGGGCGTCGGAACAGCGTCGCCGTAAAAATTTCCGACGCCCGCTATTCTCCGACCCGTCGTGAGTCCGGAGAATCTCGCCCTTTGTGCATGATACTTCTCATAAGATTTTGGTTCTGGTTGGTCTCATTGTTCAAACATTTTCTTATATTTACAATATTTACAATCTTCAATGCTTCTATATTAATGTGTCAGTAGACAAGAACATTTTGTGATTGCTGCTCAGATTGTGCTTCTCCTGTTGGTTCAATTTTTCCAAAAATTATTTTTATTGCTTCTTCATTACCTCATTGTGCTCTCAGATGTTTTCTATATCTATAATATTTACACTTATTAACCCTGCTGTCACATCTTTTACTCTCCATTTTTATGCAAACTTGTCGTTGTATCTGAGACAACCAGACTCACCTTTCCAAACCCCTAGTTCCCAATGTTTCAGAATTCTTTTACCAATTTATCCATTGTTTTGTCTTTTAGTTTTGAATAACACCCTGGACATAATTTCAATGATATATTCAAGTTCATATGTTGGAGATGTTGCCAGCATTGCATGGTACCCAGGCCATCACTGTAAGGGTGGCGTCCGCAGTGGGTACGGGTGAAGTTAGGCACTGATAGTTGTGCATCAAAATCATTTGTCACAAAGGCACAAGTCACCGTATTAAAACCTCTTGTTGTTCACAATCTTATGGCCTCACCTTCTTTGACCTTTCCCCACTGGGATCGGCCTTCACCTCATCTGGACACAGCTTTTCCCACGGTCCCTTGATGTAAGGCAAATGGTAAGGCCCACTCAAATGGAGAGTAACATACATTCTGGAAAGACTCTACCATTGAGCAGCACGGTAGCATAGTGGGTAGCACAGTTGCTTCACAGCTCCAGGTTCGATTCCCCCGCTGGGTCACTGTCTGTGCGGAGTCTGCACATTCTCCCCGTGTCTGCGTGGGTTTCCTCAGGGTGCTCCGGTTTCCTCCCACAGTCCAAAGATGTGTGGGTTAGGTGGATTGGGCATGCTAAATTGGCCTCAGTGTCCAAAAAGTTTAAGTGGGGGTTACGGGGGTAGGGTAGAAACATGGGCTTGAGTAGGGTGCTCTTTATCAGGGTTGGTGCAGACTCGATGGGCCGAATGGCCATCTTCTATGATCTATGGGGCAAGATTCTCCCGTACCTGGCGAGGCGGGGTGTCCCGGCGGAACGGAGTGGCGTGAACCACTGAGGCGTCAGGCCGCCCCAAAGATGCGGAATCCTCCGCAGCTTCAGGAGCTAGGCCGGCGGCGGAGTGGTTTTCACCCCGCCGGCCGGCGTGGAAGGCCTTTGGCGCCGCGCCAGCCGGGGCCGAAGGGACTCTGCCGGCCGGCGCGGGCGCATCAGCGGCTGCTGACGTCTTCCCTGTGCATCCGCGGGGGGCATTCACCTTCGCGCCGACCATCGCGGAGGCCTACACGGCTGGCGCATAGGAAAAGAGTGCCCCCATGGCACAGGCCCGCCCGCAGATCAGTGGGCCCCGAACGCGGGCCAGGCCACCGTGGGGGCACCCTCCGGGGCCAGATCACACCGTGTCCCCCCCAGGACCCCGGAGCCAGCCAGCGCCGCCAGGTCCCGCCGGTAAGGGACCTAGTTCAATTTACGCCGGCGGGACCTGCATAGAACAGGTGGGACTTCGGCCCATCGCGGGTCGGAGAATCGCCGGGGGGTGCTGCTGCGAGTGGGCGCCAATCGGCGCGGCATGATTCCCACTCCCGCCGAATCTCCGGTGCTGGAGAATTCGGCAGCCGGTGGGGGTGAGATTCACGCCGCCCTCCGGCGATGTCGGAGAATCCCGCCCATGATCTATGATTATTTGGTGAACCCTAGATTCTAGCTCATTCCCCCCTCTGGAGCAATGGGAAAAAGGGAAGTGGCCCCAACACTCAGTCGCACATGAGTCGGAGAGTCACCATGCTGGTAGCAGACAAACAGCAGTCAGACATACGTAAAGGCTGAGGAGCATGAGAGCTTTCCCCACCCTCCTGCATTGATGTGCTCAGCAGGCATAAGGTCTTCCCAGACCCAGTCCCTTGAGATGTTTTTGTTGCGGACCTACACTCTTGGTTGCAGAGCGGGTCACACAGGTGTTAGGGGGGGGTGGGTGGGGAGTGGTGGTTGTCGAGCTGTCGGACAATAAGATAGTCCTAATGTGTGAACCAGCAACCGATGGGGGCACCCTTATACTCCTGCCTACGCAAATCCTCACCCTCACCTGGCCTCCGTTTCCAGCTCCTCATCGACCTCTCTCTCCTCCCCCTCCTGGATTTCCTCTTCATTAGAGGAGGCGGTCAGTTCCTCCTGGTCTTCAAGGCTAGGCTAATGTATGGAGTCTATGCGGGAGACCCTCTGAGGGCTGTATTGCAGGGTCCCACCGGACCTGTTGAGGCAGCAGAAGCGGATCTTCAGCAGTCTGCTGCAACACTCGATCACAGTCTGGTGGCAACATGTGAACCATGTTGGAATGGGACGCTGCTTCAGTCTCAGGTCTCCGCACAAGAGTACCTTCGATCCAACGAACCATCCCTGCAGCTTGAGGTGACCCTCAAATATTCCAGGGATTTGAGACTGCCCAATGGTCATGCTATCATGCATGCTCCCTGGAAAACATTCACACACGTGCATAATGTACACCTAGTGGTCACATACCAGCTGCACATTAGTGGAACCTCTTTCAGTTAATATTCAGGGCTCTCTGATGCCATCAAGTGTGCAGAGCCATCGATGGCCCCCTGCATCTGTGACAGACCAGTGATGGAAACACTTCACGCAACCCTCTCGTCCTGATAGGCCTGGTCCAAGTCGAAGTTTATGTAGTTGGATGCATTGGTGTACAGTGCATTTGTGGCCTTATGAATGCCTTTGTGGGCGGATGACTGCAAGATGTCACAATGGTCACCCGTTGAGTTCTGGAATGATCCCATGGCATGAACGTTGAGGACTGCTGTGACCTTCACAGCCTCAGGGAATGGGTGCCTTCCTCCTCCACGGAGCACAACATTGGAAAGAATGTAGCACAGGTGCCGCAGTGTCTCTCTTGTGAGGAGTCTCCGGCGGCACATGTTGCCCGACAGCTTCATTAAGGATGCCTGGGTCTGTAAACCCTTCATCTTCGCCTCTGAGCATCCCGTTCCATCTGACCTGCGGCCAGCCCTGCGACTCCCTGGCCTCCTGGCTCTGAGTGCTCCCTGAATGCGGCCTCTCATTGCTGCTGTAGTCTGTGTTCCTACAGCTCCAGCTCCACTGACTCCATCCCAAGATCTCATGGAATTATTTGAGGGATGAGAGAGACATGATGGTGTTCCAGCTGGTTGCCTTCAGACCTGTCCTCCTGGTCCTGGAAGCCGTCATTCCTTCACCTTCTCCAATGGCCAGCATCCACTCGCATGTCGGTTTGCCCGCAGATTCGTGCCCCTTATATGTTTCAATCAGATCACCTCCCATTCCTCCAAACGCCAATGGGTAGAGGTCCAACCTGTTCAAGTGTTCCTCATAATATAACCCCTTCATCTCACAAATTATTCGAGTGACCTTCTCTGAACTGCTTTGAAAGCAATGATATCCTTTCTTATGAAAGGAGAACCAAACTGTTCACAGTGCTCAAGATGTCATCTCCAATGTCCTGTATAACTTCCTTACTTTATGTTCCATTCTCAATTATTTAACAACTTGATCAAACAGATGTTTCTTTGCTTTTGTAGCTATCAGCCGATCATCTACTTATTACAGCAGGCAGTGGCGGACTGGGTCTAAAAATATTAGTTGCCAGGAGACAAAGGGGGCCCACCCACAACTACAATGCTATCATTTAATTTTCATAACGAATAAATCAAATTTTCAAAAAATACATATGGAAAAAAGGGTACAATTAAAATTTTTGTGGAAAAAAATGTGTATTTCTTAGTAATTACAGTGTACATGTACTGTACATATTACTGGAAGTAGATACCAAATGTAAATACAGAATGTTATAATTTAATTTTTTATTTTTAAAAATTTTTTTAAGTAATTGGTTGATATTTTTAAATAGTTTACTGCACAATTTACACATTAACAGATAGTTCAAAAGCACAATAGAGCATTGCATGCAGTCCACTATATTAAGAGCAATCGTGCGACTCTGCCAATAATTGCTTCTGCATCCAATTCATCTAACAATTCCTTTTCAATGGACATCAACATGTATGATATGCTGATTTGTGGAAACAGATTAATAATACCTTCCAATGCTTCATCTTCAAGGCCCTTCTCTGCAATAGTTTTAAACTTTGCTGGGTCCAAGCAGGACAAATCTTTATACAACTGTTTGTGTTGTACAAAGCGTGATTCTAGTGACTGGACAATGCGATCCATTATTAGGTTAAAAACATTTACTCGAAAATCAGCTAGAGAATCTGAGGAATTTCTTTCATCATCAATAAGCTCATCTGCCATTCTTTTCTTCTTCCTCTGCCTCTTAACTGGCAATGCTGTTTCCAACACATCAATTTTCAATGTTTGATTTTCGTCCATATTCATCTGTGAAATCCTGTCATTACATTTATTTACAAATTCCAAAGCCTTGCTGTGAACATTATCAAATGTTCTTGTCTGTTCCTTCAACTTTGTTGTAGCTGAATCTACCAAACTCCATGCAGTAAACCTATCTAAACCACTTGTCTGTAGATAACGTGATAACGGGGTTGTAGTTTCAAATATATACAAGTAAGTAAATGCTGTCAATATGGTTTCAAACTTTAGAAGACTTTGAAGTAAAACATTTGCTTCATGTTTTGTTTTTGCATCAAACTTTTCTGAATCTTGTATCATTGATAAGCATGTCAATAGATTTACGAAAGTACTGGCAGCGGCATCATCAAAACATCCAAACATAGTTGTTGCTGCATTGGATTTTCCTGACCATCTGGTCTCACCAATTAGCTTTAATCGTTTCATTGTTTCTTGTCCTAGATGTTTTCCAACAACTTCTATCCATACAGCCATTCTCTTGTATGATGCTTTCACAAAAGTTGCTATATTCTAGAGCAAATTGAAAAAAGAAACTGCAGGCACACAACATTTTGTTGTTTTAGTTATCACCAAATTCAAGACATGGGCATAGCACCATATATGAACATGTTGATCAGCCACATCAGCAATTTTACTTTGTAAACCATTATACTAGCCATGGTTGCTTGCAGCGCCATCTGTGCTATCAGCAAACATTTTTGGGGTCAATTTTAAGATGCTGTAATGTTTCAATCAATAGATCAAAAAGTCCCTGTCCTGTACCATCATTTCTTGGCACAACTGAAAGTAGTCGCTCACAGATAATACCTTAAAGCACATACTGAATAATAATGCTAAACTGATCTATGGATGAATTATCTTGTGTTGAATCAACCTGAATAGAATAATATTTTGCTTGAAAAACTTCATGACTAATTCTTTCTTGTATCATATTCTTCATAATTTTGATTAACATGTTTATAGTTGTTTTACTCAGGTAGGTAACAAGTCCACCACGGCCTTTACTTTGAGCCTTTCCTTGTTGCTCTAATCGTTTGATTCTTTGTTTAGACTTGTTTTGCACTGCAGAAACGTGAGCTGCCATAATGGGGTCATATTTTGCCATCAACTGCACTGTAGCTAAAAAATTGCCATGATTCAGAACCTCATTATCTAGAGTGTAGGCCGATTCATTTCTGTGACCTCGAAAAGTAAGTGCTTGCTTGCCTAACATATTTATGATGTCTATAATCCTCATGACAATACTTGTCTGCTTCAATACTTCTTTCCTTTTAATTAGTGATGCTGCAAAAATTTTATCTAAGGTTCCATCATTGACCACACTGATATATTGCTGAACATTTCTAACATGTGTTGTTGTCGATTCATGTAAAGTCAAGCTTTGGCTAATACGCCTGTAGTCACTAAAGCCACATACAAAGGGTGATGGATTACAAGTGTTGGGAAACTCAAAGGCTAAGCAGTATGAACAATATAAGCATCTATTTTCTTTGTTATATGTTAGCCATTTTCTTGGGACTGAGTCATCCATAATTTTCCTCTCATACAAACGAGCATCAAATGGCAGATCATCAAGTGGCTGAAGTGGATGTTCAGCAAAAAACTATTTTAGCTTTGCTCGTGATAGATATTGGAAGATTCCAGTAATTGATCTTTCATTTTCTTGCGGAGGTTCATTTACAGGATGTGCTTCAGAAACCAAGTCATTTATGCTTGAAGGAATATCTGATTCCCTGTCACTAGTTGAAGCTATGTGTTGAGATGTTGCAACTACAGGCAGTACAGATACCGGAACAAGGAAGCCAGAAGAAATATTGTGCCTGGGTTGATTAGTAATGGATGCACTTGTATTTGTCTACATTCAAAGTAGCTCTTCTCTGTTCTTGTAACTCGCATGTCATTGCATCATCACCATGAACATTGTTTCTTGCTTCTTGATTATTTGTTGCAGAACTGGATATTGATGTGGATTGTGCTTGTGGTATTATAAACTCTGTAATAGGCCTGCATCGCTTGGCTGATTCCTTCCTTTCTGCTTCTTTTTGTTCTTTGCGTTTTAGTGACCCAGATTTATGCTTTTTCTTTTCCATGCCGGTAGGGGTAATATTCCTGAAATAAAAACTTAATTAAAAATAGCCCACATTGGGAAAAATGAATATTGATAATTGTAAGAATAACTTGAAGGAACGCCAGATAAATCCCTACTTGATTAAAAAATATAAAATAACTTACTTACACTTTAATAGGCTATGTTCATTAGTCAATACTACTGTGGCCTATGCAGCTTAGAAGAGGAGACAGTCCACTGTCCAGTGTTCACACCAGCAAGCAACTGAGACAACTGTTGAAACTTAGAAGTTTGGTCCGACTATAGTAAGACATTAAGAATGGTCCCACGACCAAAGTTAACATGTCCAGTTTGATACCAGTGTAGTGTTACAAGTCGCAACACTTTGAGTTTACCGATCATGGCTTATCACTTCAATATCTTTGACCTCATGATTCACGGTCAAAGGTACCGCTTCTCCTTTTCGGTGACCTCACGATCCTATGTACTGCTTGATATCCTTTCAAGTTGCCGACCATCTCAAATCACGAACTGTAACTTTATCCTTAAATTCACACACTCTTGCTGAAAACGTGGATTTCCAACTATGTCCGACCCGTGTGAACCAGCCCCCCCCCACCCCCACTCCTTTTCACATCCGTTTAACACTGCTTCGTTCCTTCATACACTGAGTGCTTATTTGTTTGTTTCTTTATTGCATTTTTATTTGGTATTGCTCTTTTTAAAAACAATTATATTTTATTAAGTTAGAATACAAATCTCAGGAAAGAAGTTGGAGATTTATTTATCTAATTAATTATAATTTTTAAGGGCCCTTCAGAGATTCACAGGCCCCTTCTTGGCTCTCCGGGCCCCGGACCGATGTACCGGCTGAACCAAGACTACTGCTTGATATCCTTTGAAGTTGCCGACCATCTCAAATCACAAATTGTAACTTTGGGCGCGATTCTCCGCAAATGCGGCGAGTCGTAAAGGCTGCCGTGAAACTGCCCGTGTTTCACGGCAGCCTCCGTGCCCCCTCCCGGGACCCGATTCTCCCCCCTGGGCGGGGCTA
This sequence comes from Scyliorhinus canicula, assembly GCF_902713615.1. Taxonomy (NCBI): domain Eukaryota; kingdom Metazoa; phylum Chordata; class Chondrichthyes; order Carcharhiniformes; family Scyliorhinidae; genus Scyliorhinus; species Scyliorhinus canicula. Next base: position 29,844,340 of record NC_052155.1, read on the forward strand.
GCAGCGCGGCCCCGTGAAGACCGTCGCTAAGCCCGCGCGCCAAGCGTCACGGCGGCTGACGCGCACGATGCATCAGCCGCGCATGCGCGGGTTGGACGGCTCCAACACGCGCATGCGCGGATGACGTCATCACACATATGCGTCAAACCCACGCATGCGCGGGCCGTCATGTCCCTCAGCTGCCCCGTGGACTGATCCTGTGGGGCGGCGGAGGAACAAATAGGGCGCGGGTATCGGACCCGCTGCCCGCGAATGGTGCCCACCGATCGCAGGCCCATGCACGGCCGTGCCAATCGGTGCCATGGTTGTCCGGGACGGCACTTTGCGGCCGTTTTCACGAACGGTGAGAGCAGGTGTGTTTGCGTTCGTGAAAACAGCCGTAAAGGCCTGGGAACTCGGCCCATCGGCCTGGGGAGAATCACTGTTCGCCGTAAAAAATGGCGAGCAGCGATTCGTGTCGTGGGGCGGCCGTGGGGGGGGGGGGGGGGGGGCGGAGAATAGCGGGAGGGCAGGAAAAATGTCGGGAAGGCCCTCTCGCTATTCTCCGACCCGTCGTGGCCAGCGGAGAATCGCGCCCTTTATCTTTAAATTCACACACTCTTGCTGAAAACATGGTATTTCCTTAATTATGCCCGACCCGGGCCCCCCTATTCCACATCCTTCCACTACCTCCCCTGCTTCGTTCCTTTTCATGCACTGCTTATTTGTGTCCTGTTCTCTTTTTTTCTTATTCCTTTTTATTACTAAAACAGTTATCTGTATTTGTTACTTTATTGCATTTTTATTTTATATAGGGGGCCCACTTCATCATGGGCCCACTTGCCATCGGGCAAGCTGAGACCCTGGCCAGTCCGCCACTGACAGCAGGCATTCTAATTTAGAAACACTCCTCACAGACATTGCAGTTCTCTTACGAAACATATTTGTGGCATTGCCAAAGCCTCAGGGTAAACAGGTCCATGTTAATTGTGCCCTCAAAAAGTAAAGCAAATTCATACTGACATTTTTTTTTTCAACAGGAATGCTCCAAAATCCATTAGGGATAGGCAGGGTGGAGAAATTGAGCGGCGTGGTTAGCACTGCTGTCTCGTGGCACCAAGGACCTGGGTTCAATTCCGTCCTTGGGTGACTGTGTGGAGATTGCGTATTCTCCCAGTGTCTGTGTGGGTTTCCTCCGGGTGATATGATTTGCTTCCACAGTCCCAGGATCTGCAGGTTAGGTGGATTGGCTATGCTAAATTGCCCCTTTAGGTCCAGGAATCTGCAGGTTATGTTGCAGGGTTAGGGCGGGGTGGATTGGGGAGTGGGCCTAGGTAGAACACTCTTTCAGAGGGTCAGTGCAGACTCAATGGGTTGAATGGCCTCCTTCTGTACTGTAGGGATTCTATGAAATACTGGGTACTGGTTGGTCTCTGGGATAGCAAAGTTGATGGGTGGAATTTTCCAGCCTCACCCACAGCTGGGATCATCTGGTTCAGAGGAAAGCCAATGGACCTTTGGCTGGGCTGCTGAATCTCCAGCGGCGAGTCCCACCATGACAGGGTGAGCAGGCGGATGTGACAATGTTTAACTTAATAATCAATAACTAACCGTCAAACAGTAGCTATTATCTGGTTTCCTCACAAGCTGCTAACTAACTCTTTTTAAACCTTCCTTCTATCTCCCATTTTCAACAGACACACAGTCCCAATTTCACAAGATTTTCTTTTCCTTCTGATGTTTGAAAAGTAGAGATTCTTGGTTTCAGGCAATACAATTTGAGATGTCACATTATTAGGCTTTGCACAACTGGACAGAATGAAACTGCTGCTCAGGGAGTTTAATTAGCACCATGCTAAATCAGTCAAATAATTTACTTCAAAGGAATTGTGCCCTCATTTATTGGCCCCAAAGTAATTGGTCTCAAATGTTAAATGTACTTCCACGGCAGTGCTGAAATATGGCTTTGGTTAATATTGTCATAATAGCTGACAAGTTTTGAACTTAGATACCTGTCTCCAAGACTTGGTCAAGTGCTGTCTGTCACTGCTGCAGGATTAGCAGATCCAGCGAAACACCCGTAGAGTGTGGGCTGCCAAGCTGTGAGACATAAATAACGGCAGGAGGAAATTTACATCCAAACAACTAGAAACTGTCAATCAGCTCATAAAAATAATTGAGCCAGTAAGCAAGTCACTTTGTCATCCATTCCATTGCTGCTGTAGTTATAGAGTGTAAATCTCAACTCAATAGAAGTTGGAGTATTGTAGAACAAAGTAGCAGATGCAATGGAGCCAGTTAGCTAAATAGTCGCCCAAATCAATTCACAAGCAAATTTTGACTCAGAGTGCAAATTGAATGGACAGGCACGATGTTACAGCTGTTCTTTATTTGTTCCCGGTATGTGGACATCGCTGGCTAGGCCAGCATATATTGCCTATCCTTAATTTCCCTTGAGAAAGTACTGGTGAGTTGTCTTCTTGTACCACTGCCATCCACATGATGTATCAGTGCTGTTTGCAGGAGTCCCTGGATTTTGACCTAATGACGGTGAAGAAATGGGATGTATTTCCAAGTCTGTGGTTTGGATGGGAGTTTGAAGATGCTGGTGTTCCCATTTCTGTTGCCCTTGTCCTGCTAGATGGTATAGATTGTGGGTTTGGAAGATGCTGTCGAAGGAGACTTGGTGAGTTGCTGCATCTTGTAGATGGTATGCACTGCTGCCATTGTGTATCGGTAGTGGAGGGAGTAAATGTTTAAAGTGGCTGATGAAGCATCAATAAACTGGGCTGCTTTGTCCTAGGTGGAGTCAAGCTTGAAGTGTTGTCGGGATTATAGTTATCCAGGCGAGTGGAGAGTTTCCCATCACAATTCTGGTCTGTGGCCGAAACAGTCTCTGAAGTCAGATCCGCCTTTTTGAAAATGAACCCTTGGAAAGCAACGGGGTCCTGACAGAATCCCTGATCATGCACTCAGGTCCTGCGTGGACCAACTGGCGGGTGCGTTCGCTGACATCTTCTACATCTCCCTACTCCATTCTGAGGTTTCCACCTGCTTCAAGAAGACCAGCGTCATACCGGTACAAAAGAAGAACCAGGCAACGTGCCTCAATGACTATCGTCCGATGGCCTTGACATCTGTCATTATGAAGTGCTTCGTGAGGTTGGCTGTGAGACACATCAATTCCATACACCCAGAATGCCTTGATTCACTGCAATTCATATACCACAACAACCGGCCCTCAGCAGTCGCTATCTTCCTGACCCTGCAGCCATCCCTGAAGCAACTCGGCAACAAGGGCTCCAAAATCAGACTCCTACTCATTGACTACAACTCCACCTTCAACACAATAATCCCAGCCAAACCCATAACCAAATTCCAAAACCTAGGACTTGGTCCCTCCCTCTGCAACTGGATCCTCGACTTCCTAACCCATAGACCACAATCAGTAAGGATAAATAACACCTCCACCATGATAAACCTCAAAGCACAGCCCCGCAAGCCTGCGTATTTATCACCCTATTATACTCCTTATACACACAAGACTGTGTGGCAAAATGTGGCTCCAACTCCATCTACAAGTTTACTGATGACACACATGTAGTGGGTCAGATCTCAAACAACGATAAGTCAGAATACAGAAGGGAGATAGAGAACCTCGTGACATGGTGTAACAACAACAATCTCTCCCTCAATATCAGCAAAAGTAGGGAACTGGTCATTGACTTCAGGAATTGAAGTGTCGTACCCCCCCCCCCCCCCCCCAATTTTTACAGAGGCACCATAGAAAGCATCACAGCCTCGCCTGACAATTGCTCAGCCAAAGAACAGAAGAAACTACAGAGAGTCGAGGACTCAGCCCAGTCCATCACACGAACCCACCTCTCACCCATGGACTCTGACGACACCACCCACTGCCTTGGGAAAGCGGGCAGCATAATCAAAGACCCCTCCCACCCGTGTTACTCTCTTTTACAACGTCTTCCATCGGGCAGGAGATACAAAAGTCTGACAACACGCACTAACAGATTCAAAAACAACTGCTTCCCCGCTGTTACCAGACTCCTGAATGACCTTTTCAAGGACTGAACTGATCTCTTCACACATCTTCTCTACTGAGTATCTCTACACTCCATATGCTTCACCCGATGCCTGTGTCTATGTATTTACATTGTGCATCTATCGTATGTCCTATGTTTTTTTCATGTGAGGAACGATGGGCGCGATTCTCCACAAATGCGGAGAGTCGTAAAGGCTGCCGTGAAACTGGGCGTGTTTCACTGCAGCCTCCGCGCCCCCTCCCGGGACCCGATTCTCCCCCCCGGTCGGGGAGAGCAGCGCAGCCCCGTGAAGAACGTAAGCCCACGTGCCAAGCGTCACAGCGGCTGACGCGCACGATGACGTCAGCCGCGCATGCGCGGATCACGTCATCACACATATGCGTCAAACCCGCGCATGTGCGGGCCGTCTTGCCCCTCAGCCGCTCCGCGGACTGATCCTGCGGGGCGGCGGAGGAACAAAGAGTGCGCGGGTATCGGACCCGCTGCCGCGATTGGTGGGAACCGATCGCGGGCCCATGCCACCCTTAGCACGGCCGTGGTGCGGCCGTGTCAATCGGTGCCATGGTTGTCCAGGACGGCACTTTGCGGCCGTTTTCACGAACGGTGAGAGCAGATGTATTTGCGTTCGTGAAAACGGCCGTAAAGGCCTGGGAACTCGGCCCATCGGCCAGGGGAGAATCGCTGTTCGCCGTAAAAAATGGCGAGCAGCGATTCGTGTCGTGGGGCAGCCGTGGGGGGGGGGGAGAATAGCGGGAGGTTGGGAAAAATGTCGGGAAGGCCCTCCCGCTATTCTCCGACCCGTCGTGGGCAGCGGAGAATCGCGCCCGATCTGTCTGGAGTTTACACAGAACAATACTTTTCAATGTACCTCAATACACGTGACAATAAACCCGAAAGCAAATTCAAATTCAAATAGATGGTGGACAGGCTTTGGGAGTCATAAGGGGAGTCATTTGTTTCAGAATTCAGAATTTGCGATGTTGGGGATTCCAAGAAGAAATCAAGGTGGAACATCCACTCATGGCACTTCGGGCTGAGTATATTTGCAAATGCTTCAGCCTTCTTTCTCACTGATGTGCCTTGAGGGTGGAGATGTTTGTGGAGTCCTCTCTTCCAGTGAGTTGTTTCAAGTTCCAGCACCATTCACAACTGGATGTGGCAGAACAGCAGATCGTACATCTGATTATTGTTTGTCGGATCACTTTGTTCTCTCTATCAGCTGCTGCGCGCTGTTTGGCATGCACGTAAGGGTTACTTGTGTTGACACCTCATTTTAGGTACGCCAAGAGGCTCCTGGCATGCTGTCCAACCCTCTTAATTGAACCAGGATTGATCCCCTGGCTTGGTGGTAATGGTAGAATGGCGGATATACAGGACTAGCAGATTACAGATTGTGAGCAAATATAAATCTGCTGCTGCTACTTATGGGCCCAACACCTCATGGACGCTCAGTTTGAGTTGCTCGATCTGCTCAAAATCTATTCCATTTCTGTGGAAATAATGCCTAACATTATGATGGACGGTGTCCTCAATATGAAGATGGGACTTCATCTCCACAAGAACTCTGCAGTGGTCACTCCTCCCAGCACTGTCATGGAAAGGTGCTTCTGTGACAGCTAGATTTGTGAGAATGATGTCAAACATGATTTACCCTCTTGTTGTTTCCTTCATCATCTGCCACAGACCCAGTTTAGCAGTTACGTCCTTCAGAAATTTTGCCAATTCGATGAGGAGTGAGTTCCACTGGGTCACTCTTAGTGATCGGCATTGAACTTACCATCTTGAATACAGTGTGAGCCCTTTCCACCCTCAGTGCTTCTTCCATTTGGAGTTAAGCATGGAGGAGCCATGATTTATCACCAGAGGGGGGCATGATAGCATAGAAACATAGAAGATAGGTGCAGGAGTAGGCCATTCAGCCCTTCGAGCCTGCACCACCATTCAATATGATCATGGCTGATCATGTAAATTCAATAACCCACTCTCTCTTTCTCGTTAGTTAGTAATTAGGATACTTCCTCGCTCATGTTTGACCATATGCCACGAGACATCATGATGTCTGGAGTTTGATCAGGACTGCCAAGGGAACTTCCTCCCAACTGTATGGTGTCATCTGCTGGAGTTGTCCTCCACTGGTGTGATCTTCCGGTCTTTCTGATCTTTACAGCGTTTTGTGTGGCTCGCCGACCCTGTATGCAGGGGGTCACCTTCGGCCAGCCTTCGATGGGAGGGGCTGGAAGATCCCGCCCATTGTCTATAAAAGCATAATTCTGAAAGTATGACTATATCACTGTATCAGGCTGTTGCTTGACGAGACTCTGAGACAGCTCGCTCAAATGTTATTATAGTCCATAGAACCATAGAAATGGTACAGCACAAAAGAAGGCCATTTGGCCCATCTTGCCTATGCCAGCCCGAGGACACCCAGGTGCCCTTTGAAATTCCTCTTTCCTGCACCTGGCCCATAGCCCTGGAGCTTACAGCTCTTGAGGTGCAGATTCAGGTTACCTTTTAAAAGAGTTTATGGCCTGTGCCTCCACCACCAACTCGAGCAGCGAATCCCAGACTCTCACTGCCCTCTGCGCAAAAAGGTTCTCCCTCATGTTCCCCCTGCACCTTCTGCCACTTTAGTCCTCCAGAAGTGAGTCAGGAGGACTTTGCTGCTGTTGTTTCCAGTGCTGAGGTCAATGGCAGGTGGTCTGTCTGATTTTATTCCTTTTAGACTTCACAGCAGTTTGTGAGGATGTTTCCGTTAAGGATTGGGAGTCCACACGTAGGCTGGACCAGGTCGGAATAGTAGATTTCCTTCATAAAGGGGAGTTAGTGAACCAGATGGGGATTTTTTTTTTGAAGCACAATTGATGATAGATTAGTTTTCAACTCCAGTTTAAATCAACTGAATTTAAATTCCAGTTGTGCAGTGGGATTTGAACCTGTGCCCCCAGAGAATTAACCTGGGAATCTGAATTGCTAATCCATTGACATGACCACTGAGCTACTGCCTTCCCGATTGTGAGTTTCACTTCCAGGCATTATTACCCTTTCAGTGCTGTCCTGTTCACCTAATCTCATTGAGACTCGAGCAGTGTGCCCATTTACCACGCACAATCTTCCGTGCGACTCCAGAGGCCTATTTAATTATGGTTGTATTTCTTATTTTGATTTTCTTTGCTGGGAGAGAGCCCTTGCTGCATGGAAACGGCTTGTGTTATCTACTTTACAACAATGACTACACTTCAACAAGCACTTAATTGGCTGTAAAGTGCTTTGGGATGGACTGAGGTTGTGAGAGGCATTAGAAAAATGCTTTCAGCTCACCCAAGCAGACTAAAATACCCTGGGGATCACTGCCTCCGCTCCTCCCCACCCCTTCTCCGCTTAACCCTCACCATCAAGGAAGACAAGATGGAGAGTGTACAAGAGCAGGAATATGTTGATAGGAATCCTTCATTCATCTCATAAAACGCATGGCAAGCTGGACAACTTCAAGTCGGGATTTCAAGACAATCACTTGCAAATATCCAGCTTCTATATTGTAACTCATTCGCTTTTTTTCTTTCACAGAACAGTTCATTGGAGGACAATCCTCAAATGAGTGCAGTGTCACGTGTTCCATTCTTCCCAGGCGCCAGATAAGGCTGGTAAGGTTACGAACGTCTGCATGTGTTGAAGCACCCCCAGTCAGCAGCTTTCGGTGCCAGAGGTACCACAGGAGACAGCTCACTGTAGAGCCAGATCCTTTTCCAGCTCTGCAGGCAGAGATGAGCAATTTAATTCACACAGTCATGTGACGCAAGCTTCTGACATCACCCAGTGAGAGATTGAAAGGCGTTTTGCGCCGATAGCCAATCGTGCAAAGTTGTTTGCTTCCAGCTCACGTGGTGTCATTTTACATGGAATTGGCACTTTATTTTGGAAAGTATAGTCACATCAATGGATACCACAGATGGGCCCATGTAATTAGGTAAGATAATGTCACCATACTCCCAGATAATAATAACAATCGCTTATTGTCACAAGTAGGCTTCAATGAAGTTACTGTGAAAAGTCCCTAGTCGCCACATTCCAGCACCTGTTCAGGGAGGCCGGTACAGGGATGACCATAGGCTGTTTTCCTCTTTGAAGGGGAGAACTGATTGGTGGTGATTTAACCTGCATCTTAGGCAGGGGACAAGGTTGAGAAAATGGGCCCGGTATTGAATTGAACCTGCACTGCTGGCCTTGTTCTGCATGATAAACTGGCTGTGTAGTCAAGAGAGCTAAACTGGTTCCCATGCAATAACAGTCCAGAGTCACACACTTAACAGCTTTGATGGAAGTTCTTAAATAAAATTGGAAAGTGCTAGTAGTGCTCAGCAGAGAGAAACATTTTGAGTCAAATATGATTCTTCTTCAGATCTGAAGGTAGAATGGCATAATTATAAATTCACTGGACTAATCCACAGGCCCAAGGTAATGCTCTGGGGACAGGGGTTCAAATCCCACCACATAAACTGGTGGAATTTAAATATATTTCATGAAAATTTAGAATCATAAAGCTAGCCATAGAATTGGTGACCATGAAAACTATCATCGATCTTGTTCACTAATCCCCTATGGGGAAGGAAATCTGTCATCTGTGGTATTATCATAACTATAAGGACTGCAAGGGTGAATGAAATGTCCAGATCAGCCACTAGATGGAGCTAGAGTTACAAGTATATAAGACATTGACGCTAAGCCTTGTGGAGAGAGAAGTGAAGGAGTTTGGTGGAGACAGACTAAAGGAAAGATAGTGTGAGTAAGAGCTTATCATAGTTTATTATAGTGTAAAGATTAGTTGCAGGTGAGTGCAGATTATATGTTAATTATCAACTGTGTATTAGAGGAGATTATTGAGAGGAGTTATAGGGAGGTAGTCACACCTCAGGTAAAAGAAGAAAGTAGATGGGTTACCGTCAGGGGAGGGAGAGGGAACCGGCAGGCAGTGCAGGGATCCCCTGTGGTCGTTCCCCTCTATAACAAGTATACCGTTTTGGATACTGTTGCGGGGGACGACTTACCAGGGGTAAGCAATAGGGCGCAGGTCTCTGGCACAGAGTCTGTCCCTGTTGTTCAGAAGGGAAGGGAGAAGAGGAACAGAGCACTTGTCATTGGGGACTCCATAGTTAGAGGAACAGACAGGAGGTTCTGTGGGAACGAAAGAGACTCACGGTTGGTGTGTTGCCTCCCAGGTGCCAGGGTTCGTGATGTCTCTGATCGTGTTTTTGGGATCCTTAAGGGGGAGGGGGAGCAGCCCCAAGTCGTGGTCCACATAGGTACCAACGACATAGGTAGGAAGAGAGATGGGGATTTGAGACAGAAATTCAGGGAGCTAGGGTGGAAGCTGAGAGCTAGAACAAACAGAGTTGTTATCTCTGGGTTGTTACCCGTGCCACGTGCTAGCGAAGTGAGAAATAAGGAGAGAGAGGAGTTGAACACGTGGCTACAGGGATGGTGCAGGAGGGAGGGTTTTGGTTTCCTGGATAATTGGGGCTCATTCTGGGGTAGGTGGGACTTCTACAAACAGGATGGTCTTCACCTGAACCAGAGGGGTACCAATATCCTGGGGGGGAGATTTGATAGTGCTCTTCGGGAGGGTTTAAACTAATTCAGCAGGGGGATGGGAACCTAAATTGTAGTCCCAGTGTACAGGATGTTGAGAGTAGTGAGGTCAGGGATAGGGTTAAAAGTTCGAAAGAGGGCACCGGCAAGCAGGACGCTGGTTTGAAGTGTGTCTACTTCAACGCCAGGAGCATCCGGAATAAGGTGGGTGAGCTTGCAGCATGGGTTGGTACCTGGGATCTCGATGTTGTGGCGATTTCGGAGACATGGGTAGAGCAGGGACAGGAATGGTTGTTGCAGGTTCCAGGATTTAGATGTTTCTGTAAGAACAGAGAAGATGGTAAAAGAGGGCAGCAGGGTAGCATGGTGGTTAGCATCAATGCTTCACAGCTCCAGGGTCCCAGGTTCGATTCCCGGCTGGGTCACTGTCTGTGTGGAGTCTGCACGTCCTCCCCCTGTGTGCGTGGGTTTCCTCCGGGTGCTCCGGTTTCCTCCCACAGTCCAAAGATGTGCGGGTTAGGTGGATTGGCCATGCTAAATTGCCCGTAGTGTCCTAAAAAGTAAGGTTAAGGGGGGGTTGTTGGGTTACGGGTATAGGGTGGATACGTGGGTTTGAGTAGGGTGATCATGGCTCGGCACAACATTGAGGGCCGAAGGGCCTGTTCTGTGCTGTACTGTTCTATGTTCTATGTTCTAGGGGGGTGTGTGGCATTGTTAATCAAGGAAAGTATTACGGCGGTAGAAAGGACGCTTGAGGACTCGTCTACTGAGGCAGTATGGGCCGAGGTTAGGAACAGTAGAGGGGAGGTCACCCTGTTGGGAGTTGTCTATAGACCTCCGAATAGTTCCAGAGATGTAGAGGAAAGGATTGCAAAGATGATTCTTGACAGGAGCGAGAGTAACAGGGTAGTTGTTATGGGGGACTTTAACTTTCCAAATATTGACTGGAAATACTATAGTTCGAGTACTATAGATGGGTCAGTTTTTGTGCAGTGTGTGCAGGAGGATTTTCTGACACAGTATGTGGACAGGCCAACAAGGGGCGAGGCCACATTGGATTTGGTACTGGGTAATGAACCCGGCCAGGTGTTAGATTTAGATGTAGGTGAGCACTTTGGTGATAGTGATCACAATTCGGTTATGTTTACTTTAGCAATGGGCAGGGATAGGTATATACCGCAAGGCAAGAATTATAGCTGGGGGAAAGGCAATTATGATGCTATTCGGCAAGATTTAGGATGTATAGGATGGGGAAGGAAACTGCAGGGGATGGGTACAATCGAAATGTGGAGCTTTTTCAAGGAACAGCTACTGCGTGTCCTTGATAAGTATGTACCTGTCAGGCAGGGAGGAAGTTGTCGAGCAAGGGAACCGTGGTTTACTAAGGAAGTTGAAGCACTTGTCAAGAGGAAGAAGAAGGTTTATGTTAGGATGAGACATGAAGGCTCAGTTAGGGCACTTGAGAGTTACAAGTTAGCCAGGAAGGACCTAAAGGGAGAGTTAAGAAGAGCGAGGAGAGGACACGAAAAGTCGTTGGTGGATAGGATCAAGGAAAACCCTAAGGCTTTCTATAGGTATATCAGGAACAAAAGAATGACTAGAGTAAGATTAGGGCCAATCAAGGATAGTAGTGGAAAGTTGTGTGTGGAATCAGAGGAGATAGGGGAAGCATTAAATGGATATTTTTCGTCAGTGTTTACACTGGAGAAAGACAATGTTGTCGAGGAGAACACTCAGGTTCAGTCAACCAGGCTAGATGGAATTGAGGTTGAAAAGGAGGAGGTGTTAGCAATTTTAGAAAATGTCAAAATAGATAAGTCCCCTGGGCCAGATGGGATTTATCCTAGGATTCTCTGGGAAGCCAGGGAGGAGATTGCAGAGCCTTTGTCCTTGATCTTTATGTCGTCTTTGTCGACAGGAATAGTGCCGGAAGACTGGAGGATAGCAAATGTTGTCCCCTTGTTCAAGAAGGGGAGTAGAGACAACCCTGGTAATTATAGACCTGTGAGCCTTACTTCGGTTGTGGGTAAAATGTTGGAAAAGGTTATAAGAGATAGGGTTTATAATCATCTTGAAAAGAACAAGTTGATTAGCGATACTCAACACGGTTTTGTGAAGGGTAGGTCATGTCTCACAAACCTTATTGAGTTTTTTGAGAAGGTGACCAAACAGGTGGATCAGGGTAAAGCTGTTGATGTGGTGTATATGGATTTCAGTAAGGCGTTTGATAAGGTTCCCCACGGTAGGCTATTGCAGAAAATAAGGAAGTATGGAATTGAAGGTGATTTAGCGGTTTGGATCAGTAATTGGCTAGCTGAAAGAAGACAGAGGGTGGTGGTTGATGGTAAATGTTCATCCTGGAGTTCAGTTACTAGTGGTGTACCGCAAGGATCTGTTTTGGGGCCACTGCTGTTTGTCATTTTTATAAATGACCTGGAAGAGGGTGTAGAAGGATGGGTTAGTAAATTTGCAGATGACACGAAGGTCGGTGGAGTTGTGGATAGTGCTGAAGGATGTTATAGGATACAGAGAGACATAGATAAGCTGCAGAGCTGGGCTGAGAGGTGGCAGATGGAGTTTAATGCGGAAAAGTGTGAGGTGGTTGACTTTGGAAGGAGTAACAGGAATGCAGAGTACTGGGCTAATGGCAAGATTCTTGGTAGTGTAGATGAACAGAGAGATCTCGGCATCCAGGTACATAAATCCCTGAAAGTTGCCACCCAGGTTAATAGGGCTGTTAAGAAGGCATATGGTGTGCTAGCCTTTATAAGCAGGGGGATTGAGTTTCGGAACCACAAGGTCATGCTGCAGCTGTACATAACTCTGGTGCGGCCACACCTGGAGTACTGCATGCAGTTCTGGTCACCACATTATAGGAAGGATGTGGAAGCTTTGGAAAGGGTTCAGAGGAGATTTACTAGGATGTTGCCTGGTATGGAGGGAAGGTCTTACGAGGAAAGGCTCAGGGAATTGAGGTTGTTTTCGTTAGAGAGGAGAAGGCTGAGAGGTGACTTAATAGAGACATATAAGATAGTCAGAGGGTTAGATAGGGTGGACAGTGAGAGTCTTTTTCCTCGGATGGTGATGACCAACACGAGGGGACACAGCTTTAAATTGAGGGGTGGTAGATATAGGACAGATGTCAGAGGCCGTTTCTTTACTCAGAGAGTAGTAGGGGTGTGGAACGCCCTGCCTGCAATAGTAGTAGACTCGCCAACTTTAAGGGCATTTAAGTGGTCACTGGATAGACATATGGATGAAAATGGAATAGTGTAGGTCAGATAGGCTTCAGATGGTTTCACAGGTCGGCGCAACATCGAGGGCCGAAGGGCCCGTACTGCGTTGTAGTGTTCTATGTTCTATGTTCTAAGTAGAACAAAGAAAAGTACAGCATATGCCCTTCGGCCCTCCAAGCCGGTGCCGACCATGCTGCCCAACTAAACTACAATCTTCTACACTTCCTGGGTCCATATCCCTCTATTCCCACCCTATTCATGTATTTTTCAAGATGCCCCTTAAATGTCACTATCGTCCCTGCTTCCACCTCCTCCTCCGGCAGCAAGTTCTAGGCACCCACTACGCTCTGTGTAAAAATCTTGCCTCGTACATCTACTCTAAACATTGCCGCTCGCACCTTAAACCTATGCCCTCTAGTAATTGACCCTATTATTTAGGAGAACGTGTCAAATCCAAATTAGTAGTGTTAATAAATTTATAGCTTTGTTCAAGTTGAAGCTATTTTGTGGACTTTGTGAATAATACGCTAACCATCCTGAATTTAGCAACACAAAGATCACTACATCATCCTTACATGGCTTGGCCTGCACATGACTCCAGGCTCACAACAACGTGATTGATTCTTAGCTGCCCTCTGAAATGGCCTCCAAAGCTGCTTGGTTGAAGGGTAATTAGGAATGGGCAATGAATGCTGGCCCAGCCAGCAACACCAACATCCCACGGGAAAAGAATAAAAAGGAATATGACGGATTTTATGGCGTTGAAAGGGGAGGAGGGGGGGGAGAAAGAACAAAAGCAAAGATGTGGATTAAGGCAGAGGCTGGGAGAGATTAAATGACAAAGATGCCATGGAATGTAATGGGAGAGGTAATGGTTATAGTAAATAAACAAATCATCTGTTCAGGGAGAGTGTGAACTGCTCTGTCCAAAAGCAAGGACAGATCAGCACGTGGCACAAAAAAAAATCAAAATGGGGGACAGGGTTTGCAGCGTGAGGTTGTTAAAGTCTTTGAGTCCAGAAAGCTGTAAATGCCTCATCACAAGACGAAACGCTGTTCCTCAAGCTTGCATCAAAGCTCTCCACTTTCAAGGCCATAAAACCCATCACATTTCTAAGTATCAGTTCTGAGTATTTTACCTGAAATGTTAACTTTATTTCTCTATCCACCGATACAGTTGATGGGAGGGTCACTTGACTGATACCTGGATGAAGGATGTATTTTATGAAAGGTTGGATAGGTTGGGCCTGTAACAATTGGAGTTCAGAAGAATGAGAGTTTATCTGATAAAACTTATAAGATCCTGAGGGGACTTGACAGGGTGCATGCCAAGAGAGTGTTTCCACTTACGGGAGATTCAAGAACTAGGGGACACATATTAAAAATAAGGGGTCTCCCATTTAATCTAATGTTGAGGAGAAATGTTTCCTCTCAGAGTGTGGCGAGTCTGTGGAACTGTTCTTTCCCAGAGAATAGTGGGGGCAGGGTCGTTGAATATTTGAGTTGCCTTGATTCTTTTTTTTTCTAAATGTAGAATATCCAGTTCCTTTTTTCCAATTAAGGGGCAATTTAGCGTGGCCAATCAACCTAACTTGCACATTTTGTATTTTGGGTTGTGGGGGGTGAAACCCACACAAACACGGGGAGAATGTGCAAACTCCACATGGACAGTGACCCAGAGCTGGGATCGAACCTGAGACCTCGACGCCGTGAGGCTGCAGGGCTAACCCACTGTGCCTCCGCACTTCCACGTGTTGTCTCGATTCTTGATTGAAAAGCAAATCAAAGGTTAAAGAGGGTGGTCAGGAAAATAGAGTTGAGTCCACAGTCAGATCGGATTGGATTGGATTGGATTTGTTTATTGTCACGTGTACCGAGATACAGTGAAAAGTATTTTTCTGCGAGCAGCTCAACAGATCATTAAGTACAAGGGAAGAAAAGGGAAGAAAAGAAAATACATAATAGGGCAACACAAGGTATACAATGTAACTACATAAGCACTGGCATCGGATGAAGCATACAGGATGTAGTGTTAATGAGGTCAGTCCATAAGAGGGTAATTTAGAAGTCTGGTGACATTGGGGAAGAAGCTGTTTTGTGTATGTTCTCAGACTTCTGTATCTCCTGCCTGATGGAAGAAGTTGGAAGAGTGAGTCAGCCGGGTGGGAAGGATATTTGATTATGCTGCCCGCTTTCCCCAGGCAGCAGAAGGTGTAGATAGAGTCAATGGATGGGAGGCAGGTTCATGCGATGGACTGGGCGGTATTCACGACTCTCTGAAGTTTCTTGCGGTCCTGAGCCGAGCAGTAGCCATACCAGGCTGTGATGTAGCCAGATAGGATGCAACCCAATAGGATGCTTTCTATGGTGCATCTGTAAAAGTTGCTAAGGGTTAAAGTGGACATGCCGAATTTCCTTAGTTTCCTGAGGAAGTATAGGCGCTGTTGTGCTTTCTTGTTGGTAGCGTCGATGTGGGTGGACCAGGAGATGTGCACCCCTAGGAATTTGAAACTGCTAACCACCTCCACCTCGGCCCCGTTGATGCTGACAGGGGTGTGAACAGTACTTTGCTTCCTGAAGTCAATGACCAGCTCTTTAGTTTTGCTGGCATTGAGGGAGAGATTGTTGTCGCTGCACCACTCCACTAGGTTCTCTATCTCCCTCCTGTATTCTGACTGTATTCAACCCGTTGTCAGTCATGATCTTATGAAAGGCGGAGCGAGCCCAAGGGGCTGAATTACCAACTCCTGCTCCTCATTCATATGTTCGTACACTGCCAAACTTGCTGAGTTTTCCCAGCACTTCCTGTTTCTCTTTCAGTTTCCAGCATTCTTTTTTTTTTTTTGGTGGGATCTCTAAGGCTCTCCCGCCCAACTATCCTCCCCTCCCACACATGCACACATCCCACCCCAAGTCCTCACCACACACATCAGGAATATCCCAAACATGACCCTTGTATCTTAAATGTAGCCTGGCTATGGTGGGTGCCTTCCTCATGACAAGAGACAGTGCAAGTACTGCAGGACTATGGAGAAGGCACAACAGACGTGCCCAACCACCAAAGGGTCATCTGGGCTCAAAACGGTAGCTCTTTTTTCTCTCTACAGATGCTACTAGACCTGCTGAGAGTTTCCAGCATTTTCTCTTTGGTTGCCCAACCACCATTTTAACTACCTGTTATAACATGCCCAGACCCTCAAGGCTTGGCCAATTGATTACCCCATGAACTCTTTTAGGGTCTAATCAACTTAATATACAAAAATAAATAAACTCTGAGACAAATTAAAAGGGGCCGCTCCTGGTAGGTGAACTGCCCAAAGAAAACAAAGCAAAGAGCAATGGAAACTTGTCTGACATCATATAAAAATGTGATTAAAGGGGTCGATCATGGAATCCAACCCATGCGGTGCCCACTGGGCACGGAAGGCTCGATGATGCCCATGCACACCGCATGCTCCCTCTCCAGGGATACCCGGCCATGAACATAGCCATGGAATAGGGACAGCCAGTCCGACCGGATGCCACCTCGGTCACCCACTACCTCGAACTGTTAATAATGAGTTTTGCCTGGCCCAGGAGCAGGTTCACGAGCAGGTCCTCCTCCTTCTCCGCCCCTGTCCGCACTCGGTGTCCATCGATCAGGTGCATAGAGCTGAATTGCAAACTTCAACAAGAAACTAAAAGGGATTGCAGCCTAAAACACTCAACATAGACATGGAACACAGAATCTACAAGACCACCAAAAATGGCAGGATTCTTGGGAGTCCGTGGACAGGGCCAACAGTGATTGCATGGCACTGATGCATGGAATACCCTCCATCCCAGGTCCCCAAGATTGAGGAGGAGGATGTCTCCATAGAGGGACTTCCAGTGTCTGCTACCCGAAGACAACAAGGCAGGCCAGGGCATGTCAAGGTGACGGACAAGGGCAAGGAGGTGCAGGGTGTGCAGCAGCAGCCTGTACAGGAACCGTCCCTGCCCCATGTGAATGGCACGGAGGTTATTTCCATGCAGAATTCGGCAGCCAGCGTCGGGGCGGCGGAGCGGCGGGGCTGGAATCACGCCCCCCCCCCCCCCCCCCTCCCACCCTGCCCTAGCGATTCTCCGACCCGGCGAGGCGTCGGAGAATATGAGCTCCCCAACGAGGGGGCAGCGAAATCATTAACCTTTCTGCTGTATAAATAGAGCTGGTCTGTGTGGAACAGCTAGAGAGAGAGAGAGAACCATTTGTGAATTATTGGTGCTGTGTAAATATTTTTGCATATTAAGTTACTTTCTGTTTGACTCCAGAAACTCGTGCTGGACTCTTCGTGGCCCTCACAAAACTGGCAACAAGGGTTAAAATTGAACAGCTGTCTACACTGCTGAGGCCACCTTCCTGGAATTTTTCTGGATACAGGTTGGAAGTTTTTTTTTCTGCTGCACCCATGTCTCTTTTTGGATGTTTGGATGTATTTGATGCACTGGAGGGTTGGAGCCAGCACGCACAAAGAAGGCATCACTTCTTCCGGGTGAATAGTATCACCGAAAACGGCAGCCAGGTGGTCATTTTACTAACTGCCTGTGGTATGTGTGGCCATCTAAATTGGCCGCCCGCAAAGGATGATAGGAATTATGGTCAGGTTGGGACACAGGCAGGACACAACTTCTGTATTTTGCAAACAACAACTCAGACTTATACAGGAACTCGCACCTGCTAGAGGCCACTCACAGGTCTTCCCAGGACAATGGGCTCCAGACTGAAACTCACCAGCAGGGTCGGAGAATTGCCCGGGGCTGCCGAAAATCCCGCCCCCGCCATGTCCAGAATTCTCCCACCCGCAAAAAGCCGGCATGCCGCTAATCCTGCCGCCCGCCTCGGAGAATGGCGGTGGCCGGCGGGAGGCTATGAGTTTCTGCGCTGCCGTTATTCTCCGGCTCGGATGGGCCAAAGTACCGCCGCTGAGAGGCCTCTCCCGCCGCCGTGGTTTGAACCACCTCTGTGCCAGTGGGATCAGCGGCGCGAGCGGGCCCCCGGGGTCCTGGGGAGAGCACAGGGCGATCGGACCCCGGGGGGGGTGCCCCCACGGATGCCAGGCCCGCGATCGGGGCCCACCGATCAGTGGGCGGGCCAGTGCCGTGGGGGCACTCTTTTTGTTCCGCCGCCGCCACGGCCTCAACACATGGCGGAGGCGGAAGAGAATCCCCCACCGCGTATGCGCCAGTGGTGACGTCAGCGGCAGCTGATGCACCGGCGCATACGCGAACCGGCGAAGGCCTTTCGGCCAGCCCGCCGCCGAGCGGCGGGCGTCAAAGGCCGTTGTTGCCGGTTTTGGCGGCAGTCGGTGTGGTGCCAACCGCTCCGGCGTGGGCCTAGGCCCTCAATGTGAGGGCTTGGCCCCTAAAGGTGCGGAGAATTCTGCACCTTTGGGGAGGCCCGACGTCGGAGTGGTTGGCGCCACTCTGCTACGCCGGGACCCCCCACCCCGCCGGGTAGGGGAGAATTTTGCCCCATAAGTGGCAGACTCGAGGGGCTTGTTTGCCTTATTTGGGAGGACACTGGTGGCCATGACTGACTAGGATCTGCCCAGCCATCGAGGTACCTCCCCCTAATTAGCCAGAATCGATTAGGGTGATTGAAATCCTATCGATCCATTGGATCCCTACCTGGGACCACCCAAAAGAGCGCGAAAGATCGGAGGATAAGAAGAACTGTGCAACCAACAATCTGTCTCTTTTGGAGGACCGGCCTCTGTCATCTAACTTCAGCACATCGACCAGCCAAGTTTGAGGACCCGCGATCTCCACCTGAAAGATGACACGCAGCCTTGACGAACCAGCCAACCTCCAGCCGCCACCTGTGAGGAATCAGATAAAGGCCTTATCTAACCTGCACAGAGCCGGCCACTTGGAAGTTATATAAAGGTCGTTTAAACTGCTAGATATAGTCTAATGTGTAGTAGCGTGTAATTTATTGAGTACAGAATTAATCCTATATTTAAAAAAAACTGTGATTATACTAAATATTTGTTGTGTGATCATTTGTCTAATATACATTGTGGTTATTAATAGTAATAGCAACAAAGATATAAGTCTGCAACACACGCATACATTTGGGTTGATAAGAAGCCTTATGCACCTGTCACAAAAAGTTTGATGAGCTTGTAACTTTGGTGGGACGACATTTAATCCAACCACTCCCATGATAGTCCAACGTTACTGGCTCAACACCGCAGAAAGGACCCTGGGTAAATTCAATGCCAAGTTCTAATCCAGGCTATTCAGGGTTGCTGAGTACTGTGAATCTGATGCCATGCTGTCAGACATGTTATGAGACCAGTTGGTTTGTGGCATCAACAATGAGGCCACTCAGGGGAAACTGTTACCCGAGCAGACATTGACTTTTCTTTTTTTTAAGGGGTAATTTAGCATAGCCAATCCACCTACCATGCATATTTTTGGGTTTGTGGGGGTGAGACCCATGCAGACATGGGGAGAATGTGCACGGACAGTGACCCAAGACCGGGATCAAATCCACATCCTCGACGCTGTGAGGTAACAGTGCTAACCATTGCGCCTCCATGCAGCCGCTTCGAGAAAGCGCAAAACAGGGAGCAGAGGAGTTACAGGGAATGGAGGTGAATGGCCTGGGGCGCGTCTACTCCTGTCCGGAAACACCTCCCCTTACTCCCGCCGTGCCTCGGGCTGGGTGCCATAAGGGTCCTCGCCGATGGTCTTTGAATGATCTTTCCCATGGGGAGCCTTCTCCAGATCCCATGGATGAGGAGCCAGGTAAATGTAGGACCTGTGGACACTGACCCTGGCGCGGACGCCTGTCGTGGCCACATCAGAGGGCCAGACGTTCTGGCAGAAGTAGAGGCCAGCCGGGGCCCATACTTGCCATTTGGAGGAACCCGAGGATGAGGTGACAGAGGAGGCTGCCTGCATTGAATGACAGCACTCCAAGTGCCCCCCATTAGGTGACAATACGAGTGAATGAACACCCACTTGAAATGGAGTTAGGTAGTCTCTATGGTTGGATAGAAAATCTTCGACCGCGTCAAGCGGAGTATTCATACCCTTGCTTTGGCTGATACCCAGGCCAGGTTGGCCACCTACATGAGGGAGCCGTTAGACATTGCTGGGAATACAATGACCCCTGTTGTTTACGGATGCCAGTCGGGATTGCCTCCCGCTCATCGTAGTGCGAGGCCATGTTGGGGTCGGGACTGGTGACACCATTTGCGGCTGAAATGGCAGCACATTCTCCAAATGGGCTCAGGCAGTTTGACTGAGGTACGAGGAAGTATTACAGCCCACATTGAGGTTGAGCCGAAAGTCACGCCTGGTACCTTACACCTTGCTCGAGAAAGTGGAAGCAGAGTTCACTCGCCTGGAGTCCTTGGGTATTATCAGGCCCATCCGTTTCGCTGACTGGGCAGCACCAGTCGTAACGATAATGAAGCCGGATAACATAGTTCGCTTGTGCGGCAGCTCTTAACTGATGGTAAACACAGCTTCCCGGCTAGACTGATGCTCCATGCCCTGCATAGAGGATTTCTACTCAAAAGCACAGGAGTTCTCTCGTTCAAAAAATTGGATATGAGTTACCCTTATTTGGATTTGGAGTTGGACCCTGCCTCCCGACAGTAGGTTAATATTAATATGCATAGGGGTCTGTACAAGTATACATGGTTGCCTTCTGGAGTGTCCTCTGCCTGTGTTATTTTCCAACGCATAACCAAGAACATCTTGCGAGGGTTGCCATGTGTCACTGTTTATTTAGATGACATCTCGATTACAGGAACTTCGGAACAAAAGCATTTAGATAATCTGGAAGCTAAAATGCTTCTCAGAGGCTGGAGTCTGTTGACGTCTCATAAGGTGCATTTTTCAGGTGAAAGAACTGGTTATCGGGTGGACCACGAAGGTTTGCACTCCGTCGTGGAGATGGTGCGCACAATCCAGCAGGTCCCCACCCTGATGAACACTTCTGTTCTTCATTCTTTTCTCGGCCTGATAAATTAATAAGGGAAGAGGGGCAGCACAGTGGTTAGCACAGCTACCTCACGGCACTGAGGACATGCGTTCGATCCTGGTCCCTGGTCACTGTACGTGTGGAGTTTACACTTTCTCCCTATGCCTGTGTGGGTGTCACCTCCGCAACCCCAGAATAGGCAGGGTAGGTGTTTTGGTTGGACTATATTGCCCCTTAATTGGACAAAAATAAATAAAAATGACTACAGGAAGTTTCTTACAAATCTGGCGACCATGCTGGCCCCATTACTTCTTCTGTTGAAGAAGAATAGCATCTATCTTTGGGGTCGGCTGCAAGAAACAACTTTTCAGTGGGTAAAGCAGCAGTTGTCATCATCCGGATTACAAACCAACTATAATCCTGTAAAGCATCTGCTCATCACGTGCGATGCCTTCCCTTTGGTATTGCAGCCGTCCTGTTCATCAAGAAGGAGAATGGAGGATAACGGCCGATAGCTTTCGACTCCCATATATTGACTGCAGTGGAAAAGAAGTATGCACAGATTGAAAAGTAGGGCTTGATTGTTTATGATCGCCCTTTCACTATCAGACTGATTATATGCCTCTGCTTAGACCTTTTAGAGAGGACAAGCCAATTCCGCCCATTGCTTTTGCATTGATTCATAGAATTTACAGTGCAGAAGAAGGCCATTCGGCCCATCGAGTCTGCACCGGCCCTTGGAAGGAGCACCCCACTCAAGCACACGCCTCCTCCACCGCATCCCTTGAACCCAGTAACCGCAATTAACCTTTTTTGGACACTAAGGGCAATTTAGCACGGCCAATCCTCCTAACCCGCACATCTTTGGACTGTGGGAGGAAACCGGAGCACCCGGAGGAAACCCACGCAGACATGGGGAGAACGTGCAGACTCCGCACAGACAGTGACCCAAGCCGGGAATCGAACCTGGGACCCTGGAGCTGTGAAGCAACTGTGCTAACCACTATGCTACCATGCTGCCCTCCGAGGGGGAGCCCTCGGCTCCACAGGCCACGGACTTGCAGCCATTGTGGTGTTCGTCTCGGAAATGCCGTTCACGATCTTCTTATGCACCGCTTGATCCGGCGCCTCATGCATGTGGTGCTCAGCCTAATGTCGAAAGGGTCCAATGCCCTCCTTCGGCAGGGTCTTTGGTTGATTATTTGGACTTTGGGGAGGGAGGGATGTTATAACCTGCCTGAATCCTATTGGCTGGAAACAATTATCCCATGACTCTTGAGGAATATGAATTTCCTCAATAAGGGGAGGGCGGGCAATTGTTCAGTTGTACAAATAGAGCTGGCCAGTATGGTACCGACTAGAGAGAGAAAACCAGTAGTGAACTATTGGTGCTGTATAAATATTGTTGTAAATATTAGTTACATAGAACATAGAACAGTACAGCACAGTACAGGCCCTTCGGCCCAAGATGTTGTGCCAACCATTTATCCTCATCTAAGGTCAACCTAACCTATACCCCTTTAATTTACTGTTGTCCATGTGCCTGTCCAAGGGTCGCTTAAATATCCCTAATGACTCTGACTCCACCACCTCTGCTGGCAGTGCATTCTACACACCCACCACTCTCTGTGTAAAGAACCTACCTCTTATATCTCCCCTATACCTTCCTCCAATCACCTTAAAATTATGTCCCCTCGTGACAGCCATTTCCGCCCTGGGGAAAAGTCTCTGGCTATCCACTCTATCCATGCCTCTCATCACCTTGTACACCTCTATCAAGTCACCTCTCTTCCTTCTTCACTCCAGTGAGAAAAGCCCTGGCTCCCTCAACCTTTCTTCATAAGACATGCCCTCCAGTCCAAGCAGCATCCTGGTAAATCTCCTCTGCACCTTCTCCAAAGCATCCACATCCTTCCTATAATGAGGCGACCAGAACTGGACACAATATTCCAAGTGTGGTCTAACCAGGGTTTTATAAAGCTGCAGCAAAACCTCACGGTCTTAAACTCAATCCCCCTGTTAATGAAAGCCAACACACCATATGCCTTCTTAACAGCCCTATCAACCTGGGTGGCAACTTTGAGGGATCTATCGACATGGACCTCAAGATCCCTCTGTTCTCCCACACTTCAAAGAATCCTGCCTTTAACCCTGTATTCAGCATTTAAATTCGACCTTCCAAATGAATCACTTCACATTTATCTAGGTTGAACTCCATCTGCCACATCTCAGCCCAGCTCTGCGTCCTGTCAATGTCCTGTTGTGACCTGCAACAGCCCTCGACACTATCTTTGTGTTATTGGCAAACTTACTAACCCACCCTTCCACTTCTTCATCCAAGTAATTTATAAAAACCACAAAGAGCAGAGATCCCAGAGGTTACTTTCTGTTTGACTTCACAGACTAAACAGGGGCTGTTTAGCTCACAGGGCTAATCGCTGGCTTTGAAAGCAGACCAAGGCAAGCCAGCAGCATGGTTCAATTCCCGTAACAGCCTCCCCGAACAGGCGCCGGAATGTGGCGACTAGGGGCTTTTCACAGTAACTTCATTTGAAGCCTACTCGTGACAATAAGCGATTTTCATTCACTTGTATTGGACTCTTTGTGGCCCACATAATACTACCCATCCACCTTGTCCCTTCCGATAAAGTCTGAATAAAAGCTGTGTATTATTTACGAGTAGTCCAAGCAAAATTGGACAGAATATCATAGTCCCCTGCTGGCATGTTAAAGTGGGAAAACCCTTTAAATTTCCTGGATGGTCGTCCTGCCACATTCCCAACTTCCCAAACCTGTCCACACCCTTTTGTGGGGTGGGTGAGGATTCGGGCCCAGGGCGCACCCAGCATAGCCTCAACTGTGGTTCAAAAATGTCATTGGCCACTTCAATCCATTGTTCTCAGTTTTGTGTTGAAGCGCAGGGTCAAGGTGATTGGGATGGATTAGCCCGGCAGGTCACCCTGCTTGGATCAGAAGTGGTGGGGGGTTGGTTTTAGGAGGGGAAACACCACCCTTTCCATATTGCGTGCCCCACTTCCCCACCACCCCTTCCCAGGACTTATCTGGTTCTGGACTCCAGGCCTTAATGTAATATCAGTCCAGGCCACTGCTGGACCCCCGGAGCTGCTGGCCAATGAGAATGGCCAGAATCTCTCTAAGGCGCAGGGCTTCCACCGAAATGAGGGGCAGAAGCCCCATCTCCAGTCAATTGATGTTCCTTAGCGTATGAGATGGCTGCTTGGCTGCTATGACCATCGAGGATGTGTTCTCTGTAAATTCTTTGGGCGACAGGACATGAAACCCTGTCATCTGAGAAATCCTGCCCAGAGTTTGAATTATTTCAGGAAAGTGAATTTAGTGTCACACGGAACCTAAAGTGCTGGATTGTGAACGCACTCTTTGTTGCCACATTTTGGGTGGAGGATACTTATGCCATCTGGGACCTATGTATGATGAGCTAAAATCACACTACCTCCTAGTTTCCTACAACAGGACTTTATTATAATCTGCAAAGAAGCCTTGGGGGGAGACTTCAGGTGGAATATTACTACCTTTGGAAATTTTTCTGTGATGGGGACAAATTTTGTTGATGACCCTAACGGTGGTCAGCTGCATGAACAGCATCAAGATCTCCCAGAAGCTGTTACCAGGAGCATTGTCCAAGTAAGAATGATGGGCAGTCCCAGCGAATGGGTTGGGAGGACCCACAGCAATGTCCAGTCACCAGCTCCACTGGGGAGGGGTGCGCCACTGAGGCAGGCAGTGCCACAAGATGGAGGGTGCCACAAGATGGAGGCTCCCTCTCAGGAATTATAATGTTTTCAAATTAAGTGTAGCGACAGCTGCCAGGCCATCATTGTGGAGACAGGGTTTCCCTCCAAAGGAACGTCTGTGGCTGCAGGTGGGGCCCAATGTTTAAATTGTCTCCAGAGGAGGTAGTAGAAATCAGGAGGATTCGCGATTCTCTGCCCCCTGAAAAGCAGCGTACTCTATCCACGGTCTCAGGTCATTGCCTGAGGCCCACCCCGCGATGCTCCGTCCCCGACCGGCCGAGTTTCCGGCTCAGGTCCAGGTCCGTACGTCCGCCATGAAGAACGGCGTGACCGCTGCAGGCCGCTGCAGGCTGCCTCCGTGCGCATGCATGGCCATGGACCCGGCAATTCTGCAGGCCGTATCGGCGGCTGGAGCTGGGAACTCAACTCTGCCTCCCTGCTAGCCATCCCCCCCCCCCCCCCCCCCCCCCCCCCCCCCACCGCCCCGGAGCAGGAAATTGTACTCCAGTTTTCCTGGTGTAAAACACCACCGTTTTTACGCTGGCTTGGGGACCCGAGGCCTATTAAAACTCCCAGCTAAAAACAGTAAAATGAGGGTAACCAGAATACTTGCTGCATTTGATAACTTAACAAACCAACCATGGTAACAGGTTTCTGTCCTTGCCAGAGCTTTTAGTAGCCAAGACACAGGGGAAATAAGACTTATTGCAACATAAATTTTGGAACAAAAGGTTTATTGGAAAACAGAAGTTACGCTCCACAAAGGGGACATTTTTAAGGCTAGAGTTTCCAAAGTCTCTAGCAAGGTATCTCAGAGCCAATAAGGACAGTCGGGCAAGAATAACCAGGATTTATCAAGAGGAATGGAAGAAAGAATAAAATTAGAAGGTTTGCAGGACTCATCCATGTATGTGAAAATTAGGAGTTGAAGAGGGAATCACTTGTTATAACAGTAACTTCTTCAGGAATGACTACCACAAGCTATCCAAGATGGATACACCTATTGAGCCGGAAAATTTACCATAAGTACAAATACGAAAGCTGCGATATGGTGCTGGCAAAATGTTTAACTTAATGACACTGATAGAATTATAATTAAGGATTTGTAATGCGCAAGGAGCACGACACAAGTCAACGGAACAGACAAGGCATAATAGGCCACATGAGCATCTTCTCTGCTGCCATTTGTGTGAGTTAACATAGCTGCTATTGAAGCAATGCAAGAGGTTAGTTCAATTGTGAATCGGTCCCCAAATCAGTGAATGTTACTGGAACAAATGAGGCCATTTAGTCCATTGTGCCTATCTCAGCTACAATCTGCAAATTATTGTTGGAAAAATTAGCAGATGGTACCTTACATGATTGTAAGATATTTATTGCTTTATTATTTCAATGCAAATGTCAATAGTTTGAAATGGACTATTTTTTTTCTTAATATGTGAGAGGAATGATAAAAGAGCACATTTGGCATTTGGGTATTGACAGTAATTTTTCAAGTTTCTTGTTTTCTTTATTCTTTCATGGGGTGCGAATATCACTGGCAAAGCCAGCATTTACTGTCCATCCCATTATTCCCCTTAAACTGAATGGCTTGCCACACCATTTCAGACAGGCAGGTGAGAGTCAACCGTATTGCCATGGATCTGCAGTTATTTGTAGGCCAGACCAGGGAAAGACTGCAGATTCCCTTCCCTCATGGACATCATTGAACCAGTTGAGATTTTAACAACTGCCATGGTGGGATTTGAACCCACGTTCCTCGGTCCAGTGACAATGCACAATACCACCATCGCCCTTCAACAGAGTTAAGAACATTATCAAGGCCCATGGAGAGATGAGCTTGATAAATATGCTTTGTCAAAAAGTGAGTGCTGATTGAAAATGAACCCAGTTGGTATTTTGTGACACATCTCATATATTTAACATGAACATCTTACAAAACAAATCAAGGACTCTTGTAAGGTCTAGGGCTTTGAGGTATAAAAATTAAAACTAACTCTACAGACTGAATTTTTAATTTCTAGCATGAGGGTCCCCATTAATCGATGAACATATGGAATATCAATGCCAATCTGTGCTGATATTTCAGCGCAGTGTACCAGAACGAATAGGGTATTGGCAGACATGTTGGTGGGTGGGGAATATTCTGATGGACATTTGAAAGGCAGTTCTATTCCTGTTTTAGGTAAATCAAATAGAAGCAGGTCTATTGCACCATTCTCCAGTTGTTGTCACTTGGAGACCCAATGACTTCAGAAAATTGGACCTTCATATAATATGATTGGTGAGCTGCCAGCACTATGTGTTGAATGGGGTTTGTCAAATTTAGTGCCTGCTCCATAAACCTGAGGTGAAAGTGATAGCTTACAAAATGTGTATGTGTGTGCACATGTGTTTGTGCATCTGTATTAGCTTATATTTTTGTTTGTATTTCTGTGTGTACCTGTGTTTGTGTGTGCGTGTGTTCGACTGTGTGTGTTTGCTTATATGTGTGTTTGTGTTTCTGAGTGTGTTTGTATTTGTTTGCATTTGTGTGTGTGTGCTTGTGTATGCACGTGTTTGTGTGTATGTTTGTATTTGTGTGTCTTTGCTTGTCTTTGTATTTGTGTGTGTTTGTTTATGTGTGTTTGTGTGTGTTTTTCTGTGTGTGTTCATGTGTGTATGTTTGTATGTGTGTACTTGTGTTTGTGGTTATTTGTATGTGTGCGTTTGTATGCGTGTGGGTATTTGCGTGTGTGTGTGTTTGTATGTCTATATTTGTATGTGTGTGTGGTTATTTGTGTGTGTGCGTTTGTGGGTGTGTGTGTTTGTATGTGCGTGTTTCATAGAATCATATGAATTTACAGTGCAGAAGGAGGCCATTCAGCCCATCGAGTCTGCACTGGCCCTTACATAGAGCACCATACTGAAGCCCATGTACCTACTTTATCCCCGTAAGCCAGTAACCCCCACTTAACGGGCGGGATTCTCCCGTACCCGGCGGGGCGGGGGATCCTGGCGGGATGGAGTGGCGTGAACCACTCTGGCGTCAGCCCGCCCCAAAGGTGCGGAATCCTCCGCACCTTCAGGGGCTAGGCCGGCGCCAGAGTGGTTTGCGCCCCGCCAGTCGGCGGGAAAGGCCTTTGGTGCTACGCCAGCCAGGGCCGAAAGAGCGTCAGCGGCTGCTGATGTCATCCCCGCGCATGCGCAGAGGGGGGTTCACCTACGTGTCGGCCATCACAGAGGCCGACGCATAGTAAAAGAGTGCCCCCACGGCACAGGCCCGCCCGCCGATCGGTGGGCCCCGATCGCAGGCCAGACCACCGTGGGGGCACTCCCCGGGGCCAGATCGCCCCGCGCCCCCCCTCCCCCCCCCCCCCCCAGGACCCCGGAGCCCGCCCACGCCATTAGGTCCCGCCGGTAAGGGACCTAATCTGATCCACGACGGTGGACCGGCAGAAAACCAGCGGGACTTCTGCCCATCGCGGGCCGGAGACTTCGGGCAGTCCCGGGGCTCATTGAGTCATGCTGGTCACCACCATTCTCCGGGGTGGACGGCACGACTCACGCCCCGCCGACATTTGGAGGGCCGGAGAATTCGGTGGCCGGCGGGGGCGGGATTCACACCGACCCCCGGCGATTCTCCGGCCCGGCAGTGGGTCGGAGAATCCCGTCCAACATGTTTTGGTCACTAAGGGCAATTAAATGTGGCCAATCCACCTAACCCGCGCATCTTTGGACTATGGGAGGAAACCGGAGCACCCGGAGGAAACCCACGCAGACACGGGAAGAACGTGCAGACTCCGCACAGACCTGGGACCCTGGAGCTGTGAAGCAACTGTGCTCACCACTATGCTACCATGCTGCCCACGGTATGGTTGTGTGCGGTGGGGGCGCAGTCAGGGAGGGGAGGCTGCTGTTGAGTGAATGGCAGCAGGAGGAATGATCATTATTAGCCCAGGTGAACTGTTTCTCTTCACCACACAAAGGTTGTTCAAAACAATTTACCACTGAGAAGAAACAAAAAAGATTGCTTCATTTAATATCACTAATATGGCCACTCGATGTTCATTTCTGCCAGATATAAGGGCAGGTAAAACAAAACCTGCACTACGTGCTAAATGCCTTCCTCTGATCTAATTGTATTAATGATTAATATTAATCATGGCTGCTTTTACTTAAAACAAGTTGAAGCACTGGATCCTATTTCAAGGGCAGATTGTAAATCCCATCAGGTAGCCCTCAAGTGGTAAGTAAGTGAAAAGAAAATGATGGGCGCAATTCACCCGAAAAATTTCCAAGTCTGGTTTCGAGCACGTTAGGCGGGGTGTTTCCCGGTGGCTCCTGTGCCAAGATGGATCCTGTAATTCAACGGCACTTAGCCATTTCTTTGGGCCTCGGGGATTTCACCCAGTTGAGGCCACACTTAGGACGATTACCTGCGCTTGGAAGCTGATCAATGATCGCGATGCCATTTTAAACGGCTGCCCCAATCTCTACACCCCCCCCGGTCTTTGAGGGCCCCCCATCACCCCGCCACAACATTTATTTTCCCCCCTCAAAATCACCTCAGCCCCCCCCAACCCTTTCAGGATCCACCATTTTCAGGAACCCCTCCCCCCTTCAACATCCAACCTTGCTTTGGTCTCCCCCCCAAGACTCCCTCACCACTTTTTCCTGGGCATAACCTCCCAGGTCCCGACCCATGGCAGTGCCAACCTGTCACCTGGAAAATTGGCACTGCCTGTCTGGCACCTTGGAAGTGGCCCCAGAGCCCCGTCAGTGCCAGGTTGACAGTGCCAGGGTGCCAGGCTGGCATTGCCAAGATGCCTGTTTGCCAGGGGGAGTGCCAGGGCAGTACCCTGCTCTGTCCCCAACCACCCGGGAGACTCTAACGCTCTGCAAGCTACCCCTACGGAGGTGCCACCACGCCTGGTTCACGATTGTGGAAACCAATACTAAATGGTGCCTGATTGAGGCCTCACAGACGTGGCTGTGCTCCCGGATGTCAGGTGAATACGGTGTTGGGATATTCAAATTAGTTGGTTGGCCCTCTCCTGTTGCGCCAGGTTTGTTGAATTGAACCTGATGTCTCACTAGCTGAGGGTGGCTGTGAGCCAAAAATTAACCCACTGGGTGGGATTCTCCAGGCCACCAGCCGCGTTTTCCTGGCTGGTGCAGCTTCGCCAGCAGCAGGATTCTCCGTTCCTGCCACCTGTCAATGGGATTTCCCATTGTGGCCACCCCATTCTGCCAGGTGTGTGTGTGCTGCCGGTGCCACAGACAATCCGGCTGGCTGATTAAAAAGCCCAGTTTCACGTCACATTTTTGAATGTGGCCCTATCTGCCTGTTGAACTGTGTTTAAAACACTTCATGACACCATATGAAGAAGAGGAGCGAGTGGGCCTGTTGTCCTGCCTCAATTCCAACTTCAACCCGTGCCACAATAAACAGATCAGCTGGCCATTTACCTTATGGCGATTTGTGGAATCTTTTTGTACATTGATTGTCTGTTGTGTTTGCCTACGTGACAGTGAAAGCACTTCAAAAATAATTTAGTGGCTGTGAAGTATTTTGCAACATGAAAGATAATAGAAGTTCTTTCTGTACTTTGATGCAATTGAAGATATTTGAGTTGTGCACTCTGAATTGACAAACATCGGGCAGAATTAGGCAGTGTTGGCTCAATGAGATAAGGGTGCCATTAAATCAAAGTGAAATTAAAGCCCTTCTCCTAATTGGCAGCAGGAGACCCCACATGGATGACATGCCCCCCGCACTCCCCGCCCATCCCCAGCCCCATCGCCTGACATAGATCGTTGGCACAGGGGCCCTCCAAATGGAATTCCCTACTTGCACCACCCCTTCAGGCGCTGCTTGCTCAGGCCCCGCCCCTTCAGGTCCTGCCGGGCTTTGGCACTGCCAGATTGGCACTACCAAGGCGCCAGGGGTAAGTGACAGGGCTTTGTCCTGCCATGACCCTGACAACCTGGGGGTCATAACGGCCTCCGAGCTCCTCAGCACGGTCATCACATCTGGTCTATATTCCCACCAGCGTCACGTCATGGTAACAGATGGGAACATTGCACATTCCCGGAAGATTCAACGTAAAGCAGATTTTGAATAGTTAAATCCCTTTGAATGAATGGTAATCAGGTTCACCCCCGTTTTAGGCCTCTCCTGGAATCTTCTTCACAGAGTAAGATTTGCGTCAGGTGCAACACGCCCAAAAAAGATCCCCCCCCTCCAAAAACACCCCTGACAGTGCAACAATTCTCCCCAGGAACGGCATTGGCGTGTTAGACTTGATTTTGTGTTCAAGTTCTCGAGTGGGACATGAAGACCCCAGGCAAGAGAGATTTCAAACTGAACCACTTGCTTAACCCAGAAACACTCTGGAGAGTTAGTGATATATCTTCAATTCACTGTGAGGCCGAGAGAGCAAGTGAACAGTCAGCTTTATTAGTCATGAACTTGCCTAGCCAGAGTCAGTAGTACGGAATGGATGCTGCCTACAAGAGGTCGGCTTATATATGCCCCGGTGTGGGCGGAGCCAGAGGCGGAGCTATACTGGGGCTACAATACAGTACCTGGAAGCAGTTCATATCACCACTTCCAGGTCATAGGTCACAGGTTACAGTATTATGAATGCATTATGGTGAATCCATTCACCACATTCACCCACGTTAAAAAAAATCAAGTCTAGCGGGGTGACGTGGGGTCATTACATATTCAATCTTTCACGAGGCCGGATCGTTCTCTTCGACCTCCGCAGCTCTGCCGGTGCGGCGGGCACAGTCGTCGCAGGTGGTAACTCCAGGGGCGTTGTGTCTGGAGCTTGAGCCTCATTCCGGGGTGTCGGAGAGGGTTAGGGTGCGGGGGTAGGCTGGGGGGTGATGGGCGGCGGCAGTGTCGGCGTGGGACAATACAGGAGACCCATGGGTGCGTACGGGGCGCTGTGGGTGGCGGCAGGCAGTGGGGAGGGGGGGATGTAGGCAGTGGGGGTGCGTTGGTGGAGGAACCAGCTGGCACCAGGTCCCGTAGGGAGACTGTATCTTGCCGTCCATCCTGGTGAGCGATGTAAGCATACTGGGGGTTGGCATGCAGCAGCTGGACCCTCCTGACCAGGGGATCGGTCTCATGGCTTCTCATGTGCCTCCGGAGAAGGACTGGCCCCAGAGTTTTCAGCCAAGATGGAAGCGACACACTGGAGATGGACTTCCTGGGGAAGATAAACAAACGATCGTGAGGGGTCTCGTTCATGGCCGTGCAGTGGAGCAATCTGATGGAGTGGAGGGCGTCAGGGCGGGCCTCCTGCCAGGGAGGGATGGGGAGACTTCTAGACCTAAGGGCCAGAAGTACGGCCTTTCATACCGTCGCGTTCTCCCTCTCCCCCTGCCTGTTTCCCTGTGGGTTATAGCTCGTAGTCCTGCTCGAGGCGATGCCTTTGTCGAGCAGGTACTGATGCAGCTCATCGCTCATGAACGATGTGCCCTGGTCACTGTGGACGTGGGCAGGGATCTGGTTGACCATCTCCGCTATGCGGGCGAGGGGGTACGCATTGAGTTGCGTGAATCGGTTAATTGTCTGGCTGTAGTCCATAACTATCCAACTCTTTTCCCCGGTATGGACGACCACCACTTGCGCTCTCCAGGGGCTGTTGCTGACCTCGATGATCCCTTCACTCAACAGTCGCTGGACCTCCGACTTGATAAACGTCATGTCCAGTGAACTGTACAGTTTGCTCCTGGTGGCGATGGGCTTACAGTCAGGAGTGAGGTTCGCGAAAAGTGAAGGGGGGAGAGACCTTGAGGGTCGCGAGGCTGCACACCATGAGGGGGGGCCAAGGGTCCGCCGAACTGTAGGGTCAGGCTTCGGTGGTTACATTGAAAGTCCAATCCGAGCAGTAGGGGGGCGCAGAGGTGGGAGAGGATGTAGAGCTTTAAACGCGCATACTCTGCACCCTGCATCGCGTGATTGGCGATACATGTGGTGGTATGATTTGCATAGCTGTCTGCCATTGGTTCAGAACACCGGCTTACCATTGGCCCTGGTCGGTCATGTGCCTCTCGACCGATTGGTTGAGACCAGTCATGTGACGGCTCTCCGATAGGTCGAGAGGCTGAGTTAACCACGCCTCCATACCAAGGTATAAATAGTCAGAACAACCGGCAGTCGTCCATTTACTGTAGTCGACCGCAGGGCTAAGTTCTAGCTTATTAAAGCCTAACTTTTGTACAGCAACTCGTCTCGCGTTCGATTGATGGTTCATCAATATAATAAGCTAGAATTTTGAAAATGGAGCTCCGCATCAGCCCGCAAACTCAGAACGCTTCAGAAATTTTTCAACATTGGCTTGCATGTCTCGAAGGATACCTGGCGTCTGCAAACAGCCCCCCCACCATGGCAAACAGCCCCCCCACCATGGCACAGAAGCTTCACATCCTCCACTCCAGCGTGGGCACGGCAGCCTACGCGATGATCAGGGAAGAGAAAGATTATGATGCAGTCAGGCTTAAGCTGAAGGGACAGTTTCTTAAACTAGTCAACAGAGTATTAGCCCGACATCTGCTGGCCACCAGACAACAGCTCCCCGGTGAGTCATTAGACCAATTTTACCAGGCCCTCACTGTCCTGGGGAGGAATTGCTCCTGCCTCCAAGTTTCGACCACGGAGCACATGGAACTGCTGATCAGAGATGCTTACGTGGCTGGGATGCAGTCCCCCGCTATCCGCCAGCGGATGCTGGAGAAAGACGACCTCAGCTTAACTGAGGCACGGACTCTCTCCACCTCCCTGGAGATCGCCGATTTAAACGCCCGCGCCTATGTCCCCAGCTGCGCTGCACCACCCTGGGCCTCCTGGCACGCTTCCCCACCGCCATCCGCCGCTCCCGACCTCCCTCAGGCCTGCGCCGCGGGACGCCCCGACAGGTCCACGGAGACCCGCTGCTATTTTTGTGGGTTCGCGAAACACCCTCGCCCGCGCTGCCCAGCCCGCTCCGCCCTCTGTAAGAGCTGCGGGAAGAAGAGCCACTTCTCCTCCTTCTGCCAGGCCAAATCGGTCGCTGCTGTACCGCGCAGCAACCGGGGATCCCCCCCCCCGGGCCCTTGCTGGCCCCTCCAGTACGCCGCGCCGATCTCCCCCCCCCCCCGCCCCCTGGCCCCTGCGCCCGGCCTGCGCGCCTCCCCCTCTCCTCCGGGCCCTTCGGGGCCCCTCCAGCGCACCGCGCAACTCTCTCCTCGCCGCCCCCGGGCCCCTGCGCCTGGCCTGCGCGACTCTCTGCCCCCCGCTCCCAGCCACTCCGGTCGGCCCGCCGGCACCGCTAACTCCGCCCCCCTCAACCACGAGGATTACAGATTACGGGCTACCTTCCCGTATCTTGATAATGTCACCATCTGCGGCCACGATCAGCAGGACCACGACGCCAACCTCCAGAAATTCCTCCAAACCGCAAAACTCCTTAACCTCACATACAATAAGAATAAGTGCGTGTTCAGCACCGACCGTCTAGCCATCCTCGGCTATGTAGTGCGTAACGGAGTGATAGGCCCCGACCGCATGCGCCCCCTTATGGAACTCACTCTCCCCAATACCCTCAAGTCCCTCAAACGCTGCCTGGGTTTCTTCGCGTACTACGCCCAATGGGTTCCCAATTACGCTGACAAGGCCCGTCCCCTCATTCAAACCACGACCTGCCCGCCGTCGACAGAGGCCTGCCAGGCCTTTAGCCGCATCAAAGCGGACATCGCAAAGGCCACGATGCGCGCCATCGACGAGTCCCTCCCCTTCCAGGTCAAGAGCGACGCATCAGAAGTAGCTCTGCCGGCCACCCTGAACCAAGCGGGCAGACCCGTGGCCTTCTTCTCCAGAACGCTCCAGGCTTCCGAACTCCGCCACCCCTGTGTGGAAAAGGAAGCCCAGGCCATAGTCGAAGCGGTACGACATTGGAGGCACTATTTGGCCGGCAGGAGGTTTACCCTCCTCACAGACCAACGGTCAGTAGCCTTCATATTTGATAATGCACAAAGGGGCAAGATTAAGAATGAAAAGATCTTACGGTGGCGGATCGAGTTGTCCACGTACAACTATGAGATCTTGTATTGTCCTGGGAAGCTCAATGAGCCTCCTGATGCCCTGTCCCACGGTACCTGGCCAGCAGGCAGATAGACTGCCACCGCTCCCTCCATGCGGACCTCTGCCATCCAGGGGTGACCCGTCTCTACCATTTCATTAAGGCCCGCAACCTGCCTTTCTCCATTACGGAAGTCAGGACAGTAACCCGTGACTGCCACATCTGCGCGGAGTGCAAACCTCACTTCTACCGCCCCGAGCGTGCACATCTGATCAAAGCATCCCGCCCCTTCGAACGTCTCAGCATTGACTTCAAGGGGCCCCTTCCCTCTAACAACCGCAACATTTACTTCCTGGCGGTAATCGACGAATACTCCCACTTCCCCTTCGCCATTCCCTGCCCCGACATGACCACATCGACCGTCATTAAGGCCCTCCTCTCCATCTTCTCCCTGTTCGGCTACCCCGCGTACATACACAGCGATCGGGGGTCCTCATTTATGAGCGACGAGCTGCGTCAATTCCTGCTCAACAGGGGCATTGCCTCTAGCAGGACGACCAGCTATAACCCCCGGGGTAACGGACAGGTCGAGCGGGAGAATGGTACCATCTGGAAGACCATACTACTGGCCCTCCGGTCCAGAGATCTCCCTATTTCCCGATGGCAAAAGGTTATCCCCGATGCCCTACATTCTATCCGCTCACTCCTCTGTACCGCAACAAATCAGACACCTCATGAACGTCTTCTTGTTTTCCCCAGGAAGTCGTCCTCCGGATCCCCTCTCCCGACGTGGTTGGCCACCCCCGGACCCATCTTGCTCCGGAAGCATGTGCGGATGCACAAGTCCGACCCGTTGGTGGAACAAGTCCAGTTACTCCACGCTAACCCGCAGTATGCGTATGTGGAGTACCCCGACGGTCGGCAGGACACGGTCTCCCTCCGGGACCTGGCACCCGCCGGCGTGCGGCCTTCCCCCCCTTCACCACAGACCCCCCCTGTTTTTTTCCCCCCAGCGCCCCACCCTGGCCACCCCTTCCCCATCCATGGCGTCTCCACAGCCAGCTCTGGTGACAGACTGTTCAAGGACCATCGCTTCCGGACTCCAGGATGTCAGCGGAACCACCACCATCGGCTGAACCGACGTCACCTACTCCACTGCGGCGGTCTGCCAGAATGTCACAGGCCACGAAAAGACTGATCGAATCGATTTAGATTACAACAACTCCATGGACCTTGTTGGGACTTTTTGTACTATTGTTAATTGTCTGGGCCAGTGGGAAGCCAAAAAATGTAATAAAAGAAAAGAAGTGAATTTTTTTTTTTCTCTCTCCCTTCTCTGGCTGCTACTCATACCACCAGTTCTCCCCCACCCCCCCCCCCCCCCCCCCCCCCCCACCACCCGCTCTCGTTGATACCCCCCCCCCGGCTTCTTTCTCCGCAAGGGGTGAATGTGGTGATATGCTTTGCATAGCTATCTGCCATTGGTGCAGAACACCGGCTTACCATTGGCCCTGGTCGGCCATGTGCCTCTCGACCGATTGGTTGAGACCAGTCATGTGACGGCACTCCGATTGGTCGCGAGGCTGAGTTAACCACACCTCCATACCGAGGTATAAATAGTCAGAATGCCCGGCGGTCGTCCATTTACTGTAGTCGACCTCAGGGCTAACTTCTAGCTTATTAAAGCCTAACTTTTGTACAGCAACTTGTCTCACGTTCGATTGATGGTTCATCAAAACAGTACCCCCGGATCTGAACCGAATGGGACCCGGAGGCAAGGGAGACTGTTTGGGAAGCTGGGTTGGTGTGGAGGGAGTGGACAAAACTCTCTGTGCTCCCGGAGTCGAAAAGGCAGGGGGTCTCGTGCCCATTGACCCTGACGACCATCATGGAGTTCTTCAGCTGTTTTGGCTGTGACTGGTCGAGGGTGATTGCGCCCAGCTGCGGGTAGTCTGTATGGTTGGTGGAGTCACAAGATGGCGGCCCCCATGAGTCGCACGTGTCAGTCGGTGTTGGGGCCGGTGACCAAGATGGCGGCCCGACGAGTCGCAAGGTGCCGATGAAGCATTGACGGAGGCGTTCCGGGCAGTCACGCAGCCGCATTGCGGGGTCTGTGGGGCTGCAAGTCCATGGGTCGGGCCTGGTGTGCTTTCGATTTCTGGGCCTTAGGCCGGCCCAGACAGACCCTCGCGAAGTGCCCCCTTTTCCCACAATCGCTACACGTTGATGTGCGGGCTGGGCAGCGCTGCCGGGGGAGTTGGCCCTGGCCGCAGAAGTAGTACAGCGGTTCCCCGTGCTGGGCTGGCAGACGCGCGGCACAGGCCTGCGACGTAGTCGGGTCCGACGGGGTTCGCGATGAGGGCTTCCACGAGGGGTTTGGCAGGCCCGCGGGGAATGCACTGAGGTTCTGGTAGGCCACCTCCAGTGAGGTCGCTAGCTTTACCGTTTCCCGCAGGTCGGAGGTCCCGTTTTCCAGCAGGCGCTGCCTGATATAATTCGAGTGGACCCCCGCCACGTAGGAGTCCCGGATCTGTGAGTTCATATGTTCCTCCGCCATCCTTGCAGTTCCTCGCAAGTAGAGACAGGGTTTTGAGATATTCGTCCAGTGATTCTCCGGCGTGTTGATGGCGAGTAGTGAGGAGGTGTCTGGTGAACACCTCATTTACGGGCTTCACTAAATGCGCCTTGAGATTTGCGACCGCCGCCTTGTACGTGGCCGCTTTTTCGATCATTACCGAGATTCGATGGCTCACACGGGCGTGGAGGAGTCGAAGCTTGAGAGTCTCTGTGGGAGGCGTTGAGGAGGAGTTGAGGGAGGCCTCGAAGCATCAGAGCCAAAGTTCGAATATTTCTTTGGCTTCGGGCGTGCGGGTGTTGAGTTCGAGCCTGTCCGGCTTTAAGCGGCTTCCATAGTGTTGTCAATGACTAATAAATTGATATACCTTCAATTCACCGTGAGGCTGTGAGCAAGTGAACAGTAGGCTTTATTAGTCATGAACTTGCCTAGCCAGAGTCAGTAGTGCAGAATGGATGCCGCCTACAAGAGGCCCCGGTGCGGGCAGAGCCAGAGGCGGAGCCATACCGGGGTTACAGTACAGTACGTGGAAGCAGTTCATATTGTTAATATTAAAATCTTTACCCGTCAGTCTGGCCTCAGTAAAATGCGAGACAGATTCGTAGGTATAGTATTATTTATTGATAACCAACTTGCAAGGCTGACTCACTCCATAGGAAACTCAGAACACACAGGCGTCTCCTAAGGCTCCCGAAGCGAGTGAGAGCAAGAACAAAGAGATCACTGCCCATATAATTCAAATAGCATCAAGATTTGCATACAAGCTTCCCATTATTGGCCATATTTATCAACCAATCCTTCCAACCTCCGAATCCCCAGTTACCCGAAGAGCCAGGGTCCTGCATACCGTCCAGGTGGTCCCTTATGCGATCCATAAATATAGTGATGTTAGCGGTTAAGTCTTGAATCCCCATGATACACTTGCCCTGCACTATGGAGCATACCCTACCCTCACGGGCCAGAAGATAGTCAAGAGCATACCGGTTCTGCATGGCAAACAACCACAGTTGAGATAATTCCTTGGTTATTGCCCCAAGGGCTCCCAAGGTTTCATTGCCCAGGATGGTAAGGCCACAAATAAAATAATTCCTATCGCTGACCGCCAAGGAACCCCCCACACCTCCCAGTGTCAAGATGCTCAGAATTCCCCATCCGGCTGCGTGGCCCCGGTTGGGTGCTAGAACCTGAGGTTTTTTCCAGTTTTCGCAGAATTCGGCTGAGACTGCCCGGCGTGCCAACTGATTGTGCAGTATCAATGCAGAGGGGCAGGGGACCATGTTAGGGACCGATAGCAATTCGGCGGGGAAATGGGGGTGACAAAACATTGGTCTCTGTTCCATTAAAAAAAAAGTAGTATCCTTTGCTCCGTGTACAGGCTAGCATCACAATCAATATATTGGTTGAGTAGGGATCCCCCCAGTAGCCCATTTCATCCAACTTTGGAATGCCCATTCGGACCTCCTAGCAATGCGGAAAGCCCTAGTCCCAACAGTGATATGAGAGACATTCGCCCAGCCACAAAGGTGCTGGAGGCCGGCGTTCAGCGGAACGCAGGTGGAGTTATAACAGACACATTGGCCAGACGCCTGAGTGATGTGACACCTCCTGTCCGTACAGGTGGGGAACAGACATGTTATATTCATTTCCACCTCTACCAGCAAACAGCCGTACCCCTCACTGCTGAAACAATTCTTGTATGACCGGGAGTCCCTATTGGGAGTGAAGTGGCTAGGTATGTATGCCCTCCACCGTTGAAGCTTATCATACTGTGAATGGGACTTATCCTGAGGAAGGGGAAGGCAAATAGCTGGTGGTGCTGAGCCGGATCGTAAGGAAGAGTGACTTGCTCGGGCTGCGGCTCGGAACGCTGACAATGAACCACAGTTTGGGGAGTGTCCCAAAGTGGTGAAACAGAAAATAACCTAGACACCGATGCGGGGTTCGGGTAGCAGACAACCCGTCCCTGGCCATACAAGTGGTGGTAGATCTGGTAGAAGAGATTCATACTGCCCAGGTTTCCCTCATTCCGGGTCCTAAATGAATTAAGTATATCTCCTGATAACCTACATTCTAGTTGTACCTCCCTTCTCACATGCTCCTTCCTCTTTCTAGTCCCTCTCTCCCTCTCACAACCTCTTCCTACCCCTTCCACACGGTCTGATTTGACCTTCACGGCACCAATGTGAACACATCCAAAATCAAATTTACATGTACTCCAAAAACAAGGCAAAGTCCATGCAATAGTCCCTTCCCATCGCCGGGACCGGTGCAATTGCTTCATGAGTCCTGCACGGTCCGTTAACCGGATGACCTTCCATGAGTCGATACCACGTCCTCGTATATGGGGGCAGCGAAGAACGTCACCTCTGCATTTGTGAAATGTCCCTGCAGTTTGGTTGGGGTTACAGATGTAGATGATATTCCCCTGTTCCATTTCCGCCTCCGATGTCACTCCAAGCGAGGCAAGGCCAAAGATTACGCAGGCGGTGCGTAGCCAACCCATCATGCTCCACACCTGTAAAACAGCGCTGGGGAAGGGAGGCAGGTTAGTGACCAACCTTTTTACAGTGGTGGAGGTGGATCCAAGCACCCTACCCCTCCACTTTAACTGCAGTGGGGATGGTAAGGAGAACTTGGAAGGGCCCCTCCCATCGTGGCTCCGACCCTTTCCGAGTCCAATTTTTGACCATGACATAACTACCAGACTGCACTGAAAGCGAGCTATATAATGGGGATGGTGACGGGTGAACTGCGCGGAACTGGCCATGGAGCTCCTTGAGGACCTTAGTGAGGGCTCGAACATAGGTAGTCATTTCTTCAGTCATATGGTGAAACTGAACCAGTCTGGGAACATGCAGGTTCCAGGGGGTTTCAAGGGGCCTGCCATAAAGGATCTCGGCAGGAGAGAGCTGGGCCGGTCCCGCAGGTGTAACCCGCAGCTAGAAGAGGGCAATAGGGAGCAACTTAAGCCATGTCAGTCCCGTGTCCGCTCTTAATTTAGCCAATTTAGTTTTGAGGGTCTGATTGTGTCTCTCAACCAACCCGGCCGCCTGCGGTCTATACGCACAGTGGAACTGCTGCCGTATGCCCAACTGGGAGCAGAACTCCTTGTTAATCTGTCCAATAAAATGAGGCCCATTATCAGAACTTAACTGAGCTGGTATGCCATACCGGGGAATGATTTCCTGCATCAGAACCTTAACCACAGTAGCAGCTTTATTATCGGTAGTTGGATACGCCTCAACCCATCTGCTGAACACATCCACAATGACCAAAATATATTTATAACATTGACACCTTTCCAACTCAATGTAATCCATTTGGGGCGTCTCAAAGGGACCATTGGGCAAAGGGGTTTGCCCCACCCCACAAGGGATACCTTTACCGGTGTTATATTGCGGACAAATCAAACACCGATTACTGATACTCTGGGCCAGCCCCTGCATTTTAGGGTGCCACCAGGTGTCCAGTAACAAATCACCAGTCCCCCGAGTCCCACAATGAGTTGCAAAGTGTACACATTCAATGACCCATAAAGCTAGCACATCAGACATACAAGTCTGATGTGCTGGCGT
Organism: Scyliorhinus canicula; assembly: GCF_902713615.1. NCBI lineage: Eukaryota > Metazoa > Chordata > Chondrichthyes > Carcharhiniformes > Scyliorhinidae > Scyliorhinus > Scyliorhinus canicula. Next base: position 29,885,134 of record NC_052155.1, read on the forward strand.
GGTCCATAAAGAAGAAACAGAATCATATATACAACCTAACCGTTTCCACATTTGTTTATCACTCTCAGGAGCGTCGTCCTGTAACCTTATGACGTCTTGGATGGTTGGCATTAGCTTGTCAGAGGCAGACCTATTTACTGCAGAACGTTTAGTCTGACTCAACATTTTAGGCACTATCACTTGCTGAGTTTGCGCGCCTGTCCGCGCTGCACAACCTGCTCGTTCATTACCAACGTCAACTGGGGTCTTACCGTTTGTATGGGCGGCACATTTAATGACGGAAATCTGCGCGGGCATAAGCAGGGCCTGCAGTAGGTCATTAACTAAACCCCGGTGGGATATCTCCGTGCCGGCTGAGGTAAGGAATCCCCTATTCTTCCAGAGCTGTCCGAAGTCATGAACCACCCCAAAGGCGTATCGTGAGACAATATAAATATTTACCCGGCGATCTGCCCCAAGGATACATGCATGGGTAAGGGCAAAAAGTTTGGTTTGTTGGGCTGAATAAGGGGTTGAAAAGCGGCCGCTTCTAGGGTCAGGCCATCCTGATGCGTAACCGGACAGTCTCTGGCCAGTGGGGCTGATTAATGCACTGCCATCAACATACATAATCATGTCAGGTTGATCTAACGGAATATCGCTCAGATCTTCCCTTATTGTAGTAGCTTCCTGAATCAAGGAAAAACAGTCGTGGCCAGGTGCCTCTTCATGGTCAGGGGGGCCGCTAAGAAAACAGGCTGGATTGATGGTGGTACAATATTTAAATGTCAGACGTGGATTGTTCAAAAGGTATATTTCATACCTATTCTGATGAGCTGTGGTAAGATGCTGCAGCTGCCCCAGTAGTGCGATGACCGAGTGGGAGCTACACACCGTAATGTCCTGTTGGAGAGTTATATTGGCCGCAGCCTGCAAACTATTGTATATCGCTGCCAGGATCTGGGTGCAAACAGGGTGGCCCAACGCCACTGGATCAAGTTTGGAGGAGTAATGTGCCACAGGCCGGTGCTTATCCCCATGTTGCTGGGTGAGTACCGCTGTTGAACACCCTTCCAGAACAGTACAGTATATCTGGAATGGTTGGTCATACAGGGGCCTACCAAGGGCCGGTGCTTGTAATAAGGCCTGCTTCAGGCAACGGAAGGTCTCGAGTGCCTCGGTGGTGAGATTAAAATTCCCCACTTCGCTAGTATAAAGTGTAGCCACCTGGGTTGGCCACTTCCTCACACAAAATGGAAGAACGCAAAGATTGCAGGGTAAAATGGACATTGACAAAGAAACAAGCAGTCTGCAGAATCCCCTGTATTCTAGCTGCCACAGAAACCCGACAGAATTGTAACTAACAAGCTGCGCATATTAATGAAGCGATTTACGGTGATTCCCAGGCACAATGGACACAACAGTTAAACATTCTATGGAAGGCCATGCATTCCGGCGCCAGTAGAGTCTAAGACAAAGGACACCAATAAGGTGTAAGGAACCGCCCGGTGATCGAGGAATGGCCCCGTTATTGAGGAAATTCAAATCAATCGATTGGGAAGAGACCCAATCGATTGCAGGTTTATAGAGGGTCCGCCCAGAACGATGCAAAGCCCCTGGGACCTATAAAATTCAGGTCCCAGGACCGATTCGCTCTCTTGACCAGCGTTCTTAGCCGGCCCTCCCAGCAGAACATCTTAGCAGCTCCTGAAGAACCTTGAGAAGGAGAGGCCTGGCCAACAGCAGCCGCCATCAAGTAAGTGTCATACAACGCACGCTACGAGAGTAGACACTCCTGACGCCTTTAGTCCACACCGACTGGAAGCCTGCGGATCCAGGACAAAGCAAGAGGCCATTGCTCCCTGATCCGGCAGTTCCCTTATTCCAGATAACTATTGGCCTGTTAGTGGTAGGATTAGCCTAGTCTTGTAGTTTTATATGCATAATTAGTAGATAGCTGTATTACAATAAACGTGTCTTATTTGAACTTACTAACTGGTGTATTGAGTTATTGGTTTGAGCTTGAACTTGAAACTTGTGGCGGTATCTTAACGATACCTCGCAACTCTAGAGCTAAGGAATAAAACAGAGCCAAATTGAGTGTAAAGCACACTCACCCAGAACAAGCAACAAAGGCATCAGCAGCTTTGTATAGACAGCGATGTTTGGTATCCACTGCCTACAATAATTCACCATACCCAGCCAATGATGGACCTCCTTGGCTGTGGTAGGTTCGGGGAACTGGCATATGGGCTCAATCCTATGAGGTTCTAGACTTCTGTCTGTGGCTGTAAGTAAAACCCCTAAGAACTTGACCTTTGTCTGAGCCACCAGGACCTTTGATTGTGAAACAACGTAACCCAACGAGGATAAGTGGTTTAATAACTGGATCCCATCATCCCTGTTACTGGGCTCGTCGGGACTCGCTACCAATAGGTCATCCACATACTGCACGAGAGTGGAACAATGCTCCAACGTCAAGGCCTGGAGTTGGGTCTGCAGCCATCTGGAGAAGAGCGTAGGTGAGTTGACGAACCCCTGAGGCAGTCGGGTCCAGGTATACTGCTGTCCATTGTAAGTGAAGGCGAACAAATATTGACTTTCAGATGCGAACGGAAGGGCATAGAAAGCATGTTGGAGGTCAACTATGGCGAAGACCCGGGCTCGAGCTGGAATTTGAGCCAGTATGTGGGCTGGATTAGGGACGAGAGCATGTAACGGCTGCGCGATGGCATTGATTGAACGTAAATCCTGTACTGACCGGTACTAGTCTGGTTTGCCTGGTTTGGGCACCGCAAGTATGGGGGTGTTACATTCTGATTGGCAAGGGACCAGAATACCCTGTTGCAACAGCTCTCGGATTAATTTTTCTATAGACGGGGCAGCTTGGGGTTTCAGGGGGTATTGCCGAATGGAAGGCAGCGTTACATGATCCTTAATTGTTACCTTAATGGGTGTAACATTTGCCTGTCCCACTTGTGATGGGTATTCTGCCCAGACATGTGGGTTGACATATTCCAAAACGTCACGTCCCAGATGATGCTGAAGTTGAGTGTTAATCGTTTCAGGGACCTCAAAGTATTTTATGGAAGTGCCGTCTGGCAAGACTTGAAGTGCGTACTCTGTTGGATCTGAACAATCCACTGCCCTCCTTACCATTGGCCCCAGATCCTTAGCATGGTATTGGTCGTGGACTTGACGTGTAATGTGAGGGCCTACAGAAGCTGACTGTGGCCATAAATGTGGTGGTATTGTAACAAAATCGGCTGTACCTTCTTTTCCCGTGACTGTGGCTGTAATCCTGACTGGCCATTCGGTCCCAATTAACGGCCGGTATTTGTCCTCCAACTCCCTGTTCTTTCCGGTTCTATCATAGGCCAGGGTAACGTGGTGCAGTGAATGTTCAATGTCCAACGCCCACCACTGGGGTGTGATAGAAATATAGCACTGTTGTCTCGTCCTCCATGTTTGAACCGTTACCCCTTCGTCTCCGCACTCTAGCTGTAGCTGGAAGATACACAGTAAATCTCTGGCCAACAAGTTACAGTCCAATCCAGTAGTCACCAGAAACTGATGATCTGTAGACTTATTCTCATAAGTGACTGTCACAGGTTTAGAAATAGGATACTCACACACCTGTCCTTGGAACCCCGACAAATGCTGGGTGTGGTCGGATAGTGGTAGTTGGAGTTCTGATTGCACTGAAGACATGGCTGCTCCATTGTCGATTACAAATGGGTGATGTTGATCTCCTATCTGCAGAGAGATAATAGTTTCCCTGTCCGATTGGTGAGAGCTTATGACTAAATTAACTAGTCAATCGTGTGTTGGGAAAGAGTTTGCCTGGGAGAAGTCGGTGTACCTCGTCTGTCCTCCCCTTGGTGGGTACCCCCTCCTTTGGTTCGGGCATTCTCCTCCTGCTGCCTGTCTTCTAAAGGGGCATTCCTGATGCCAGTGATCTGTACGGCCACAATTAAACATGCATTGTTCCCTCTATATCTGCCCCGTCCTCTTTTCCCAGTAGACCAATGGCCCCTCAGAGGGGGCGGCAGTTGTAAAGCTGTTGGTGCATACAGTGGGCCATAAAGAGCGGCTGAGGGTCCATTCGGGTGGGTTTGATATCCTCCCCCGTGTTGATCCACCCACCCAAGGTCACAATATTGGGGTTCCAGCTGGTAAGCCACTGTATCTGCCGCTGGTTGGGGTCTCAGATCATCCTTTTTCATAACGTTCTCAGTCTTAATCTTTGTAACTGAGCCTCCTTCCTGGCCTACACCCTCCTTCCAATCGAATCTGACTGCTCGGGCCATCTGGGAAGGGTCGTTCTCTGTCCAATTCATGTTATTACATTTCACAGCAGTAGCCACAGAAGGTGGTAAGCAATGCATTAACATAACAGAATATTGAGGGGAATTCTGGCCATTCTGGTACAGCAAGTCGCCTGACTGCCCACGGTAGAGTTCATTAAAGCGTTCCAGAAATTCCTCTGGCTCCTCAGTCTTTTTAGGTTTGAGGTCTAAGATAGCAGAGATGTTTATGGGCTTTTGAAATGTGGCATTCAACGCATTCAGGATTTGTGCCCGTCTATCATCGTCCAAGGCACGGGCTTGTTGAAGTGCGGCGTGGCTAGCATAATTCAAATGGTTGAGGTAACTGCGGTATTCTTCTGGGGTTAAAACCTGCTGGACTAGGTCCCAGAGGTCCCTAGAATCAGCGTGATAAACTGAAATGGTAGTTCTCAGATAGTCCACGAAAGCAGCAGGAGATTTCTTCCTGTCTGGGATTGCAGCCAGAATAGCCATCATCTCACTGGGTCTCCATGGGAAATAAACGTCTATCGTGGGCTGGGCTGCTGCCGTAGCAGCATCAGGATTCGGTATTTTCCTAACCGGCAACTGTCTCAGAGTCTCACTAGGGGGCGCTTCGGCGGATTCCTCTGGCTCTTCAAAGACTTCAACGTCCTTCCCTTCCACTAGGGGGAGCTCCGGCTCTCAGAACCATTCCTGTCCTCTCTCTTTGTTCCCATATTTTTCTGTCCTACCACATCGGCCTTAAGGGATCCCTGTGGTATGGGTAATTGTTTCCGGATAGGATCAGACCCCTCTCTCATTGTCTGAGATCTGGTCCTAGAGCTAACTGGGCTTGTGGAACAGAGCTCCCCTTCTCTAACAGACGGTGAAGGTGCAGAAATAGGACCCAAAACTATCAACCGAAGGGACTGGAGAGGCTGGCATGATTTGAATCTGGGAAGCAGCGACTGGATATAAATTATGATACCCTGGTGGCTCTGGAAGTATTGCAGGCAATACTACTGGTGCAGCTGGGACTCTACCCGACATGGTCCAATTCTCTAGGTCATCTTCTGCCTCTGTCAATGCAAGGCCAGCCATTGAACTACGTAGCCCATTTTTCTTACTCGAGTCTGCCCCGCTAGGTGTCTCCCTCTCTTTGCTTGCGTGTTTTTTGAATGCACACTCCTTTTTCAAGATCTCTGATTCCCGCCTTCACTAATTGGAATCCCCATTTTAAGGGCATTTTCTTGCCAACTTGATAACATGATCTTATCCCTCTCCTCTTGACAATATTGTCTCCATAATCCAATCAACTCTTTCGCCCGCAGGCTTTGATTTTTCTTCCAGATTTCACCCTGAATTTGTTTAATAATGTCCAGATCTTTAGTGCCCCCTAATGACCATCTGTCACCCAATTTCTTCCTTAAAGTTGCTGACATTTTTCTAAAATCTCTCACTTTATCCGGATAAATATCACATAATATTTGCAAAGAACTGTTTGGATCACTCGTATTATCCAAGCAATTCCCCATAATCTCGAACTAGTCCTCAAGACTGCGTTGTTCACCACTACAGTCCAAGGATACAATTTTAGCTTAATCAACTATAGTTTCCAAAACACACATGGAACTAAATCGTTTGCCAACGTTCCATCAATCCCACAATCAACCCTTAACTGAACTGTGAATATTACAACATCCCATCAGTCTTTTTCAACCCTCAGTCACACCTACATCGACTGAATATTTTTAAAATTTTCTAATCCCCAGACTGACCTTTGATTTCGTCGAGACGATCTTTCCGTACCAACCAGACCAATCAGACCATGAGAAAGGGGAAAATCAATGTGGTCATTTTCCAACTACTCACATTGCGGGCCCATTTCCACTTTCCTCGTCCAACATCAGTCTAATTCTGAGTTCGCAGCTGGCCGGTGACCGTCTGGAGAAACCCGGGTTTTCGGCACCAAATGTTAATATTAAGTTCTTTACCCGTCAGTCTGTCCTCAGTAAAATGCGAGATGGATTCGTAGGTATAGTATTATTTATTGATAACCAACTTGCAAGGCTGACTCACTCCATAGGAAACTCAGAGCACACAGGCGTCTCCTAAGGCTCCCGAAGCGAGTAAGAGCAAGAACAAAGAGATCACTGCACATATAATTCAAATCGCATCAATATTTGCATACAAGCTTCCCATAGGTCATTCTATACACCTCCTGACCTGGCCATATATCCTGATTGGCTCATTTCGCATTCCCCAACCCTGGGCCTCTTGTTACCCAGCATCCTTTTCACCATTCTCTGCATGAGGCGAAGCACCCCTCCCCCCTTCCTGGCCATGCTGTGCTCAATCCCTTTGTTCTCTGTCTGTGAACTCACTACCCTCAGACCTGCACTATCATCTACATTATTCTAACTAATAATCCTACTGTCTATCACATTCGTTTGTTCAATTCCTCAATATCACCACTTCCAGGTCATAGGTCACAGGTTACAGTATTATGCATGCATTATGGTGAATACATCCACCACATTTAGCCTCTATATACTATAGACAGCCCAGTGAAAACCTCTACTGAGAGATCTATACATAGTGTCATTATTATCTGAAATGCTCAAAGAGCTTTGTCTACGTTACCATGTCTTTCCACCAGAACTCCAGACTTTCAGACTCATTTCGTTCAAGTAAGAGCTGGATCTGCTGTCCAAAGGCACTGTCAGGGGGTCAGAATGGAATTTCTTTGACTTTTTTTTCCAAAATTGCCCTCGCTTTTTATTTGCTTTATTTATTTTTTCTTCTCCCAGGTGATCACCTTGTTTTGCATGGTATATGTTGCGATGCTTAATGCATCGTAATTGTGTGGGACAGGTTGGTTAGACCATTGGTTCTTTGCCTGTATGTTACTGTTTGCATATTTGGAGATTTCTTCTGAGATGGTTTTGTGCAAGGTAGTGAAAGGCATAACTTTTCTCTGCAGTGGCTCCTTTTAGGCTCGCTTGTAATATCAGACATTCTGCAGTCTATGCAGTAGTGTTTGCCAGGAACTTAATTAGCTTCTCAAAAGACAAAGCTCAACAGTAGTTCAGAGTGCAGAACCTCATCTATTGGACATATGGATTAGGTCAGTTTGCCTTGCTCAAATTCCAGGTTTATGTAACCGTTAAGACATCATAATGAAGGGAGACAGTTACCCAGATACAAGAATGCATCTATTCAAAACTTGTCCATAGTCTCATTATTATTTCAAAGCATTTCAGGCCTAAATGAATGTCTCTTTGATTCCAGGCATCACTGATCACAGCTGATCAGTGATAGCTCATGCTATCAATGCAGAATTCAAGATATACGGCAGAAAAAATATCCAATAATGTACATGGATTCACAAGGGTAGAGAGATCGGAGGTGAATCTCCGCAGGAGAATTTGTCCTATCTTTGACAGAAGACAGTGGCGATTCCAGAAAAGGGTGCACAAAGCTAACACTGTTTTCTCCGTGTTTATTTTGTGGCTCTTCTGCTGAAAATTGGGAGAAAACTGAGCAGGAAATTGGGTGGACTCCTAGAACATAGAACATAGAACAGTACAGCACAGAACAGGCCCTTCAGCCCTCGATGTTGTGCCGAGCAATGATCACCCTACTTAAACCCACGTAACCCGTATACCCGTAACCCAACAATCCCCCCATTAACCTTACACTACGGGCAATTTAGCATGGCCAATCCACCTAACCCGCACATCTTTGGACTGTGGGAGGAAACCGGAGCACCCGGAGGAAACCCACGCACACACGGGGAGGACGTGCAGACTCCACACAGACAGTGACCCAGCCGGGAATCGAACCTGGGACCCTGGAGCTGTGAAGCATTGATGCTAACCACCATGCTACCGTGAGGCTCCTGTGGAGGTTCAGTTGACAGACATGCTGGGCATGATTCTCCCAGCCCGGTGCCGGGCTGGAGAATTGCCGCAGCCGCGCCACGCCACCCCGACGCTGCCGCGCGATTCTCCGAGGTCCGGAGAATTGGCACCATTTGTGCCGGTCCCGGGCCGCTGTCCACGGCGGGGCCACCAATTCTCCAGCCCGGATAGGCCATGCGGCCACACGGAAAAAGCAGAGTCCCGTCGGCGCTGTACACCCCTGGTCGCTGCCAGCGGGAACTCTACGCGAAGGGTCGAGGGCAGTCTGTGGGGGGGGGGGGGGGGGGTGGAAGGGGGGCTCCATCCCGGGGGGGCCTCCGATGGGTTCTGGCCCATGATCGGGGCCCATCGATCGGCGGGCCGGCCTCCCCCCCCCCACCCCGGGCCTACTTTGTTGCACGGCCGGCCTCTCAACCCCCACGCCATGTTGCGTTGGGGCTGGTGCGCTGAAGAAGTCCCCCGCGCATGCGTGGGTTGGCGCGGCACCCATTTGGCACTGGGAAGGGACCCTGGAGCAATGTGAACCGCTCCAGTGCGGGCCAGAATCGGTAGTCCCCGCGCCCGTAACTCGCCGTTGTGAAACGCGACCGCGTTCATGACAGTGCGAACACTTAGTCTCCATTTCGGAGAATCGCGCCCGGTAAGTCGGCCAAAATCTCCTCTGGGAGTGTCTGACACAATCCTGCAGCTCAGCCCAGAGAGAGTTTCAAAATGGTTCGGGTGTGCTATCTGCTCCCTAATTCTACTATCAATATTAATAAATAAAGAATGAGCTAGACTTCATGTGCTACTTTCACAACCTCAGGAAGCCCCAAAGTGCTTAACAGCCCATAAAGTAATTTTAAAACACAAATTTAATGCAGGGAAGTGCAGGAGGCAATATGCACACAGCAATATTGGCTGGGTGAGCAGTCGAGTCTCATATCTTTCATCAAAATATAAGCAGCTGTGAGGAGAAAATGAATCTTTAACATCCACGAGAGATGGCACCACGAACAGCAAAGTACTCTCTCAGTAATACACTGAAGAGGCAGCCTAAATATTGAGGTGGAGTTTGAATGAAACAATCAACCCTCAGTGAAAATGAAAATTGAGCATTTTCGATAAGGGGCCACTGAGTTAGAATGTCCGTTTCACACTCAAAAGGTCTGTTTTCATTGCTCCTGGTGTTAGTCATCGCATTTTGTGCATCTCCTCTATTAAATATGTTAGTGTTCCAGATGCTATCCTTACCCTGTGGAAAAATAGCACATTCCCGGAAGTTTTAATGTTAAGCTGATTTTGAATATTAAAATATATTTAAATGAATGGTAATCAGGATGTGAAGCTGATTACATCTGCTGGGAGGGCCCGTATCAGACCTCTCCCGGAATTTTACCAACAAAGCAGGATTTGTGCCGGGCGCACCGCATCTGGAAAATTGTCCCCATAGGTTGTTGAAATCCCCAATTCAAAAATCCACATTCAAATGTAGAGAAGGTCACTGATATGACAAAAGAGATAATGACCCAACCATTGGATGAATAAGATGCTTGTTATGTACTGAGAATAGTTCCTAAAGGAATTGTGCAGAACATTGTACAAGCGTTCTGTTAATTACAAAATAGTTTATTGAAAGAAATTCTCATTTCAATAAATAGATACTTAAATCTGAGTGAACTTTGATAAAATATTGGAGTATAAAAGTTACCAAAACAGATGAATAAAATCCTCATTGTGCATTTCATAAATACCCAAGGGAATCAAACGTTTTATTTCTGGAAACACTGTGGCCGGGATTCTCCGAGCCCGCGATGGGTCGGAGAATCGCCAGGGGCATGGGAAATTCCCACCACACCTCTCCGACGCCTGGTTGCTGATTCGCCACGGCGCAGGTCGGGGGCCACTGAAATAGGCCCCCGTGGCGATTCTCCGCGGGTGATGGGCCGAACCTTCCGCAGAGTCCCGCCAGTGTGGTTCAAACCTGGTACCACCCGGCAGGAGCTCGGACCTGTGGACGTCCTGGTTGGGGTGTGGGGTGGGGGGGGGGGGGGGGGATCTGACTCCGGGGCCTCCTCCACAGGGTCCAGGCCTGCGATCAGTGGCTTCCGATTGGCGGGCGGCCGCGATCTGGAGCGGGCCTACCTCCTTCCGCGCGGGCCCACTGTTAGTTCCCCGACGTGTTGCTCCGCGCCGGCGTGGACCAGCGCCAGCCGATGCGCGCATGCGTAGGCCCGCGTCGGTCGTGCAGGGTTGCCCTTCGGTGCCGGAGCTGTGCGCAGCATTCTGGCACCGTGCTAGCCCCTTAAAAACAAGAATTGCTGGGCCAGGAGGCCCGTTGATGCCGGCGTAAACCACTCCGCTGTTTACGCCGGCGTATACACTTGGTTGTTAATGTGCTGCATAACTAAAGGCATAACGAACAGTTCAATTATTGATGAAGCATTGCTCATTTCTATTGGAAGATTCAAGAGAATCCCGTAGAATCAGTACCCAGGTCGAAACATACGTTAGTTCCGACTTGGCTGAACTATTCTCAGCATTCGCTTTCCTTAATCGCCAAACTGGTAAATTTTGGGGGCTGGATTCTCCGAGCCTCCATGTCAAAATCGCGTTCGATGCAAGGGTGAAGAATAGGCGTTCGCATGGAAATCGTGCCCGGTGCCGCTGAAGCGATTCATCTGTCTACGCGGCGTGGGTAGGAGGCCAATGACAGAGCCCCTCACCTGCGATTCGGCGCGCATAAGTGGCCGAGTTCCTGACGACGTGGTTCTAACCACGTATCGGCCATCAGGAACCTCGGTTGGGGGGGCGGGGGATCAAGTACTGACAGGGGGGTGCTTATGGGTGCTAACAGTGTTAGTGTAATGCAGACTAGAAATGCAGATTGTTTCAAACCCACCACAACAAGGTGTCAACTGGACGTCAAAGCTATCTTTGTTGCTTTCTTTTTGCTATCCATATTCTCCCACCCTAGCCTTGCATATATTTTTCCCCGTTTCCACTCCTATCTTTTTCATGTTCCCTCTCAGCTTGTGTACCTCTGAGACCCTTACTGCTCCCTTGACTCTATTCTCATCAAATCTTCATCCAACTTTCCTCCCTGTCTCCAACTGTTCCTCTTTTTTTTAATCTAGAGTATCCAATTATTTTTTTTTCCCAATTAAGGGGCTAGTTAGCATGGCCAATTCATCTTGAGCGGCTGCAGCTGCTCGCTGACTCTGTTGCTGAGTGCTGGCTGTTGCTGACTAGCCTGCAGGAAGGAGAGAGAGAGAGAGAGAGAGAGGGGCGGGGGGGAGGATGGAGAGACGAAGGAGAGAAGAAGGAGAGAAGAAGGAGTCAAGGAGGGAAGCAACAACAACAACAGGAAGGTGGCTGCAAAAACAAAGTGGGAGAAAAGCCCCTTTGTTTGTTTGCAGGGCACCTCCCGGGCTGAGGGCCCGGCCCTGCCCAATTCTCCCAACTTTCAGGCCTTCCTCATTCCATCTGGTGAGCTTGTCCTGGGACGGGGACATTGAGTGGTTGCTTGGCCCTTCCGGGCTGAGAATTGAACCATGCTGCTGGCCTGCCTTGGTCAGCTTTCAAAGACAGCGATTTAGCCCAGTGTGCTAAACCAGTCCCTTTGCTGGTACCTTTCTGTCGGGAGTATGCGAGGAGGTCAACAAAGAGGCGGAAATCCAGGGTCGAGGAGTTGGAAAAGGAGGTGCTCGACATGGAGTCACGTCTTGGTCAGCCTGATGAAGACCCGTCCCTCAGGTACATCTACCCTTCCGGCGCCAGGCTTTCACCCGCTTGGCCTGGGAGGATGTATTAAAGGGGGATTCGAGGTCTCCCATCTAGGGGAGACCTTCCGCATCTTCTGGTCAGCAGATGGCGTGCGGTGCCATGCCTGCAAGAAGGTCGGGCATGTGTGGAAGAACTGCCCCGTTTCCAAAGCCACCACTGACACCAAGGCGGCTGCGAGTGGCACCGCCGGCCCCTCCCCCTCCATTGGCATTACCACCCCGACCCAATAGGGGGACACCGTGCTGGCACAGACTGGCTGGTCGGCTGGCGGAGTGGAGGAGGGAGGGTATCCACCAGGCCACAAGGCCCGAAAGGAGGCAAGGCGGGGATCGGCAAATACCCCCGACTCCATCAGCCTAGAGACCCCTGCGCCCCAGAATTCCGGACTGGGGGCCACCACGGACACTCAAGCTCATCCTGGGCCCATTGACGCCTCAGCGTCGGGTACTGGGCCTGTCGTCGTTTTGGCGCCGGTCAGTAAGCGGCTGGTGTACAGAGAGGAGAAAGCCGCGCTGCAGGACCTGCAACTTGGTCGGGTCCCGGGGTGCGTATGTGAGGTCGCGGATCCAGATCCTTGCGGACATGGACCGCGGGTCCCCCTTCTTCTCCTCGCTGGTAAAAAGGCGCGGGGTCCGTCAGCAGCTCCTTACGCTGCTGGCTGATGACGGGTCCCTCTTCTCAGATCCGGAGGAGATTTGGGCCCAAATCCGAAGCTTCTACAGCACACTCTTCTCTCCGGATCCATCCAGCGAGGATGCTTGCAGTGTTTTGTGGGAGGATTTGCCCGCAGGTCGGCCTGGAGGGCGCCGGTAGGCTTGATACTCCGAGAAGCCTGGGGGAGCTGACCGGCACCCTCGACAGCCTGTCCAGGGGCAAAACCCCGGGGCTGGACGGGCTGACCGTGGAGTTCTTCAGGGCATTCTGGGACGTCCTGGGGAGCGACTATGCGGGGGTTCTGGGGGAAAGTATCGCAACCGGGGAGATGCTCCTCTCATGGCGCAGAGCCACCATTACCTTGCTGCCAAAGAGGGGGGATCTCCGCCGCCTTAAAAACTGGCATCTGGTCTCCCTCCTCAGCACGGATTACAAGGTTTTCGCTAAGGCAATGAGTTTGTGCCTTGGCACCGTGCTGGACCACATGATCCACCCTGACCAGTCCTATACGGTCCCAGGCCGCACAATCCATGACAACATTCATCTGGTCCGGGACCTGGTCCATCATTCCCAGAGGGCTGGTATGTCGAGCGCCTTCCTGTCCCTTGATCAGGAGAAGGCTGGATGACGAATATTTATTCGGGACTCTGCAAGTATTCGCGTTTGGGACACAATTTGTCGCCCAGATCCGACTTCTGTACACTGCCACAAAGTGTCTCGTTAAGGTTAACGGGTCTGTGATGGCGCCCCTTCGCTTTGAGAGAGGAGTGCGTCCGGGCTGCCCTTTGTCTGGCCAACTTTATTCTAATTGGGTGGAGCCTTTCCTGCGCCTCCTGCGGAGGAGGCTGTCGGGGCTGCTTCTGCGCGGGCCTGGCATTGGGGTGGTCCTTTCGGCTTACGCTGATGATGTGCTCCTCATATTCACTGACCCTGCTGACCTGTGGAGGATGCAGCAGTGCCATCCAATCACCGATTGCACCGGTTCATGGATTCCCAAAAAGCCTGCCATTTTAGCGGCCTTGTGTAGTCCGTGGACCATGTCTATGTTACACGTTTTAGGCTGCACCACCTTTAGTTTCCTAACCAATCTTTTGCTGGAGTTATGTTTGCACTTCAGCCCCACGCTCCTAATCTATGGGCACCCGGTGCCGAGAGGGGCGGGGAAGGCGGAGGACCTCCGTGTGAACCTGCTCCTGTGCCTGGCGAAGGACGTCATTTATAGGTCCAGGCAGCGGGCAACTGAGAGGGTTGTCCAGCCAGACTGTCTGCCTCTCTTCCGCGTCTACATTCACGGCCGGGTGTCCCTCGAAAGGGAGCATGTGGTGTCCACGGGCGCCATCAAGGCTTTCCGTGCCCAGTGGGCACCGCAGGGGTTGAAGTGCTTTATTGACCCCTTTTAACTGCACTCTTATTTGATGTTTTTTAAGTTTCCGTTGATCTTTGTTATGTTTGGGCAATGCCCCTAACAGGAGCGGTCCTTTTTTGCTTTGTCCCTCAGTTTGTTTTCCTTTCTTCTGCCTTGTTGGTGGACCTCAAACGAGTGGCCAATCCACCTACTCTGCACATCTTTGGGTTGTGGGGTTGAAACCCAAGCAGACACTGGGAGAATGTTCAAACTCTGCATAGACAGTGACCCAGGACTGGGATTCGAACCCAGGTCCTCAGTGCCATTGTTCCAGCGCTAACCACTGCACCACGTGCCGCCTCCAACTGTTCCTCTTTAAACAGAACCTTCATTGATAAGTTTGCATTGTAAAGCCTGAATCAGTAGACAATATCAACAGAGTAACTATTATGGATCTCCCACTAGCAGATGCCTGGCCTGTAGCACCACCCGTCCTTAGCATCTTCCTACCCCTGCAATGTGGCTCATCCTCTGCTGCTTCCTCAATCTCACTGCTTATTCTTTTCGAACTGTGACTGTGATCCAGTATTGGTTGGGATGCAAGTTTCTCCAGGCTGCTAGCTCAGATTGGGTACAGTGTGGGCGACCTACAGCTATCAAGAAAAGATTCTCAGCAGCTTTCATTTTAATTTGCGGCACATTGTGGGCACATAGTGGAAGGGCACAATCACAAATGTGCGGTCCTTTCAAAATCAAACATTCCAAGTATATTGACATCCATCAGACAGAGGAGACTGGCTCGGGCACATTTGAAGGATGGAAGATGGAAAAGTGCCCAAGGATTCTCTGCATGGTGAGGTCGTCGGAGCCAGAAGACCAGTCGAATGAACAAAACTCCACTTCAAAGATGCTCGTAAGGCATGATGTGAAGGCCTTAAACACTTAGTTTCACACCTGATTAGAGGATAATAGTGACATTGCCTGGCATGCAACACTATCAGTGGCTATGAGTGGCTTGGCAACAGGCAGCAACAGCAAAAACAGCAACTCCAGAGTGACACCTGAGAACCACTTCACCGCTTGTTGCCAAACCTACCTCTCACGGACTGGCCTCTTCCACTATCAGCAGAAATGCACCAAAAGAAGCCGTTAATGGGTTTGATTGGCTGCACGTCCATTATCTCACTTGGAGGGCAGGATGCCGACGTCTGATTACTGGCAACGAGGAGTCATGTTTTTAATAGAATTCAGCGTCTGATTCCTCCATTTCTTGAAAGGTTGACAATGTGGCATCTGAAATGAGCATCTCAAAGCGATAGCTTAATTACTGTACAGCCTCTGAGATATCACTCAGCCGCAGTGCGTGCCTGTGTAATTCAATAACCCTGCGGGTCAAAGGAATTGCTTTACCAGCACACGCTTAGGAAGGCTTTCAAATTCACTGCACCCCACTCTCTTCACTGCTCTCACAGCTAACAGTTTCAAAGGAAAAGGGTCGATAGCTAATAAATGTTGTTTGGAGAGATTGGAATGTACACACAGTCGTGACAATGTCACACAGCTCCACAGACATCTTTTTAAAAAATACTTCTCCGTATCCAACCACATTTTATAACCCATCACTAATTGATTGTCTTGCAGCTGAGGCCACTTCACAAGTGCAAATCACATGATACAATACTGGAATCAGGTGGAGGAGGCATCATACTGTTCCTGAAGGACATTTGTAAACCAGTTCAGATCCTTCCTTTCTCCCACCACACCGCACTGCATTTATAAAATATACTGGTAATTGCATATCCTTACTACAATGGGATTTAAATGATAAACTCCACTGCAGTTGGAAAATTCAGGTTTCTTGAAAAGCCTGTAAGGATTGTTGCAGTGAGCACAATTTCATTTTACCAGGTCAGTCATATTCTAAGCATCCCTAAGCAATTATTTCCTGCTACTACTGCATCTAGTTAATCTCCTGTTACTGCTGATCTTCCAGCTTGAGAGGGGCTTCTTGAAAGCTGGAGTTAGAAAAAAGCAAATGAGCATGTATTACATCATACCCAGTGAACGCATGTCCTATTCATATCTTCAAACTTGACTGTGCTCTTGTGGAAGATTCTAGAACTGTTTAATGTTTTAAACTGGACACACACATAGGAGCTAAGATGGCTGCCAACAGGTCAGATGACCTTTACTATTTTTTTTATTTGTTTGTGGGAGGTGGGCATCGCTGGCTGTGCCAGTACTTATTGTCCATCCCTAATTGGCCTTGAGGGGACAGTTAAGATTCAACCACATTGCTGTGGGTCTGGAGTCACATGTCGGGCAGACCAGATAAGGATGGCAGATTTCCTTCTATAACGGACAAGGTGGGGTTTTATGACAATTTGCAAAGGTTCCATCGTCATTATTCGACTTTTGATTCCAGATTTTTATTTAATTCAAAGTTCACCATCTGCAGTTGTGGGATTTGAATCTGGGTCTCCAGAGCTTTATTATGGGTCTCTGGTTTACTAGTCCAGTGGCAAGTCCACTACTCCACTGCCTCCCCATTAAACTATCTCAGACTATCTCCAGCTTCCAAAACGTTCTCACCCTTGTTGGAGACCTCGCCCTGTAATGGACATGCCAAGGCTGCACCCCTATGTGGCCCCAGTGCGGTGGGTGCTGCCATGGCCAATGCAGTAGGCCATGCAATCGGCAATTCACTTGAGCAGGACCGGAAGATCCTGCCAGCAGAAAGAAATAGACAATTCTGGCCTATGTCTCCATGTTTGCTGTTTAATAAAAGAGAGTTGACAATACCAGTCATCCACAAATTAAGTGTGAAAGACCACCATTTATCTTTTGTTGTGCAGTGACATCTTTGGGGTTAGAAGCAATTCTGTTCAGACAACATCAGTATTGGTCATGTGATCAAAACTGGCTAAAAATAACAAATTTTGATCTGAGGACCCAGAAGAGACTTGGAAAATCTACAGACGACCATTGCAGGCCAGCTGCAGAAATGGCAGTGCAATATTTTCCTTTCAAGGACCAGGAGGAAATAAAGTCTTGAAAAGCCTCCCAACCTGACTCCAAAACTTCAAGTCCACCTGCAAAGAAATTTGACTTGCTACAAAAACCGCAAGTGCTTAGCTTCACACCCCGCTAAATCGTCATCTCTTTGGGGAAATCCTGAAACAATCTCGATATCTGACTCCAACTATTTGACCCCATCTTAAACTACAATCCAAGAGTGGAAAAGGACTCATTTCTATACTGGATCCTCAGTGACTGATCTTTCCCTCAATCCTAACATGTGAACTGTTCACTGTTCTTTTGGTTTTACACTTGTAGAAGTGCTCTACTTTTTAAAAATTGTATCGTTCTGGAGTGTGTGGTGTGTGACGGGGCTTAGCTTTTAGATTTTTGGAGTGAGTATGTGAACAAATAATCCTCATTATTTAAAGATACAAAAATCCACTGCTGGTTCTTTAACTTAATAAAACACTAAAAGGCGCTAATTAGAAACACACGACTAACTTCCCAAACTAAAATCCATGCTTATTATGGTTAGTTAGGTAAAGGAATTAAGGGTTTCAGTTTATCTCTCCTCTCCTGTCCACAACAATTAAATTCAACGCAAGTCAACATTTTCGGTTCTGGAGCTTTTTCTTGAGGAGTTATATTGTTATCTTTATTCACTCCTATTGAAAGAATGGTTCTGTTTATTCTTTCTTGCGATGTGGGTATTGCTGGCAATTGTTGCCTATCCATAACTGACCTTAAGATGGTGACTGTGAGTCCCTTCTGGAACCCTGTTCACCTGGAGCTCTGCAAACGCACCCACAGTGCATTTGGAAAAGGAGTTCAAGAATTTCTGAACCAGAGAAGGCACGGTGATGTGTGATGGAGTGTCAGGCTCTGATTGAAACCCAGCGTGTAGTTCACCAGCTGCACAACTGAATTTTTGGACCAGTGTTTGAGCCTCAATGAAAATAAATTCAGGGGGCATAGTTTACACCATCAGTGTGGTGTGGCAGGGACTGATGGAGCTGGCAAGGCCAACCCCACAGAGATCGGGGCATCATTTTTAAAGTGCAGAAAGTAATAATAATAATCGCTTATTGTCACACGTAGGCTTCAATGCAGTTACTGTGAAAAGCCCCTAGTCACCACATTCCGGCGCCTGTTCGGGGAGGCCTGTGCTGGTCTTGTTCTGCACTACAAGCCAGCTGTTTAATGCACCCCCCACCCCCCCAGCCACCTCTCCAACCCAAAGACACTAGGGATAGCCCCCAAGCATCGGGGACTTGACCACCTCATCACCATCAACAGCATCAGGGCTCTCATCCCTCACCATTTGCACAACATCGTGGGCTGAAGGCCCTGTACTGCGCTATACTGTTCTATGTTCTATGTTCTATGTTCTATCATCACCTTGTTCCATCACTGGTGAGGGCCATGGAATGCCACAATTAAGAATCTAATTTCCCGACGCTTGCAAGATTTTGGTGGAGATTTTGATTTCTGGAGGAAACCAACGCAGACACGGGAGAATGTGCTAACTCCACACCGTCAGCCAAGGCCAGAATTGAACTCTGGTCCCTGACATTGTGAGGCAGTAGTGCTAATCGCTGTGCAACCATACCATCTTCTGGGCTTGCAAGGTGTTATCAAAGAAGCCTTGATGAGTTTCTGCCGTTCTCCTTGGAGATGGTACACACTGTGTGTTGGTGGAGGGAATGAACGTTTGTGGATGTGGTAGCAATCAAATGGGCTTCTTTACACTGGATTGTGTCGAGCTTATTTGGAGAGTAACCCGGGCAAGTGGAGAGTATTCCATCACACTCTGGATTTGTGCCTTGTAGATGGTTGACAGCCTTTGAGGAACACAGAGGTGAGTTATTTATTGTAGAATCCCCAGCATTTTACTTTAGGCTGAGTATTTATCTGGCTGGTTCAGTTCAGTTTTTGGTCAATGGCGACCCCAGGATGATAATGGTGAGGATGCAGTGATGGTAATGCCTTTGAATGACAGGGTGAGACAGCTATATTCTCTTTTCTTTTTTTATAAATGTTTTTTATTGGGTTTTTGAACAAAGTATATTTGCCATTAAAGAGACATATATATATATATGTACCTATATAGAAGAGAAGGGCACACCCAAGCATACCAAAGAAAAGAAAATAGTAAACAATAAAAATAATACAATAAAAAATAAAATATAGAATAACTGGTAGAGTATTGTGCACCAGTTCAACAGCAGCAACACCTGGCAAAATTATTTACAACACATAAGTGGGTGATGACCATTGCCTTGCACCTGGGTGACTCGAATGTCACTCACCAGCCCAAGCCTGAATATTGCCCAGGTCTTGCTGCATGCAGGCATGGATTGCTTCAATATCTGAGGAGTCGAAAATGGTGCAATTATGGGTGAACATCCAGATTGACCTTATGATATATAGCGCCTTTCACGACCTCATATATCCCAAAGTCCTTCACAGTTAGTGAAGCACCTTTGAAGTGCAGACACTGTTGTAATTTAAGAACAATTACTGTCCTACTTTACAGTGTTTGGTAATTACAATCAATAGCACTTTAACATAGTAAATCTGCACTTTACATTTGCAAGTTGACAAAAAAAAATGTGGATTTGCAGCAGCATGCTCACACCTGGTTTGCATTTTTCTGTTGGAAAGGCAATGTTGCTGAACTAACAGCTCTTGTAGTCGCTCCTCCACTATTGCAAGAGCTTAAAAGTTATCTGAAGGGTTTAAATGGGTGTTTAGTGCACTTAGCAAATACTTCTGTGCATTAAATGCATTAAACACTATGCCTCCTCAATTGCTGGACCACTGTGTGTGTGTGTGTGTGTGTGTTAAAGCAAATTTGAGCATCTCTGACTACAATCCGTGCAACATTTAAAAATGCACATTAATGCTTGATTACTGTGGCAACATTTAATTTCCAGGCTTCTCCCTCTGTTCGTTATTTATATATTATTTCAGATGTAAGGACATTAAATTACATCTGCCAGCTATTGATCTCCTTACTTAGAAGACCTGCAGACACTGATCATGGTTGTTGTTTTGTTACATGTGCTACTCAAACCTGGGTTAGTGATGGGGTCTTCTGAATCTCGATGAAGAAGACTCGAACTCACCCAATAGTAACAAAAGGTTTATTGAGTAACTGTAACAATAATTGCATGAGTTCTTTACTTTAACTTGGATACTAGTGAGAAGGTTAACAAGATCGAACTGCAGTAACTATACGTAACTCCACTAGCCATCTGAACTAGTCTGCTATTGCTCTGGTCGCAGTGCACCCAAGAGAGAGAGAGAGAGACTCAATGTGGTTGCCTTTTATACCCCTGTTGGTCCGGCCCTCTAGTGATCATGTGGTGCTACTGATTACACATTAACCCCTTGTGTACATGCACATATAGAGATCACTATATCCCCCTTTTTTGTGTTACATATTTTCTGTATGTTGTAAAGAAAATTGAACCAATATAATGGATGCAGTTTGCAAATGCATTACATAAAATCAATGAGTTAGTCCGTCAAATGTTAATACATTTAGGTTTTTACGCTTGCGTGAAATAGGTAGACAAATGATGTTATGTACAAGTTGGGATGATCTTGATTATACAAAGCCAATTAATATTTATGAGTCCAATCTTAATTTTTTTTTAAATTGTGAGTCCATACTTTGAGTTTGTTCGGTCGAGTTGCTTTCTTCTTCTGTTGTTGAAGTGGTGATGTTGATGTTGTTATTTCTTTGTGAACGTCGTCAGTGTTCCTGTGCTTAAGTAACCACAAAGACATCAATGAGGTATTTGAATGGTCGAATCACTTGGTTGTCTGATTTATGTTTTTTTTTCTATGCTTGCGGTAGCGATTCTGTGTTACATCTTTGTTGTCTGACCTAGACTTTTTCTTCGTTTGTGGTATTGATTCTGTATGGCATCTTTGTTGTCTGACCTGGACTTTTTCCTGTGTTTGTGGTATTGATTCTGTATGGCATCTTTGTTGTCTGACCTGGACTTTTTCCTGTGTTTGTGGTATTGATTCTGTATGTCATCTTTATTGACAGCTGGCTTGCTTGTTTGTTGTGGAGCAAATGAGAATTTGTGAGATTTGTTCCATGCCATGGCAGGTTTATAATCTTGCCATTGTTTTGAAGTGTGCCGTGGCATTGTCCTTCATGTTCAGAGTTGTACCATGTTGTGTAGGTCATTGTTTCATTGTTGTCATTTCTGTCTTGGTCGTTTTCGTTGTCGTTCTTGTTGTTGTTGTTTTTTTGTTGTTTTTGTCGTGCTTGTTGTTTTCTGTTTTTGTTTTCGCTGTTGTTCTTGTTGTTTTTCTTGTTGTGCTTGATGTTTCTGTTATGCTTCTTGTTGTTTTTGTTCTTATTGCGCTGTATGTTGTTTTTGTTGTTGCTGTTGTTCTTGTTTCTGCTGTGTTTCTTGCGGTTTTTGTTCTTGTTGCACTCAGTGTTCTGTTTATTTGAGTCACTGTCACAGTTATTGGTGTCAGTGCCCTTTGTGGTATCTGTTACATTAAGCGTTTCTTCTTGATTATTGTGAGAATAATCAAGTCAGTTGTGGTGGATTTGATTCCTCTTCTTTGATTCTTTGCTTGAAGCATCATTGAATTATTGGTGCTCCTCTTTTGGAGTCATTTCAGGTTCATTTGAACCATCTTTGGTTTCTTGGTGCTCCTCTTCTGGAGTCAAAATCTTCAAGATTTCTATTGACGTGGTCTCTTTAGACTCTTGGTGCTCCTCCTCTGGAGTCATAATCTTCAAGATTTCAATTGGTGTGGTCTCTCTGGACTCGTGGTACTCCTCTTCTGGAGTGAAAATCTTCAGGATTTCTATTGACGTGGTCTCTCTGGACGCTTGATGCTCCTCTTCTGGAGTCAAAATCTTCACAATTTCAATTGACATGGTCTCTCTGGACTCATGAGTAGCCCTCCTCTGATTGTTGAGTGCTTCTGTGCAGACGAGCTGAGATCTATCAGTCTCGCTGTGATCCTGCACATCCTGTATGTTGATTGTGATCACATTGTCACTATTCTCACATACAGCGGGTAGACATTCAGTGTCTTCTTGTTGGTTAAATAAGCTGGGTAGACTTTCATAGTCTTCTTCTAATGGCTCAAATAAGCTCGGCAGACTTTCATAGTCTGCTGCTGGTTGCGCAGATAAGGTCGATTGACCTTCATAGTCTTGTTCATGCATGGCGTTCGCGATGGAGTGTTTACTTGCTTCCACTTTTGAGTCTGTCACGGAAATGTCTGTGGAGGTTTGTGTCGCTCTCTGTGTGGAGTCTTTCATCGTTCTCTCTGTGGAGTCTTTCATTGCTCTCTGTGGAGTCTTTCATTGCTCTCTCTGTGGAGTCTTTCATCACTCTCTCTGTGGAGTCTTTCATCGCTGTCTCGGTGGAGTCTGTCATCACTCTCTTTGTGGAGTCTGTCATCGCTCTCTCCGTGGAGTCGTGCAGTGTTCTCACTATAGAGTCGGTCTGTGTTCTCTCAACAGAGTCGTTCTGTGCTCTCTGTGTGGTATCGTCTTCTTCTTGGGTATTTGACAGGTTGCTGTCATCCAATGTATCACGGATCTGCCATGGCATCATGGTATTGGAATCTTCTACCATGAGTAGAGTCATGTTGAGCTTTGCAACCTTGTTGCTGATGCTGTGTTCAGCATATCCGAATAACTCAGCCATATCTGAGTATTATTGTGTGTATTGTTCGGAAGACAAATCATCTCTTTTTGTTTTGGAGTTGTTATCGTTCTCTTCATGTTCAATGAACAAATCACCTTCTTGGGTTTCGGATTTGTCATGGTGCTCTTCACTTTGGATGGTGCCGACTGCTTGTTCCAGGGTGTTGTGAAAGTTATTTTCAACTTCTGGTGTAAGTTCGGGCATTGTTCTGTCTTTCAAGGTAAGAAAATTTAGTTATGCAGCTTTAAATTTCGCTTTTTAAAATTTTTTCGTGCATTTCCCTTTTAAGTGGGCGTGGTCCGGGTCCTCTGATGCCATGCCGCTCATGGCGTCATGCGTAGGGCTCGGTTGTGCATGCGCA
Organism: Scyliorhinus canicula; assembly: GCF_902713615.1. Lineage (NCBI taxonomy): Eukaryota > Metazoa > Chordata > Chondrichthyes > Carcharhiniformes > Scyliorhinidae > Scyliorhinus > Scyliorhinus canicula. Next base: position 29,908,170 of record NC_052155.1, read on the forward strand.
ATCCGAGTGTCCTTTACTGTGCGCTCTTTTCGCTGGTTTGCGTCTTTTAGGGTAGTGCGCATGTGCGGCCTGGCCAGACTCGACATGCGCAAGATGGCTGCTGCTCAGAACTTCCGTCTTCTTCTGCTTCAACCCTGCCTCTGCCTCGTGGTGAGTGTTCGCACCATTTTTACTGATTTTGTTATCTAGAAGATAATGATTCTGTGTTTGTAAAGACTCAAAGTATTAAACATAGAACGATACAGCGCAGTACAGGCCCTTCGGCCCTCGATGTTGCACCGACATGGAAAAAAACTAAAGGCCATCTAACCTACACTATGCCCTTATCATCCATATGCTTATCCAATAAAATTTTAAATGCCCTCAATGTTGGCGAGTTCACTACTGTTGCAGGTAGGGCATTCCACGGCCTCACCACTCTTTGCGTAAAAAACCCACCTCTGACCTCTGTCCTATATCTATTACCCCTCAATTTAAGGCTATGTCCCCTCGTGCTAGCCACCTCCATCCGCGGGAGAAGGCTCTCTCTGTCCACCCTATCTAACCCTCTGATCATTTTGTATGCCTCTATTAAGTCACCTCTTAACCTTCTTCTCTCTAACGAAAACAACCTCAAGTCCATCAGCCTTTCCTCATAAGATTTTCCCTCCATACCAGGCAACATCCTGGTAAATCTCCTCTGCACCCGTTCCAAGGCTTCCACATCCTTCCTATAATGAGGCGACCAGAACTGTACGCAATACTCCAAATGGGGCCGTACTAGAGTTTTGTACAACTGCAACATGACCTCATGGCTCCGGAACTCAATCCCTCTACCAATAAAGGCCAATACACCATAGGCCTTCTTCACAACCCTATCAACCTGGGTGGCAACTTTCAGGGATCTATGTACATGGACACCGAGATCCCTCTGCTCATCCACACTACCAAGAATTTTACCATTAGCCAAATATTCCGCATTCCTGTTATTCTTTCCAAAGTGAATCACCTCACACTTCTCCACATTAAACTCCATTTGCCACCTCTCAGCCCAGCTCTGCAGCTTATCTATGTCACTCTGTAACCTGCAACATCCTTCCGCACTGTCTACAACTCCACCGACTTTAGTGTCGTCTGCAAATTTACTCACCCATCCTTCTGCGCCCTCCTCTAGGTCATTTATAAAAATGACAAACAGCAACGGCCCCAGAACAGATCCTTGTGGTACGCCACTCGTAACTGAACTCCATTCTGAACATTTCCCATCAACTACCACTCTCTGTCTTCTTTCAACTAGCCAATTTATGATCCACATCTCTAAATCACCCTCAATCCCCAGCCTCCGTATTTTCTGCAATAGCCGACCGTGGGGAACCTTATCAAACGCTTTACTGAAATATTGATTTTGTTTTTGTTTATAAGCAAGGCATTTTTGTGTAGAAGTTTCTAGAGTTAGATACTTATCTTGTGAAAGTTCTTCCTTCAAATTTTTGTCAAATAGTCCATAAATTAATTTATCCATTAGCTTAGTGTCTCTGAAATCAGCATAATCACAGTATTGTGGTATTAACTTGAGATTTGTAATAAAACCAGTGATGGGCCCTCCATTTCTCTGGCATTTACGACAAGAGTTAAATTTTCCCACCATCTCACCAGACTGACTCTGACAGTGTTCAACAAAATTTTTTTACTTGTACTTTGGTGTTGTCTTCACCTTCAAAGTAATTAAAGCAATTATAGATTTCTCTAGCTTCATGCCCTCCTATTGAGAGTAGTAGGGCTATTTTTGTTGTGTCAGAGACCGTGCTTAAATCATTAGCTGCGATAAATATTTGGAATATCTGTTCAAATCTATTCCAGTGATAACTTAACCATCTTTTGTTACCTGTGTGGTAGGTAACATGTGCTACTCAAACCTTGGTTAGTGATGAGGTATCCTGAATCTCGATGAAGACTTGAACTCATCTAATAGTAACAAAAGATTTATTGCGTAACTATAACAATAATTGCATGAGTTCTTTACTTTAACTTTGATACTGGTGATAAGGTTAACAAGATCTAACTACAGTAACTATATGTAACTCCACTAGCCATCTGAACTAGTCTGCTATTTTCCTGGTCACAGTGCACCCAAGAGAGAGAGAGAGACCTAATATGGTTGCCTTGTATACCCCTCTAGTGATCATGTGGTGCTACTGATTACACATTAACCCCTTGTGTACATGCACATATAGAGATCACTACAGTTGTTTTGTTTCCATTAGCTGAACAGGAGATTTTCATTATTGACCTCTTGTTCAAAGTCACAATTTCCTCGAACAGTGAATATTTTAGAAATTCAACATAAGGTGACTGCACTGTGTCAGCGTTAGCATTTGTAAAATTGATTAACATTCCTGACAGTCCCTTCCCCCACCCCATCCATACAATCAAATACAATATCCCTTGAAATGCCAGTTCTGTGGCTTGTTCCCAGTTAACTTATTTCAAAAGAGGAAGATCAGCAATGTTGAAATCGTAGCAATGCAAACTGATTGGGAATGAAGTTGGCACCTGCTTAAACCCCTGTATGGCCCCTGCATCTATTGGGCTGTTTCAACCCAACCTGAGCTCTCTAGGTTAAACAGGGAAAGAATATTCCCCACCGGTTAGAAGTTTAGTATCCGGTTTGATAGGATGAAGCTTGATGTTCAGCTTGTGCATGCAGCAGATGAGCTGAGGGATGGACAATAAATGCTGGCTAGCCAATGATGCCCACATCACATGAATGAATAAAAAAAGGTCAGATGACAAGAAATTTAAAATATATATTTTTAAGCGCAAACACAAATTTTAGGAAAGACCGCAAACGTTGAAGCTTTAGAACAAGAACAAAAGGATGTGCCAAGTTGTCGTACTTTTAATTATCATCAAAATGATGAGGGATGTCTTTAGCAGTGCTATTCAGCAGCCTTACTCAGCAATACCCTGTTCACTGGGGCTCTGTTTGAGTTACAGCAGAAGCACTCGGCTTCATCGAAATATGGGAAAAAGAACTGAACTCACGAGGGAAGGTGAGAGTGATTACCCTTGACATCAAAGCTGTGTTTGACCAAGTGTGGCATCAATGAGCCTTTGCAAATTTAAGTCCATAGGATTCCAGGGGAATTGGAATCATATCCAGCACAAAGAAAGGTGATTGTTCTTGTTGGAGGCCAATCATCTCAGGCCCAGAACATGGACCTTTGGGAAACGACCTTGGCCCAGTCATCCTTAGCCACTTCATCAATGACCTTCTCTCCATCATAAGGTCAGCAGTGATGATTGCACAGCCTGCACTGCATGTGGCAAGACTTGGATAATATACTGGCTGAGGCTGTTAAGTGGCAACTAACACTTGTGACACTCAGGTGTCCAGCTATGACCAGGATGAATTGGAGCAGGGTTTGACGCCTTACCCGGATTTCTTTTTAAGAGTGTTGCCTGAGGTACGGACTTTTCGTTGCTGTGAGACCCTTTTTCGGAAACTGTATTGAAATAGCATATGAGCACTGGGCTGAGGTTTGCTGCCGACTTGTGGAGCGCGTGTGCTGGGAAAGTTCCGAAGTCTGATGTATCCGGCAGTACCAGAAGTGACGTCATTGGGGAAACTTCTGGTGATGGTCAAGCAATGTTTTTGTCCGTTTCCATTTGTGGCCATTTTGTGATGCCAGCTTGCTTTGGCAGAATGGTTTACCGGGGAGTCCTTACTGGAGTTGGTTGCCGCCCTTTTGGACCATCGTATCGGTATGCGAGTACAGCTTTGATTTTGGAAGCCTGTTCCGTGACGGTTGGGACTGCAAGATTGTCTACAGCTGTATTTTACATGGATACTGATGTTTGCCGCAGGGCTGCAGGTTTTGTGCCTATCAACACTTTTGCTTTGTTGACTTTATTTTTTATTTGTTTTTATAAATTTAGAGTAGCCAATTATTATTTTTTTTCCAATTAAGGGGCAATTTAGCGTGGCCAATCCACCTAGCCTGCACATCTTTGGGTTGTGGGTGTGAAACCCACGTAGACAAGGGGAGAATGTGCAAACTCCACACGGACAGTGACTCAGGGCCGGGATTCAAACCCGGGTCCTCAACGCTGCAGTCCCAGTGCTATCCACTGCGCCACATGCCGCCCCTCCGTTGCTGACTTTATTGTTACTGAGTTGACCAGTGCTTTGGATGAGAATGTTGGTCTGGTGTTACCGTGCATGGACCCTCAGTTTTTTTTTGTGTGATGTGTCTGAATTAATCGGTTCTGTGCAAATTCTGGGACGGCAGCTCCCTGAGCGTTCGGTGGATGCATTTAATTCCCCTTGTTTGTATTCTGCTGCTGTGGCGAGCATTTTTAGGTTATATGGGATGTAAAGCTGGGCGTTATGTGGTGTTCCCCCCTGCACCCAGGCCTCTTGCGACAGGCCTTGGGTCAAGGGTCAGAAGCTATGATGTGCACCATCCCCAGGTTCGGCTGATTGCGGCATTGCCCTTTGTGAGATTAGTGGGGGTGTAGGGCCAGTAATGTTCCGCGTGTGAACTCCAGTCCGTCCAATTCCCCTGATTTTGTGACGCCTTGTTAAGCCCGAATCGCTTTTTGTTTTGTTGTTATCGTCTGGTCATTGTGTTTTGTTGTACCATTTTTTTTGCCCTCTTTCGATCTCCTCAGTTATTTTTTCTCTGTCCTCTATTCCTTGGCCATTTTGTGCAAGCGTTCGGGCTTTGGGGGGGGAGGGGTGTTATAACTCGCATGGGACTCAGCCTGCTGGGGATGATTGTTCCCGCGTGCTGATTGGGTTGTGAGTTAAACAGCACGAGTACAACAGGTCAGCTGCTGCAGCAGCTGACAGTCAGGAATGAGGACCCTGAGATGTGTAACCGGGTCCTCTGTGAATACTTTGATTTGATTTATTATTGTCACATGTATTAGTATACAGTGAAAATTATTGTTTCTTGCATGCTGTACAAACAATGCATACCGTACTTAGGGAAGGAAGGCGAGACTGCAGAATATAATGTTACAGTTATAGCAAGGTGTAGAGAAAAGATCAACTCGACACAAGGTAAGTCCATTCAAAAGTCTGATGGCAGTAGGGAAGAAGCTGATCTTAAGTCGGTTGGTACGAGACCTCAAACTTTGGTAACTTTTTCCTGATGGAAGAAAGTGGAAGAGAGTATGTCCGGGGTGCGTGGGGTCCTTAATTATGCTGGCTGCCTTTCTGAGGTAGCGGGAATTATAGATAGAGTCAATGGATGGGAGGCTGGTTTGCGTGATGGATTGGGCTACATTCACGACCTTTTGTAGTTTCCTGCCATCTTGGGCAGAGCAGGATTCATACCAAGCTGTGATACAACCAGAAAGAATCTTTCTATGGCACACCTGTAAAAGTTGGTGAGATTCGTAGCTGACATGCCAGATTTCCTTAGTCTTCTGAGAAAGTAGAGTCGTTATTGGGCTATCTTAACTATTGTGTCGGCATGGGGGGACCAGGACAGGTTATCCGACAGGACGAAGGAGATTTCAGCTTTTGTGACTCCAGATGGTATATACCAATTCAAAGTTGTGCCATTTGGCATTTAAAACGCCCCAGCCACATTTCAACAGTTAACTAACATAGTCGTTTCAGGATTACCCAATTGCGCGGTGTACATCAACGATCTGGTAATTTTCAGCCAGACATGGAAAAACCATTTAAAACATCTGATGGAGTTGTTCGATCAACTTCAGGAGGCGAGTTTGGTGATAAACCTAGCCAAAAGTGAATTTGGAAAAGCCCAAATCACTTTGCTTGAGGAGTTTTCGATACCCTCGAGACAATGGGAAATAATTCAATTTGCTGGCATGAGTGGATTTAATCGAACATTTGTGCAAAGGTTTTGTGGTGTGATTGCTTTACTGATGGACTTGCTGAAGAAACGTCAAAAATTTCAATGGACACGGACTTTCAACAGGCATTTGACTGCCTGAAAGCTGTGATAACCAATGCTCCTGTGTTGGAGTATTGCAAGGGACTCTGTGATCAGATTGAACTAAAGTATCTGACTTTAAACAGAAATGCTGAGGCGTAGAGGAATGGATGGATTGCGCAGAGACGTTCTTGTTCAAAGAGGCTATCAATAATGAAGAATTTTCAGTTGGAGGAAGAAGAACAAAAAAAATGGAGTATTATTATACCTTTTGCATGTATTGTTTTTTGCAACGATAAAGTATATTTACTGTGTGCATTTCTTAAAGGATGGTGAAAAGGTGAAAAATGAAACTATCTTGAAGTTGATGGTTCATTTTTTTTTCTTGGGGGGAGGTGTCATGAGAATGTCGCTTTAAGAATGTTTGGCTGCTCATGTTACTGCAGTGATGTCAGAGTGTGGGTGGAGCTGAGCTCTGGTTCTGCTTTTTTAGTTTCACTTTGAGAAAAAGCTTGGGTGTGTCTGGGTTTTCCAGTGTGTTGCAGCTGAAGTCAGAAAAGCAGCTGTACTGCTGAGCTCTCTGCCATGAAGGACTGTCTCTTAATCATTTGGTGAATTCAGAATTATAAATGTTTTCAGTATTGAATGTAAACACTAATGTGCTTATGTTTAGAGGTTTGTTAAGTCTTTTGGATGGTAAAAAAACAGCATACAGATTAATTAGTGTTGTATTCTTTGGGGGTGTATTTGAATTAATGGCTGCTAAGATATTCACTGTTTGTTTTAAAAAGGTTAACTTGAGTTAATAGAATAATTATTGTTTTGTTTTAAAAAATACTCGTCCATTTCTGCTGTACCATACCTGTAGAGTGAGCTGTGTGCTCCCCATACCATAATCTATTAAAAGTTGTGGGTCAGGTGAACTCCATGATACACCTTGGGATTCTCTAAACCCTGACGCATAACAGGTGGAAGAGATCAATGGTGAGGGACAGGTTCTTCCACAAGTGCCGCTGGGAGGTATTGCGATGCAGTGCTTCTGAGCCAGGAGCTCCAGCTTTGAGTGCCAGTCCAGGACTTGATGGCCAAGGAAGGTGCATTCATAATCATAGACTCCCGACAGAGCCGAAAGAGGACATTCAGCCCATCGGGTCTGCACTGACACTTGGAAAGACGACCCAACCTGGCCCAATCCCTACCCTGTAACTCCACCCTAAGGGGCAATTTAGTATGGAAAATCTACCTAACCTGCACATCTTCGGACTGTGGGAGAGAACCGGAGTACCCGGAGGAAACCCATGCAGTCATGGGGGAGAATGTGCAAATTCCACACAGAGAGTTACCCGAGGTCGGAATCAAACCCGGAACCCTGGCGTTGTGAGGCAGCAGTGCAAACGATTGTGCCACCGTGCCACCATGCAGTCAACAACCAGAGTGTCAACCTGCACAATCCGGCACGGTAGCACAGTGGTTAGCACTTTCGCTTCACAGCTCCAGGGTCCCAGGTTCGATTCCTGGCTTGGATTACTGTCTGTGCGGAGTCTGCACGTCCTCCTCGTGTCTGCGTGGGTTTCCTCCCACAGCCATGCTAAATTGCCCTTGATGTCCAAGGGTTTGGGTGGGGTTGCTGGGTTACGGTTACGGGTATGGGCGGAGCTGTGGGCTCAAGTGGGGTGCCCTTTCCAAGGGCAGACTTGATGGGCCGAATTGCCTCCTTCTGCACTGTAAATTCTATGTCTATGTCTTCCAACACACCAATGGTAGGTGGACAGAGTTGGAGAGACTCCTGGTCAGCCATGTTCGATGCGGAGTGGTGCTTCCCAAGCTATACGCCTTGGGTGACAGGCTAGTGACCTATTCCAGGAAAAACCTCGCTATGGGAACCATTGAAATCCTGCCTTGTGCACCATTCGGCATGGGAAGAGAAACACAATTGCCTCATATTAAGTGGCTATCAGGTGTTATTGTTGGTTGTTGTATTCGATGTCGACCCTTGTTGCCAAGCCGCTGTAGCCACTGGTCATCATGCTGGTGGACACCAGCCCACAGCGATGTCACCATTTCCCTCTGTCACCGTGCCGAGCAGGTCAGAGGCACCTTCAGACTCCTTATACCATATCCATGATCTACAAGGCTCAAGTCAAGAGTGTGATGGCATATTTTCAAATGTCTTCCCAAGAAACTCAGAGATATTTAAGACAAAACAACTGGTTTATCAGCCATCCAGCACCTTAAACATTCTTACCCTCTACCACCAGTGCACAGTGGCAGTCGCATGTCTGATCTTTAATATGCACTCCCAGCAACTCTCCAAGGCTCCTTCAACTGTACCTTCCAAATCCACTTCAGGCGGGCAAAAAACAAATGGGGTAAGCACGACCTGCAGAATCCTCACCAAGTCATTGGCCATCATGATTTGGAAATGTTTTGTTGCTCCCTCACTATCGCTGGGCCAAAATCCAGGAACTTCGGGCAGAATTCTCCGCTCCCCACGCCGGGTGGAAGAATCACAGGGGGACCGGGTGACTCACGATACGCCCCCTGGCGCCCCCCCGCGATTCTCTTCCCCCCCCCCCCCCCCGGCTCGGAAGAATCGCCGCTCGCCGTTTTTCACGGCAACTGGCGATTCTCCGGACCGGATGGGCCGAGCGGCCTGCCGTTCCCGACCGGTTCACGACAACAGCGGCAACCACACCTGGTCACTGCTGTTGTGAACAGGGGCAACTAATGCTCGTTTGTGGCTTGTGGGGGGCGGAGAGGGGAGTGAGCACCACGGCCGTGCTCGGGAGGGGACTGGCCCGCGATCGGTGCCCACTGATCGTCGGGCCGGCGTCTCAAAGCGACACACTCTTTCCCCTCTGCCGCCCCGCAAGATCAAGCCGCCACGTCTTGCGGGGCAGCGGAGGGGAAGACGGCAACCGCGCATGCGCGGGCTGGAGCCGTCAGCCGTCGTGACGTCAGCCGCTCATGCGCGGGTTGGAGCCGGCCAACCTGCGCATACGCGGCTGATGTCACATAGGCACCGCCATCGCGTCATTCGCGGCCCGCCGCCTTGATGCAAGCGTCAAGGCCCAGCGGCCGAGAGTTACGGAGCGCCGCTCCTAGCCCCCCGGGTGGGGGTGAATTAGGTGCGAGGAGCGGCCTCCGAGGCCATCGTGAAACTCGGCCTAGTTCACGACGGCCTTCCCGATTTATCGCGGGAGTGGAGAATTCCACCCCCCCCGCACCCCGACCCTTACAGCACTGTGGGTGCACCTACACCACATGGACTGCAGTAATTCAAGGGGATGGGCAATAAAAGGCAGCACGGTAGCATGGTGGTTAGCATAAATGCTTCACAGCTCCAGGGTCCCAGGTTTGATTCCCGGCTGGGTCACTGTCTGTGTGGAGTCTGCACGTCCTCCCCGTGTGTGCGTGGGTTTCCTCCGGGTGCTCCGGTTTCCTCCCACAGTCCAAAGATATGCGGGTTAGGTGGATTGGCCATGCTAAATTGCCCGTAGTGTCCTAAAAAGTAAGGTTAAGGGGGGTGGGTTGTTGGGTTACGGGTATACGGTGGATACGTGGGTTTGAGTAGGGTGATCATGGCTCAGCACAACATCGAGGGCCGAAGGGCCTGTTCTGTGCTGTACTGTTCTATGTTCTATGTTCTATGTTCTAAATGTTGTCCTTGCCAGGAATGTTCGCATCTCCAAAACGAATAAAAATAAACAACCTAAAATGTTCCACAGAATGTGGCTGCCAAATATAATTGAGGAAATTAACCATGTAGTGTGAGGCAGATCTCTCAGTCCTCGCAGTATTAAAGGAAATTCTTTTGTCTCAATCCGCATTTCTAGGGTAACCCATTTGTCTCTTTCAAAGTACAATAACCAGCTTCACAGACCCTGCACAAAATCTCATCTGTGCACTTACAATTCAAAGGTTACAAGTCATAAACAATAAATCAATAACAATTTTGAGTACATTAACAGTTTGGCCAGACCATCTGCTGAGCAATCCTTGGAGACATGGAACATTGACAGATTAAATTGTGTTTTTGTTATTTTATTTCCCTCCACGTCGATTGGCTTGATCTTCCTAGTGTTTAAGATTGGCCTTTGAAAAAGGACCGTGACTTATATTTAATTGGACTATTTAAAGACGACACTATCCAATTTGACACAAATGTTTCCTCGCAGCTTTTTGTAACTGTTCCAAGTAGATGCTGGTTCTCCAGAGGAATACAAAAGCCCCCATTTCAAATTTCATCAAATTCGACAAAGTATTAGCGGCAGCATTTGGCAGTGAATTTTAAAACAAATCTCAAGCATAATTTGTTCACATTCAATTAGAAAAAAATTAAGAAGCCATCATTACGTTTATCCAGTGAACAACTGAGCTCAGGCGGCACGGTGGCAGAGTGGTTAGCACTGCTGCCTCACAACGCCAGGGACCCGGGTTCGATTCTGACCTTGGGTGACCATCTGTGTGGCGTTTGCACATTCTCCCCGTGTCTGCATGGATTTCTCCTGGGTGCTCCAGTTTCCTCCCACTGTCCAAAGATGTGTCGGTTAGGTGGAGTGGCCAGGCTAAATTGCCCTTAAGTGTTATTGTATATTCTCTTTTTGCACTATGTTAATGTTCACTCTAGTTTGTTTTGTTATTATTCTTACCACTGTTTTATCATGAAAAATTCTGCAAAACCTTAATAAAAATACTTTTTTTTAAAAAAGTAGTGCTCTCGCATCTGAGTCTGGGTATGGGTTCAGTCGCACTTCTGGACTTAAGCACAAACATCTAACACTTGATTTTACAAGGTGATATGGGTTGGTGGTGGTGTTGGGTGGCGTGAATTGGGTTGGGGGGGACCGTTATATTCCCCAACACCCTGACTAAAAAGTTGGTTGGGAGCCTGCCCACCAAAAAGCCGGCCTTCCTGCGGCCATTTTATGCTCAGCGTTAGTTGGCTCAGGATGAGTCCTCCACCCCCACCTGGGGTGAAATTCCCACCTGTGAGAATTCGATTGACCGGCTGTGTTCCTGGTAACAGAAAGTTAGGATGGTGGCCACTGCTAATATTACAGGCAGCGCCCACACAGAGGAGTTTATGGCGCCAGACATCAAGGTAAGTCTGGGTTATTGATGGAGCCAAGCTGGCAGGAGCCCAGCAAATGAGGGTATGAGTTGCCGGGTGTGAAAGGCTGATGGTAGAGTTAAAGGGGTGCATGACCTGATGGGGCACAGTAAATTCCCAACGAAGGCAACCCACCTATCCCCGCACCCCCCCCCCCCACCCCCCACCCACACACGCACACACATCTTGCTTAACATCACCCCGTACAGTAGAAACTATCAGACTATCCCACTGATGTGGGCCTCCCACTGCCGTGGATAAAAGAGCAATACATGAGACACTTAATTGGCCACTGAGGACCGCAACAGATGCTAGAATGGCCGGACTGCCTAGCCCCTCACATCCCCTGTAAAACGGAGATGTATTGCGGAAAGGTGGTAGGAACGCCATATGCTGCATTTTACAAGCTCTCTTGATCTCAAACACGCTAGTGAGAGCCACAACATCCAGCCGTAAACAAATAGTTCTGACTTTCAGATGTGATGTTACCCTGAGGTCTCACAAGGCATAAATGATCCTGTGGCACTAGTTTCAAGATGAGCAGAGGAATTATCCATGGTCAATATTTTTCCTTCAGTCAACTTTGCAAGAAAACAGATGATCTGCGCATGATCACCTGACTGTTTGTGGGAACTTGCTGTCTAAAAATTGACTGATGACTTTCATGTGTTACAACAGCAAGTTTACTTCATTGACTGGAAAGCTCTTTGATGTTCCCTGAGATTGAAAAGGTGCTATGGTATTTTTTGTTTCTTGGGTAACCAACATCTGGGATCATAATATTGGCCTCAGAATGTCGGGCTTGATGTGTTAGGCAGGTTGGTTCGATGTGGACTGTACTCGATGCAGGGAAGCTGGAAGCAGACGTCTAACACTGGAAAAGATCCAACACTGTTTTATTCAACGATAGAACTGATAAATATACTCAGCTGTGGGTCGATACTATACTGAACTGACTGGAGACCTAGTAGTAGCCTGACCAGACTTACTAGCTACCGCATGGTGTTTGCACTGGCTAGCTCGTGGACTCTGACTATCTCAGTGGCTGGGTCTAGAGAGAGCGGGAAACCTAGTGCCCTCTGGCTTTATAGTGGTAGTGTCCTGTTTGGTGATTGACTGCACTGTGTTGTGTGCTTACTGGTCATCCTGTGTGTCAAGCACTGCCTGTCTGCACCTGATTATATACATGAGTGGATATTATGGCAGGGCTACTGAGAACAAAGTTGTTCAAGCTTCCTGACTGCCATTAGCTACCGCTGCTTAAGATGCTAGTTCATGTCTAGACAATGGGTAAAGGCAGGAATGAGCTTGGCTCTGGTGCGTCTGTCGTTGAATACCATGCTGACAGTCATGATTGCTTATGAATAATGAGAAATATAACAGAGGGTTGGTTGAGATTATCCGAAACCCGCACCAAATTTCCTTCCAAACTCAACGGAACTTTGGCTGGTCTGTCAAATATTCCCCTCCCGACTGTGACGATTCCCACCATGGGCAGTTCTGCAGAATATCAGCCATAAGCCCTGAAATACGTCAATAACGGAGGTGATATTTGAAAAGAAAATTTCACAGAGAATTTACGGGACTTGTGAGTGGCTGGCTAGGCCAGCATTTATTGCCCATCTTATGTTGCCTTTGAGAAGTGGGGGTGAGCTGCCTCGAACGTTTGCATTCGGTTTAAGGGCAGCACGGCAGCACAAGTGGCTAGCACTGTGGCTTCACAGCGCCAGGGTCCCAGGTTCGATTCCCCGGCGTGTCACTGTCTGTGAAGAGACTGCACGTTCTTCCCGTGTCTGCGTGGGTTTCCTCTGGGTGCTCCGGTTTTCTCTCACAGTCCAAAGATGTGCAGGTTAGATGGATTGGCCGTGATAAATTACCCTTCGTGTCCAAAAAGGTTATGAGGAGTTATTGGGTTATGGTGATAGGGTGGAAGTGAGGGCTTAAGTGAGTTGCTGCTGAATGGCCTCCTTCTGCACTGTATATTCTATGTTCGATGCACTCCCTGAGATGTAGGTACACCCACAATGCTACTGGAAGGGAATTCCAGGATACAGGTCCAGCAACAGTGAAGGAACAACGATCCATTTCCAAATCAGGATGGTGAGTGGCTTGGAGGGGAACTCCCAGGTAGTGGTGTTCTCATGTATCAGTTGCCCTTGTCTTTCCAGATGGTAGAGGTCATGGATTCGGGAATCGCTGCCGAAGGAGTCTTGGTGAGCTCCCACAGAGCATTTCTTGTAGATGGTACACACGACTGCCACTGTGCATCGGTGGAGGGAAGAGTAAATATTTATTGGAAGGGGTGCCAATCAAGTGGGGGACTTTTGACCCGAGTGGTGTCGAGTTTCTTGAGTGTTGTTGGAGCTGCACCTATCCAGAGTAAGTGGAGAACATTCCAACATATTCCTGACTCATGCTTTGTCGGTGGTGGACATGTTTTGGAGGACTTAGGAGGTGAGTTACTTATTGAATTCAAATTGTACCAGATTTACCAATGGTTTGTATTCAAGTAAAAACCTATCATGAAGGGTTTATTTTCCCAGTGATTTATCTCCAACCGCTCTCTATTTTTGCCCTTTCACTGTAGTTTCTGTGGCAAGCACATTAAACTGTTTTTTATGGCCAGTCCCTTTTCCGAGCTCTGCAAATGGCTTTGATTTTTTTAAAGGAAGCAGTCTATTTATCAGCCCAGGCTGAAATTCAGCAGTAAACCTGACAGATGCACTTCATGAATAAGTAGCAGATATATCACAAACAACCAGGCCAGATGGAAAGGTGTTGCTTTTTACTGCACAAACATTCTTCTCCCCTGCCCATCGTGGCAAGACAGGAGGAACTATCCTGCACCGTGACGTATTTGACCATTTCATCTATGTCCAGCACTCCAATCGCTAATCCCATTTTCAATGTTGTGAGATAAGTAGAAATAGCTTCAAATATTCTGGCTCCTGCAATTTTGTTAACTCCAGCCAAGGAAATCCCCAGCTGATCAATGCGCGTGCAATAATAATACTTGAATATTGCTCAAGCAATAACCAACCACTTAAGTAACATCTGTAATAAATAAAGCCAGTGAAGCTGACCATCGGAGTGCAATTTTTGTAAAGAATGCCTCAGCACTAAGATTATGAATCTTTCAGGAACTTGGGGCTGGTTTCGCCATCGGCGGGATTCTCCGTTGCCCAGGCAGCGCATCCACGGCCACAGGTTTCCCGACGGGAATTCCCATTGGTAGGTGGCGGGAACGGAGATGGCACGCCGCCCAGGAAAAGGCAGCTGGCGGAGCAAGAATCACACTGATGTCCCAGGAAGTCACTGAAATCATACAGCATACCACAAGGCCATTCAGCCCATCATGTCTGCGGTGAGTCTCCCGTGGATCAACTGATCTGTTTAATTCATAAAGGTTAACGTCTTGGCGCAAGTGCAAGCAAACCCAGGAGAAAAATCAAAAGGGCATTAAAGTAAATTGTGGTTTTTCTTACTATTTTCTTTGAAGACATCAGTTCATTGGATTTAAAACTACTGAAAATATTGAATAAGAGCAGGTTGGCTGGATAGGGTGGTTGGAGTAGCAAGGTTGTGTAAAACCGCTAGAAATATGCTGAGCCAGAGTTAGCAACTTTACTCGAGTACTGGCAGCCCTGGAGGCAATGGTTGCCATTGAAGCCGACAGCTTCAGGAAAGATGTAAAAGAGGCAACTAACTTAACTGGAAGGCAAACGTTACTTAAGAAGGAAGTCTAGAAAAGATTGCTCCTACGATAAAAGAACCAGAGGTACCCGAGAAATATGCTGAATTAGGGTCTCCAGGCACAGATAGATATCAAAGAAAACAGTTGTTAAAGATAATGTGCAGGGAAGTGTGAAGCGATGCACTTTGGTAAGATCTGTTTTTGGGGCTGTCACCATGTTTCAAGCTGCCTCCATGATCATTGAGTCATAGCACGGAAAGAGGCCCTTCGGCCCATCGTATCTGCAATGGCCCCAAGCACCGATCTATTCCTGTCCTATTTTCCAGAATTTGGTCCGTAGCCTGTGCTGTCACCATGGCTTGACATGTTGTCATTTATTTGTTTGGGGTTCTGGCTGGATGAAGTCTCTCTTACTCCATCAGTGACTTGGGGATCGTTAGTATTTAGCTTTTCTTGAAACTATTTATTTCGAACTAGTTACACCCAATACTTTCTGGTAAGTACTTTGTTCCCTAAACACAGACAGTCCTACATCTTACTGATGTCATGCTTGCATCCATCACTGCGGCACAGGGGCAGAGTGGTTTACACTGTTGCCTCATAGCGCCAGGGAACCAGGTTCGATTCCGAACTTGGATGATTGTCTGTGTGGAATTTGCGCTTCCTCTTGCGTCTGCGTGGGTTTCCTCGAGGTGCTCCGCTTTCTTCCTACCGTCTAAAGATGTGCAGTTTAGGTGGATTTATTGCGATCCCGGGACAGGGTCCAAAAGTGTACTGGACACATATTATTTTAATTTTGGGAGACTGTGAGGAAAGGATATCTTGCTCCAGGAATGATTTCACAAAGAATATGGATGTGGTATATTAAAACAAACTTTATTACGAGCACAGTATTAAAATATCTTAAACATCACACTAGAAAATAACTTATCATTACATAGAAACATACACAGAAAATAGAAGCAGGAGGAGGCCTTTCAACGCCTCAAGCCTGCTCTGCCATTCATTATGATCACAGCCTATCATCAACCTCAATACCCTGATTCCGCCTTCCCCCCCCCCCCATATCCCTCACCCCGTTATCTCCAAGAGCCATATCTAATTCCTTCTTGAAATTACACAACCTTTTGGCTTCAACTACTTTCTGTGGTGGTGAATTCCACAGATCCAGCACTCCCTGGGTGAAGAAATTTCTCCTCACCTCAGTCGTGAAAGGTTTGCCCTTACCTTCAAACTATGACCGTGGGTGGCACGGTAGCACAGTGGTTAGCACTGTTGTTTCACATCGCCAGGGTCCCAGGTTCGATTCCCGGCTTGGTCAATGTCTGTGTGGAGTCTGCACGTTCTCCTCGTGTCTGCGTGGGTTTCCTCCGGGTGCTTCGTTTTCCTCCCACAAATTCCAAAAGACGTGCTGTTAGGTAATTTGGACATTCTGAATTCTCCCTCTGTGTACCGCACAGGCGCCGGAATGTGGCAACGAGGGGCTTTTCACAGTGACCTCATTGCAGTGTTAATCTAAGCCTACTTGTGACAATAAACATTGTTATTATTATAGTTCTGGACTTACACACCATCGGGAACATTCTTTCTGAATCTACCTCGTCTAATAAGAACTGGTTTAGCTTAGTGGGCTAAATAACTGGTTTGTGATGCACAACAAGGCCAGCAGCGCGGGTTTAATTCCCGTACCAGCTTACCCAAACAGGCGACGGAATGTGGCGACTAGGGGTTTTTCACAGTAACTTCATACCTGTGACAATAAAAGATTATTATTATTATAATCCTGTTTTAGTTTTATATGTTTATAGGAGACCCCCTCTCCCTCTGCTGAACTCCAATGAATTTTATCCTAACCAAATTAGTCTCTCCTCATATGACAGTCCTGCCCTCCCAGGAATCAGCCTGGTAAATCTTTGCTGTACTCCCTCCACAGCAAGAACATCCTTCCTCAGATAAGCTCACCAAACCTGCATACAATACTCCAGGTGTGGCCTCGCCAATACCCTATACAATTGCAGTAAAGCATCCCTATTCCTGTACTTAAATCCTCCCCACGAGGACACAGCGAGAAAGTGCAAACTCCACACAGTCACCCGAGGCCGGAATTGAACCTGGGTCCCTGGAGCTGTGAGGCAGCAGTGCTACCGTCCCGCTAAAGCATCTCTGCATCCTCCTCATAGCTCACCCTCCCATCCAACTTTGTACCATCCTTGTGCATTTGAGCATCCCTCGTCCAAATTATTAATATGTAATATGATCAGTTAGGTCCTGAGCCCAGGTCCCTGCGGCACCCCACGAGTCACTGCCTGCCAATTGGAAAAATACTCATTTATTCCAACTCTTTGTTTCCTGTCTGCTAGCCAGTTTTCTACCCATCTCAAGACACTACCCGCAATTCCATGCACTTTAACTTAACACAATAATCTGCTGCATGAGACCTTGTCGAAAACCTTCTGAAAGTCTATATAAATCACTTCCACCAGTTTTCCCTGGTCACCTTTATTACATCTTCAAAGAATTTGAATCGATTTGTCCGGCATGATTTCCCTTTCATAAATTCATGATGATTTGGTCTCATTATACCAGTGCTTTCCAAATGCTGTGCCATGAAATCCTTGAAAATGGACACCAGCAAATTCCCTACTACCAACATTAGGCTCACTGGTCTATAATTCACTGTTTTCTCTCTAACTCCCTTTTTGAATAGCGGGCTTACATTAGCTACCCTCTAATCTGTAGGAACCATTCCAGAGTCCAAAAAACTTTGGAAAATGTTCACCAATGGATCTACTATTTCTTGGGACACAGTACTCTGGGATGAAGATTATCAGGCCCTGGAGTTTTATCTGCCTTCAATCCCATTATTTTCCCCCAAATCATTTCTCTACTGATACTGATTTCCTTCACCTTCTCATTGAAACTTGTGTTTCTCAGAATTTCTAATACATTATTCATGTCTTCCTTTGTGAAGACAGAGCAAAGTACAAATTTAGTTCCTCAGCCATTTCTTCGTCCCCCGTTATGATTTCCCCCATCTCTGTCTGTAAGGGGCCTACGTTCATTTTTGTAAATCTGTTTCTCTTTACATGCTTGTAGAAACTTTTACAGTCAGTTTTTATGTTCCACACTAGCTTACTTTTATATTCTATTTTTCCCTTCTTAATCAATCCCTTGGTCTGCCTTTGCTGAATTTTAAACGGTCCCCAATCCTCAAGTCTACTGCTTTTTCTTGCCAATTTGTCTGCTTCTTTTTTTGATCTAATACTATCTCTAATTTCCTATTAAAGTCGTGGTTTGGCCACAGATCCCTTTCCACTCCTGCGCCAAATAGGAATAAATGACCTTTGGACTTCACATATGTGTTTCTTGAATGCTTGCCATTGCCTGTCCACTCTCCTTCATTTCAGTAATTTTTACCAGTCCATCATAGCCACCTTATGCCTCATACCATCATATACTTGCCTTTTGAACCACGATTCTTTAGAAGAACTGCTGTAGCAGTCAAACACATTGTAACCCAGGTTTTTAACCCTTACTACACCAAATACCTATAATACAATACATCTGAAATTCCGACATTCATCACTGATTGGCCATGCAAAATTGTCCCTGATTAACATCATTGTTGAACCAACATGATTATTACTCCTTTACTCTACAAGAATGAGGAGAGAAAATGCAAACTGCAAAGCTCTCCACAGGTGTGATCCTCTGGTCCTCCGGCAGTGCACCCACGCCCGCAGGTTTCCCGATGGTGTGGGGTGGCCACAATGGGAAACCCCATTGGCCGGCTGTGGGAATGGAGAATCCCTCTGCGGGTGAGGTCACACCATGCAGGAAAACGCAGCTGGCAGACCTGAGAATCCTACCCAAAAGTTGCACAATTCTAAATTGAGCGCAGGAAGGCAGATGTTCACTAATTGTAGAAGTTGGGAGACAGGCTGAGACAGATTTAAGAACATGTGTGTTCAAGACTATGAGAGGTCAAGACAGAGTAAGATGGAGAAAGGTTTCCCATTAGAGAATGGGCTGAGTGCCAGAGGGCAAAAATTTAAGGTGATGAGCAAGAGAACAATAGGCAATATAGGGGGGAAAGCATTTTCATGCAACAAGTGGTTAGAATCTTGAACGCACTGCCTGAGAGTGTGGTGGAGGCAAATCCAAGAATGCCTCTCAAAAGGGAATTGCAAAGGACCCAAAGAGGAAAGATTTTCAGGTCTACAGAGAAAGGGGCTCCTTTTTTCTGTCCCACCCATTGAAGATTCCTATCCCTCAGTATCTGTAAGACTTAATTAAATATGATTATCATAAGTTGAAAAAATAATGCAAGTCCTATCATTAAATACTTGATGGCCAGTACTTGGCTCCTGGAGATATTTGTCCTATTACAGAATTCGATTCTCAGATTCCAATGTACTGCCATTCATGCAAATCTTGTGATATTACCTGTATACATGGCTATAATATAAAGAATGTATTTCCTCAGGGTTTCTCCGCTCTCATACCAAACCCTCACTATTAAATAGGTGAACTAGGTTTCCAACAGTGCAGTAGGAGGAGCCCTGATGAAATTTGCCACAACAGCTTTCAAATGCTACTGCATTGTGCTGGCAGTGCGGGGTAGCCTGCTGCCCAGGGTGGGGGGAGAGAGGGGGGGGCACATGTGGCCCATTGGTGTTCTGAGTGCAACCCATGAAACATTTAGTTGATTGTTACCCACAAGCAGGGTTGTCCCATTCCGCTGTTTCCCAGCTGTGTAATCTTTTTCTTATCAGAATGCCTAAAGCGATACACACATCAAGGAAGGGTAAGTGAAATGAAGTGTGCACTGAGTGCACACGACATTGGCTGTGAGAGCAGTGCCGTCCCTTCAAAACATAAACATTTATTTTGCTTTTACCACTTGAAGTTGATGACAGTCTATGAATATATGAATGATTGAGCATTTTTGATAACTCGCTATGAAGTATGCATGGTTTAAATGTATTCAATTTTAGTCATGGGGTTATGGTTGGAGAACTGCCCAATTTCAGTCTTTCGGCCCACTGAGATGTTAGGCTCAATATTAACCACCATGTTGGGCCTGATACGGATCTGGTCGTGCCGGTTAAATAGCGGGAAAGGCCAAAATCGAGGCCGCATATCAGTTGGCAATTCACCCGTCTGGTCCAAATGACGAGTTCCGTCTCCCTAATGTTCCCAGCTGGGGTCTGGGGTTTAGGGGTCCCTGATGTGACCGGGGGTGAGTGTACAGAGTGAGGTTCTCTAGCACAACTGGCTCGGTGGGTGGCACTGAGTGAGAAGGAGGGGCATCAAGATGGCGGGTTGCAGGATTCTCCGCCATCACCGGAATGCCTCAGGTCCAGGAGATGGCACACATCGCCTCCTGTGCTTCGGGGCGACAGGAAGTGCCGTTCATTAACAGGAAGGGGATCCACTCCCTGTATGTTCAGATTGTGAGTGACCACCATCTCCATATCATGCGCATGTGTGCATTCTTCCCAAGAAGCATGCATGGCAGCTGTTACGCTTCTTGAAAGAATGCTCAAAGTCGTCTTTAGGTTAAAGGATGATTTATTGTGTCCCACAATAAATTACAGAATTGCACTTGAGAATATGCTGCTCTTCAGTATTCTGCAACTAGGCCCAAAAGACTTGCAGCCCAGAGTTAACTTCCACGCCCTGCCTCCTCAACCCTCCGGTTCAAGTGGCCTCAGGGCGGGCCTTCGGCGTTCCTCTTATATGTCCCCGCTCTGCCCCCTGGTGGTACTTCCATGTCCTATCAGCCCCTTCTGTACACACTCAGGCGAGGATCACCACACCCCCCTTTTTCACTCTTTTTTTTTTTTCGTAGTTGCAGAGCTGTAACAAAACACAAATGTAAACAGTTAGGTTTATATACACACAACAAGGCAGGGCAATGCAATTGTCAGTCCATGTTCACAGGTTCAGACGGTCGGGTGCACGTCTGATCCGGGTAGACCTCCTGAGTGGGCATGGAGATCCAGGGTGTTCCGAGTCCATTTGGACATCTGCTGCTGGAGTTTCAGGATGATGTATGACAGCGTCCTGTAGATGCAGTGTGTCCTGCAGATCGAGTGTCGGAAAGACCCTTGGACGAGGTGTAACGTTCAGAAGGTCTCGCCGATTTCGTCGAACCATTGTTCCATCGTCCGACTGCACGATGTAGGATCGTGGCGATATTTGGCGGAGGACCACCGCCATTTTGGACCAGCCCCCAGCTGGGTGTCGCAACCTCACCGTGTCGTTGATGGCCAACGGTTGCAGTACTTTTGCCTGCTGGTCATAGTGCTGCTTTTGCACTTGACGTTGGTAACGCATTTTATCCAGGACAGGCGAGTGATCGGGATTGGTGAATTGTAGCGCCGGTAATGTTGTCCGCACATCCCTGTTGAAAAGCATCTGAGCTGGTGATAGTCCCGAGCTCAAAGGTGACGATCGGTACGACAAGAGGGCCAAGTGTACGTCGGATTTTGAGTCCGCAGCCTTGCTGATGAGTTGTTTAATTATGTGGACACCTTTCTCCACCCTGCCATTTGATTGCGGAAAGTGTGGACTCGACGTTATATGCTTGAAATTGTAATGCTTGGCGAAGTCCGTCCACTCCCAGCTGGAAAAACAAGGACCATTGTCGGACATGACCGTCCGTGGGATGCCATGCCTGGAGAAAGTTTCTTTGCAGGCCTTGATGACTGCTGCGGCTGTGAGATCCGGGAGTTTCAGGACTTCCGGAAAGTTGGAGTAGTAGTCAATGATCAGAACGTAGTTGCGGCCCATGGAGTGGAACAAGTCAATGCCCACTTTGTCCCATGGTGACGTGGCCATCTCATGCTGCTGCAGTGGCTCCTTGCATTGCGCCGGTCGATGTCTTTGGCACGTGTCACAAGTGAGCACCATGTTTGTAATGTCCTCGTTAATCCCTGGCCAGTAAACAGATTGTCGTGCTCTCCTTTTGCACTTTTCGGCACCAAGGTGCCCCTCGTGAATCCTGTGGAGGATGTCCGCCCGGAGCGCCATTGGGATGACGATTCTGTCGTTTCGCAGTATAATGCCATCGACCACGGATAGTTCAGTCCTGACGTTTTGGAACTGTGGGCACCGCCCCTTTGGCCAGCCATGTTGAAGGTTGTGTAGGACTTGAAGGAGGGTGGCGTCCTCCTGTGTCGCCTGACGAATTTGCTGTAGCCTTTCGTCCGTTGCCGGGAGCGTCTCCTTGCACCACTGTGCATGAGCTTCCACATCATTGATGGAAGCCAGTGGCGGGTTGTCAGCGTCCATGGCTCGTGATAATGTGTCAGCTATCACAAGGTCCTTGCCAGGGGTGTAGACCAGCGTGAAGTCGTACCTTCGCAACTTCATCATCATGCGTTGTAGGCGCGGTGTCATATCATTTAGGTCCTTGTCGATGATATTGACCAGCGGCCTATGATCAGTTTCCACGAGAAAAGTGGGGAGACCGTACACATAGTGGTGGAATTTGGTCACGCCTGTGATTAGCCCTAGGCACTCCTTTTCTATCTGTGCATACCTGCACTCTGTGGCAGTCATCGCTCGTGAAGCGTAAGCCACTGGAACCCAGTCCAACTGGTCATCCTGTTGCAGTAGCACAGCACCAATTCCATGTTGACTGGCGTCAGTGGAGATCTTGGTAGGTTTTGCCGGGTCAAAAAATGCGAGCGTTGGAGCTGCCATCAACTGGTGTCTCAGATCATCCCATTCATCTTGGTGAGCTTGGGTCCAGGCAAACTCCGTGTCCTTCCTTGTCACGTTCCTCAACGCCGTCGTCCGTGCTGCTAGGTTCGGTATGAATTTACCGAGGAAGTTGACGAATCCCAGGAACCTTAGAACCGCTTTCTTGTCCTGTGGTCGCTGCATGCTCTGAATTGCGGCAATCTTCTCAGCGTCCGGCTTCACTCCGTGCTCTGATATTGTGTCGCCCAGGAAGGTCAGAGAGGACTGTGCAAAAGTGCACTTGGCTTGGTTGAGCTTCAGTCCAAAGTGGTGGATCCGCTGGAAGACTTGCTTCACCCTCGCAATATGGTCTTCCTCTGTCGTTGACCATATTATGATGTCATCCACATAGACACGGACGCCTTCGATGCCTTCTACCATCTGCTCCATAATTCTGTGAAATATTTCGGATGCAGATATAATGCCGAAGGGCATCCGATTATAGCAATACCTTCCAAATGGCGTGTTGAAGGTGCACAGCAGGCGGCTGGACTCATCGAGCTGCATTTGCCAGAAACCCTGTGAGGCATCCAGTTTGGTGAAGATGCGAGCTTGTGCCATTTCGCTCGTTATCTCCTTGCGCTTGGGGATAGGGTAGTGTTCCCTGCGAATGTTCTTATTCAGGTCTTTGGGATCTAGACAGATCCAAAGTTCACCAGACGGCTTCTTTTTTTTTTTTTAAATACTTTTTATTGAAGAAATTTTTCAGAGTACAAACATTTTAACCCCCCCACATTTGAATTATATCAAAACAAAGTCAAACCCCCCTACTTAACAAGAATCCCCCCCACCCCCTACCCGCGCGCCCCCCCCCGCCTCCCCCCCCCCCGCCGACGAACCGGCCGCCCGACCATCTTGTCATTATCATTTCTGGCAGTGTCCTCGGGCAGGCCTTGCCCGTGACACCACCGATACCGTGTTTCCTTCGTTGCTATCCCCCCCCCCCCCTCCCCTCCCCCACACCCTCCCCCCCCCTCCCTCCCGCCCTCCCCTCCCCTCCCGGGTTGCTGCTGTCACGACCTCAGTTTCTATCTCTGATCTAAGAGGTCCAGGAAGGGTTGCCATCGCCTGAAAAACCCCTGCACCGACCCTCTCAGGGCGAATTTGATTCTTTCCAATTGGATGAAGTTTGCCATGTCGTTTAACCAGGTGTTAACCAGACGGCTTCTTAACGCACACCAGCGAGCTGACCCAGTCAGTCGGCTGTGTGACTCGTGAGATGACGCCTTGAGTTTGGAGACGTTGAAGTTCGGCTTTTAGCTTGTCCCGCAATGGAGCCGGCACCCTTCGTGGGGCATGAATGACCGGTATGGCATTCTCTTTGAGCAGGATTTTGTATGTGTAGGGTAGCGTACCCATGCCCGAGAAGACGTCGAGGTACCCGCTGAGTAGCAGCTGTATGTCCTCGGCAATGCGTGATGATGCAGCCGTGTTCATTAAGATCCGTTGAATTAGCCGCAAATCCTTGCAGGCTTGAGCACCTAGCAGTGAGGATCTGTTGTCATCTACAATTTCAAATCGGAGTCCTGTTACGACTGTTTTGTTGGCAGCTTGTAGGTGGCAGGATCCCTTTGAGATGATCTGGTTTCCGTTGTAGTCAGTGAGCTTGCATGCGGCAGGTAACATCTCGTGCGTCCCTGGGACAGATGCGAGATCTTTGCTCGTCAGCAAGTTTGCTGAGGCTCCCGTGTCCAGTTTGAACGTGATGGGGAAGTCATTTATGTGCACCGTAGCAGTCCATTCGCTTGCAGAGTTGATGGCGTGCACGTGTCGAGGTTTTGCCGTCAGCTCCTGTGGTTCCGCTGTGGCATTAATAATTCCAATGCTGTACGTGTGCTCCCAGGAGTTGAATTCTTCATGGTCGGAAAAATTGTCTTCGGGTGCCTGAGTGTTCATGACATCAACTGTGAGGACCTTCAGGTTTCCGTGCCGTTGCATTGATGAGTGATATTTGGCTGTGGACTGACATTGGGAGGCAAAGTGATTCATTTTTGAACACTTTCTGCACCTTTTTCCTTGAGCAGGACATTGCCCTTTTAAGTGGGAGGAGCCGCAATAATGACACGTCATGACGTCATGCGTATGTTGCGTTCGCGCATGCGCAGTGCGGTTTTCAGTCCAGGGCCGGTATTGCGAGTAGTGCGCATGCGCGTACCGATCACTTCCGGGATCGCGTCTTTCAGAATGATGCGCATGCGCAGACGGACCGGAGAACGGAAAAGACGGCCTGGAGAACGGAAGAGACGACCTGTGAGGGGAAGCCACCATCTTTATATCTGCCTCGTGGTGAGTGTTTTGCAAGGAATGTTTTTCAAATAGCTCCTGTACCTGCTGCTTTTTCTGCTCCTGTAGCAAGCATTTATCTATGGTAGTTTTAAGTGTTAAATCGTTTTGTAGTATTAGTGATTCTCTTAGATTTCCGTCGGCAAGACCATAAATTAGCTGATCTCTGATGAGTGAGTTTGTTAAATCACCAAAGTTGCAGCCTTGTGCTATCAAACGTAGGTCTGTCACAAAGTGGGAGATAGTCTCCCCGTTTTTTTTGGAGTCTGTGACGCAGGGTGAATCTTTCAATGATCTCATTGGATTGAGACTTACAATGTTCATCAAATTTCGCGATTATCACGTGATACTTAGTTTTGTCTTCAGTATCAGCATATGTGAAAGAGTTATAGATGTCTACCCCTTGCTGGCCAGCCGATCCGATTAAAATTGCAAGTTTTTTTTCATCGGTGGCTGTCTGTAAGTCCTGAGCTAACAAGTACATCTCAAACTGTTGTTTAAACATTTCCAATTGTAATTTAAATTACCTGTAGTTCTCAGTGGCCCTGGAAGTAGCGTGCGTTCCATTGTTTCAGAAAGTCGTCTGGAGTGAAGAGTCTGCAAAGTCTGGTGGCCTGCCTGTTGCTGTTGCTTTTGCTGGTAGCGCTGGTTCCTTCTGTTAGAGAAGCCACTCCTGTACCATGTTACGCTTCTTGAAAGAATGCTCGAAGTCGTCTTTAGGTTAAAGGATGATTTATTGTGTCCCACAATAAATTACAGAATTGCACTTGAGAATATGCTGCTCTTCAGTATTCTGCAACTAGGCCCAAAAGACCTGCAGCCCAGAGTTAACTTCCACGCCCTGCCTCCTCAACCCTCCGGTTCAAGTGGCCTCAGGGCGGGCCTTCGGCGTTCCTCTTATATGTCCCCGCTCTGCCCCCTGGTGGTACTTCCATGTCCTATCAGCCCCTTCTGTACACACTCAGGCGAGGATCACCACAGCAGCTACATCCTGGGACATTCGGAGATCCCCGGCATCTTTGAGGACCACCCTAGGATGATTAATTGACTCTTGGGGGATGATGAGTTGACTGCTGAGGTCCTGGCTGATGACACCAGTGTGGAGGCTGGAGACCGAGGCAGAGACCCGAGATAACAAGGCCCATTCTACCACCCGTGCTGTCACTGAGTGGTGCATTGGACTGCTGAAAATGCGGTTCCAATGCCTGGATCGCTCTGGTGGTGCACTGCTGTACACCACCCAGAGGGTCTCCCACTTTGTAGTGGCCTGCTGTGCTATCCAGAACCTGGCACAGCACTGGGGCAACATGCTGGAGGAGGAGGAGGAGGAAGAGGAGGGACATGCAGACTTGTCTGAAGAGGAAGCAGACCAGGAGGGGATGGAGGACAAGTAAGGGGAGTCGGAGGATAAAGGCCCAGTGGCGGCCAGGGTCCGCCATGCCCGGAGGACCAGGGAGGCCCCTCATTCTCACCCGATTCTCATAAAATGAGGCTTTGTCCAACAGCCCACCCCCTCTCCCCACAAGCCCCCCACCCTCCTCTCCTCAATAACCACCCCCACCAACTGCACACACACACCCCCCCCCCCACCCCCGCCATTCATCTCACCCTCCCGGCTACCCTGTTTTTCCCTCCCAGGGTCTGTGTCCCATCACCCCAGGGTGATGGGTCTGTGGCGGTACTGTCAGTTTGTCAGTATACAAGGCATAAGAGTGATGATCACTCACTGTGAGGTTAGCTCTGGTGCTCCTCAGTTTATGCCAAAGTCAGACTCCTGTCTTTCTGCTGACAACATGCTCAAATCCATCCTCTGAATGGGATCTGCATTGGGGGATGTTTGATCTTGGACCACTGAGGAGCAGGGAGTGGGGGCATCAGAGCGTAACAGTGGGGGTGCAGGCAGACTTGCAGTGAAGGTTAACATGACACGGGCTTCACATGCATCAAGTGTAACATGTTTTAATAGTGAACATTTGACATTTCCATTCCCTTCAGCTACTGAAAGTGACCCCCAGCCCCCACTTCCAATTTTGCCATGGGATTTGAGACTGAAAAGACAGAAAGATGTTCAAGTTGTTCCTGAAATGATCTTTCTCCAAAGGGCTGCACAGAGGACAGCAAGTAACCCTGATTGCTAACTTTATTTATGAGTGGGTTTTGCACTGTATTGGGTTGCTTTGTTGGAATATAGGTGTAGATAGTGAGTTAAAGTTTTTAATTTTATTTAAGAACTGTTTAACTGTTAATTGTACAACTATTTCTTTGATGTTAATGTGGTTCATTTGTGTTTAAATTAAAGTTTGTTTTAACATAAAAGCTACCCATTAGTCAGAGTCATCATTCTTGTGGTAAAGTATACTTTCACACAGTTTTGTAAATTGGAAATTGTTAGGGGTTTCTCTTCCTATATTCTAACAGAAATTGAGGTCTGGTCCAGTATCCTAACATGGGTGAACAGGAACATAGAACATAGAACATGAAGTGCAGAAGGAGGCTATTCGGCTCATCAAGTCTGCACCGACCCACTTAAGCCCTCACTTCCACCCTATCTTCGTAACCCCTCCTCATCTTTTTGGACACTAAGGGCAATTTATCATGGCCAATCCACCTAACCTGCACGTCTTTGGACTGTGGGAGGAACCAGAGCACCCGGAGGAAACCCACGCAGACACGGGGAGAATGTGCAGGCTCCGCACAGACAGTGACCCAGCGGGGAATCGAAGCTGCCTGGCGCTGTAAAGCCACAGTGCTACCGTGCTGCCCCAAGAGAAGACTTGTGAAGTTTCCCTGGAGGAACATTACTTACAAACTTAGAGAAGATATTTCCACTTATGGGGAAGTCCAACATTAGGGGCACGAAGGTAATCACTGATAAGTTCATTAAATAATTTAGTGAAAGCCCCTTTAGCCTTGCTCCTAGTTCTTAAGTTTTTAACTAGGTTACCCTTGGGATACCTCAAATGCTGTCAAGGAATTAACTATTTAAAATTACAGCCTCTTTGTTATGTGGGTTAAAAACAGCAACCATTTTGCACACAGCGAATGTTCAACAACAGTGAGATGAGTAATAACCCCAGCTATTCTCTTTTAACGCTGATGGATGCAGCGGATATGAACAATGCTCTTCTTCAAAACAATTCCATGAGATAATTGATGCCCATTCTGCTCGATAGATCTTGGCTTAAGATCTGCTCTGAAGGGCAGGATTCCTGTACCAGAATCCCCTTGAGATGGATACACTCAAAGTTGTTGACTCTTTTGACAAATTTGTATTCTCAGCAAAGCAGATCCCAGAGGTCAAGACATGATCCCAAACTACCTTGCTTCCCTGTCTGATTTTGGACTGGGCAAATGGTAACAACCATATTCTGTTGTGTGTGTGACACGGAGGCTGAAATCTGGTTTTGTTTCCTTACCTCTCGGGGCTCTCATCCCGCCTGCTATTTTGAGATCTGATTTGAAATATCAGCAAAGTAAATAGAACTTCTGGCTTGCATATTTCTGCCTTCCAGGTACTTTGATAAGAAAGCCCGCTGAGTGTTTTAAGTGGAATAGCTCTCTTTATTTCTTCATCAGTTATTATAGCTTTCCTTCCAGCTGAGAGCTTGTTTTCTTCGAATGTTATTTTGCAATACCCAGAGTATGATGAAAGTATTAACATGGTATTATCGAGTTTAGGATAGATGCAGTGCAAGGCTGCGCTAACATCCTCAGGCAAGTGTAGGCCGATGACTTCAAAGATGTTTTGTTGGTCTGCTAAAATGACAATTTTGAGCGAATCTTTTGACAATACTAAATTGCAGATCAGTTGCTGAACATTAGGTCAACCGGGAATTGAAATCCCTTTTAAGGGTATTTAATGTTTCAAAGATTGATACATCTGCAGTCTATTTTAGAGAATGCATCAAACCATTTAAAACAAAGGTGTTGAAATATTTACAGGATCAAAGCAGCGACGCGGAAGTCAAGATGAAAGCGTTTTAGCCCAGAGAATAATTCCAAGATTGCGACGTTGACTGCCAGGAATTTGCATTGACCTTCCGCCAATGTTTTGGAGTGTGATGGCTGAAGCCCAGAGGGAATTCTCAGAATATGATGATAAAGCCCTCTGCCCTTTGAGGGATCTTGCTCTTGGGTCTACACTGCAGGAATCCTGCATTTGGCATTATTCAAGGCAGCCACACAGCCACTTCTGATCTGCAGGTGTCACTCTTCCTTCTTTAGTTTGTTTCGAATTACTTTCAGAGAACACAGAGAATACCATTGCCTTTGTTTCTATTGTACTATTCAGTGGTTGATACAAGCAGTGGTACAGTAACTGAAGAAGAGTTGGGACTTTTAAGTGCCGGTGCCTTTGGAGCATTTATGGTCTTTTAAGACCAAATAATCTGCGTGAAACCGTCACCGATTCCGGGACCAGTGAGGGGCTAGCACCGGCGCAGGGTAAAACTCCCGGCTCCCGCCTTGAAAACGGCCAGAGAATGGCTGGGTCCCTGGCTCCACATGCGCACGGCTGACAACCTGCAGCGGTCGCGCCATGTAACATGGCGCCGGCCATGCACGGATCTGGCCCGACCCACCATTCGTGACCCAACAACCAACCCTGGCCACCCCCGAACCACCTCCCACCAATCACCCCAGCGCTCACAGAAGCCACCCCCCCCCCCCCCCTCCAGCCACCACGCCGGTTTCCCGCACGGCTGAGACCGTACGTGTCCCGCGCCGTTGGGAACTCGGCCCATCACGGGAGGGCCGGACGATGACACGCCAGAGCCGTTGCAATAGCGTGCAACGTGAAACATAATGATGCAATTTCGGAGCGGGTGGAGCATGCCTGACTGTGTCAATCCGCCGCTGGCCCCGATTTTGGCGTCAGAGTCGATTCTCCGCCTGATCACCGATTATGAGAATCCCGCCTCAGGTTTTATTTATTATTTATTTACGGGATGTGGGTGTTGCTGGTTAGGCCAGCGGTTATTGCCCATTCCTAGTTGCCCTTCAGAAGGCGGTGGTGAGTTGCCTTTGGAGACCTTGTGATGTTGTTGTGTTCAGGTCTTAAGGCATAAATGCTGCTGCCCTCCCTGCTGCTGCTGTTGCAGATATCACTTCAATATTAAAAGAAAGACCAACATAGTTGCGATACCATTTGGTTTATCACAGTCCCCGCTTCCGAATATGGTGTTGTGAGTCAGTGGATTGGCCAGTCATTCATTTAGGGGGTTTGAGACAATCGCCTTCTTGGTTTCAGAATGACCCATCCAAGTCAGAAAAGATCTTTTAGATGGTTTCAGAAAAAAAGTAATGCCACTTCTTAGTCCGGTCTGTGTCATTTTGCCCTCTTGAGACAGTGAGGTAATTGGAACCCACAGACCAAGTCAGGTTATTCTCCGTGGCCATGGTTTGCTGCATTTTAATGCCCATTTTTAAAAGAATCAGTCAGTTCCAGAAGATCCCACACTGATTGCATGACATGTTTTATAAGTTATTGGTGGAACTTGAGTTTACTGGGCAAGACAGAAAAAAACAACAAAGAACACAAAATCATGACATGGGTTATTAGTGCATGAATGCTCCATATACCTAGTTAGAAATCCATTTTGTGCATGACTTGACCAATGTAACCTGAACCCCATTTCACCATTCAATCAGATCATGGCTGATCCATGCCTCAACCCCGTTTACCAGCCTATGTCTCTTAGCACTTTTAACTAACAAATATCTGTCCATCATGGTCTGGAAAGTTTTAATCCATTGGGGGGGGGGGGTGCAAAAGGAGTTCCAGATCACAGCAACATCTCATCAGTAACAAATACAGTGGGGACATATCTCACCTCACCCTTGAAGTTTCAATAGGCTCTGTGATTTCAATGTTGCAGTGTACCTTCTTTTATATTTAGATTAATCCCACATCTGAAGGGGTTGGATTACGAGGAGAGGTTGAGTAGACTGGGATTGTACTTGTTGGAATTTAGAAGGATGAGGGGGGATCTGGGCAACATGGGTGGAAGCACTTAACCAACCTTCAATGTTTAGTGTTTAAAAATAATTCCAGCCCATATTTGCCAGTGACAGACTGGAAAGAGATAACACAGTTTCTTTTGCTTCATTTCAATTGCAGGTCGTAGTTACAACTGCTAAAAACTTGAACCATAAACAGAAAATGCTGGAAATACTCAGCCAGTATGTGTGGAGTAATGGACACAGAGTTAAGGTGGGTTTCTCCAGCCTCCCAGCTGCATGTTTCATGGTGGTGGGAGGCAGTGCGCCATTCCCTGGTCACGGGATTACCTGCTCCCACCGCTATCAATGGGAATTCATATGAAGTCACTCCACATGAGAACAGCCATGGTCACCCTCAAACCAAGAGGCTTTGAGGGTGTCCCTAGCCCTGCCCTGCATGTGGACCCTAGCTCTTCCCGAGGTCCTTCCTCCACCTACCCTGTAGGTCGCCCAGCGCCGCACCCCTCAGCCTCCTCCTCATCCGAGGAGATGCGGAACTCCTCCATATCCCCCTGGTCCAGATTCTCTCCCTGTTAAAATGGCAGGTTGTGCAGAGCGCAGACAGTCGTCAAGGCCGCACGTCAAGCGTCACGGCGGGTGACGCGGCCGATTACATCAGCCACGCATGCGCATGTTGGACAACGCCAACCCGTGCATGCGCAGTTGGCGTCTTTCTCCTCAGCCGCCCAGCAAGACGTGGCGGCTTGATCTTGCCGGACGGCGGAGGGGAAAGAGTGCGTCTGTTTTGGACGCTGGCCCAACGATCGGTGGGCACCGATCGCAGGCCTGTCCCCTCCCGAGCACAGTCGAGGTGCTCCCGTGCCAATCGGGCCCCCAGTTGCCCCAAACGGGCATCTGGCGCCCGTTTCACGATGGCAGCGAGCAGGTGTGTTTGCTGCCGTGGTGAAACGGGCGTGAAGGGCCGACCGCTCGGCCCCTCGGCCTCGGAGAATCGCTGCTCGCCGTAAAAAAACGGCGAGCGGCGATTCGGGGCGTGGGTTGGGCGTGGGGGGGGGGGGGAGAATAGCGGGAGGGCGTGAAAAATGTCAGGAGGCCCTCCCGCTATTCTCCCACCCGGCGTGGGGGGCAGAGAATCGCGCCCTAAATGTTCCATTCATAGGTGAATTTCCTCTGCACCGTCTCCATTGCAATCACATCATTCCTGTAATGTGGCGACCAGAATTGCACACAGTTCTCTAGCTGTGGTCTCATCAAAGTTCTATACAACTCCAACTTTTGCGGATCTTGGCTCAATAATAATTAGGAAATGTCTGATCCATCATTAACGCTTAGCAAATGATGGTAACTCCTGTAATGGACTATTGCAAGCCAATATTTAATACTGGGGTGGATGTTGGGGCTGGGAAATGGCCGATAAAAATGCCAACGTGACCATAATGCCTATAAACAAAGCAGACTGAAAAGATTATTATAGATCTCGTTAATAAAATACATTTCAAAGTGCAGAACTGACTGGAAGATCTAGGCAATAGGATCTTCTCACACTTTCCTGTCTAGCTACAGAGGTTGGTCTACTATAGGCTTTGATAGTAGGTTAGGCCTTGACATGTACCCAAAACACCAACATTTTGCCAGCAGCAAAAAATGTTTTCCTTGTTGACAACAACCGGGTCTACTTCAGACAAAAACAGAAAATTCTGGAAAAACTCAGCAGGTCTGACAGCATCTGTGGAGACAGAGTTAACGTTTCAAGTCAGTATGACGCTTCTTCAGAGCCTACCTGTCTTTTGCAGTTAATACAGAAACTTTGGTTTGACATTATGTAGTCAGGAGGCATGGAGAAAACTTTTTTCAATTAAAGACTGCAGCTTGGATCAGACATATTGCCAGATAATTATTCCTTCACAGGATTGGGGCATTGCTGGTTAGACCAGCATTTAAACCCCTGAGATGTTGGTTGATGAGCAGCTTTCTTTAGCCGCTACTGTTCATGTGGTGTAGGTACACCCACAGTACCTAAGAATGGAGTTCCAATATTTTAACCCAGTGACAGCAGAAGAACAGCGATATTATTCCAAGTCAGGATGATATATGTCTTGGGCGGAAACCTGAATCTGCTGGTGCCCCAATGTATCAGCTGCCCTTGTCCGTCAAAGTGGTAGAGGTCACAGTTTTGGGAGGACTGTGGAAGGAGCCTTGGTGATTTGCGCCAGTACATCTTGTAGATGGTTCACACTGCTGTTACTATACTTCGATGGTGGAGGGAGTAAATATTTAAGGTGGTGGATGAGATGATAACAGGGGCAGCACGGTAGCCTTGTGGATAGCACAATCGCTTCACAGCTCCAGGGTCCCAGGTTCGATTCCGGCTTGGGTCACTGTCTGTGCGGAGTCTGCACATCCTCCCCGTGTGTGCGTGGGTTTCCTCCGGGTGCTCCGGTTTCCTCCCACAGTCCAAAGATGTGCGGGTTAGGTGGATTGGCCATGATAAATTGCCCTTAGTATCCAAAATTGCCCTTAGTGTTGGGTGGGGTTACTGGGTAATGGGGATAGGGTGGAGGTGTTGACCTTGGATAGGGGGTAGGGTGCTCTTTCCAAGAGCCGGTGCAGACTCGATGGGCTGAATGGCCTTCTTCTGCACTGTAAATTCTGTGTAATAACTAAACGGCTACCTTGTACTGGACGGTGTCCTGTATGTTAAATCTGTTCACATACAAGCAAGTGGAGAGTATTCTATCACACTCCTGACTTGTGCCTTGTAAATGGTGAACAGTCTAAGGAGTCTTGAATGGTGCTTGGTGCTAAACTTTGTGCAATCATCAGTGAACATTCCCACTTCCAATCTTATGATGAAGGTAAAGCCATTGATAATGCAGTGAAGATAATTAGGCCTAGGACACTATCCTGGAACTGAAATGATTGACCTCCAACCACCACAACCATCTTCTTTCATGCCATATATCACTCCAACCAGCAGAGGGTTTTCCCTGATTCCTATTGACTCCAGTTTAGCTGGGGCTGCTTGATGCCACACTCGATCAAATGCTGACTTGATGTCAAGTGCAGTCACT
Source organism: Scyliorhinus canicula (assembly GCF_902713615.1). NCBI lineage: Eukaryota > Metazoa > Chordata > Chondrichthyes > Carcharhiniformes > Scyliorhinidae > Scyliorhinus > Scyliorhinus canicula. The sequence goes on from NC_052155.1 coordinate 29,941,935, forward strand.
CGCACCTCACCTCTTGGGTCCAGCTCTTTGTTTATGTTTGGACGGCTTACAAACTAATGACATGGTGCAGAGGACATGGGTCCAAATCCCAGTGCAGCAGCTCGGGAACTCAGTTAATTGAATACATCAGGTGAAAAGCTTGTAGCTGCAGATCGTAAAATTATCAGATTGTCGTTAAAAACCCATCTGGCTCACTCTTGTCCTCCAGGGAAGGAAATCTGCCATCTTTACCTATTCTGGCCTTTTGAGACTCTGGACCCACAGCAATGTGGTTGACCATTAACAGTCCCCCGAAGTGGCCTAACAAGCTACTCAACTCCACTCAGGACAGAGGCACGCTACCTTCGCGAGAGCAGTTAGGAATGGGCTTTGGCACTGGCATTAGCAATCCCTGAATGTATAAAGAGAAAGATTATCAGCAATCACCGCATCTCCATATCTCTGAGGAAACAAACTCTATTTCCATCTTTTGCAAAGATCATTTAGATTTGATTGCCTAAGAATGAAATCATGTGTTTATTTATGGCTGTGCATTAATGTCTACTATTATCTTGTGGTAGTTGCATGTAATTTGCATATTGATTGAGTAATAACCCTACTTATATACTGGAGGTAGCCTCTCATTTCGGGAAGGCAGCCATTTGGAAAAACCTGTATGTTCTTTTGCCGCTGCTACTGGCATTTGCTGCTGTTATGTTTTATTCTTTCACGGGATATTGGCACCGCTGGCAAGGCTTGTATTTGCAACTCATCACTAATTGTCCTTGCTAGACCACTTCAGAGGGCAGTTAAGAGTCAACCCCACATAATAATAATAATCTTTATTGTCACAAGAAAGCTCACATTAACACTGCAATGAAGCTACTGTGAAAATCCCCGAGTCGCCACATTCTGGCGCCTGTTCGGGATACAGAAGGAGAATTCAGAATGTCCAATTCACCTATCAGCACGTCTTTCTGGACTTGTGGGAGGAAACCGGAGCACCCGGAGAAAACCCACACAGGCACGGGGAGGATTGCTGTGGGTCTGGAGTCACAGGTAGGCAAGACCAGGTCAGGACAGTAAATTTCCTTCCCTGAAGAACATTGGTGAGCCAGATGGGTTTTTCAAACAATTGATATTAATACTAGCTTTCAATTCCTGATTTATTCATTGAATTTACCAGTTGCTGTGACACCACTGTGCCTCTGGATTACTAGTGCAAGTGATATTACTACTTTGCCTCTATCCACCCCCCACCCTCTCCCCTCCCATATACTATAGAGTGCATAGTGATACAATGCTTTAACAGTCTACTTTAGAATAGTCTTGTGGGATAGTATAAATGCTGTCTCCTGAAATGTCCTGGAAGGTTTCTGGAGCAAAAATGTTCTGGACTGTAATGACATTGTTAGCTGTGTCTTAATGCACTTCAACAGGGAAACCTTGACTGCAGAGGCAAAATCTTCCGATATTTTGTTAGAGTGTCTGTTTCATCAAGTAAACTGGCGTGTAGCTCTCCAGCTGCACAGTCGAGTTTTCTCCCTGGATTCTCTGGCACTCTGCGCAGAGAACCTGGGGGTGTGGTTTCCACTGTCATTCTGGCAGGGCAGGGCAAGATCTGATAGAGCTGGCAATGATAGCTCCGCAGAGATCAGGCACTGTCTTTACCCTGATCTGTGACACAAATAAATCCCCCCATACCTCACACCCCACACAAGCATTCAGGAAACCCTCCCCTCCATACAAACACCGGGGCAACCACAGCCCACACCAAACATCGGGGCAACCCCCCAATGGGGCCACTCAGAGGTGGCACTGCCACGTTAGCGCTGTCAGTGGGAAATGACAGGGTGCTGGGGGGCAGTGCATGTCCTTCTCCCCCGCCTCAAGTGGGTTTCCCTTGACAACTTTGCGTTTTACAGAAACTGTTGTAAACCTCGCCAACGTGATGTCAAGTCAGTGAGGGTGGTGTTCCGTACCTGGCATGGAAGGCCTTTAAGTACATGTAAATTTATTTAAAGGAGTGGGAAGGAACCTCAATGCATCATTGGCGAGGGGTGGCGAAAGTCTGAGTGCCCAAAATTCCCGTACGTGCCGTCTCACGGGATTTTTCGCTGGCAGTGCCATTTTCGCCCGCAGTAAACGGCAGCTGAAAATTCCGCTCTGGTCTTGACCAGTTCAATTGTTACTGTCAGTCAAAACCTCCTTAGTGAGCATTTGATTGGGGAAAACCAGCTAGGGGCTGGTTTAGCACAGTGGGCTAAACAGCTGGCTTGTAATGCAGACCAAGGCAGCAGCGCGGGTTCCATTCCCGTACCAGCCTCCCCGAACAGGCGCCGGAATGTGGTAACTAGAGGGTTTCCACAGTAACTTCATTGAGGCCTACTTGTGTCAATAAGTGATTATTATTATTATTATCCACTGACCCTCCACTGTGCTGTTTGATTTTGTAGCAGGACGTGATACTTCACCCACTGATGGGTGGTGGTCCTGCTACCTCATTCTGTACTCTGGGACTTTCATAGGAATGTAGGAACTAGAGTAGGCCGTTCATCCTGTCCCAGTATTCAACAAGATCATGGCTGGTCTGTGGCTTAACTCAGTATATCTGCCCTTGGCCCTTAATAGCCCTTAATATCTTTGCTTAACTAAAATCAGATTTACAATCAACAACTGTTCTCGCTTCAACTGCTGTTTGTGGGAGAATTCCAAATCTCTACAACCCTTTGAGTGAAGAAGCTATTCCCAATATTTCTCCTGAATGGTTCTGGCCCTAAGTTTTAGACTATGCTAGTTTTAGAATCTCCACCCAGTGGAAATATCTTTATGTTCCCATGTCTTTTCCTGTCAGTATCTTGAAGATTTCAATCAGATCACCCCTTAACCTTAAATTCTGGTTGAAACAGTCCTGATTTATGTAATTTCACCTCATAACTTAACCTCTGTAGTCCAGGTATCATTTTTGTAAACCTGCGCTGCACCTCCTCCAAGGCCAATATATCCTTCCCAAGAAGCACACACTGTACTCCAAGTCGGGTCTCACCAGGGTTTTGTACAGCTGCAGCATAACTTCTATGTCTTTATACTCCAATCCTCCAGATATAAAGGCTAGCATTCCATTAGCCCTTTTCATTATTTTCTGCACTTGTCTGTGGCATTTTAAAGATCTATACACCTGCTTTTGTGCTTTACCAAGCCAATACTGCCACGGGCATGTTCTCAGAATGGAGGTTCCTCTGTTCCATTCATTTGTCTCAGAGTTGCTCTGGCACATTGAAAAAATCCCCTTCATTAAGGCCAAGCTTGACTAAAATGTTTACCTTTCAATGTAGCTGCGGGAATGCTGTATTAGCTCATAATTAATGGCTTTTGTCACCGCCATATTCTTTTTGGGAGGGAAAGAATGTACAGAGCAGCATTTAACTTAAAGGAATTGTCCAGCAGCACTTTCACCTGTCATACTGCTACTCTTTATTTGTCGAACATCAGAATTCTACGGGTACTGGAAACATGAAATAGAAAAAAGAAATGTTGGAAATACTCAACAGGTTCCGGTAGTATCTGTGGGGAAAGTAACAGAGTTCATGGGCGGGATTTTCCCATCTGGGACGAAACCCCATGGTGGAGCGGGAACGTGGGCTCTTTCCTGCAACAGAGGGCGGCGGGAAACCATGCTGTATCATCCCGCCATGGCCTCATTATTTATGCAATCAGGTATTTTGCACCATATTCCAGGCAGGAAACGCTTGCTGGCCATCGATGGTTTGCCACCCTCTTTGGGCACTATGTTGAAAAAGCGCCCAACGTCACTGACCCGCTGTTGAAGAAAATGAAGATAGACCTCAAGGTGCACTCTAGGGATGGAAGGTGCACCTTCTCTATTCAACTGCATTTGTAAAATCTGCATGTAAATGCTTCAGCACCCATTGCTGTGTGTTCTAGAGTACGGAGTTGCTGGCAGCCTCCATTCCAAACTCCAGAGACAGCTCCAGACATTGTTCGGGAGAGTCGCGACATCTGGGTGCCACGTGGTCCCAGACGTTTTTGAACTGATGTATTTTCTTTCTGGCGTTGCAGAGAATCAGGCGTGCATGGGGGATTCAAGTCAGACCTTCATCTGCATCAGATGCAACTGATGCAAATCAGTTTGTTGTCTCTAATACCTCAGACACTCAAACATTTTACCCAGTTGCCCTAATTTGCGAGATTAGCATAGGACAAATACAAGTTTGTGATTCAATCAAATTTATTATGAAACAAAGTAAAACAGTTATCCCCCTTAAATTATCCTAACTAATAATAATCCCATGTTTCTTAATACTACCCGTGTCAATGAATTCAGTCGCCCTGTGGGTCCAATTCTCTGAGTTTCAGTTGTCTCAGGGTTAAACCTTCATCCGCGAAGGTATATCTCGCATGGTGCTTCCTTCCTTCCTCTGGTCCATCATTGAATCTTCCCTACTACCTCCGCACCGAGTCTTTGAGAGGGAGTGTCGTGGGTTGTTGATCTTTAAACCCCTCTTCCTGCCTTTCCAGAAAGTTTTCTGGCCCTTAGCAATGAGGTCTCAGGGTGGGGGTCGCAGTACCCAATGAAGTTGCCAATTTCAACTCTGCAGGACATCAGGAACCCACCTCCAAGGTCTATCTCTAGGTGTATTGTTCACATGCAATCTTACTCCATATATGGTAAACTGAGTGCGTGAAAGTCTGGCTTTATTTGGGAAATCCATTTGAATGGAGTCTGAGGTGGCCAGGTATCCATGTTTAATTCTGCACCTCCTGAGGACGATGGGTTTTGTGGCTAACACAAGGCATCATTATATACACATCCATGATGAAGGAGGTTACTTCCCTGTATTGATGAGTCATGGCTTTTGCCCAAAACAGAGGTCCAGACGCAGAAGCTAGATGAAGAGATATGATGAACAAAACATTATGGTGTGGTGAAGCGATGTTCGCCGAATCCTGGGGACAGTGTTTTTGTATGACCAAGATTGGTATGGGGTGTTTATGTTCCTCTCGGATTGGTATGCGATGATGAATATCAATCATGTTGCGCCGGAGGGGCATGGAATGCTGGTACTTAACACCAGCTAACGGATGAGTAAGCGAAGAGTCACTTAACTGGAAGTCATGTGAATGAGTAGATGATTTGGATGAGAAGAGATGGTGAAATGAAGACCTGCCAACCTTGGGAGAACGGCAAGCTGCATATGACGATGAGATCTTCTAGTCATATTGCACTGCATGTGGAGCGTTAGCGCTTGGCATCAACTGATGTCCTGAGATGTGGACATTGAATCTCTCAAACACAGTACTTGTCAAGCACTGTTGAAGTGGTCTACCGTGAACTGGAAGGAGAAGGGAAATGTCATGGAGTGCAAGCAGGCAAGGGGTTGGTTGCAGGGCCAAAAAGTCCATACATTCTAAGTGAACACAATGCATTTATTTAGAATTGGGGATGACAGAGTTCCTGTGTTCCCTTTGATGTGGTGGTTTAAGTGGGCAGGCTCTTGCTACCTGGAACCTGCTCTCCCATTGGCTCCCGGTCGGAGCGTCATACCAGGCCCTTCCGGAGGTCCCAGTGCCAGGTGCCTTCGCATATACACGGTTTAATAGCGTCTCATTTTCTTTTCCTCTGTGACATCAAATGGAGTCTTGCATCTGAGGATCGTGTGGGTGGGGCTTGGAACAAGGGGTCAGGGTCCGGACCCCAGGGTTGGGGGTCAGAGTATACTGCCTCAATTGTTTCTATTGTGAGATGGTACTACTGATAGCTGTTTTGGAAACCGAATGCCTTCATTTAGTTCCCATGGTACCATCCAGCTTTTCCGGAATCCATCAGCATCCATTATACGGATGGACCGGGTAGAGTCCCGCGTATCTGAGGATAGGAATGTGCCGGGCTGGAAGACTTGGAGTATTACCTCCTGTCTGACTTCATACTCAAGGAGGTTCACCTTGCCACCAAAGTATGCCTTACTTTGTTTTGTTCTGTTCCCCATTTTAACAGCTGCTTCCAGTTGCGCAGCTTAAATGTTTTCCAACAGTGTTTTTACTGCAGTCTCGTGGCTAAGGGCTGTGAGCTCGGGTTCAGATAAGTCCAGCCCTATCAGGGGTTTGATCCCTCTCATGCGTCACCCTGTCATGAGCACATGGGGTTCCAGTGGAACTGGGAACTGAGTTCTGCACGATCATATGGACAAAGTACAGGACTTTGTTCCAGGAAGAATTGTTCTGCTGGATGGTCATACGTGTCATTCCTTTGATGGTGTGGTTCATCCTTTCCACTATACCGCTGGATTGAGGATGCTGCGCAATGTGGAACTTTTGTTGGATTCCAAATAACCTCATTATCCACTTCATCACCTGGGAGGTGAAGTGAGTGTCTCGGTCCGAATCTATACTTCAAGGGAGACCCCCCACCTCGTGAAGGTTTGCCACACTCGTCTGACTGCCGTGACTTTGGCCGTATTGGCCCAAGTGGGAAAGGCCTTGGCCCAGTTACTAAAGTGTCAATGACGACCAGGATGTACTTGTAAACAACCGATTACAAGGGGTCCAATGTAGTCAATTTGTAAATTTATCCACGGCCTTCCATGTGTCTCAAATGCTGCTTCCTTCCTTCCTCTGGTCTGTCATCGAACCCTCCCTGCTACCTGGGTGCCAAGCCTTCGCTAGAGAGGGTCTTGGGTTGTCGATCTTTGTACCCCTCTTCGTGCCTCAGCCAATGAGGCTTCAGGACGGGGGTCGCAACATTCAATGGAGTTGCGGATTGCAATTCTGCAGAACACCAAGAACCCACTCCCAGGGTTCACAGTTAATTTTACCCCATATATGGTACACTGTTCGCCAGAAAGTCTAGCTTTATCTGGGCTATCCAGAACAATTGATCCATTTGATTGGGACCGATTATCTCCTGAGGCCTTGTTCACAGGGTAGGCCCAGACTTGTCCCAAGCGGGTTTTTGATTCACCATGGCGGGAACCAGAGAAAATTCCCGCAGCAAATTCACACCACTGTGAAAACTATTATTAGATTGCTGTCAGAGTCTCTACCCCCGCTTGTCTATGATAGAATGCAGGTCACCAGTGCTGACTTTGCCTCGAAGATTAGGATCACATAAATGTCATATTATTAGATTAATAGACATTTGCTAAAACTAATTATTGGGATATCATTGGCCTGGATTTTGCAGTTGAAGCACACTGGGTGAAGTGATATTGTCACTGGACTAGTAATTTGTCACTGGACTAGCAATTTAGAAACACTCCAAGGGTCAGGGTTCAAATTGCACCATGGCAGATGGTGAATTTTGAATTAAATTTTTTAACAATCTGGAATTAACATTGAATGATAACCGTGAAACTATTGTTGATTGTTGTTAAATCAGATCTGGTTCATTAATGTCATTTAGGTAAGGAAAGCTGCCATCCTTACCTGGTCTGTCCTACATGTAACTCCTGACCACAGCAATGTGGTTGACTCTTAAGTGCTCTCTGAAATAGCCAAGCAAGTAAGCCACTCAGTTAAAGGGAAGTTCGAGATAGGCAATAAATGCTGGTTAAAACAGCCCTCATTCCAGAAATGAATTAAAAAATAAATCTTCAAAGGAACAGTGAGGCCCTCTAACAAAGTACATTTATGATGAGCCCATGCCCATCGATGAGACTATGACCTAAAGCTTTTACAACTCCAGTAAATCTTCAGCTGGAATACACCATTTGGAAAGCAGTTTTGGACCCTGTATCTAAGGAAGGAAATGAAATGAAAATCGCTTATTGTCACGAGTAGGCTTCAAATGAAGTTACTGTGAAAAGCCCCTAGTCGCCACATTTCGGCGCCTGTTCGGGGAGGCTGTTACGGGAATTGAACCGTGCTGCTGGCTTGCCTTGGTCTGCTTTCAAAGCCAGCGATTTAGCCCAGTGAGCTAAACAGCCCCTAAATGAAATGAAAATCGCTTATTGTCACAAGTAGGCTTCAATTAAGTTACTGTGAAAAGCCCCTAGTCGCCACATTGCGGCGCCTGTCTGGGGAGGCTGGTACGGGAATCGAACGTGCTGCTGGCCTGCTTGGTCTGCTTTAAAAGCCAGCGATTTAGCTGAGTGAGCTAAACCAGCCCCTGTGCTGGCCTTGGAAAGCGTCCAAAGGAGATTCACACAAATGATCCCTGGATTGACAAGCTTGTCATATAAGGAGTCGTTGGGGACTCTGGGTCTGAAACCATTGGAGTTTAGAAGGATGAGGGAAGATCCAATTGAAACTTACAGTATACTGAGAGGCCTAGATAGAGTGCATGTGGAGAAGATGTTTCCACTAGCAGGAAAAAACAGAACTCGAGGGCACAACCTCAGACTGAAGGATGATCGTTTAAAATTGATATGAGGAGGAATTTCTTCAGCCAGAGGGTTATCAATCTGTGGAACTCTTTGTCAGAGAAGGCCAAATCACTGAGTGTCGTTAAGTCAGGGATAGATAGGTTCTTGATTAATAGGGGGATCAGGGGGTATGGGGAGAAGACAGGAGAATCGGGGTGAGAAATGTATCAGTCGTGATTGAAAGGCGGAGCAGACTCAGTGGGCTGAATGGCCTAATTATGCTCCTATGTCTCATGGTCTTATGGAAGGCACTTGAATGTTTTGTACTGATCTCTTAAAATTTTGAAAACCTTAAAGGAATGCTTAATGACCTTTAAAAACTTCCAATTGCCGGTGAAAGCTTTGGTAATTCAATAAACATGTGAAAACTTTGAACAACTTTAAAATAAATATGGAGAGGTCAGTCTATAAAAAGGCAAACCAAGTAAAATAAATAGTTATTTGAAGAGCATGTTGTAATGTTTGATGGTTTGAATGACCTGTGTTCGCTTATGTTAGTCTAGTACCTAACCTTTGTTCACTGCAGTTGATTGCTTAAGCCTTTGTGTGGAACTTCTGAAAGAACACCTGAGTAGAGACCACATATGTGTTCAAACTCCTGTGAGTTCTGAGATGTTTCGCAGTATTGTAAATTAACCAGTTTGGATGTAGATTCATCTCTGCTCTGAGAGATATCCGGCATATGATATACAGTATAGAACATAGAACATAGAACAGTACAGCGCAGAACAGGCCCTTCGGCCCTCGATGTTGTGCTGAGCAATGATCACCCTACTCAAACCCATGTATCCACCCTATACCCGTAACCCAACAACCCCCCCCCCTTAACCTTACTTTTTAGGACACTACGGGCAATTTAGCATGGCCAATCCACCTAACACATCTTTGGACTGTGGGGGGAAACCGGAGCACCCGGAGGAAACCCACGCACACACGGGGAGGACGTGCAGACTCCGCACAGACAGTGACCCAGCCAGGAATCGAACCTGGGACCCTGGAGCTGTGAAGCATTTATGCTAACCACCATGCTACCATGCTGCCCACTATCCCAGTATGATATACAGTAAACCAGTGAATAGCTATTTGTCATGTCTGACAAATCTGTTCAATTTCTTTGAGGAGGTAACAAGGAAGTTAGACAAAGGAGAACCAGTGGATGTGATTTATTAAGATTCCCAGAGGCCTTTGACAAGATGCCACATAGGAGACTGTTAAATAAGATAAGAGCCCATGGTGTTCAGGGTAAGATCCTGGCCTGGACAGAGGATTGGCTGACTGGCAGAAGGCAGAGAATGGGGATAAAGGGATATTTTTCAGGATGGCAGCCGATGACTAGTGGTGTACCTCAGGGGTCTGTGCTGGGACCACAACTTTTCACAATATACATTAATGATCTGGAAGAAGGAGCTGATGGCACTGTTGCTAAGTTTGCAGATGATACAAAGATCTGTAGGGGGACAGGTAGTATTGAGGAAGTAGGGGGGCTGCAGAATAATAATCGCTTATTGTCACAAGTAGGCTTCAATGAAGTTACTGTGAAAAACCCCTGGTCACCACATTCCAGCCCCTGTTTGGGGAGGCCGGTATGGGAATTGCACCCACGCTGCTGCCTTGTTCTGCATTACAAGCCAGCTGTTTAGCCCAGTGTGCTAAACCAGAAGGACTTGGACAGGCTAGGAGAGTAGGCAAAAAGTGGCAGGTGGAATACAATGTGGAAAAGTGTGAGGTTATGCACTTTGGAAGGAGGAATGCAAGCAGAGACTATTTTCTAAATGGGCAAATGCTTAGGAAATCAGAAGCACAAAGGGACTTGGGAGTCTTGCCATAAGATAAAACATGATTTTACAGCATTTACAGATTTCTTTTTTAATTTACATTTTCATTTCTGATGTAAAAGGTTATGAAGTAACAGTCCAAAGATGTGCAGGTTAGGTGGATTGGCCATGCTAAATTGCCCGTAGTGTCCTAATAAATGTAAGGTTAAGGGGGGGGTTGTTGGGTTACGGGTATAGGGTGGATACGTGGGTTTGAGTAGGGTGATCATGGCTCGGCACAACATTGAGGGCCGAAGGGCCTGTTCTGTGCTGTACTGTACTGTTCTATGTTCTATGAAGTAAATATTTTGTTTGTTGATGAGTTGTTCAAATTATAAGAGGACAAGTGGTTGTAAAATTCAGTTGTCATTGGAGACTGGGCCCTCAAAGTGCTTGTAAGGATTTCTTATCTGAACCCTACAGAGTTTAGTTATGAAATTGCTTTTACTGAAAGATAACTGTTTCCAAACCTCCAAGCAAGCCTTAGCCAAACTCTTACTTTTTATTATGCTACACAAAAGTCCACAGGACACATCACTTATTCATTGACTTGTTTCATTACCACTCCTTTACTACGCTGCAGAATGAATTATTTTTGCTATTTAATCTCCCCCTCTTCCCGATCACAGACCGGAGAATCCGTGGGATGTTCACATGAAAAAAATCGGCACTGGCCCCTCACCGATACCAGGACTGGTGAGGGGCTAGCACTGGGGCCGACTGAATCACCCGTCTTTGGCGGCGAAAACAGGCGTAGAATGGCCGTGTCCCGGGCCGCACATACACAAGGCTGACGATCTGCAGTGGTGGCGCCGTACAACATGGTGCCGGCCGTGAGAAGACCCAACCTGCCATCCACGACCCCACAGCTCACCCCCTGGCCACCCCCACCAGTCCCCAGGTCCTCGCAGAAGACCCCCGGCTAGCGGCACAGATCCCGGCCGAGTGTACCGCCGCTGGACACAGACCGGAGACAGCACGACGGGTTCACGATTTGTGGGACCACACGTGGTCCGCGCCATCGGGAACTCTGCCCCGATCGCAGGTGGGCTGGCCAATGAGGCACCAACGGCATTACGACTGCATGCGGCACGCATCACGATGATGCCATTTCTGACGGGGTAGAGCATGGTTGACCGGAGTTAAACCTATGCCGGCCCCGATTTCGGTATTGGAGCCCATTCTTCGCCCGATCGCCAAACATGATTTTGGCACCGGGCAACGAAGAATCGCGTCTGTAGCGAACTCTGTATATGTAAATACATGATCAGTCAGTACAGTCAGATGATCACTAGACGGCAACACTAACAGGAACTACATAAGGAGTTTCCCGTTCTTTCTTTAGGCTGTTCGTGTGTATTGCAGCTAGAGGATAGAAGTGACAAACTCAGAGTGTAACACCGCCTCTTTTCTTTTGAGCTAATTCCACCTTCCCCCATTTCATCTGCTTATTTCGAATGTATTCCCAGTTCCTATGAAATATTGTCGACCTGAATGTTAACTCTATTTTTCGCTCCACAGGCACTGCCAGGCCCGCTGAGTGTTTCCAGCATTTTCTGTTTATATTTTGGGTTTGTTAAGAGTCTTTTTAGTGATAAGCTAAAAAGGCTGACTGGCATTTTCCAGCCGACACCTGTTGCCCATGGGGGGATAGATCAAAATGAATCAATCTGAGTCGGCCCAATATTCACAATGGTAAACCAGCATTTGTTTTTACGCATTGTGTAATAAGTGGCACGTCAAATTCATGAGTTGCACAATCAGCAAAGATGGATAAAAGGAAGAAGATATTTAATACTGACCCTTATTTTTTAATCTGTTCAATAATATTTCATGGATAAAAGGAAAGGACACGTTGAGCTAAACAGGTTAATCTTTTCTGTTGCTCCCTCCCTGTAATTTATCATTAAAAAGGATCTCACTGAACCTAAAATAAAAACAGAAAATGCTGGAAAGACACAGCTGGGCTGTGTTCGTGCACAATCCATCGTCAACAGGGTAGCCATTCTAAAAGTTCCATTAGCCCCACTCTGTAACAAGTGCCCATGAGATGCCTACTCACAACAGTGCATCTGAATTTCTAGTTGTCTTGGTGAGGAATCCCCTGATCCCTGCTTGACAGCTTGCCAACGTGTCATTGTTATAATATGTGGGGCAACTATCTTGTTCCCAGTCACATTTTTAACTAATGATACAGCAGGGTGTGCGGCACAGGTTCCTGACCTGCAATCACTCCATAAACCTGTCATAATGATGCAGGGAGACGGCAATTGGAGTCCAGGCATTTGGTACAGAAATTGAGCAAGGGGAAACAGTCAGCTCATTCCTGTATATTTCTGAGCAGGATTTATGAAACGTAATAGGGAAAGGTCAAACAGCAGCATGTTCTGCCTGTCACCTAATCTGGGCAGCGGATTGACACAAAACAGAAAAGAAATTAGGAAAAATTGGCTCTGGAATCATTTTGAGTTTCAATGTGAAAATGTCAGAATCTGGACATGCAAGAGGAGCATTTGCGATGAGACCAAACAATATGGCCCATTTCATATCTCAGTGCCTCTGTCCAAGTGTATTATAATGCTGTGAATTAACAAGGAGCTTTGTATTAGTAAGGATCTGCTGTAATACTTGGTTGGGTTGATGTCCTCAGCCATTCTCTAAATAGGGCTGATGATCTTATTTCGATGTGAGTTGACTTTCACAGCCCCTGAATCAGAAGGTTTTACATTAAAGGTCCCACTTCAAAGCCTTGTGCATTAGATCTCGTGCAGGACAGAGAATGCTGCAAAGTGAAAGCTATCTTTCAGGTGAGACATTAAGTTTGGTTGAACGTAAATAATCCCATGGCACTCTTTCAAAGAGCAGGGATTAACTCCCCAATGTCTTGGTCAATAATTGTTCCTCAACCAACATAATCACAAACTCCGGTTACCCGGTCGTTGTCACATTGCTGTTCATGGGACACTCCTGAATGCAAATTGGCTATTGCATTACCTAAAGTATACAAGAGGCTGCACACTAAAAATACTTTCGTGGCTGTAATACGCCTTGAGACATTCTGCAAGGCTCCATATAAATCCAAGTCTTTCTTCTTACACCTTCTTGAAGAAAAGCACTTTGTCTATCTCTAATATCTCTCACATCCTACACCACTGATGCACAGTTGCAGCTATGTGTACCAGCTACAAGATGCACTGCAGCAACTCACCAAAACTCCTTCAACAGCATCGTCCAAATCCATGATACCGACCAACTTGGGAGACAAGGGAAGCAGATACATAGGAACATGACAATATGCAGGTTCCCCTCCAAGTCGTACACCATCACTAAATGGAAATATATTGCCATTCTTTCACTGGCACTAGGTCAAAATCCTGGAACTCTCCCTGACAGCACTGTGGGTGTTCCCACAGTTCAGGGGCTGCAGCAGTTCAAGAAGGCAGCTCAATAAAAACTTCTCAAAGGAAATGAGGAATGGACAATAAATGTTGGCCTTGTCACTGATTGCCATATCCTGTGAAGTCCTAATTTAAAAATAAACGTGTGCAGATTATAGATAGTGAAAAGCATTGGGAAGTCTGGAGGTGAGTTAATCGCCGCAGAACTTCCAGCCTCCGGCCTGTTCTTGTTGCCACAGTATTTATTTGGCTAGCCCAGTTCACAGTCTGGTCTCTCTGAAGTTCGCATTGACACTAGAAAAAGGCCAGAGGCTTAGCAGATTGAATGTGGCCAGTTGCTATCTAGGTGTAGTGAATTAAATCAATTTCCTCTCAGCCAATCTCAGCAAAACTAGCACCATTTTGTTGTCAGATGTAGGATTCTCGATGTCAGGAATCCATAACACTAACACCTCTGAAACTCAATGTTTCATTAAGTCAGGCACCGTGTACAGTGACTGCTACCACATAGCCTGATGGAGATACTGATTGTGTGGTCCATTTAGAAGTAGCTGTTGCTACTCAATTCTACAATGACAGAAGAACAAGAAGATGGACATGGGCCGGGATTCTACGACCCGGCGCCGGGTTGGAGAATCCCCGGGGGGACGCGGGAATCGTGCCCTGCAGCCCCGATGTCAGCTTCCCCATTCTCACACGGCGATTCTCAGGCGCCCGCGGCAATTCTCCGAGCCCCGATGGGCCGAGTGGCCGACGAGTTTGGCCAAGTCCCGCCAGTGTGTGTTACCTAGGTCCCACACAGCGGGACCTGGAAGGTGAGTCTGCAGGGGCTGGCCTGAAGGTGGGGCAGGGGGATCCGACCCCGGGGAGGCCCCCAAGGTGGCCTGGCCCGTGATCGGAGCCTACCGATCGCCGAGCGAGCTGGTTCTGTGGGGCCTATTTTACTCCATGCCGGGCCCCTGTCGAGCTCCGCCATATTGTCCAGCGGCCGGCGCGGAGAAGGGAACCCCCGTGCATGCGCAGAAATACGCCGGCCGTTCTGCGCATGCGCGAACTCGCGCGGGCCATTCCTCGCCAGCTGGAACTGCGGGGACCACTCCGGCGCCAACCTAGCCCCCTAAGAAGGGGAGCATTCCCCATTATCTGGGACTACTGACGCCGGAGTGGTTGGCGTGACTTTTCACGCTGGCGTGGGGACATAGCCCCATTATTGGTGGGACAAAGAGATGTTTGGCTAGAACTTAATTCTCTCCCCGAATATGTTTAGGGGTGGGGGGAGCATTTAATTGGGCGGAGAGTGAGGGGTAGGAAACTTGCCCCTTTCCTATCACGTCCCTGTGTTGTGGACAGCCTACCCACACCATCACCAGATGAGGCCCTTAAAGGGCATATTGGCCTCATTCCACCGCTGCTGGAATACAAATATATTTTATATATATAATGAATACATGTGCCACACGTTTGCCCATTTCATATCTTAACTTCGGAGCAGTCCAGACACACACTTGAGGTGGCTATAACCTATTGGCTGCTACACCCTGTTGATTGATACAGCCTCTGATGATCTGATGCCGAGACAGTGACTGCTCAGGTACAAGAACGCATTCCTCAACGTGACCTGGTGGAGGTGATGGGGTCACTGGCAGAGGGGAGACGGAGTGGCAGGGCATCCTTGGAATGACCTGTGCTGGCGCTCTCCCTCCCTGTCCATGCGTGATGGCAACTCCCTGCTCCCTGACTCTGTGAGGAGAAAGAGCACCTGGAGTGAGGTCAAGGGGCCTTGTCCACCTCCAGCTACACAATGGTGTGCAGGTCTGAGTGCATATCCGCTGTGTGTTCTGCTGCATTTAGCTCTCCAAAGTGCTCACCATCCTTTCTGTGGAGACCACCAAGAGCTTGCATGCTGGAGCCATTATAGAATGTAGATGGACTCCTCTACCTTGCTTTGAATTCTACACATGGTTTCTAACATCTCTGCTTCATGTTCTCCTATCTGTGCCTGTACCTCCGTCAGGTCTTTTACGGCCAAATCCAGAGGCTCGTCATCTGCATGGACCTCAGCAGGGGCTCCAGCAACCCTTCGGGTGTCAGAGAATTTGGCTGTCACAGAGTCTGCAGCAGAGTCTGTGAATGTCTTGCTGTTATCTGTAGGATCATTTACATGGCAATTCTCCATTTGCCGAATGCGTCAGTGAAACATGCGTGACTCGCTGCTAAATTACAGTGCATGTGACTTCCAGTGTAGTATGAATATGGGATTCCTTGTGCCAGGGGCTTGCAGGAGGATTCGGGAATGTATAGTGTTATACAGATTGTGTTCCAGTCCTGCTGGCACTGATGCTGTTATTCTGCCTCAACACCACATTTAAATTCAGAGAGGCTGACAGTGTGGAAGGAAGCCATTCAGCCCATCATGTGCATGCCAGTCAATAACGATCTGACTTCTCTAATCCCATTTTCCAACGCTTGGTTCATAGCCCTGGCAATTATGGAAGCCTAAGTTAATACCTAACTACTTCTTAAAAGTCACGAGAGTTTCTGACTCAAACACTGTTTCAGATATTGAGCTCCAGGATCACAGTATCCTCTGGGTGAAAGGTTTTTTCATCAATTCCCCTCTTAGCCTTCTGCCTCTTACCTTAAATCTATGTCTCCTGGTTATTGACCCCTCTACAAATAGAAGAAGTGCCTTCATCTCCACCCTACCCATGCCCCTCATGATCTCATACACCTCTATCAGCTCCCCTCTCAACCTTCGCTGCCCCAAGGAAAACAGCCCCAGCCTGTCCAATCTTTCCTCATAGCTCAGACTCTCCAGCTCAGACAGCATCCAGGTCAATCTCCTTCGCATCCTCTCCATGGAATCACATCCTTCCTATAATGTGGTGACCAGAACTCCATGCAGTGCTCCATTTGCAGCCTAACCAGCGTTTTATACACTTCCATTATGACCTTGTATTCAACGCCTCGACTAATAAAGACAAAGATCCCCTATGCCTTTTTAACCACCTCATCTACCAGCCCTGCCGTCTTCAGAGATCTGCGGATATGCACTCATAGGTCCCTCTGATCATCAGTAATTGTGTCAACCATGTCATGTCAACAGCCAACTCGCACTCCACAGCTTTGTGAGCCAACAGCCACTCTGCGTGCTCTACCGTGTTATCATTCAATCTGGAATCTGGTGGCAATAAGTGTGTCATCAGCCTACCTGCCACATCGCTCCATTGCCCTGGCATCTGCTGCTGCATCCACACCATCTACTCCCTCATCAGCAGTATCATCTTCCCTTTCCCCATCGTCAGAGGAGACATCCAGCTCTCCAAATTCCTCACCCATTTTGCTCAGTGAAGCTGAGCAGGCCACGGCAGACCCCAATAATCCTGAACATTCATTCTGGTGAGTATTGCAGTGTTAACACCTGAGTGGGCAGCACGGTAGCATAGTGGTTAGCACTGTTGCATCACAAATCCAGTGTCCCAGGTTCAATTCCCGGCTTGGATGGCTGTCTGTGCGGAGTCTGCACGTTCTCCCCATGTGTGCATGGGTTTCCTCCGGGAGCTCAGTCCAAAGATGTGTGGGTTAGATGGATTGGCCATGCTAAATTGCCCTTAGTGTCCAAAAAGATGAGGTAGGGTTACTGGGTTGCGGGGATAGGGTGGAGGTGTGGGCTTCTGTAGGGTGCTCTTTCCAAGGGGTGGTGCAGACTCGATGGACCGAATGGCCTCCTTCTGCACTGTAAATAGTATCATTCTATTGTATGTATATATGGTCAAAGCAACAAAACCTCGTCTTTAGCAGTCAAATCATCTGCTCATGTGCAGCAATAGAACCCTCCTCTGTTGCCCATGTCAGGTTCCCCACTGATATACTCAGCCAGGTCTTCTGTGATAGGCTGTGAAGTAATGGTATTGTCAGTGGACTAGTAATCCAGAGACCCAGGGGGTTTCTCTGGGGATCTGGGTTCGAATTCCATCACGGCACATGGTGACATTTGAATTCAGTAAAAATCTGGTATTAAAAGTCTAATGATTGTCATCAAAATCCATCTGGGTCACTAATGTCCTTTTGGAAAGGAAATCTGCCATTGTTATCCGATCTGGCCTACATGTGACTCCAGACCCACAGTGATGTGAACAAAGAACAAGAACAAAGTACAGCACAGGAACAGGCCCTTCATCCCTCCAAGCCTGCGCCGACCATGCTGCCCTTCTAAACTAAAATCTTCTCTTCATCCTGGGTCTGAAACCCTCTATTCCCATCCTATTCATGTATTTGTCAAGGTGCCCCTTAAACATCACTATCGTCCCTGCTTCCACCACCTCCTCCGGCAGCCAGTTCCAGGCACCCACTACTCTCTGTGCAAAAAACTTGCCTCGTACATCTCCTCTAAACCTTGCCCCTCGCACCTTAAACCTATGCCCCCTAATAATTGACCCCTCTACCCTGGGAAAAATATACAGCAGGCCATATAGCTGGACTATACACTCTGTCTATGCCCCTCATAATGTGGTTGTTTCTTAACTGCCCTCTCAAATGGCCTAGCGAGCCACTCAGTCCAATGGACAATAAATGCTGGCCCAGCCAGAAATTCCCACATTTCATGAAACAATTAAAACAATAAATTCCCTGTCACCAAGGAGCCAATGCTGCAGATGATGAGAGGGAGGGAAACACTTGCAGGTTCAGGAGTATGCACCAATCATGGGAGCTCCCTGGGTGGGGCGCACACTCCTGTCAGATAATTTCCCATGATCAAAGACCAGCTGTACGTTCTGACAGTGAAATCAGTTCTGCTGACTGATCCCAGGGAGCTCTCAGTGCCACATCTGTGCAGTCAATCAATGCCCATGAGCTGTCCTCCAACAGATCCACGCCTTCTTCTCCTGACCTTGCTGGGATCCCAGTTGAATTAGATCCATTGGTCAGAGAGCAATCCAATCCAGCGAGGGCAACTCTGGCTCTCTGGGACTCTTGTGAATAGAGCAAATTCATTCATTCTTCCGAGACGGGAATTGGTGTCAGTGGTTGACCGTGGTATTCTACACGTCCCCGTGAATACCTGAATAGACCCACTGATGTAGACATTCAAAGTCACTGACTTTCAATGCTCCTGACATTGGATTGCCTCTGAGTCCATATGGATTTTTGGAGGAGCAGCCCGTGATATCCTCAGCCTCCTCTGGCATTGCCTTGTCAACATTTACAGGAGCAGCATGGCCTGCTGTATATTTTATTGTGCACCAACGTTCAGCATTGCACAGGCCCCAAGTTGCCAACATATTCTGCTGCCTGATTATCTGTTGCCTCTCTCTGTTGATGTTCTGGCAACTGCTCTGCCTGGTCCTGGGCCATCCTCTGCTGGATCATCCATAGCTGGACCATATCTGCTGAGTTGACGCACCCAACATCTCTCTGCCTGAGGTTGTCTATGGATAGATTGCAGGGAACCAAACTTCTCAACATATTATTTGAGGCCCTCAGATACTGCCCTAGACATGCACGTTTGATCGATGGGAAGTCATGTACTTAGAATCAGGCATTCCCTGGCCTTCACCCAACCCACCGTTACCAAAACCATCCGAGAAGATCACTGCCATGAGCACTTCTTGTTGATGAAGCCGTGTGCATGAACATTGGAATTGTTACCCGGGAAATGGAAACCATGACATCCCTTAATCCCTATTGATCTTCCCTCCATAATCCTCAAACCTAAGTATATCAGCCCTGACTAGTCATTACATAAGTTCCAGCCACGACCAGCTATCAGGGACATTCGAGCTTCTCCCCAGCATAGTTGTACCCTCAACCTGAGATTCCTTAAGCCTTGCACATCGTTGAACTTCAAAAAGTTACCTTCATGTCTCAGGACTTTGGAATAACATTCCTAGTAAGACTCCTGCACCCCACAATCATTCTGAACTGATGGCCTTCAGTCAGTGATGTATCCAGCATGATACAATATCTTCCCTCTTGTCCTTCATGTGAGATTGTGGAGTTGTCACCTCGCTCCCTCCATTCCTCTCTCCCTTAGTTAGCAGAAACTGTCCTTCAACGCATCCTCTCCTCCTCTTCCTGACCTTGCTGGGATCTTGATTGAATGAGGACCCATTGATCACACATCAATGATACTGTGCTCAGAGGTTGACCAAAGAGATGAAAACATTCCCGACTGTAGCCCTCATCCATCGAACCAAGATAAAGAACAAATGTTTTATTCAACTAACCTCACCAATGCTTCCCTCACATTCAGTTAGGTCCTCTGACTTTTCTCTTTCATGTGACAGACTACCTTGGTTCCAATCATCCTTCTCTGCCCTGTTAGTTTGCAACTCCCTCCAATTATTAAAAACGTATATTGTCAGTTAAGAACCAAATGGTCATAGTTACATTTACATGGACCATCTAATCAAAGTCTCCACTAAACTGCTGTAGCAGTCACTGCAAAAGGTGACCGACATATATTGCAAAGCCATTTAATTCCAATCTGATTTAGCTTTCATGTTTCTCTAAAGAGAGCGACATGAAACATTGGAGTGAAACCCTGCTGTCACTTTTCACTTGTTATTGCAATTTCTGACAAACTGAGAGGAACATTTACCAGAATCCATCGCTTTCCCACTCTAATGAGCGGTTATGGATCCTCTTCCTCCAGGAGGAACTCTCTACATATCTCTGTTTTCGACCAATTTATTGGAGTTTTTACAATGCAATCATTTGACACAAGCGTCTTTGCTGGTTAGCTCCCAACCCTGCTTGGCTTGTTAATAAAAAACTGAAATGTTAACTCTATTTCTCTTTGACCATCGGGACGTGCTGAGTATTTCCAACCCCTTTCTGATTTTAAAGTCATCAAAATGATTTACTATTCCGAGCTTGGCATTAAAAGATTGACCTGATTGCAATGTGCGTGTCTGCTGAATCTGGTCTTTCAATGGGTGAACTTTAAACTTGCGCTCTATTAGGTAAAACTTTGGGGAAAAATACCTCCTAGTGCAGATATTGGACACAGCGGACAAGAAAGTTAAATTAAGACCTCATTTTTTGCAACAAATGAGAGCAACATTTTCACCAACATGGCCCTCACCATTTTCGCTGTGGGGAAGGGAATGGGGCATGTCTCAAATTGTGCATCCATAGCTGCCTCCGATCATGCCTGATTTTTGTTAGTCAAGGGTGTGAAACAGACATGTGCAGTGTAGAGTGGTAGGTACAGGTCTAAACTTTTCAAAGCTGTTTAGATGGGTGTGTGCAGATGCAGGTTACCCTTTTGGATATATCACCAGCACATGTTTGGGGGAGGTCAGGAGTCCTTTGGGAGAGGTAAGGTGCCATTTGGGAGAGGTAGCCTGCCTTTGAGAAGGAGATAATTTGCCCCTTATCTCAGTGCCCATGGTGGATACTTTACGAGATGGCATTGAGTGTATAAGGGCAAAGGGCAGTCGGTCGGTGGGGTGGGGGGTGGGGGGGGGGGGGGGGGGGGGGGAGGGGGGGGAGGGGGGGGGGCATGAGTTGACATCAAGTTGGCATAAGGAGCCATAAAGGGCCCATGGGATAATTTTAAAAAAAATATCCGTCCACGGTGCGTGGATGTCACTGGTAGACGAGCATTTATTGCCCATCCCTAATTGTCCTGGAGAAGGTGGTGGCGCTGCAGTGCCTGTGTTGTAGGTGCACCCACAATGCTGTTAGGAAGGTCCAGGTTTTTGACCCAGTGGCAGTGAGGCAACACTGATGTATTTTCAAGTCAGGATGATGTGTGACCTGAAGGGAAACTTCCAGGGGGTGATGCTGTCATGCATCTGCTGCCTTCAAGTTGTTAGAGTTTGTGGGTTTGGAAGGTGTTGTTGAAGAAGTGTTGTTGAGTTGCTGCAAACCATATTGTAGACGATATACACTGCATCCAATGTGCATTGGTGGTGGAGGAAGTGAATGTTTATTATGGCGGAGGGGATACCAATCAAGTGGGCCGCTTTGTCCAGGAAGATGTTGAGCTTTATCAGTGTTGTTAGAGTTGCACTTTTCCAGGCAAGTGGAGAGTATTTCACCAAACCCCTGACTTGTGCCCTGTAGATGGTGGATAGACATTAGCAGGTCAGGAGGTGAGTTACTCTCAGCAGAATTCCAGGCCTCTGACCTGCTCTTGTAACCACAGTATTTTAGTGACTGGTCCAAATCAGTTTCTGGTCAATGGTAACCCCTAGGTTGTTGATAGTCGGGGATTCAGCTATGGTAATGAGATTGAATGTCAAGAGGAGATGGTTAGATTCTTTCGTCATAGATGGTAATTTCCTGACATTGCGTGGTATCAACGTTAATTGCCACTTCTCAGCCAAGCCTGTACATTGCCCAGGTCTTGCTGCATTTGGGCATTGACTGCTTCAATATCAGCGGAGTTGCAAATGCTGCTGAACATTGTGCAATCATCAGTGAATATCCTCACTTTTGACCTTATCATGGAAAGGAAGTCATTGATGAACAGCTGAAGATGGTTAGGACTAGGACATAATCCTGTACTAATTAACTGAGATGATTGCCCTCTAACAACCACCAAAATCTTCCTTTGTGCTGGGTATAACTCTAACCAACGGAGGCCTTTTCCCCTGATTCCAATTGACCCCAGTTTTGCTAGGGCCCATTTATGCCATGTTTGGTAAAATGCTGCCTTGATGTCATGGGCATTCACTCTCATTTCACTTCTGGCATTCAGCTCTTTTGTCTATGTGTCATGAGAATGTCGCTTTAAGAAATGTTTGACTGCTCTTATTACTGCAGTGATGTCAGAGTGTGGGTGGAGCTGGGCTGTCCTGTCAGCTTTTTACTTTCGTTTTTGAGCAGGCTGCAGGGTGTGTTTTAGTTTTGTTTTCAGAGCTGGATAGCTGCAGTCAAAGCCACAATCTCTCTGTAATTTAAAGACTGTAAATCGATCCTGGTGACTAAGAACAGTAATGACTTTAACCTAATGTGTTTCTGTTGAAAGGTGTTGTTTGGAAAGTTATTAAGCATTACTTACTGTTGTAATCCTTGGGGGTTGTATTTGAATTAATGTTTGCTAAGATGTTTTAAAAAGGTTAACTTGAGTTCATAGAATAAAAATTGTTTTGCTTTAAAAAATACTTTTCCATTTCTGCTGTACCATACCTGTAGAGTGGGCCGTGTGCTCCCCATACCACAATCTATTAAAAGTTGTGGGTCAGGTGAACTCCATGATACACTTTAGGGTTCTCTAAACGCTGGCCCATAACAAATTGGGAGCTTGAGGGGGAGAAAAGTCTATCTATTGGATTGGCTTAGTGAACTTAAAGACAGTGAGGGGTGAGCATACTGTGGTTGCTTTTCATGTGTGGTATTTCAGTTTAATTAGGGAGTGTGTTGTGGTCAATGGCACTTTCAGAGGCTCTGAAGTTTTTGGGGGTGAAGACGGTCACACACAGTACCTTACGGACAGAGACTCAAAGCAGATTGCTAGATTTGGCAAAAACGTTGCAGTTAAAATTACCTGCCAAAATGCGAAAAGATGAGGTAAGTATGGCAGTGGCTAAGCATTTAAAGTTGCCTGAGATACAGTCTGACTCATTAGAAATGGCAAAGATCCAGTTGCAGATGAACATGAAAAAAAATTAAAGCAGCTTGAATATGCATTGAGAGAAAAAGAAAGAGAAAGGGAGAAACAGCTCAGGGAAAAAGAAAAAGAGAGAGAAGAAAGAAAACAAAGAAAGAAAAGCCCTAGAAGAACAAAAAGAAAGAGATAGAGACGAAAGGGAAAAAGAGAGCGAGTTTGAACTTCAGAAAATGGCTATGAAACATAACAGCCAGTTAAAATTGGCAGACGTAAAGGGAAATGTACAGTTGGAGGATAGTGATGAGGATAGTGAGAAAGAGCATCATAGTCGAAGGCTTGGTGGGAATCTATTTAAATATATCCAAGCATTGCCAAGGTTTGACAATAAGGAATTGGAAGACTTTTTAATTTCATTTGAGAAGGTAGCTAAACAAATGAAATGGCCACAGGACATGTGGATATTACTGATGCAAACAAAGCTGATAGATTGGGCTAGTGAAGTGTTTGCATCACTACCGGAGGAGGTATCTGGGACATATGAGGAGGTGAAAAAATCCATCTTGGGTGCATATGAACTAGTGCCTGAAGCCTACAGAGAAAGGTTTAGAAATTTAAGGAAAGAATTTGGTCAAATATACATGGAGTTTGAAAGGCTCAAACAGAGTAATTTTGATAGGTAGATAAGGGCTTTGAAAATCGACCAAACGTATGAACCTCTCAGAGAAATTATACTTTTGGAGGAGTTTAAAAATTCAATTCCTGATGTAGTGAAAACTCATGTGGAAGAGCAGAGGGTTAAAACCGCGAGATTAGCAGCAGAAATGGCAGATGATTATGAATTAGTTTGTAAATCAAAGCTTGGTTTCCGACATCAGTTTGAGCCTGTGAGGGATGGAAACTGGGGACATGAGAAATACTCGTGATAAAAGTAAAGGTGATCTGATGGGAGATAATATGGAGAGTGTACCTCAGATTAAAAAAGAAATCCAGGAGGGTGGAAAAGAAATGAAAAGTTTCAAATGTTTTCACTGTAATAAACTAGGCCATGTAAAGTCACAATGTTGGTGGTTGAAGAAAATCACTGGGAAGGCTGATGTGGTAAAACAGGATAAGACAGTGGGGTTTGTTAAAGTGGTAAAGGAAAGCCCAAGTGAAGCGAAGGAGGTGTGAAAGATTGTACAGCCTGATCAAGATGTGATTGACAAAAAGATGCCAGATCTCTTTAAAGAATTTACTTGTGTGGGTAAAGTTTACTCATGTGTATCAGGAGTAGTAGGTAAAGAAGTCACAATTTTAAGAGATACGGGAGCTAATCAATTTTTTATGGTAAGAGATGAAGAGTTATGTAGTTTGGGAAGAATGTTGCCAGAAAAGGTGGTAATATGTGGAATTCAGGGTCAGAGGAGTAGTGTTCCATTATATAAGGTAAGGTTGGAAAGTCCAGTGAAGAGTAGTGAAGTGGTAGTAGGAGTAACAGAGAAACTATCTTGTCCAGGAATACAGTTTATCTTGGGTAATGATTTAGCTGGATCGCAGGTGGGAGTGATGCCTACTGTGGTTGATAAGCCAGTGGAAAATCAGACAACTGAAGTGTTGAAGGACGAAAATCCTTCGATTTTTCCGGATTGTGTAATAACAAGGTCGCAAAGTCACAGGTTAAGGCAAGAGGAGAAATCAAAGAGTGAAGATGAAGTGGAAGTGCAATTATCAGAAACGATTTTTGATCAGATGGTTGAAAAAGAACAAGAACAGGTGGAAGATGAGGTGGGTATTTTTAGTTCACGAAAGTTGGCGGAGTTACAACAAAATAATGTAGAAATAAAATAGATGTATCAAAAAGCATACACGGAATAGGAATTTGAGTGTATATTACCGTAAAAGTAATGTCTTGATGAGAAAATGGAGACCGTTACATATGCAGGCGGATGAAAGTGGGCAGAAGTTCATCAAGTATTATTGCCGGTTGGGTATAGAAAAGAGGTGTTGCAAGTTGCACATGAGGTACCAGTGGGAGGTCATTTGGGAATCAGGAAAACTCAAGCTAAAATCCAAAAACATTTTTATTGGCCTGGACTAGATAAAGATGTAGTTAAATGTTGTCAATCATGTCACACATGTCAAGTGATAGGGAAACCTCAAGCAGTGATAAAACCCATTCCAGCATTTGAGGAACCTTTTACAAGGGTCCTAATTGAT
Source organism: Scyliorhinus canicula (assembly GCF_902713615.1). Classification (NCBI taxonomy): domain Eukaryota; kingdom Metazoa; phylum Chordata; class Chondrichthyes; order Carcharhiniformes; family Scyliorhinidae; genus Scyliorhinus; species Scyliorhinus canicula. The sequence continues at coordinate 29,967,265 of NC_052155.1, forward strand.
TGTGTAGGACCACTTCCTGAAACAAAAAGTGGGAATCAATATCTTTTGACGATAATGGATGTGTCTACTAGGTTTCCAGAGGCCATTCCAGTGTGTAATATAATAAGTTAAAAAGATTGTGGAGGAATTACTTAATTCTTTACGAGATATGGACTACCCACCGAAATACAATCGGATCAAGGATCAAATTTTACCTCGAGGTTATTCAAAGAAGTAATGGATAGCTTGGGAATAAAACAATTTAAATCAACTGCGTGCCATCCAGAATCGCAGGGAGCGTTAGTAAGGTGGCATCAGATATTAAAGAAAATGTTGAGGGCTTATTGTCAAGGTTATCCAGAGGATTTGCAATTAGGAATGCTCCTAATGAGTCAACCAGATTTAGTCTTTTGAACTAATTTTTGGTCATGAGGTAAGAGGACCACTTAAATTGATTAAGGAAAAATTGGTGAGTGAGAAATCGGAAATTACATTATTGGATTACGTGTCAAATTTTAGGGAATGATTAAATAGAACAGGTGAATTGGCTAGAAAACATTTATAAGTTGCACAAAATGTAATGAAATGGGTAGCGGACAAGAAGGAACATTTACACATTGGCAAGTAGATTCCTGTGTTGTAGTTCTACTGGAACATCTTGACTAAGAGCATGACTCAATCTGGAGCACAAATCGTCAGTGCTATGGCCAGAATATTGACTAAGCCCACAGTCTTTTCTGTGTCCAATGCCTTCAGCCATTGCTTGATATCACACCATAATAATATAATTATAATATTAATTTTATTGTCACAAGTAGGCTTGCATTAACACTGCAATGAAGCTACTGTGAAAAACCCCTAGTCGCCACACTCCGATGCCTGTTCAGGTACACGGAGAGAGAATACAGAATGCTCAAATTACCTAATAGCATGTCTTTTGGGACTTGTGGGAAGAAACCGGAACACTCGGAGGATACCCATGCAGACACGTGGAGAACGTGCAAACTCCCCACAGACAGTGACCCAAGCCGGGAACCTGGGACCATGGCGCTGTGATGCAACAGTGCTAAACACTGTGCTACCATGCTGCCCATGGGCTGAATTGAACTGGCTGAAGACTGACATGTGTGATGTTGGGGAGGTTAGTAGGAGGCCAAGATAGGTCATCCACCCAGCACCAATGGCTGAAGGTGGCGCAACGCTTCAGCCTTGAATTTTGCATTGATGTGCAGGCTTCCCCATTATTGAGGATGGGGAGCTTTGTGCAGCCTCCTCGTGCTTCAGTTAGTTGTTTAATTAGATCTTAGATCTGATCCATTAATTGTTTGATTACTCAGCTTTTGCATGCTGCTTCTGCTATTTTGGCCATTATGTGACATGCAGAGTGTGAAAGAGCTTGAGGGAGTGGTTGTGTGTGTTGATGGGGATGCATTTTGGCAAGGGTTAGCATTGATGTGGAAAGGGGAGTATGTAGAGAGTGAGGAGGCTGAAGGAATGTTTCATTTATTTTTTTAAGATCTTTGACAAAGTGCTGATACACACACGCAGGCCTTCCGTGCAGCTCGACTGCATTCATTCCAGGCTCACCTGCCACATGTCCCATTTTCACCTTTACCAAATAGATCTTTTGAAGCACTTCTGCCTGAGTTGGCCTTGTGGAACCGGGAATTGTCCCAATTCTGCGCTCCGGACCCAGGAACGGAAATTCAGGTCAAAAGTTTCATGATTCTATAGTTAAAATAATGATTAGAATGCATAGAAATGAGGATTTGAAGAAAATATTAATTCAACGGTTGTGAGATGCACTGGATAGGCCAACATTTCTTACCCAATCTGGTGTAGGTACACTGTTGGGAAGGGAATTCTAGGATTTTTAACCCAGTGACAGTGAAGGAACGGCAATACCGGCAGCACGGTAACACAGTGGTCAGCTCAGTTGTTTCACAGCTTCTGGGTGCCAGGTTCGATTCCCGGCTTGGGTCACTATCCGTGTGGAGTCTGTACGTTCTCCCTGTGTCTACGTGGATTTCCTCCGGGTGCGCCAGTTTCCTCCCACAGCCCAAAGATGTGCAGGTTAGGTGGATTGGCGATGATAAATTACCCTTAGTGTCCAAAGGAGTGGGGTGGGGTTAATGCGTTATGGGGATAGGGTGGAAGTATGGGCTTGGGTAGGGTGCTCTTTCCAAGGGTTGGTGCAGACTTGATGGGCCGAATGGCCTCCTTCATCACTGTAAAATCTATGATATACTTCCAAATCAGGATGGTGAGTAGCTTGGAGGGGAACCTCCAGGTGGTGGTGTTCCCAGGTATCTGCTGCTCTTGTCATTATAGGTGGTAGTAGTTTTGGAATGTGCTGTCTAAGGGGCCTCAGTGAGTTCCTGGAGTACGTCCCGTAAATGATATAGTCACACAGAAACATAAATACATAGAAAATAGGAGCAGGAGGAGGCTATTCGGCCCTTTGAGTCTGCTCCGCCATTCATTATGACCATGGCTAATGATCCAACTCAAAAGTCTAATACCGCTTTCCCCTCATATCCTTTGATCCCCTTCGCCCTATCTAACTACTTCTTGAAAACATACAAAGCTAAATTCTCCATTCTCCAAGTGTTGGCGCCGGGACAGGATTACTGGGCTTACACAGCAGCAAAACTGACGCCGCGCCTGGACCAATTCACCGACCGTTAAGGGGCTAGCACCGGCACCATGTGGAACATGATAGAATCCAAGAAGAAGCTGTGCCGGATTTGCCGGGTTCGGGATTGACACACAGGAGGCTGACAAACTGCAGCCGCATATACACCCTTCACTCCCCACACTCAATCATCGCAGCCAACAAGATGGCAGCAAGGTGAGTGGCACCAAGGTTTATGGATGCCCAACTGGAGACCCTGCTGGATGCCGTGGAGGCGAGACAGCAACCCTGTACCCCGGGATGGGAAGAAGGCTGCCAGTTGCTGCAGTTTACCAGGCTTGGACGCAGGTGGCAGAGTTTGTCAGCGCCGTGGGCAACACCGCGAAGGCTGGCCAGCAGTGCCAAAAGAAACTTCCTCATGGTGGCCAGATTGAGTAGGCAGCACTGTGCCCCTGTACCCTGAGCACCAATCCCCGTCCCACACACCCATAGCCATCCCCCGCTCCCCACCCTCCACACCCAGAGGGCGACCTTGAAAATTGAATCACTTCTACAGTTGACAAAAAGGAACATTGGACTGTAGACTTCAATGAAACATTCTTTCCCGAGTTGAAAACTGGGAAGATGAAGAAAAAGAAACACAAGGCTTGAGGTATGATAATACTATCATGTACTGATACTGATAATATCATGACATTCATTGTCTTTGTCTTGGTTTATGCAACATGCATAGTTGTGAAATAGGTTCACTTATATGATGTGATAACTTATTTTGTTAGATATGATGGTGTGAAGTGGATATAACACCAGTGTAAAGAAATGTTCATGGTTATGAAGCATGTTTTCCTTCAGAGGGGAAGGTGTCAGGAAATAGATGTAGTAATTCATATTGGTATTTGTGGGTGTGAGAAATAGGATATGGCTTTAAGTAAGTTTAATTTTGTGTTTCTGCATTTAAACGGTTAATGAATTCAATTTGGTTTAGATAGCATAGTAATGAGAGTTACATTTGAAGAGAAACAGGACTTACACAAAAACTAGAACATTGCTTAGCAACGAAGGGCCACCCAATAATAGAAAATCTCTTGAGTTAATTTTAAGCTGTACCCAAGAGATGCTGAACAGGATCAGGGCAATGCAGACTTCCCAAAGGAACAAAAGAAAGTCCAGAAACCAGGGAGTTGGGACAGAAGTATACATAGATACATAGACGATAGGAGCAGGAGGAAGGAGGCCTTTTGGCCCTTTGAGTCTGCTCCGCCATTTATCACAATCCTGGCTGATCATCCAACTCAATAGCCTAATCCTGCTTTTTCCCCATAGCCTTTGATCCCATTCTCCCCAAGCGCTATATCTAGCGAACTCTTGAATATATTCACTGTTTTAGCATCAACTATTTCCTGTGGTGATGAATTCCACAGGCTCACCACTCTTTGGGTGAAGAAATGCCTCCTCATCTCTGTCCAAAATGGTTTACCCGAATCAGTATGTCACAGAAAGACAGTTAAACTAAAGGACGAGAAAACAAGAAGTTAAACAAGGTCCTGTTCAGGAGAATTCAAGTGAAAAGCAGAGAAAGTGTTCTGACTTAAAGAGACAACTGCAAGTGCCTGAGGTTTAAAGTTAGTGAGATGAGAAGCCAGACATCTGGGGCAAATCAAAAGTTTGGTGACAACTTAATACTGCCTCTGTGGCAGTGGCATTTTGTTGACTGGGTACCTGAGCTTTTGTGTGGAAGCGTTAATGTGTTTGGCAACTCAGGCAGAAGAATACTGAAAGGAGAGATTGAAATACTGGAAATGGATCCTTGGTGAATGCATTCGAGCATAAGTGTTGTTTGGAAGAAGATTCTAAGGTGTGTTCTTTTTGAGAGTAAAATTTGGAAACACTCATGTGAAAATCAGAGTTCCAGTGAGACCAAATGGCTCATAGTGTGACAAGCATCTGGGGGATTTGATGATAATTCCACAGAAGTTGTTTTGGGTGGCAACTGTCACTTGGATTCAGAGTGTAGTGCACAGTTGGCCTGTTAGCTCACATGGATGTGTACTTACTGATACAATTAGAAGATAAGACGTATTTTGCAACTTGTGTAATCCTTATAAATCTGGATAGATCTCTAAAGGTATAGCTGGGTGAAGGAGTGACATGATCTTTTCTTATTAAATAAATGTTTTATTCTTCTATTAAAAGCTGATTGGAAGTCCTGTGACTCTGTTTATCCATGTCTCTAAACAAAAAATAAACGTTATGCTCTACCGAGCCATGGTTCCGCTCTGGGATCTGATTGTCCAGTCGTAACATTAGCTGGGATTGTAACAGTAACTCACTGCCGGTCTTTCCTCATCTGGAAATAGATGGAAAAGTGGTAAGTTGCATTTCCAGGGTTTTCCAAAATGTATTCTCCTCAACCATCATTCCAAGCAAGAGAATGCCAAATTCTACAATCAACCCTCTGCTCTTTTAATACTTAAGTTCCATTTTTGTTTGGATCATAACCCCCACAAGGTCCACAGGGAAACCGTTATTAATCCCCCCATGGGGCTTGTGGAATACGGGCTTCCAAGGTAGGCCACCCAGCTGGGGCTCATTAGAACGGAGCATAAATCCAATGCAAGCAAGATTGGGCAGTTGGTTTTCCCAGTGGGGACTGTCATTGTGGATAGTTACTGCAGTGGGCAGAGTATTTTAAATAGTTAAAATAAATCTTTGTTTCCTACCATTGGCTTCCTCAGTCATTAAAGTTTCACCCAATTTAAACTAATATTTCCACACCTGGAAACTTGATGATTCATTGGCTGAAACTAACTCTGAAGTTCAGGTTTCCAACCAGTGGACAGTTGAAAGATCCAGGGCCCACTGTACGTAATGGCAGAGAAGTCAATTATTTTGGACCCGCAGGACCCCGATCATTCCAGGTACATGGATTGAATTGTGCTACGGTAATCATTAAAAGCGCAAATTTAAATCATCCCCATTAACTGTCAGGGCTGCCAGCAAGAGTAACATTAACATTAGATCTTGTTTTTATAGCTTTAGAGAATGCTGAAGATTTCACAAAGGCAAGATGGCCAAGTAGTCAAAGCTCTTCCATTAGAATTGATTCTCGCACAGGGCAACAATTCAAGACTTCCCCCAGGCAGCACTTGAGGCAAGTTGCTGAGATGTATTGATTTATTTATGACCATCTCCATTGTGAATGAGTGCCCATGATTGGCTATGCTTGGCTTCACTGGGACAATCAGGAAGAAGTCAAGTCCTATACACTCAGAAATTAATAGCAATAAGTGACAGGGGCTTTTGTTATGCTGCTGCAAGCAAAACCTGAGGAGCACTAATTACCATGAAATAAAGTTGCTTTAGTTACAACTTGGCTGGGAAGTTTAATCCTGAGGAAAGCGCAAGTTTTTCCAATATGATATTATGCTTATTGGTGGAATCGCTGGTAAGAGGTTTCAGATTTTGTTTTTTACTCATCGGCAAGACTATGGAAGTTGATGGATATTTGTCCTGCTGTAGAAGCCGATGCATAAGGTACATCTCCAGAGAGATTGCTTTTTGTGACTGCTAGTTGTGTGTTCTTTCTGATTAATGGAACACTTCCTCAATGTTGACATCAAGCACTCTGAGGACATGTACTACAGGATTAGGTGCAAAGTAACATTCCCTTCACAGTGCCCTAAGAATCTACCTGTCTCACAACTTTGGAAGTATGCTGTGTACAGACAACATTCTTCCATTAAGCACACCAGCTTCCCGAAAGACATTTGGATTAAGACTACACCATTTACATCATTCCTTATGCAAGAAAAGATCTCTAAGTACTTTGTATTAAAGAGCAAGATACAATATTGTCCATGCAGAGGAGAAAAAAATAAATGAAAGAATGGAAAATAAAGAGGATGGGTGATCATGTGAGGGAACTAAAGACGTGATCAGCCAAAGGCGTTTTGTAGAAATTTCTGAAAGCAAAGGAAGAGGCGATACGCAGAGTAACCTATATTGAGGAGGACGCCAGATTACAAAATGGTCGTGAGAGAACAAACAGTGATCAATGGTGAAGGAAAGGCATTGGAATTCAGCGGTGGGAAAGGGCTAAGGGATGACCAAAGAAATACTGCCAATGAGCAGATGTGGAAGAAGAAGTTTAGCTAGGTTTTTCCAACCCTGACCGACAGAATTGATTAAGAAGCATCATTTGACTTCAACCCTCAGGAAACGGCATGTCGTTATGGCAGGAATTAATATTATTTCACAGTTCAACCCATTTTCTTTGACAGGTGGGGGGGGGGGGGGTAGGTGGGGGGGGGGGCAGGGGGGAGGGGGGTAGGTGGGGGGGGGGTGGGGGCGGTAGGGGGTAGGGGGTTGTGGGGGTGGGGGTAGGGGGGTGGGTGGGGGCGGGGGGGGCGGTAGGGGGTGGGAGGTGTGTGGGGGGTGGGGTGGGGGGGTGTGGGGGGTGGGGGGGGTGGGGGTAGGGGGGTGTGTGGGGGGGTGGGGGGGGGTAGGGGGGGTGGGGGGGTGGGGGGGGGTGTGGGGTGGTAGGGGGTAGGGGTGGCAGAGTCCGCAACCAACACGGCTGGAATAGATGTGAATGCCTTGTTTTTTTTTAAATGGCGAGTATATTGTGCTGCGTGCCTGTCTGAGAGAGAGAGAGAAAAAAATTTGCTGCACTCTTGGTGATCCTCATTATTTATTACTCCAAATGTTTGAACTTAATTATGCCATCTTGCAGAACCTTGAGTTCCCCAAACCACCCCCCACCCTACCCCCCACCCCAACCACCCCTACCCCGACCACCCACCCCTACCCTGACCCCGACCACCCACCCCTACCTCTACCCCGACCACCCACCCCTACACCGACCCCCCGGCACGCGATGTAAGTGATTTCACTCTCTCTCTTCCCAACCTCCCCCCCACCCCAACAACCCCCCCCCCCCACCCACCCCCACCCCCCGGCACTCGATGTAAGTGATTTCACTCTCTCTCTTCACAAACCCCCCTCCCCCCCCAACCCACCGGCACTCGAGGTAAGTGATTTATCTCTCTCTCTTCCCAACACCCCCTCCACCCCCAACAACCCCCCCCCACCCCCAACAACCCCCCCACCCCCAACACCCCCCCCCCCCACCCCTACCCCCCACCCCTACCCCGACCACCCACCCCTAACCCCGGCACGCGATGTAAGTAATTTCACTCTATCTCTTCACAAACCCTCCCCCCCAACCCACCGGCACTCGAGGTAAGTGATTTATCTCTCTCTCTTCCCAACACCCCCCCCCACCCCCAACAACCCCCCACACCCCCAACAACCCCCCCCCAACAACCCCCCCACCCCTACCCCCCTACCCCCCACCCCCCCTACCCCCCTACCCCCCACCCCCAACAACCCCCCACCCCCAACAACCCCCCCCCTCCCCAACCCCCCCTACCCCCCCCCCCCCCCCCCCCCCCTACCCCCCCCCCCCCCCTACCCCCTACCCCCCCCCCCCCCCCACAACCCCCCCTACCCCTACCCCCCCTACCCACCCCCGGCGGGATTTGAAGAACGCCGTTTTATGGCGGGCGGGAGAATTTTGAACATGGCGGGAGCGGGAATATCAGCGCCCCCGGGCGATTCTCCGACCCTGCGTGGGGTTGGAGAATTTCGCCCATGGTTTGTACACGTTCATACACTGATCTAATCCATAATAACTCTTTTTTCAATTAAGATTCATCATTGCATCGGCGTACATCACAATTCCATATTTCTTCTCTCAGCCTGAGATGAAAAAAAAGTTAATTTAGTCAAATGAAGAGGTTTGTAAGTGCTGAATGGAGCCCGTTAGTTCAACTTCAGTGTGACTGAGAATGACGGGGAACCGTTTGCTCATTCGTTAACAGAGTTTTACGGAGGAAGCAGAGACTTGGAGTTGGATGTGATTTTTGTATTTAAGGAATTTGACCCAGTGATGTTTCTGGACGTTTCTGGAAGTAACAAGTGAGGAATGAGGAAATTTAGTCCAAGATTCTTTAGTGAATTGCGAACAATTGGTGTTGTGGACCAGCATTATATATTGCGAAATAAACTGAGGCACACAAATTCATTTTGCAGTGTCAATTCTTTAGATATAACAGGCAAGCTTCTTTGTACTTGATTCAGAGGCGAGTTGAATCCACTGCTCTGAGATATTCAAAAATGGTATTCTGATCTCAGATCAGACCTCATCCCCGATATTTTAGTTTATTTATATAACTGTACAGAAAGAATGAATCGCTCCATGAGTAATCACATGACGAAACATGGCTTGGTTATTTTTAAAACTAAACTTTATTATGGATACAACATTAAACTTTATAACTTCACGTGCAAAAGGAACAGCTTACAATTACCCTTTAAACACTACTAGTCCATTTCCCATTGAATAAACATAAAAAGAAACACGCAACTCTTAATCTCTCTTCCTGTGGGAGAATTGTGGACTCAGCATCAGGCAGATCAGAATTCAACTCCTCTCTCAAGCATTTCTCCACCAATTCCCTCTCTAAAGCTTTTCAAAATGCCTCTCTGCATTCCTTGGCTCCACGCAGCAATGATTTCATCTCCCCTGGCTGAAAAACAAAATATCTTGTGGGCTGAAAAATGCATGAACTCGCTCAGAACCTGCCCAGTCAAACCACAGTCCATTAGCTCAGACTGGAAAATGCCTTTCTTTGTCAATTTCACCTACCGGATGCTAAAAGCACCCAGGCCCTGCAAAACAAAATTATTTTTAAAAAACATGCCCGCTGCAGTCAAACACACTCCAATCCCAGGCTTTCAGCTCTGAAATTGCCCAATACTTAGAATCCAATATACCCAATGTCTTCCAGTCCTCACAATAGGGGTAATGTAAAATGAACTAGGTTGCCCAGTTGAAGTCCATACTTAGAAAATAAACCAAATAGATGAACAATTTATAGATTTGTAAGAACTTGGCCCTAGAATAGTCCTGTAAAATTGGTTCTTATATAACATTTAATGTTTAAATATGCTGTCCTGCTAATATTTGTTGTGTCACTCCAAGACCATTATTTTCTTGAACAGTGCCACTGAATACAATATTCAATGCTAGTTCCCTCACATCAATTGTCATTTTACTTTCAACAATAGAGCTGGCCATTTCTTATAAAAAGGGAAATTATTGAAATTATACGACAGGAATTGTCAATCAACATCTAGAAGAGAAAAATGACTTAATGTGAGAGTTTGATGTCTATCAGGAATTCCAGGATATTTTGAAAGCAATAGTAAAAGTTCTCATCTGTTACAAGTAAGTGTGTTACAAGTAGGGTTAACTCCGCCTTATTTCAAAATTAATGATTTCCTAACACAGCAAGGCACAGTTGAACAAGAATTTCAGTGACTGTAATATAAAAGGATTTTCCATCTAAATATAGAAAGTGTGTTTTAAAGCACAAAATGTCAATGGTCAAGTCAATTATTGTATCATTTGGACTAGCCTTTCCTGTTATCAATCTCCAGAAAAGTCTGTGAGAACATTCTGAGCCTTGTAATGATGAAAAATGAGTGCCACATCTGAAGGTTACGGGGAGGTGAAGGGAACTGTACCTGACTGCCACATAGTGTATTCGGGAATTTCTGACTGTCAGCAATAGAAGCATGGACCACATCATGTTACCATCTGCTGGTGATGAGATATGACTTGTTCACCTTTGTGTGTTCATCAATTAAAAAGTTAAGGCAGTAATGAATTCCTTAACAGATAAGTGATTGATCTGGAGTCACCACCCATTTTGAAATGTTTTCACCATAAAGGAGTAATAAGGCAGACCTTTCAAACTTGACAGATACAGGCAACAGCTGCCTATTTTACACCCCACCCTTTGTACATAGGGGCACCGCAAGGTTGTGTGCTCAGTCCTCTACTGTACTCCCTATACACACACGATTGTGTGGCAAGATTTGACTCCAATTTTATCTATAAGTGTGCGGATGATACGATTGTGGTGGGTCGTATCTCAAACAACGACGAGTCAGACTACAGAAGGGGGATAGATCACTTGGTTGCATGGTGTACTGAAACAACCTCTCTCTCAATGTCAGCAAAACAAAGGAACTGATTATTGACTTCAGGAAGCGTAGCATGACACATGCCCCAGTCTACATCAATGGTTCAGAAGTCGAGATGGTCGATAGCTTCAAGTCCCTGGGGGTCAGCATCACCAACAAACTGTCCTGGTCCACTCATGTTGATGCAACAGTTAAGAAAGCCCAACAACGTCGCTACTTCCTATGGACGCTAAAGAAATTCGGCATGTCTGCATCGACTCTCACAAACCTCGACAGATGTGCCACATAGAGCATCCTATCCGGCTGACACACAGCCTGGGATGGCAACTGCTCAGTCCACGATTGCAAGAAACTGCAGTGTGGTGAACTCAGACCAACGCATGACACATGCCTGCCACCATCCCATTGATTCTGTCTACACCTCCCGTTGCCTTGAGAAGGCAGATGGCATTTTCAGAGACTTCTTGCACCCAGGCTTTGCCCTCTTCCAGATCCTTCCATCAGGCAGAAGATACAGAAGTCTGAAGACCCGCACATCCAGACTGAGGAACAGCTTCTTCCCCACAATTACCAGATTCCTCAACGACTCTCCCTCGGACTGATTTGTTCCCTCTAAGACACTATTCATGGCGCTCTATGCTGCTCTTGCTTATGTCGTATTTGCTTTGTTATTTTTCCCTTGTTCCATACTGTAACTAATTATTTATTTGTCGATGTACTGTGTACTTTATAGCATTCACTGCAACTATCTACTATTTTTTTCTTTTGCCCACTGTGTACATACTATCTACATTTCCTTGGCCGCAGAAAAATACTTTTCACCGTACTTTGGTACACATGACAGTAAATAAATTTTTAAAAATCAAATCAAATCAAATTATTCTTTGTTTTCCATTGTGTAATGTGTGCTTTATGCCCCACCATGGTTGAAGCTAAGGTATTAGCACATATTTGAAACCAAGAGCCTCCGATGTGCAAATGAGGCACACGTTGATGGTGGGTTACTGACCATTTCAACGAATTGCACAAGTGAGGTTCCTGCCCCAAGTGTAAAGGCACTAAATGTAACACGCCAAGCACAAGAGTAGAAGTGACTAATGTAGTGGAAAATTAACTGAGGTGATTTGAAACTACGGATGTGCTTCAGCGACCGCGATACGCCCGGCATGGATCCAGACACAACAGGTGAATCATGTGAGAGCCCAAATCGGGCTCCGCGTCTGGCCGATTGTGAGTCCCCCAGCTTGCTCCGCCTGGCGCAATCTGGATCTCGCTCTCGCTGGACGTGATCCGGATAATGATATTTAAATATATCATTTGGCTCATTTAAATACCTGCATACCAGATTTTTCCGGCGCTTGGGAGTCGACTGCCACACCTCCAAGACCTTGCCAGGGTTCGGATGGTATTTGTCTCTGCAAATGAGGGCCAGGTGTGATGGCATCTCGGGGGAGTATCACAGACCAATAGAGACCCCCGGGTGGTCGGGGAGAGGGCAAGGTAGTACCCTCACACTTATCCTGGTGCCCAGGAACCTTGCCAATGCCAGCCTGCCAGCCTGACAGTGCCAGGGTGCCGGGGTGCCTGGGTACTTGGTTGATACTGCATGAGTCTGGGCCCGAGGATGCCTTGCCTATTGGAAGGGGAGTGAGAGGGTTTTCCCAAGGTCCTCGGCAAGGTTGGTGGGGGAGGGGGGGGGCGGTGAAGGGGGTCAGTCAATAAAGCAGAGGGGTTATGAAAGTGGGGGGGGGGGGGGGGGGGGAGAGAGAGATTGGGGCAGCCGTTCAAAATGGCGCCCGAACTGCCCGGAATCATTCCACTTGAATAAACTCAGTTTGTTCTCACTGGAACAACGGAGTTTGAGGGGCGACCTGATAGAGGTCTACAAAATTATGAGGGGCATAGACAAAGTGGATAGTCAGAGGTTCTTTCCAAGGGTAGAGGGGTCAACTACTAGGGGGCATAGGTTTAAGGTGCGAGGGGCCAGGTTTAGAGGTGATGTATGTGGTAATCACCACTGTTGTATATATTAGGAGGTGTGTTATAAGACCCTGTACTACAGGTACGGGGGTAGTCCCTGCCTACTGGCTCCGCCCAGTAGGCGGAGTATAAATATGTGTGCTCCCTATACAGCAGCCATTTTGCCAGCTGCTGTAGGAGGCCACACATCTTACTGTAATAAAGCCTCAGTTGTATTCAACTCTCGTCTTTGTGCAATTGATCGTGCATTAATGTACGAGGCAAGTTTTTTACACAGAGGGTAGTGGGTGCCTGGAACTCACTGCTAGAGGGACGATAGTGACATTTAAGAGACATCTTGACAAATACATGAATAGGATGGGAATAGAGGGATACGGACCCCGGAAGTGCAGAAGATTTTAGTTTAGGCGGGCAGGATGGTCGCCCCGGGCTTGGAGGTCCGAGGGGCCTGTTCCTGTGCTGTACTTTTCTTTGTTCTTTGTTCTTTGGTGAGATCAGCTCACCATCAGGGAATCTCTCTGAATGCGACCTTCACAGGGAGAAACACCCAACACCAAAAGAGCAGCAAAGTGCCGTTGAGTAGCAGAGTGATTCTCGGTGCTGCAGCCGCGTAGAAACAGCCCGCCAAACACACCCAATAGCAGACTTAACATAATTTGACATTTTCATTGCCACCCCATCGCCCAGCCTTATAATTTTCACACAGTATTTGCTCATGTTGATTGAAGATTCGCGAATGGTTGTCACTTACCTTCATTACGAAAGAAAGACAGCAGTCTTGATTTTCACTCAAGGCCTGAGTGACAGCACAGGGAATTGAAGGAGTGAGTAACAAACTCACATGACTGCCAGCGAGATGCCGGGACTATTTTTACCCCTGGATTGATCATCTTATCACTTGGCTGACCATGGTAAGGTATGGGACTGCGGTGAAGGGGGAATTGGGGTTGTGTTCACTGCTCAGTCAGAAAGGTGCTGTACTTAATGCCTCCTCCCTTCTCTCTTCCTCCTCCTCTTTCTCCTCCTCTTCCCCCTGCTTCTCACCTTCCTCAGCTTGCCACCATATAGCTCTCCCCTCATGGTGGTGAGGTTGTGCTGAATGCAGAACACTATGCCGACTCTGTACACATGCTCAGTTAAGTATTGCAGAGAGCCTATCCAGAGGGGCCCCTCCAGGCAGTGGAAGCATTGCTTAAGCACTCTTGTGATCTTTACAGTTTGAGCAGCATTAAGATGGTATCCAGTGCGGCTAGCATTGGAAATGTGGACAAATTTGCAAGCCTTTATGGAGGAAAAATGTCTCCTGGAATCCCGACAGTGCAGAAGGAGGCTATTCGGCCCATTGAGTCTGCACTGGTCCTTGAAAAGAGCACCTTTCCCAGGCCTGCACCCCACACTCTCCCCATAACCTCACCTAACCTTTTGAACATGGAGGGGCAATTTAGCATGGCCAATCCACCAACTCTGCACATCTTTGGACTGTGGGAGGAAACAGGAGCACCCAGAGGAAACCCACGCAGACATGGGGAGAACGTGTAAACTCCACACCGACAGTCACCCGAGACCAGAATTGAACCTGTGTCCCTGGCGCTGAGAGGCTGCAATGCCAACCACTGTCCCACCGTACCGCCACTGTGCAGTGCTTTGGGGTCTAATTTCACAGCCTGAGAGTCATAGCTCCATGCTGCAGATTTTCTTCCTGTCCTCAAAGGTAAAGCAAGCAAAATGGCCTGTATAATAATCCATATCTTTAATTATTCATCTTTGACCTATTGCCAACTATGACATTTCCATTGTCCCTGGCGCTCAGGAAACACACAACTTCTGCCGCTGCTGATCTCTTCCTGACACAGGTGAATGCTTTTGCTGGCCAGACATTCAGCAGCTTGTGTTAAAGGTGCAACTGATACATCATCAACTGCATGATTAAGTTGATATTAACTTTTTATTAAGTTGATATTCAGTCACCAGCCTGTATTGCTGCTCCTTCACTGTCGCTGGGGCAAAATCCTGGAACTCCTCCCTGACAGCATAGGGGTGTACTTACACCTCAAGGACTGCAGCGGTTCAAGAAATAAACTCATCACCACCTTCTGAAGGGCAACTAGGGATGGGCATTAACTGCTGGCTCAACCAGCGACGCCCACATCCCGTAAATTAATTTTAAAAAATAGATTTTGTTCTTGAAGTGTTGGCTAGTGTAGACTTGAGAGATGAACAGGCACTTCCAACACTGATGAAGGTTCAACTCAATTTTATTAACTGCTTCTAACTAACTAACACACGATGACTGTGGGTCTAAATGATGCTAACTTAAACTAGAGACCTAAGCCTTGTCCGAACCGGTTGATTCTCTCAGCACGTGGTGTGAGTCTGTGCTGGGCTGAATAAGTTCCTGTTACACTGAGAGGCAGCACCCAGAATGAGTGGGAACCGTGGTGCCCTCTGCCTTTATAGTGTATGTATTCTAACTGGGGATTGGCTGCGGTGTTTGTGCATGTTGATTGGTCCCTATGTGGGTCCATCAGTGTGTATCTGCACCATGATATACTGGTGTATATTACAACAGTTCTGTCTATTACTGTAAATTATTGCTTTGAGTTTGTTTTACAATTATACCTTTTGGTGTAATTCACATCTATTACTCTCTGATTAAAAACTCCTGATCCAAACAATGAAGTAGGACATGTTAACTTGATATGGTTCTGTATGGTTCTCTGCTTGCATTACACATTAAATATTCTTCTCACATCAATATTATCCTTTCCTTTCAGCATTTGATAAAACACTGGATTGCATGCCTTCCAAAGTTTTTGTTCATCCAGAATTTTTCTTTTTCCCTGCATGCTTTGGATTCAGTCCCCCTGACCTCACCCACGTCTCCCCTCATTCTTTCTTCAAATCCATCCTGTCTGCTTTCCATGTGACTCATGGGACTAAAATCATACCTGATCTAAGTTCTGCCCAAACCCCTGTCACAATCAGATTCAAGAAAGGTCTGTGCTCCCTACAGGGGACCTGCAGAAAAGTAGCTCTGATCAGAGATTAGGCTACAACATTGTAGTGCCAATTTGTTGGTTTGTACTCTTTTCATATATGACTCTACATTGGATACATGGAATCAAGGAATATACGCTGCACTGTATTACTGCTCCAAAACACTGTCACCTAAATCTTAGCACCTATCAATATCCCCTGCCCTCACCATGATGTGTGTCCTCTTCTATAAGTCCCTATATGGTTTATCCCATCATTATCTCTGTAACCTCTTCCTAATGACACCTTCCAACTCCTTTCTCATTTGTATAAACTAGAAATGTGAAACTCCATTGGCTGCATCCTATGCTGCAGTTGGAATGGTCAAGGTGAATGCCAAACTAGACTGCTTAGAGCTATTGAGCATTATCTGTCTCATTCATTTCGCCGACCGGGTTGCCCAAGTGGTGGCCATGCCCATACCTGTACCTGTGGGCAGCCAGTTTAGCTCAGTGGGCTAGACAGCTGGTGTGTGATGCAGAGCAAAGCCAGCAGTGTAGGTTCAGTTCCCATCCTGGCTGAGGTTATCCATGAAGGCCCCACCTTCTCAACCTCACCTCTCACCTGAGGTGCGGTGAACCTCAGGTTAAGCCACCACCAGCCAGCTCTCCCCCTCAAAGGGGAATGGCAGCCTATCGTCATCTGGAACGATGACGACATTACCTTTATGCTATTCTAAGCTTTCTTCCCATATCTTATCAACCTCTTGACTCACTATGCCCAGTGTATCAATTGTCCCTCAATGTTCATCCTCAATCCCCCTGCGTGCTCTCTGCATTTGATACGCGGCTGCCCCCCCCCCCCCCCCCCCCCCCCCCCCCATCCTATCAGCCTCTGTCTCCGGTGACACTGTGGACCTGAAGGGTTCAGCTCACAAAGGATGCCATAAGATCAGGAGGAATATCAGTTTCCCCACTGCAGCTCCATGACCCTGTTCATTGAAAGCAAAGTGAGCTTCCATCAACCAGACAGGTGTCAGACATTCACAGAAGCTGTGTGTGGATCTATGGACTGTCACCACTGTAAGTCATCATCATGCTCCAAGAATTCAGGGACTATGGGCATCCTTGTGTCTTCATGACTGGAGCCTTATCACAGAGAGTATGTGTGCTTCTACCAGTCAGATGTGTGTCAAATGCTCACTGATGCAACAGGAGATATAGAGTGTCCTCACTGCATGTCATCATCATCCTCCATGAATCAAGCAGCAATGAAGGCGTCCTGAGCATGCCTGCCTCATCTGGATGTCATGGTGGCCTCATCGTCATCATCCTTGCCTTCAAAGGCCTCCTCACCATGATCTCAGTTGACAGTCTCCTCATCAGAGATTTGCAGCTCTTCCATCTCCTCCTCAGGCAGCTTCTCCTCCTGTTGTAGCGCCAAGTTGTGTAGGGCGCAGCAGGCAAGGTTTGTCTTCTAAGGATCATCCTTTTTCAAAACATTGCCTGTTACTGCCATTCAAGGCTGCTTTATGCATGTAATACAGTCTTGGCCACCACATGGATGCCTGGTGTTTGGGGTTCATGATGGTTGACCAACCTCCCCATATAACAATTTGTGCAAAATTAAAGCGCATGGGATTGGGGGAAATGTATTGAGGTGGATAGAAAACTGGTTGGCTGAGAGGAAACAAAGAGTTGGAATTAATGGGTCATTTTCAAATTGGCAGGCAGTAACTAGTGGGGTACCACAGGGATCGGTGCTGGGACCCCAGATATTCACAATATATATCAATGATTTGGATGAGGGAACAAAATGTAACATCTCAAAGTTTGCAGATGATACCAAGTTAGGTAGGAGGGTGAACTGTGACGAGGATGCAGGGATCCTACAGCAAGATCCGGAAAGGTTGGGCGAGTGGGAAAATCATTGCCAGGTGCAGTATAATTTGTTAAGTGTGAGGTTATTCACTTTGGAAGCAAAAACAGGAAGGCAGATTACTACCTGAATGGTTATAAATTGGGACAGGGGAGTATGCAACAGGATGTGGGTGTCCTTGTGCACCAGTTGCTGAAGGTAAGCATGCAGGTGCAGCAGACGGTAAAGAAGGCTAATGATATGTTGGCCTTCATTGCGAGAGGTTTCGAGTATAGAAGCAGGGCTGTGTTGCTGCAATTATACACGGCCTTGGTGAGGTCGCACCTGGAGTATTGTGTGCAGTTTTGGTCTCCTTCTCTGAGGAAGGATGTTCTTGTTCTCGAGGGAGTGTAGCAAAGGTTTACCAGACTGATTCCAGGGATGGTGGGACTGTCATATGAGGAGAGATTGACTAGGATGGGATTGTTCTAGCTGGAGTTCAGGAGAATGATGGTGGGGGGGGGGGGGTGGAGGGGGGGGAGAATCTCATAGAGACTTATAAAATTTTAACAGGATTAGACAGGGTAGATGCAGGGAAGAAGTTCCCAATGATGGGTGTGTCCTGAACCAGAGGTCACAGTCTGAGGATTCAGGGTAAACCATTTCGGACAGGGATAAGGAGACATTTCTTCACACCAACAGTGGTAAGCCTGTGGAATTCATTACCACAGGAAGTAGTTGATGCTAAAACGTTGAATATATTCAAGAGGCGGCTGGATATAGCACTTGGGGAGAATGGGATCAAAGGCTATGGGGAGAAAGCAGGATTAGGCTATTGAGTTGGATGATCAGCCATGATCGTGATGAATGGTGGAACAGGCTCGAAGCGCCAAAAGAACTCCACCTGCTCCCACCTTCTATTTATCTATGTAACCAAACACATGACCATGCGGCGGCAGCTTTGGCCACTCGACTGCATTCTCAGCATTGATATCAGGGTCAAGCATTGTCCTAACATGCACTCCAAGGCTTGACACTTTAGTTGGACCATGAGTGTACTTGTCAATTGTAGTGATATGCATCATTGTATATATACAAAGGGTTAATGTAAATACACTACAACTAAGTAACCACTAGAGGGAGCACCAGAGATGTATATATACGTAGACAAACTGGAAGTCAGCAGACTCTTCACAGGAACGACAGCTGGTGAGCAGGACACAGACAGGCAGCTCGGATGTAACATTGTATGAACGCTGGAGAGAGAACGAACTCATAGAAATAAAGCATCTACTTCAACTGTAAATCTACAAGCTTTATTTAGGCACAAGGAGTAATACATCAATGTGTATAGTAATATAAAGCATGGGATTTGGAGCGCAACCTTCAATCAGGGTTCTATGGCCACATTTCTTACAGCATCCAAAAGCTTTCCCTGTCGCCCAATGGTTCTGCTGAACAATTGCACTTATTGGATTTGGAAGTCTGCATGAGAGGGGTTAAATGTAGCATAGAAATCATTGACACGCTCAGCCATTAGTGCTGCTTGAGTGGGCCAAAGTTCTTGATTAACCTGACTCCAAACATGCCAATTACGTTCAAGCTAATTAATATCAGCTGCAAAGCAATGATCAGCTTTGACATCTTGTACCATTTTCCTGGCTGTTGTCTTCATATGCAACCCCACCCTCTTCTGCACTGTTGCTCATGCCCTGGGGTTAGACAGGGTGCTGTTTCAGAGGGTTGGTGCAGACACAATGTGCCAAATGCAGATAGCAGCATCTCCCAGCAGAACAGGCTGGCGAAATCAGGGGTCACTCACAGCAACATGTTCTCTTTCGCCCAGCTGCGTGAGGCCCTGATGAACAATGGAGAAAGAGAAGGGATCAAAAAGCTGAGGGGGAAATCTCAACCATTGTTGAAGCAACTTGTGGAACAAAGACCCAACATTAGTCCCAGTGCACTCTCATTTTACCAAAGTCATTGGTACCTACATGCACCATGACAAGTGGATTCTCCCCTTTCCACGACCTCAGCACTGCATTTGTGTATCACCAATGCTTTGGACGCTGGGGTGTTGGAGTTGGAATGGAACCCAAGTGATTCAGAGGTGAGGGTGTTATCCCAGAACCAGGGTGACACAGAATTTTAATGATCTTTTTATCAACTTATTCAACAATTCCATTCCAGATGCAAGATATTTTTGGTTTCCTAATTGTGAATGATCATTTATTTATTTTAATAATAGTTTTCTTCCTCCTTTCGCTTTGGTTGAGGTTCCATGAGTTACAAAATGAAAGGTATCGGATTTGGCTGAACGAACATTGCATTATTGAGCGTACTGCCTTTTAGATAGAAGCCCAGTAACAGGACACTGGGCTCAATAAATCCATGACACAACTCATATTCACTGCAAGCACCCTCCCATACATTGTGAATCAAACCCGTTCCATATATTCTTGTTAAAGATTAAATCTGCTACTCAGATGGGAAACATATTTCCCCGATACTGTTTGAAGAAGGGAAATGAAGCTTTCCTTGGGCCCCAGACAATATTTATTCCTCAATCTACTGGAACTTCCTCCTTAACTGCACAGTGGGTGTGCCTACAACTCAGGTACTGCAGCAGTTCAAGAAGGCAACTCACTCCACCTTCTGAAAAGCAAATAGGGATGGGCAATAAATGCTGACCTAACCAGCGACGCCCACACCCCATCAATGAATATTTTTAAAATATCACTGAAACTGAACTAATAATCCAGCCAGTTATATCGAGCGCGATGTACAGTCCGGGTCACACCTGACTCGGGACCTGACCATGCCGGTAAATTTTACAACGCTCATTACACCTCGAGAATCTATCAAGATTTCGCAAGGCTTCACAATCTGGATCTCACCCTCAATAGACATGATCCAGATTTGTATATTCAAGTAAGTAGTTGTCTACGCCGGAGTTACCCAAGGCACAGGGTCGGTCTCACCTCGGAGACATCCCCATGGTGCCATTTAGCACTGGTATCTACAAATGTGGACAAGGGGCAACGGCACTTGAAGGGTGGGGGGGGGGGGAGTGGGAGTGGGTCTCCCAGTGATCGAGGGCCCAGGGTGGTCAGGCACAGGTCAAGGTGGTACCTTGGCACTCCCGATGCCATCCAGGCATGCTGGCAGCCCCACCCAGGTGTCAGCATGGTAATGTCAGGATGCCCAGATGGCACTGTCAGGCTGGTGGTGCCCTGCTGGCATCTTTCCTGTGCTGGGGATCACGCCTGGGGGTGCCCTGCCTTTATGAGGTAGGGTACAGGGCGATCAAAGACTCCCTAATTAGTAAGTTGGGAGGTTCGGGAGGCAACTGGTGGTGCCGAGAGGTCAGGCAGCCATTTAAAAATGGCCCCGCGATCTCTTCCTGCACTGGCAAGCTGAGTTTGCTCGTGCAGGAAATGAGTCTCAGTGCGACCTCGGCGGGGCGTTCCGCACCAAGGCCTGAAAAAGAAGCAAAGAGCTGCAAACATCGGGAAACGTCCCACTAAACAAGCCCAAGATGGGACTCTGTTTCATTTCCATTGAATCACACCCATGATTTCTGTTTGGGGACCTTTGTTGTGTGTTAATTGGTTGATGTGGCTTGGTTACATTGTATCAGCAATTGCATATCAAAAATACTTGGCTGTAACTTGCTCTGAGAATGGGAAAGGATGCCATACAATGAACAGACCTTTCTTCAGCTCCCTGACATGAAACGTTATACTTGTTTTCCCCCAATTAGTGTTCGTTTGGAAAGGCCATGCATCCACGAACCTTCCTGTCAGATGGAAGCATGAGATCAGCGGGATCCCTACACCCAATTCCACCCTCATGTCAAACAATATGTCTCCCATCGTCAGGCCCGAGACTGGGGGGAGATTAAACTCTGCCGCTTAAATCTATGGGCGCGATTCTCCCAAAGGGAGACAAAGTGCCGACGCCAGAGTGAAAACCGGGCATGCGAGGTTGCCGTCTTCCCCTCTGCTGCCCCGCAAGACATGGAGGATTGATCTTGCGGGGCGGCGGAGGGAAAAGAGTGTGTCTTTCAGAGATGCCAGCCCGACGATCGGTGGGTACCAATCGCGGGCCAGACCCCTCCTGAGCACCCCCCTGGTGCTCGATTCTCCCTCCCCCCCCCCACAGGCTCCACACGCAGCGGTCGCGCGCTGTTCACGCCGGCAGCGACCAGGTGTGGTTGGCGCCGGCGTGAACCGATCGGATTAGGCAGGCCGCTCGGCCCATCCGGGCCGGAGAATCGCCGCTCGAAACGCGACACGCCGTTTTGGGGGGGTGGGAGAATCGCATGCGGGTGCCAGGGCGGCGTGGCGTGAATCGCCCGGCACTCTCGCGATTCTCCCACCCGGCGTGGGGGTTGGAGAATTGCGCCCTATGTTTCTTTCTTCACAGAAGTAGACAGCTCTACCAAAAATTTCCAGCATTTTCAGCTTTTATTTCAGATTTTCAACGTCCAGGGCACTTGGCTTTCTTGTCGCAAGCAGAAACCTGGGATAAGTAGTCACTATCATTAATACACTTATAACTTCAATATGGCTAAAACATTATATTTAACAGCTTGTCAGACTGTGGGTCGCAGGAATATGAAACTGGCCTTCGCTAATGGGCGAGAATATCAAACTCAACCCAGCAGCAGGAAACCTAAGATGCAGAACCTCAGCCAGTTCAGCGCAAAGTGTCAATTATCTTCAGTAATTATTTTGAAAGGAAGGAAGTGCAGCCTTAATGTTCAAATATAACTCCATTTGCTGAAACGTTCTGTCATTAAAGCTCTTGAAATTCCCAGTGACAAAAGAACACTCCTTCATCTTGTAGGTCATTAGCAAAATGAGTTTCATTTCTTGGAACACATTTTCCATCATTTTACTGCATGGTGTCTGGTTAAATCTGTGCATTAACTCATGTCTATCAAGAAATATCTGCCCCTTCCTCCAGGAGTTTCCATTCAGTTGGGGCTGTGTGTAGGTAAACAAAGGGTTACATATCTACAATCATTGTGTAATCTAATCCAAGTTGGTGGAATATCAATTCATGGATGGAAATGGAACTCTGCAGTATTGAAATAAGATATTCATTACCTCTTTATATTTTATAATTAGTATGTAAAACTAATGGTTCAAACACTGAAAGCAAAGTTTGACATATTCATCTTTCTAATCAAACTTCTTTTGAAGGTAATAAAGAAAATCACAGTAATTTTTAGTTTTGAACAAACTGGTTTTGGCTATATTTGTTTGATTTCCCCATACACATTCAACCATTTTTCACATAATTATGTTACTTAGAAGGATGATAGTGGATAAGGGATGGAAAACATTCAAAGAGCGCATGGGTGAACTGCAATATTTGTTCATTCCTGACTGGTGCAAAAATAGCACAGGAAAGGTAGGTAAACGATGGTTCACAAGGGAAATTAGAGATACTATTGGATCCAAGGAGGAGGCATGAAAATTGGTCAGGAAAAACAGCAGACATGAGGATTTGGAGCAGTTTAAAATTTAGCAAAGCAGGACAAAGGGATTGAGTAAGAAACGGAAAATAAAATGAGAGTAAGCTTGCCGGGAATGAACTAATTGACTGTAATAATTTCTAGAGGCATATAAAGAGAACAAGATTAGTGAAGACAAATGTCTTCTCACCCTGCCAGTGAGAGAAAGGGAATTTATAATGGGAGCAAAGAAATGGTTGACCAACTACATACATACTTTGGTGCTGTCTTCACAAAGGAGGACACAAACAACATACCAGAAATGTTGGAGAACGCAAGGTTTAGTGAGATGGGGGGACTGAATAAAATCAGTATTAGTAGGGAAATGGTGTTGTCAAATTGGTGGGACTGAAGGCCGATAAATCCCCAGAGCACAATAATTTGTACCCTAGAGTACTTAAGGAAGTGGCCGTAGAAATAGTGTATGCATTGGTAGTTTTCTTCATTCTATAGACTCTAAAGATCGCAGGGTAGCTAATGTAACCTCACTATTTAAAAAGGGAGGTAGAGAAAAAAACAAGGAATTATCGACCAGTCAGCCTGATGCTGGTAGTGGGGGAAAATTCTAGAACCCATTAAAAAAGATTTAATAATAATACTAATCTTTATTAGTGGGTAGCCATGTAAAACGGCCACCTTCAAAGGACCATGGGAATTTTGGTCAATTTGGGACACAGACAGGTACACAGCCTCTGTGTATTGCGCAAAGAAACTAGATTTGGCTGAAATTTGTATCCATTAAGAATCGATCACCATTTCCCCCAGGACAATAGAGTTTGAATCAAGGAGTTACAACAGTAGCAGACAAACCGGTGCCCCCCCCCCCCCCCCCCCCGCCTTATTTGGAAAGGCCTACGTGCCTGGGACAATGATAGCTAGGACCCGCCCAGCTATCGAGGTATCCACCTCCTAATTGGCTGAGATCGATGAAGGTGATCGAAAACCCGATCGATCCATTGGACCCAGAGTAAGGACCCCCGAAAAGGGCGCGAAACAGACGAAGGATGAAAAGCCCTGTGCACTAGAGATCTGTCTCTTTTGGGACTGGCCTGTGGGCGACCAACTGTCGCAGAACAACCAAGTTCAAGAACCTGCGACCATTCCTGAAGGACGGGCCCAGCTGAGACGAACCCAATAACTTCCAAACTGACCACGTGAACCCGGATAAAGGCCTTATCTCGCACAGTGCCGGTCACTCAAAGTTAAGTAAAGGTCATCTTAGTCGTTAGGTGTAGTTTAGTACGGCACTGCGTGTGTTATTACATAGCGATACAAGTCTTGTGCTCTTAATAAACTGTGTTTTTGAGCTAACATATTGGTTGTGTGGTCATTTGGTCGATATAAGAAACAGCTTGTGGTTCACCCCAGAGCAAAGAAGGCAACAAGTTTTACAAATAGACTTTCATTAACATTGCAATGAAGTTACTGTGAAAACCCCCTAATCGTCGCAGTCCGACGCCTGCTCGGGTACACTGAAGGAGAATTCAGAATGTACAAGCACGTAGTTGGGGTCTTGTGGGAGGAAATCGGAGCACTCGCAGGAAACCCTCGCAGATCCGGGGAGAATGTGCAGACTCCGCACAGGCAGTGACCCAAGCCGGGAATCGAACCCGGGTTCCTGGCACTGTGAAGCAACAGTGAACAGTAGAGAACTTGGAAAACAGTGGCAGGATTGAACAGTCAGCATGAATTTACGAAATGGAAATCATGCTTGACAAATTTAGTGTAATTCTTCGACGATGTAACTAGTAGAGTTGACGAGGAGGAGCCAGTGGATATGGTTTATTTGGAATTTCAGAACTGACAGAGAGTCATAGAGATCTAAAGGTCCTTTGGAGCATCGCGTCTGCAGCGGTCAAAACAACCACCTAACTATTTCATCCCATTTTCCAGCACTTGGCCTATCCTTTAGCCTTGTAGGCCTTAGCATTGCAAGTGCGCAACTAAATACTTCTTAATTTGTTCTGAGGGTGTCTTCCTCCAGTAATCTTTCAGGCAACGAGTTCCCGAGTCCCACACCCTCTGCGTGAAAATGTTTTTCCTCACAACCCCTCTAAACCTCCTGCCGCTTACCTTAAATCTATGCCCCCTAGTCATTGCTCCCTCCTCCAAGGGGAAATGATACTTCCATTCTATCTATGCTC
This sequence comes from Scyliorhinus canicula, assembly GCF_902713615.1. Lineage (NCBI taxonomy): Eukaryota > Metazoa > Chordata > Chondrichthyes > Carcharhiniformes > Scyliorhinidae > Scyliorhinus > Scyliorhinus canicula. The sequence goes on from NC_052155.1 coordinate 29,992,412, forward strand.
CTCATAATTTTATACATCTCAATCATGTCCCCCCTTAGTCTCGCTGCTCCAAGGAAAATAACCCAAGTCTATCCAACCTCTCTTCATAACTAAAACTCTCCAGCCCAGGCAACATCCTGATAAATCTGCTTTGTACCCTTTTAAGTGCTATCACATCCCTCTTACAAAGTCCCACAATAGAGATAAACATGTAAAATTAAGGTGCATGGGATTGGAGGTAATGTATTAAAATGGATAGAAACAGGTTGGCAGACAGGAAATGAAGACTAGGAAGAAACGGGATTTTTTTTACAAATAGCAGGCAGTGACCCGTGGGATCTGGCAGGGATTAGTGCTGGGACCCCAGCTGTACACAATATATATTCATGATTTGGATGAGGGAGCTAAATGTAATATCTCAAAATTTGCAGATGACATCAGGTTGGATGGGAGGGTGAGCTGTGAGGAGGATGCTTCAGTGTGATTTGGACATGTTGAGAGAGTGGGCAAATGCATAGCAGTTACAGCCTAATAAGGATGAATGTGACGTCATCCACTTTGGTTGCAAAAACAGGAAGGCAAATTATTATCTGAAAGGCTATAGTTTGAGAAACGAGACCTGGGTGTCCTCGTACACCAGTCACTGAAGGTAAACATGCAGATACAGTAGGTAGTAAAGAAGGCAAATGGTATGTGGCCATTCGAGTACAGGAGCAAGAATGTCTTGCTACAATTATACAGGGTCTTGGTGAGACCGCAACTGGAATATTGTGTGCAGTTTTGGTCGCCTTATCTGAGGAAGGATGTTCTTTTTCTCAAGGAAATGCAGCAAAGGTTTACCAGACTGACTTCCGGGGTTGCGGGACTGATGTATGATCATGAGACAAAGGAGCAGAATTAGGTCATTTGGCCCATCGAGTCGGTTCCACCATTCAATCATGGCTGATATTTTTCTCATCCCCATTCTTCTGCCTCCTTTTCATACCCCCTGATCCCCTTATTAACCAAGAACCTAGCTATCTCTGCATTAAGGGCACTAAGAGATTTGCCTCCACAGCCTTCTGCGGCAAAGAGTTCCACAGATTCACCAGCCTCTGGCCGAAGAAATTCCTCCTCATCCCTGTTTGAAAAGATTGTCCCTTTAGTCTGAGATGGTGTCCTCTGGTTCTAGTTTTTCCTACAAGTGGAAACATCCTCTCCACGTCCACTCTATCAAGGCCTCGCAGTATCCTGCAAGTTTCAATAAGATCCCCCCCACATCCTTGTAAACTCCAACGAGTACAGATCCAGAGGGCAGGATTCTCCCTTCTGGGGGCTACGTCCCCACGCCAGCAGGGAAACCGGTGCCAACCACTTTGGCGTCAACAGCCCCCGAAAGTGAGGAATTCTCCGAATATTCGGGGTTACGTGGACACCGGAGGGGTTGGCGCCGCTCCAGCCGGCGGCGAAGGGCCGGCGCGAGTTTGCACATGCGTGGAACGGCCGTCGTGATCTTGTGCATGCACGGACCGGCTGGCATATTTCCACGCATGCGCGGGGGTTCTCTTCACTCCAGCCCCTGGGCAATAAGGTGGAGTCCGACAGGGCCCGGCGCGGAGGAAAGAAGTCCTCCCCACGGAACAAGCCTGCCTGCAGATCAGTAGGCCCCGATCATGGGCCAGGCCACCGTGGAAGCCCCCCCCTCCCCCCAGGGTCAGATCCCCCCCCGCGTCCCCCCCCCCCCACCCCTAAGGACCACCCCCACACACTTACACGCCAAGTCCTGCCGTTCATGAGGTGAGTAATTCACGCAGTCGGGACTTTCCAAAACAGGACCGCCGCTCGGCCCATTGAGGCCTGGAGAATCACCGGGAGTGGGCAACCAACGTGTTGGGAATCCCGCCGCCATCCAAAAAATGGTACCAGACAACAGGCAGCTGGCGTCAGGGCAGCGAGGTGGAATTCCCGCCTCCCCCAGGGGATTCTCCACCCGGCGTAGGGTCGAAGAATCCCAGCCAGAGTCTTCCACCGTTCCTCAATTGACAAGCTCTTCATTCCCGGGAGCGTTCTTGTGAACGTGCTCTAGACCCTTTCCAAGGCCAGCACAACCTTCTTTCGGTAAGGTCAACAAAACTGCTCACAATACTCCAAATGGGGTCTGACCAGAGCCTTATACAGTCTCAGAAGCACATCCCTGCTCTTGTATTCTAGCCCTCTCAACATGAATACTAACATTGCATTTGTCTTTCTAACTCCCGACTGCATCTGCACGTTAACCTTAAAAGAATCGTGAACAAGGACTCCCAAGTCCCTTTGTGCTTCTGATTTCCTAAACATTTCCCCATTTAGAATATAGTCTATGATTCCATTCCTCCTTCCAAACTGCATAACCTCATACTTACCCACATTGTATTCCATCTGCCACTTCTTTGTCCACTCTCCTAGCCTGTCCACGTCCTTCTGCAGCCCCCATGCTTCCTCAATACTACCTCTACCTTTACAGATCTTTGTATCATTTTCAAACTTAGCAACAGTGCCTTCAGTTCCTTCTTCCAGACCATTAATGTATATTGTGAAAAGTTGTGGTCCCAGCACAGACCCCTGAGGTACACCACTAGTCACTGGCTGCCATCGTGAAAAATACCCCTTTAACCCCTTTAACCCCACACTTGTGCCAGTTAGTCAATCCTCTGTCCATGCCAGGATATTACCCTTAACACCATGATCTCTTAACTTGTCAAACAGTCTCTTATGCGGCACCTTGTCAAATGCCTTATGGAAATCTAAATATATCACGTCCGCTGGTTCTCCTTTGTCTAACGTCCTTGTTACCTCTTCAAAGAACTCTAACATATTTGTCAGACATGACCTCCCTTTGACAAAGCCGTGCTGACTCAGTCCTATTTTATCATGCACTTCCAAGTACTCCATGATCTCATCTTTAATAATGGACTCCAAAATCTTACCAATGACTGAAGTTAGGCTAACCAGCCTATAATTTCCTGTCTTCTGTCTCCCTCCCTTCTTAAACAGGGGTGTTACATTATTCACTTTCCAGTCCTTTGAGACCCTCCCTGCCTCCGATGATTCCTGAAAGATCACCACCAATATGAGGAGCGATTGAATCGGTTATATTGTATTCGCTGAAGTTCAGAAGAATGAGGGGCATTCTAGAAGTTTCACATAGAAACCTATAGAATTCGAGCAGCACTGGACAGGGTAGATGCAGCAGGGACGTTCCGATGACGAGGGATTCCAAAACCACTCTGAGAACACAGGGTGGACCATTCAGGACAGGGATGAGGAGAAACATCTTCACCCAGACAGTGGTGAATCAGTGGAATTTGCTTCCACTGAAAACAGTTGAGGCCAAAAGGTTGTCATCAAAAACCTTTGTCCTTGTTCACAGCTGAGATTTTCTGGTGTTGTTGAAAGTGAATGGAATTTTAGCTGGAAGGCCAAATTCTTCGTTCCTACTTGAAGTGGTGGCCACGGACGAGATCCGATAATTCCACCTTTTAAGTTTTCAAGCAGCAGTTAGATTTAGGCCTTGGTGGGGGGGGGGGGGGGGGGAGAGTGGGAACAGGTTACTGAGGTGGATGATCAGCCTTGATCATGTGGAATGGCAGAGTAGGCTCGACGGGGCCGAATGGCATACTCCGATTTTCAATGTTTCTGTAATTAATTTGACCAATCAAATCACGTTTTTAACATGGTTCACATCACTGCCACGTTCAACCTCCCTTCACAATCGCAAGTAGTTTTCCTCACTCATAGCTCTTATTTTACACAAGTAAAATGGTAAAGTCCCAGGTGACTAAGGGGGGGGGGAGAGAGCTGACTGGTGGTGGTTTAACCTGAGGATCCTCATACCTCGGACAAAGTTGAGAAGGGGGAGCTTTTGTGAATAGCCTCAGGCAGTACAGGATTTGAACCTCTGTTGTTGATATTAGTTCTGCATGACTAACCAGCTCCCTAGCCAAGTGAGCTGAACCAGTCCCCTCACACCAGAATGCCTCGCAGGTCTGTGGATAAAGGTAAATTGGATCTCAAGCATCTTATGCGCGAGTTTCTCACTGTTTTGTTTTTGTGATACAAAAACATTTTTTGGGAAATAACCTTGACCTTAAAATGACAGTGGCAGCATGCAATTTCAGTGGATGAGCATTTCATTGTAAATGTTTGTCATGCCCCGCACTGCCTGTGGCTTCACTCGCTTGTTCCATATTAAAGATATTTAAACAACGTAAGCAATGCTCAGCAGTTAATAGCTCAGTGTCAGAGTCTGAGTACAGCCTGAACAATCACATCATGCAATAACACATCGGGGGAAGAGAATAAAAATTAGCTCTAACCAAATAGAGATAATAATTTGAATTAAAATTCAATTCTCCACAAGTCTCCACTTCTGTTTCATATTAAATACAAAGGCTTCCTTTTCTCCCATGTCCTTATCTAAAAGCAGAGAGGAATGTGCTTCAAGAGGTGATGGCATCTCTGGGTGCTCAAAGGGTTGGATGTTAATTTGCGGAATTGCTTGCTTTTTAATTTGTTTTTTAATTTTTGTTGAAATTTCAAAGCAGATCCGATAAGCCTTTTCATTTCCATCTCGCACCATATAATTTGACGGAGCGACATGTTAAATTGAGCAGACCTCATCGAGATTCCTTTGATGTTCGTATTTTACTGAGAAAGGAGGCTTAAATCTCCAGATAAAGTTAATGAATAAAAGGAAAATAATTTTGATTTCATCTACATTTAACACTTAAAAAATTGTGATTAGTACCCTAATTAAAGAAGGATTGATGTCAAGTCTTTTGAAATGTTTTTAATAGAACAAAAATAATTAGAAAAGTTCTTCAATGAGCTTTGTAACTATGTATTGTACATATTATTTAACTCATTCATAGAATAATGTTATCAGATATATTCGATGTCTAAGAAACTTAAGTTATGCATTAAGTTTTATATTTTTTTAAAAATCAAATTCGAATGAGGTAAGAAACTGCTTGGATCTAATTTGCACAAGGTTATACCTTTACACACTGGGCTGGATTCTCCCCTTGCCGACGCCAAAATCGTGAAATGCGATTGGGTGGAGAATAGCTTCCAAAGCCGAAATCGCGGTAGACTGGGGCGGTGCCCATTACAGCGACCATCTTGCTGACCACCCACCCCAGATGATGACACACTTGGCATACAGGAGTATGGGGGAGGACACCCTCTCCCGTTGACTGTCAAGGTGACGGTCGCGCTGAACTGCTACGCGACGGGGTCATTCCAGTCGGCGAGTGGGGACCTGTCCGGGATGTCACTGACATTGGTGCACAGGTGCATCCGTGCTATCACGGACACCCTATATGCCCAGGCAGACCAGTATATCCAGTACCGTGTGGACCACGTCAACCAAGATGCCCGGATAGCGGGGTTCGCTGCTGTCGTCGGGATGCCCCGGGTCCAGGGGTGATCGACTGGATGCATGTTGCCTTCTGGCTACCTGCGGATAACAAGCTGCTATACACAAACAGGAAGGGCTACCACTCCATAAACATACAGCTGATGTGCGACCAACAGATGCGCATCATGCACGTCTGCACCCGATACCTGGGTAGCGTGCACGACCCCATCCTACTAGTACCTTGGTGATTTCCGACATGTTTGAGGGGCAACCCCCCAGCTGCAGGGCTGGCTTCTGGGTGACAGGGGTACCCATTGCGGGTCGTGGCTGATGACGCCTATACGGAGGCCACAGATCGACGTGGAGACCATACACTGATGCCCATACAGCGACCAGGGGTGCATTAAGCAGTGCTTCGGACTCCCGAAGATGCACTTCAGGTGCCTGGACCACTCTGGAGGGCCCTCCAGTACAAGGCTAGGAGTGTCGCCCGCATTTTGGTGGCCAGCTGCGTCCTCCACAATGTAGCCCAGCAGAGGGACGATGTGGTCTCCACCAGGGTCTGCATGTTCGCAGCCATGGAGCACAGGGAGTGGGCCATCTCTGTCTGGCACTGTGCCACCATCCTGAGTGTCTGTGCCACATCAGCCAGTGACTGGGCCACGTTCCTTTGGGTCTGGCACACCTTCCCCTGGGACTGAGCCATGTCCCTCTGCGACAGGGCCACGTCACTCTGGGTCTAGGACACATCCCTCTGACTCTGGGCCACGTCTCTCTGGGTCTGTGCCACCTCCCTGTGGGACTGGACCACATCCCTCTTTGACTCGGCTACCCTGCCCAGTGTTTCGCCACGCCGGAGAGCGACTGGGCCATGCCGCAGATTTTCTCAGCCATGGTCTGCTGTGACTGGGCCACACTGAGGAGCACTGCTGCAATGTCCAGGTGGCTCTGGCACACGGCTGCCTGTGAGAGGGCAGCCCTGTCCTGGGCTTCGGCCCCTGCCTGCACACAATGTCCCCAGGCCTTGCACATTTTGATCCATATCTGACACCGTCTCCCCCATTTCCTCCACCGCGGACGCCACCCGTGCGGTGTCAGCCTGGGTGGCACGCATGATTGGCACCACCCCCTGCTCCTGCATGCAGATGTGCTCCTCCATCTGCGCCTGCAGGTGCTGGAAGCCGGCTGTCATCCCCTCTTGAAGTCCCTGGGTCTCTGACTGCACCTTCACTGCGGCTGGGGGAGTGGGAGGTGGAGGACCAGTGAAGGCCCTGTGTTTGGACCGTTCTTCCTGCACCCCAACCCCCCCCATGACCCGACCGTCCCCAGCACCCCCACCCCAGGGATTCGCCGGGACCGTGTGATGGTCTGGCCAGCTCGCATGCAGGGATCATCCTGGTGGAAGGTGCTACTGTGAGCATGAGTCAGACATTGTCATACGATGTGGAGCATGGAGCTTATCGCGAGTGGGTTATCATTATCCTCCATCCCATGGACCAGACCCGCTGTCACTGCCAACCCAGTGCCCCCCCAGCTCATCGCGCCGCAGATGTGTGTGCAAGCAGGTGGTTTGGTACTGTGGGAGGGGAGAGGTTGTGGGTCTGGGATGGTGGTGTGCATACTCCTGGCTAGCAACCCCCACCCCCCAACGGTGAAACATGGGACGACGAGGGCGACCCGTGCGTGCTGGTCCTGGTGATGGCATTGTGTGGCCTCCCGTGCCTGCCCAGGCCCCATGTCCTGCACATTGTCCCCCACCCCACCATCCCCCTCATCGGATGAGGCCTGGCCTTCCTCCTCATCCTCCTCCAGCACATCGTCCCTCTGCTGGGCTACATTGTGGAGGACGCAGCTGGCCACCAAAATGCGGGCGACACTCCTAGCCTTGTACTGGAGGGCCCTCCAGAGTGGTCCAGGCACCTGAAGTGCATCTTCAGGAGTCCGAAGCACTGCTTAATGCACCCCTGGTCACTGTATGGGCATCAGTGTATGGACTCCGCGTCGGTCTGTGGCCTCCGTATAGGTGTCATCAGCCACGACCCACAATGGGTACCCCTGTCACCCAGAAACCAGCCCTGCAGCTGGGGGGTTGCCCCTCAAATATGTCGGAAATCACCAAGGTACAAGTAGGAAGGAGTCGTGCACACTACCCAGGTATCGGGTGCAGACGTGCATGATGCGCATCTGCTAGTCGCACATCAGCTGTATGTTTATGGAGTGGGCTTCCTCCACTTCCAATACACATTCTGGATGTAGAGGCAGAGCATGGAGGGCAAAGCAGATACAGGATCACTGAGAGGGTATTGTAGGGCAGGGGGGATGGGGGGGCTGCATCAATATTAGCTGGGGACAGTTGGGGTCATAATTGTTCACTGTTTAAACATGTTGCGCCTGAGAGATGTGAAGCCTCTGTCACGTTATTCCGCACTGCTGACGGGTCTGCACCCCTCACCACCTACTGATCTCCACATTTCCCTGCTCCCAGCCCCAGGCTCCCGGGCACTGCGGCTCTAGATCTGTCCCCCCCCCCCCCCCCCCTCCCGCCATACCAAGTACAGGTGATGGGTTTGAGTACCCTGTCAGTAGACAGACAGGAGTCAGACTGTGGCATAGGTTGAGGAGCACCAGAGCTCATTCACATCGGGTCATCATCACCCTCCTGCTTTGTATATTGACCCCGCAGATACTGGCGACTATCACTGATAGAAGCCCATCACCCTGGACTGATGTTGCGCAGTCAGCAGGCTGCCTTCACCTTCTCTAGGACACATTTAGACATAGCAATAGTGTTGGAAAAATGTAAAATGTAAAAATGTAAAAAGCTTTGACATCTCTTCTGGATTAAGGGTGTTCAATCATTGTTAAACCCTTGTTAAATACATGAAATACAGTCATGAAGATGGTCTCGCAATTTGAAGGCTTCGTGCATATGCATCTATATCCCTCTTATTAGGAGGCTGAGCCATACTCTCACTCAGTGATCACCTCCCTTTGTGAGCCTCACATTATATGATGTGTCGCTGACTTGTGATAGTTACACTGCCCTTTGTTATGTCAGGAAGATGAGTCAAACTCTTTACTAGAAGTGTCTGAAAAATGCATTTGCAACCATACGCTTTACAAATCAGCTGGGAGTTGGGCGGCTTCACTAGTCTTCGATGGGTCGCTGTAATTGTCTCTCCAAATAAGGAGGCTGCCTTCATTGGTAGTGCCAAGGCACAAGACTTGCAGTCATGTTAGTCTCTCCAACCATATGCACATCTCAGTGTCTGCTAAAAGTTACTCATAAAGGTGGCGAGAACAATGTCCAGTCCTTTGATGCAGTGTTTGTTCAGTTGTGGCAATTATTTCCTCCCAAGTTGCACAGCGACAAGGTTGGCCACTGACCTGTCCAAAGATTAGGGCCAAGTGAATCAAGAGGCTCAAGGCTAGATAAGCTCAGTGAGCTTTGTGCACAGCGAAGTCGAGACATCCTGAGTGAGAGACAGCCAGAGTGAGAATTGGAACTTGGTAATTTGGAACAGTGTGGTAATTTGGTGCAGAGTGGGAGAAGGTGTTTTTTCCCTTTTTGTTTTGTTTTGTTTCTTCTGGCTTTGTAACTGTTAATCTGCATGGAGAGATCCAGAATGCATCCTGGGAAGGTAAGTGATACAAATACCTTTTCAAATTGTGTGGGGGGGTGGGGGGGGGGGGGGGGGGGGGTGGGGGACATGAAGAGAAATCACAGTAAAGCTGTGATCTGATTGGCTGATAGGAAATCTGTTGAATTTGAAAAAAATAACATTTAAAAATCTAATTAAAATTTATCAAAACACTAGGTAGAGGAGTGACTAAATCTGAGGGCAGATATTAGTATTTAACATTTAATTTTACAGTAAAAATCTAGCGTCAGGGCCATATAGTAAATTGTAACTCAATCCACTAATAATTCAAGTGTTTATTTTAAATTAATTAACTCGTGCTTAAATGACACTCAGCGGGGTGCAGGGCTCCAACTGTGAGATGTGGCAGATCCGTGATGCTTCCAGTGTTCCGGTCGACTACGTCTACAGCAAGTGTAACCATTTGCAGCTCCTCACAGACCATGTGGTTCAGTTGCAGCAGCAGTTGGATGCCCTTAGGAGCATGCAGGCGGTGAAAAGCATCATAGATAGGAGTTATAGAGACGTAGTCACACCCACGGTGCAGGCAGACAGATGGGTGACCGCTAGAATGGGCAGGCAGTCAGCGCAGGAATCCTCTGCGGCTTCGCCCTCTCTAACAAGTATAATGTTTTGGTTACTGTTGAGGGGGATAGCCTATCAGGGTAAAACAACAGCAACCAGAACAATGGCACCACAACTGGCTCTGTTGCTCAGCAGGGGAGGGCAAAGTGCATGAGAGCCATAGTTATAGTGGAGTCTACAGTAAGGGGCACAGATAGGCGCTTCTGTGGACATGACAGAGATTCCAGGATGTTATGTTGCCTCCCTGATGCCAGGGTCAAGGATGTCTCTGAATGAACACAGGACATCCTGAAGAGGGAAGGTAAACAACCAGAGGTCATAGTAAACATAGGTACTAACAACATAGGCAGGAAGAGCGATGAGGTCCTGCCGAAGGAGTTCAGGGAGTTATACAGTAAGCTAAAAAGCAGGACCTCGATGGTTGTAATCTCTGGATTACCCCCTGTGCCACGTGCCAGTGAGGCTAGAAATAGGAGGATAGTGCAGCTAAACACGTGGCTAAATTTGTGGTGTAGGAGGGACAGTTTCAGATTTTGGACCGTTGTGATCTCTTCCGGGGCAGGTGGAACCAGTACAAGAAGGACGGATTGCATCTAAACTGGAAGGGCACTGATATCCTGGCTGGGAGGTTTGCCCGATTCACTCGGGAGGATTTGAACTAGTATGGCAGGGGGGTGGGAACCAGAATGTGAGCTTAGAAGGTGTAATAACTGAAGGAGAAATAGAGAACCAAAATAAAAGAACAGCATCACCCTCTGGTAGAGCAAAAAAGGCGACAAGTGTGAAAAGGGAGGTGGTCGATGCAGGATTGAGGGTGTTGTACCGAAATGTGCGCAGTATACAGAACAAGGTAAATGAGCTTGTTGCGCACATTGAAATTGGCCTGTACGATGAGTGGGCATCACAGAGATGTGGCTGCAAGGGGATCATGGCTGGGATCTAAATATCCAAGGATATGTGTCCTATCGAAAGGACAGGCAGATGGGCAAAGGAGGCAGGATTGCATTGTTAGTAAGGAATGAGGTTAAATCGATGGCAAGGAGAGATATTGGATCAGAAGACAGAATCTCTGTGGGTAGAGTTGAGGAATCACAAAGGTAAAAAGACCCCGATGGGAGCTATGTATAGGCCCCCAAGCAGTAGTCAGGATGTGGGGTAGAAAATGAATCAGGAGATAGAAAAGGCATGTAAAAAAGGCAATATTACAATAAAAATGGTGGACTTCAATGTGCAGGTGGACTGGGAAAATCAGGTTGGTAGTGGATGCCAAGGAGAGGAACTTGTGGACTGTCTTAGAGATGGTTTTTTGGAGCAGCTTGTGACTGGGCTTACTAGGGAACAGGCAATTCTGGATTTGGTGATGTGTAATGAGGCAGACTTGATTAGGGAACTTAAGGTGAAGGAACCCTCAGGGAGCAGTGACCACAGTATGATAGAATTTACCCTGCAGTTTGAGACGGAGAAGCTGAAATCAGATGTAACGGTATTACAATTAAATAAGGGTAACTACAAAGACATGAGGGAGGAGCTGGCCAGAGTTGATTGGAAAAGTAGCCTAGCAGGGAAGATAATAAAACAGCAATGGTAGGAGTTTGGGGGTTATTAGGGAGGCACAACAGAAATTCATCCCAAGGAGGAGGATACATGTTAAGGGGAGGGCAAGGCATCCATGGCAGACGAGGGGAGTCATGGATAGTATAAAAGCTAAAGAAAAAGCATACAAAGTGGCAAGGATTATTGGGAAGCCTTTAAAAGCAAGCAGAGAACAACTAATAAAGCAACAAGGGGGGAGAAGAGTGCAAGCTAGCTAGTAATATAAAGGAAGATAGGAAGAGATTTTTTTCAAATATAGAAGGTAAGAGAGGCAAAAATAGACATTGGACCACTAGAAAATGTGGCTGGAGAAGGACTAATAGTAAACAAAGAAATGGCAGACGAACTGCATAGTTACTTTGCATCAGTCTTCACGGTGGAAGACACCAGTGGGATGCCAGAGCTCCAGGAGAACCAGGGGGCAGAGGTGAGTGCAGTGACCATTACTAAGGGAGAAGTTTCTGGGGAAATTGAAAGGTCTGAAGGTGGGTAAATCACCTTGACCAGATGGACTGCACCCCAGAGTTCTAAAAGAGACAGGACTACACGGTAGCACAATGGTTAGCACAGTTGCTTCATAGCTCCATGGTCCCAGGTTCGATTCCCGGCTTGGGACTGTCTGTGCAAAGTCTGCATGTTCTCCTCGTGTCTGCGTGGGTTTCCTCCGTGTGCGCCGGTTTCCTCCCACAGACCAAAGATGTGCAGGTTAGGTGGATTGGCCATGATGAATTGCCCCTTAGTGTCAAAACGTTTAGGTGGGGTTGGTGGGTTACAGGTGGAGGTGTGGACTTAAGTGGGTCGGTGCAGACTCGATGGGCCAAATTGCCTACTTCTGCACTGTAAATTCTATGAAGACAGCTCAGGAGATTGTGGAGGCATTGATGATGATCTTTCAGGAATCACGAGAGGCAGGAAGGGTCCCTAAGGACTGGAAAGTAGCTAATGTAACACCCCTGTTTAAGAAGAGAGGGAGGCAGAAGACAGGAAATTATAGGCCGGTTAGCCTGACTTTGGTTATTGGTAAGATTTTAGCGTGCATTATTAAAGATGAGATTGTGGTGTACTTGGAAGTGCATGATAAAATAGGACTGAGTCAGCACGGCTTTGTCAAGGGGAGGTCATGTCTGACAAATCTGTGAGAGTTCTTTGAGGAAGTAACAAGGAAGTTAGACAAAGGAGAACCAGTGGACGTGATTTAATCAGATTTCCACAAGGTCTTTGACAAGGTGCTGCATAAGGGACTGTTAAATAAGTTAAGCACCCATGATGCTAAGGGTAAGATCCTGGTATGGATAGAGGATTGGCTGACTGGCAGAAGGCAGAAAGTGCGGATAAAGGGGTATTTTTTCAGGATGACAGCCAGTGACAAGTGGTGTACCTTAGGGGTTGGTGCTGTGACCACAACTTTTCACAATATACATTAATGATCTGGAGGAAGGAACTGAAGGCACTGTTGCTAAGTTTGCAGATGATACAAAGACCTGTAGAGGGGAAGGTAGTATTGAGGAAGCAGGCGGGCAGCAGAATGATTTGGACAGGCTAGGAGGGTGGGCAATGAAGTGGCAGATGGAATACAATGTGAAAAAGTGTGAGGTTTATGTACTTTGGAAGGAGAAATGGAGGCATAGACTATTTTCTAAATGGGAAGATGCTCAGGAAATCAGAAGCACAAAGGGACTTGGGAGTCCTTGTTCACGATTCTCTTAGGGTTAATGTTCAGATTCAGTCAGCAGTTAGGAAGACCAATGCAATGTTAGCATTCATGTCGAGAGGGCTCGAATACAAGAGCAGGGATGTACTTCTGAGGCTGTATAAAGGTCTGGTCAGACCCCATTTGGAATATTGTGAGCAGTTTTGAGCACCATATCTAAGGAAGGATGTGCTGGCCTTGGAAAGGGTCCAGAGGAGGTTCACAAGAATGATCCCTGGAATGAAGAGCTTGTCGTATGAGGAGCGGTTGAGGACTCTGGGTATGTACTCGTTGGGAGTTTAGAAGGATGAGGGGGGGGACTTATTGAAACTTAGGATACTGTGATGCCTGGACAGAGCAGATGTGGAAAGGATGTTTCCACTTGTAGGAAAAACTAAAAGCAGAGGATACAATCTCTGACTAAAGGGACGATCCTTTAAAACAGAGATGAGGAGGTATTTCTTCAGCCAGAGGGTGGTGAATCTGTGGAACTCTTTGCGGCAGAAGGCTGTGGAGGCCAAATCACTGAGTGTCTTTAAGACAGAGAGAGATAGGTTCTTAATTAAGGGGTTATGGGGATCAGAGGTTATGGAGAGAAGGCAGGAGAATGTGGATGAGAAAAATATCAGCCATTATTGAATGGCAGAGCAGACTCGATGGGTCGAGTAGCCTAATTCTGTTCCTATGGCTTATGGTCTTATGGAATGCTGAACTTGTTCTTAATGTCGTGGTTGTAAATGCCTTACATGCACTGGCATGGCATTGAGGGACAAAGGGATGATGGCTATGTCCCATTGCCTTACCTTAATCCTCCTGGAATCGTGTGGCTATCCTTGTAGCACTGACACATTTTCTACATTGTGTTTCTTCGACGACATCCTCACTTGGAAACAGACACTCATCCCCAAATCCAGCCTTTTATTATCTTTAACGTTTGAGGAGCTCTTAGCCTCCTCCATGTCTCCTCCTGGCAATGGATCCCCTGCCCCCTTTTAAGGTTCTGAAGGGAGCAACAGACCATGATTATGCAGGACACCCTTTTTTGAGAGTACTGCACAGCCCCACCTGTGTGGTCCACAAGTTGGAAGTGCATCTTCAGGATGCCAATGTGTTCCTTGATGAAGGATCGTGTCGACCTACACGCCACACTGTTTCTCCCCTCCGATTGACACAGAGGCAGACAGACAGGTGTCACGAGCCATCCTTTTGTCAGGTACCTCTTATCCTCAAGCAGGCAGCCTTATAATCACGGAGGCCCTTCGAATGTGTGACACCTGACTGTGCCTCAGGGTGTACGAATCATGGGAACTCCCAGGATCTCTGGCACAAACATCCATGATGTACTTATGATGAACTACACAACAGTTGAACGTTTAGTGAGTGAACTCTTTCCTGTTAATGAACATCAGGGCCTGCTGCCATGGAACTTTCAATGCCACATGAGTGTCATCGACTTCACCCTGTTTTCTAGAGAAATCTGAGATAGAATCATAGAATTATAGAATTTACAGTGGAGAAGCTACAAACCCCAGGAATCTAGCAGCCTGACGAGCTTTATTGAGTGTGTAGTGCACAATATATAATCTGTGGGATTCTCCGTTGGCGGAATCCTCTGCCCCGCTGGCAGTGCACCAACGCCTGTGCATTTCCCGATGATGTGTGGTTGCCCACAATGGCTACGGAATGGAGAATCCCGCTGCTGGTGGGGGCTGGCAAGAAGGAGAATCCTGCTCCATCTGTCACATCTCTGGAAAAGCGCAGGTGTGCGCAACATTGCTCATGACCCATTTGCATGGTGCTGCTGGTGCGGGATGTGTTACACACTGTTGCTGCTGGCAGGGTACCAGACCATCGGCACAGGATTGGCTCCCGGCGCCAATCCCATGTTTTGGCCATTGCATGATTCTCTGCCGGATTGGGAAACCTGCTTCCGCTGATCGACAATGGAGAATCCACCTCATAGTCTCCCATACTGTACTCCAGTTTCCTTACCCTCGGTCTGTACTCTGCCTGCCATCAGCTACCCCCTCTCTCCAACCTCATGATTGCCCTTTGCACCCCTTTGCCATGTCTCTCTCTCCTTTCCCCCTGTCCAACCCCACCATTGCCAACTGTACCCATGTCTGCCTTCCTTCCCCCCCCCCCCCCAGTCTGGTCACAGTGCTGATCTCTGTCTCATAGTGCACTCATTCCTGGGCCCTACAGAAGACACCCTCCAAGCGTACAGGGAGGAGCCAGTGAGCAGACCAAAACTACACCTCCACCAGTGTCTTGTCTCACTGGCATTAGGGAGAACCCGGAGCAGGGCTGTGCGGGACAGGTTGTGAATGTTATACTCACGTTGAAAGGGGTTGTCATGGTGATTCCGGCGAGTAGCTTCTTTAATGAGCGTTCATGACATGTAAATACCATGTCCCACATGGTTGAGCAGGAAACACCACCTACCATCATCCCGCCATGGGAAAAATGCCAAACTGTTTTACCATCGCTGGAATCCAAATTTTGGCGTCGCTCCAATTTTCCACTTCGGCTGCCATGAAACCTGTTGCTGCTAGGACTGGAATATTCCATCCCATATTAGATATCATTCACAGTTTATTTGACTGACAGTGTAAGTTTTACTGGAAGGCGTGCGTGTGAGTAAAAGAAAAAGGAAGGGAACGAATAACAGGAAAAGGAAAAGGTTGGGATTCAGCCTGAGGCTAGATAAAATATCCGGATTGATGGTGTGGCACCTCTAGTCTCAAGTTATAAAAGTATTGCCTTTTCAAACTGCCTCAATAGTTAGTCTGAAACTAGGGAGCCTCTCTCTGCTTCAGGCTTGCTCCATCATTGTTAAGTGCTTCACGTCCTGTGGATAGAGTGGTGAGATAGTGAACACTTGCAGAGGATACAAAACGCATCCAAGTGTCTAGCTTGCATCTTATCTAAAGGTTGACTAAATGAACATGCAGGTAGATGGTGCTGTAAGATTGGTTTGTGACTTAGCTTACCACATGGTAATGTAACAAGTTCCAGTTTGAAACAACAGTAATGAAAATCTCTTCCACTGAAATATATTGAAGATCAGATAGTCTTAGCATGGAGCCTCAATCAGGGTGTAATTGGGTGTCAAAAAGTTCACTTTATCACTTATCATTCAATTAATTCCAGACGATGAGGTGAAATACAGGAGAGTGAAGATTTGTAAACCTTACACTTGTAGTTTTCCAGACTCTCGACAGTTTTTTAAATTTCCTGCCCCCACATCTTTCAACTGAATCATAGAATCTGTAGCATGGAGAGAAGTTCTTCAGCCCAAACTGGTGCATGCCAACCAAAAACCCCATCTAAGCTAACCCCATTTGTCTGCATTTGGCCCATATCTCTCTAAACCTTTCCTATTCATATATCTGTCCAACGTTTTAAATGTTGTCAATGTCTCTGCCCCAACCACTTCCTCCGGCAGCACATTCCACATATGTACCACCCTCTGTGTAAAAACATTGCTTTAATTAACTTTTCTTAACTTAAACATATGTCCTCTAGTTCTTGATTCCCCAACCCGGGGAAAAAGACAGTGCATTCACCCCATCCATGCCTCTCATGATCCTATAATATAATAATCTTTATTGTCACAAGTAGGCATACAGTAGCAATGAAGTTATAGTGAAAAGCTCCTTACACCTCGATAAGATCACTCCTCAGTCTCCTGCACTCCAAAGAAAGAAATCCTAGCCTGTCCAACCTTTCCCTATAACTCAGTCCTGGCAACATCCTTGTAAATCTCTTCTGCAATCGCTCCAGTTTAACAACATCTTTCCTATAGTAAGGCAACCAAAACTGAACACAATACTCCAGGTGAGGCCTCACCAACGTCCTGTACAATTGCACTATAACGTCCCAACTTTAATACTGATGAAGGCCAGCATGCCAAAAACATTCTTCACTGCCGCTAGTCACCGGCCTCCAGTCTGCCAAGTATCCGTCCACCATTGCTCTCTGCTTCCGACCATCAAGCCAATCTTATAGCCAATTTGCCAGCTTTCCCTGGATTCCATGTAATCTAATCTTGCAGAGCAGCCGACCATGTGGAACTTTATCAAAGGCATCATTAAAGTCCATACAGACCTTCATCAAACTACCTGGACACTTCATCAAAGAACTCTAACAAATTTTTGAGTCATGATCTTACATGCACAAAGCTGTGCTGATTACTTCTCATCGAACCCTGGATTCTCTGAGACATCGCGCCGAAATGGCGAAACGCGATCAGCCGGAGAATCAGCTCCGACGCCAAGGTTTCACACCGATTTTGGATTCTCCGGACCCCCTAAATTGAAGAAATTGAGCCCGGTAGAACGGTGTGCACTCATTATCTGCCCCAACGACGTTCAGGAAGAGACTGTGGAGGGGTGTGGGAGAGGGGTTGGGGTGTGGGGAGTGTGGGGGTTGAGGGGGATTGGGTTGTGCACACATTTGTCGTGGGGACCTGGCAGGGGGTCTCACTTGGTGGCACGCCACCGACCTCCGCATCGGCAACTTCCCTATCCTCCGGGCTGCTGACAATGTCTAATGCCCTCTCTCAGCCATAGTGAGGGGACGCAATTCCCGTGGTTCCCCTCCTGTCTTCTCCTGGCGATTGTGCGCAGTCTTGTCCTGGCGGGAGGCAAACACAAACAGCAACAGTGTTAGACGGTCCGACATATGCAGCCCAGGGGTTGGTTGTCTGATGGTATCAGTGGCCAGGGCACACGGCCATTGCGGCTGGCATGGATGGGTGCAGCCATGTTGGTCAGGGTGGGGGGGTCTGACCGTTCCCCTGGGGGGGGGGGATGTGCGGGTCACGTGTGTGGGGGTAGGATGCTTGGTGCCAGGGGCACAATGCTGGGTACTCACTCTGGCCGCCCTGAAGAGGTCAATCAGTTTTTTCCTGCACTGGTCTGCAGTCCAGGCCACCACCCCAACGGCGCTGACAGTGCCAGCCACCTCTGCCCAGGCATGGCGAACAATGGCACTGCCTGGGGCACAACATCAGCCTCCTCTCCTCCATGGAGTCAAGGAGGGTCTCCAATTCGGCGTCGCAGAATCGTGAAGCTGCTTTCCTTGCGGCCATTTTCCCTGCGAAGCTTGTGTGTGTGTGAGGGGGGAGAATGATTAAGTCCAGCTGTGGCGTCGCGCCAATCATGGGACCGGCGAATCGGCCACCGGTCAGTTGATATCGTGATGAGTTCCACGATCGGCCCGTGCTAACGCCTTGTTGAATCGCTGGGACCCGATGACGCCGTTGTGAATCTCCACCGTTTTCACGACGGAGTCAACACTTGGTCTCAGTTGCGGAGAATCCAGCCCCCTGTCTTTCTAAATGCCTGTAGATCTTATCACTGAGAATCGTCTCCAATAACGTACCCATCACAGATGATAGGCATACTGGTCTATAATTCTCAGGTTTTTCTTTGCAGGCCTTCCTAAATAAGGGCATAGTAGCACAGTGGTTAGCACTATGGCTTCACAGCGCCAGGTTTTCAGGTTAGATTCCTGGCTTGGGTCACTGTCTGTACGGAGTCTGCACTTCTTCCTGTGTCTGTGTGGGTTTCCTCCGGGTGCTCTGGTTTCCTCCCACATGGTCTGAACGACGGCTGTTAGGTAACTTGGACATTCTGAATTCCCCCTCCGTGTACCCAAACAGGTGCCGGAATGTGGCGACTAGGGTCTTTTCACAGTAACCTCATTGCAGTTAATGTAAACCAACTTGTGACAATAAAGATTATTATTATTATTAACACATTTCCTATCCTCCAAACTTCTGGTACCTGGGGCTGGATTCTCCGGTCTCCAACGGCAAAATCGTGTTCGCCGATCAGCCGGAGTGTACGCTGCACAACGTATTGACGGCCTCAGAGCATTGCCTGAGGTAGTGCTGGAAAGAACTTGGACAGGATTCTCCGTTGCCCGACGCTGCTATCATATTCGGTGATCGGGCAGAGAATCACTTTTGATGTCAAAATTGGCAATTCTCCGGCCGTTTATATCGAGAGTTTTACATGGCGCGGCTAATAGCCCCCCACTGGGTGTTTAACCCAGCCGAGTCCCCGACCATGTTCCCATCTCCATCAACCACCTTTTCTATTCCCCTGGCCACCTCCCTCTTCCTAAGTTGCTGTGCCAGCATTCTGCTGGCCTTCTCCCCATGTTCATAAAATGCCCCCCTCGCCTTTCTAAGCTGCTCCACTACCTTGCCTGTGGACAGCACCCTGAACTCAGCCTGCAGCCTCCGACACTCCCTTAACAGCTCCACCCCTGGGGTCACTGTATACCTCCTATCTATCTGTAGAATCTCCTTAACCAGTCGGTCCGGCTCTGCCCTATCCTGTCCTGTCCCTATGAGCCCGGATCAAAATCAGCTCCCCTCTCACCACTGCCTTCAGCGCCTCCCAGACCACCGCTGCTGAGACTTCCCCTGTGTCATTAACCTGCATAGTTCTGCATTCACTTCCTTACTCTCTCGCACACCGCCTCATCCGCCAACAAGCCCACGTCCAACTGCCATTGCAGGCGCTGGAAGCTCTCCTCACTAACCTGCAGTTCCACCCGATGTGGGGCATGATCCGAAATAGTGATGACTGAATACCCCATGTCCACCACACCCACCAGCAGATCCCTGCCCAAAATTAAAAAATCAATCCGGGAGTACACCTTATGCACAGGCAAGTAAAAAGAAACCTTCCTCCCCTCCAGCTAACCGCTCACCATGACATAACGGCCCCCTCTGTCCGAAACTATACTACCCGCCTGGAATTGCACCCGCTTATTAATTAAAATCACCACTCCTCTCGTCTTGGTGTCCAGCCCCGAATGAAAGACCTGACTGACCCAACCCTTCCTTAGCCTAACTTGATCCGTGACTTTCAGGTGTGTCTCCTGCAACATCACCACGTCCGCCTTCAGGGCCCTCAGATATGCGAACACACAAGCCCTCTTGACAGGCCCATTCAACCCTCTAACATTTCAGGTGATCAGCCTGGTTGGGGGGCACCGCGCCCCCCCTCCGCCGATCTGCAATCCCCCTTCCTGGGCCAGCACCCAGCTCATGCGCCACCCTCCATCGGCTCCTGACAGCCCCAACCCCGATCTCCTCTCTGTCCCAAAACCTAAGTCCCTCCCTCGTCAGCAGAGTAACTCCCCCCCCCCCCCCCCCAGCAACACCACCTTGTAGCCTAACCACTGCCCTATATTAAACCTATACACCCCCCCCCCACTGTGCTTCCGTAGACTAGCTCAACCAGCTAGCCTGGTGACCCTAGCCTCCGGCGCCACAAAGTCTCCCACCTATTGTTCCCTACTCCCCCCCCACCCACCCATCGAAACCACTTCCCTCATCAAACCGAGGCCGAACTGATGTGTTGGGTGCTCTAGATCCGTGAAACACATACAGGTCACCAACACTTAAAATAGTACAACACTATTTTATTAAACTATAAACTGTTGAACATACTCTTAGTGTGGGTTAACACGATGTTAGATTAAACTAAAGACCTGTGCCTATCCTAACCAGTCTAATCACTCAGCACATGGTGAGAATCTGTGCTGTAAACTATGAGCTCTTGTACATCGGAAAAGCTGCATCCCGATGAGCGGGAAAACTGATGCCCTCTGTCTTTATAGTGAGTGTGCTCTAACTGGTGATTGGCTGCGCGGTGTTATGCATGTTGATTGGTCCTAGTGTATGTCCATCAGTGTGTGTGTCTGCACCATGATATACTGGTGTGTATTATGACACGAACAATCTCCTAATTACCATAGGAGACAACTCAAAACAGACAAAAACGTCCACAAAGAACCACCCCAATAGTGCAAATCAGAGTAAAAAAAGTAAAAAGCCTCCACCAGCCACCCCCATCAAAAAACTGAAAACCCATAGAAACCGAATAAATTTTACTCCCCCATCTTCGCCCAAACTTAAAAAGCAGAAGAAAAACAACAATCAGAACATATATACATCGCTCAGAAAGGCTTCCACTTAAATCCAAAAAGTTCTCAGTTCTGCTCCATTCAATTTCACCTTCTTCTCAAACAGGATCTCCTTCACTTGCCTGAAGCCTGCCCTCTTTCTGGCCACCTCCACACTCAGGTCCTGATAGACCCGCAATATGCTATTTTCCCACTTACAGCTCCTTGTACCCTTGGCCCACTGGAGAACACACTCCTTATCCAAAAATCTGTGGAATCGTCGCCCTTGGGGGGTCCCCCGGCTGTGGCTTCCTCACCATCGCTCTGAACGCCCTGTCCACCTCCAACGGTCGGGGAAAGGCTCCCTCCCCCAGAATATATTCGTGACAAATGACCCCCTCAGCCCCTTCAGGGAGACTGACAATTCTGAAGTTCCTCCAGTTGGCTCTGTTCTCCAGATCTTCCACCTTCTCCAACAGCCTCTTTTGCTGATTCTTCAGCATCCCCACCTCCAGCTCGACCACCGTTTGGTGCTCCTCCTGGTCCGCCAGCGCATTCTCCAACTTCTGAATCGTTTGATCCTGGGCATCCAGCCTGCGTTCCAGGCGATCGATCGACTCCTTTATCCGGTCAAGAAAGTTCAGTTTCTGTCTGGCAAAGCCATCCTGGATGACCTGCATCAGCTCCTCCGTCGATGGCTGCGCCGTCGCAACAGGGGTCTGAACATCAGCCATGTTGTCTTCAGCGGCCACCTCCACCCAGCCCTTGCTTATCTTTCTATTTCTTCCTTTTCGGTCCCTTGGGGTTCTCTGTTCCATGCACCACTGTGTGGGTCCAGAGCCTAATTGCCTGCACCTTCAAAGCCAAAACTCAAAACCACAAAAAAGTCGGGGAAAAAGGTCCAAAAGTCCGGCCAGAGCGGGAGTCACCAAGTGTCCGTATTACTCCCTCATAGCCACCACCGGAAGTCTATTGAAGGAAAAATTGACCTGATTTCTGGTCTTGATCATTACCAAGTTAGTTCTGCTGGGAAGAACATGTGTACCAACAGGTTAGAGAGTTAGGGCAGAATTTTCCGCTTTTTTTCAAAGACAGGAAAAGCGGTGTTTGCCCCCCAAATTTTAAAAACTTGGAAACAAAATGCTGAGCCCATCCCGCCAGGAACAGTGGCTTTCCAAAGATTGGGGTGTCCTTTTTAAAAGGTGCCCCGATCTAACAGGACTAAAATTAAAAACAAAGATCCCTCCCCACAGACGTGGAGACCCACTTCCATGCATATGGGGAACACTCCGTCCCAGGCACCCAGGGAAATCCCCGGCCCCCTGCCAGGAACAGGGTACCCTTTCCCCATGGACCTCTCCAGCACTGCCCCTTGGCACTGCCCCCAGAACTGCCCCCCGAGTGCCAGACATATTGGGCGCAGAAACGTGTGCTCAAAAATCTATACGAGTTTTGTTTGGTTTAAATCTGAAAATAGAGCAACATGCCAATAATTTTCTGTCTTTCTAAACGTATGAAGCCATATGCCATTGTAAATCACCTCTCCATAAATTCTTCCCAAACTAAGTGAAGTAATTGCCAATGAGTATTCTGGAACTGTTTTGTTTCCAGCCCCGCTAATATTAGTGGTGATAATCTTATAAATATTAATGGGGCCCGAAGGGTTTTATTCATATTTGTTTCAATCACCTCTTTGCAAGAGTTCAAACAATATCCAAACAGCAGCTCTCAAATCATCACTTTGTGCAAAGAGAATGCAAAACCACGTCGTAAGGTTCCTGATAATTATGCAATGACAAGCATTATCATTATAAGACTTCTTTAGCGGCGTCACAAAGTACAGATGCCTCAAGACCTCTATGGTAAAGAGGAAAATCAGTCTGACTTATCCTTTACAGATTTGATAAAATGAATGCTGGCCAGATTAGTAGTGCAAAATTTGCTATATGCAATTTAAACAGCAGAAGCAATCACTATGACAGAAGAAAGTTAGTATTGCCAATCAGTGCACACTTGCTGGGCCATTCTGTAAATTCACAGCTGAAATACACAGATTCTTAATTAGGTAAGGGAATCAATGGTTAGTCATGGGGATCAGGCAGGTAACTGGAGTTGAGGATAATCATATCAGGTCAGTTATGATCTCGTTGAATGGCAGAGCAGACTCGATGGGCTAAATGGCCAAATTCCGCTCCTAAGTCTTATGGTCCATGGTCTTAAATAATATAGTGCTAATCAATGTGCCAATCCTTCTACCTTTCTATACACAATTAAAACACCAGTACTCAATAGTGACTCTATGAGCAGCACAACACTAGGTAACTTGATTTTAGTTACAGCAAATGCCTGCCAGTTTTGATTGATTGATTGATTTGATTTATTGTAACATGTACAGAAGTACAGTGAAAAGTATTTTTTTGCGGCCGAGGGAACGTACACAGTACGTACATAGTAGACAAAAAGAATAATCAACAGAGAACATTGACAAATGGTACATCGACAAACAGTGATTGGTTACAATGCAGAACAAGGGGCCAAATAAAGCAAATACATGAGCAAGAGCAGCATAGGGTGTCATGAATAGTGATCTCACAGGGAACAGATCAGTGTGAGGGGGAGTCATTGAGGAGCCTTGTAGCTGTGGGGAAGAAGCTGTTCCTCTGTCAGGATGTAAGAGTCTTCAGACTTCTGGACCTTCTGCCTGATGGAAGGGTCTGGAAGAAGGCAATGCCTGGGTGGGAGGGGTCTCTGATAATGCTGTCTGCTTTCCTGAGGCAGCGGGAGGTGTAAACAGAATCAATGTGAGGTGGCAAGCTTGTGCGATGTGTTAGGTTGAGTTCACCACATCCTGCAGTATTTTGCAATCTTGGACTGAGCAGTTGCCATACCAGGCTGTGATGTAGCCGGATAGGATGCTCTCTATCGCACATCTGTAGAAGTTTGTGAGAGTCGATGCAGACATGTCAAATTTCTTTAGCTTCCGTAGGAAGTAGATACGTTGTTGGGATTTCTTGACATTTGCATCAATGTGAGTGGACCAGGATAGACTGTTGGTGATGGTGACCCCCAGGAGCTTAATACAGTTGCAGTGTATGCCAGTCCTGATAAAACTATAACAGCAACTATAACAGAATCTTCCCACGGGATTTAGGATCCCGGCATCAGAACTAAATGGGGATCCCGAAGCAGACCGGCCCAGCTATTTTCCCGGAGCCGGACTCCTATTTAGTCACCTCCACACTTGCTATTCTTAAGGATGTTGCTGGCCCAGCCACACCTGGAAGCTCAGCTTGCAAAGGAAGGAAGAGCAAGGAAAGGGGACCTCGAAATGGAAGCACCTTCATCAGGACAAAACTAACTAAATATTTTAGGGGGAGATGACTGGCCCTGTGAAATGGAGAGGAATGCTATCCTGGGCCATCTGGGCATTCTGTTTAATTCTGCTTCCCTGCCAATGCGGCATGGTAGCTTCAGTGCCAATGATCCCTGAGCCTGCCCAACAGGGCCACCACCATTGAGCCTCCCCACGTGGCAGGAGTGCCGTTCCGCCACTGAAAGAATGCCATTGTACCCTCTGAATCACCCCTAATTGAGATCTGAATTATTTCAGTTGGCTGCCCACTTCCATTCAGTGGGCAACCGACCGACATCGCAGCTCGCCTCTAAGAAACATCACATGCAGTGGAAATGCTTCAGCAAACCATTCCGATGTAGCTTTTTGCTATTTTCCTGGTCCCGCCAACTCCAAATCTGCCAGCCTGGGGCTGGGAAAATTCTTCTCATTATCTCTGTATTTCTCTCTCCACAGATGTTGCCTAACTTATTAAATGTTTCCAGAATTCTATGTTTGCCTTCCAGAGAGCCAGCATCTGCAACTTGCAATACATTCCCATCACTTTGCGCTTTCCGTTTCGTTGAAGTTCAGCTGATCTGAAGGCAAGGGGATATTTTGTCATTGCTCATGACAACAAAAGATTAATCAGCAAATAGAAGTGGTTTTAAAGGGTGACATTTATTTGGTCATAAAAACTCAATTTGTCTGAGAAAACACAGTGGCAGGCCAAAGCATGGGACCATCAAGGTTGATAAACACAAGAGAAAAGCTGAGATAAATCAACAGCCTGAATTCTGTGGTCGTAATGACGACAAAACTGTCAAAGCCCGCTGTTATTGCTCCACTGAAAGTGGCATCAACTTTAGAGTCTGTACATGAGCATTTAAGCATAGTAGTCCAGAAATTATAATGCATGATTCTTCACTTCCCAACAGGGTGCCCTGTTGAAGACTTGCATTCTGCAATCAGTTAGAAACCATTGAACTAACTACAATTTGCCTTTTTATCCTCACCAATTGAATGAGGCTTGACTGGGTTTTGAATGGTGTAATTTTACGAGGAAGCAGTAGTGTAGTGGACATTGGACTAGTAATCCAGAGACCCAGGGTAATGTTTGGGGGACCCAGTTTTGAATCCCACCATGGTAGATGTTGGGATTTGAATTCAATCAAAAATGGGAATTAAAAGTCGAATGATAACCATGAAAAATTTTTGACTGCCCGTTAAAAACCCATCTGGTTCAGGAATGTCTTTTTGGGAAGGATCACTCTTGTCCTTACCTGGACTGGCCTGCGCGTGACACAGCAATTTGGTTGCCTCTTAAATATCCTCTGAAATGAGCTCGCAAACCACTCAGTCCAAGGTAAATTAGAGATGGGCAATTAATGGCTGGCCCAGCCAACGACGCCTACATCCCATGAACAAATTTTTAAAAAGCTAAGTTCAAAATTACTGCTCAGTTGTCTCACTCTATCTGAAATACTGATACATCTAGAACATAGAACAGTACAGTACAGCACAGAACAGGCCCTTCGGCCCTCGATGTTGTGCCGAGCAATGATCACCCTACTTAAACCCACGTAACCCGTATACCCGTAACCCAACAATCCCCCCATTAACCTTACACTACGGGCAATTTAGCATGGCCAATCCACCTAACCCGCACATCTTTGGACTGTGGGAGGAAACCGGAGCACCCGGAGGAAACCCACGCACACACGGGGAGGACGTGCAGACTCCACACAGACAGTGACCCAGCCGGGAATCGAACCTGGGACCCTGGAGCTGTAAAGCATTGATGCTAACCACCATGCTACCGTGAGGCCCCTAGTGTAGAATCTGTAGAATTTATCTGTAGAATTTCAAATTCCTTTCCAATGATACATCAGTTTATAATGATACATTTTCAACAGAATTTTTAAAAAAGTATTTCAGTTTCTACCTAATTCCTATGCCAATGTCCCAATTATTTCTTATTTTTTCTATAAAGTTTAGCGAAATGCATAAAATTCAACACTTTTTACTTCTTGGTTTGCTCTTGGTGAGAATACTTCAATGTGATTGGCCGCTTACCCTTCTTGATGACATCAAAGTTGACAGATGCCGAGGTATCCCAATGCTTGTCGCCAGAGTCAAACTGGCTTCGGCAAAGAAGAATTCTGCACCACATGATATTATTCAATTTTTTTTGTGAGTAATGTTCTCTAAGGTCAGTGGTAAGTGCCATTGCCTTACCAGTGACTGCAAAATTCATTCCAACCAGCTGTGGTCACATGACTGTATGGAAAATTTAATAACCCTCAGCAGGGATCGCTGATTGATCTCCCCACGGGCTTCATAGAATACAAGTTCCCGTGGTGAGCGGGCGGAAGCCTGCCCAGCTGGGGCTTGTTAGTGGGGACCTTTAAATATTACTCCCAGATCGGGACCAGTATTTCCCAATAGTCCTGGGCTGCGATGTGTGTTTTGTATGCCGAGGTAGAAACTTTAGTTTCAGTTTAAAATAAACCAGTTTGGCCTTTCACTCTGCACCTCCTGGAATTATTACCTTGGCGATGAGGATTAGTGCAAGACTCTGTTTAGCCTTTTCAAAACTCCCCAATGACAATTCCGGTAAGAAACAAAGCAAAATGAAAAACCCGGATGAGACCTTGTTTGGGATGCTCGATCCTTATGATGTGAACGTGGAGGACTGGCCCGAGCGTACCAAATGCATGTGCTACCTCTTCCCTGCCAACGGCATAGAAGGGTATGGCAGGCATAAAGTGATCCTTTTGACAGCATGCGGGGCCCTGACGTTCAGCATTATTAAGATTTTAACTTATCCTGCAGCCCTGACACTAAAAGATTCAATGAGCTTGTGGATCTAGTAAAGAACTGTGATGACCCAATTCCATTCTTCATCCAGCAGCGTTACCGATTCAACACGGCTGGGAGGACCCCATGGGGAACCCATGATGAAATTCATTGCTAGTTTAAGGAAGCTGGCCGAGTACTGTGACTTTGGGCCATTCATGACCAAGATGCTCAGTGACCGGCTAGTGTGTGAGATCGATAATGTTGCGATAAAACAAATTGCTGGCAGAAGCCACCCTAGAGCTTAAAAGAGCTATAGAATTAGCACTATCCTTGGGGAATGCCGGGCAAGGGTCCCAATAACCCCAAGGGATGATGGGCTGGGGGCGGTTGGCGGAGGAGGACTCTTACACAGAAAAGCCTAAATTCCCAGCGAAGACTCCGACATGCCTCACCCACCACCATGCAGCAAGGACATTTTGGCTACTCAAAAGGTGGCCAGATATCCCAAGAAGTATCAGGGAAGCCTCTCTGGATGACTAAAAGTGTCAGCCACAAGGCTCTATAACTGTGGCCAAAGAACACGACCCAGGCGGGGCTGCCAGGATCAGCAGTATTTATCTGCCCAGGCAAGAAGCCAAAGCCGCCTCAAGCCCAGGCCTTTGCAAGCCTATCAGCCCATAGAAGACAAAATGATGCACCTAAACGGCATCTTCACCCACGATCGGGATTTGGGATTTTCACCTCCCCTCACCGGTGGAATAACGCGAGTTACACTACTGGAGCCCAGGAGCCACTTTTTAATACATTAGCATGTCATAGTGAGCACTCACTCCAGACCTTCATTGAATATGTATCGGTCGCCGGTGTGACCTCTCGCCAGCGCCGTTTATATAAACCTTCGCTGCACTCCCTCCATAGCAAGAACATCCTTCCTCAGATAAGAATCCAAAAACTGCAGACAATACTCCAGATGTGGCCTCACCAATGCCCTATAAATTACAGTAAAATATCTCTATTCCGATACTCAAACCCTCTTGCTATGGTGGCCAACATACCATTCCCTTCTTTACTGCACACTGTACCTGTACGCTTACTTTCAGCGACTGATGGACAAGAACACCTTCAAATTCAAAGAATTCGCGTGGATTTTTCAAGCATGATTTTCCTTTCGTAAATCCATGCTGACTTTGTCTGCTTTTCAGTGCTATGTAATTCTTGATAATGGACTCTAGCAACTTCCCTACTCCCAATATTAGCCTCACTGGTCTATAGTTCCCTGTTTTCTCTCTACCTCCCTTTCTGAAAAGCGGGGTTATATTGGCACTGCTCCAATCCCTCTCAGTCTCCTATGTTCCAAGGAAAATAACCACTAGTCTACCCAATCTCCCTTCATAGCTAAAATACTGCAGCCTAGGAAACATCCTGGTAAATTTCCTTTGAAACCTTTCCAGTGCTATCGCATCCCTCCTGTAATGTGAATTCCAGAACTGCACACAATACTCCAGCTGTGGCCTAATCAACAGTTTCATCACACCCTCCCTGCTCTTAAACACGATGCCTCGACTAATAAAGGAAGGTATACCTTCATTGGCTAGTTTAGCTGGTTTAGCTCACTCGGCTAAATTGCTGGCTTTTAAAGCAGACCAAGCAGGCCAGCAGCACGGTTCGATTCCCGTACCAGCCTCCCCGGACAGGCGCTGGAATGTGGCGACTAGGGGCTTTTCACAGTAACTTCATTGAAGCCTACTCGTGACAATAAGCGATTTTCATTTCATTTCATATGCCTTCTTTTTTTTTAAATTTTGAGTTCCCAATTCATTTTTTCCAACTAAAGGACAATTTAGTGTGCCAATCCACCTACCTTGCACATCTTTGGGTTGTGAGTGTGAAATCCACGCAAACACGGGGAGAATGTGCAAACTCCACACGGACAATGACCCAGAGCCGGGATCGAACCTGGGACCTCGCCGCCATGAGGCAGCAGTACTAACCCACTGCGCCACCGTGCTGCCCTCCATATGTCTTCTTAATCACTTTATCCAACTGTTCTACTACCTTAAGGGTCCGATGTACATGCACAGCAAGGTCCTACTGATCCTCGGTGCTTTCCAGGATCCTGCCGTTTATCATGTATTCCCTTCCTTTGTTTGTCCTGCGCAAATGCATCACCTCACACTTATCTGGATTAAGTTACATTTGCCACTGATCAGTCCATCTGACCAGCCCGACTACATCCTCCTGTAATCTAAGGCTATCCTCCTCACTATTTACATCAATTTTCGTATCATCCGCGAACTTACTGATCAACCCTCCAACAATTAAGTCGAAGTCATTTATATAAACTACAAACAGCATCACCTCGACCTTCCCCCTCTGCTTCCTGCCACTCAGCCAATTCAGGATCCAATTTGTCCAACTTCCTTGGATCCCATGGGCTCCAAACGTTGCTGTCAGTTTTCATTGTGGGATCTTAACAAAAGCCTTGTTGAATTAAAGTAGATTATGTCAAATGCACTGTCTTTATCTACACACCCGGTCACCTCTCTGAAAAATTCAGTCAAGTTGATCAGATGTGATCTTCCCTTAACAAAACCATGCTGACTGTTCTTGATGAATCTCTGCAGATGAATTCTATCTTTCAGAATTGCTTCCAATAGTTTCCCCAGGTTAGACTGACTGGACTGTAGTTTTCTGGTTTATCTCTTCCTCCCTTCTTGAATAATGTCACCACATTGGCTAGCCTCCAGTCCTCCGGCACCTTTCCTGTCGCCAGAGAGGAATTAAAAATTATTGCCTGCGCCCTGGCTATTTCCCCCCTAGCTTCACTCAACAGCCTGGGATACATTTCACACGGTCCTGGAAATTTATCTACCACACTAAGCAGAACCTCCTCTCTGTGGGTGGAAGGGGAGGCGTACAGTAGCAGCACATCTTTACTATGTTACCAGTGTGGGTGATAGGAGAGGTATAGCGCTGCCACTCTCACATTGCACAGGGATGAAGCACCACATGCGGGGATTTGAGGAACATGGCGCCATGAAATGATAGAATGGAGGATCTGCTGGTGAACACAGTGATGTTTAATACAAGAGCTATTGATGCACTATCAATTATGACGAGACGAGAGTAGAGTGTAATCGAGGCTTTATTACACAGAGATGTGTAGCCTCCCGCAGCTGCTGCCCAAATGGCTGCAGCTCGGAGAGCCCACACATTTATACTCCGCCTATTGGGCGGAGCCAGCAGGCAGGGATCTACCCCCGTACCTGTAGTAATACACCTCAAATGCGATATATATACAACAGTGGTGACTACCACAGCCATATTACAGTGGTGACCAATCTCTACCAGTGTCTAGGTTCACCCGTGCCCGCTCAGTGCCAACAGTTTCTTATTCTTCCTCACCCTCCCACTACGTCTAGGTGCATCCCTAGGATCCACATCTGAGGTTAAGGTGGTCTGCTGCCTTCCACGTCCTGTTGCCTGAGATGACCTCGGTGGGGGTTCCCTGGAGAGCCTGCTCATCTGATTACCCTGCAAGGGAAGGGAGCTGGCATTAATAAATCAAAGGGGATAAATGCTGTGAGATGTTTACTCGCCTGAGAATGATTGTGTGTCCTGAGGGTTCTCACTTTTGCTTACTCGCTGTCCTGTTCCTCCTTGGCCTGCTCACTGGGTATTTTCTCAAATGGGGTGAGGCATCGGGGCTCCGACATCACTCCGGGTGGGTGTATACATTCACATCTGTAGTGCTCAAGTTTGCCCTGTGGAGAAATGGAGGAAAGATTGTAGGCCAGTTCTGGTGGTTGAGGAGTGGCAGGCATGGAACCTGAGTGGGAGTGGTGATGTGAGGAGCAGAGTAGAGACTGGAGGGCGCCATGGGGATTGGGGTGGGTGCAGAAAGAGGGTCTTGTGACAGGTGTTGGCAACTCGCGAGGTGGCTGGGTGAGATACCACCTTGGAGGTGGGTGAGGGGGTGCAATGGGAAACTAAAGGTGTCAGACTTACTCTGGTAGCACAAAGAGGATCATTCATTTTTTTGCTGCATTGTTGCCCTGTCCTCTTCTATATGGAGCTAGCACTAACTAAAGCAGCCACAGCCTCCCAGGCGGGGGTGGTCACCTTGCTAGAGGGATGCCTGCAGGAACCCAGGGAGAGGAAGTCCAACCTGTACTGGATTCCATCCAGGCTTCTAGTGAGGGTTCCTTCCAGGAATCTTGGAGTAGACCTCCTGGCTGCCACCCCCTCAGTTGGATCTGGTTCAAGTGCTGGGGAGGTGTTCAAACGGAGCTCCCCAATAATTACAGTGATTTCCCTGGGCGAGCACATCAGTGGGAGGCCACTCAGAGTGTGACATGATTCACATGAACAAAAAAATCTTTTGCTTAAGAGGCTCAATATCCCGTGAGAATTTGCCGGCAGGAATCGGACTGTTCTTTTTTCACCGGAGCTAACACTTTGCCATCTTTTGATCAGATTCTGCCCCATGTTTGTGTGGCACACTCAGTAGAATGCCAATGAGTTTGTCTCGGCGCTAGTTTTCTGATGGAGCTGTTGGGGAATCCTACCTACAGGCAAAGTGGATCAGAAAAATCATGCTCAGCTGGTTTGCAATCTGCCAATAGTTGCTACTATAATGAACTGCATCCAAAAAGTCAACGCCAGTGCATTCACAATGTAATAAAGCCCAAACGCTGAATAATTCCTTTAATCCAAGTTTGCAATTAATTTATTGAGCATGCAGCAACCTTCTTTGTGTAACAGAATCAAAAAACTGTCTGACAAAGAACAGGCCATGCCTTTGTTGCATACAGCACACACAGGGAATCTTCCCTGTAGATTTGATGGTGACGGAAAAGGATCACTGAATCACATCTTACTGATTCAATAATTAAACCAGCCCTGCCATCATACCACACAAGAGAGCGCTAAACCTGTTGATGGAATATTTGCTGTCATGAGGCGACTTCAAGTAAATATTCAATGTGGCAACATGCAGTTTATTTCAGATCTAGAAATAACTGTTCACTAGATCATAGACAATAGAGTCAATAGTTTGTCAGTTTGGATAAGTTGGATGAACAGTCCTGTAAATTGCAGATTCTATTTAATATGTAGTGTCTACATTTGGAGTTGGAGAACTTAATGTATTTAAACTACTAAGGGCTGCTTGTAAAAGTGAGTAGATCAAGAGAGAAAACTGGATCATATACAATCATTCCTTAAATGGGCACAACCAGTGAAAATGGCCGACAGAGAAGGACCACAGAGTTTATGTCGTCTTTCTGGGACCATCACATCAAACTGAATGGCACTGTAGGTTATTATATAAGACTCTGATACACTTGTGTTGGCACACCCAGTTTTGATTTCCACACGCCTGAGGGGTTAAAAAGACTTGGGTTTAATTTGGAAGATGTAGGCTTCAAAGGGAATTGTTAATGTTTTAAAAATGATGATGAGCTTGACTAGAGTCCCGTTGCTTCAGATGTCTGACGTGTTTCAGGACTATGCTTATAAAATCTGCAGCCAGGTTATTAGGCTGAGCTGTCAGAAAAATTGTTTCCAAAGTGCCATTACCCTTGAGTAAATTACCAGGACACATGGTGAATACAGACCCTATGAAATGTTTCAAAGAAAACTCGAAAAGTTCAGGTCATTTCCGGTTAGATAGTGTAAATAGTTAGTTAGAACATAGAAAAATACTGCACAGAATAGGCCCTTCAGCCCATGATGTTGTGCCGAACTCTAGATTAAGAACAAATTAATCTACACCCCATCATTCTACTGTAATCCATGTGCCTATCCAATACAGGCTTGAAGGTCCCTAATGTTTACGACTCAACTACTTCCACAGGCAGTTCATTCCGTGCCCCCTCTACTCTCTGGGTAAAGAACCTACCTCTGACATCCCCCCCTATATCTTCCACCATTCACCTTAAATTTATGTCCCCTTGTAATGATTTGTTCCATCCGGGGAAAAAGGTCTCTGACTGTCTACTCTATCTATTCCCCTGATCATCTTATAAACCTCTATCAAGTTGCCCCTCATCCTTCTCTGTTCTAATGAGAAAAGGCCGTGCATCCTCAACCTTTCCTCGTAAGACCTACTCTCCATTTCAGGCAACATCCTGGTAAATCTCCTTTGCACCTTTTCCAAAGCTTCCACATCCTTCCTAAAATGAGGCGACCAGAACTGCACATAGTACCGCAAATGTGGACTTACCAAGGTTTTGTACAGCTGCATCATCACCTCACGGTTCGTAAATTCAATCCCTCTGCTAATGAATGCGAGCACACTATAGGCCTTCTTCACAGCTTTATCCACTTGCGTGGCAACTTTCCAAGATCTATGAACATAGACCCCAAGATCTCTCTGCTCCTCAACATTGCCAAGAACCCTACCTGTATTCTGCATTCATATTCGTCCTTCCAATAGCGACAACCTCATATTTTTCAGGGTTAAACTCCATCTGCCACTTCTCAGCCCAGCTCTGCACCCTATCTATGTCTCTTTGCAGCCGACAAAAGCCCGCCTCACTATCCACAACTCCACCAATCTTCGTATTGTCTGCAAATTTACTGATCCACCCTTCAACTCCCTTATCCAAGTCATTAATGAAAATCACAAACAGCAGAGGAACCAGAACTGATCCCTGCGGTACGCCACTGGTAACTGGACTCTAGGCTGAATATTTGCCATCCACCATCACTCTCTAACTTCTATCGGTTAGCCAGTTCGTTATCCAACTGGCCAAATGTCTCACTATCCCATGCCTCTTTACTTTTTGCATAAGCCTACAATGGGGAACCTTATCAAATGCCTTACTAAAATCCATGTACACCACATCCACTGCTTTACCTTCATCCACGTGCTTGGTCACCTCCTCAAAGAATTCAATAAGACTTGTGAGGCAAGACCTGCCCCTCATAAATCCGTGCTGACTATCCCTAATCAAGCAGTGTCTTTCCAGAAATCTTATCCCTCAGTCCCCTTTCCATTACTTTGCCTACCACCGAAGTAAGACTAACTGGCCTGTAATTCCAAGGGTTATCCCTATTCCCTTTTTTGAACAGGGGCACGACATTCGCCACTCTCCAATCCCCTGGTACCACCCTGTTGACAGTGAGGATGAAAAGATCATTGCCAATGGCTCTGCAATTTCATCTCTTGCTTCCCATAGAATCCTTGGATATATCCCGTCAGGCCCAGGAGACTTGTCTATCCTCAAGTTTTTCAAAATGCCCAACACATCTTCCTTCCTAACAAGTATCTCCTCGAGCTTACCAGTCTGTTTCACACTGTCCTCTCCAACAATATGGCCCCTCTCATTTGTAAATACAAGTTGTTGTTATGGTTGGTCTTGGGCAATTGTCGCCTCCTTAAACCTGGGGCAAATTTGACTTTTTAATGAACTGCCACAGGTTCCTTGCCTCTCCTAGAATATAGGGCGATTGGGTGAGTTTTGGTGAAGGTGTGTGAGATTTGGGGTATTGAATGGATCATCATACATTAGTGGGCCTGATGGTGTTTTCTCCCTTTTCTTATATGGCCATATGATTGCAAGTGTTGTGATTTCCAGTGAACTGTTAAACAGTGCTGGAATAGTATGACAATGTTCCAGAGCGACTGTTTTAAAATTTAGATAACCATAGAAGGTTGCATTAAAACTCTAGTTCCTGCAAACTTTAATGGTGACAGGAAGGCCCTAGATATGTGGTGAGCAAAATATGCATCAGCATGACTTTCTGCCACAGGATGCTTCATCCTATGTTAATCATGGTCACTTAATGCCGACACTCAGGTTAGTGTCCTCGGCCTGACCGTCTGCAGCTGCTTCATCAAGGATGTTCTTTGCATCATGAGGTCAAAAGTGGGGCTGTTTGCTGAAGATTCCACAATGTGCAGCAGCATTCGTAATTCATCAGATATTGAATCAGTCCATGTCCAAATGCAGCAAGACCTGGACAATACCCAGGCTTGGGCTGGCAAGTGGCAAGTAACATTCCCACTACACATGTACCAGGCAATGATCATCTCCAACCAGAGAGAGTGTAATCATTGCCCCTTGACATTCAATGGCACTTCAATCGCTGCACCTTTTAAAAAATAATTTCACAGGATGTGGGCATCATCGGCTAGGTCAGTGTTATGACTCAACCCTACTGTTTTGTAAAATAAATTTAGAAAATCAAATTCCTTTTTATTTCCAATTAAGGGGCAATTTAGTGTGGACAATCCACCTACCCGCACATCTTTGGGTTGTGGGGGGTGAGGCCCATGCAGGCATAGGGAAAATTTGCAAACTCCATATGGATATTGACCTGGGGCCGGGATTGAACCCGGGTTCTAGGCGCTGTGAGGCAGCAGTGCTAATTATTGCACCACCATGCCACCTGATTGACACTGTTTCTTTACTGTCTTTGGGTCAAAATCCAAACTCCCTCCGAACAGCACTGTATGTGTACCTATACCTCATGGACTGCAGCAATTCATAAATACTGACAGTAATCACACATTTTCATGCTAATTTCTGTCATCAGGAATTACATTTTCAGTGACAACCTCATCATATTACCATAACTCAAAAACAGCTACTTTTTATTCAAATGTTCATAGGTGTTAAAACTGAAAAACATGTTTCCTTTCCTTGATGAACCTCACAAAGAAGGAAGTTCTAACGGTTTAACAGGGAAAAGAGTACTGAGAAGGGAGGGAATTCTAGGCAGGGGAGTTTAACACAATCGATTTGTTTTAATTATTTTGTGGGATATGGGCATCGTTGTTCTAGAGATTGGTGAGAAACCTTTGAAGTAAAGAAGAAAGAGAGGTTGGCAGGAGAAGTGGATTTGAAAGTGAGCCCCAAAGATAAGCACATGGTGGCTAACAGATTAGGCGGGGTGATGATGGAGTGGTGGTATTACCATTAGACGAGTAATCCAGAGATTCAGAGTTATGCCCTGGGCTCCTGCGTTCAATTCCCACAATGGCAGATAGTTAAATTTGAATTCAATAAATAAATTATTTGGAATGAAAAGTCGAAGGATGACCATGAAACTATTGTCGTTAAGAACCCATCTTGGTCACTAATGTCCTGTAGCGAAGGAGATTTGCCATCTTTGTGACTCCAGGCCCACAGCAATGTGACTCTTCAATGTCCCCTGAAATGACACAGCAAACGACTCAGTCGACGAACAATTAGGGATGGGCAACAAATGCTGGCCCTGGCATGAATTTTTTTAAATAGCCTTTAAAAGGAGGACAGAGTTAGAGTCACAATGGTTGGGATAAACCATGGGTCTCCGGCAGGAAAGGAGGTGCGATTCCGCTGGGAGGTTTGGTGTGATTCAGATTACAATCCACCCACACTTAGAAATATTTTGGAGGTTGGGTGGACTACACCAGGAATGAAGTATTGTGACCTGAAGACGCTGATAGGTCCGGCTCCTCAGAGAACGGGGTGCCTGTTTGAAAGTGATCCACGATCTCAGACTAACTGCTGCTATCGTGCGGGATTGCTGTTACCATGCGGGGCACAGTGGTTGCTGAGTGCGTGCTTGCTAAGGGCAGTAAATATTTTAAAAACTTACTGTTGGCGGTTTCCAGCTGAATCCGGTCGGAGTGAGGACAGAGTGACTGCTGGGTAAGTAGTAAAGATTTAAATTATGTGAGCGGGGCGATAACAGCTGATTGCTGTTATTGTGCGGGGCGCAGTGGTTGCTGGTTAAGTGTTTTATTTTTACCTGTATTTAAGTTGGGCAGTTCCTAAACCTGAGACACTACACTTGTAGTGCCCCCCACCCTTCCACCTCCTCTAACCTCTAAGGGGTTGAGTGAATATCAGGTGAGCTCTTTCTGTCTTTCGTTTTCTTTTTTTTATCCACAAGTTATCGAGCGGGGATGGCGGGGAAGGCAGTGCAATGTTCCTCCTGCAGAATGTTTGAGGTGAGGGACGCCGTCAGTGTCCCTGCTGATTTCACCTGTGGGAAGTGCACCCATCTACAGCTCCTCAGAAACCGCGTTAGGGAACTGGAGCTGGATGAACTTCGGATCATTCGGGAGGCAGAGGTGGTCATAGATAGTAGCTTCAGGGATGTAGTTACTCCGAAGAATCAAGATAGATGGGCGATAGTGAGAGTGGCTGGGAGGAAGCAGTCAGTACAGGGATCCTCTGTGGTTGTTCCCCTCGGTAATAAGTATACTGCTTTGGATACTGTTGAGGGGAATGACCTACCAGGGGTAAGCCACTGTGAACGGATCTCCAGCACTGAGTCCGTCCCTGTGGCTCAGAAGGGAAGGCGAGAGAGCAGGAGAGCAATAGTTATTGGGGACTCGATAGTTAGAGGGACAGATAGACGGTTCTGTGGCAGCGAAAGAGACTCACAGATGGTATGTTGCTTCCCGGGTGCCAGGATCCATGACGTCTCGGATCATGTATTCAGAATTCTTAAGCGGGAGGGGGATCAGTCACAAGTCGTGGTACACATCGGTACCAACGACATAGGTAAGAGAAGGGACGGGTATTTAAAACAGGAATTTAGGGAGCTAGGGTGGAAGCTGAGAGCCAGGACAAACCATGTTGTCATCTCTGGCTTGTTGCCGGTGCCACGTGCCAGTGAGGTGAGGAACAGGGAGAGAGTGCAGATAAATACGTGGCTGCAGGGATGGTGTAGGAGGGAGGGTTTAGTTACGTGGATAATTGGAGCACATTCTGGGGAAGGTGGGACCTGTACAGACAGGACGGTTTGCACCTGAACCAGAGGGGCACCAATATCCTGGGAGGGAAATTTGCTCTGTCTCTTCCGGGGGGGGGGGGGGGGGTTTAAACTAATTTGTCAGGGGGATGGGAAAACGAGCTGTATTCCAGAAGTCAGTGTTGAGAGTAGTGAGGTACTGAGGAGGGTATCAAGGTCACAGTCGTGTACCGGTAGACAGGAAGGTGGGTTGACATGTGTCTACTTCACTGCAAGGAGCATCCGGAATAAGGTAGGTGAACTTGGAGCGTGGATTGGTACTTGGGACTACGATGTTGTGGCCATTACGGAGACATGGTTAGACCAGGGACAGGAATGGTTGTTGGAAGTTCCGGGATATAGATGTTTCAGTAAGAGTAGAGAAGGTGGTAAAAGAGGTGGAGGAATAGCATTGTTAATCAAGGATAGTTTAACGGCTGCAGAAAGGCAGTTCGAGGGGGGTCTACCTACTGAGGTAATATGGGCTGAAGTTAGAAATAGGAAAGGAGCGGTCACATGGTTAGGAGTTTTCTATAGGCCCCCAAATAGTAATAGAGATGTGGAGGAAGAAATTGCAAAACAGATTATGGATAGGTGTCGAGGTCTCAGGGTAGTTGTCATGGGTGACTTTAACTTTACAAATATTGATTGGAACCTCTATAGGTCGAACAGTTCGGATGGGGCAGTTTTTGTACAGTGTGTGCAGGAGGGTTTCCTGACACAATATGTGGATAGGCCGACAAAAGGTGGAGCCACATTGGATTTGGTACTGGGTAATGAACCGGGCCAAGTGTTAGATTTGTTTGTGGGAGAGCACTATGGAGATAGTGACTACATTTTGGTGTCTTTCACTATTGCAATGGAGAGGGTTAGGGCCATACGGCAGGGCAAGGTTTATAATTGGGGGATGGGTAATTATGATGCGATTAGGCAAGAATTAGGGCGCATAACATGGGAACAGAAACTGTCAGGGAAAGGCACAAATGAAAAGTGGAGCTTGTTCAAGGAACAAATACTGCGTGTTCTTGATAGGTATGTCCCTGTCAGACAGGGAGAAAATGGCTGTGTGAGGGAATCATGGTTCACAAAAGAGGTTGAATGTCTTGTCAAGAGGAAAAAGGAAGCATATGTAAGGATGAGAAAACAAGGTTCAGTTGGGTCGCTTAAGGGTTACAAGGTAGCAAGGAATGAGCTAAAAAAAAGGGCTTAGGAGAGCTAGGAGGGGCATGAGAAGTCCTTGGCGGGTCGGATCAAGGAAAACCCCAAGGCTTTTTACTCTTATGTGAGAAATAAAAGAATAATCAGGGTGAGGTTAGGGCCGGTCAAGGACAGTAGCAGGAACTTGTACATGGAGTCAGAAGAGATAGGAGAGGTGTTGAATGAATACTTTTCTTCAGTGTTCACCAAGGAGAGGGGCCATGTTTTTGAGGATGAGAGTGTGATACAGGCGGGTAGGCTGGAGGAGGTAGATGTTCTGAGGAAGGATGTATTAGCAATTTTGAAAAACCTTAGGTTCGACAAGTCCTCTGGGCCAGATGGGATATATCCTAGGATTCTTTGGGAGGCAAGGGATGAGATTGCTGAACCTTTGGCTTTGGTCTTTGGGTCCTCACTGTCCACAGGGATAGTACCAGAGGATGGGAGAGTGGCGAATGTTGTTCCTCTGTTCAAGAAAGGGAATATGAATGACCCTGATAATTAGAGGCCGATTAGTCTTACTTCGGTGGTTCGTAAGTTAATGGAAAAGGTCCTGAAAGATAGGATTTATGACCATTTGGAAAGATGCTGCTTCATCCGGAATAGTCAACACGGATTTGTGAAGGGTAAGTCTTGCCTCACAAATTTGATTGAATTCTTTGAGGAGGTTACTAGGTGTGTAGATGAAGGTAGAGCAGTTGATGTCGTATACATGGATTTTAGTAAGGCGCTTGATAAGGTTTCCCATGGTCGGCTCATGAAGAAAGTAAGGAGGTGTGGGATAGAAAGACATTTGGCCAATTGGATAAGTAACTGGCTATCACATAGAAGACAGAGTGCGGTAGTGGTTGGAAAATTTTGAGGCTGGAGACCAGTTACCAGCGGTGTACCACAGGGCTCAGTGCTGGGTCCTCTGCTATTTGTGATTTTAATCAATGACTTGGAGGAGTGGGCTGAAGGGTGGGTCAGTAAATTTGCTGATGACACCAAGATTGGTGGAGTAGTGGATGAGGTGGAGGGCTGTTGTAGGCTGCAAAAAGACTTTGATAGGATGCAGAGCTGCGCCGAAAAATGGCAGATGGAGTTTAACCCTGATAAGTGCGAGGTGATTCGTTTTAGTCGGAAAAATTTGAATGCGGATTACAGGGCCAACGGCAGGGTTCTGAGGAATGTGGAGGAACAGAGAGATCTTGTGGTTCATGTCCACAGATCTCTAAAGGTGGCCACTCAAGGGGACAGAGCCGTGAAGAAGGCCTATAGTGTGTTAACGTTTATTAACAGGGGGCTTGGGTTTAAGAGCCGTGGGGTTATGCTGCAACTGTACATGACCCTGGTGAGACCACATTTGGAGTATTGTGTGCAGTTCTGGTCACCTAACTATAGGAAGGATGTGGAAGCATTGGAAAGGGTGCAAAGGAGATTTACCAGGATGCTGCCTGGCTTGGAGGATAGTTCTTATGAGGAAAGGTTGAGGGAGCTAGGGCTTTTCTCTTTGGAGCGGAGGAGGATAAGAGATGACTTAATAGAGGTTTATAAGATGATGAGGGGGATAGATAGAGTGGACATTCAGAAACTATTTCGCCGGGTGGATGTAGCTGTTACAAGGGTCATAACTACAAGATTCAGGGTGGGAGATATAGGAGGGATATCCGAGGTAGGTTCTTTACTCAGAGTGGTTAGGGTGTGGAATGGACTGCCTGCTGTGATAGTGGAGTCGGACACTTTAGGAACTTTCAAGCAGTTATTGGATAGGCACATGGAGCACAGCAGAATGACAGGGAGTGGGATAGCTTGATCTTGGTTTCGGACAAGGCTTCGGCACAACATCGAGGGCCGAAGGGCCTGTTCTGTGCTGTACTGTTCTATGTTAACTATCCAGCCCTTCCCTTCCCGATGGCAAAGATTCCCCCATCCGCGCAGGCTAAGACCCCCCAACCCTCTTGTCGGCAAAGACCGCCCCTTTACACCAGCATCAGGCCATCCCCCACTTTCACCGGCACCAGCCTCCTCAACCCACTCTTCGCCGGTACTAGTGGCCCCCACAGGTCAGTGATATGCAGCTGTGGGGTCACCAAAAGCTCACTCGATGCCCCACCTAAATGCCCCCCTTCAGCCTCTCTTCAGGCCCCAATCCCTTCAGACCCTGCCCCTTAAAAGGGTTAGGGGGCAGCATATCCCTGACCACCTGAATACTGCAATGGCCACCGAGTGGTCATCGCGACCGACTGGTCTCCATTTCTGGTGACCTTGTGCTGGCTTCACATGGTGGTGGCAGGTGGGAGATGGAGAATTCGGCTTAAAACAAATCCTGCATATTTAAATTAGGGTTTAAATTTGCCAATATGGTTCAGGCCCAATAAGGGCATGATTAAGGTCATGCCAGATGGAGCAGGCCGGGAGTATCGGAAACAGTTTGGCACCCATCGCAAATCCCATTTCAGGCCTGTCCTGGAAATTTCCCAACATAGCGGGTTTCGAGCTGGGCCCAACACAGTTGGAGAATCACCCCCTAAACCTAGTTTTGTACAGCACTGCTGATTGTTGCAGTGTGTCAACTTCAATAACTAGACGAACATGAACAAGTAATAAGACATTTTGACTTTATTAATATGGTACTACATGTTTGAAGTGTAGTCGCGCTTGTAATGCAACAGGCAATTTGCTCACAGTGAGCCTGGACAAACAGCAATATATGTAATAACTAGATAATTATTTTCAGTGATATTGATTGAAGGATAAATATTGGCCGGAAGAACACTCCAAAATAGTGTAATGGGATCACTTAAAGCCGCGTGAGGAGCAGCTGGAACCTTGGCTTAATGCCTTACCCAATAGACAGCAGATCCAATGCAGCATTCTCTTAATATTGCATTTGAGGGTCAGTCTGGCTGCAGTCCCGGCCAAGTGTTGACAGCGGCGTCAACGGGCCTTCAGGCCCAGTCATACTCGCCTTCCTCGGAGGCTAGCACAGCGCCGGAGTGCTGTGCGCTGCTCCGGCGCCAAAGTCTGCGCATGCACGCCACGGCCGTCTCCGCGCTGGCCCCCGGGAAACATGTCAGAGCCCTACGGGGCCGGCGCAGCGGAACACAGCGGAACATTCGAATGACCGCGCCCGCCGAGTGGTTGCCCCCGAGCGCGCCACCAATGGAGGCACCCCTCGGGATTGACTCCCCCCCCACTCCCACACCAGGACGGCCCCCGCAGCCAGAACGCCAAGGTCCCGCCGAGTAGGACCACACGCAAACGACACCGGCGGGACTCGGTGGAACATGGAGGGCACTCGGCCCGTGAAGCACGGAGAATCGCCGCAGCGACCACGCCGGCATGATTGGTGCCTATTCTCCAGTCGCAGCGTGGTGCACCCCCAGCGATTCTCCGACACGGCGCGGGCTCGGAGAATACCGCCCCTGGTGTGGGACTTGAACCAAGTAACTTCTGATTTGGAGAGAGAATGCTACCAACTGAGCCATGGCTGACACCACAGCACTATTGATTAACCAACATTATGAGGTAGAGAGAGTACATAGAACATACAGTGCATTCGGCCCATCGAGTCTGCACCGACCCACTTTAAGCCCTCACTTCCACCCTATAACCCAATAACCGCTCCTAACTATTTTGGATACGAAGGGCAATTTATCATGGCCAATCCACCTAACCTGCACGTCTTTGGACTGTGGGAGGAAACCGGAGCACCCAGAGGAAACCTACGCAGACACAGGAAGAACGTGCAGATTCCGCATAGACAGTGACCCAGCGGAGAATCAAACCTGGGACCTTGGCGCTATGAAGCCACAGTGCTAAACACTGTACCACCGTGCTGCGTCGTGAATGTTCAGACACCTCATTCAAATTACCAGCACCTGGCAAAGACACGCCTCATAATAATCTTTATTTGTGTCACATGTTGGCTTCTATTAACACTGCAATGAAGTTACTGTGAAAATCCCCCAGTCGCCACACTCCGGCACCTGTTCAGGTACACCAAGGGAGAATTCAGAATGTCCAATTCACTTAACAAGCACGTCTTTCAGGACATTTGGGAGGAAACCAGAGCACCCTGAGGAAACCCACGCAGACACGGGGAGAACGTGCAGACTCGCACAGACACTGACCCAAGCCACAAATCGAACCTAGTTCCCTGGTGCTGCCGACATTGTTCGAGTTAAGGTGCTGAATGAGGTCAGTGGAGAAATTTAACTGTAACAGTGGAAATCAGGACATTAAATATCTGAAGCAAGCGATCTTGCATCCTCCTGAATGGATCACAAAACTCAGAAACTGGATTGCCTGATTCAATCAGGTGCCAGTCATTGTCAACATGCAGGATTACTTCTGACCAGATTCCTCTGCTTTCTGGAAAATCTCATCACAATTATCCATTCTGGTGTGCAGGTTAAGTGGATAGATGTTCCATTTTTAAGAATCTGTGCAGAAATGTCAAAGAATCAACTGTGTTCGGAAGGGAATTTCTAACAAGCCAAAATACCAATTTGGTTCTGTAAGAGTCTCTCCCCGTATTAATTTAATGTCATAACTTGTTTCCACTTTGTTGTGTCCCATGTGTCTCTGAACTGCAATAAGACAGCCTATATTGAATTTATCTGACAATGATTCATGTCCATTCGGCTGTTTTACTTCCAATTGTCTTGTTATTATGATGATAAATAAAGCTGGTCCATCTGCAATGTAAAAAAGAGAGACAAAGCACTTCACTAACAAATATTTTGCCGTTTTAAATGAACACAAGAAATGCGTCATCGGTAAGTGATAAAGTGGTTGAAACGTTCATACATTTACTGGGCAGTTTTATGAATTTCTATCTCTAGGCAGAAGCTACACCTCTTGGAAATGATAGTCAGGATTCTTTTTCATTCATTCACGGATGGGCATGGCTGAGTCGGCCAGCATTTATTCCCCATCCCTTGAGAAGGGTAGTTACAGATATGTTTGTGAAAAGTAATGGCGAGGAAGCTGGACATTCTATTTCCAGTGGGGAAGGTTCGACCTTACCAACAATGTAAACCCATGAAATTAATTTTATGGAGACGGCGCAAAAATACATTGAAAATCAGATATAAAAATAGAAAAAAACCCTTGAAATACAGGGTCAGTCACAGCTTGATAGGTTACAAAATTCCTGTCTGCTTGGCAAAACTTCTGAAATTAAAAACAGAAAATGCTGGGTAAACTCAGCAGGTCTGGCAGCAACTGTGAAGACAGAAGCTATCCATAAGGCTCTTCAAAGCTCAAGAGAGGGGGAAAATGTGATGGATTTTATTCTGTATGAGAGGGGTGGACCAGGTGGGGCAACATAGAAGGTCAGGGATAAAATAAAAATAAATAAATAATCTTTATTGGTGTCACAAAGTAGGCTTACATTAAAATTGCAATGAGGTTACCGTGAAAAGCCCCTCGTCGCCACACTCCGGAGCCTGTTCGGGTACACTGAGGGAAATTCAGAAAGTCCGA
The DNA here is from genome assembly GCF_902713615.1 of Scyliorhinus canicula. Lineage (NCBI taxonomy): Eukaryota > Metazoa > Chordata > Chondrichthyes > Carcharhiniformes > Scyliorhinidae > Scyliorhinus > Scyliorhinus canicula. The sequence goes on from NC_052155.1 coordinate 30,036,742, forward strand.
TTCACCTGACAAATCCACATAGACGCGGGGAGAATGTGCAGACTCCGCACAGACAGTGACCCAAGCCGGGAATCGAACCCGGGTCCCTGGCGCTGTGGAGCAACAGTGCTAACTACTGTGCTGCCATGCTGCCTATGGCTAGCTGGGAGCTGGGAGATATTTGACAATGATGTTGGCTGTTGAGTGTCAGTAAGTGGGTTCTTGGTATAGTCCGGCGGCACCCCCATGTGCTGGATGATGAGTTGGTCCTGCAGCATCTGCTACCACATTTTATTATGGTGCAGGCTGAGTCCTGCCTTTGTATCTTGGCAGAGATTGTGAGTCACCTCAGCAAGCTGGCTGGTTGGACCAGGCATGGTGGCACCCAAAGAGAGAGTTCCTGCTCCTTTTCTTTCTGTTGAGAGCTCACAGTTTGTCTGTGCAATTGCTTGCTCAATTTAATTTCCAAGGATGTTGAAATCAGGCAACATAGAATGCTGAGCCCAGAGATATCTCGTGCTCAGGTTGGAGAATCCACCTGGGAAGCAGCGGCTGCTCTTGGGCCCTTTGTCTTTGTTGGGTTCATGCCAAAGAGCCCTGGAGTGACCACATTCTCCACGGCAGTCTGCAGTGTGGCTTGCCAGTCACCGCATAAATGTAGCTATTGGACTTCCTGCAGACTTGTTCAGTGATGCTGGGCACACACTCAAAGGATCTCATGAAACATTCATTCTCAGATTTGAGATATTCTTGAATGCATTTACGATGTTACTATAGATAGCGATCTGAGCCACTCTTTCCTGCTTTCTGCAGTTTATTTTGATATCCCTGTCAATAAACTTCAGCCACTTTATATTTCACTTCCATTTGTTTCTCGTCTATCTGTTTGGATCTCAAGTATTAAAGTATCTTTGCCTAAAGTGTCACCTAGCCATTATCAATCAAATCCAATTCTGAGCAAAGCCATAGCAAACAATCTCTGAAGGTTTTATGAAAACTGATAGCTTTAAGGTTAATTCCTTCATTCCAATTGCACTTAATGCCATGAAACATTCAGGTCATTCAGAAGAAAGACTCAAATAGAATTGCTCCTCCTTAAGCGAAGGATTCAAGTTTGGGGTTTTAGCTCTGAAAATGTCATCTTATCATAATAGGGTGAGGAGATAATATCCTAAAGAAAAGCCATTATTTATATATCGAAACATAAAGGAAGGAGTGTGGCCATCAGTACAAGATTCAAATATCAAATCTTTCACAAGAATTTTGATTACATTCAATGACCTTTTGATATTTTCTGTGGTGGAAGTTGATGGTTAACAGGGAACATTATTTAGCCTGACTGTGATGCACTTGAATTAACATAAGTAGGTAAATTTCAATAATCGAAAATGTTGCTGTCTCATAATCCTTTAATAGTAGAAAAGTACTTTAAGCCAAGGCAAGTGGTTACTGTCCTACCATGCATGTGGAATAAAAAGACGGATATGCATTTATATAGCACTTTTCCTGGCTACCAAGCACTTCAGAGTGCTTCATAGCTAATGAATTTTTGAAATGTAGTCACTTCACAAGTGGCAGGCAGCCATTGGAGCTTGTTAAAGGCCTATTTTCAGAGATAAATTAAAATTCCTCCCCCCCCCCCCCCTCCCCATTCCACTCCCAAGGCATCAGCAACTTGGCCAGCTCTTGCCTCAGAACTAAAACATTCCTAAAAATGTAATATTTCAAAAGAAGGAACAAACAACATGGATAAAGGAGGAAGTAACAAACAATGTCGATAAAGGGGAACCTATGGATGTGCTATACTGTGATTTTCAGAAGCCATTTAATAAGGTGCCATATCAAAGATTACGATGCAAATTAAGAGTCCATGGTATAGGGGGTAACATATTAACATGGATCAAGGATTGGTTAGCTAACAGGAAGCAGAAAGTAAGAATAAAAGGCTCTTTTTTGGATTGGCAAGAAGTGACAAGTAGAGTGTGACAGGGATCAGTGCTGGGGCCTCAACTATTACAATTTCTATCAATAAATTGGATGAAGTCACCAAATGCATGGTTCTGAAACTTTCTGGCAATACATAGATAAATAAGAAAGTCAGTTGTGAAGACAACATAAGAAGGCATCTGCAAAGTGAAATAGATAGATAATGTGAGTGGGTAAAAATTTGGCAGATGGAGTATGACGTGGGAAAATGTGAACTTGCCCACTTTGGCAGGAAAAATAGAAACGCAGTATATTATTTAAATGGAGAGAGATTGCAGAACTCTGAGGTAAAGAGGGATCTGGGTGGTCTGGCAAATGAATCCGGCAAGTGATTCGGAAGGCAAATTTATATAAAGTAGAGAAGTTTGGGCAGAGTTGCACAAGGCATTGGTGAGACAGGGGGTGGCATTCTCATACCTCCCAGCTGCGGGTTTCTCGGTGGCGGGAGACAGCCCACATCTAGAGGACTGTGTAGAGTAAAGGCCGGAATTCTCCGGACACAGGCTGGAAGCTGAATTCTCTGATCCTGTCAGCCGCACGCCACACCCCCATCCCATCCTGGCATCGTGGGTGGCTTCAATGAGAATTTCCATTTACAGCAGCGGGAGCAGTGAACCTCGCCACCAGTGAACCGCGTCTGGCCTTTTGCTGCCAAGAAACACACAGCTGGGAGGCCAGAGAATCCCACCCTGTAGCCTATGGTCCATTATCGCTCACAATGTGATCTGGTTTTCCTAAGTTGGCAAAGATCTTGTTAAGTTTCTCTGTGGTGGTTCACTTAATTACAACCACCTTAGTCCGCTTTGAATGTGCATCTACAATGACCGCAGACATGTGCCCCTCGAATCGACCAGCAAATTTAACGTGTAAAACTTGCCGTGGCATTTTAGGCCACTCCCATGGGAGCAATGGGGACAATGGCGGTGCCTGCCATAGTCCTGCTTTTTGTTCTATTTAGGCATCATTTCCTGGCCACTAAAAGTAGCTTTGCGCTAGATCCTTCATTTGCATCATTTTTAGGTGTCCCGATTTAATTGTTTGAATACTTCAAATCCCAAATTTTTAGGAATAATTACTCTCATCCCCCAACACAGCAATTCACCCTGTGCTGTTAATTTGAGTCGCCTCGAAATGTACAGTTTCATATCAGAATGTTCCTGTTATCCTCCTCTTTCATACAAAGAACAAAGAACAAAGAAAAGTACAGCACAGGAACAGGCTCTTCGGCCTCCATGCCCGTGCCGACCATGCTGCCCGACTAAACTACAATCTTCTACACTTCCTGGGTCCGTATCCCTCTATTCCCATCCTATTCATGTATTTGTCAAGATGCCCCTTAAATGTCACTATCGTCACTGCTTCCACCACCTCCTCCGGTAGCGAGTTCCATGCACCCACTACCCTCTGTGTAAAAAGACTTGCCTCGTACATCTACTTTATACCTTGCCCCTCGCACCTTAAACCTATGCCCCCTAGTAATTGACCCCTCTACCCTGGGGAAAAGCCTCTGACTATCCACTCTGTCTATGCCCCTCATAATTTTGTAGACCTCTATCAGGTCGCCCCTCAACCTCCGTCGTTCCAGTGAGAACAAACCGAGTTTATTCAACCTCTCCTCATAGTTAATGCCCTCCATACCAGGCAACATCCTGGTAAATATCTTCTGCACCCTCTCTAAAGCCTCCACATCCTCCTGGTAGTGTGGCGACCAGAATTGAACACTATACTCCAAGTGTGGCTTAACTAAGGTTCTATACAGCTGCAACATTACTTGCCAATTCTTATACTCAATGCCCCGGCCAATGAAGGCAAGTATGCTGCATGCCTTCTTGACTACCTTCTCCACCTGTGTTGCCCCTTTCGGTGACCTGTGGATCTGTACACCTAGATCTCTCTGACTTTCAATACTCTTGAGGGTTCTACTATTCACTGTATATTCCCTACCTACATTAGACCTTCCAAAATGCATTACCTCACATTTGTCCGGATTAAACTCCATCTGCCATCTCTCGCCCAAGTCTCCAAACAATCTAAATCCTGCTGTATCCCCTGACAGTCCTCACCGCTTTCCGCAATTACACCAACCTTTGTGTCGTCTGCAGACTTACTAATCAGACCAGTTACATTTTCCTCCAAATCATTTATATATACTCCGAACAGCAAAGCTCCCAGCACTGATCCCTGCAGAACACCACTAGTCACAACCCTCCAATTAGGAAAGCACTCTTCCATTGCTACTCTCTGCCTTCTATGACCTAGCCAGTTCTGTATCCACCTTGCCAGCTCAGCCCTGATCCCTTGTGACTTCATCTTTTGCACCAGTCTACCATGAGGGACATTGTCAAAGGCCTTACTGAAGTCCATGTAGACAACATCCACTGCCCTACCTGCATCAATCATCTTTGTGACTTCTTTGAAAAACTCCATCAAGTTAGTGAGACACGACCTCCCCTTGTCAAAACCATGCTGCCTTTCACTAATACGTCCATTTGCTTCCAAATGGGAGTAGATCCTGTCTTGAAGAATTCTCTCCAGTAATTTCCCTACCACTGACGTAAGGCTCACCAACCTGTAGTTCCCTGGATTATCCTTGCTACCCTTCTTAAACAAAGGAACAACATTGGCTATTCTCCAGTCCTCCGGGACATCACCTGAAGACAGTGAGGATCCAAAGATTTTGGTCAAGGCCTCAGCAATTTCCTCTCTAGCCTCCTTCAGTATTCTGGGGTAGATCCCATCATGTCCTGGGAATATTTTTCAAGACACCCAACACCTCGTCTTTTTGGATCTCAATGTGACCCAGGCTATCTACACACCCTTCTCCAGACTCAACATCCACCAATTCCTTCTCTTTGGTGAATACTGATGCAAAGTATGCATTTAGTACCTCATGCATTTCCTCTGGCTCCTCACATAGATTCCCTTGCCTATCCTTCAGTGGGCCAACCCTTTCCCTGGCCACCCTCTTGCTTTTTATGTACATGTAAAAAGCCTTGGGATTTTCCTTAACCCTATTTGCCAATGACTTTTCGGGACCCCTTTTAGCCCTCCTGACTCCTTGCTTAAGTTCCTTCCTACTTTCCTTATATTCCACACAGGCTTTGTCTGTTCCCAGCCTTCTAGCCGTGACAAATGCCTCCTTTTTCTTTTTGACGAGGCCTACAATATCTCTCGTTATCCATGGTTCCCGAAATTTGCCGTATTTATCCTTCTTCCTCACAGGAACATGCCAGTCCTGAATTATTTTCAACTGACACTTGAAAGCCTCCCACATGTCAGATGTTGATTTACCCTCAAACATCCGCCCCCAATCTAGGTTCTTCAGTTCCCGCCTAATATTGTTATAACCATGTTATTGTTATACCTTCCCCATGACCGGACCATTTCTGGTATGCTTTTGGGTTTGAGCTGCAGTCACTGGAGCACTTTTGATCTGCGAATAGTAAAATCATTATCATAAGTAGGTGCTATTTGGCCAGTTGGTAAAGATAAGTGTGATAATGCACCCACATTGACTAAGATTGACAGTATTTGATCTCGTAGGAATGTGCTGACAGGATTACCAGCTATCATTAGAGTCTACTTGCAGCCAAGGAACTATTATGTGGCCAAAAATAGCTGTTAATTGGCTGTGGTCCAGGGCGGCATGGTGGCGCAGTGGTTCGCACTGTTGCCTCGTGGCACCGAGGACCTGGGTTTGATCCCAGCCCCGGGTCACTTTCCGTGTGGAGTTTGCACATTCTCCCCGTGTCTGCGTGGGTCTCACCTCCACAACCCAAAAAGATGTTTGGGTCTGCCATGCTAAATTAACCTTCAATTGGAAAAAAATAATTAGGTTAATAATTGGAAAAAAGTAATTTTAAAAAGTGTTTAAAGTGCCTGTGGTCTATCAGTAATGTAAAATGATGGCCATCCAGGTATTGGTGAAATTTCAGAACACCAAATTTGTGCCTCCTGAGGTTCTGAACTTGCCAATGTTGAAAATACTAAAGTTATTGGTCTTTCTTCCCCTGAAGTTAATATATGAGACACCACTGTACACCACTGCTTTCTGCGAGTTGAGGACCCTCTTTAGCTGCAAGCTCCATTAAAACATCAATGTCTAATGCAGTCATCAAATTTAGATTCCATTAATAACCTTCTTTGAATGGCCTTATTTTTCAAACCACACAATCACTAAACAATCATTAACTGTGTCATCTAAAGAATTGCCAAATCCACAAAACTCTGCAATTTGGCTTGAGGGTTGCAACAAACTATTCAATATTTCCCCCTTCTAACTGATTCCTTCAATGAAATTGAAAGCTCTCCGCGATAATCAATGGCTTTGGTGAATAATGGTCTTGTAATATTTTCTCCAGTTCTCGATGTGTCTGATCCTCAGGTTTCCCAGGCTGAACTAAGCTTCTTAGCAAATTAAATGTTTTGCCTTTAATTGCACTTACGAATACAGGATCTTAATCCCTTCCGATATTTTGTCAGCTTAAATGTATTAATCATAGAATCCTTTAAGTGCTGAAGGAGGCCATTCGGCCCATTGAGTCTGCACCAACCCTCTGAAAGAGCACCTTACCTAGGCCCACTCTTCTGCCCTATTCCTGTAACCTGATTGGGCATGACTAATCCAACTAACCTGCACATCTTTGTACTGCGGGAGGAAACCTACACAGACATGGGGAGAAAGTACAAACTCCACACTGACAGTCACCTAAGGCCAGGACTCTGGAGCTGTGAGGCAGCAGTGCTAACCAATGTGCCACCGTGCCACCCTCATAATGGAATCTTTCTTAATACGATTTCCAGTTTTCTGGGTCTTCATCCAAAAGTGCCAATTATGTCAAAATTTCCCGCCATTTTTCACAGTGTCAGAGTGCTCTTCCCTTCGCATCATTCAGTGGCCTAGTTCTTACAAGATGAATTACCAATTTATAACAGCTTTAATTTTCATGCAAGTCATGATAATCTTTTGTTCTCTGCCGTGCTCTACCTCTATGTGTTACTGGACTGCAGGTGGTGAACCCCACAGCCTGACTCCTCAGATTGCTGGTTTAAAATCAGTACGGGCCCGTCCTTTGAATTTTTGCCACAAAACCTTACTGGGTCTGACCTTATGTTAGCCTGAAGATCAATTGATCTGTTGAAGCTGCTCCACTCCAATTGAAATTAAAATGTTGTTTCTTTCTTCTGTTCAGTTCCTCATCGCCAGTTTCCTTTTTATAAACTTTTCCTATCATTAGACTAACAGAAATAGATTGCCGTAGCACAGAGGTTTGATGCAATATTAACACAGGTTTATTGAATAGGTCTTCACTCTACAAAGTTTGTTAATGTGCTCACCAAAAGCCCGCAAAGTAGCCTTTGATGTCACCTAAGTCACGTGACTCCTTTCTTAAAGAGACAGCGCACACAACTACAATAACCCACATATATAACACCAAACGAAAATCTTTGTTCTCCACGGCTCGGGCAAGTAGGATGGGTGCTTAGCAGAAATTGAGTACACCCCTACAAAAAGAGGGTAGGATCAAGAGGAAAGTCTTAAACAATCAGCTCCTGCATTCGTTCAGCTGTCAGCTCACAATTAGACTGGGTTAGATAGATTTTTGATTGACAGGGGAGTCAAGACTTATGGAGGGCAGATAGCAAAATAAAGTTGAGGTCACAGTCGGATATTGAATGGCGAATCAGACTCCAGGGGCCGAATGCCTTACTCATAGTCCTAATTCCTGAATACAAAAGAGTTGGAGACAAAGTGCAACCTGGTAGTCTACTTGGTCAGTGGATTGGGGAATGTCAGGAAACAAAAAATAGGTAAACATTATCTTGGTTCTGATTTTATGAGGTGAAATTAGCTCTTCTCATTAGATTTCTTTGCACTTATTGCGTCAATGATGCATTTGCTGATCCATGTGTAATCTGAGTTTACGTTTGCTCTGCCCTCAACCAATTATTTCTGGTGCAGTCTGCTTGCCAAGGGACACATTGCTAAATTCATTTGCTTTCTTAACTGCTCACACGGAGCACTGTGCTCTGCTTATTACCACAACTGGGAATGTTTGTTTAGCAAAAAGCCGAAAGGCAGGGTAATCAAAGTTTCAGGTCAGTTAATACTTAAAGAGACAAGCCAGCCATGCAAAGCGCTGAGAGAAATAATGCTTCACTTATCTGGTAGCTGCAGCCCCAGGCAACTCAATAGAAAATAGTCCCAGTGTGAGAAAGCTTGCTAACCCAGTCGCCATTAGAATCAGGATGAAAAAGCAGGAAAGATACTTTAAAAATGGCAGGTCAGGTTTATTGCTTTCTGCGGCAGTCCCTGATTAACCTTTTAGACCTGCTGTATCCTTTTTCCACAGGAGTTGGGAGTAAAAAGTTAATTTACACAGAGGATATGCTGAACAACTTCCACTAATCCTTCTGATGTAAAGTTCATAAATAATCATTTATTTTTTCCCCTAGTTTAACATGTTAATTGGTTGCAATTTCCGGCGCATAGCAAGCTCAAAAGAAATTGTGGAGGGAGAAAAAAGAGATGGAAATTTAAATTCTTTGTAATCCATGCCAAATAACTGCAAGGCTGCCGCTACAACTTACGACTGTGCCGTGTTCTAACTCTGCACCAGCTACGAAGCAAAGTTCAAAGAAAGCTCACGCTATTCAAGATTCAATTTTCTTATCCTGCAGTAACTTCTAACAACTCAAACCACTGTTAATAAGTTGTTTCATTTAAATTTTTTCTGCCCATAAGGGATTTCAACCAATACCTAATGTGTGCATGCAGAATTGTACCTTGATCTGATGACCCCATCGCTCAAGGTATATGCACAGTTTGCAGTATGGGGCTGAGCCGCAAGGATCAGAAGGTCACCAAATTGACCTGTAGTCTATGCAGAGCCAGCAATCTGAGCCAGGAGTGTCTACAATTGGATTCAGCATTTCTAGGCGAGAGAGAGGGGAATATAATCAGTCACTGGTCACAATCCAATCACTCCTGCTGGAAAGTGTGTTTATGTGAATATTAGGTGAGCATGGGGATTTGCCTTGATTTAAATGTCGCTTAGCAGTAAGCAAGCTGTCAACACCCTTTGGGCTTACAAAAGCGATACTTGAAGGAGGCCAGAATTTATATAAATGTAAATGTCGACACAGTCTATAACACAGCCTGATGTACTGGCTTCAGGGAAGTGAAGGTAAAATCTGAAGCAAAAAGAAAAATGTGGGTCGTTTTCTACAACTTTGTTCTCTTCAGCTCTGCAGAGAATTTTGTTCGAACTCTGGGGATGGGACTTTCGCCTTTTCTGTCAACATCAAGGCCCAATTCTCATGAATTTCATTTTATGAAATTAGAATAACTTTCAGCTGCAGCTATTAAAGTGTAAATGAAATGTTTTTACCTTTGTTTTTCAGACATACTGGCATTTCGGCTTGGAAGCATCTTCTTGTTATCATATCAATTGGCAGCAAATGGAAATGGCTGGGACGGGTGGTTTCTGAACTTTGAGAGAGGAGAGAAGGGGTTAAATGTTGAATGGAACACCCAGCATTCAGAGAAAGAAACAGAAAGTGATCAGTTCTGAAAATCACCTCAACTGTCGGCAGAAGGTTTCATATTCACTGCATGTCAGTACAAGACATTTTAGGATTACCAAAGCGAAGGAACCAAATTTACTGAATGAACGTGTAGCACGTGAGCAGCACGGTAGCATGGTGGTTAGCATAAATGCTTCACAGCTCCAGGGTCCCAGGTTCGATTCCCAGCTGGGTCACTGTCTGTGTGGAGTCTGCACGTCCTCCCCGTGTGTGCGTGGGTTTCCTCCGGGTGCTCCGGTTTCCTCCCACAGTCCAAAGATGTGCGGGTTAGGTGGATTGACCATGATAAATTGCCTGTAGTGTCCTAAAAAGTAAGGTTAAGGGGGGGTTGTATGGTATAGGGTGGATACGTGAGTTTGAGTAGGGTGATCATTGCTCGGCACAACATCGAGGGCCGAAGGGCCTGTTCTGTGCTGTACTGTTCTATCTATCTTAACTCATTAATAACTTTTACTATAACAATCAAAGCAAAGTAGACACTTTTCTTTCTTGAATTCATTGGAGGTTGGCATCCTAATTGCCCCCCCCATGTGGTGCCGCTGGACACAGTCCACAGTTGCCACGCCGGCTTAACGAAAACTCGATCACATGCGACCCGGGCGGTCGTGAGCTCGACCCACCAGGGGCTGAACATTGGCGGAGGGCCTCAAAGCGATGCACTCGTTGCAACAGTGTGCGGTGCACCCCTGGATGATGCTGATTTGGAAGGGGTGGAGCATCCAAAAACGGCACCGACCCGATTCGGTTGCAAACGGGGATTCTCCGCTCGATTGTCAGATACAATTTTAGCGCGGGCAGCGGAGAATCCCACTCTAAGTGTTGATGCCTGTGCAGAATTCGTGGACTTTCACAACAGCAAAACTGACGCTGACCCTCAACCGATTCAGCAACTGCGGAGGGGTTAGCATCTGCGCCCATGGAACACAATCGATTCCAATGAAAAACGCTGTGTGATTCGCCAGGTCCGGGATTCACTCTCGGGAGGCCGACAAACTGCAGCCGCACATACAGCCTTCACTCCCCACACACACCATCCCAGCAAAGAAGATGACACTGGTTACACTGGAGTGCGCCCATACAGCTGATGGGTCGCTGGGGCCAGAGAGCACCTAGGGGGTGGCCTGAGGGGAAACCCAAATGATCTGTGGCCCTAAGTTCACAGTGGGCTGTCAATGGCGTGTGCAGCTGCATTGCTGCCTTGCCGGCTGCGGCAATGGTGTTCCGTGCCCATCCATAACGACCCCACAGCCCATCTCCTGGCCACGTCCCGCTATTTACCTCCACCCTTGTAGATGCCCCGCTGGCCAGCGTCACAACTGTCAGCAAACTATGGCAATGTTGGACACTTTTCATGATATTTAAAAGCACAAGTGAACCTTGCCATTCGGGAATTCGACCCACAGGAGGCGGAGAATCGTGGAGGCCCCGGAGAATACCGGGTTAGGCCCGCTAATGATATGCAAAGGGTGTTTACTGTATGTGCGTTCCCGACCTCTTTGATGCCGCTGTTGAGATGACAAAGTATTGTGCTTTGGCATCAAATCAGCACCCGCCGCGATTTTGGTGTCAGCAAATGGAGAATCCCGTCCATGGGCTGGATTCCCCACACCCCGATACCGAAATCGCGGCCGGCGCCGGGGCAGAGAATCCAATTCCACGCATGGAATTGGGACCGGCGCCGGTTCCCCGCTTCTCCGGGCCCCGAAAAGTAGCGTACTCGGAGAGTACAGCGCGCCGTGTATACCCTACCTTTGGCCAATGCTGGAGGCCTGCCCTGCCATTCTCCGCCCCTGACCGGCCAAAGCCCCGATGGCGTGGATCTAACATGGTCCTGCCGGTCGGGATACTAGCGTGGCGGCTGCGGACTCAGTTTGTGGCCGCCATGGTTGGGGGCGGGCCGATCAGAGGGCAGCGGGGGGGCCTTATACGGCTTCGGGCTAATTTTGGGCGGGAGGTCCGGGTCGGGCAAGCAGCAGATCGGGGGCACTATTTGGGAGGTCCAGGTCCGCGGTCTGAGTCCGCTGTGGAACACGGCGTGGCCGCTTGAGGCCGTCGCCGTACGCATGCGCGGCATCTGACCTCGAAGTGTGAGAGTCCGTTTCTGCAGCAAAAGCTGCGAGTTTCCCGATGGTTCACTGCTTGCCCGCTGCATAACTATAAATAATAACCTTTTATTGTCACAATATGAATATGTAGCCCTTTCACGCCAGTTTTTCTGTCATGAAAGGTCACAGTTTTTACAACGGCGTGTGGACACAGTCCCAAAAACGGAGAATCCACCCCCATCGTCTTGCCAGCCCTTCAAGTTGAATCAGTGGGATTGTCTAAGATGTGTGCAAGATTTGACTGCAAGCATTGTCCCTACCCCAATGTGTTACTCAGAATGCAAGGACACCAGAAGATTGGAAAAAGTAGGAGAATAGACGATGGCCCAGAATTTGCCAGAGCAAGTGATTTACTTCCTTCACCCTTTAGCTTGAAACAAGTAATAATTTGGGACTCTCCTGTATTCATTCTACTCCCAGCGAGGGAAACCCTATTACAAGAATTACACAGAGTCCATCCGGGCAAAATAAAGTTGAAGATGCTGGTTCGCAGTTATATCTGAATGCTGTGAATCGATAAAGCTATTGAGGAAATGGTATGGCAATGCATTCCCAGCTGATTCAACAATTGTTACCTCATTTTGGCCTATCTCCTTCCATGGGAGTGGCTGGGCTCCCCAGCAGGTCTATGCAGGTCCTTTCTTGTGCAGGATGTTTCTTGTCTTCATAGATGCTCATTCCAAATAGTTATCCATACAGGAGGGGGAAGCTACAATCTCGACAGCTATTGTAGATGCCTTACGCTGGGTATTTGCCATTCATGGCCTACTGAAAATCATTGTGTCCAATAATGGTGGTCCTTTTACTAGAGACCACTTCTAACACTTTGTCCAGACAAACTGAATCCAGCATACCAGGAGGGCCCCATATTTCCCGGCATCCAATGGGTTGGCGGAAAGGACCACACACACAAACTTTTGAAAATGCTATAAGGAAGCAATCAGACTGGCCGTTGTGCCATCGGCTGGCTAACTTCCTTTTGTCCTGCACGATCCCCACTCCATTATATGGGTCACACTGGCTGCATTGCTTATTAGCCATCACTTTAGAACTCGGGTGGACTTGATATTTCCGAATTTGACAGGGAGGGTGGAGGCACGTCAGGCCTTCCAGAAAAATCAACATACTTCATAAAAGGGTGGCAGGTCATTCTAGGCTGGCGACTGGATTCTAGTTCGGAATTTCGCCTTGGGCTCATTCCGGATAGCAGGTCAGATCGCGTCCCAATCAGGACCTGTGTGGTATGTGGTCAGTGTCAATGGAGGAACTGTGAGGAAGCATGTTGACCACATGATGAGCTGGGGGAGATGGTAACCCCCAACATATGGGTCCAACTGGTGCCACCGGCTCTCCTGTGGCTGAGGGAGCCAGGAATTTTAGAGTCAACCCCGCCTGCAGTCCAGGTGCGAGCTGGCGAGGCAAGAAGCCCTACAGAAGAGGGGTGGTCACCTGAACTGTCGTCTTCTACGGACAACAAGATTACCTCAGTGATGATGGAGCTGGCTGGGGGACTAAGGATGTCCGTGAGGACTCGAAGGTCCGCGTACAGACTAATTCTGCGATGAACTCTTTTCACTTATGTCTCTTGTCCTTGTATACAGCACTTGTACATAAAATACTTTGTAAAATGTAATAAGGGACTTAAGAGGGCGGGCTTTGTTGTTAATATGACTAGCTCGGATCCAATCGCAAGTGAGTGTGTGTCCCCACCAATAGAGAGAAAAAACAGTGCCCTGGGAACAGGGGCCCAGGTATTGTGGGCTCAAAGAGAAAATGCTGGAAAATCTCAGCAGGCCTGGCAGCATCTGTAGGGAGAGAAAAGAACTAATGTTTCGAGTCCAGGCGACCCTTTGTCAAAGTTAAAAGACATAGAAAGTGGGAAATATTTATACTGTGGAGTGAGAGAATGAAACATGAGTCATAGCCACAGAAACCAAGGGAACAGCGTGCTAAAAGCCACAGAAACCAAGGGAAAGGGGGTTAATGGAAGTCCCCAGGGAGAGCAAAAGGTGTGAAAGGCCAAACAGCAGAGAAACTAACATCAGAGGGTAAACTGTGACAGATGTAGATGTGAGGGTGGGGGAAGGGGGAAGCAAAGGGGAAAAAAGGTAAGGAAAGGGGGATAAGATAGGGGGTGGTAAATATATGCAAAGAAAGACAAGAAAGAAAGAAATGGGAAAAGACAGTTAAAATGAAATAGGATGAAACAAGGGGGTCGATGTGGGGTAAGGTAATCATCTGAAGTTGTTGAATTCGATGTTGAGACCAGAAGGCTATAGCGTGCCTAACCGGAAGATGAGATGTTGTTCCTCCAGTTTGCGTTGAGCTTCACTGGAACATTGCAGCAGGCCAAGGACAGACATGTGGGCATGGGAGCAGGGTCTTGTGTTAAAAAAGTGTGGACCCAGGAGCTGGAGAGTTAAGGTCTCACCAGCATTGCTCTGTGCCTGTATATAATTGCCTTTGCCAACTGTTAATAAACCCCATGTAGTTGTTACTGGAAGTCTCCAGGGTATTGCCTTGAGCCACCACAGTGATAAAAAAAGAGAATGATAAATTAAGAAAAAAGATGAGTTTTGAACTTTATATTTCAAAGAGCTCAAAGGAAAATTAACCACCAGCGGGAACAAGACTCTACAGTTTCAATTGTTAGCTTCGCTGGACTGGAGAGGTGGGAGGCTTTGCAGGGATATAAATCTTGTCATTAAAATGCTCCTTATGCTCAAAGTTAAATACAAGCACTGGAACTCTGTGCCAAGTTTAATAGGTATTGACTCCACAAATTCAGCAATGTTGAGACACACAGAGCGGTTGAGGACAGGCTGTCATTTTTGTGAGGCTAATGGTAGAATGCGGTAAATTGGCCAGCCAATTGTGGTGATTTGCAATGCACATGGTTAGCCACAAATTGCTGGGTTACTTACACACAAATCACTTATTGGGGGAGCTCGTACTCTGAACAATCCACGGGGCAGTTAATCATCCCTACCCCTTAAGATCCGTGCGGGTTACAGCATTTTCCCACCACGTTATGTGCCAATGCAAAATGAGTCGATTCTAATTTGACAAAACCAAACTCAGGTTGAAAAATGTGGAGACAGTAGGAGATGGGGAGTTCTACAGAGGATGATATTAGCTTAAGAACGAGTTAAATATGTGGTTATACTATTGTTCCCAATCTTTTTGCTCCACACATATCTTTCCATAATTGACAAATGTTGCAGAAATATAAAATGCTGTATTTATTATATATTAATGAGTGTTATGTTGGAGACTGCAGCTGAAAATAACGAACGACAAAAGAAAAAATGTCACACGATGGATTTCGTGAGTCGACCACAAAGGTCACCGGGGTGGGAAATGGAATTGTTTTTGAGGTTGAGGTTAACGCTCGTTTTGTGTTTGACATTTTACTGTTATTATTAACCAAATAATAAATCAATTCGTAAAACATCCCATTTTCTGGCTATTCAATAAAAGGCATCAACCTATTTTAAGTAAACAGTTACTTGGCTAATAGAGCACAGTAACTTAAAACAGTAATGTAGCTGAATTGAAAACAAGCCTCACAGGCATATCAGTGGATGCTACTGGAACCATAAACTGTACTTTGTGGGGGGTGGGGGGGGAGGAATATCTATTTTGTAAAGGCTGCTTTTGTCCATAATTAACAAAGCCACATCTATAACCACCCCCATGAGTCCGAGATGGTCCCACAGCTCCATACCAGTAAGGAGAGGAGGGACACCCTCTTCCCCAGGGTGAGGAGCAGACTCAAGCCTGCCCTCCTGAACACTGCCTAGGAGATGATGGCAGGGGCAGTCAGCGCTGCCAGTCTCGCCAGGAGGAGACATCTGATGATCCAGAGAGGTGGGGGCCACTGGTGAGGCCTCTGCCCTGAGTGGGGCGGAGAACCAGGGAGGGTTCCAAAAACGGGCGCGATTCTCCACACCCACAGAAAATCGCGAAGTTGGCCGTGAAAACGGCCAAGTTTTGCGACGGTCCGACACGACCCATTTCCCGAGGTTTTCACGTTCGGGAAATTGGCTAGGAACGGGGCCGTGTCAATCACGTACGCGATGATGCCGGAACGCGGCGACGCAACGAGCACGCCCACGTGACGCCGCCCGACGCCGTAAAAAGGCGCGGGCGAGCACAGAAACTGTAGGCCAAGATGTTGGAGCTGAGGAGAGCAGCCCCGCAATTTGTGGCGGCTGATGTGGAGATGCTGCTCGGTTCCATCGAGCAGAGGAGGGGCATCATCTGCCCGCGTAGAGGGCATCGCCACCCTGCCAGTGCGATGCGCCAGGCCTGGCGTGAGGTTGCTGCTGCAGTCAGTGCTGTGGGGCAGACCCCTCGTTCTGCTGACCAGTGTCGGAAGAAGATGCACAACCTCGCCAGGGCTGCCAGGGTAAGTGCCAAGAGGGTGCTCCCGGGTCACAACCATCCCTCCCCCCCTTTACTTAATCACCCACCTCCCCCCCGGCACGGGGGGTGGAGGGGGATTGTGGCAGAGTGAGTTGAGGGCAGTTCACAAAGCTGTCACAGACCCAGCGCTCTGGCCCCCGTGGAGAGATGCAATCGTCTTATTACAACTTGACCCCCAAACTGTACCAGTATCTGAACGGACTGCTGTTACCTGCAGTATTGTATTAATCTACCTATGCCCCCTCCCCCAATAGGACAAGACCGCTCACAACACCCGTGAGCGGAACAAGACGGGAGGGGGTTCGCCCATCCTGCGGCCCCTTACCACTTTTGAGCAGAGGGCCCTGGACCTTGTTGGCGGATCTGCTACTCGGGAGATCGCGCAATGCGAGGTTGGCGGAGCTGCAACAAGTGAGACAACCCTGCATGACAAACACCCCCCCTCCCCCATCCTCTGTCCCTTCACACACCCTGCCCACTGGGATACCTCCCCCATCCTCTGTCCCTTCACACACCCTGCCCACTTGGACACCTCCCCCATCCTCTGTCCCTTCACGCACCCTGCCCACTTGGACACCTGCCCCATCCTCTGTCCCATCACACACCCTGCCCACTTGGACACCTCCCCCATCCTCTGTCCCTTCACACACCCTGCCCACTTGGACACCTCCCCCATCCTCTGTCCCTTCACACACCCTGCCCACTGGGACACCTCCCCCATTCTCTGCCCCTGCACACCCTGCCCACTGGGACACCTCCCCCATTCTCTGTCCCTTCACACACCCTGCCCACTGGAACACCTCCCCCATCCTCTGTCCCTTCACACTCTGCCCACTGGGACCGTCCAGCGCCCGGCCGAGCGTCTCTAACTAACCCGTTTCATTCTCTTCCCTGGGACGTGATGCCGAACGACCAGGGCTGTCTGGCTCCAGACGGATACAGGCATCTGCCCCCACCTCACCCGGGGCCGCACGACAAAGGGTGCCTGATCAGCGGGGAGTCCCATCCTCCCCAACCGAATCTGTGGAGCAGGACGCCCAGGGGGCGGCGACACCGCTAGATAAAGAAATGGCCTGCGAACGCCCTGCGGCCTCTCAGCGGGCCGATGACATCGAGGAGGCGTCCACCCAAGACTACCTCGAGTTGCGTGCGGCACAGCTTTCTCCCACACTATCCACCATCCCAGAGACACTCACCCCGGCTGGCCTATTTAGTGATGAGGCTCCTGGGTCACAGTCTGGGTCGCACATCACAGCTGAGCAGGTACAGCAGGTGGAGGTCGGAGCAGCCGAGGGCCCGGACTGGCGGAGGCCAGGCCAGGCCCATCATGCAGCTGGCTCCCAGACGTTTTCAGAGTTCCTGGACTTTCTCAACCCACTGCGCCAGAGGCAAAATGACATTGCTGGCGCGCTGCGGGCCTTGGCCGAGTCTCAGCAGGTCATGGCCCAGTCGCAGCAGTCAGTCGCGGAGAGCATCAACCGCCTGACACACGTGCTGGATGGCGTCGTGCACTAACAGGTTGAGGTCGCACAGTCCCTGGCGGGAATGTCTAACTCCCTGGACTCCGTCTCTGCAAACCTTTGGATCCTGATGGATACCGTTGCAGGCCTCCAGGACTGGCAGCGCCAGGTGTCGGTGGCGCAACGGGGCACCTCCCCGCTCGCACCTCTGTCCCAAAGTGAGGCCCGGGGTCCACCGGGCTCCCCGAGGGAGGAGGTGGTTTCGGGGCCCGTCCCATTAACTCCATCACGGGACGTCCCGGAATTCTCGGCCTCCCCCGTCCCATCCCTGGTGCATCGGATGGGCAGCAGCAGAGCAGGGTGGCACAACATCACCCGAGACCCCCGCAGAGCAGCCTGGCCCATCAAGGCCGGGTCGCCCCAGAAAACGCTTGCCGAAGGAGAAATTAGTCGAACTGCTGTTTTTCTAGCCTCCCGCTCCTCCTCAGCAGCCCTGGTGCCCAGTCCCTGTTTGTAAAGAGTAGTGTAGTAATTCGTGATACGAGACCTCCGTCTGCGAGGGACAAAGCATCACGGAACGGGGGAGCATTACCTATCCAACCTGCTAATCACATTTAAATGCATGCAAATGCCGGTTTTGCATTCCCCTCCTATCGCAGGGTGCAAATCTCGTTTTCGTGCCGAGCAGGGACTGGAGCATGGCGCCCGATTCTCCGTCCGATCGCCATTCACATTTGAGGCATCAAGAGAATCCAGCCCAATGTTTTCATCAGCCGGTTGTCTTACCATGAAAGGTTGGATAGACTGGGTTTGATTCCACCGGAGTTCTGAATAATGAGAGGTGACTTGCGTAAGGTTGTCAGATCCTGAATGGTCTTGGCAAGGTGAAGGTGGAAAGGATGTTTCCTATTGTGGGTGAGGCCAGAACTGAGGAGGGCTGGTGGGAGGAGGGGGGGAGGAGGAGGTGGGGTGGGGGGAGGGGGGGGGAGGTGGGGAGGCTGGCACTGTTTGAAAGTTAAGGGTCAGCCTTATAGAACTGAAATGTGGAGCATTTTTTTCTCGGGGTTGTGCGAATTTGAAACTCCATTCCTCGGCTGGCAGTGGGGGTGGGGTCATTAAATATTTGTAAGGCGGAGGCAGATATATTCTTGTTAGGCTCGGGAATCAAAGGATATCGGGGGTTCATGGGAATGTGGAACTCGAAAGACAAACAGATCAGCCGTGATAATATTCAATGGCAGAGCAGGCTTGAGGGGCTGAATGGCTGACTTCTTCTCCTATTTCATATGTTGGGAAGACTCACTTATAATACTAATGTTTAATTTTGCAGTAGATGTGATTTGAATGCATTAAAATCGGACCCACCCTGTCCGGCACACAGATGAAGGATAACCACTTTGGTATTGTGCCAGAGAGTTGTACCCCACCAGAATGAGTCAAGTTGAAAAAGGGAAAAGAAAATGAGAAACAATCGACCAAAGAATGTTTTTTTAACGAATCAGAAATATTTATTGCTGGGAATCCTAATTATTTGAAACTGATAATCATCCAAATATGTTTTCAAAGCTTCTTCAAAACAATTCACAGACTGGAAATCAACATCCTTTTTTTTTGTTCCTGTTTCTGAATTGGATGCTAACTTCTGCCATCTGTTTCAGACAAGTACATAAACAGGAGATTTGTAATCATCCTGATTGCATTGCACTGAAAGCCAATAACCCACAGTTCCCTTTCCCCATTAATCATTAATCAAGATTATGGTATTAACCTGCGGTGCTTCAGTCATGTGGGCGTGTCTGTGAGTTCACCTCAAGTATGGTTAGGTTGCGCGGCACTTGCCAAATGACATTCCCCCCACTGATCTCATCAGCGCTCTATTTTGGAAAATCAACATAAAATAAAAAGCTGTTTTTACATCGCAGGTTTAGTTTCCACTCTCCTGCACGAGTTTCTGCACAATCTGGGCATAATTGGCAAAATCAACGCAAAGGAGTATTAAATAATAACCACACCTCAAACTGTTTGGCTTCAAACTTTCTGATGGGTTAATGGTGGAATCATCCCAGAAATCAGCAAATCTCACTGACGGGTGGGGCAAGGGGTGACTGGATCCACCAACGACAATGGCAGATTTTTCCACCATACCATGTGGCACTTGGAAAAAATGTACAGGCGTATCACGTTGTGTCGCTGGTGGTGCCGCATCTGTCACCAGCTCCGCCATGACGACAGAGATTCATTCATCTGGGTGCCATATTTAAAGACTGCCCCTGCACACAGCTAGAACTCTTCAAGACCTAGGAAGCTACCAGGGAACTGGTGGCTGCCAAAGCTAGAAAGCATGTTGCACCCAAATTTGGTGATGCCTTCCTTGAGCACCTACTAGTCATAGTGGAGGCCCATCGCAGTACCCTCTACCTCCTCTTTTGGTGCAGGCCACCTAGTAAGGACAGCAATCTAGGCATGAGAGACTGGGGTAGTGGTAGTCAGTGCTAATGCCCTCCAAAGGAGGACAGCCATTCAGTGTCGAAAGAGGATGAATGATCTCCTCCATTCCGCCAGAGTAAGTCACTCTTCTCATCACCCAACTCAAACGCTCACACACCTATCACACAACCACAGGAATCTCACTCATTGTCAGTTCAAGAGATACCACTCATTTCAAGCATTTTTATATCAGAAAATATTAAGGTTCTGAGAACCTGACTCATATACACTACACTACTGAAAATAGTAAATGGTGGGGAGTAGATTTTGTTTTGTTTTCCTGGTGAGATAATCAGGTTATGCACTCGTGGTGATCGTTGAAAATGATCACTTTAGTGATACATTAATTTTTCGGTAATATTTAGTCAAATTATTCTTTAAAAAATAATTATTAAAATTTATCATTCTTAAATACCACCCTTAAGTGGCTTAGAATTCGCTGTAGCCAGTTAACAAATGGCATCGATTCGATGGAGGCTTCCTCGTTCTGGAAACATTTGATGCCTTTTACTAAAAGAAAGCTTACTTTGCTAACTTAATTTCTTCTCGAAGGATGATATTGTGTTTCACAGCAGAGGGCATTATGACATGGTTAGGTTGCTGTCAGTGAAAGGTGCAGACTTGATGAGTTTGTGTTTTTATATTCCAAATACAGAATGAGCATATCAAGGCGGCTGTGCACGCTGAAATAAAAGAGACGAATGAATGTCGTGCACCATATTTTCACGCTGGCAGTAGCTCACACTCACACGGTCCAGTCAAGCCATCGTGCTGCAGTGCTGAGACATTCATAGCACAGATACAAAATGATGGGGAAATTGTAGAAACTGCAGAAAAGCCTCCAAGGCACCAATGGGTTCTGCACTGAAGGGTTGGAATGCACAGGTTTAATGGCTTGGGTGCTTTCCAAAACACTGATGCGTTTAAACTGCAGGGACATTTTACACAACTGTCCAAATATGGGTTTGATTATTTGAATGCCTTCCAAAGCACTAATAGAACATAGAACATAGAACAGTACAGCACAGAACAGGCCCTTCGGCCCTCGATGTTGTGCCGAGCAATGATCACCCTACTTAAACCCACATAACCCGTATACCCGTAACCCAACAATCCCCCCATTAACCTTACACTACGGGCAATTTAGCATGGCCAATCCACCTAACCCGCACATCTTTGGACTGTGGGAGGAAACCGGAGCACCCGGAGGAAACCCACGCACACACGGGGAGGACGTGCAGACTCCACACAGACAGTGACCCAGCCGGGAATCGAACCTGGGACCCTGGAGCTGTGAAGCATTGATGCTAACCACCATGCTACCGTGAGGCCCATTGGGTCTGCACTAATGGCTTCTGCACTATAGGGTTTGATTACAGAGATGTCCAGGGGAATGTAAGTTCGAAGTCTTTCATGGGCTTGTGAACTTTTGAATGAGAGAGTTGTTTTTCAAATGACAATGCACTACCATCTCCATCACCCTGGTCCCAAACCAACACTGGCAGAAGAAACCCTGCCGCAGGAGATTCAATGTCGCTGGACTCAAAGAACCCAAGAACAAAGAACTGCTCAGATGGCGCCTCACAACTAACCTGGCGACAACCAATGTGGCAGAGATACGCTCTTGACAAGCATCCACAACTTCATCACCCTTGTCTGGAAGGAAGAGAGCATTTAAAAAAAAATGTTTTTTATTACAAACATGCATCAAACCAGGTTACAGCAAATAAACACCTCAGGAAACATACTTGGAAGGAAGAAAGCATGCCGGATGATCTCTGAGATGCCTTCATTGTCACCATCTTCAGGAAAGGAAACAGGTCCAACTACGGAACTTAGAGAGGAATTTCCCTCCTCTCCACAATGGGAAAGGTCATTGCGAGAATACTCCTCAACCACTTCCTCCCAGTGGCTGAACAACTCCTCCCTGATTCTCAGTGCGGCTTCCGCCCATCAACAGGCTCAATGGACATGATCTTCAGCGTGCGGCAAATCCAGGAAAAGTGGAGGGAGCAGCATTTAGCTGGGGCTGGTTTAGCTCACCAGGCTAAATCGCTGGCTTTTAAAGCAGACCAAGCAGGCCAGCAGCACGGTTCGATTCCCATACCAGCCTCCCCGGACAGGCGCCGGAATGTGGTGACTAGGGGCTTTTCACAGTAACTTCATTGAAGCCTACTCGTGACAATAAGCGATTTTCATTTCATTTTCATCATCCTCAGTACATGGGCTTCTCCGATCTCACAAAGGCCTTTCGACTCTGTCAACCATGAGGGATTGTGAAGCATCCTCCTCAAATTCAGGTACTCTCAGAAATTTGTCACCCCTGCTCCAAGGTGGCATGCAAGCCGTGATCCTCACCAATGAAACCATCAGAGACCCAACATGTGTGTAAACTGGGGTCAAACAGAGCTGCATCATCTCACCAAGCGCTCTTCTCCATCTTCCTTGAGGCAACACTCCACCCCATCACCCTGAGGCTCCATGCTGGAGTGGAGCTAAACTACCGGACAAGCGGGAAACTGTTCGAACCCCGATGCCTCCAGGCCAGAACCAAGACCACTGCAACCTCTGTCATTGAGCTGCATTATGCAGATGACGCCTGTGTATGTGCACATTCAGTGGTCGAGCTACAAACCATCATCAACGCATTCACCAAGGAATATCAGAGACTGGGCCGCAGACTAAACATGCGGAAAACAAAGGTTCTCTGCCAGCCTGCTCCTGCCACATAAAGCTGACCCCCAACTATCAAGATCCATGGACAATGTAAATCATTTCCCATAACACGAGAGCTTCCTCTCGGTGTAAGCAGACATTGATGATGAAATCCAACATTGACTCCTCTGCGCCAGTGTAGTCTTCAGACGCCTGAAGACCAAGACCTCAAACTCAGCACCAAGCTCATGGTCTACAGAGCAGCCGTGGTCCCCGCCCTCCTGTATGCAACATAAACATAGATATGTACAGCAGACACCTCAAATCCTTGGAGGGATATCACTACAGTCGGGGTGGCATGGTAGCACAGTGGTTAGCACTGTTGCTTCAGAGCACCAGGGTCCCAGGTTCGATTCCCGGCTTGGCCCACTGTCTGTGCAGAGTCTGCGTGGGTTTCCTCCGAATGCTCCGGTTTCCTCCCACAAGTCCCGAAAGTGCTTTTTAGATGAAATGGACATTCTGAATTCTCCCTCAGTGTGCCCGAACAGGTGCCAGAGAGTGGCGACCA
This sequence comes from Scyliorhinus canicula, assembly GCF_902713615.1. Classification (NCBI taxonomy): domain Eukaryota; kingdom Metazoa; phylum Chordata; class Chondrichthyes; order Carcharhiniformes; family Scyliorhinidae; genus Scyliorhinus; species Scyliorhinus canicula. The sequence goes on from NC_052155.1 coordinate 30,059,997, forward strand.
GGGAATTTTCACAGTAACTTCATTGTTGTCTTAATGTAAGCCTACTTGTGACACGAGTAAAGATGATGACGATTATCATTATTATCACCAGCGCGGCCTCTGCAAAATCCTGCAACTCCACGGGCAGGATAGGCATACCAAGAGAGGATCCTCTCCCAGGCCAGTATCCGCAGTATCAAGGCATTGACCACACTTAATCAGCTGTGATTCACATTGCCCGCATGCCCGACACAAGACTCCCAAAACACGTGCTGTACACCGAGTGCCGCAAAGGCAAGTGATCACTCGGAGGGCAGAGGAAATGCTACAAGGACATTCTGAAAGCCTCCCTAAATAAATGCAACACCCTCACTGACACGAGGGAATAGCTTGCCTTAGAATGCACAAACTGGAAAAAAAAGCATATGTCAATCACCGTCGATCATCTTGCGCATCGTAGGACGGAGCATGCAGGCGCCAAGCATAAACAGCGGAAGGAGAGCACAGAATCCAGAGTGTCCCACCCACCTCTCATCAAGCAACTCTGCCAAACGCTGTGGCAGAGTTTGCGGAATCCAGGATCGGACCTTTCAGCCATCGCAGCACCCTCAACGCTGAAAGACTGCCCAAGAAGAAGATGAACTTAATGTTTGTTTGTTTGTTTTTTTACAAATTTATGAGCTTTTCAAAGATTTCAATAACTGTAGGGCTTGTGAGATCTGATGATGAAGTGAATATTTGATGAATCCGTTAATGAGAGGTTGTTGAAGTAAGGATTGAAGAGAGTGAAGGGATAGAAGGTGGTTCAGGGTAAAGGGGATAAAGCAGATTGTGGGGTTGTAGGGGTGAGAGAGTACGGGGATGTCAGGGTGAAGAGTGGTTGAGCTGAGGATGAGAGGGGTTATGAACTGATCTGAAGAACTGGGCTAATGTTTCAACTGATGGAGGCAGGCCTTTGAACGCATCTCCTTCAGCATTGGCCCATTTCCACATCCATCTCTGCTCGAGTCTGAGCTGTCCCTCCCCACAATTTCATCTTGTCTGTGCGAACCACCTCCTGTTCCCTCAGTCTTATCCCAATCAACTTCTAACCACCGAACATCACTGCACCACCCAAATCCCCCGATGCTGATGTTAGCTGATATTGTTAAAGTTTCTATCTCTTTGGAGGTTGTCTCTTTTTTCTTTAAATCTTCCATAATTACCGATCTCCTTAAGAAACCTAGCTGGATCCCTTGATCCCACTGCCTTTGCAAACTGATGGTCTCTTTCTCCCTCTCCTCTTCAAAATCTTTGAAGCCTCCAAAATCAATGCCTATTTTTCCCAGAGTTTTGTATATGAATCCCCCCAATCAAATTCTTTGTCTGCTATACTAACAAAATGGCTTTCAACAAAGTCACAAATGACATGCTAAATGATTACGACAAAGGTAAACTGTTCCTCCTCATCCTTCTTCATGGAAGTCTTTGATTGAGTAGGCCTCACTACCCTCCTCCATAGCCTTTTCCTACCGCCCAACTGGAAGGTACTGCTCTTGACTGGTTCCATTCTTATCAATCTAATCATAGCCATAGAACCACTTGAAATGGCTTCCTTTCCTGCCCCTGCACCACAAGTTTTGGTATCGTCTGATGATCTATTCCTGGACCCCTATTCCTTATTTCCATGCCGTTGCTCGGCAACATCATCCAAATGCGAAATGTTAGTTTTCATGCATACGTTGATGATACCCAACTCTACCTCATGACCTTTCTTGACTCCTCCACTTCAGCTAAATTATTTGATTGCTTATCTAACATCCACTACTGGATCAGCAGAAATTTTCTCCAATTATTTATTGTGAAGACGAAAGCCATTGGGCAGGATTCTCCGTCATGCCGCACCCTTTTTCTGGTGCAGCGCACCCCCCCCCCCCCCCCCCCCCCCCCCCGGCAGGGGGATTCTCCATCCCGGTAGCTGGCTAATTGAGTTTCCCATTGTGTTTAAGCCCCTCACCGCGGGTGTGAATGCGCTGCCAGTGAAGCAGAGGATCCCGCCGATAGAGAATCCAGCCCATTGTTTTTGAATCTCACTCCAAATAACAGTGATCAACCTGAAAATCAAATGCTATCAGGAGTATCTTAACCTGCATATTATTTTTAAATGCTATTCATCGATAATTTTCTTCCAGTTCTGTTGAAGGTAATGTTAGTTTGCCTGTTCTCTTCACAGACAGTGACTGACGGGTTGAGTCCTTTCAAAATTCTCTGCTTTTGACTTCATAATTTGTGTGGGCATCCACAACCAGTAATCACCTCTGGCCCCACAAATCTCTGCGATACCTGTGCTTCTCTCATTCAGGCCTCTTGAACAGCCCTGATTTTAATTCTCCATCATTGCTTTCAGTTTCTTGACTTGCCTTAATCTCAGGCTGTGCAAGTCCCTCCTTACACCATTCAACCTTCCCATTCCTTAAAACCTACCCCTTGCACCATGTAGCTTGGTGTAATATCTTGCTTTAGAATGCTCCCAAGAAGTGCCTTGGGACATTGTATGACATGAAATTGTGATGAATGTTGGAATTTCAGCTATATGTATTTAGTGCAGTAAGGGTTAAAGCCTGGGTTAGTGTGTGTATGGCTGTTGCAGTAGTGTTTTTGGGAGACAGAGGTGCAAGTAAAGCATTGTAAAAATTTAGGCTGTGGGTTTTTATTTCTATTAAGAGGGTTCCCTGCGGAGACATTAATTAGAGACAGTGTGGTCAGTTTAGTGAGATGATGAAGTTAATGGGAGGGGTTGAAGCAGTCAGGTGTTGAGGTTCAGAGTTTAGCTTGCGGCTGGAGGGAAAGCTGAGAATTTTGTGAAGAAACACAGCCAGAGGTTCTGCGTTGTTCTGACAGGGTTCAGATCTATCTTTTCAAACAGTCTCAAAAGACATCTCTGTGCAGAAAGTATTCCTGAGCACTAATTGCATTTAGAAGCGGGATTAGGATCTGAGATGGTTTTGTTGTTTGAGCGGGAATAAAGATAGCAATTAAGGGTTATTGTGTCACTGTACTGATTAGCATTGTTTAAGGGTTAATTGTGAGCTATTTTCTTGAAAGATGTTAAAGATATTTTAATGTGTGTTAGTAATAAAGTTTGTTTTAATGTACCATGCCTCTATTTTGTGTGCAGTCACTCCTGGAGTGGGGTGGGGTATGCTTCCCTCACATTCTTACAAAATTAAAATAAAATATTAGCATTTCTGTCCAGTATCCTAGCTACTGTTGGGGTCTGGTCTGGGATTGTAATGCTTTACGCCATATAAATATAAGTTTTCCTTGTTGTTATTACAGTTTGAGTCTCACATTGAGCAGAGAAATGCTAAATTACTCAAGTTGGCAGAATAACTTCAGCAGTGATTTCACTAAGATTACGGTGACAGAAGTGTGACTTTTATTTTGTGGCTGCACCATAGGGATCTTTTCACTAGGATTGCAGTGAAGCTGGGCGATGGGTGTGTGAAGTTGTCATCCACTTAGACTGTGAAAAATGCACAACAACACGATTACAGGTTTTGTCCTTCCAAACCTGTGTTTGGAGACACCTGTTTCCTTTTCAGCTCCACAACAAAAAGCATCAAGAGAAAGCATCAAGTATGAAGCCAAAAGCAGAGAATCTTGGAAGGACTCAGCACGTCAGTCATTGTCTGCGGAGAGAACATTTCAGACCATTCAACAAAACGAGAAGAAAATTGCAGATGAATAGCATTTGAAAAGAATATGCAGGTTAAGATACTAACAATAACATAATAATAATAATCTTTATTGTCACAAGTAGGCTTACACTAACACTGCAATGACGTTATTGTGAAAAGCCCCTAGTCACCCCATTCCGGCGTCTGTTCGGGTACACAGAGGGAGAATTCAGAATGTCCAAATTACCGAATGTTTGGTTGTCGTGGTGGAAGTAATCACAATGTGCCTTTTTAAGATTCTCAACCCTGCTTTTAAATCCCTCGAAGGCCTCGTCTCTCCCCATCGCTGTAATCGCCTCTCGCCACACAAACCCCCAGATCCTTCAGTTTCATCTCCAGCGTATCCCGATCTTAAGTGCTCTTGCATTGACATTATCCCTTCAGCTGTCGAGGCCAAGAGCTCTGGAATTCCTAAACGTTTCTTGCTCTTTCCTCCTTTAAATCATTTCTTAAGGTCGAACACATTGACCAAGCTTTTGGTCATCTGCCCGAATCTCTCCTTACCTGACTGCAGAATGTGTCTTGCTGGTGTAGTGGTCATACACAAGGGTCTGGATTCTCTGTTCCTGAGTCGAAGTGTTGACGCCAACGGATGATTAGTGGAGTTCCACGTCGGAAAAATCGGCGCCACACCCACACCAATTCCGCTACAGTGAGGGGTTGGCACCATTGGCGCGTGGATTACCCCCAGAACATGTGAAAAACGGATAGAGAATCGCCGGGTCCATGGTGGACATGTGCAGGGCTGACAAGCTGCAGCTGCGTGTAGACCATAAACCCGCCACACACACCGACCATGTCTGCAAAGATGGCCCTGTTTCTGCTGGACTGCGTCCCCGTCCACCCCGACTCCACAGCCCACCTCCTGGCCAGCCCCCACTACTCCCCCAGCCCTGGCAGAAGCCCCACAGCCAGTGGCACGAATGTCAGTGGAGAATGCTGGTGCTGGTCACTGTCCGTATGCCCTCTATTTCTCTCCGCAGCCACCACTACAGGTTCACGACCGTTGAGAACACACGTGGAACGTGCCGTTAGGAACTCGGCCCATCAGAGGTGGAGCAGCAAGGAGAAGAATATGTCAAAGAGTGTTGATTCCATGTCACAAGCCCTCTTGGACTTTAAAGGTTTCTGGTGTTGCCTGTTATAGCCGACCGTACCCATCATATTATCATGGAAAGAGGAGATCACATTGAGCAGCTTATGCAGGCAGCCAATTTTCTCCAGTAGCTTCAATAGACTGCTCTGCTCAGATGGTCACTGTCTTGGTTAGATTGTTGAAGGCGATATATAGTGGTCTCCTTTGTTCACAGCATTTCTCTTGTAGTTGCTGAACTGAAAATATAATGGGAAGGATTTTCCTTCCCCCCCCCCTCGTCCATGGCATGTTTGCGGCGGGAGAGGCAGTGGAATCTTCCAGTCTTGCCTCTGTCTTCGGGATTTCCCATCATTCACACCCTCCGCCATTAGGCAACTCGTGATGAGGGCTCGCATCATCAGGATTGGATGATCCCACTGGTGGGAACAGACGGAAAATCCATGTCGTTTGGAGATCCTCCAGTTCTGCAATCACACTGCGATTTAGGATAGATGCATTCAGCAGGATCTGCAGTCTGACAAGGGCAACAGGGAAAACCCTTTTATTCAAAATGTTCAGCCGAGAGAGACCTCAATGCTTGTTGCAAACATTGAAGCTGCCCTTTTTCTTGTACAATGTCACAATTATTTGCGTCATGCATATCCTGGAGCACAGCCCCCATCCTCTATCAGAAATGGAGAAGTTTGTGTGGATTCTGTAGGAGTATCAGTTTCCTGTAATCGATGGGCCAGGCGGTGAAGCATCAGCACCTGGAACTTTACACACAGCAAGGGAGTCAACAGCTATGCTAACCCCCTCCATTGTGGGTTGAATATCCAGTTCTGCCCTGACAGGCAGGCTTCCGATGGAATCTAGGTTGTTCAGTGATGATGTTCTCTTATGCCCATGTGGTTAACTGCCCCTGCTGGAGTTGAGAGTCAGTTGAAGCGAACACATACTTAAACATATGTTTGAGTTTCTACCATTGAGTGTAGTGATGCCTGTACCTTGCTCAAGCATTTTCTCTGAACTCTTCCCCTGCCAGAAGAAGGTTTTGTTTTTGCAGTGATCCACTCTTGATAATACTGGTCTGTTGTGGGGATATGACGCCAATGTTCCAGCCTATCAAATTCCATTTTGATTCCAGCTGTCATGTATCCATTATTGACCAGCCGCATGTCATCTGTCAGTCCAGTGCACGTAGTCCTGATGTTCCAGCTTGCCAATTGAAGAGTTGGCATCTTCTTTCCTCGTTTTTGGCTGGCACAATGGATTTCATCCACTTATTGAGCAGAAGCTCTAAGTTCCAATCTCCCGACAGCACTATTCAGGAGCTTCCCAATTTTGTTCTTTTTTTTAAAATTTAGGATACCTAATTCATTTTTTCAAATTAAGGGGCAATTTAGCGTGGCTAATCCATCTAGCCTGCACATCTTTGGGTTGTGGGGGCAAAACCCACGCAAACATGGGAGAATGTGCAAGCCCCACATGGACAGTGACCCAGAGCCAGGATCGAACCTGGGACCTCAGCGCCGAGAGGCAGCTGGGCTAACCCACTGTGATACTGTGCAGCCTTGGGGCTTCCCAATTTGAGGTTGATGGTGGCTGTCCAACAGAACATGATGGTTGTTCCCAGTGTCAGGGACACCCCATAGCATCCATTTTCTTCTCCAGTCAAGTTGGGCTTATCTCTCACAATTGCTGTCTCCTGTGTTGTGTTAACATGCTGCAGTGAACCTGGAGTGTCCTCTTCAGAGTGGACAGAATTTATGGACACCCTTGGCTGCCGAAACATCAGAGTCCCCCTCTCAACCTCAAATGTTACATCCAAAAGAATGCAAAATACTATGACTGGCATCAGTTTGGTTGCAAGTTGCTGAAAGGATGATATATTTAGATATCACTCTACCTTTGGGTTTTACTGCATATTTTATCATCAGAATTTACTCCCTTGGCCTTCAACTCTCCTGACGTATCCATAGTATTATTGATGAGTGCCAGGGTTTGTTCGCATACCGATGGGCCTGCACACTGCTTGCCTGTGGGCTGAACCTCTTCTGAGTTCCTCTGAAACTTTAGCCCCGGGACGTGAGGGACCCAGTTTCAATGAGTCACCACGAGGAAGCAGTGCGGAGGACTTGCTGACTGAGAGGTTGCACTAACAGGGAAATATTTACAAATATTTTTCACATTGCTGCTAGCCAATTGTAAACACTGTAAATATGAAGGAAAGTGGTGATAAAAGCAGAAAACAGGCCAGCACTCCTCACCCACACAAGAGACATCACATCGACCTGTTCTTTGTTTCCAATATTTGTTCTATCTGTTCTTTGAAAATGGGCAACAGGTTTAGATAAAGGATCTGGATTGGCGCAGGCTGGGAGAGCCGAAGGGCCTGTTCCTGTGCGGTAATTTTATTTGTTCTTTGAAAATATGCTAAAAGCAATAAACGACGGGACTGCAGTAAACATTCCTCAAGAGCATATAAGTAAAATAGAATGTATATCTGTGGAAGTGGAGGTGAGGGAGGGCGAGGAGGGAGTCATGAGCCTTCCAATCTCCCAGTTAGGGAGGCAATGGCGGAGCGGTATTGTCACTGGGCTAGTAACCCGGAGCCCCGGAGTCATGCTCTGGGGACCGGGGTCCAAATCTCACCATGGCAGATGGAGATATTTGAATTCAATAAATATCTGGATGTCCTTTGGGGAGGAAAATCTGTTCTCCTTACCTGGTCTGGCCTACACGTGACTTCAGACCCACAGCAATGTGATTGACTCTTAAATGCCACCAGGGATGGGCAATAAATGCTGGACCAGCCAGCGACGCCCACATCCCATGAAGGAATTATAAAAAAGGCAACTACATAGGAAATTGTGGAGAAGTGGCTGGGTCTTCTGAATTGGTTCAAGGATTTGTGATAGACATGGGGCCGGATTTTCCCAACGGGAGTCTAAGTGCAAGCGCCGGTGTAAAAACCGGAGTGTTTTACTCAGGCATCGGCACCCATTCCCAGACCCCTATTCTCCCCCCTCCGTGGGGCTAGCTGGGGCGTCGAGTGATTTACAGGGGCAGGGCCTTGGCTCGGCATCAGAGACCCGGCATAAAAGACGCGGTGCCTTGGGTCCCGCGCATGCGCAGTAGTGCCAGCACCAACTAACGCATGCGCATTTCCCATAGGCCGCCCCGCACAAAAATGGTACATGAATCCAGGCTTGCCTGCGGAAGAAAGGAGGCCCGCCGACAGAGAGGCCAGCCCGCCGATCGGTGGATCCCGATCACGCACCAGGCCATTCCGGAGGCCCCCCGGCATGGAGTGCCCCCCCCCAGCCTTCCCAATGAGTACCCGCTGGCAGCAACCAGGTGTGGATGGCGCTGGCGGGACTAGGCCGCTTACGCGCAGCCGGCCGCTCGGCCCACCTGGGCAGGAGAATCGCCACTCGGCGTTTGCGGCGATTCTCCGAGCAGCCCGGCGCGATTCGCACGGTGCTGGTTTCGGGGAGGTGGGAGAATCGCGTGCGGGGGTCGGGGCTGCGTGGTGCGATTCGCGCGGTGCCCCGGCGATTCTCCCACCTGGCCGGGGGGGGTGGAGAATACCGCCCATGGGGCGGGAGTCTCCGGTCGTCGACGCCGAAATCGCGTTCGAGGAACGGCCAGACAAAATCAGATTCCGATCAAATCGGGGGCGGAGCATCGTGTAAACAATGTACTCTCGGAGAACGCCATGCCACGTATCGACGGCCTCAGGACATTGCCTGAGGCCCGCCGCCGATGCTCTGCCCCCGACCGGCCGAGTTCCCGACGGCGTGCGTCTCTCATGGTCTCATCCTTCGGGAACTCTGCGAGGCGGCTGCAGACTTAGTCCAGCGCAGCTACATTCGGGGGAGGGCCAATCCATGGGCAGAGGGGACGTTATTCGGGGCTGGGGGCACAGTGGGGGGAGGGGGTGGTCCGGGGTGTGCAAACCAGCCGAAGGGGGGGGGGGGAGGGGCTATTTTGCGTGCCGCCATGTAGCACTGCGCGGCCGCTGCAGGCCGCCCTCATGTGCATGCACGGCCATGGACCCGGCAATTCTCTGGACCGTATCGGCAGCTAGTGCCGGGTGCTCTACGCTGCTGTCCTGCTAGCCTCCAGCAAAAGGGGGAATCGGTTGCCGTTTGCGCCACTTGGCCTGGTGTAAAACGCCAACGTACCCACGCCGGCGTACGGACGTAGCCCCAGAATCGGAGAATCCAGTCCAAGGTTTTGGGGATGGGGAGGGACAGACAGGAAAGTGCAGTTAAAGATCAGCCATGGTATTATTGAACAGCCGAACAGCTCAATGGGATGAATGGTCTACTCTTGTATCAAAGTCCCTATGGCATAAATGGCAATTTACAATTTTTTGGGGGGTGTTTGCCCAATATTCTGGTGGGAGGTTGGAAGAATCCTACAGAGATTTTGAGTGGAAAATGTTAATGAATAGGAAAAATGTTAATTGCCTGACATTTTCCAATAAAGATCATCTAGTATTTTCGCATCTCATATTTCAACACCTTCTCCCAGAAGATGCAATTATTTGTTCTTGAATACATATTCAAGTCTTGTTCCATACATCTATTATTATTTGGGTGCTCATGTTTTGCCTGCCTTCTCTTCTTGTTCCCAGGTTTCTCCCGTTCGTGTGATATGAATTGTTCATCAGAGAGAATCATCAATTAGATGATTCTTTTCTTGTAACTTCAAATCGGGGTAACAAAGGAACAAATTGAACTGGCTTGAAGCTTGTAATGCTTTACGTAAATGTTCAGCGATCTGCAGTGATGCTAATGCGATCCAAAACGCCAGTCAGTGCAGTATTCTTCTGAAATGGCCACAGACGTCTATTGATGAAGCTGTAACCCATCAGTGACATTGCCAAGGCACCTCTGAAGCGAAGGAGAACTAAACGTACTAGATTCTGTCAGGCAGTAAATACAAAGGGGGGGACCTGCAATGATGTAGTGGATATCCTGACGTTGAACTTCAAGATCCCCATTTTAATAGATTTAAATGCAATTATCATGCTTTACACCTGATATTCCACTCCCCTCCCACCCCACTCCACCCCAGTCCCCCATTAAATTGTCCATTCAAACTCCGATGTGAATCATGACAGATCCCCCATGACGTACACCTGGCGAGAAGAACCCGCCGGAGGCACACAGGTGAGTATAGCCGCCAGGAGGGATCAGGTCTTGCCCAGGTAATACCCTGGTACTGTCCCTTGACACTGCCTGGGCACAGCTCCCTGGCATTTCCCCCAGTACTACCCAGATGCTCCCCCAGGCACACACACACACCCCCCCCCCCCCCCCCCGGGCAGCTCAGTGGAGGAGGTGGGAGGTTCTCTCTTTAATCTCAATATTGGGGCACCCTTTTAAGTTGCTGGCGCAGAGCCCGTCTTCCCCCCAGCGTGCCATTGTGCATCCCACACCTTCACCTATTTTGTTCCTAAAAATACGACAGATGAGACCATCCTTGGGGCCGGCGACTTCCACCCCAATTTTCCCACCCACTGCGCCACTCTGCCAGAACGTGAGAAAATTCCGGCAAACGGTTTTTTAAAATAATTTTTCCTGTGCTTTTTAACATAAAGAAGATCTAAAGGGAATAGTTCAAATGGAGGTTCACTTTCATGGAACCTTCTCTTTATTTTAAGATCAAACTTGTTCATTTCCTGCGAACTACACTAAATTCCTGCTGACAGTCCAATAACATCTTGTAAAATCTGGTGGACAATTGCTGTATTGGAATTTTGGAATTCTCTTCCTGAAGCTTTCTACCTCTCTTCCTTTCATTACTCCTTAAAACTTGCCTCTTGGATTAAGCTGTTACTCACCTGGTTTAATGTCTCCTTACGTGTCTTGGTGTCAAATTTTGGACGGGATTCTCCGGTCCCCCAGCCGCATGTTTCTCGGCGACACACCTTTTGTTGGTGGCGAAATTCGCTCTTCCCGCCACAAGTCCCTGGGATTCCCCATTGAAGCCATCCCATGTTGCTGGGAAACCCATGGGCAGGGGTGCGCTGCCTCCGGGAAAAGAGAAAATCAACAGCCGGAATATTCCGGCCTTTGTTTCAGTCTTGTCAAGTGTTTTGGGGAGTGACAACACTGCAGTCACCCTTCCTCAAGAATATATGAGCATAAAGTAGCGTGAGAGAGGATCTTTCAATCTCAAAACATGACGACAGTGGAAACTCCGGAAATGTGATTCAAAAATACTTTGCACCATTTGTTGGGACTTCCCCCCCCCCAAAGTACGGTGAATTCCACAGAAATTCCAGTTGAAAAATATAAAGGAAAAGGGAAAATGGTATTAACCTGACACTTAATAATAATATTCGCTTATTGTCACAAATAGACTTCAATGAAGTTGCTGTGAAAAGCCTCTAGTCACCATATTCCGGCGCCTGTTCAGGAAGCCAGTACGGGAATTGAACCCACGCCGCACGGCTTCACCCTTTCCCCGTAACCCAGTAACCCCACATAATCTCTTGGACATTAAGGGACAATTTAGCATGGTCAATCCACCCAACCTGCACGTTTTTGGATTGTGGGAGGAAACCGGAGCACCCGGAGGATCCTACATAGACACGGGGAGAAAGTGCAAACTCCATACAGTCACCCAAGGGCGGATTTGAACCTGGGATCCTGGAGCTGTGAAGCAGCAATGCTAATTACTGTGCCACCATGCCGCCCCGGCGGAAGTGAAGTAGGCCATTCAGTCACTAAAGTTTATTCAAGGTCATGGCTTGTCTGTAGGTCAAATCCATCTTTGATCCATATCGCTTGAAGCCCTTCATAAAGCTAAATCAAATGCAGTCTTAATAACTTTATTTGACCCAGGATTGATCGACTTCTCGTGAACACAAGAACACAACATAAGAATTAGAGGCAGGAGTAGGCTTCTAGGGCCTTCCAGCCTGCCCTACCATTCAAGAAGTTCATGACTGATCTATGCCGGCCTCAACTCCTTTTCTATGCCATTTCCCCCATAGCCCTCTATTCCTCGACCTATCAAATATTTATCCACCTTCACTTTAAATACTTCCAATGATCGAGCCTCCACCACCCTCCAGGGCAGAGAGTTCCAGAGATTCACCACCCTCTGCGAGAAGGAATTTCTCGGCACCTCAGTTTTAAATGATCGACCCTTGTAGTCATGTCTCCTTGATCGAGAGTCTCCCACTTGACCCTGTCAAGTACCCTCAGGATCTTATATATTAAAATAATATCACTCCTCACTCTTTGAAACTCCAAGGAATACAGATCTAGACTATTTAGTCTTTCTTGCTCGGACTTTCTTGTTACATCTGCCTGCTAGATTTTTGTGATTCATGCACGAGAACACCGAGATCCCTTTGAACTTCACTCACCTGCAGTTTCTCTCCATTTTTTAAATAACCTTCCTTTTGATTCCTCCTGCCGAAGTGCATGACCTCACACTTCCCCACATTAAATTCCATTTGACAGGTTTTTGTCCAGTCACCCAATCTATCTATACTCCCATTGCAGAATCACAATATCCCCATCACAACATGATCTTCCACCTATTTTCATTTCATTGCCAAATTTGGAAACCTTACATTCCTCCAGGTCATTAATGGAAATAGTGAACAATCGCAGGCCAAGAACTGATCCCTGTGGTACTCTACTTGTTACATCTTTGCACTCATTAAAAAAAAACATTTATTCCACCTCTCTGCTTTCTATGTGACAGCCAGTTTTCAATCTATGTGAATACACTTCCTCCAATTTCATGAGCTTTTAATTAATGCACCAGCCTCTTATGCGGCACCTAGTCAAATGTCTTTTGAAAATCAAAATACACTACATCTACAGGTTCTCCTCTATCTTCTCTCCCTGTTATATCCTCAAAGAATTTGAGTAAATTTGTCAAACATGATTTACCTTTCATCAAACCATATTGACTAGGTTTGATTATATTCAGCTTTCATAAATTATTAGCTATTTCCTCTTTGATTATTGACTCCTGCATCTTGCCAATAATAGATATTAAACCAACTGGCCTATAGTTCCCTGCTTTCAGCCTTTCTCCCTTTTTGAACAAGGGAGTCACATTGGTTGTTTTCCAATCTTCTGTTACCCTCCCGGAATTTAGCGAGTTACGAAAAATTTCAACCAATGGGTCCACTATCTCTGCAATCACTTCCATTAAAACCCTCGCATGCAGTTCATTGGGTCCTGATGACTTGTCCACTTTAAGCCCCTTGAATTTCCCGAATATTGTATCCCTTGTGATTGGGATTTTTGTAAGTTCAGCCATGCTGTTTGAAATCAGCCCATCTGACCTCTTGAGGATATTTATCATAGAACATAGAACATTACAGTGCAGTACAGGCCCTTCGGCCCTCGATGTTGCGCTGACCTGTGAAACCCATCAAAAGCCTATCTACACTATTCCCTTATCATCCATATGCCTATCCAATGACCATTTGAATGTGTTTAGTGTTGGCGAGTCCACTACTGTTGCAGGAAGGGTTACTGTTCCACGCCCTTACTACTCTCTGAGTAAAGAACCTACCTCTGACATCTGTCCGATATCTATCTCCCCTCAATTTAAAGCTATGTCCCCTCATGCTGGACATCACCATCCGAGGAAAAAGGCTCTCACTGTCCACCCTATCTAATCCTCTGATCATCTTGTATGCCTCAATTAAGTCACCTCTTAACATTTTACTCTCTAACGAAAACAGCCTTAAGTCCCTCAGCCTTTCCTCATAAGATCCTGGTAAATCTCCTCTGCACCCTTTCCAATGCTTCCACATCCTTCCTATAATGCGGCGACCAGAACTGCACGCAATACTCCAAATGCGGCTGCACCAGAGTTTTGTACAACTGCAACATGACCTCATGGCTCCGAAACAGATTCATTAAAACCATGGAAATATCTTCTATGGTGAAGACTGATGCATAAAACTTATTTAGCATATCTGGCATTTCTTTGTTACTGCTTCCTATTTATATATCCATAGAAACTTTTACTGTTTGTTTTTATACAGCACGCCAATTTCCTCTCAAAATTAATTTTCTCCCTTCTTACAGGTTTTTTAGTCTTTTGCTGCTGGATCCTTAAAACCTCTCGGTCCTCTGGTCTACAACTATCCCTTGCCACTTTGTGTACCCTGTTTTTCAATTTAACATTATCCTTGGCCTCCTTTGAAAGAAATTCCAGATTTCCACCAATTTTGCTGGGGGCTAAGTGCTTCCTGATTTCACGCACAACCGGTGAAGCACATATTTTAAAAATGTGGCCCTTGATTCTGGAGTCCTCCAATCAGAGGAACTCGTATTGCTGTATCAATGCTGTTGAAACCTTTCATTGTTTTGAACAACTCAATTCAATCACCCTCAACATTCTAACCCCATGGGAATACAACAGGTTTACCAAACCTTTCCTCCAAATGTCATGCTTTGAATCCTGCTATCATTCTGAGGAATCTGTGCTACATTCCCTCCCGAGGCCATTACTTCCTTCCTGGGGAGCAGTGGCCAAAACTGAATTTTGTACTCTGGATAGAGTTTGAGGAATCCTATAGTCCCTATAACGATCTAAAAGCTCTGATTACTCAAGGGATTCGGTAAACATGTTGCGGTTCATTCATTTAGACTAGACACATGGAGACTTTAATAAAGAGGCATTAAGCTTGAAGACATGTCAGCAGCAAAGCTGTCTGTGGTGTGATCTATCTAAAAGCAAAAGTGAAACTAAAACAGTCATATGAAATATTCCCTTTTTAGTAATGGCATGCTGCTATCCCATAAAGGCATATTACAGCATCCCATTTCTTTTTACAGATAGCCCCCTTTCAAAGAAGTATAACTAATTACAATTTATGTTCGAGTTTAGTTACCATTTCAGAACTGATGAATTTATGAGTCTGAGCGAGAATCTGAGTGAAGGTAATCTGCAGATACACCCAGATGTTGTAATGGTAACCTTGTCTGGAGCTCAAATCTGACCTGTAGAATTGTCATTCTTGGATATTGTTCCTGCTTACATTTTGGGATCTAGTGTGAGATGCAATACAACTGCCCAGTGTTTGAGGAGCTGGAATAGATTGATTTGGCCTCAGATATGCCTCACCATTGTACATTTGCCTGTAATGACTTGATCGGGCCTGGGATCTGAACAAGAGATGGTAAACTGGTACACACTGTCTGTGGAACATGAGCTCTGCCATTGATGAATAGTTGCACTTAAATGTAACATTGTAATGTGAAGAATTTAACTGGTCCGTCTACACTTGAAAATTAGGGTTATCACAATGTGAATCATTCATTCAGCTCGGAGGATAGATCTAAGGTAATGAGTGATGTGTTGGACAGGCTGGGTCGATGTGGTCTGCACTTGTGCAGTGTAGCGAGAGACAGACTTCCAACACTTGATAAGATGCAACATGATTTTATTTAACGTCTAAACTATTACACATGTTCAACTGTGGGTTGACACTATGCTGACTTGACCAGAGACCTGATATTAGCCTAACCAGACTTACCAGCTACCACATGGTGTTTGCACTGTTGCTAGCTCACGAACTCTGACTGTCTCAGAGGCTGGGTCCCGAGAGAACGGGAAAACTGGTGCCCTCTGGCTTTATAGTGGTCGTGTCCTGTCTGATGATTGGCTGCTCTGTTCTGTGTGCTTACTGGTCATCCTGTGTGTCAATCACTGCCTGTCTGCACTCCATTGTATGCATAGATGTATATTATGACATCTCCCCCTCTTTTGTTTTTTTTGTTTGTGTTCAGATAATAAATATTAAGGTGCGTGTGGATGTGTGTATGTGCGTGACTATATACAGAATGTGCTAAAATGAACTTATATACATAGGAAGGTGTCGCTAGTGCAGATAAAGGGCAGATGAAATGGTAAATACGATATTTACAGAGGTCAAACGATGAGGTAACAAAATTGTGCAAAAGTTCAGTCTATAAGTTTAGTCTTTGTGGCGGGCAACGAATTCTGCTTGATCGCCGCAAGGGTGAATCAGGGGCCGCCTGCACTTGGATAGACGGGACTGCCGCCTATGCGGTAGTTGCAGAGGTCGGCAGGATTTCTGGTAGATCGGTGGCCTCATGATAGGACACATCCGGAGGAAGCAGTGTGTGAGGCGGGACATCATGGTTAGGTGGCAGGCATGGAACTCTGCGCAGTGCCCGTCTGTTACGTCGTAGGAAGGAGCCATCAGCCATGCGGACGAGGAACGATCTCGGGGCCACTTGCTTGACCACCACAGCTGTGGCGGACCAGCCACCGTCAGGCAACTGTACACGAACACGATCAGTTGGGACCAGCTCGGGGAGATCCGTGGCATCAGCGTTGTATGCTGACTTCTGTTGGGCCCGAGACTGCTGCATCTTTTGTATGACCGTGAGGTGGTCAAGGTCTGGAACATGGATGGCTGGAACCGTGGTTCACAGAGTGCGATTCATGTGGATCTGCACTGGGGGCAACCCAGTGGACAGCGGGATGCTCTGTATGCCAGCAACGCCAGGTTGAAGTTGGAGCCTGAGACTGCAGCCTTGCATAGTAATCTCTTGACGATATGGACCCCTTTTTAGTTACCAACTTCTCAGGGAAGGTAGTTTGAATCTTAGCAAATATGGATGGTGGGATCGCATCTATGTTGTCCATGAGATTGACAGTATGAAACACGTGTTCACTGCTCTTTATCTCGTCATGTATATCATGTATTTTTGTGGTTGGTTAATCACCTCATGTATACAAATCGGACGGGAAATCAGATGCTCATCCTTTTTGCTTGAAGGTGCCCATTGCATAGGGTCTCTTTGGATCAGTGCATACCTTTTTGTAGCTGCATCAGCCTTTTCTGCCAAATGTCTTGCAGAATTGATTAAAGCAGGCCAGTTCCTCGGTGCATGCAGGCAGCAGGTTTAGGTGTCTTGGCAAGTGCATCAACAATTCAAGGTCATACTTAGGACTTGTAAGCATTGTCAACTTCTGAGGATCACTTCATACTTACATCCATCCTTGAGTAGTTCGTCCATGCGATACATTTTGGGCTTGCCTAGCAGATCTTGCTGGAATGCTTCCATGGGATTGGATGTGATCACCAGCTCAACAATTCTGTCTGCAAGTTCTGCGTCTGAAAAATTCCAGCGCATACTCTTATTTCCTTCAACTGCTGATGAAGTTGTTTGTGGGTTCTATTGGCTGTTATCAAAGTTATATGGGCTTCAGTCAATGAATTTGGAAGTGTAATCTGATTTTGAACTCTGTATAAGTATCCACTCTGCCCTTGCAGCCTGGATTCGCAAGGGACCCCAACCAGTACCTCACAGTGGTCCCCGGTGCTGACCTTCAGTATTCATCTCCTGCCACTCACTTTTCAGTTCCCCGCATTCCCTCAATGGTATTTTAGCCACAAATGCAGCAAGGAGGACACAGGAAGTGATGGCTGCATGCCAGCCTCCAGTACCCCTTCAAGCAAGGGATGCCCCAAAGTGAACAGAAGATAAGGCCTGCTCGCGTACTCACTCCCCCCGCCCACCCCACCAAGAATGAGTGACTGACCCCCCCCCCCCCCCCCCCCCCCCCCCACTCCCCAGTCCTCTCTGGTGCATGCTGAACAATGAACAAATGCTCCCGTCTGCATCAATGGCTCCGAAGTGGAGATGGTCGATAGCTTTAAGTTCCTGGGGGTCACCACCACCAACTGTCTGTCGTGGTCCACTCACGTTGATGCAACAGTCAAGAAAGCCCAGCAATGTCTCTACTTCCTACGGAAGCTAAAGAAATTTGGCATGTCTGCATCGACTCACAAACTTCTATAGATGTGCCATAGAGAGCATCCTATCCGGTTGCATCACAGCCTGGTATGGCAACTGCTCGGCCCAAGATCGCATGAAACTGCAGAGTGTAGTGAACTCAGCTCGGCGCATCACACAAGCTTGGCACCCTCACATTCATTCTGTGTACACCTCAGGAAGGAAGACAGCATTATCAGAGACCCCTCCCACCCAGGCATTGCCTTCTTCCAGAGCCTTCAATCAGGCAGAAAGCACAGAAGTCTGAAGACCCGCACAGCCAGACATAAAACAGCTTTTTCCCCACAGCTACAAGACTCCTCAACAACGCCCACTTGGAGTGACCTGTTCCCTGTAAGAGCACTATTCACGGTACCCTATGCTGCTCTTGCTCATGTATTTGCTTTGTTTGGCCCCTTGTTCCGCACTGTAACTAATCACTGTTTGTAGATGTACCATTTGTCAATGTTCTCTGTTGATTATTCTTTTTGCCTACTATAGAACAGTACAGCACAGAACAGGCCCTTCGGCCCTTGATGTTGTGCCGAGCAATGATCACCCTACTCAAACCCATGTATCCACCCCATACCCGTAACCCAACAACCCCCCCTTTAACTTTACTTTTTAGGACACTACGGGCAATTTAGCATGGCCAATCCACCTAACCCGCACATCTTTGGACTGTGGGAGGAAACCGGAGCACCCGGAGGAAACCCACGCACACACGGGGAGGGCGTGCAGACTCCGCACAGACAGTGACCCAGCCGGGAATCGAACCTGGGACCCTGGAGCTGTGAAGCATTTATGCTAACCACCATGCTACCGTGCTGCCCACGTACTGTGTACGTTCCCTCGGCCACAGAAAAATACTTTTCACTACTGTATTCCGGTACATGTGACAATAAATCAAATAACATCAAACATGTAAAGAGCCTGGGAAACCATGGCTGTCCGAGATTCTAAAAGCCAATCACGCCAGAGAGAGTCACGTTTTGTTGATTCTCTCCGGATATTGAGCCCATGCTGAGTTTCTCACGGACGGAGGGAGAGGGCTCAAAATTGCTTCCCCCCCCCCCCCCCCCAATCTTCAAAGCATTTCTGTGCAGTTCACAGCACTTTAACCACTCTCTAACACTGCTGCTTCATTGTGGTATGACCAGATTGTTGAGGGTTGTCTTTTTGCGACCTGTACTGAATTTTTCTGCCAGGATGTGCACCATGTAATTAGAAGGATGTGACTGCTGCCACCATGTAGATAAAATCACTAGTCACTCATAAGGGAATAGGTAAGTAAGTTGTGAGTTCATTTATTTGGACCAGGCACTTGGGGACATTTAGACAGAGGTCTAAAGCTTGAAGCAAAGCTATCAGCGCTGTGTTCTGTTCAAAAGCAAAACTAAAAAAAAAGAATCACATGATCCCCCCCCCCCCCCCCACACACTTCTAGAGAATGGCTTAATGTAATCTTTAATAGCTTATTCATCCTGAGTGGAGTGATCTCTGTATATCAATATACATGATCAATATATGTAATGCTAGTACAGGCAATTGAACACTAGAGGTCTCACTATCAGAATCTATATTAATGGTTTTCCTGCTCTTTCTGATGGCTGTGTGATGCAGAGAGAACAGTCTTAGTAAAGCTAGAGAGAGAAGTTATTTGTTATAAAAGCATTGTATTGCATAATTTAACTAGTTATCTCGACAATAGTTGATTTATTTACTAGTTGGGTATTAAGTTAAATAACTCACAATATTCATTTATATTATTCAATAAATTAGTTTATATTTAAAAGAAGACAACTCATTTCAACAACTCGGTGGTTCAGGAGAGTATTATAGAACTGAAGCATATCTTCCTTCACTTTGACTTCCCCTTCTTCATTACTTCTTTCATACGTGTACTGATGTTCACTTATTTCTGTACGTGGGAAACCAAATCCTTTTGGACGTGACCTCTCTTCATGTGGAATTTTAAAAAAATCTTGTTTGGATGCAAAGTGAATGACCATCCGCCCCCTCCCAACCCCAAATTAAAACTTTTCCCCACGCACTCCATCAGTCTATATTTCCTTCCTTTCCTAACCCCCTCCGCCCATCCAGACAACCTTTTCGTCCATCTTAACTTAGTTACCATTCAGCTGAGAGAAATTCTGCCGGCTTGCCATTTAAGTTCTTTAGAAAACACAACTCCGATCGATTAAAACCTGTCAGGTGATGTCTGTTAAATGCACCCAGGGTTATGTTCGAAGTCGGCATTCAAAGTGAGTTTTAACAGCCTTTCACGATACTAAAACACTCTTTCATGTTTGCTCGCTCCTTTCATTTTTAAATAGGCTTGCAAAAGGATTTTTTTTCATCGCAACAGCAGAACAGCACATCAAAGCAGCGAGGCTTTCGCTCTATCCACAACGCTGTTACTTCTGACACTTGTTTCTTGCCAGACTCTTTCTGAACTGTCTTAAAATCTTTATCCAAGCAAATGCCTGCTGTGAGCCCACCATCCTCTGAAGAATGTGTAATCTTTATAATAAATAGGCAACGAAACGTCTCTGTGATTTAAAGAAAATCCAACCGCTGTATTTTTCCCTTCAAGTTGGCAGTTAATTGTGCAGTATTTAGTTCTTAACCTGCTTATTTTCAGAATGAGCTTAATATACTGTATCGTATTTATATTAATGCTCACTGACTTTGCTTACCCTTCGCAATCCTTCCCAATATGAGGATAGGACCAGCGGAGAAGTTCAATATCAGGCTTTGAGCTTCAAAATCCACAAGGATTTCTAAGCAAGTTTGTTTAATTTAATTCTTTCATAATTGTCGGCGGGAACGCAATCAAAAAACAGGGAAGACACAAAAGAAGTCAAGGAATCACAGAATTGTTAAGTCACAGAAGGAGGTCATTTGGCCCATCTTGTCTGCATCAGGTCTCCAAATGGGCATCACAACATAGCATCTATTCCCCTGCCTTTTCCCCGTATCCTTGCACAATACAATTTTTTTAAAGCTGCTGGATCATTCTCATAGAATCCCTACAGTGCAGAAGGAGGTCATTCGGCTCATTGAGTCTGCATAGACCCTCTGAAAGAGCTCCCTACCTCGGCCCACTCTCCGGTCCTATCTCCACAACCACACGTAACCACTGGGCATTAAGGAATAATTTAACACGGCCAATCCACCAAACCTGCACATCCTTGGACTGTGGGAAGAAACCAGAGCACCCGGAGGAAACCCAAGCAGAAACGGGGATAACGTGCAAACTCCACACAGTCACCCAAGGTCGGAATCGAACCTGACCCCGGCGCTGTGAGGCAGCATTGCGAACTACTGTGCCACCATGCCACCCTTCACTTAAGTTTTACAATTGATTATGCTTTCTCAAGAATGAAAGTCAAGAAGACTGAGCACAATCAAGATATTTGGACAGACAGAATACTGACCGGTCAATTTGGACCTTTCACTTTTTGATGCAGGTCCACATACAAATGACACAGAAACAAAAGCAATGCAATACTTCGAGATTATTCTGACGTAAAAACATGTCTAGGTTTAAATTCAAAATGTGATTTTGGATACCGTTATTCAAGTTGCCCAACAGCCTTGCATCTGAAGTGCTGAACCTGCCCTCAGGGTGGTGGGCGGGAGGGGGAAGGCGGGGATGGGGGGGGGGACTGGCCAGGAATGATGGGGAGGAATGTGGGAGAAGCGTATTACAGGAAAGAATTTCAAGGAATTTTGAATCTGTTGGCAGCAGGACATCCGAATTTTAAAGACAGGAGGAAAAACCTGGCTCCAATAATCCTTTTTTCAAGACTAACTCGACCAATCTACATTCCCACAAACTCCGCAATGTTTTCTGTTTCCTGAAACCCAAAAAATAACCTCTCAAACCCTTTCATAATATTCATTTGCAAGGTCCTTTCCTCATAAGTTACTCCATGCTATGTATTTTTTCTCTGCAGTAAAAAAGATTAAATAACTCCCCCTTGTTAAACTCGACCATCTCAATTTTAATGCTGCTTTATTTTAAAACTCTATGGCACCGTGATAAATTACCTTGTAAATTTGCATTCGACGGCCTTCAAAATTTTATTCTAAAGAAAACATCTGCATAAATAAGACACTGCTGGCTAAAATTTGTTTTTTGCCCTCCTCTGTACCCTTTTAGCGGAAATAATACAGTACTGGAATGTGGCGACTCGGGGCTTTTCACAGTAACTTCATTGCAGTGTTAATGTAAGTCTACTTGTGACAATAATAAGATTATTATTTGTATGATTCAAACTCCGCAAGATCTTACCTGGATATTGTGCTTTTGGTGTGATTTGAACAAAAAGTTGTCAATGGTAAACCAACACCCTGTGGTCACATTCTTGAGACTTGAAACATGCCTTAAATATTCCCCAGCTGAACAATAAAATAAGATTGGGAAGTCTCATGAACATGTGCAAATTTAGCTTGCCCGGGTTTACTCTGCAAAACAGTTGTAGAATTTATTGAAGACTGTCAGAGAAGACCATAAGACATAGGAGCAGAATTAGGCCACTCGGCCCATCGAGTTTGCTCCGCCATTCAATAATGGCTGATGTGCTGATGAGTTGTTAACAAAGACTTTCTGTTAATATATTTAAAACTGTCAGGCCTACGTAACATTTGGGGCAGCACGGTAGCATGGTGGTTAGCATAAATGCTTCACAGCTCCAGGGTCCCAGGTTCGATTCCCGGCTGGGTCACTGTCTGTGCGGAGTCTGCACGTCCTCCCCGTGTGTGCGTGGGTTTCCTCCGGGTGCTCCGGTTTCCTCCCACAGTCCAAAGATGTGCGGGTTAGGTGGATTGGCCATGCTAAATTGCCCGTAGTGTCCTAAAAAGTAAGGTTAAGGGGGGGGTTGTTGGGTTACGGGTATAGGGTGGATACGTGGGTTTGAGTAGGGTGATCATGGCTCGGCACAACATCGAGGCCGAAGGGCCTGTTCTGTGCTGTACTGTTCTATGTTCTATGTTCTATAACATAGAAACATACAAAATAAGAGCAGGAGTAGGCCATTCAGCCCTTCGAGCCTTCCCCACCATTCATTATGATCATGGCTGCTCATCCAAATGAGTAACCTGCTCCCGCTTCCCTCCATTATCCTTTGATCCCCTTGGCCCCAAGAATGCTATCTAACTCTTTTTGAAAATATTGTGTTTTAGGTTCAACAGCTTTCTGCGGTAATGAGTTCCGCAGGCTCACCACTCTCTGGGTGAAGACATTTCTCCTCATCATTGTCCAAAATGGTTTGTCCCATATCATTGGATTGTGACCCCTGGTTCTGGACTCCCCCTCCATCGGGAACATCCTTCCTGCCTCTACCCTGTCCAGTCCTGTTAGAATTTTATAGATTTCTATGAGATTCTCCCTCATTCTTCTAAACTGCAGAAATTATAATCCTAACTTACTCAATCCGCCCGCATACTTAAATCCTGCCATCTCAGGAGTCAGTCTGGTAAACCTTCTCTGCACTCCCTAGATAGCAAGAACATCC
This sequence comes from Scyliorhinus canicula, assembly GCF_902713615.1. NCBI lineage: Eukaryota > Metazoa > Chordata > Chondrichthyes > Carcharhiniformes > Scyliorhinidae > Scyliorhinus > Scyliorhinus canicula. Next base: position 30,083,101 of record NC_052155.1, read on the forward strand.
TTCCTCAGATAAGGAGACCAAAACTGCACACAATATTCCAGGCGCGGTCTCACCAAGGCCTTGCATAATTGCAGCTAGACTTCACCTGTACACAAAGCCACCTACCTTCTTTATCACCTGCTGTACCTGCATGATTACTTCAGCAACTGCTTTACAGGGACACCCATGTCTCGTAGTATATTCCCGTCTCTCAATCTGTAGCCATTCAGATAATAATCTGCCTTCATGTTTTTGCTACGTAAGTGGATATCCTCACATGTATCCACATTTTACTGCGTTTGCCATGCATTTGCCCACAAACTCAATTTGGCCAAATCACTGAAGCATCATTTCTTGCTGTCTGATGCAGGATCCTTCAGGGAAGGGATAGGGAGGAGCAGGTAGCATGAACTAAAGAAACTGGTGATATAAACAGTGATGATTTGAGCTGAGATGGATGGAGCGGCACGGTGGCACAGTGCTTAGCACTGCTGCTTCACAGTGCCAGTGACCCTGGTTCAATTCTGTCTGTGTGAAGTTTGCACGTTCCCTCCATGTCTGCGTGGGTTTCCTCCAAGTGTTCCAGTTTCCTCCCACAGTCCGGAAATGTGCAGATGAGGTTGACTGGCCATGCTAAATTACCCCTTAATGCCCAGAGATGAGTAGGTTACGTTCTGGGTTACGGGGTCATGGCGGGGTGGGTGGGTGAGTGGACGTAGGTCGCGTGCTCATTCGAAGGGTCGGTGCAGACTCGATGGGCGGAATGAGCTCCTTCTGCACTGCAGAGATTCTATCATTCTGGCACTGCATGTTTGAATGGGGAAGGAAGAAGAATATCACCACTTTGATGGGGAGGATTGAAGAATATAACAGACCTGAACTGGATTAGTGTGACTGAAGAATGCGAGATAAAGTAAAGATAATAATGAGTGCAAGAGTGCTACATGAAGACAGGATGGAAGAATTGAGCAGGGAGGAAAGACAGTGGGAGGATAAATTGAGTACTGAGAAGTGAATGAGTGACAGTATACATCAGGAATGTAGAACAGGAGTATGTATCTCTTGAAAGGAGTAAAGACTTGAATTTTATTAATTTCTTCATTTGTGGGTTGTGAGCTTCGTTTGCTAGGCCCTAATTGCCCTTGAGAAGGTGGTGGTGAACTGCATTCTTTTTTTAAATTTTTATTCTTTTTGCTTATAAATTTAGTGTACCCAATTCATTTTTTTCCAATTAAGGGGCAATTTAGCGTGGCCAATCCACCTATCCTGCACATCTTTGGGTTTGGGGGCGAAACCCATGCAAACATGGGGAGAATGTGAAAATGAAATGAAATGAAAATCGCTTATTGTCACAAGTAGGCTTCAAATGAAGTTACTGTGAAAAGCCCCTAGTCGCCACATTCCGGCACCTGTTCGGGGAGGCTGGTACGGGAATTGAACCGTGCTGCTGGCTTGCCTTGGTCTGCTTTCAAACCAACGATTTAGCTCTGTGCTAAACCAGCCCCAAACTCCACATGAACAGTGACCCAGGGCCGGGATCGAACCTGGGACCTCAGCGCCGTGAGGCAGCAGGGCTAACCCACTGCGCCACCGTGCTGCCCTTTGAGCTGCATTATTGAATATTGCAGTCTCTGTGTTGTAAAAACACCTAGAGTGCTGTTCGAAAGAGAGTTCCAGGATTTTGATCCAGCGACAGTGAAGGAACGACAATATAGTTCCAAGTCAGAACGGTGAGTAACTTGGAGGGAAAACTGGTGGTGATATTTGCATGCATCTGCTGCTCTTATCTGGTGGTCGGGATCGAGCGTTTGGAAAGTGCAGCTGAAGGAACCTTGGTTAATTGCTGCAATGCATCTTGTGTATGGTGCATGCTGCTGCCACTGAGTTGGTGGTGGAAGGAGTGAATGTTTATTGCGGTGGATGACAATCAAGCAAGCTGCTTCATCCAGGATAGTGCCGAGCTTCTTGAGTGTTGTTGGATCTGCAATGATGCAGGCAAGTGGAGAATATTCTATCTTACTCCTGACTTGTGCCTTGTAGAAGGTGGTCAGGCTTTGCGGAGTCTAGAGGTGAGTTCCTCTCTGCACAGTTGCCAGCCTCTGACCTGTTTATGCATCGTAGTATTTCTATGGCTAGTCCACTTCAGTTTGTGGTAAGGTACCCCTGTGAACGGACGGGGCGTGGGAGGTGAAGTAGAGCAGCAGGTTAGATATGAGAGGATAAGTTGAGGTAAAAGGTTGAGAAAGTATTGGCCGAGTTTACATTTAAGTTATCTTCAACTAAGGGCGCAATTAAATTGAAATGAAAGAGTCCAATTTTGAGCGCGTTCAGTGGGGTGTTTCCCAATGCTTGTAGTGCCAAGAACAACCTCGCTATTAAACGGAACTCTGCTTCATTCTGGGCCTCAGTGAGGAACGTCGTTACAAGGCCGCATTTCTGCTCATTTCCTATATTAACAAACTCAGCTTGGCAGTGCAGGAAGAGATCAGAGTGCTTCTTCACTGGACCCTCCACTGCGTCATCCGGACTCCCCCATGCCCCATCTTACCAATAGGGGGTCCTCGAGCACCCAGCACCCCAACTTCTAAAGTCAGGGCACCCCTGGGGCCTGATGTCCGTTGTGAGCAAAATGCTACCTCGACACCTTGACATTGTCAGATAGGTAACATGGCAGTGCCCTGCCAGCATGGCAATGCCACCTAGGCACCCTGGTACTGCAAGGATGGCTCCCGGGTGGCACTGCAGGGTGCCTGCATTGTGCTGCTAGGGTGAAGCTGGCAATGCTATGGTGTCAGATGGCACAAGGAGTTCCAAGGCAACCACCCTGACCACCGGGGGCCTCCAATCACCTGGGTGACTCCACCAAGTGCCAGTACGCCTGGTTTGTGGAATGCGGTGCCAAACTGCACCCACTTGGAGACTCCAAGGCTAGACCATTAGGTCCTGCACCTTGGGTAACTCCAGCGTAGACATATTGAAGTGAGACTAAACTAGTCACTCGAATAATCATATCTGCATCATCCCCATTGAGGGCAAGATCCAGATTGCAACACCTTGCGAGATCTGACGAGATCTAGCGGGCAGTAACAAGCATCGCAAATCTCCCGAGAGATTTACTGGCCTCATTACATCCTGAGTTAGATGCGACAAGGCCATTAGATTGCGCATTAAAAATCTTAATGACTTAATGTGGCATGGCTTAAATCGAACAAAAATACGTATTTTAATGTAAATATTCCAAAATCTGAAAGTAAATAGTCCCCTATCACCAGTTGGAAATGAACCGCACAAACCTACACCCCCGAACCAACACATGCTCACACACATACATACACACATACACAAACATAAATAAGCATATAAACATACGCACACAAACACACACCACTCACACATACAAGAATTCTCATACACAGAGTCTCATACACAGGCATGCGCATCCAAACACTCAGACAAATATACAATCACAAATACACACACAAACACACAAACACCCACATGGACATAGACACACACAAACCTCCTCCTCACATTTATTTTCAAACTTTACTTTCCCTTTAACAGAAACATGGAAATGTAGGACATGCTGCCTGAGTTTCAAAACTTATGCAATTGTTTGTTTTCACACCACTAGTTAAAATCTCCAAGGCTACATGTTGCTCCAGCTGTAGTGATCTCTGTATGTACATGTACATAAGGAGTTAATGTGTAATCAGTAGCACTAGATGATCACTAGAGGGCCGGACCAACAGGGGTATAAAGGTATTGTGTGTGTGTGTGTGTCTCTCTCTTTTGGATGGTCTGTGACCAGGACAGGAGTATCTAATTAGTTTAGATGATTAGTGTGGTTATGCATAGTTACTGTAGTTAGATCTTATTAACCTTATCACAAGTGTAAATGTTAAAGTAAAGAACTCACAAAATTATTGTTATAGTTATTCAATAAACCTTTTGTTACTACTGGACAAGTTTGAGTCTTCATCGAGATTCAGAAGACCTCTTCAGCAACCAAGGTTTGAGTAACACATATTGCACTCCATAGTAGATCAAAACATACAGAGAAGTGTAATAAAAGACCTGCTGGGACAGTTCACTCTTTGCATTGGCTTATGTCCACAGGGCTCCTGCCTTGGGTTAAAATTGGAACACTGGCGCATGACTTCTTTCCTGTAATGTGTGCTTTGTGCATGAGCATTGGGAGAGGCCATATCCGGAGTGAGGCACAGCCAGAGTGAGTTTTATTGTGTGAGTGAATTGAATTGGTAGGTCTGTCCCTCTTTCTTTTTTTGTAAGTTTAATAATCCAGTTAAAAGGTTAATAAGGAGCTGCCCACCCTGCCCAATAGCTGATTGTCATTTATCGGTCCATCACCTGAAGCCTGATTAGGAGTAAAAAGGTGTTGATTACTTACTTTTAACTGGTATGTGAATCACCTGAGTCATGTCAGACCATCTCAGCTCTCTTTAAGAAAAGGAGCTTCCCCACCCAGATGTCCATCACTTGAAACCTGATTAGCAGGCACAACCAGAGGGAGCTTTAAATTTGGGAATTTGAAGCAAAGTGGGAATTTGGTGCAGAGCGGAAGAATAGCTTTGCTATTTTTCCTTGCTTTGTAACTTTTAAATCTTCTGTGTGTTCTTGCTCTGCTGCAGCTGAGGCTACAAGGGAGCGAGTTGATTGGTAGGTAGTGGGTAAGTTTTGTAAGTCTTTACAACTTTCATCAATTATAGTTGAAAATATGTTTTGTGGTTTATAACCTGTAAGGGCTATAATTGGTAGTGGCGAGGAAAAGGAAAGAAAAACCATGGAGAATTGGATTAAATCTTCTATCAAGCATCTTCCAAAGGTTTAATTTAAAGGGGTAAGTCATGCCAGGGGTGTTCAAAGTCTTGGTTTGCTTCATGTGGAAAGCCGGGAACATTTTCAGTGGCTGGGACCAGCATGTGTGCTGGAAGTGTGTGTCTCCAGCTACAGCTCCTGGAAGCCTGGGTTTCAGTGCTGGAGTAGTGACTGGGGTCACTGTTGAGCCTCCGCAAGGTGGAGAATGTCGTGGACATCACGTATAGAGAGGTGGTCATACTGCAGTCGCAGACTCCACAGGCAGGAAGGGAATGGGTGACCACCAGCAGAACAAAAGAGCTAGGTGTGCAGTGCAGGAATTTCCTGTGGCCATTTCCCTGCAAAACAGGTGTACCACTTTGGACACTGTTGAGGGGAATGACCTCTCGGGGGGAAAGCACCAACAGCCAAATTAATTGCACCATGGTTGGTTCTGCTGCATTGAGGAGGGATAAAAGTGTGCGAATGCAATAGTTATAAGGGATTCAATTGTACGGGAAATAGATAGGCATTGCTGTGGCTGCAAACGAGACACCAGGATGATATGTTGCCTTCCTGGTGCTAGGGTCAAGGATGTCTCGGAGCGGTTATGGGACATTCTGCAGGAGGAGGGTGAATAGCTAGTGGCCATGGTACACATTGGTACCAACAACATAGGTTTTTAAAAAAGGATGAGGTCCTAAAAGCAGAATATAAGGAGTTCGGAAGAAAGTTGAGAAGTCGGTCCTCAAAAGTAGTGATCACAAGATTCCAACCAGTTCCACGAGTAGAAATAGCAGGATAGCAGGGTCGGCACGGTGAAACAGTTGTTAGCACTGCTGCCTCACAGCTCCAGGGACCCGGGTTCAATTCTGGCCTCTGGTGACATGTTTGGAGTTTGCACCTTCTCCCCTTGTCTGCATGGTTTCCTCCAAAGATGTACACGTTAGGTGGATTCGCCATGCTAAATTGTCCATAGTGTCCAAAAAAACTAGATGGGGTTCCGGGGATAGGGTACAGGTGTGGGCTTAAGTAGCTTGCTATTTCCAAGAGTCGGTGCAGACTCGATGGGTTTCAGATTCCTGGGGCATTGAGGCCGTTTTGGGGGAGGTGGAACCATTACAAACTGGACGGGTTACACCTGGCAGGATCAGGACTGATGTCCTCGGGAACATATTTGTTACAATAGTTGGCAGGCTTTAAACTAAAATGGCAGGTAGATGGAAACCTATGCAAGGAGTCAGGAGGAGGAAACAAGGAGAAAAACAAAAGAAGAAAGGACAATAAGTGATAGGCAGAGAAACAAGGGCCAGATTTAAACAGGGCCATAGCAACAAGAGAGGTCCGACATTGAGAGCAAGAGAAGTAAAATTAAAAGACAAGCTTAAAATGCACGGAGCTTTCCAAATAAAGTGAATGTACAAATTGCACAAATAGATGTAAACGTGTGTGATATAATCAGGATTACGGAGACATGGCTGCAGGGTGACCAGGGATGGGAACTGAATATCTGGGGGTATTCAGTATGTAGGAAGGACGGACAAAAAGGAAAAAGTGATGGAGTGGCAGTGCTGGTTATAGAGGAAATTAAAGCAATAGTGAGGAAAGATATTCGGCGGGATTCTCCATTCCAAGTGTTGACGTTGGGGCAAGATACATAGTCTTCCACGAAAGCAAAACTGACACCGCACCTGGACCGATTCAGAGACCGTGAAGTGGCTAGCACTGGCGCCACGTAGAACACAATCGATTCCAATGAAAAGGGGTGCAGGATTTGCCAGGTCCGTGATTGACACTCTGAAGGCTGACAAGCTGTAGCCGCATATACACATTACAATCCCCATACACACTCATCCCAGCCAACAAAATGGCACAGCCCACCTGCTGGTCATCCCTGCTATTCTCCCTGCCCTGGCAGAAGCCTCCCGGCCAGCGGCAAACTTTGGTGATGTTGGATACTTTCCGTACCCCTCTCTCTCCCTCAGCAGCCACGCCGCCTGATTCACGATTCTGTAAAGCGCACGTGAGCCTCGCCATTGAGAATTAGAGCATCATGGAGGCCCTAGAGAATATTGGGTCAGGACCACTAATGATATACCAACTGCATTTACTGTACGTGCATTCTGGAATGCATTGCCGCTGCTGTCGAGGCGTCGGAGAATTACAATTTGGCGTGAAAACAGTGCCTGCCATGATTTTGGTATCAAAACCGATACTCTGCCCAATCGCTTGTCTCAATTCCAGATTAGCCGACAATGTGGAAATGTATGGGTAGAGCTGAGAAACACCAAGTGGAAAAAACATTAATGATTGTCGAATATAGACTCGCAAACAGCAGTGGTGATGTTGGGAATGGCATTAAACAGGAAATTCGGGACACCTGTGATAAAGGGATAACAGTGGATAGGCAATGGGGCACATGGGTGAAAATCAACAGTTGTTTATTCCTATCTGGCACATCAGTGAAATGGGAAAGGTAGCCAATCCATGGCTTACAAGGCAAATTAGAGATAATATTCAACGCGAGGAAGACAAGTTGGCCAAGAAAAACAACAGGTCTGAGGATTGGGAACTGATTAGAATCAGCAAGAAGGACCAAGGGATTGATTGAGAAAGGGAAAATAGAGTACGAACGTAAACTTACAGGGAACATAAAAACTGACTGTAAATGTTTCTATAGGTACGTGAAGAGAAAAAGATTGGTGAAGAGAAATGTAGGTCTCTTACAGTCAGAAACGTGGGAATGTGTAACAGGGGACAAAGAAATATCTGAGCAACCAAAACCGTACTTTGGTTCTGTCTTCATAAATGAGGACACAGACACCAGAAATATTGGGGAACACAAGGTTTAGTGAGAGGGAGGATCGGAAGGAGATCAATATTAGTAGAGAAATGGTGTTGGGGAAATTGATGGGATTGAAGGCTGATAAATCGCTAGGGCCTGATCATCTATATCCCAGAGTACTTAAGGAAGAGTCTCTAGATATAGTGAATGCATTTGTGGTCATCCATCAGGATTCTATAGACTCTGGAACAGTTCCTCAGATTGGAGGGTAGTTAATGTAACTCCACTATTTAAAAAGGGAGGTCGAGAGAAAACATGGAATTATAGACCAGTAAGCTTGACCTTCATATTGGGGAAAATTCTAGAATCCATTCTCAAAGATTTTATAGTAGACCACTTCGAAAATCATTGCAGGATCGGACAGAGTCAACATGGGTTTATAATGGGAAAATCATGCTTGACAAATCTACTGGAATTCTTCGAGGATGTAACTAGTAGAGTTGATAAGGGGGAGAAAGTGGATGTGGTATATTTGTATTTTCAGAAGGCTTTTGATAAAGTCCTGCATAAGAGATTAACGTGTAAAATCAAAGAGGATTAAGGGTAATATATGGAGATGGATAGAAAACTGGTTGGCAGATAGGAAACAAAGAGCAGGAATTAACAGGTCTTTCTAGAATTGGCAGGCAGTGACCAGTGCGCTACCACAGGGATCAATGCTAGGACCCCAGCTAGTCGCAATATATATTAATGATTTAGATGAGGGAATAAAATGTAATATCTCCAAATTTGCAGATGACACTAAATTGGGTGGGAGGGTGAGCTGTGAGGAGGATGCAGAGATCCTTCAGTGTGATTTGGACAAGTTGAGTGAGTGGGTAAATGAATGGCAGATGAAGTATAATTTGGAGAAATGTGAGGTTATCCACTTTGGTAGCACAAACAAGAAGGCAGACTATTATCTGAATGGCCATAAATTAGGAAAGGGGCATATGCAACGAAACCTGGGTGTTCTCATATGCCAGTCACTGAAGGTAAGCATGCAGGTACAGGAGGCGTTAAAGGATGCAAAAAAGTATGCTGGTTTTCATAGTGAGAAGGCCTTGGAGAGACTACAACTGGAATATTGTGTGCAGGGTTGGTCTCCTTACCTGAGGAAGGATGGTCTTGCTCTAGAGAGTGTGCAGCAAAGGGTTATCAGACTCATTTCTGGGATTGCGGGACAGACGTATGAGGAGAGATTAAATCAGTTAGGATTGTACTCGCTGAAGTTCAGAAGAATGAGCGATGTCTCATAGAAATTTGTAAAATTCTAACAGGACTAGACAGGGTAGATGCAGGAAGGACATTCCAGATGGTGGGTGTTTCCAGAACCAGGGGTCACGGTCTGAGCATATGGGGTAGACCATTTCTATCATCTCTCCACAGAGATGAGGAGAAATGTCTTCACCCAGAGAGTGGTGAGCTTGTGGAATTTGTTACCACAGAATGTTGAGGCCAAATGTTTTCAAAAAGTAGTTAGATAGAGCCCTTGGGGCGAAGGAGACCAAAGGATATGGGGGGAAAGCAGGATTAGGATATTGAGTTGGATGAGCAGCCATGATCATAATGAATGGCAGAGCAGGCTCAAAGGGCCAAATGGCCTCTTCTTGCTCCTATTTGCTATGTTTTTGTGTATCCTTCTATAATCTTAAGGATGGTTTTGGAATACAGAAAGCCTTTTCTGCTCCAACTGTACATTTGGGAATGGAGGAAGCACAAATGAGATTTCAACAGGAATGGAAAGTTCTCCCAGTGATCATTGTTTGTCATAATCATTCAGACCGAGTACAAGATTGCACTTGTTTGAAAAAGCATCTGTATTAACTGTGAACTTCTAATCTGTTAAATGTGGTAGTTTTCTTCTCAACTCCCTCTCCACAGTTTTCCACATTCTGATATAGTATCCATTCCATTATCACTTTCCAGTGCAGACTCAGAGCATCAAGCACGGCTGAAAAAGTGGGCAATGCGCCAGAGCTTTGATGCAATTTACAATTCAGCGAGTGAGCAGTGCTCAGCAGTTCAAACACTGCTGTTCATCAGTCCTCTGAAACAATGCTAGGAGGTGGTATTCCGACTGCCCCCTGTCTGTTACACTATTGTTTGGCGGCTATGTTCATTTGGGACCTGCCTGAATCATTATATTGGATTTCACTGGGTGGGACGGTGTGCTACATTTCTCTTTAGGATATTTTAAAAATAAACCATTTGGGTTTTTTTTAATCCAGAAAACCGAGTGGGGAATTTGCCAAAGTCCAATAAAACAAGTGCAGAAATAAAAGCAAAATAATGCAGTTGCTGGGAATTTGCAGATGCTGCCAGACCTGCTGAGTTTTTCCAACATTTTCTGTTTATTCAACACGTGCAGTCATGTATCTTTATCAAATGGGGATATTTCCAACATTAATGTCAATACATGAAAAATCCACAGGCTTCATCCCATGATTTTTCAGGATGAGTACTGAGTACTGCGCCATTCCCCACTCCCACTGGGATTACCATCTTGCCGTGGTGGAGAAGGTGAACATTCTGTTAATCCTGAAGGCAATGCCGTCAGGAGTTTTAAACTCCCAGCAGGGTCACTAATGCCAGTAAGGTCGGCAGGGAGGAACCAGACAAAAGACAATCAAAAACAAATCCTCGACGGCAGATCAGATGGAAGAAACTCATTTTAGAACATAGAACATAGAACAGTACAGCACAGAACAGGCCCTTCGGCCCTCGATGTTGTGCCGAGCCATGATCACCCTACTCAAACCCACGTATCCACCCTATACCCATAACCCAACAACCCCCCCCTTAACCTTACTTTTTAGGACACTATGGGCAATTTAGCATGGCCAATCCACCTAACCCGCACATCTTTGGACTGTGGGAGGAAACCGGAGCACCCGGAGGAAACCCACGCACACACGGGGAGGACGTGCAGACTCCGCACAGACAGTGACCCAGCCGGGAATCGAACCTGGGACCCTGGAGCTGTGAAGCATTTATGCTAACCACCATGCTACCGTGCTGCCCCTAATTTTGTATCAACGGCTGTGATGCCGGATGAAGGCTGCAGCAGTAAAGGGATTCCCAGTCAACAAGGTTCCCCAACTGGAACTAAGCCTATCCTCTGTCAAGGGCTGTGTGTCTGCTGATGTGCAATGGCATACCCACGTTAAAAGATACCCTGGACCATGCGTCTACCTAGAGGAAACCAACACCCCCCACACACAGACACGTTCTGCAGCAATCGGTGAGAGGTGATGGGAATAGCACCGTCAGTTCCGGATGTCCCTAGCTTCAGGCCACGCACGTAGATGGTGGAGTTTGATTCAGTTGTCTTGCTCTTGGAATAGGAACGGGAGAACATTTTCCAGCATTCTTCATCACTGAGCAGCCCTCTGCAGGATCCACTCTGCTCACCCCGTATTGGGAACGGGCTCGAAAAGGTGCCCTAAAAATAGTCTGTTGTGTCCCCAGCCTGACTGGAAAACCGCATCCAGCAGCTCATCTACCTGAAGTTAGAAAGTCAAAGTTAAACTGAATTTTGGAACCTGGAATGTATGAACCCTCATGGAAAATGAGTAAAGCAATCGACTGGAATGGAGAACTGCCCTTGTTGCTGGTGAACTCAGGGACTCCAACGTTGATACCGCTGCCCAACAAGAGACCCAAAGAGCAGGTGAAGGAAGTACAGCTGAGGGAAGATGACGGTGGTCACATATTCTTCTGGAAAGCAAGACCCGAGGATCAGACCAGGACACGTGGGATTGGATTTGCCATTAATAAAGAACTCGTAAACTGACTCTTGGAGCTCCCATCCAGCATCAACAAGCGCATCATGACCTCCCCATCTATAACATGCCAATAATTAGCAGGCAACAGTCATCCCCAACACTTGATACCAATGATGAGTCCAAAGGAGGCTTCTACTCCACCCTGGTTACAATAATCTCCAACATTCCTAAGGAAGATAAGATCATCCTCCTTGGGGACTTCAACGCCAGGCTTGGAAATTATTCCCAACCCTGGAAAGGAGTCCCCTGGAAGGAAGGAGCTGGGAATTGCAACTTCAATGACGTTCTTCTACTCACCAAATGTGCAGAACACCAGCTTGTCATCACTAACACATTGTTCTGCCAAAAAGACAAGTTCAAGGCTTCCTGGAGACATCCACGATCAAACACTAGCACATGATCAATGTCCGATCCTGAGACCAAAAGATGCCCTCATTAGCAAAGCCATGAGCAGTGCAGCTGAGTGCTGGACAGACCACTGGCTCATCCGCTCCTCTATGTCCGTCAAATCCCACCATAAGCAGTGGAAGATGAAGAAACGACTAAGAAAAATGATCAACGTTGAGCAGCTTCATGAGCCAAGCACGCTGGTGAATCCAACAATGTCTTCGCCAAAATCTCCACAGTATTCATTCTAGTGGAATGGAGGAAAACCAGAAAGAGCTGAAGAAACATATCATCTCAAGCTCTGGAGAAACCATCTGCTATAAGACAGGGAAACCAAGACTGATTTGACAAGAATAACCATCTCATCCAAGACCTTATCGATAAGAAGAGGAAGGCTCTCCATGCCTGCCAAACGAAGAACTAGGGAAATCAAGAACCAATGGTGGGCTGAGAAAATTAAGGATCTGTAACTCCTCGTCGACAAGCATGACACCCAAGGCTTCTTCAATGCCATCAAGGCAAAGAATGGGCCCAACATCCTAGTCCTCAAACCGATGATGAGTAAGGATGAAACTGTCTTGAGAGACCAAGAAAACACTAGCCTCCGATGGAGAGAATAATTCAAAGAACTCTCAAATCATGATACAGGCATAGATGAGGACATGGCTGAGGAATTCCCCAACTCCCCATCAAAGATTATCTTGGACTCTCACCAAGCATGGACAAAGTTGAAGTCACTATTAAAGACATGAAGATTGGAAAAGCCACAGGAGAAGATGGGATTCCAGAGGAGATTTTCAAACTTGGAGGAGAAAAGATCACCATCATCTCCATCAACGGTTCCTGAAAATCTGGGACAGAGAAGAAATTCCTACTTACCTCAGGCATGCCATCAGCACAGCGATCTTCAAGGAAGTCATAGCAGACTATGGGAATGACTGAAGAATCTCCTTGCTCTCTATCACTGGGAAGATCATCACACAAATCCTCATGAGCTGCTTTCTCCCAGTTTCTAAAGAAATCTTTCCAGAAAGTCAGAGTGGCTTCTGACGAAACCATGAAACAGCAGACACGATTTTCACTGCTCGCCAACGTCAAGTGAAATGGAAAACCCTGCCAAGGACCACCTGTCTAGAGAAATTCATCAACATCCTCTGACTCCTCCACAACAACTTATCGGTTTTCAGTCCTCACCGATGACAATAAGACAGAAACCTTCATGATCAAGATAGGAGTCACGCAGGGTTGTGTCATTGCCCCCATATTCATCGCCACCTTGTCAAGTAAAATCTTCCCCATGGAGTGGACATTTCATACAGGATGGAGAGAAAACTGTTCATTCTCAACTGGCTGACATCCAAGAACAAACTGGCACTGGCATCACTCGTGGAACTTCAGTATGTGGGTAACATTGCTATCTCCACTCTTTCACAAGTCATGCTTGACACATTTAGCGGAAGAATACCAAAGAATCAGTCTCAGCCTCAAGTCCTTCACCAACCCACCCCAGGGCAAGATACAGTGTCTTCCCCCCTTTCTTCCCCCCCCCCCCCCATCAAGATCAACAGAGAAACCCTCCCAAACATGGTACCCACCTGGAGAGCCACCTCTAATCTAAGGCTGACATTGATGTGGAGATCCAACATCGTATCCAATCTGTGAGCACCTCCTTCAGGTGCTGAAGATTATAGTATTTCAGGATGGTGACATTTGTGCTGACACCAAGATCCCCATGAAAAAGCAGTTGTCTTCCCAACTCTTCTATATGGCTCATAAACTTGGAACATACAGAGGCCACCTCAAGGCCCTGGAGAGGTACCATCAATGCTGTCTGAGACGGATTCTCCGCATCAGCTGAGAGCACAGGCGTACTAACATCAGCATCCTTGATGGAGCCAAGAGCACCAACATTGAGGCCATGATCGTCCAAAGCCAACTCCTCCGAGTCAGCCATATGCTTCGGATGCCAGAGTCCCGACTGCCAAAGCAAATCTTCTATGCCAAGCCCAAAGGAGGCTCCCAAACAAGAGGAGGACAAAGGAAGTGGTACATAGACACCCTGAAGGCTTAACTCAAGAATACAACAGAGGCATCAACGCCTGGGAGACCCTTCTGAAGAGGCAGACTTTGAGGAACCTCGTGATTGAAGAGACACAATTCTACGAAGACACCCGATGCCAAGAGGAGGCCTGGAAAGGAGCCTGACAAAAGAATACCAGAGTCTAAGGGACGATCCCACCTCCAGGAAAGCCTTACCAAGTGTGCAGTCAAAGATGTGGCTCGAAGATCGAGTTCCTCAGCCACATAAGGACCCACAGAACCTGTTACCTGTAACACGGAGTGTCTTAGGTGGACAATCATACTTGTTAGTGGGTGAACACTGACGATTGCTTGAAATACATATTTCCAGCCCCTCTGCCTCCAGGTCTCCCTGCAGTATGAGCCATCCTGAAGCTAGAGGGCCTCCAGGTCTCCCTGCAGTATGAACCATCCTGAAGCTAGAGGGCAGGGAGACAACCGCTCTTTCGTCTCTGCCAACACCTCTCTATAAATAATTGCCCAGAGATTGCTGATGTGGAAACTTCTGGCTTCCAGTTGGACAGTGAAGCACATTCTTCATCAGAGTCCTAAAACGTGTGAGCCCAGGGACCGGCTGTTTCGCCTCTCCCTCCAAAGGCTGGCATGTTTTATGTTTTATTTTCCATCTTCACCTCATACAAAAGCCCAGAATCTAACTTTTGGTGCCTAACAGGCAGGAAAAGCCAGCAATGCAGTAAACCCATCTGACCCAGACTCGAGGACAGTTTCCCCAACAAGACCAGATGCAATATCTGTCAGCAGGAGACCTCCGCTGGGAGCCATTTGGGTGACATTTTCCAGTCACGCATGCCCTGGGATCAGGAATTCCTAAATGAGGTTAACAGACCTTTAGCTTGTTTGTCGAATTCTTCGTCCCGCCTGCGGTGATTCCCACAGTGAGCGGGACCGGATTTGAGTTACACATTCATCAACACTCATAGGTAAGCTGATGTTGACAGTGGCTGAAGAATTAGCTGAAAATTTGTTTCTGGTGCCTGGAGGAGCATTTCCTGCCCATTTTGAGCCCCACAAATAAAATAGGACAAAAAGTCCTAGGGTGGAACTTTTCAATTGTTTTTAAGTGTTGTCTCCACGGGATAAACAGAGGGAAATCCATCAGCTGCCTTGCTGGGTTTTCCTGTTCTAATTCTAAACACTTAGAAAAAGAAATGGAAGGAGCAGATCCCAGGCCGTCATGCTGGCAGGCGTCCCGATCAAAATCAAAACAAAAAAAGGAACTCCCCCGTCAAAGGACACAGGACCCCCCCCCACTCCACCTCCATGGGCACGTGACAAACAAGAAGCACAGCAGAAGAACAGGCCCTTCGGCCCTCCAGGCCTGCACTGACCATGCTGCCCGTCGAAACTAAAATCTTCTACACTTACGGGGTCCGTATCCCTCTAATCCAGGGGTGGGCAAACTTTTCCGTGCAAGGGCCACATTCAGAAATTCACAATTCACAAAGGGCCGCATAGTATATTAAGTAAAATAATTACTTCACCCGGTTATGATTCTGGGCGCCTCATATAGAACATAGAACAGTACAGCACAGAACAGGCCCTTCGGCCCTCGTGTTGTGCCGAGCAATGATCACCCTACTCAAGTCAACGTATCCACCCTATACCAGTAAGTAACCCAACAGCCCCCCCATTAACCTTAAAAAAAAAATTAAAAAAAAAAAAAAAAAATTTAAAAAAAATTTTTTTTTTTTTTTTTTTTTAATGACTTGGTGGGCCGCAGAAATACCTTTGGCGGGCCGCATGCGGCCCGCGGGCCGTAGTTTGCCCACCCCTGCTCTAATCCCATCCTATTCATGTATTTGTCAAGATGCCCCTTAAACGTCACTATCGTCCCTGATTCCACCACCTCCTCCGGCAGCGGGTTCCAGGCACCCACTACCCTCTGTGTAAAAAAAAAAAAAAAAACCTTGCCTCGTACATCTCCTCTAAAGCTTGCCCCTCGCACCTTAAACCTCTGCCCCCTAGTAATTGACCCCTCTACCCTGGTAAAAAGCCTCTGACTATCCACTCTGTCTATGCCCCTCATAATTATGTAGACCTCTATCAGGTCGCCCCTCAACCTTCTTCGTTCCAGTGAGAACAAACCAAGTTTATTCAACCTCTCCTCATAGCTAATGCCCTCCATACCAGGCAATATCCTGGTAAATCTCTTCTGCACCCTCTCTAAATCCTCCACATCCTTCTGGTAGTGTGGCGACCAGAATTGAACACTATACTCAAAGTGTGGCCGAACTAAGGTTCCATACAGCTGCAACATGACTTGCCAATTTTTATACCCAATGCCCCGGCCAATGAAGGCAAGCATGCCAAATGCCTTCTTGACTACCTTCTCCACCTGTGTTGCCCCTTTCAGTGACCTGTGGACCTGTACACCAAGATCTCTCTGACTGTCAATACTCTTGTGGGTTCTCCCATTCACTTATATTCCTTACCAGTATTAGACCTTCCAAAATGCATCACCTCACATTTGTCCAAATTAAACTCCATCGGCCATCTCGCTGCCCAAGTCTCCAAATGATCTAAATCCTGCTGTATCCTCTGACAGTCCTCATTGCTATCTGCAATTCCACCAACCTTTGTGTCGTCCGCAAACTTACTAATCAGACCACTTACATTTTCCTCCAAATCATTTATATATACTATGAACAGCAAAGGTCCCAGCACTGATCCCTGCGGAACACCACTAGTCACAGCCCTCCAATCAAAAAAGCACCCTTCCATTGCCACTCTCTGCCTTCTATGACCTAGCCAGTTCTGTATCCATCTTGCCAGCTCACCTCTGATCCCGTGTGACATCACCTTTTGTACCAGTCAGCCATAAGGAACCTTGTCAAAGGCCTTGCTGAAGTCCATATAGTCAACATCCACTGCCCTACCTGCATCAATCATATTTGTGACCTCCTCGTAAAACTCTTATCAAGTTAGTGAGACACGACCTCCCCATCACAAAACTGTGCTGCCTCTCGCTTATACGACCCCTTCCTTCCAAATGTGAGTAGATCCTGTCTCAAAGAATTCTCTCTAGTAATTTCCCTACCACTGACTTAAGGCTCACCGGTCTGTAGTTCCCTGGATTATCCTTGCTACCCTTCTTAAACAAAGGAACAACATTGGCTATTCTCCAGTCCTCCGGGACATCACCTGAAGACAGTGAGGATGCAAAGATTTCTGTCAAGGCCTCAGAAATTTCCTCTCCTGCCTCCTTCAGTATTCTGGGGTAGATCCCATCAGGCTCTGGGGACTTATCCACCTTAATATTTTTCAAGACGCCCAACACCTCGTCTTTTTGGATCTCAATGTGACTAAAGCGATCTACACACACTTTGCCAGACTCAACATCCACCAATTCCTTCTCTTTGGTGAATACTGATGCAAAGTATTCATTTAGTACCTCGTCCATTTCCTCTGGCTCCACACATAGATTCCCTCCCCTGTCCTTCAGTGGGCCAACCCTTTCCCTGGCTACCCTCTTGCTTTTTATGTACGCGTAAAAAACCTTGGCATTTTCCTTAACCCTATTTGCCAATGACTTTTGTGACCCCTTTTGGCTCTCCTGACTCCTTGCTTAAGTTCCTTCCTACTTTCCTTATATTTTGTGACCCCCCCAGCCCGAATCTCTCCAGTGGAAGCTCCCCAGAACTTTCCCCTGGTGTATGTGGCGGACCAACCAGCCACCCAATGACTTCAGCGGGAGCGGAAAATCCTGCCGGTGAGTGGTACTGGAAAATACCAGCCTCTGTCACTGTTGGAGACGGCAAATGCACATGTGCATGGAAAGGTCCCCCTCATGTTGCTGCTCAAATAAACACAGCTTATTAACAAAAAGTACAAGGTTACTGTGGTGGTATGAATGTGAGCCCTGCCATTGGTGCAGAGCATGGGTTTCCCATTAGCTCTGGCTGGTCATGTGCCTCTCGTCTGATTGGCTGGGACTAGTCATGTGACTGCTCACCAACTGGTCGAGAGGCAAGTAGAGTACTTAGAGTTCTAGAGTACCTAGAGTTCCCGGCGGTCGGCCTTTCTCAGTAGTCGACCACCGGGCTAACAACTAGCTGATTAAAGCCACAGTTTGGATCTTAATCGTGTCTCGAGTCCAATTGATGGTACATCAATTTAATCAGCTAGAATTTTGAAATGGAGCTATGCATCAAGCCTGACTGCCTCCGCACCAGCCCGCATGCCGCAAATGCGTCTGCAATTTTTAAACACTGGCAGGCGTGTTTTAATAGCTACCTGACGACTGCAGCCAGCAAGCCCACCAAGGAGCAGAAACTCCACATCCTCCACTCGTGCGAGGGCACAGCGGTATACTCAATGATTGAGGACGAAAGCGATTATGATGCGGCCATGGAGATTCTCAAAGGACACTTTCTCCGGCCGGTCAACGAAGTATACACACGGCATCTCCTGACGACTAGACAACAGTTCCCTGGTGAGTCACTCGACTAATTTTACCAGGCCCTCACAGCTCTAGGGAGAACGTGCGCATGTCTCCAAGTTTCGGCGACTGAGCACATGGAACTTTTAATCAGAGACGCTTACGTTGCTGGCATGCAGTCCCCTTCTATCCGCCAACGATTGCGGGAGAAGAACACCCTCAGCCTAGCTGAGGCACAGACTCTTGCAACCTCCCTGGAGGTGCTGCGGGTTGCTCCGACAAACTAGCGGGGCCCCGTTGCTATTTTTGTGGTCTCTCCAAGCACCCCCGCCCACGCTGCCCGCTCCGCTCTGTGCAAGAGCTGCGGGAAGAAGGGCCACTACGTGGTGGTCTGCCAGACAAAGTTGGTCGCTGCTGTTCCGCGCAGCGACCGCGGATCGCCCCCCCCCCCCCCCCCCAGGGCCCAGCGCCGCGCACCAACCTTCCCGGCCCCCGCAACGGCCCCACGGTCCTCCTGACCCTCGCTCCCAGCTGCCCCGACCGGCCCGCAGATGACGCTGACGCTGCCCCCAGCCGCCACAAGGTTCCCACGGGCGCCGCCATCTTGGGCCCCGGACGCCATGTGCGGGCCATGGCACCGCCATCTTGGGGCCCCGGCTCCATGTGCGGGTCCTGGGCACCGCCATCTTGGGACCCCGACTCCACGTGCGGGTCCTGGGCACCGCCATCTTGGGCCAACCCGGAAGGCCCTGCCAGCGATTACTCTGCCACCGAGGATGATCTGGAACTCTCACCACGACTTGCTTCCATCAAACTCGACCAGTCGCAACCACGCACGCTTGCCAAGACTACGACAACGATCCAGCTCAACGGACACAAAACGAGATGCCTGCTGGACTCCGGGAGCACGGACAGTTTGGATCTTAATCGTGTCTCGAGTCCAATTGATGGTACATCACTTACTTTATATTAGTTCTAATTTTAATAGCCTGCCATTATACTGATAGTAAACCACTCCACAGCCAACCTCCAGATTATGGTCCAGTTCAGATCAAATAGCAGGGCTGCCATTGGTCAATTTTTGAGCTAGAGAGGCTTTTAGCAGGTACAAAAGAAACAAATCAGCAGAGGCCTTTTTGGAATATAGAAAGTGCAGTAGGGGGTGGGGGGGACTTAAGAAAGCAATTATGAGAGCAAAGAGGGGGCACAAGAAAGCTCTGGCGGGTAGGATGAGGGAGAATATCAAGATAGTCTGTTATTATATTTTACATTTTTATTCCAATTGAGGGGCAATATAGTGTGGCCAATCCACCTACCCTGCACATCTTTGAGTTGTGGGAGTGAGACCCATGCAGACATGGGGAGAATATGCAAACTCCACACGGACAGTGACCCAGGTCCTCGGCATCATGAGTTAGTGGGGCTAACCACTGCGCCACCGTGCCACCCATTCTGTAAGCATATTAAGGGAAAGAGGAAAACCAGGGAAAGAGTAGGGCATTATTAGGGACTGAGGGGGAAATCTGTGCATGGAGCTGGTGGATGTTGGTCGAGTGTAAAATGAGTATTTCACATTTGTCATCACAGAGGAGAAGGAGGACGTAGGTACATAATTTGGGAGAGGGACTATGAGGTTTTTGAACAATTGGATACAGGTTGGAGGTTTTGGAGAGCTTAAAAATGGACAAACCCCCAAGTCTGGACAACTTGTATCCCAGACTACTATGTGAGGCAATGGAGTAAATGTTTAATTCCTCTCTGACCAGAGGGGAGGTGCTAGAGTATTGGAGGACAGCTAATGTTGTTCCACTTTTCAGGAATGATGGTGCAGATAAACCAGGGAATTACAGACTAGTGAGTCTCACATCAGTGGTCGGGAAAATATAGGAGAAAATTCTTAAGGAGAAAATTAATCTCCACTTGGAGAGTGACGGTTTGATCAGGGACAGTCAGCATGGCTTTGCCAGATGCCGAACGAATTTGAGTGAATTTTTCAAGGAGGTGATCGGGTGCAGATGAGGGTAGTTCAGTTGATGCCATTTATATGGATTTCAGCAAAGACTTTGACAGGGTCTCAAATGTGAGACTAATAAAGAAGGTAAAAGCACATGGGATCCAGAGTAACTTGGCAAGATTGATCCAAAACCTACCTGGTGGTCGGATACAGAGGGTAGTGGTAGAAGGCCGTTTCTGTGACTGGAGGATGGTATCCTATGGCGTACCTCAGGAATCAGTTCTCGGTCCCTTACCGCTAGCTGTGATATATAAACAATATAAGTCAGAATGTGAGAGGCTGATAAGTTAGTTTGCACATGACACAAAGATTGGCAGGCTGGTCAATTGTCAGGACGATGGTCTTAGGTTGCAGGAGGATGTAAACGAGTTGGTCAGATGGGCAAATCAGCGACAAATGAAATTTAACCCTGAAAAGTGCAAGGTGATGCACTTTGGAGCAAGTAACAAGACAAGGAAGTACTGAATGACTGACAAGACACAAGTAAGCTCAGAGGAACAGAGGGATCTTGGTGTGCTTGTCCACAGATCCCTGAAGACGGCAGGATAGGGTAGTTAAGAAGGCATATGGGACACTTGCCTTTCTCAGTCGTAACATAGATTGGAAAAACAGGGAGGTTATGTTGGAGCTGTACAAAACTTTGCTTATGCCACAGCTGGATGACTGTGTACAGTTCTGGTCACCGCATCCTAAGGAGGATGGGATTGCACTGGAGAGAGTGCAGAGGAGATTCACAGGGATGTTGCCTGGGATGGAGCATTTGAGCTATGACTAGATGGGCTTGGGTTCTTTCCTTTCGAGTACAGAATGCTGACTGGTGACCTAATTGAGGAGTACAAGATTATGAGGGATAATGACAGGGTGGATAGGAAGCAGGCATTTCCCTTAGTTGAAGGACCAATAACGAGGGGGCATCATTTTAAACATAGAACATGCAGTGCAGAAGGAGGCCATTCGACCCATCAAGTCTGCACCAACCCACTTAAGCCCTCACTTCCACCCTATCCCCGTAACCCAATAACTCCTCCTAACCTTTTTGTTTTGGTCAATAAGGGCAATTTATCATGGCCAATCCACCTAACCTGCACGTCTTTGGACTGTGGGAGGAAACCGGAGCACCCAGAGGAAACCCACGTAGACACGGGAAGAACGTGCAGACTCCGCACAGACAGTGACCCAGCGGGGAATCGAACCTGGGACCCTGGTGCTGTGAAGCCACAGTGCTATCCACTTGTGCTACTGTGCTCCCCGAAGGCGAAGACAAGGTGGTTTAGAGGGGATTTGAGGAATATTTTCCACCCAGTGGGTGATAGGAGTCCGGAATGCATTGCCTGGGAAGGTCCTAGAGGCGGGAAACTTGCACATTTTAAAACATATATGGATGAGCACTTGAAATGTCATACAATTGAAGACTATGGGCCAAGTGCTGGAAAGTGGGATGAGTGTAAATTCAATGTTGTTTTGTTGATGCAAATGCGATGGTCTGAAGGGCCTCTTCTGCACTGTATGACTCTCGAACTCTGTGTAAATTGATTTGCACAGAATCATGCTGATCTACAATCCAGAAAGATGTGCTGTTAAGATTAAAACGTTTTGAAAGAAGCTTCATCGTCAGCTTGCCAGACCTCAGAAATTAGATTATGGTCCCACTCCTGCATCCTGCAGGGATATGGACTTGCAAACAGGTGGTGAAGCTGCTGCTAACTCCTGACATGGGGAATGGCTTTTTTGTTTCCTATGAAACATTGCCACAGCATATTGATTCTATTTACCTGTAAGCAGTACTCAAGCACAGCGATAGTTAATGATTCAGCTTTTGTTGAAACCGTCGGAGAATACAATTCTTTCTCTGAAATCCCTGTGGAGAAAAATGCTCCCCGAGATTGCAGTGTCTCTTTTGACTGTTTTCCTCCTCGATTCTCGGATTCGACAGAAGCTGAGAAAAAAGCCTGGCACACGCTTCGATCGTTTTAGCCTCAAATCTGTTGACGAGATCCTAATGTCTGGCTGCTCAGTGGGGGAGCAGTCCAGCAAACTAACCCATAGCTACTGCAACTCACACAACCTGCAGTTTCACTGATTGCACTTCCATATGCTTGTGCATCCTGATGAAGCCAACTCTCTCTTGGCATGATTCCTCTATTTTCAGTTCGTATTTTTCTCTGTCTGTGGCTCACTGTGTCTAATTTTGTCCAGTTGGCTCTTGGTATTTTACCACCCTCAATCGCAAATACTTTTTTTTTCTGTTACGCTCCAGTATTGTTTCTGAGCGGCACCATTGTTGATTAAAGTCATACAATCCGAGGAAACAGGAGCCGGAGTACGCTGTTCGGCCCCTCTACTGTCATCCAGTAAAATTCGGGCTGATCTAATTGTGGCCAGAACTCCATTTTGCTGCGAGCCTCCCATAAACCCCTCCTGGATCAAAAGTCACCGCCTTGAATATATTCAGTGATACAGCCTGCATGGTTCTCTGGGGGCAGGTAAAGTACCTGAAGCAAACACTGCTCCCTCGGAAGCTGCGACAGGAGAAATAGCATGGGAGCATAATATAAGGACTAGGGGCAGGAATAGGCCTTCGAGCCTGCTCCGCCATTGAGTGAGATCATGGCTGATCGTTTGTGGACTCAGCTCGACTTTCCCGCCTGAACACCATAACCCTTTATTCCTTTTTTCTTCAAAAAACTATCTTTCTTCATCTTGAAAACTGAGGAATGGCAAAGGAATTCAGGAAATATTTTGTGCCTATCTTCACAGTAGAAGACACATGTTTCATTACAGAAATACACAGCAATCTGGGGGCTATGAAGTGAGGAAAGTAATATCAGCAGCGAAAAAGTGCTGGAGAACATTAAAGGAGAAACATCTGACCACGCCCCGGAACCTCAAGGTCTACGACCAAGGGTTCTAAAAGAAATGGCTGCAGACATAATGGAGGTGCTTTTTAAGTTTTCCCAAAGTTGCTTCAGATTCAAGGTGATCCCATTAGATCGAATCTTAGCAAATGTCACACTATTTTCAGGAAAGAAAGGACAGCGATAACGGAGACCTACAGGCCAGTTAGCCCAACATCAGTTGTTGGGGAAAACGCTGGAATCGATTATTAAGGCAGTCTGAACAAAGACATGAAGAAAAGCATATTGGATGGAATTTTCAAATTTTTGCAGTGTCAGTTTTCAGCGAGAAAACTGGAGGGAATCCTGTGCTGGAGTTGGGCCTATCCATGTGCAGCTGCACATTGACATTGTTGCTGTTGGCCAACTGCTAGAAATAGCACTGTCAGCTCAATTGGTTCCATCATCCTTTCAATCCAAAAACTTAAAGGAAGCAAACAGAAATGTGAGCATCAAGGAGTCCTGACAATAACCTGACCCATAGCCCGACTAAGAGACGTATATCCGCCAGTGCACATTCCCTGTGATGAGCGCCTTTCCAATGAGCTTCACTCCCTCCACTCTCACACAATGGTAAGGTCCCCCACACCAGCCTCTCCCAAATCCACTTGACAGATGGGCATCTACCTTGGATTGCCTTGGTGGCCCGCCCAACCACCCGAGGGTGAGGACTGAGAGCACATGAGTGCACTGACTTGACCTCTATGCTGACTTCTCGGAGATATTAAAAACTGCCACCAAACATGTGGGGTGGCATTCTCCGTTTGGAATACTAGGGAGAGCGGCAGAGACGCAGGGCAAAAGAGCGCGAGGAGAGCAGCAGAACAGCAGAGACACAAAATAAAAGTGCGCGAGGAGAGCGGCGGAGACTCAGGGGAAATCAGAGTGACAGAGACACAGGGTAAAAGAACATAAGAAGATAAGAACTAGGAGCAGGAATAGGCCATCTGGCCCCTCGAGCCTGCTCCGCCATTCAATGAGATCATGGCTGATCTTTTGTGGATTCAGTTCCACTTTCTCTCCCGAACACCATGATCCTTAATCCCTTTATTCTTCAAAAACTATCTATCTTTATCTTAAAGATATTTAATGAAGGAGCCTCAACTGCTTCACTGGGCAAGGAATTCCATAGATTCACAACCCTTTGGGTGAAGATGTTCCTCCTAAACTCAGTCCGAAATCTACTTCCCCTTATTTTGAGGCTATGCCCCCTAGTTCTGCTTTCACCCGCCAGTGGAAACAACTTGCCCGCATCTGTCCTATCTATTCCCTTCATAATTTTATATGTTTCAAAAGATCCCCCCCTCATCCTTCTAAATTCCAACGAGTACAGTCCCAGTCTACTCAACCTCGCCTTGTAATCCAACCCCTTCAACTCTGGGATTAACCTAGTGAATCTGCTCTGCACACCCTCCAGTGCCAGTACATCCTTTCTCAGGTAAGAAGACCAAAACTGAACACAATACTCCAGGTGTGGCCTCACTAACCCCTTATACAATTGCAGCATAACCTCCCTAGTCTTCAACTCCATCCCTCTAGCAATGAAGGACAAAATTCCATTTGCCTTCTTAATCACCTGTAAACCATTTTTTTGCGACTCATGCACCAGCACACCCAGGTCTCTCTGCACAGCAGCATGTTTTAATATTTTAGAATTTAAATAATAATCCTTTTTGCTGTTATTCCTACCAAAATGGATAACCTCACATTTGTCAACATTGTATTCCATCTGCCAGACCCTAGCCCATTCACTTAACCTATCCAAATCCATCTGCAGACTTCCAGTATCCTCTGCACTTTTTGCTTTACCACTCATCTTAGTGTCGTGTGCAAAATTGGACACATTGCCCTTGGACCCCAACTCCAAATCATCTATGTAAATTGTGAACAATTGTAGGCCCAACACTGATCCCTGAGGGACTACCTACTGATTGCCAACCAGAGAAACACCCATTAATCCCCACTCTTTGCTTTCTATTAATTAACCAATCCTTTATCCATGCTTTTACCCTTAATGCCATGCATGTTTAATTTATCCAGCAACCTTTTGTGTGGTACCTTGTAAAAGGCTTTCTAGAAATCCAGATATACCACATCCATTGGCTCCCCATTATCTACCGCACTGGTAATGTCCTCAAAAAATTCCACTAAATTAGTTAGGCACGACCTGCCCTTTATGAACCCATGCTGTGTCTGCCCAATGGGACAATTTCCATCCAGATGCCTCGCTATTTCTTCCTTGGTGATAGATTCCACCATCTTCCCGACTACCAAAGTTAAGCTCACTGGCCTGTAATACCCGCTTTCTGCCTACCTCCTTTTTTAAACAGTGGTGTCACGTTTGCTAATTTCCAATCCGTCTGGACCACCCCTGAGTCTAGTGAATTTTGGTAAATTATCACTAATGCATTTGCAATTTCCCTAGCCATCTCTTTTAGCACTCTGAGATGCATTCCATCAGGGCCAGGAGACCTGTCTACCTTTAGCCCCATTTGTTTGCCCATCACTACCTCCTTAGTGAAAACAATCATCTCAAGGTTCTCGCCTGTCATAGCCTCATTTCTATCAGTCGCTGGCATGTTATTTGTGTCTTCCACTGTGAAGACCGAACCAAAAAACCTGTTCAGTTCCTCAGCCATTTCTTTATCTCCCATTATGAAATCTCCCTTCTCATCCTCTAAAGGACCAATATTTACCTTAGCCACTGTTTTTTGTTTTATATATTTGTCGAAACTATTACTATCTGTTTTTATATTCTGAGCAAGTTTACTCTCATAATCTATCTTACTCTTCTTTATAGCTTTTTTAGTAGCCATTCTGTTGCCCCCTAAAGATTTCCCAGTCCTCTAGTCTCCGACTAATCTTTGCCAATTTGTATGCGTTTTCTTCAATTTGATACTCTCCCTTATTTCCTTAGAGATCCACGGTCGATTTTCCCTCTTTCTGCCATCATTCCTTTTTGTTGGTATAAACCTTTGCTGAGCACTGTGAAAAATTGCTTGGAAGATTCTTCACTGTTCCTCAATTGTTTCACCATAAAGTCTTTGCTCCCAGTCTACCTTAGCTAGTTCTTCTCTCATCCCATTGTAATCTCCTTTGTTTAAGCGCAAAACACTAGTGTTTGATTTTACCTTCTCACCCTCCATCTGTATTTTAAATTCCACAATATTGTGATCGCTCCTTCCGAGAGGATCCCGAACTATGAGATCATTAATCAATCCTGTCTCATTACACAGGACCACATCTTGGACCGCTTGTTCCCTCGTAGGTTCCATTACATACTGTTCTAGTAAACTATCGCGGATACATTCTATAAACCCCTCCTCAAGGCTGTCTTGACCGACCTGGTTAAACTAATCGACATGTAGATTAAATCCCCCATGATAACTGCTGTACCATTTCTGCAGGCATCAGTTATTTCTTTGTTTATTGCCTGCCCCACCATAATGTTACTATTTGGTGGCCAAGAGACTACACCTATCAATGGCTTTTTCGCCTTACTATTCCTGGTTTCCACCCAAACGGATTCAATCTTATCCTCCATAGCACCGATGTCATCCCTTACTATTGCCCGGATGTCATCCTTAAATAACAGAGCAACACCACCTCCCTTACCATCCACTCTGTCCTTCCGAATAGTTTGATACCCTCGGATATTTAACTCCCAGTCATGACCATCCTTTAACCATGTTTCAGTAATGGCCAATGAATCATAGTTATTCACGATGTTTTGCGCCATCAACTCATTTACCTTATTCCGAATACTAAGAGCATTCAGGTAAAGTGCACTTATGGTGGCTTTTATACCTATTCACTGAGCTCCCCTCAATCACTGAACCTTGTACTGACACCCTTTTCGATTTTTGACTATGGCTTCTCTGCCTTACACTTTCCCCCTTACTGCCTTTTGTTTCTGTCCTTGCTTTACTACCTTCTGACTTCCTGCATCGGTTCCCATCCCCCTGCCCAACAGCTCTAGCAAACACCCCCCCATAGGACATCGGTTCCAGTCCTGCCCAGGTGCAGACCATCCGGTTGTGCTGGTCCCACCTCCCCCAGAACCGGTTCCAATGGCCCAGGAATTTGAATTTGTCCCTCTTGCACCATCTCTCGAGCCACGCATTCATCATATCTATCTTGACATTCCTACTCTGACTACCTCGGGGCACTGGTAGCAATCCTGAGATTACTACCTTGAGGTCCTACTTTTTAGTTTAACTCCTAGCTCCCTGAATTCAGCTTTCTAAAATCAAAAGAGACGCAAGGTAAAAGAGCGGGAGAAGAGCGGCGGAGACACAGGGTAAAAGAGTGCAAGGAAAGCGGCGGAGGCACAGGGTAAATTATCTGCAAGTAGGGACAGAGTGTAACATAGCAAAAATTGTGGATGATATTAAAATAAGTGGGAAGGCAGGCAGTGAAGAAGAAAAATAGTTTACAGATGGTTATAGATAGGCTAGGAGAACGGGCCAAAATTTGGCAGATTGAGTCTAATGTGGATAACTGCGAGGTTATCCATTTTGGGCGAAAAAATAGAAAGGCAAATTATCTAAATGGAAAGCAGATTTGAAATGCATCTGGGCAGGGGATCTTTGTTGATGAATCCCAGAAAGGTGGTATGCAGATACAGTATGTAATGAAAAAGGCAAATGGAATTTAAGCATTTATTTCAAAAGGACTGGACTATAAAAGTAGAGAAGTGTTGTTGCAATTGTGTAGGGTGTTGGTGAGGCCACATTTGCAGTATTGTGTGCAGTTTTGGTCTCCTTATTTGAGGAAGGATGTAGCGGCATTGGAGGTTCACCAGATTGATTCAGGGGATGAAAGGGTTGACGTATGAAGGGTGATTGAACAGGTTTGGCTTGTACTTGCTGGAGTTTAGATGAATGAGAGGGGAGCTGATTGAGAGATATAAAATGCAAAGAGGGATTGATAAAGTAAACGTAAAACAA
The DNA here is from genome assembly GCF_902713615.1 of Scyliorhinus canicula. Lineage (NCBI taxonomy): Eukaryota > Metazoa > Chordata > Chondrichthyes > Carcharhiniformes > Scyliorhinidae > Scyliorhinus > Scyliorhinus canicula. The sequence continues at coordinate 30,111,232 of NC_052155.1, forward strand.
ATGTTCCCCCTTATGAGGTAATCCAAATCGAGAGGTCACAGATATGGATTGAGAGGCTGTAGATGTAAAACTGAGATGAGGAGGAACTACTTTTTGCAGAGGGTGGCACATTTGTGGAACTTGCTGCCCCATAGTGAGGTGGAATCTGAATTGTTAAACTATTTCAAGAAGGACAAAAAAATTCTGATAATAAACAGGGTAAAGGGAAGTCGGGAGTAGGCAGTAAGGTGGATCTGAGATCAGGAATAATCTCATTGAATGGTGGAGCAGGTTCAAAGGGCTAATTTGCCTACTTCTGCTTCTAATTCCGATGTTCCTATTTTCCCACTTGCCTACCGCACAGCAGCCCCCCACCCCTGGATTGCCTGGGTTACCCCTCTACCTCCAAGGATGGGGGTAACCTGACACCCCACCCTGCAAAAGGAGAAACATGCCACAGGGATCCCTGCAACAGGGGGACTCCCCCATGGGGAGCCCTATTATAGGGAGACCCCCGACAAGGTCATCTGTAATAGGACAGATGATACACAGTGAGACATTCGGACCCAGGCAGCTGGTGGCCTGTGTGTGGGGAACACCCAGCCACGGTGGGCCGGGTATGGGTGTTGGCGTGTGGTGCAAGGTGAGGTGCGATGGAGCTGCCAGTGGGTGAGGTGAGGTCGCACTCTGGATGGGTGGAGAAGGCTGTGGGGTGTGTGTGACTTGGGTGGTGCCAGGTGCACGGAGGTGATGACTCACCATGTCTGGCCTGGGAGGCTGCCCATCCTAACCCAGCATTTATTTTTTTTTATTCGTTAATGGGATGTGAGCATCGTGAGCTGGGCCAGCATTTATTGCCCATCGCTGAGAGCATTTAAGAGTCAACCACAGTTCTGTGGGTCTGGAGTCACATGTAGGCCAGACTGGGCAAGGATGGCAGATGTCCTAACCTGAAGGACATTAGTGAACCAGATGGATTTTTACAACACTCAACAATGTCCTTTAGGGAAGGAAATCTGCCATTGTTACCAGATCTTGCCTACATGTGACTGCTCCGCCCCGGATGGGCCGACTTCCCGACAGTGTGGGGCGTGTGTCCACTCACTTTTCATAAACCTGGCATGGCGGCTGTAGACTGTGTCCAGCGTCACCACAGTTGGGGTGGGGAGCCATTCCATTGGCAGGGGGGCTTTGCCGGATGCTGGGGGGAGTGGTCCGGGTTGGCGAGGGGGATTACAGGGTCCGCACGAGCGGCCGGTGCCATGTTGTACGGCGCGGCTGCCGCAGGCCACTACCATGCGCATGCGTGGCCACGGAGCGGGCCATTCTGCATCCATTTTGGTCAGTAAAGCCAGGGGCATCGATGCGAGGGCGGCGCTGACTTTTTAGTCGTAAAACCAGATGGATCCTGCGGATATAGCCGCAGAATCGGAGAATCCTCTCAAAGGGTCAGAAATCTGTGGAATTCAGGGCAGCACGTGGCACAGTGGCTAGCACTGCTGCCTGCGGCACTGAGGACCTGGGTCACTGTCCGGGTGGAGTTTGCACATTCTCCCCGTGTTTGCATAGGTTTCATCCCAACAACCCAAAGATGTGCAGGATAGGTGGATTGGTCAGGCTAAATTATCCCTTAATTGGAAAAAAATATAATTGGGTACTCTAAATTTATAAAACAAAAATCTGTAGAATTCACTACCCCAGAGTGCAGTTGATGCCAGCACATTGAGTAAGTTTAAGGAGGAGCTAGAGAGATTTTTAATTAGTAATGGGTTAAAGGGCAATGGAGAATAGGCAGGAATTGTATTGAATAGGCAGCCATGATTGTATTGAATGGCGAAGAGGGCTCGAGGAGCTGAATTGTCTAATCCTGCACCGAGTTCTTCTGTTTTTATGCTTCCCTGACTATCTTTGTATCCTCAGTAAAATTGGCTACAATGCAATCAGCCACTTCAACCAAGACATTAATATAGATCGGGGGCAGCACGGTGGCGCAGTGGTTAGCACTGCTGCCTCACGACGCCGAGGTCCCAGGTTCGATCCCGGCTCTGGGCCACTGCCTGTGTGGAGTTTGCACATTCTCCCCGTGTTTGCGTGGGTTTTCCCCCCACATCCCAAAGCTGTGCATGCTGGGTGGATTGACCATGCTAAATTGCCCCTTCATTGGAAAAAATGTATTGGGTACTCTAAAACTAAAAAAAAATTAATATAGATCAAAAATAGTTGAGATCCCAGTATTCCATGAGGTAGTTTCTCGATTTGAAAATGATCCACCTCTTTGTTTCCTGTTAGTTTGTCAATTCTCTATCCATGCTGATATATCACCCCCAACACCATGAGCTCTTATCTTATGTCATAGACTTTTATATGGCACCTGGTCAAAACCCTTTTTGAAATCCAAGGACATCTACTGGTTCCCTTTATGCAATTTGCTTATTACGTCCTTGAAGAACTGTAATAAACTTGTCAAACACATTTTCCCTTTCACATAACCATGTTGACTCTGTCTGATTGTGTTATGAAGTTCTAAATGTCCTGCTACTAGCCCCTTAATAATGGTTTTGAGCAGTTTTCCAATGCCAGATATCAGGCTAACTGACCTATAATTTCCTTCTTTCTGTCTCCCTCCATTCTTGAATGAAGGTGTCACACTTGTAATTGTCCAATCTGTTGAGACCTTTCCAGGACCTTAGGAATTTTGGAATTTTACAGCCAATGTGCCCACTACCTCTGCAGCCACTGTTTTAAGACCTTTGGATGCAGGAGTCAGCACCAGTTGATTTGTCAGGCCTTAGTCCCGTTGGTTTTCCCAATGCTTTTCCTCTAGTGATCATGACTATTTTAAATTTCTCCCTCTTTTTCGCCTCTTAATTTTCTCCTGTTGTTGAAATATTTTGCATGTCTTCTACATGATGACAGATACAGGACACCCAATTGGGAATCAGAAAGATGTGGGTTTAAGCCCCAACTCCGAGACCAAAATCTGTCCAGGTTAATTCAGTACTGAGGGGGTGCATAACTTCTGGAGGTTGTCTTTTAGATGTGATGTGAGATAAAGGTCCTGTCTTCACACTCATGAAGATGTAAATTATCCCACGGCACTATTTTGAGGAACAAGGGAATTATTCCCAATTTCCGAGCCAGCTTTTATCCCTCCACTAACATCATTAAAAGAGATTATATGCTGATTATCGGGCTGTTGCTTGTAAATGCTTGCTGTGCTCATGTTGACTGCCATGTTTCCTGCATTTCAACGGTGGCTACACTTCAAAAGGACTTGATTGGCTGATAAATGATTTGGGGCCATCCTGAGGTCATGAAAAGCACCAAAGAAATTGAAATCTATCTTTCTTTATCTTTCTTCAATTGGGGTTGTGACTTCAGACTAGGCTTGGAGGACATTGAGAGCTGGGTCAAGCTGTAGAAAATATACTTCTGTCTGAGCATGTAGCTTGGAGGCAAATAGCTTCAAATAAGTCAATCCCTGTTTGGGTGAGAAATTGAACTCAAACGAGGTGAATTGTTCAATTTATTTTTCCATCAGACGCATCTTTTACTGCTCCACTAAAACTCTCACTCCCGAGATTTAGAGAGCTGGGAATGTGGAAACTATGAAACGCCTAAAGGATGAAGTTTAGCTTGGAAGGTCAATTTCTGTTGTAATTTTTTAATGCTTAGTTCCATACACCAGTTACCCTGCTCAAAATATAATATAGTGCCTTTTAAAACCCAAAAAAGCTTTGCTTTAACCTAACCACTGCTTCCTCATTTACTTCATCTCCTCGCCTGCCTTCTGACGACTATGGCTCAGCTCCACACTCCCAACCATTGCCCTTTACTCCGGCTCCCGAATAAATAAAGGGTGAAGTGTGGGGATCGTTTGCAAAATACTTCAGGATACTCCATTGTAGGACCCTGTCCTGGAGTAATCATAGAAAAGTTACAGCACAGAAGGAAGCCATTTGGCCCATCTTATCCATGTCAGCCCAAAGATAATCCCACCTTCCTGTAAAGGGTCCATAGTCCTGTAGTTTAGAGCACTTGAGGTGCAGATCCATGTACATTTTGAAAGAGTTTAGGGTCTCTGCCTCCAACTTGATCAGAAAATTCCAGTCTCCCACTACCCTCTGCGTAAAAAGCTTCTTCCTCATGTCCCTTCTACACCTTCTGCCGCTTATGGTAGCATATTGGTATTGTCACTGGACTAGTAATCCAAAGACTCAGGATAATGATCGGTGGACGCAGGTTCAAATCCCACTGCGGCAGGTGATGGAATTTAAACTCAATAAAATATCTGGAATTAAAAAGTTCAGTGATGACCATGAAACAAATCATTGTCCATTGTCAGAAAAACCCATCTGGTACACTAATGTCCTTTTGTAAATTTGCCATCCTTACCTGGTCTGGCCTACAGGTGACTCCAGACCGCAGCAATGCGGTTGACTCTTAAATGCCCACTCAAGGCAATTAGGGATGGGCAATAAATGCTGGCACAGCCTGCGACATCAACATCCCATGAACAAATTTTTAAAAACTATCTTGAATCTATGTACCCTGGTTCTAGAATTCTCCACCAAAGGAATCAATGATATCCTGTCCACCCTATATCAACCCCACATAATTTTGGACACCTCAATTAAGTCACCCCTCAGCCTTAATTGTACAAAGAAAAGAAGCCCAACCTATCCAATCTCTCCTGTAGCCACACTTTTCAAGCCCTGGCAACATTCTTGTAAGCCTGCTCTCCAGAGCAATTACATCCTTCCTGTAATGTGGCGACCAGAACTGCACATAATACTCCAGTTATGGCTCACCAGTGTTATGCACAATTCCAACATTATATCCTGACAGCTCGTGCCGGGAAACATGAGTTAATAATTAGTCACATCAGTCATGCAGAAAGGTCCACATGCTGCATTGTTGTGTTGCTCGTTGTGGGTGAGTGTGCTTAACACTCAATTTGGCTCTGTTTCGTTCGTTAGCTTTGGAGTCGCCAGGTATTGTTAAGATACCGCCACAAGTTTCAAGGTAAAGTTCAAAGCAATAAAACCATACACCAATTAGTAAGTTCAAACAAATGAGTTTTTTATAATACAATTATAAACTACTCATGCACACGCTAAGATGACTAAACTATTCCTACCACTAAATAGACCAATACTTATCTGAATAAGGAACTGCCGGATCAGGGGACAATAGCCTCTTGCTCTGCACTGGGTCTGCCAACTTCAGGTTGGTGCAGGTTAAAAGGGGTCAGGAGTGTCTATCTCTGGTAGCGATCGTTGTGAGACACTTACTTGCTGGCGGCTCCTGTCCGATTCTCTCCTCTCTCTCGGTCAAGGTCTTCTTCGGTAAAGGCTGGTCAAGAGGGCTGGTCAAGAGAGGAGGGCTGGTCAAGAAGAACAAACTGAGTTTGGGACCTGTCTTTTATAGGTCCCAGGGATTTGCGCCCTTTTGGGCGGACCCTCTATCTGCTGGGGATCGATTGGGTCTCTTCCCAATCGATTTGTTTGAATCCCCCCCAATACTGAGGCGGGCCTTCAGGTGCTGTGTCTTCGAACCCCGCAGGTGCCGGGGTGTCTGGCTTCCCATACAATGTTGCAATCACTTCTCTATTTGTGTCCTTTGTCCCTGGGATCGTTCCATTACTATGCTAACTGTCCCGGAGATTGCCTCATTAGTATGCGGAATGTTCGTTTCGGTGCTGTCTGCTCTCTTAGCAGACAGAATACACAGTGGCTTGTTGCAGCCTGCTTCTGCTGCAAACTTTGTCCATTTTACCCTGCAAGCTTTGCGTTCCTCCATTTTGTGTTGATGGAATGGCCAACTTCGGTGGCTTCACTTGCATAACAAGCACCACCATTTTTGAAACTTTTCCAAAGACAATAAAGCATATTTCAGAGATACAAAGATACATAGAAGATAGGAACACGAGGAGGCCCTTTGGCCCTTCGAGCCTGCTCCGCCATTCATCACGATCATGGCTGATGATAACTCAATAGCCTAATCCTACTTTCTCCCCATAGCCTTTGATCCCATTCTCCTCAAGTGCTATATCTAGCTGCCTCTTGAATATATTCAATATTTTAGCATCAACTACTTCCTGTGGTAATGAATTCCACAGGCTCACCACTCTTTGGGTGAAGAAATGTCTCCTCATCTCTGTCCGAAATGGTTTACCCTGAATCCTCAGACTGTGACCCCTGGTTCTGGACATACCCACCATTGGGAAAATCTTCCCTGCATCTACCCTGTCTAGTCCTGTTGGAATTTTCTAAGTCTCTATGAGATCCCCCCTCATTCTTCTGAACTCCAGTGAGAACAATCCTAACCTAGTCAATCTCTCCTCATATGACACCACCATCCCTGGAATCAGTCTGGTAAACCTTCGCTGCACTCCCTCGAGAGCAAGAACATCCTTCCTCAGAAAAGGAGACCACAATTGCACACAATATTCTAGGTGTGGCCTCATCAAGACCCTGTATAATTGCAGCAACACATCCCTGCGACTGTACTCAAAACCTCTCGCAATGAATGTCAACATATCATTAGCCTTCTTTACCGCCTGCTGCACCTGCATACTTACCTTTAGCAACTGGTGCACAAGGACACCCAGGTCCCGCTGCACACTCCCCTCTCCCAATTTACAACCATTCACGTAGTAATCAGCCTTCCTGTTTTTGCTTCCAAAGTGAATAACTTCTCATTTATCCAAATTATACTGCATCTGCCATAGATTTGCCCACTCACTCAATCTGTGCAGATAATGGTGTAGGATCTCTGCATCCTCATCAGAGTTCACCCCCCCCTACCCAACTCGGTATCATCTGCAAACTTTGAGATGTTACATTTTGTTCCCTCATCCAAATCATTAATATATCTTGTGAATAGCTGGGGTCCCAGCACCGATCCCTGTGGTACCCCACTGGTTACTGCCTGCCAATTTGAAAATGACCCATTAATTCCTACTCCTGGTTTCCTCTCTACCAACGAGTTTTCTATCCACCTCAATGCACTTCCCCCAATCCCATGCACTTCAGTTTTGCACAATAATCTCTTATGCAGGACTTTGTCAAACGTCTTCTGAAAGTCCAAATATACCACATCGACTGGCTCCCCCTTGTCAACTGTACTGGTTACATCTTCAAAGAATTCCAACAGATTTGTCAAGCATGATTTCCCCTTCATAAATCCATGCTGACTCTGACTGATCCTGCCACTGTTTTGTAAATGTTCCGCTATAAAGTCCTTGATAATGGATTCAAGCATTTTCCCCACTACCGATGTTAGGCTTACTGGTCCATAATTCCCTGTTTTCTCTCTACCTCCTTTTTGAATATTGGAGTGATATGAGCTACCCTCCAATCTGCAGGGACTGTTCCAGAGTCTATAGAATACCGGAAGATGACAACCAATGCATCCACTGTTTCCAGAGCCAGCTCCTTAAGCACTCTGGAATGCAGATTATCAGGCCCTGAGGATTTATCCACCTTCAATCGCATCAGTTTTCCCAGCACCATTTCTCTGCTAATGTTGATCTCCCTCAGTTCTTCCCTCTCACTAAACCTTTCATTCTCCAACATTTCTGGTATCTGATTTGTGTCCTCTTTTGTGAAGACAGAACCAAAGTATGTATTCAATTGCTCAGCCATTTCTTTGTCCCTGATTATGCATTCCCCTGTTTCTGTCTGTAGGGGGGCTACATTTGTCTTTACCAATCTCTTTCTCTGCACATATCTACAGGAAATCTTAGTGTCAGCCTTTATGTTCCCTGCAAGCTTTCAAACCTTTTCTTTTGTTGTCCATTCCCATTACGTGCTGCGATGTTCACAATATGGGCAACGATGTGGCAATACAGCTGTGGCTTCAATATGCAATTATCATGACATTCTTGCTTGTGAACTAATAATGCCCCCTCCCACGCAGCACTGCCAACCAGATTATTTAATATGCAAATAGGTTGCAGCAGCATTGGCGTCTTTCTGAATCCAAATAGAGGCCAGGTCATTGAAGAATTGCGTATATTTGGAATAATACTTCTGAAAGCAGCTTTCCTTGTTTCCTTGGCTTGAGTTCAAGCCTGGCTTCAAGGGCAGCATGACTACATAAATGATCTGCAAATTACAGAGTGCTTACAGTACTGTACATAAATGAATGTCACCAAATGTCTCATTATCGCATGATACAAACCTGAGGAGTAGAGGCTAGATTGGGAAGCGCTTCCTAGGGTTTGCAGCTGTCACAGACGATCTGCGTGTACAATGGATGGCAAAAAAACCCCACACCTCTCCAGTCAAGCGGTCTTGCCTATGTTGATGTATTAATCTAAAAGCTGGGCGCTGAGCCAAGCATGGGAATACACGGGTACCCACTATAATAGCTCACAGGCACTGTTAAATATCAGATGACAGCCGCCAACAGTAATGAAAGGTTGGAGAGGTCTGTCATACTGACTAAACACCAAGGAGCAAACAGGGGGACACAACTATGTTTTGATTGGAGGCCAAAACTAACAGCAAAGGAAAAGCAGCCTCGCAATTGCCGAGTACTTGAATTAAAGTGAACAATTTATCTGGGAAATATCTTGTCTGCAATGTATGGTACATTCAAGTTATCTCGAAGCACTGTTATGCTCAAACCTTGAATCATAAGTCCAGCCGCATTTCAAATTGGAGTGCCCCAGTGCATGTGTAAGTCATTTGGGAATAAGGTGGCTTAATAAATTGAGATTTGGAGGTACAAACCAACGGGTGAATTCTGAGACTCCGCGTGCCACCTGTCCAATCTCCTATGCGGCCAGTCCGTATCAGAAAACTGACCAGGGTGCCATGACTTTCTCACATGCACCACCGGTTGCACAAAACGCGCTTGAATTGGCAACCTCCCAGTATAGCTCCTGTCTGTGCACTTGCTCCATTGGTATAGATGGAGGTATTTACTGAAGACCTTAAGACCATAAGACATAGGAGCAGAATTAGACCACTCGGTCCATTGAGTCTGTTCCACCATTCAATCATGGCTGGTATTTTTCTCATCTCCATTCTCTTGCTTTCTCCCCATGAGCCCTAATCCCCTTATTAATCAAGAACCTATCTATCTCTGTCTTAAAGACACTTAGTGATTTGGCCTACACAGCCTTCTGCGGCAAAGAGTTCCACAGATTCACCACCCTCTGGCTGAAGAAATTCCTCCTCATCTCTGTTTTAAAGGATCATCCGTTTAGTCTGAGATTGTGCCCTCTGGTTCTAGATTTTCCTACTAGTGGAAACATCCTCTCCACATCCAGGCCTCGCAATATCCTGATTAAAGCAGGAATCTCTGTATCTGCCTCAAATCCGGTCAGCCTAATTTGAAGGTGGTTTGTGAAGGGGCTGTTGCCAAGTGACAATTTAACCCGAAACACTTCCTCAGTGTTTCCCTCCCTACCCCCTCCTCTAACCAAAAAAAAACAACCGTGGTTGTCGGGAAGGTAAGTTTATCTCTTTAAAAACTTACCTTGAAGGGTGAGATCACAGCAAAGCAGTGACCTGATTGGCTGGCAAGGAAAGTGCTCCAATTCGCAGTTGCTGGGAGAAATTTAACTCATCGTGTGTTGGTGAGTATTGTGATCGGTAAGTAAAATCTTTATTCCTTTCACTTATTAATTATTTGATACTATATTTGTAATCAGTTAAGGTAAAGGGTAAAAATGGCAGGAGATCCCAGACCCGTATTATGCTCCTCGTGCGCAATGTGGGAGTTCAGGGACGCGGCCGATGCCCCCGACTCCTTCATGTGCGGGAAGTGTGTCCAGCTGCAGCTCCTGTTAGACCGCATGATGGCTCTGGAGCTGCGGATGGACTCACTTTGGAGCACCCGCGATGCTGAGAAGGTCGTGGATAGCACGTTCAGTGAGTTGGTCACACCGCAGATTAGGATTGGTGAGGGAGACAGGGAATGGGTGATCAAAAGGCAGAGAAAGAGCAGGAAGGCAGTGCAGGTGTCCCCTGCGGTCATCTCCCTCCAAAACAGGTATACCGTTTTGGATACTGTTGGGGGAGATGAATCACCAGGGCAAGGCAGTAGTAGCCAGGCTCATGGCACCGTGGCTGGCTCTGCTGCACAGAAGGGCGGGAAAAAGACTGGCAGGGCTATAGTCATAGGGGATTCAATTGTAAGGGGAGTAGACAGGCATTTCTGTGGTCAAAAACAAGACTCCCGAATGGTATGTTGCCTCCCGGGTGCTCGGGTCAGGGATGTCTCTGATCGGCTGCAGGACATACTAAAGGGCCAGGGTGAACAGCCAGTTGTCGTGGTGCATATAGGCACCAACGATATAGGTAAAAAAAGGGATGAGGTCCTACAATCAGAATTTAGGGAGTTAGGAGATAAGTTTAAAAAGTAGGACCTCATAGGTAGTAATCTCAGGATTGTTACCAGTGCCACGGGACAGTCAGAGTAGAAATTCAAGAATAGTCAGAATAAATACGTGGCTTGAGAGATGGTGCAGGAGGGAGGGGTTCAGATTTTTGGGACATTAGAACCGATTCTGGGGGCGGTGGGACCATTACAAACCGGATGGTCTACACCTGGGCAGGACTGGAACCAATGTCCTAGGGGGTGCTTTTGCTAACACTGTTGGGGAGGTTTTAAACTAATGTGGCAGGGGGATGGGAACCAGATTAGGAAGTTAGAGGTCAGTAAAGAAGCAGTAACTAAAGCCAGTAAGGTACAAGACAATAAACTCAATGTGACTAAGGGGAAGAGTAGACAGGGAAGAGATGATGAACGCAAAGGGACAGGTGGTCTGAGGTGCATTTGTTTTAATGCAAGAAGTGTAGCAGATGAACTTAGGGCTTGGATCAGTACCTGGGAATATGATGTTATTGGTATTACTGAGAATTGGATGAGGGAAGGGCAGGACTGGCAACTGAATATCCCAGGGTATAGATGCTTCAGGAGGGATAGAGAGGGAGGTAGAAGGGGTGGAGGAGTTGCATTCCTCATCAGAGATGATATCACAGCTGTGATTAAGGAGGGCACGATGGAGGATTTGAGCACTGAGGAAATATGGGTGGAGCTGAGAAATAGGAAGGGTGCAGTAACGTTGTTGGGACTTTACTACAGACCTCCCAAAAGCGAGCATGAAGTAGAGGTACAAATATGCAGACAGATTATAGAAAAATGTAGGAGCAATAGGGTGGTTGTGATGGGAGATTTTAACTTCCCCAACATTGAATGGGATTCGTGTAGTGTTGGAAGCGTAGATGGAGCAGAGTTTGTAAGGAGCATCCAGGAGAGTTTTTTTAGAGCAGTATGTAAATAGTCCAACTCAGGAAGGGGCCATACTGGACCTGGTATTGGGGAATGATCCCGGCCAGGTGGTTGATGTTTCAGTCGGTGATTACTTTGGGAATACTGATCACAATTCCGTAAGTTTTAGAATACTCATGGACAAGGACAAGAGTGGTCCGAAAGGAAGAGTGCTAAATTGGGGAACGGCAGAGTATAACAAAATTCGGCTGGTGCTAGGGAATGTGGATTGGGAGCAGCTGTTTAAGAGTAAATCCACATTTGAAATGTGGGAGTCTTTTAAGGAAAGGTTGATTAGGGTGCAGGACAGACATGTTCCTGTGAAAATGAAAGATAGAAATGGCAAGATTAGGGAACCATGGATGACGGGTGAAATTGTGAGACGAGCTAAGATGAAAAAGGAAGCATACATAGGATCGAGGCAACTCAAAACTGATGAAGCTTTGGAGGAATATCGGGAAAGTAGGACGAATCTCAAACGCGCAATAAAGAGGGCTAAAAGGGGTCATGAAATATCTTTGGCTAACAGGGTTAAGGAAAATCCCAAAGCCTTTTATTCGTATGTAAGGAGCAAGAGGGTAACTAGAGAAAGGATTGGCCCACTCAAAGACAAAAGAGGGAATTTATGCGTGGACTCAGAGGAAATGGGTGAGATTCTTAATGAGTACTTTGCATCGGTATTCACAAAGGAGAGGGACAAGACGGATGTTGAGGCTAGGGAGGATGTTTAAATACTCTAGGTCAAGTTGTCATACGGAAGGGGGAAGTTTTGGGTATTCTAAAAGACATTAAGGTGGACAAGTCCCCAGGACCGGATGGGATCTATCCCAGGTTACTGAGGGAAGCGAGGGTTGAAATAGCTGGGGCCTTAACAGACATCTTTGCAGCATCCATGAGCACGGGTGAGGTCCCGGAGGACTCGAGAATTGCTAATGTTGTCCCTTTGTTTAAGAAGGGTAGCAGGGATAATCCAGGGAATTATAGACCTGTGAGCTTGACGTCAGTGGTAGGCAAACTGTTGGAGAAGTTACTGTGGGATAGGATCTATTCACGTCTGGAAGAAAATAGACTTATCAGTGATAGGCAGCATGGTTTTGTGCAGGGAAGGTCATGTCTTACAAACCTAATAGAATTCTTTGAGGAAGTGACAAAGTTAATTGATGAGGGAAGGGCTGTAGATGTCATATGCATGGACTTTAGTAAGGCATTTGATAAGGTTTCCCATGGCAGGTTGATGCAAAAAGTGAAGTCGTATGGGGTTCAGGGTGTACTAGCTAGATGGATAAAGAACTGGCTGGGCACCAGGAGACAGAGAGTAGTAGTGGAAGGGAGTGTCTCAAAATGGAGAAGGGTGACTAGTGGTGTTCCACAGGGATCTGTGCTCGGACCACTGCTGTTTGTGATCTACATAAATGACCTGGAGGAAGGTATAGGTGGTCTGATTAGCAAGTTTGCAGATGATATTAAGATTGGTGGAGTTGCAGATAACGAGGAGGACTGTCAGAGAATACAACAAAATATAGATAGATTGGAGAGTTCGGCAGAGAAATGGCAGATGGAGTTCAATCCAGGCAAATGCGAGGTGATGCATTTTGGAAGATCCAATTCAAGAGCGGACTATATGGTCAATGGAAGGGTCTTGGGGAAAATTGATGTACAGAGAGATCTGGGAGTTCAGGTCCATTGTACCCTGAAGGTGGCAACACAGGTTGATAGAGTGGTCAAGAAGGCATACAGCATGCTTGCCTTCATCGGACGGGGTATTGAGTACAAGAGTTGGCAGGTCATGTTACAGTTGTATAGGACTTTGGTTCAGCCACATTTGGAATACTGCATGCAGTTCTGGTCGCCACATTACCAGAAGGATGTGGATGCTTTGGAGAGGGTGCAGAGGAGGTTCACCAGGATTTTGCCTGGTATGGAGGGTGCTAGCTATGAAGAAAGTTTTAGTAGATTAAGATTGTTTTCGTTGGAAAGACGGAGGTTGAGGGGGGACCTGATTGAGGTCTACAAAATTATGAGAGGTATGGACAGGGTGGACAGCAACAAGCTTTTCCCAAGAGTGGGGGTGTCAGTTACAAGGGGTCATGATTTCAAGGTGAGAGGGGGAAAGTTTAAGGGAGATGTGCATGGAAAGTTTTTTACGCAGAGGGTGGTGGGTGCCTGGAACGCTTTACCAGCAGAGGTAATTGGAAAATAGGAGACAGGTCTAGATAAAAGATCTGGATTGGCGCAGGCTGGGAGGGCCGAAGGGCCTGTTCCTGTGCTGTAATTTTCTTTGAATCACATCCCCAGTGTTATCCTGGTTGAAAATGTGAGGGGAAACAAAAAACCCCAATTTATGAACACTAAAATCATTCACTTGTTGTGTTTCAGCAAAAAAACAAGCACCAGGGCCGGGATTCTCCCCTACCTGGCGGGGTCCCATCGTAGCGGAGTGGCACCAACCACTCTGGCGTCGGACCACCCCAAAGATGCGGAATTCTCCGCACCTTTAGGGGCTAGGCCCGTGCCGGAGTGGTTGGCGCCACAACGACTGGCGCCAAAACCGGCGGCAACGGCCTTTGACGCCCGCCCCCCGGCGTCGGAGCTGGCCGAAAGGCCTTCACCGGTTGGCGCATGTGGCGGTGTGTCAGCGGCCGCTGACGTCACCACCGGCGCATGCGCGGTAGGGGGGTTCTCTTCCTCCTCCGCCATGCTGGAGGCCGTGGCGGCGGCAGAAGAAAAAGAGTGCCCCCACGGCACAGGCTCACCTGCCGATCGGTGGGCCCCGATCGTGGACCTGGCCACAGTGGGGGCACCCCCCGGGGTCCGATCGCCCCGTGCCCCCCCCCCCCAGGACCCCGGGGGCCTGCTTGCGCTTCCAATCCTGCCAGCTCCAGAGGTGCTCCAATTCCCGCCGGCGGGAGAGGCCTGTCAGCGGCGTGACTTCGGCCCATCGCAGGCCAGAGAATCACCGCGGGGGGCCCGCCGATCGGCGCGGCGCGATTCCTGCCCCCGCCAATTCCCGTGTGGCGGAGAATTCCGGCCACGGCGGGGGGCGGGATTTACGCCGGCCCCGGGCGATTCTCGGACCCTGCGGGGGGGTTGGAGAATTTCGCCCCAGATTTTTTTTAAGAACACAGAGTAAAAGCAAGTTGCAGCTTTCAGTTCTAAACAATGTGAACAATGTATCTTTTTGCCAAGATCTGGGTTCCAATTAACCAATAATGGGAGAGCATGGCATTGAGCAAGGTAACCTGCAGTGCATTCCTCCTTCTAGATCCCCTTATTCACTTGCTTAAAATCCATTACATTTCTATCCCCCTTAAGTTACGGAGAAATGTCCTTGACCTACAACGTTGGGCAGAATTCAATGCTCCCCCCACCCCCACCCCGCCGACCCCCACAAAGGTGAATTTGGTGGAGTATGGTTGTTTATAGAATCAGGTTAGAGGGAGGTGGGTTGGGGAACATGCCACGATTCTGCCTGCACCTTGATGAAATCCATGACGGCACCCAATTGAAACCCTTAAGTGGGCAATTAATGCCAAAAGTGCCTCATCTGCCACTGCGGGTGGGGTGCGCTAATGACAAGCCAACACCTCCAGAGTTGCTTCTGTCCTTGAAGTGATCCAGATTTGGAAAAGATAGGGGAAGGGCTTCTGACAGTCACCTCCCCCTTGCCTCTTCCGTCCCCTTTCCCCTGCAAACTCTACTCGATGACCCCCATTCCACTCCGCCATCACTGAGTTGTGAATTGATTCCAGTGGACAACCCCCAAGCCTCAGGTAGATGTTGTGCCAGCAGCAGACACCACCTCCCAATGGCACTGCTGATCAATTGTGCTGCTGGCCTCTGATTGTTCGGCAGCCCTCGCCTTGTGGGATTTCTGTCCACAGAGTTCTTGGTCTTAGGGAAGGACTACCACTGCCTGGTTAAGCATTTGAGTGGCACGTAAAATAGCAGGCCTTTCTTATAAGAGGTGAAACCAGGCACTTGCTTTCTCTCCAGCTTCCAGGCCTGTTGAGTATTTAAAGCATTTTGTGTCATTATTGTGAAATACTGGCCGGGATACTGTGACCCTGAGGCGAAGTGTTGAGTCCGTCGGAAACGCCGTTGCGTTTCTCGATGGCATCAAGGCGGCCTCAGGCTCAGCAATTGTGGCCCCTACAGGGGGCCAGCATGGCACTGGAGCGGTTCACGCTGCTCCAGCTGCTGATCCCGCGTCAACTGGACGCTGCGGGATCTGCGCATGCGCAGTGACACCGGCGCAAACACGCGCATGGCTTCCTTCAACGCGCTGGTCCCAACGCAACATGGTGCAGGACTACAGGGGCCGGCACGGAAGAAGCGAGGCCCCGAGCCAGAGAGTCCAGCCGCCGATCGGTGGGCCAGATCGCGGGCCAGGCCACATCGGAGGACCTCCTTCCGGCATCGGAGCCCCACTCCCTCCCACAGGCCGCCCCCCGTCCCTTCCATGCCGAGTTCCCGCCGGCTGAGAGCAGGTGTGTACAGCGGCGGCGGGACTCGGCTTTTTTATTATGGCCGTTCGGCTCATCCCGGGCTGAGAATCGGCGGGCGGCCGCGTAGAGCGGGTCCCGACCGGCACCGCGCAAACCACGCCGTTGCCAATGGCGGCGAATCACCGATTAGCCTTCAGGAGCAAAAGAAGCAAAGTTTGAGTTAAAGAAAAACTTAATAAAGGGCAGGAGTGTTTGAATTAAAAATGGAGCTGTGGTCCAGATTTTAAAAAAGAAATAGAAGGCAGAGATTGCTGCAGTTAAACAAGTTCAGATGTTAATGTGAGGCAAAAGGGGAAGAAAAGCCTCGGGGAGCTATCGCAGGACACCCGATCTGATCAAAGCCTGCAGAAGTTCCGGGTAGAGAGATCCCTCCACTGAGGGACTCCCAGCAGACAAGTTCTAGAGTTTGGGGAGAAGTCCCCCAGGTATTAAAAACATGTTCAAAATATTTAAGTAAATGGTGGACAACGCCTCTGTAAGTGAAATTGACAAAAAAACAATGCTATTAGAACAAAGGGAGAAAAAGGGACTTTCCAGCCCGCCAGAAACAAATGGGAGAACTGCAGTAATTTTTTTTTTTTTAAATAATTTTTATTGAAGAGATTTTTTACATGAAAATATTTACCCCCCCTACCCATAGACTATTACAAAATATGCCCTCTTAACAGATATCCCCCCCCCCCCCCCCGCGCGCCGTCCCTCCCCCCCCTCCCCCCCCCAAAAAACAAACAAAGCAACAATTAACATCAAACATGAACTGCAAACAAATTTATCCGCATTACAACCTTAAATAACCCACCACACCCGTTGTTGCCACCCCCCCCCCCCCCCCCCCCCCCCGGGTTGCTGCTACTGCGACCTCTGCACCCTATATTTGAGCCAAAAAGTCGAGGAAAGGCTGCCACCGCCTGAAGAACCCTTGTACCGACCCTCTCAGGGCGAATTTGACCCTTTCCAACTGGATAAAGCTTGCCATGTCATTAATCCAAGTTTCCACGCTTGGAGGCCTCGCGTCCTTCCACTGTATCAGTAACCTTCTTCGCGCAACTAGGGACGCAAAGGCCAGTATTCCGGCCTCTCTCACCTCCTGTACCCCCGGCTCCACCCCAACCCCAAAGATCGCTAGTCCCCATCCTGGTTTGACCCTGGATCCCACCACCCTCGACACCGTCCCCGCCACCCCATTCCAGAACTCCCCCAGTGCCGGACATGCCCAAAACATATGGACATGGTTCGCTGGACTTCCCGAACACCTGACACATCTGTCCTCACCCCCAAAGAACCGACTCATCCTTGTCCCCGTCATATGGGCTCTATGTAGCACCTTAAATTGAATGAGGCTAAGCCTCGCACACGAGGAGGAAGAATTAACCCTCTCCAGGGCATCAGCCCATGTCCCATCCTCTATCTGCTCTCCCAGCTCCCCCTCCCACTTGGCTTTCAGCTCCTCTACTGATGCCTCCTCAGCCTCCTGCATTACTTTGTATATGTCCGATATCCTACCCCCTCCGACCCAGACCCCCGAGAGCACCCTATCGCTCGCCCCCCTGCTGGGGAGCAAGGGGAACCCTTCCACCTGGCGGCTAGCAAATGCCTTCACCTGCAAATGTCGAAACGCGTTTCCCGGGGGGAGCCCGAATTTCTCCTCCAGCTCTCTCAGGCTCGCAAACCTCCCATCTACAAACAGATCCTTCAGCTGCCTGATACCCACCCTGTGCCAGCTCTGGAATCCCCCGTCCATGTTCCCCGGGATGAATCTATGGTTCCCTCTTAACGGTGCCTCCATCAGACCTCCCACTTCCCCCCTGTGTCGCCTCCACTGCCCCCAGATCTTGAGGGTGGCCGCCACCACCGGGCTCGTGGTGTACCTCGTGGGAGGGAGCGGCCATGGCGCCATTACTAGGGCCCCCAGGCTTATGTTGCCACAGGACGCCCTCTCCATTCTTTTCCAAGCTGCCCCCTCCCCTTCCATCATCCACTTGCGCACCATCGATACATTAGCCGCCCAGTAATACCCCGAAAGATTGGGTAATGCCAGCCCTCCACTATCCCTACTCCGCTCCAAGAAGACCCTCCTCACTCTTGGGGTGCCGTGCGCCCACACGTAGCTCATGATGCTGCTCGTCACCTTTTTGAAGAAGGCCCTAGGGAGGAAGATGGGCAAGCACTGAAATAAAAACAAAAACCTTGGGAGGACCGTCATTTTAACGGACTGCACTCTGCCCACCAGCGACAATGGCACCATGTCCCACCTTTTAAATTCCTCCTCCATCTGTTCCACTAGCCTAGAGAAGTTCAACTTGTGGAGAGTCCCCCAGTTCCTTGCCACCTGCACCCCTAAATATCTAAAACTCTTTCCTGCTCTCTTCAACGGGAGTCTCCCGATTCCCTCTTCCTGGTCCCCTGGGTGTATCACAAATACCTCACTCTTACCCAAGTTTAGCTTGTACCCCAAAAAGTCCCCGAATTCTGCTAGCAGTTCCATCACCTCCGGCATTCCCCCTTCTGGGTCTGCCACGTATAGCAGCAGGTCGTCCGCGTATAGCGATACCCGGTGCTCCTCCCCGCCCCTTGTCAGCCCTCTCCACCCCCCTGAGCCCCTCAGTGCCATCGCCAATGGTTCAATTGCCAGTGCGAAGAGCAGGGGGGACAAGGGGCACCCCTGTCTGGTCCCCCGGTACAGCCCAAAATACTCCGATCTCCTACCATTCGTCACTACACTTGCCGTCGGGGCCGAATAGAGCAGCTTCACCCATTTAATAAATCCCTCCCCAAATCCAAACCGCTCCAGCGTCTCCCACAGGTACTTCCACTCCACCCTATCAAATGCTTTCTCCGCGTCCAATGCCACCACTATCTCCGCCTCCCCCTCCACTGCCGGCATCATGATGACGTTTAGCAGTCTCCGCACGTTCGTATTGAGCTGCCGCCCTTTCACAAAACCCGTCTGGTCCTCGTGTATCACCCCTGGCACACAATCCTCTATCCTGGTAGCCAGGATCTTTGCCAGCAGCTTGGCGTCCATATTCAGGAGCGAGAGAGGCCTATATGACCCACACTGCACGGGGTCCTTATCCCGCTTCAAGATCAGAGAGATCAGTGCCTGCGACATTGTCGGGGGCAGAGCCCCCCCCCTCCCATGCCTCGTTGAAGGCTCGCACCAGCACAGGGCCCACCAGATCCGCATATTTTTTGTAAAATTCCTCCGGGAACCCGTCTGGCCCCGGCGCCTTCCCCGACTGCATATGCCCAATCCCCTTAACTAGCTCCTCTAGCCCTATCTGCGCCCCCAGCCCCTCTACCAGCTCCTCTTGGACCTTGGGGAACCTCAGTTTGTTCAAGAAGCCCTCCATCCCCCCTCCCCTCGTCGACGGCTCTGACCGATACAGCTCCTTATAGAAGTCTCTGAAAACCCCATTTACTTCTGGCCCCTTCTGCACTATGTTCCCACCCCTCTCCCTCACTCCCCGAATTTCTCTAGCCGCATCCCGCTTGCGGAGCTGATGCGCCAGCATCCTACTCGCCTTCTCCCCATACTCATAAATCGCGCCCTGCGCCCTTCTCCACTGTGTCTCCGCCTTTCTAGTGGTCAACAGGTCAAACTTAGCCTGCCAACTACGCCGTTCCCCCAGCAGCCCCTCCTCTGGTGCCTCCGCATATTTCCTGTCCACGTCCAGAAGCTCCCCCACCAGCCTCTCCCTCTCCTGTCTCTCCCTCCTTTCCCTATGTGCCCGTATGGAGATCAGCTCCCCCCGGATCACCGCCTTCAGGGCCTCCCATACCATCCCCACCTGCACCTCCCCGTGTCGTTAATGTCCAGATATCTCTCAATGCTCTTCCGGACCCTCTTATACACCTCCTCATCCGCCAGCAACCCCACATCCAGACGCCACAGCGGACGCTGGTCTCGCACCTCTCCCATTTCCAAATCTACCCAGTGTGGCGCGTGGTCTGAGACCGCTATGGCCGAGTACTCCACTTCCCGTACTTTCGGGATCAGTCCCCTACTTAATACAAAAAAGTCAATTCTAGAATAGACTCTGTGGACATGGGAGAAAAAGGAATACTCCCTCGCCCTCGGCCTCCCAAACCTCCAGGGGTCCACCCCTCCCATCTGCTCCATAAACCCCTTTAACACTTCTGCCGCTGCCGGCCTCCTACTTGTCCTTGAACTCGATCTGTCCAACACGGGGTCCAGCACTGTGTTGAAGTCCCCCCCCATGATCAGGCCCCCTGCCTCCAGGTCCGGAATGAGGCCCAGTAGGCGCCTCATGAAGCCAGCGTCGTCCCAGTTCGGGGCATACACGTTAACCATCACCACTTTCTCCCCCTGCAGCCTACCCTTCACCATGACATATCTACCCTCTTTATCCGCCACCACCTCCGCCGCCACGAACGACACCCTCTTCCCTACCAGGATCGCCACCCCTCGGTTCTTTACGTCCAGTCCTGAGTGGAACACTTGTCCCACCCACCCCCTTCTCAGGCGGACCTGGTCCGCCACCTTCAAATGGGTCTCTTGTAGCATTGCTACATCCGCCTTCAGCCCCTTCAAATGCGAGATTACTCTCGTTCTCTTGACCGGCCCATTCAGCCCCCTCACATTCCAAGTGATCAGCCGGGTCGAAGGGCGACCCGCCCCTTTCCCCCGCCGACTAGCCATATCCTGTCACCTGCTCGCCCCGAGTCAGCCCTCCCTTTCTGACCCGCTCCCCATGGCGATGGCGCCACCCCCCCACCCCTCCAGTCCTCAACTTCTCCTCCCTGGCCTTTTCAGCAGCAACCCGGTGGCCCCCCCCTTCCCCCCTCCCCCTCCCCCCCCCCCCCCCCCACCCCCCCTCCCCCCCCAGGCTAGGACCCTTCCTAGCCGCGACGCACCCTCCATAGTACTTCCGTGAGTCAGCTGGTTTACGCTGACCCGGCTGCCCCTGCCACACTCCGGCTCCTCCCGGCATGGGGGACGTCCCCCCCTTACCACCCCTCCTTGACCCCGCTCCAGCGCGGGAAAGGGAGCCATTGCTGACCACGCCCCTTACTCCCACCCCCCTCCCTCCTCTGCCCCGTGCGCGGGAAACCAGAGGAAAGCCCGCGCTTTCGCCCTGCCCCTCCCCGCCCCTCCATCTTCAGTTCCACCCCCGTCCCCGATCTCCCACCGATAAATACAAAACAACCCAAAACCCCACAAGAAACACATACCCCCGGCACTCCCCCCCCCACCCCGCCCTCCCACCATAACATTATAAATAACAGGAAAAAGAGAGAAAAAACTGGTATAGAGAACAAAAAGGGTCCAAAAATACGGCCAAGTGAAAATCCAACCAACAGAAAGCCACGCGTCCAGCTTAAAGTACCAGAGCGGCAACGACCGCCAAGTATCCCCTGGTTCTAGTTCGAGTCCAGCTTTTCTTCCTGGACAAAGGCCCACGCCTCCTCCGGGGACTCGAAATAGTGGTGCTGGTTCTTGTAGGTCACCTACAAGCGCGCTGGCTGCAGCATCCCGAATCTAATTCTCTTGGCATGCAGCACCGCCTTCGTCCGGTTGAACCGGGCCCGCCGCTTTGCCACCTCCGCACTCCAGTCCTGAAAGATCCTCACCGTCGAGTTCTCCCATTTGCTGCTCCTCTCTCTCTTGGCCCACCTCAGCACCCTCTCCCGGTCACTGAATCGCTGGAACCGTACCAGCACCGCCCTCGGGGGTTCGTTTGCTCTTGGCTTCCTGGCCATTACTCTGTAGGCCTCCTCCAATTCCAGGGGCGAAGGGACGGCCCCTGCCCCCATCAGTGAGCCCAGCATTTCTGCCACATACCCCTGGAGGTCCGACCCCTCCAGCCCTTCTGCCAGGCCCAGGATCCTCAGGTTTTTCCGCCTCATGCGGGTATCCATCTCCTCCAATCGGTTTTGCCATCTCAGGTGGCGTGCCTCGTGCACCTCCACCTTTCCCACGAGGACCGTGGCCTCCTCTTCCCTCACAGTCATCTCCTGCTGCAGCTCCCGAATTGACGCCTCCTGGGTCGCCTGTGCCCCCATCAGCCTGGTGGTCGTCGCGTTCATCGACTCCAGCAGCTCCACTTTCAGCTCCGTGAAGAAGCGCAGGAGAACGGCCTGCTGCTCCTCCGCCCATTTCCTCCAGTCCTCGGGTGCGCCGCCGGCCGCCATTTTGGATTTCTTCCCCCGCTTTTTTCGGGGAGCTGCTGCCGCTTTTTTTCCTGCCCCACTTCGGGTGACGACCATAAATTTGACGGGGTTCTCCTCTGGGAACCTTCCCCCACCGGGAATTGCCGTTCCAGCGCCGTTAGGGGCCCTCCAATCGGCCCGAAAACACCTTCCTAACAGGAGCAGCCAAACGTGCGACTTAGCTGGTCATAGCCGCAACCGGAAGTGAGAACTGCAGTAATTGATGAAGAAATCTTCCACCAACAAAATAAGCAAAGTTAAACAGGTTAAAAGGGTTTCCTGCCAGAACCCCAAAAGCACAGAAGACAGAGAAATTTAATAGCTGTGGCAGTTTCTAAAAAAAACATTAGTCTTAAAGCGGTAATGCATTTAACATTGTACAACATTTAATTCAAAATCCACAGAAGGGACAGAGGACAAGGGATAGGAAATTCAGAGAAGACCCCAGATTGAGGGCAACGTTAAAAAGTGGGTCCCGTAAGCATCGGACGACCTCAGGGGAGGCAGTGAAGACCTCAAGGAAGCAGCAATGGAAGACCACGAGGAAGAGGCAATGCCAGATTCAGAGTGGGCAGTAATAAAAAAACCCTACAGAGGGGAAGCAGAGGAAGACCACAACCCTGGAGAGGGAGGGGACCGTGGAGAGAAGCCAGGAAGTGGGAAACAGTAAAGTTTAAAGGATTAAAAGAAGAGCTGAAGAAACACGACTCAGTGCACTCTATCCTTTTGAATTGTAATAAGTGGTTCCTTGGAAGTTTTGACACTGAACTACAAGCAAATGAAAAAGTAATTAGTCAAAAAAAAAAGACAAAGCTGTAATTAGTCAAAAAAAAGGCAAGACACAGCAGAAGAAGCAGCAAGAGTAAAGAAAAAGACAGTTGGATAAACTTCACTGGCAACTGCAGCAAGTAGAAAATGAGGTAAAGGTTTGTGACCCTAATCTAAATGAGAAGCGGCCCAGCTATATCAAAGCTTTTTTAAAAAAATGTTTTCCCAATTAAGGGGCAATTTAGCGTGACCAATCCACCTGCACTACATATCGCTAGGTTGTGGAGACGAGACCCATGCAGATGAGGGGAGAGTGTGCACACTCCACACAGACAGTGACCTGGGGCCTGGATCGAGCTCGGGTCCTCTGCGCTGTGAGGCAGCAGTGCTAACCACTGTGCTGCCCAGTTATATCAAAGCTAAGAGAGAAAAAAACCTGCAAGCACAATGAAATAGGTGAAAGTAGCTTGGAAACCTACTCGGGCCAATAAGACACAATACAACACTCACCAGCAAGTGGTGAAGCAACTGGAGTTAGACCATGAAGATGTGAAAAAATGTAAAGGTTTGAGAGCAGAAGCACAAACAGAGCTCCTCAACAGTGGTCACAGCCTGGAACTCGAAGAGCCAAGAAAATCCCATGTAATGGATGCTATCAGTTTTGTGATGGGTGGGAGAATGACTAGTCTCAGAGTGAAAAGCATCAAAGATTTGATCAATGCGCTCATATGGGACATTCTGTATCATCTATTGCAAGTGTCACCGTATTGTTGAAGCAGAAATCAGAGCAGAGATACCAATTACCAGAGCTATTACTGGGAGTTCTCTGGAGATCCAATTGAATGATTAAACTACCAGTCGTGTGGGAAACACAAAAGAACTGGAGAAAGTGGCATTCTGCAGAGAGGCCGACATTGTTCGGTTTTGAGGGTGCTGAGCAGGACTTAGCAATAGACAAACACAATGACAAGACACAACTGTTGGAACGAGTTTGCAAATCAGGAGAATTGTCCAATAAGAGGAGGAAGAAATGATGACCGTAGGAGTAGAATTTGTTGCAACTACAACAAAAGGAACCTGTCAGTTCTCTGAAAACATGCAAAGCAAGGTAAGGGAGAGATCGTTATCAAATGTTGAAAGAAGGAAATGATTGATTCACATTGGAAGAAACTCAGAAATGGATAAACTGAATGGATTGCAAAAGCAAAGCAATGGACTAAAGAATGACTATGATTCTCTTCAACAAGAGAAAATTATTCTGACAGAAAAAACTAACTGCAGTGGTTTGAGGAAGAGCTCCGATACGTTCACTAAGAGTGAAATATGTCAGTCAACTGGAAAATTCTTGCAAAGAGCTGCAAATCAAGTTTGGAATGCTGATGGAGCAATGATTACATGAGACAGATGGACTAAGAGTAAAACTTGTGCATATTGAGAATGAGAACCAGAAATCGAGAAAAACAGTTTAATTATCAGATACAAACAAATCAGCTCTCAGTTAAGTGAGACTTTGGGAAGGCAACAGTTGGGAAATACAACTGAGTTGGAACTAACTGCAGAGAACTCTTTTAACAAAGATTTAAAATGGACCATTTAAAATGATTGCTTCATCTCAGGTACTTCAGATGAATATTAAGATAAAGGAGACGGAGCTGGAGCTGGCTTAGATCAAACTGCAACAGATGGAGGCTGAGTGCAAAATATAGGCGGAGGAGAAAGCAGACGATTGTTACTTTTCATAACAAATTTAGAGTACCCAATTCATTTTTTCCAATTAAGGGGCAATTTAGCGTGGCCAATCCACTTATTCTGCACATCTTTGGGTTGTGGGGGGTGAAACCCACGCAAACACAAGGAGAATGGGCAGAAGATTGGTTGATGCAGAAGGCAAAAGGAAGAGATTGGAAAATGAAGCCATCCAGTTGAAGGGGAGAACTAGGCAGCATGGTAGCATAGTGGTTAGCACAATTGCTTCACAGCTCCAGGGTCCCAGGTTCGATCCCAGCTTGGGTCACTGTCTGTGCGGAGTCTGCACGCTCTCCCCGTGTTTGCGTGGGATTCCTCCGGGTGCCTCCTGTTTCCTCCCACAGTCCAAAAATGTGCAGGCTAGGTGGATTGACCATGCTAAATTGCCCTTAGTGTTGTGTGGGGTTATGGGGTTAGGGTGGAGATGTGGGGATGTGTAGGGTGCTCTTTCCAAGAGACTATGCAGACTCGATGGGCCGAATGGCCTCCTTCTGTACTGTAAATTCTATGATTCTAGACAAAGCAGCAATTCAGGCAGAGAAGGAAACTGAGATTATGTGCCAGAACAAGATTGCTCAACTGGTCACAATAATAAAACAGCACATGAACTAATATAACATGGTCGATGGAAAAGATGCTGAATAGGTTTGCTAGAAAGAGAAGGAATTTTATCACATGACCTCAGTGCCAGAAATAGAACACCACAACCATTCCTTCACAAGGAACATACTGAGTTTGTGAATGAGCTGTGAAGACAAAAGACTGCATGATGATGGTACCTGCATGCCTTGCAGAGTAAGGTGCATGACAGCGAAAAGGATCAAAAGAAGATCGTACAGTGACACCATCTGCAGAGTAAAGTATGTAGTCCTTGGTCATTGCAGAGTCTAGGATGGAGGTCGGAATTTAGCCAGCCTTTATGGAGGCATCCCATCCAAAACTATATTTGGAACTGTGCAAGGTTGAAGCCTATTTGTAGAAGTGTTAAGTTAAATGCAAGCCTCAATATCTCATCATTGAACAATCACTACATTGATTTACAATATCTAACTTGTATATAATGTTTATTTAAAACATGAGTTTGAGTAAATAGATTTTGAAGATTATATTTAAAAGTAAAGCAGGAGCAATGTAGTGTTTGTTGTGTCTGTCTTATTTAGACAGTACAGCTGAAAAGGTTCACTTGACTTAACGGATCAATGGAAACCATGAGTGAGTGATCGCCCCAGAGGGTGGAGTGCTCTCTTGGGCAGAATACATCTAGCTGCCATGTAGTAAATGTAGACCTGAGGAAGGAGCAGTGCTCCGAAAGCTAGTGTTTGAAAAAAACATGTTGGACTTTAACCTGGTGTTTTAAGACTTCTTACTGTGCTCAACCCAGTCCAACGCCGGCATCACCACATCATGTAGTATATGTAAGGTCATGAGCAGCTCTCTGTTGCTCCACGGCAGCTTCATGCTGAAAAAAAACCTCCTGTACCAAGTTACTCTTTATTAATAAAACCCTCTTGTTTGTAACAAAATGTGAAGTCACTTGACAGTACCAGAAGTGCTACAAGACATAACGCAGAACATTTTGACTTTTCAGATAATGATCCAGTTCTCTTTTGAATGCTTCGATTAAACCTATAATCTCAGACAGTGCATTCCAGATCCTAACCACTTGCTGTATGAAAAGGCTTTTCCTCATGTCGCCATTGTTTTTACCAATTACTTTAAATCTGTGCTTTCACGTTCTTGATTCTTGATGCTTCCATCAATGAGAATTAAATCTTCCAACTACTCTGTCAGACGTCTCAGAACTTTTCATAAACCTATCAAACTTTTCTCAAGTTTCCTCTCTACAAGGAGAACAATCCCAGATTCTCCAATCTTCATACTTAACTGAAGTTCCTCATCTCTGGAATAAATCTTGGGAATTTTTTCTGCACGCTCTCTGTTCTCATCCTTCCCAAATTGTGTTGTCTAGAACTGGGCCCAATATACAAGTTGAAGCTGAATCAGTGTTTAGCATAACAAGTTCAACATAATTTTCAATGCATTTGTATGCTGTGCCCCTATTGATCAAGCCCAGGAAGCTGTGTGCTTTAATTATTGCTGTCACAACCTATCCTGTCATCTTCAATGAGTTATGTATACATACACTCGGGTCCCTCTGCTCCTGTAACCACTTTAGAATTGTTTAATCTATTTTAGATTATCCCTCTACATTTTTCCTTGCAAAATTAATCACATCACACTTCTCTGCATTAAATTTCATCGACCACTAGTCTGCACATTCCACCAGATTGTCTATGCCTTTTTGAAGCTCCACACTATCATCCTCACAGTTTAGAATACTTCAATACTTCGTAGCACTCACAAATTTTGAAATTAGATCATAGATCACAGAATTTACAGTGCAGAAGGAGGCCATTTGGCCCATCGAGTCTGCACCAGCCCTTGGAAAGAGCACCCTACTTAAGCCCACACTTCCACCTTATCCCCATAACCCAGTAACCCATCTAATATTTTGGATACTCAGGGGCAATTTAGCCTGACCAATCTCCCTAATCTTTGGACTGTGGGAGGAAACCGGAACACCCTGAGGTAACCCACACAGACAATTGAACCCGGGACCCTGGAGCTGTGAGACAGCAGTGCTAACAAATGTGCCACCGTGCTGCCCTGTGCACCAAGGTTTAGGTCAGAATATGCATCAGAAAGAGCGGGACCCAACATCGAGCCTGAGGAAACTCCATTCATCCGATCAACGTTCTGTCCAGATAGATTCCCTCTGGGAGCCTGATGCAGTTTTACAGAGAGGAGGGCAGGGCCTCGGGTGGGAAGCCAGCTCATGCCCCTATTATGGGCCTTTCCCTGTTGAGCCTGGTGGCTTTCGGTCAGAGCAGGGTGCCAAACAAATTCCCCGTTGGGTCACTGTCTGTGTGGAGTCTGCACGTTCCCCCCGTGTCTGCGTGTATTTCCTCCGGGTGCTCCAGTTCCTTCACACAGTCCAAAGAAATGCAGTTTAGGTGGATTGGCCATGCAAAATTACCCTTTTAGGAGGGGCTATTGGGTTACAGGGATAAAGTGAAAGTGAGGGCTTAAGTGAGTTGGTGCAGACTCGATGGGGCGAATGGCCTCGGTCATAATATCCACTCATGTATATAATGAGATGCAGACAAGCAGTGATTGACACACAGGATGACTAATGCACACACAACACAGAACAACCAATCACCAGACAGGACACCACCACTATAAAGCCCACAGGGCATTAAGACTCTCCCTCTCTCAGGACCCAGCTACTGAGACAGCCAGAGTGCACAAGTTAGTGAGCACTATTACCAAGCGGTAGCTAGTAAGTCTGGTCAAGCCAGTAAGAGGTCATCAGTTGGATGAGTAGAGTGTCAGCCCACAGCTGAACATGTACAGCAGTCCACTAGTTAAATAAAACAGTGTTGGATCATCTCCTGTGTCAGACGTTTGTTTCTAGCTTCCCTGCATCCAGTTGCAGTCAACGTCGAACCAACCTTCCTGACACATCAGCCTCCTTCTGCACTGTAAGTTCTATGTTCAAAAACAAAATTGTCACATTCATTCTGAGGTGCGGCGAAGTAGGGGAGTGGGGGTACCTCAATCTGAACGCTCCTTCAGATTTGGGGCACCCTTCCCTCAAGGACCTTGGAGCTCCAGCCCTCCCTCTCTCCCAGGCCTACCCCAAGACACCACGATCACACACACACACACACCCCCCCCCCCCCCCCCGCCCCATTCCTCCGAACCCCCAGGACATCAATTGCCTTCCCATCCTCGTGACTGATGGTACTTAACTGAAGTGCAGACCTGAGACATAGGGTCAGGCACGGTGCTGTAGTACCTCTCTGGCCACTGGAGTACTGTTCCTGGAGGGGTTGGAGAGCTGACAGTCAATCTGATTGAAGACTGAGTTCATGAGAATTTAGAGGAATATTTGTCTAGCTTGGAGCTAGAGGAAGGAATCTACAGTGTAAATCTTACAGGGAAACTCTTTCCTGAGATAAAAAGTTATTAAATTGGGAAAGTAAAGTGGAAACAAGCCATCAGGACCTGAGAATAATTTTAGCCTGGTTCCTGAAGGACTACTTAAAATTGTCCACAAGAACAGTATAGCATATAAATGTAACAGGTCCTGTTGAAAGTTAAATGGGGAATTTATTTTCTATAGTTTAAACTATAAGTTGTATACAAAAATAAATAATGTTCAGTGAATGTTGTTTTTTAGAATTTGTTTCAGTAAAAGGTTTTAAGACATACAATTGTGATGCGTCATTCTTTCAGATGTTAAATGGAAACATGACAGTGAAAATAGCAAGGGATTAAAATGCAAATACAATAAGAGTTCAACTATTAATATTTCCAGTACAAAATGTCTAGATTTACAGTTGTTAGCTAGTTCCTGTTTTCAATTGGAACCCGCTGTGTGACTGAAAGTTTATTGCTGGATTTTTTCCTGATGTATTTTTGCCTGATCCAAGGTGTGACAATGCTGCTTTGGTCTATTACCTTCTCAGACACTGGAGAAAAAATACTCATCCATCGATTTCATTTGTCAGTCTTATGCCTTATTTACCTTATGATCTTACTGTTCGATAACACTATTGTAAAGTTAATGCAATATACTCTTAAGATTCATTCCCTTCCTTCTTAACTTGCAAAGCTTATTTAAGAAGCAGCCAAAAGAAAAGAAAGATTACATGGACTGTGCATCAGGCACTTGGGCGATGCTCCTTCACTAATGAAAGTGGGAGAAAGGTTATTTATCTCTATAATTTACAGCCCTTTCATTAAATCTTGTGTTGTATTTCTGAGAATGCAATTTTGGTGGTGGGTTGTTAATTATGGGGAACAAGCATTTCTCTTGTTAATTAGAGGAATTTTATTGTCTAAAACCTCTATTATTTGGGTAGGTCCTATTTCCAAACAAATACTGCCTGTTCAAATTAGCTCTAGATTAATTCAACACAACACATTTGAACTTGCAAAATAACAACTCAGAGCCTCATGTAGCTAATGTCCTCAAAGTTATTGTGGAATGATTATGAACTAATAAACACAATTGATCTCATTCATTTAGACTTAGAATATACAGTGAAGAAGGAGGCCATTTGGCCCATCGAGTCTGCACCGACCCATTTAAGCCCTCACTTCCACCCTATCCCCATAACCCAATAACTCCTCCTAACCTTTTATTTTGGTCCTAAAGGCAATTTAGCATGGCCATCCACCTAACCTGCACGTCTTTGGACTGTGGGAGGAAACCGTAGCACCCAGAGGAAACCCACGCAGGCACGGGGAGAAAGTCCAGACTCCGCACAGACAGTGACCCAGCGGGGAATCGAACCTGGGACCCTGGCGCTGTGAAGCCACAGTGCTATCCACTTGTGCTACCGGGCTGCCCATGTGAAATGTCATCCCTGTCAATGACAATAACCACAGGTAGGATTCTCCGCCGGCGGGATTCTTTGTTGCGCCGGCAAAGCACCCACGCTTGTGAGTTTCCCGGCGGTGTGGGGTGACCACAATGGGAAATCCCATTGGCAGGTGGCGGGAACGGAGAATCCCACTGCCAGCAAGGGCATTCCACCCAGGAAAACATGGCCGGGGACGGGAGAATCCGGCCCCACATGTTTTATGGTTTATAAATCATTTCTCTTCAAAAGAAACATTTATGACAGTTTCATTTCTTTCCACTTTCCACTTAATTTTTCCAGTGCTATGGTTTTTATAATTTCATGAGTTGTAACTTTTCACAATTAGAACCTTTCTATCACTGATGTCTCATAGTTTTGTTTTCTTTCTCCTGCAAACTCGTCATGTCCAGTGAACACGTTATAATACCAAGGACACTTTTATTTCAGACTCTTTAGGGTATTCTCATCAAATAAAACACACAATGTTTGTACGAGGAGATCTTGGAATGTAACTTTGTGATTCCACAACAAACGCATCAAATCGAATCTCTGCAGTCCTGCTACATCCAGCTGTGAATGGTGGTGGACAATTAAGCAACTCACTGGAGGAGGAGGCTCCACAAATATCCCCGTCCTCAATGATGGAGTAGCCCAGCACATCTGTGCAGAAGACAAGTCTGAAGGTTTTGAAATATCTTCTGCCAGAAGTGCCGAATGGATGATCCATCTTGGTCTCCTCCGGAGGTCTTCAGCATCACAGATGTCAGTCTTCAGCCAATATGCTTCACTCCACATGATATCAAGAAACAGCTGAAGGCACTGGATACTGTAAAAGCTATGGGCCCTGACAATATCCGGGAAATAGCACTGAAGACATGTGCTCCAGAACTTGCATCAACCCTAGCCAAGCTGTTCCAGAGTTACAACACTGGCATCTACCCGGCAATGTGAAAAATTGTCCAGCTGTGTCCTGTGCACAAGAAACAGGACAAATCCAATCCAGCCAATTATCGGCCTCTCCGTCTACTCTCCATCATCAGCAAAGTGATGGAAGGAGTCATCAGTGGCACTTAGTCAGAAATAACCTGCTCATGGAGGTTCAGTTTGGATTCTGCTGAGATCACTCAGCTCCTGACCTCATTACAGCCTTGGTTCAAACATGGACAAAAGTGCTGAATGCCAAAGGAGAGATGAGAGAAACTTCCCTTGATATCAAGGCAGCAATTGACTGAGTATGGCATCAAGGAGCCCAAACTAAACTGGAGTCAATAGAAATCAGGGGGAAAACTCTCCACTGGCTAGAGTCATACCTGGCATAAAGGAAGATGGTCGTGGTGGTTGGAGGTCAATCATCTCAGCTCACTGCAAAAGTTATTCAGGGCAGTGTCCTCGGCCCCTACCATCTTCAGCTGCTTCATCATAAGTTCAGAAGTAGGGACGTTTGCAGATGACTGCACACTGTTCAGAACCATTCCTGACTCCTCAGAGTATGAAGCAGTCCATGGCCAAATGCAACAAGACCTGGACAATATCCAGGCTTGGGCTGACAAATAGCCAGTTGCATTCGCGTCACACAAGTGCCAGGCAATGACCATCTCCCACAAGTGAGCATCTAACCATCTCCCCTTAACATTGAATGGCATCACCATCGCTGAATCCCCCACAATCAACATCCTGGGGGTTACCATTGATCAGAAACTGAACTGGACGAGTCATATTAATATTGTGGCTACCAGGGCAGGTCTAAGGTTCGGAATCCTACAGCGAGAAACTCACCTCCTGACCCCGTAAAGCCTGTCCACCATCTACAAGGCACAAGTCAGGAGTGTAATGGAATACTCTCCACTTGCCTAGTTGAGTACAGCTCCAACAACACTCAAGGTCAATAGCATTCAGGACAAAGCAGCCAACTTGATTGCATTCCCTTCCACAAATATTCAAAACATCCACCACCGACGAACAGCAGCAGCCACTGTGTACCGTCCAGAAGATGCACTGCAGTAACATTCGCTCAAGTTCCTTTGACAGCATCTTCCAAACCAATGACCACTACCACCTAGACGTCAAGGGTAGCAGATACCTGGGAACCACACCACCTAGGGGTTCCCCTCGAAGTAACTCACAACCCTGACTTGGAAATATATCACTGTTCCTTCACTGTCGCTGGGGCAAAATACTGGAACTCCCTCCCTGACAGCACAGCGCCCACAATCTGTCCTGGTCCACCCATGTCAAAGCTTCAACCAAGAAAGCACAACAGCGCCTATACATCCTCAGGAAACGAAGGACATTTGGCATGTCCGCATTGACTCTTACCAATTTATACAAATGCAGTGTAGAAAGCATCCTACCTGGCTGCATCACAGCCTGGTGTGACAAATGCTTGGCCCAAGACCGCACAAAACTACAGAGAGTTGTGAATACAGCCCAGTCCATCACGTGAAGCCACCTTCATGGTGGAGTGGACTCGATGGGCCGAATGGCCTTACTTCCACTCCTATGTCTTATGGTCTACACCTCCCACTGCCTTGGGAAAGCGGCAGCATAATCAAAGACCCCTCCCAATTGGGTTTGTCATGTGAGAGTACCTTTAAGATATGGGTGTTTATAAATGGGTGTGTATATGAATATCTGTAGTGAGAGTACCTTTAAGAAATAGGTGTTTATTACTGCAGTGATGTCAGAGAGTGGGTGGAGCTGGGCTGTCTGTCAGCTTTTTACTTTTGTTTTAGGCTGTTTGCTGCAGGGTGTGCTTTGGTTTCATTTTCAGAGCTGGATAGCTGCAGTCACAGCCAGAAGGTGTATGAATCTCTCTGTAATCTAAAGACTGTAAATCGATCCTGGTGATTTAAAACTAATAACAGTAGTGACTTTAACCTGATATGCTTCTGGTAAAAGGTGTTTTAAGTCTTTTGAAAAAATGAAATGAATGAAAAATGAAAATCGCTTATTGTCACGAGTAGGCTTCAATGAAGTTACTGTGAAAAGCCCCTAGTTGCCACATTCCGGCGCCTGTCTGGGGAGGCTGGTACGGGAATCGAACCGTGCTGCTGTCCTGCTTGGTCTGCTTTAAAAGCCAGCGATTTAGCCCAGTGAGCTAAACCATCCCCTGTCTTTTGTATGTTGTTTGGGAAGTTATTAAGGATTACTTAATGTTGTATTGTTTGGGGGTTGTATTTGAATTGATGGTTGCTAAGATGTTCACTATGTTTTAATAAGGTTAACTTGAGTTCATAGAATAAACATTGTTTTTCTTTAAAAAATACTTTTCCATTTCTACTGTACCATTACTGTAGAGTGGGCCATGTGCCCCCCCATACCACAATCTATTAAAAGTTGTGGGTCAGGTGAACTCCATGATACACTTTGGGGTTCTCTTACAAGGTCTCAAGGTCCCATAACAGGTTATTCTCTCCTCTAACTTCTTCCATCAGGCAGGAGATACAAAATTCTGAGAACACGCACTAGCAGATTCGAAAACAGCTTCTCCACACTGTTACCAGACTCCTGAATGATCCTTTTATGGACTGAACTGATCTCTCCACGCATCTTCGCTACTGAATAGTACTATACTCCGTATGCTTCACCCGATGTCTGTGTCTATATTGTGTATTTATGTATGCCCTATGGTATTTTTGTTCATGTATGGAACGATCTGAATGGACTGTATGCAGAACAATACGTTTCATTGTTCCTCAGTACGCGTGACAATAAATCAAATCAAATCAGTGGGAGTACCTACACCTCAGCGACTGCAGTGATTCAAGAAAGCAACTCACTACCACCTTCTGAAGGACAACTAGGGATGGGCAATAAATACTGGCGTAACCAGTGATGCCCACATCTCACAAAATTATTTTTTAAAGTTTTGTTTTAAAAACTTGTGCCATATCCTAGCTCCCATCGACAGGCGCCCTCGAGCTCTCATACACAAAATGGAAGTAAAATACACATTCGTAGTGTCCTTCGTCATTAATTATTGATTATAGAAGAATATTCGTCAAAGGCTTATTAGTCACTAGTTAATACTTTGCAATCAATTAACTGTTTGGGATATTATTTATCTCACCTGGGAATATACAAGCATGGTAATAATATCTTGGAATTTCCTTCAATTATTTAATTTTCCAGTTATTTAAAGTCCTAACTGTTAATAATTCAAACAATTAATTAAAATATTTCCTAAAGAATTTCCTGAAGATAACTGTTTCTAACAAGAGGTCTTGAGGAGCTTACTGAATCTGATCTCATACTATACATTTGAACAAAAGCTGTAAGATCGGTGAGGATTTGATATACAGTAAATGCTCTCTTGCATGTCTCTTTTCCCTGCAGAAAAGTCTTAGGTTGTGTTAGCAGATAGTTTTAGTGAGAACAGGAGGTGAAATATTAATTTGATGATATAGTTGAAGATGTTAGTCCCTGGCACTGAGGCAGCAGTGCTAATCATCGTGCCGCCCTGATGATGTCACCAAGCGGGAACACGCAAAGCCAAAGGAAAATCCTCAGGGGTCTCCAGAGCTCCACAGCTGAAGATGGCTCGATGATGGCAAAGGCTATAAGGACATCAAGAAAGGATAGGCATAGGGCACCATGCTCGCAGTCACACATTCTGATCAATGCTGTGGAGGGTGGAACCCTGATTGGAGAGGATCAACCATCAAGTTGAGGTAAAAATGGGCACAGATTTGAAAGCTAACAGCACTGTTGGGAATGCAGAACTTTATGAGATGGTTATGTTTTAAAATGTTGCTTGAAACCTAAGGTGGAACAGAATATTCTGGATAATGGAGTCATCCTAAACCTCTGCCCAGAGATAAACCCATGTAGTCCATTTGGCAGGAGATAGAGGCCCAAGTGAAACCTTTTGAAAATCAGGTTTTCACAGCTTGCCACAGAAAATGGACAGTTTTTTGGGTACAGAAACAAAGAGACAGGGAGGAAGTGACTATGCAGCTTCGGTGAAGAACAGAAAACGACTGTGTTCATGCACAAGCTTGATGTTAGTGAGATTTGATATTTGAAAAGAAGAAGATGGAAATGACTGAACTTCTGGAGGTTTAAGGAACAAAGAGTCACCAAGGTGTGTCTTACACGTAGAAATTAGTATGGTAGCACAGTGGTTAGCACCCAGGGGTGCAGATAACGGGCATGGAGGGTTAATCAGGGGAAGAAACAGGGGAAGAGTGAGCTTTACCTACGGGACTGGGGGGGGGGGGGGGAGAAATAGGTGAAGAAAGATGGAGGGCATTCGACTGACTGCAACCTTCTCGAGCTACAAACATAACTTGAGCAAAAGCAAGATCTCCCTGATGAACCCACAAGGGGGAAGGTCAGAGCTGGATGGGCTGCCATTCAAACAGGCCTGACATGTGGTAAACCACTGTTGCACCTATATTAGGTGATGTATGGTAGAACCTGTACTACAGGTACGATGGCAGTCCCTGCCTGTTGGCTCCGCCCAGTAGGCGGAGTATAAATATGTGTGTCCTCCGTGTAGCAGCCATTTCGCCAGCTGCTGTGGGAGGCCACACTTCTTAGAGCAATAAAGCCTCAGTTGTATCCAACTCTCGTCTTTGTGCAATTGATCGTGCATCACGACACAAATGCCATTACCTGGGGATCCAAATCGCTCACGACTGGACAAGGATCCACAAGTGGAACCTGACCAGCCTGAAGGAGGAAGTAAAAAAAGGACCTGCAGAGATGGAACACAGTCCCACTCTCTCTGGGGGCAGGTTGCAGACGATCAAAATGAACGTACTGCCCAGGTTCCTCTTCCTATTTCGACCCATCCTGATCTACATCCCCAAGGCCTATTTTAACCCAATGGACAAACTGATTATGGTATTTGTGGGGATGGGGGGGGGGGTGGATATGACAAAGCAAGGATCCCAAAAGAGCTCTGCAGAGAACGAGATCAACAGGAGGTCTAGTCCTCCCAAACCTGCAATATTACCACTGGGCAGCAACCGCAGAGAGTGTAAAGGGGTGGATAAAGGAGCCAGAAGCTGAGTGGGTGCTTATGGAGGAGGACTCCATCAGAGGGACCTCCCTCTGGACTCTGGCCATATTCCCATAGTCCCATTCCCGCCTAATTAATATTCAACCAGCCCAGTGGTGGTAGCAACACTCCAGTCGTGGAACCAACTACAACATCATTTCGGGTGAACCGAAATGTCCAATAAAGCTCCCATCTGCAACAACCACAGGTTCACACCGGTGACCATGGACGCCTCCTTCAAAAGGTGAAGACAGGCCTGGGGAACATCGACAGTTCGGTACTTTTACACCAACAACAGGTTCACAACGCTCAAAGATTCCAGCTGATGGGGGGAAACAAACGTAGGTACCTGCAACTCAGAAACTTCCTATGATGGGAAACAAAGACATACTCATGGCCACCACGACAATCACTGCTAGAGGACCTGCTGGACACGGACATATTAGGGAAAGGAAACTGTGGTGACATGTACGGTCCACTGCTAAGGGGGGCAAACACCCAACTGGATGAGACAAGGGAGAAGTGGGAGGAGGACTTGGGATTTGAAATAGGGTGGGGCCTCTGGAGCGAAGCACTGCACAGAGTCAATTCTATCTCCACATGCGCAAGGCTAAGCCTAATGCAGCCAAAGGTGGTACACAGAACCCACTTAACCAGAACTCAAATTAGCAGGCTCTTCCCGGAGGTGGAGGACAGATGCGAACGGTGCCAAGGAGGTTCAGCCAACCATGCCCACATGTTCTGGCCTTGCCTCAGACTTTCTTGGTTCTGGGCAGCCTTCAATGTCCAAAGTGATAGGGATGAGGGTGGAGCCATGCCAGAGAGTGGCAGCCTTCGGGGTATCAAAACAGCCAGATCTCTTTATGGCGAGGAGGGCCGACGACCTTGCCTCTGCCTCCCTGATTGGCCGCCAGATAATCCTGCTCAGCTGGCGGTCAGCATCGCCACCTAAAACTGCAGACTGGCTGTCCGACCTCTCAGAATCTCTCCAAATGGAGAAAATTAAATTCACCATTCGAGGGTCAGAAAAAGGCTACCACAAAACGTGAGAGCCATTCACGTGAGAGGTGCCAGATGGAGTTTAATGCGGAAAAGTGTGAGGTGGTTCACTTTGGAAGGAGTAACAGGAATGCAGAGTACTGGGCTAATGGCAAGATTCTTGGTAGTATAGATGAACAGAGGGATCTCGGCATCCAGGTACATAAATCCCTGAAAGTTGCCACCCAGGTTAATAGGGCTGTTAAGAAGGCTTATGGTGTGCTAGCCTTTATCAGTAGGGGGTTTGAGTTTCGGAGCCACGAGGTCATGCTGCAGCTGTACATAACTCTGGTGCGGCTGCTCCTGGAGTACTGCGTGCAGTTCTGGTCACCACATTATAGGAAGGATGTGGAAGCTTTGGAAAGGGTTCAGAGGAGATTTACTAGGATTTTCCTGGTATGGAGGGAAGGTCTTCCGAGGAAAGGCTCAGGGACTTGAAGTTGTTTTCGTTAGAGAGAAGAAGGCTGAGAGGTGACTTAATAGAGACATATAAGATAGTCAGAGGGTTAGATAGGGTGGACAGTGAAAGTCTTTTTCCTTGGATGGGGATGACAAACATGAGGGGACACAGCTTTAAATTGAGGGGTGGTAGATATAGGACAGATGTCAGAGGCAGTTTCTTTACTCAGAGAGTAGTAGGGGTGTGGAACGCCCTGCCTGCAACAGTAGTAGACTCGCCAACTTTAAGGGCATTTAAGTGGTCACTGGATAGACATATGGATGAAAATGGAATAGTGTAGGTCAGATAGGCTTCAGATGGTTTCACAGGTCGGCGCAACATCGAGGGCTGAAAGGCCCGTACTGCGCTGTAATGTTCTATGTTCTAGTTCTTCCAACACCTGTTAGTAGCCAGCAACTAGGAAGCCAAAGATCAGAAGGAGGTAGACACGACACAGTAAGGGGGGTGATCAAGGGAGCAAGGAACTCAACCAAGCCCAACAAAAGAGCCAGGTGACACAGGGGACTGGGCAACAACAACCTGAACCAAAGGGAAGAAAAGCAAAGGGAAAACTGGTGGGAAGTGACACGCAGAGGACCACAATCTCCACGGCAAACACTGTCAGAAAGGAATAAAGGAAAAGGAAGAAGAAACGGTGATGTATCTCTGTATTTAGCCAAAGCCAGTTTTACTTATATATTCTCTTGTTCAACTCCCACTGTTTGTTCATGTGCATATTTATATTTGATTTGTATGCCAAAAACTCAATGAAAACATTTGTTTTAAAAAAATGATTAAACATAAATTTGTTTGCAAAAGCAACACGTTATTTGGTCTCCGGAAGAATTACCACATTCAACATTTGCCCAACTGCAGCAGTCCATCAGGCAACCTCAAAATTGTGAACTCTCGAATGACATGACATCTCTAATGAATGACAAGTCTCTTATCATGATGCAATTGTCCACCAAGCTCCAAGTGGATAAAGAAGAACAAAGGCAGGAGTAAGCCAGGACATGCCAGCAGTGGCTTAGTTGACAGTACTCTCGTCTCCGAGTTACAAGGTTGAGGGTTCAGTGCCCACTGCAGGATTTAGGCTAAAAAAAAATCAAGCTGATAGTACGGTGCACGACTATGGTTACGACAATGGAGATGTATTTCAGATGAGCTGATTAACTGTGGCCCTATCTGCCCTCTCGGGTGGAAGTGAAAGATCCAATGCGCTATTTTGAAGAAAAACAACATCATCCCTGGCATCCTGGCTAAAACAAAAACAGATTATCTGCTCATTATCACATTGCTGTTCCTGGGAGATTGTTGTGCACAAATTGGCTGCTGCATTTCCTACATTCAAACAGTGACTACACTTCCACATTCATTGGCTGTAAAGCACGTTGAGACATCTTCTGGCTGTGAATAGTGCCATATTCAAGCAGGTTTTTTTCATTTATAAAGGTGTTCGAATCTTACACTAAATCGACCTGTCTGAGGCTGTGCTCCTGAAACAGAGCTGCATCTCCTGCAAGAGTGTGTCAGGGATTTGGGTGCTGTTACTAGATGAAACATTGATCCTAAATATCTAATGCATTAACCGAAGTCAGAAGCACACATTCATAACATCAAGCCCATTAATTAAGGGTTACAGTTAGCGAGAATAGGTAGGGAAATGGGACCAGCATAGCAAGCACAAAGTACTATTCTTAACTCGTTTTTCCTTGTTATGTACTTTTTTGGGTCGTGTCAGATAGAAAATAGAAGCAGGATTAGGCCTTTTGAGCCTGCTCCACCAAAACACACCTCGATTGCTAGCGCAGCTTATGGACAACTCCTAAGTTCCCCGTCAGGGACTTGAATCGTAGTCTCCCGTGTGTCAGGCAGCGATACTAACCATTAAAAAAAATGAATTAAGAGTACCCAATTATTTTTTTCCCATTAAGAGCCAATTTAACCTGCACATTTTTGGGTTGTGAGGGTGAAACCCACGCAGACAAGTGAGAATGAGCAAACTCCACACGGACAGTGACCTGGGGCCGGGATCGAACCCGGGTCCTCAGCGCCGTAGGGATACCAATGAAAAATAACCTGATATTCCATTGTCTATATTATCAGCATTTAGTGGAGGGTTAATGTCAACTGTCTGAACTCCTAAAGAATCAAAAGCAGCCAGAAAAAAAGCTTCCCTGAACTTGTTTACAGTCTAAGGATTTAATGCTGAACACTGACGTAACTGCTCATAGTCAGTCATCACAAACAAGTTGCAGGTAAAAAAAACTCAATCACATTTTTCACTAGAAGTTCCTTTTGAACAGCCGCTGCTTCTGTCCCTTACTAAGATGATCAATGACATTTGGAACTGACCCTTAAGAGACCTGTCAGCAACAAAAGCAGTCTGTTGCATCCTTCCCTTGTTAATTTCGCCATTGGAAGAGGCAGGAGATGCAGTGAAAATAAATGTCACGACACAGGCTGTGAGAATCTCATCTGGGCCAGTGTGTTCCCTGCAGAAGCTACACTTATTTAGTTTTTACTCCCCCTCAAGGGCTCAAACATAGTCCAGAACAGACTAGTTAACGTGCCGTTCTTTCTGACAGCAAAATTGCTTTGTATGTCATGTCGCTTGTGAAATGACATGGAGTCACCGATTCCATTAAGGTACTTGTATGATGTAGAGAGGAGAGATTCCTGAACATATTGTCACTGAAAGTATGGAAAAAATATCACCATCCCCCCTCGCCCCATATTTGTTGAAAGTACGTTGAATATACAGGAAGATCACTTCTGAATCAGTTGTCATGGCACAACGTTACCAGTCAGTTCTGTACCAATTTTTCAGCTTTTTTTCCCTCTATACTTTTTTAAAATGTAGAGTTTGGAGCCTGGATACAAACAGGAACATACTATTTGGTGCATTCCAATCTGTTTTTCTATTAGCGAAATGGGCGGGGATAAAATTAGCCACTGACCCTAACCCTAACCCTAATTTTTTTTTTTTAATTAGCCAATGAGCATTGTAATGAATGTCCGATAAGGGGGCAGCACGGTGGCACAAGTGATTAGCATTGTGGCTTCACAGCATCAGGGTCGCAGGGTCCCAGGTTCGATTCCCTGCTGGGTCACTGTCTGTGCGGAGTCTGCATGTTCTCCCCTTGTCTGCGTGGGTTTCCTCCGGATACGCCGGTTTCCTCCCACAGAGCAAAGACTTGCAGGTTAGGTGGATTGGCCATGATAAATTGCCCTTAGTGACTAAAAAAAGGTTAGGAAGGTTTATTGGGTTATGGGGATAGGGTGGAATTGAAGGCTTAAGTGGGTCGGTGCAGACTCAATGGGCCGAATGGACTCCTTCTGCGCTGTATGTTCTATGTTCTATGCCAGACGAAGACAGAGTCAGCATGATTGTGATGCACACCATGGTTAAATATCACACCTAAACCTCCTGGTCCAGATCCATTATGGGGCGGGATTCTCCCACAACCCGGTGCCAAAAACGGCGCAGATCACTCCGGCGTCGGCCACCCCCAAACGGCGCAAAGTCTCCGGCCCGGAATGGGCTAGTAGAGGCGTGACACCATTTGCGACGGCGTCAACCGTCGCGGATGCACCGCGTCACGGCACAAAAGACGCCCCCCCCCCCCCCCCCCCCCGAGAGAGGCGTCAAGATGGATACCCGCCACGCAGCCCCGAGGTTCCAGGAGCCTGACATCGAGGCGCTCCTGGATGCAGTGGAGCAGAGGAGGGAGACGGCCACAGGGTCGCCACACGCCTCAGCCGGCGCCTGTGGAGGGAGGTGGCAGAGGCCGTCAGTGCTGTGCAGTAACACCAAGGACAGGCGCCCAGTGCCATAAGAAGGTCAATGACCTTGTCCGGGCAGCCAAGGTGAGTACACCCCCCCCCACCCCCGATGTGCGGCACAGCCCCAGGTTCAACTAACCCTAACCCTAACGTGCTGTGCACCTCTGCCAATATACGCACATCCGCTGGCTTGCATGTATATCCCTGCCTAACACTGGTGCCCTTTATCACCCAGGACACACATGACACTGACACACAGGGCATTGACACACAAGGGACGGGTGGACAAGAACCGCCACCCCAGGGGACCATGGACTCTGGGTCGGATGAAGACCACGGCACAACGGCACTACTGTCTCCAACACCCTCCACCATTACAGAGACACTCCCCTCGGTTGGGCACTTTAGCGATGAGGCTTCTGGTACACTCACTGGTGCGCACAACACAGCCGTACCGGTACAGCAGGTGGAGGTAGGAGCAGCCGAGGGGCCGGGAGGTCGGAGGGCATCACAGCACAAGCAACCATCTGCCGTACGTAGACCCGATGCAGTCACGGAACCAGGGATGATCGAAGGGGGTGACGGCCAGCTTGCGGCGGCTGCAGATGCAGGTGGAGGAGTCCACCCACGTTCAGAAGCTGCGAGTGGTGCCGGTCATGCGTGCCACCCAGGCCAAAACTGCACGGGTGGCGTCCGTGGTGGAGACAATGAGTGCGACAATGTCAGACATGGGGAGCAGTATGCAAGGCCTGGGGCTTCCCATGCAGGCAGCGTCTGTGGCTCAGGACATGGCTGCCCTCTCACAGGAAGCCATGAGCCAGAGCCAGCGGCAGATGGCAGAGGTGCTCAATGCCATGGCCCTGTCTCAGCAGGCCATGGCCCAGTCTCTGCAGGCAGTGGCCCAGTCTCAGCAGGGAATGGCCCAGTCTCAGCAGGGAATGGCCCAGTCTCTGCAGGCAGTGGCCCAGTTTCAGCAGGCAGTGGCCCAGTCTCAGCAGGCAGTGGCCCAGTCTCAGCAGGCAGTGGCCCAGTCTCAGCAGGCCATGGCCCAGTCTCTGCAGGCAGTGGCCCAGTCTCAGCAGGGAATGGCCCAGTCTCAGCAGGGAGTGGCCCAGTTTCAGCAGGCAGTGGCCCAGTCTCAGCAGGGAGTGGCCCGGTCTCTGCAGGCAGTGGCCCAGTCTCAGCAGGCAGTGGCCCAGTCTCAGCAGGTAATGGCCCAGTCTCAGCAGGTAATGGCCCAGTCTCAGCAGGCAGTGGCCCAGTCTCAGCAGTCCATCGCTGAGGGCATCGGCGCCATTGCCCAGTTGCTGGCCGGCGTCACCCAGACACAGACAGGGATGCCCTGAGCTCCATGGCTGTAAACCTGCAGACCCTTGTCGATACCAGGGCGGGCCTCCAGGACTGGCAGCGCCAGAAGTCGGGGGAGGGACGTCGGATAGTTGGTCCATTCTCACCCGCGACCCATGTAGAGGCCCGGGGACACCGGGCACACAGAGGGAGGAGGTGGTGCTGGAGCCCATTCCGGGTCCCCCTGTCGGGGCACCTCGGACTCCCCCCCCCCCCCCCCCCCCCCGCCCCCCTTCTGTCCCAGGTGCATCTGGTGGGCAGCGGACAGGAAAGGCTGGCAGCTCGCCATCCCAGTCGCCCGTGCCGCAGCCTGGCCCATCTAGGCCGGGCCACCCCAGGACACGGCCGCCAAAGGGATCCCGAGTCACAGGGCAGGAATCACAGGAGTCCACCTCCAGTTCTGCTGTACCGTCTGGGAAACCACCTAAACATAGTCAAAGTGCCTCTAAGGCCAAACAATTAGACACTGAGTAAGCTGGCA
Organism: Scyliorhinus canicula; assembly: GCF_902713615.1. NCBI lineage: Eukaryota > Metazoa > Chordata > Chondrichthyes > Carcharhiniformes > Scyliorhinidae > Scyliorhinus > Scyliorhinus canicula. The sequence continues at coordinate 30,154,226 of NC_052155.1, forward strand.
CGGGTGCAGGGCACAGGCGAGTTATAAAGGCTACGGCACGTGTATGAACTGCTTGTTATTAAAATCACTCTCACACCTACAGAAGCTGCCTTTGTGCTCTGTCCGAAGCGTGCAGGGGTGTGGTGTGCGGTGAGCACCAGTGTGTGTGTGTGAGGGGGGTGGTATTACGTCGGCCTCAGCTGAGTGTGCCCCCCTCCACTCCCCCCCCCACCCGCCCCGGGTCGCCCTTGCCATCCCCCGGGCAGAGGACGGGACCGTGCGCAGTGTCACGGCCGCATACAGGGATGGTCCGGGTGGAGGGTGGTACTGAGGCCATGGGTCAGACATTGTCCAACAATGTAGAGCCAGGAGCTCATCGCAGAGCAGGTCGTCATCATCCTCCATGGCCTGCAATAGACACCCTTCCACCGGCAACCGTGTGAACCCGGCCGGTTGTGCCGCAGGTGGATATGTAACGGAGGGGTGGATGTGCAACGGAGGGGTGGATGTGCAACGGAGGGTGGTCTGCATGCGGGTGGGGTGAGGGTGGTTGATGGTGGGTGGGTGGGGGGGTTTAGGATTGTTGGTGGTGGGTGGGTGGGGGGGTGAGTGTGGTTGGTGGTGGGTAGGTGTGGGGGGTGAGGGTGGTCGGCTGGTGCCGTGGTGTGCAGTCTGTGCCCATACTCGGTGATTCCCACGCCCCCCTAGTCAGCGAACCGTGTCCGCTGGCCCAGCCGGTAACGGTGGGCAGCCACCCACCCATGTCCAGCCCGTTTGTCCTGACCTTTGCCCCCATCCTCCTCATCTGGGGAGGACTGCGCCTCGTCCTGCTGCTCCTACACTTCCCACATCCTCTGCCTGCGGCACATCGCCCCTCTGCTGGGCCATGTTTTGCAGGACGCAGCAGACCACAATGATGCAGCCGACCCTATCTGGCGGGTACTGGAGGGCCCCTCTAGAGTGGTGAGAGTTCATGGAATAGGTCCCCTTCCTATTGGTGAACACGGCCCTGTTATCTGCAGGTGGCCGCACGGTGACGTGCATCCCATCGATCACGCCCTGGACCATAGGAAACCCGGCAACGGCAGCGAAGCCTGCTGCCTGGGCATCCTGGCTGGCCTGGTCCACAGGGAACCGGATGTAGTGGTCCGCAATGGCATATAGGACGTCTGTCACTGCCCGGATGCACCGGTGCACCGATGTCTGCGAGATGCCGGACAGGTCCCAGCTCGCCGCCTGGAATGACCCCGTGGCATAAATGTTCAGGGCCACCATAACCTTGACGGACACGGGCAGAGGGTGTCCTCCCCCACTGCCACGCGGTGCCAGGTGTGCCAGCAGGTGGCAGATGTGTGCCACGGTTTCCCAGCTCATCCGGAGTCTCCTCTTGCATTCCCGGTCCGTGAGGTCCTGGGACGACGAGCGGGGCCGATACACACAGGGCCTCCTCGGGCGTCTCCGTCGCCATGGCGCCACAACCTCCTCCTCCCCCTCCCCCTCCCGCTCCTCCTCATTGTCCTGTTGGGCGGGCGGGCCTCCAGCCTGGGCGGCAGCTACCTGCCCCTCTGCGGTAGCCTCCACCTCCTCCTCCTCCCTTGCACGCTCCTCCTCCTGCTCCCGCAGGGCAACATCTAGAAGTGCAGCTCTCGCTACGGCGGCCAACATAGCTGGCTGATCAGCAAACATAGTGGGGCGGGGGGGGGGGGGGGGGGGGGAACGACGACATGTCAGCATTGCCCGTACCCCCCTCTTCCCCCCCCCTGTAGCCACCTAAGATGGACACTGGGCTACAAAATGGAGAACTGCTGAGGCTGCAGGGAGAAAACAGTCTTAGCCAGGACAAGCAGTTTGCAGAAGACTAATTAGCATTCTGCACGTACAGAAACCAGTTTGTGGCCAGGTGCTGAATCTCAGCTAAAGGTGTGAATGGCAACAACGATCTACATAGTAATGAGGTGATCCAGATCCAGGCCCCACACAATAGAAACATTTAAGTATGAATGGATACTTTTGAGTAGACGCCCAGACAAAACGGCACCATAGTATCCAACACAAAGAACCATAGAGACCGCCCCACCCATCGAGAAGCGGCCCTCAGATTGGGGTGTTTGGAAAATATCGATTGGGAAGAGGCCCAATCGATACATGGCAGGTAAAGAACCGCCCCGAAGAGGCACGGACTTTGGGGGACCTATAAAAGTAGACCCCGCACATGGTTCGGTCTGTTTTGGCTCCGGCTCCGTTGTTTTGGCTCCAGCTCTCTGCTGTTTCATCGCTTTGCTGATACATCGCATCCTGACTCCAGTTCCACCACCAGCCGTTGAGCCACCAGCCATCGAACTGTAAGTGCCACCACAACGATCGCTTACGTGATCCAGACTTTACTAGACCCTGACAACTTTTAAGACTCTGAGAGTTGCAGACCAAGAACGGGACGAAGGCCTCGCTCCCTGACCTTGCCTGTTCCTGTCTAGATAAGTATTTTAGTTGTTTAGTTTAGAAGTAACTTAGTCTCTTTAGCGTATGCATGTGTATTTATTATATTTGTTATAATAAACACAATCGTTTGAACTTACTAATCGGTGTACAGATTTATTACTTTGAACCTGACCTTGATATACTTGTGAGGTGTCTAAATATGGCACCTGGCGACTCCTGAGCGGAATTACATACACAGAGCCGTAGTAGTGTTAAGCACACGGCCTTTAAACGGAGGCGTGTTAATACACTCCAATAAAACGCGTAACACTCCAGTAAAACGCGCAACATCCCCCCCCCCCCCGGCAGCCAGGTGCCATGGACTGCATGGTCGTGTCTGTTGGAAGCTGGCACCTGGCCAGGCGGACAACCTCTCAGCCCCCCCCCCCCCCCCCCCCGCACTCTGCCCCCTCACCCCAGCACTCGCCACCTCTCCCCGGCACTCGCCACCTCTCGACGCCCCGGCACTCGCCCCCTCTCCCCGGCACTTGCCCCCTCTCCCTGGCACTCGCCCCCTCGCCCTGGCATTCGCCCCCTCTCCCCGGCACTCCTCCCTCCACACACAACCCCCCTCCACACACACACAACCCCCCTCCAACATCCACCACCCTCTCCAACACCCCCCCCTCTGCACACACACCCCCGTCCGCACTCACACCCCCCTCCACACCCGCACACCCCCCTCCACACACGCACACCCCCCCTCCACACGCACACCCCCTCCACATGCACACACCCCCTCCACACGCACCCCCCCCTCCACACGCACACCCCCTCCACACGCACAACCCCCTCCACACGCACAACCCCCTCCACACGCACACAGCCCCTCCACAAACACACAGCCCCTCCACACCCACTCCACACGCACACCCCCCCTCCACACGCACAGCCCCCCTCCACACGCACAACCCCCCTCCACACGCGCACATCCCCCCTTCACACACACACTCCCCATCCACACACACACCCCCCTCCACACGCACACCCCCCTCAATACGCACACCCCCCTCCACACGCACAAACCCCCTACACGCACAACCCCCCTCCACACGCGCACATCCCCCCTTCACACACACACACCCCCATCCACACACACACCCCCTCCACACACACACGCCCTCCACACACACACGCCCCTCCACACGCACAACCCCCCTCCACACGCACAACCCCCCTCCACACGCGCACATCCCCTTCACACGCGCACATCCCCCCTTCCCACACCCCCCCCATCCACACACACACCCCCCTCCACACACACACCCCCCTCCACACACACACCCCCATCCACACACACCCCCCTCCACACACACACCCCCATCCACACACACACCCCCATCCACACACACCCCCCTCCACACACACCCCCCTCCACACACACCCCCCTCCACACACACCCCCCTCCACACACACACACACACCCCCCTCCACACACACCCCCCTCCACACGCACAACCCCCCTCTCCACACACACACCCCTCTCCACACACACAGACCCCTCTCCACACACACAGACCCCTCTCCACACACACAGACCCCTCTCCACACACACATACCCCCCTCCCCCCATCCACACACAGACCCCCCTCCACACCGACCATGGCCACACCGTCACTCCTCCTCTGGCCACCCGACACCGTGACCTACCTCCGCGCTGTCCGGCGTCAACCATCAGCACTGGTTGACGCCGTTATATAGGTGTTTTAATTTACGCCAACGGGACTCGTGGTCACGTCGGCGGGACTTCGTCCCATCCGGCCGGAGGAATTCGGGTAGCCCTGGAGCAAATAACGTTGCGCCGGTCCCTGCCATTCTCTGAGGCGGGCAGCGCAATTCACGCTGGGCCAAATTTTGGGGCGTCGGAGAATTGGCTGGTCGGCGTGGGTGGGATTCATACCGGCCCCCGGTGATTCTCTGACCCGCTTGGGGGGGGGGGGGAGAGAGAATCCCGCCCGTAATTTTTTAATTTATAGTATCCAATTATTTTTTTCAAATTAAGTGCCAATTTAGTGGCCAATCCACCTAACCTGCACATCTTTGGGTTGTGGGGCTGAAACCCATGCAATATGGGGAGAATGTGCAAACTCCACACAGTGACCCAGGGCCAGGATTGAATCCAGGTCCACAGCGCTGTAAGCAACAGTGCTAACCACTGCGTCACCGTGCCGCCAAATCCAATATGATTTGATCATTTTCAACATTGCCACTTGGGCAGTAATCCGATAGAGCAGATTATCCACCAGTTTTAGGACTGTTCCATTTTCATCCAATTGATTCCAGCTCCACAATTTATTCTGCCAGATGATCACCCAGGAAACACATATTAAAGGAATTACTTAGAATTTTACAGTACAGAAACAGACCATTAGGCCACAGGGCTCTACTGGTATTTATGCTCCACATGAACTTCCTCCCACATCTGTTCATCCATCACATCCTTCTACCTTCCTTAGTCAAGTACCATCGAGCTTCCCCTTAAACGTAACCTCCTCACTCATTCCTACCATGCACCTGTCCCATCAATTAGACCTCCCTTTTACAACTTAACGACATGGTCAGACTCCATCCCAGCTTCATCTCATCTGCGGCTGAAACACTCATTTATGTTTTTTTATCGCGAGACTTGATTATTTCAAGGTACTTCTGGCCAGTGTTCCCCGGCCTACCCTCCACAAACTTGGAGGTTCACCAAAGCTTTGCAGCCAGCTTCCAAACTCGCACAAGTGCCTTTTGCCCCCCAGTCCAGCAAAACCATATTCTGAAAACTCTCACGCTTGTTTTTCACACCCCTCCATGACCTTGCCTCTCCCCATTTCTGTAATCACTCCAACCCTACAACCCATCTAGATACCTCTGCTCTGTCAATTCCCAATTTTAATTGGTCCACCATCGGCGGCTGCCAAGACATCCAACAATGGGTTTCCTCCCCTAAACCTCTCCATCCTGCTTTATAATGGTCCTTAATACCTACTTCCTTAATGAAGCTGTTAGTCATCTTCTTATGTGGCTCAGTGTCAAATGCTGTTTGAGTGTTCTGTAAATCATCTTGGGCTGGTTTATTATGGTAAAGGTGCGATATAATTGCAAATTGTTTTTGCGTGCTTCATTCACACCACTTGCTGAGAACAAAGCATTCTCCTGAATTCCTAATACGATTTATTAGTGACTATCTGATGTTTGTACTCTCTCCAAAACTGGGAACATATCCATGAAGAATCTATTATATCCTCACATAATTGTAAAGACTTCCATCCAGGAAAAGCCTGTTCAGCCATTCCCGATACTTGTACCCACTCAGTTCTAGTATTAACCTTGTACTTCTGTTTTTATGGTCCAGTTCTATAATCCCTTTGGAATATTGAGGCTAGAGGTTTGCACAATACTCTGAGTTTGGTCCAAACAATTTTCCATACAAATTTAGAATAACTGTTATGCTTTTAAATTCCATTCCTGTGGAAATTAAATCCAGCGCTTTGATTGCATTTTATGCATTGTTAACATGCACTGCTAATTATAATATGCATAGAAACAGCCCAGATTGATTTCTCCCTGTATCCCATTTAGATTATTTTCTGCCAGGTTGGTGACATTCCTCCTACCAAATGAATCACATCATACTTAACAATAGGTAAATTTCCCATGTATACACCCATTCTGCAAATTTGTTAAATGCCTACTTGTATTTTTTCATTGTCTTTCTCAGTGTTAAGTGTGCCATTCAATTCAGTGTCATTCACTATTTTTGTACATCTATAAATGTGAGTTTTTATAAGATGGCTTTTTATTTAACTATTGCTTTTTATTAAAAGCAAAATGGTGACGTGCTCCTAATTCTATATGGAAACATGGCCCGGTTACTATGGAGCCAAGAGGCCCAGGTCAAGCCCTAATGAAAGTCAAGTATCAGGCTTAATACCTGAACACTAAGGTAGAATCTGCTTGGTGCAGATCGATAGACTCGCAGATTTACTGACTCAGAAGCCCTGGACACAGAGGCAGGGAGATAACAGGAGAGAGAGAGAGAGAGAGAGAGAGAGTGTCCCGGGAAGACAAAGACAGGAAAATTGCAGCTATTGTGGTCTGCAGGGGAAGAGGCTGTTATTTGTTCGCTACCGGACAGAATGCTGGTGGGAGTTGTCCTCTGGTCAAAGAGACAGAATCTACAGAGACTTAAGATCACTGGAAGTTATACAGTACCCTGGTGGAGCTGGGAGAAGTAATGATGGGGCAGGTCTTGCTGCTTGAAGTCAGTTTGATTGAGGATTCTCAGAAGCCTGAGGGAAATGGCTTTCGACAGACACTGGATGTTACAACTCAGAAAAATGGGGATATGTAAGCCAACTGGAATCGTGGGTTAATTTTTTACAACTTTGCTGAGTGTGTAGTGTAATGTATAAAAAGGCTTGGGATTTTAAGGCTGTATTCGAAAATTAAGAGGGGATATCTTTTCATGGCTTAAAGAATAGTTGCCTACCAAGTAATGGGTATTTAATGTTGATTTATCTTGTTTATTACAGTAAAAGTGTTAAAACGTCAAATCTTGTGGAGCAATCCCTCTAAGTTGGTCACTGGGAGTTAAAGTCTCTTTTTAAAAGTTAGCGGTCTCTACGGGGATTGTGACGGTACTTTTGTTTTCCAAGTCTAAATAATTTATATAAATAATCCTCGTGCGAATCCATTATGAACTTCTACCAATCTGAGTAACTGTCATGGTAGCACAGTGGTTAGCATGTTGCTTCACAGCGGCAGGGTCCCAGGTTCAATTCCTGCTTGGGTCTCTGTCCATGCGGAGTCTGCACGTTCGCCCCGTGTCTGTGTGGGTTTCCTCCGGGTGCTCCGGTTTCCTCGCACACGTCCAGAAAGACGTGGGGCTGGATTCTCCATTTCAGTGGCCTAAGTGGCGGCTGGAATGGAGAATTTGCGGGAGGTTTGCAATGAGCAAATCAGCGCTGACCCCTCACCTATTCCGGGACGTGAGGGGTTAGCAGCAGTGCCGGGTGATACTCTCAGCTCACGTGCCGAAAACAGCTGGAGAATGGCCGGGTCCTGGGCCGTGCACCCGCACGACTGACGACCTGCAGCGGTCACACCATGCAACATGGGTCCTGCGCAGACCCGACCCTTCATCCGCGACCCCACAGGCCACCCCCTGGTCACCCCCACCAGTCCCCCAGCCCTCGCGGAAGCTCCCCGGCTAGCGGCACGGATACCAGCTGAGTGCGGCGGCGCTGGACACAGTCCGCAGCCGCCACGTCGGGTTCCCTACCGCTGAGATTACACATGTCCCGCGCGGTGGGAACCCGGCCCATCGGGGGAAGAGCATCATGGGAGGTCTGGCAGGTGATGCTCCAACGCCAATGCAACGGTACTCGGCACGCAACGCCCCGATTTGGGCGTCGGAGTCAATTCTCCATCCGATCAGCTTGCTGTGCATGTCATCTGATCGCGCCTGATTGAAGATATACTGAAAGTTCATGTGCATTACATCCAATGCATTGCACTTGTTTTGTTTCCTGTTACTTCTTCAGAGAATTCAATCAGATGATCATCACCTTCCCTGTTGAAATCCACATTGACTTCATTATATTTTCATTTTGGAAACATTTTACTATTACAGCTTTGAGTAAACATATTTCTACTGTACCACCAATGTTAAACTCTCACACTGATAGTACATTGGTTGTGGTGTATCTTTTTGAATAATGGTACTTGTCTGCCACTCTCCTGGAATTATTCAATTTTCTCTTAATGTTTTTACATATCCTGCAGATGTTGGAAATCAGAAATAAAAATATAGAATACTCGATATACACAGCAGGTCCAGCAACAACTGTAGAGGAAGAAATGGAATCAACAGGTGGAATTACTTGCCGGTGACGGGAACCTCGGCTGCTGACTGAAGAACTGATGAGAGCTCCGCTTGAGTTCTTTCCAGAAAGACCCATCGGTATTGCGAGCCAATCAGGCACTTAATAGATCATCATAGGGTTTTTTCCCAGGATCAGGACCCTTAGAACAGATGTCCTGTCGATGGAGAGTGGTTGGCCAATCAGAGGCCAGTACATCTTTAACACAACAGAGCCACCATTGCTGGAAGGACACCCACCAGAGGCTCAGGAACCAGACCACAGATGAGTAATTATGGGAGGGGGTTGGCGGGATGAGTCTTGGAGGAGGAGGTTGTCGGTGAGTTGGCAGCAAGGGCTGAGAGGGGCTCTGAGCAAGTGTTCCCATTTCTTGATGGGACCCTGGGAGAAGCAGCCAGGGCAGTGTGGACTAGGGAGCAAAGTGGTAAGACCTGTTGTACAGTGTCCTGTGGCTGTTACCTGACTGCCTTTGCCTTTCATCAACAGCCCCTTTGTTAACTATTGGGAGCCTCCAGTATGTGTGTCTCAAGCCACCACAAGTCACTGTTTTTGACGGCGGGACCTCCCCTCCACTTCTGTTGCTACTCCCTACTTCAGCCGGGAAGTCAGCCATTATCTGCCTTACACCCTGTTCCACTTCTCACTCCTGCAATATCCCATGCAATTGCTGGAAATACTGGAACTCACCTCTTACCTCCTCCCCAACCACTGTCCCCTGTCCTTTTGTTATTTAGTGTCCTTTAGGGAAGGAAATCTACCATCCATACATGTGACTCCAGATCCACAGCAATGTGGTTGGCTCGTAAATGCCCTTTTTAAATGGCCTAGGAAGCCACTCAGTTGTATTAAACTTCTAAAATTAAGTCAACAAGGAATTAAACCATACAGACCACTTGGCATCAACCTGGGCAGCGGAAATTGCAAACGCAGCCCTATCGCCCCTGCAAAATCCTACTTATTGACATTTGGGGATTGTGCCAAATTTGGGAGAGTTGTCTAATTGTCTACTCAATCAACAGCCTGACATAGCCATACTCGCAAAATCATAGCTTACTGATAATGTCCCAGACACCACTATCACCATTCCTGGGTTTGTCATAGAACCAGCACGGAGACAGTCCCATCGGCCCAAACTGGTCAACCGAAAAGTCCATCTAAGGTAACCCCATTTTCTGCACTTGGCCCATGTTTCTCCAAACCTTTCCTATCCATGTATCTGTCCAAATGCCCTTTAAATGATGTCAATGTCTCTGCCTCAACCACTTCCTCTGACAGCTAATTCCACCCTCTGTGTAAAAATGTTGCTCCTCGGGTTCCCATTAATTCTTTCCCCTCTTAACCTAAACCTATGCCTCTCGTTCTCGATTCCCCAAGCCTGGGAAAAAGAGAGTGCATTCACCCTATTCATGCCTCTCATGATTTTATACACCTTTATAAGTTCACCGCTCAGTCTTCCACACTACAAAGTAAAACGTCGTTGCCTGTCCAATCTTTCCCAATAACTCACCCCCTTCAGTCCTGGCAACACCCTTGTAAATCACTTTTGCAATCTCTCCAGTTTCATAACATCTTTCCTAGCAAGGTGACCAAAACTAAACACAATACTCCAGGTGCGATGTCCTGTCCAACAGCAACATAACCTCCCAACTTCCATACTCAATGCCCTGATGCCAGCATGCCAAAAGCTTTCTTCACTGCCCTATCTACCTGTGACTCCATCTTCAGAGAACCATGCACCTGAACTCCAAGGTCCTTACGTCCTACCATTCACTGTGAAAGTCTAACCTTGATTTGACCTTTGAAAATGCAACACATCACACTTCCAGAGCAGCCTACCATGTGGAACTTTATCAAAGGCCTTACTGAAGTCCAAATAGCTTCTGTCTATAATAATAATAATAGTCTTTCTTAATGTCACAAGTATGCTTACATTAACACAGCAATTAATTTACTGTGAAAATTCCCTAGTCACCACACTCCAGCGCCTCTTTGGGTACACTGAGGAAGAATTCAGAATGTCCAATTGACCAAACAAGCACGAATTTTGGGACTTGTGAGAGGAAACTGCAGCACCGGGGGAACGCCATGCAGGCACGGAGAGAACGTGCAGACTCTGCCTCTATATCTTATCCCTCAGGATCCTCTATGGTAACTTACCCACCACAGATGTTCGGCTTACCTGTCTGTAATTCCCAAGTTTTCTTTACAGCCCTTCTCAAAATAAGGGCACAACATTTGCTACCCTTCAGTCTTTTGGTATATTGCCCATGGCTAACGATGATGTATATATGCCAGCCAGAGCTCCTAAAATTCTTCTCCAGCCTCACACAGTGTTCTTGGATATACCTGGTCAGGGCCAGGAGATTTATCCACCTTCAGACATTTTAATATGTCCATCACCTCCTCCACTGTAATGTGAGCTGTCCCCAATATATCGCCACTAACCTTTCCAGGTTCCCAAGTCTTCATGTCTTTCTCCACGGTAAACACAGAGGTTAAATATTCGTTGAGAATCTCGCCCATCTCCTGTGGTTCCACACATATCTGTCCACTTTGGTCTTTGAGGGATCCCATTCTTTCTCTTTCCTTTAATATACTTAAAGAATCCCTTTGGATTCACCTTAATCCTCTCAACCAAAACTACCTCATTCCCCCTTTTTGCCCTCCTAATTTCCTTCTTGAGTATACTCCTGTATCCACTGTACACCTCCAGGGAATCCCTTGATTCCAGCTGCTCGTAGGTGAGCCATGTCTACTTCTTTTTCCTGGCCAAAACCTCAATATGTTTTGTCATCCAGGATTCCCTACTCCTGCCAGCCTTGCCCTTCACCTTAACAGGAACATATAGACCCTGAACCCCAGCTATTTCATTTTTAAAGGCCTCCCACTTGCCGGAGGTCCCTTTGCCCTCAAACAAGCTGCTGCAATCAACCCTTGCAAGCTCTTGTCTAATTCCATCAACATTCACCTTACTCCAATTTAGAACTTGCACCTGTGGACCAGTTTTGTCCCTTTCCATAACTACTTTAAAATTAATAGAACTATGGTCACTGGTCCCAAACTGGAGGGTGGTCCACCACCCTCACCTCAGTCACTTTCCCTCCCCTATTTCCCGAGAGTAGGTCAAGTTTGGCCCTTTTCGGAGTAGGTCATTCCACATACTGCCTGAGGAAACTTTCCTGAATGCACTTAACAAATTCCAGCCATCTAAGCCCTTAATACTATGGCAGTCCCAGTTTATGTTAGGAAAATTGAAATCCTCTATTGTGACAAACCTATTACTCCTGCAGGTCTCTCCAATCTCCCTGCATATTTGTTTTCTAATTTCCATTGACTATTTGGGAGCCTATAGTGCAACCCCAATAAGGTCACCATCCCCTTTTTTCTTAGTTACACCCACAAAGCCTTGCTGGATGATCGTTCGGCTAGTTCATCTCTGACTACTGCTGTGGTCCCTTAATCAAAGATGCGACTCCCCTTCCTCTCTTTCCTGCACCTCTGTCCTGCCTGAAACACCTCTACCCTGGAACATTAAGCTGCCAGTCCTGTCCCTCCCTTTTCAGTTATGGCTATAATATCCTACTCTCACGATCCTATCCATGACCTGAGTTCATCAGCCTTACCTGTCAGCCCTCTTACATTGAAATAGATGCAATTTAATCCAACAGGTTTTCCCCGCTCCCTGCCGTGCTCCTGCCTGTCATGTCTATTCAGCTTGCCGGTGCTGAGTACTGCATCTCCTTTCAGCCCCTCTTTGTTTCCCTCCTGCTGAGGATGCCAGCCCCCTGTCAATTTAGTTTAAACCCTCCCTCGTAGCACTAGCAAATCTGCCCCCCCAGGATATTGAGCCCCCTCCAGTTCAGATGCAACCCGCCCCTCTTAAACAGGTCACTTCTGTCCCCAAAGATATCCCAATGATCTAAGAATCCAAATTCCTGCCCCAATTCTTTAGCCACTCATTCATCTGCCATATTCTCCTGGTCTTGCCCTCGGTAACATACAGCACTGTAAGTGATCCAGAGACTATCACCTTCGAGGTCCTGCTTCTTCTATTTTATAAATTTAGAGTACCTGTTATATCCTGCCTGCTTACCACTGGCTGGGGACTAATGGAAATCTCACAATCCTCAGGGAGTATGAGCTTCCCCAATGAGGGGTGGCAAAGAAATCATTAGTAGATACCCTGCATAAATAGAGCTGGCCAGTTTGGAACCAGCTGCAGAGGAGTGAGCAGCAAGGGAGGTACTGCTGCCGTTGTGTATATATATATATATATACGAAATGAAATGATTGTCACAAGTAGGCTTCAAATGAAGTTACTGTGAAAAGCCTCTAGTCGCCACATTCCGGCGCCTGTTCGGGGAGGCTGGTATGGGAATTGAACCGTGCAGCTGGCCTGCCTTGGTCTGCATTCAAAGCCAGCGATTTAGCCCTTTGCTAAACCAGCCCCTATGAAATGAAAATCGCTTATTGTCACGAGTAGGCTTCAATGAAGTTACTGTGAAAAGCCCATAGTTGCCACATTCCGGCGCTTGTTCAGGGAGGCTGGTACGGGAATCGAACCGTGCTGCTGGCCTGCCTTGGTCTGCTTTCAAATCCAGCGATTTAGCCCAGTGTGCCAAACAAATAAATGTTATTTCTTTCTACCCTTCAACTCGTGCTGGATTCTTCGTGGCCCTCACAAAACTGGCGACGAGGGTTAAAGTGGACAGCTGTCTGCACTGCTGAAGCCACCTCTCTGGATTTTAGTGGGATACAGGTTGGAAGTTTTTTTTCTGTTAAACCATGCCTCTGTATGGACGTTGGGATGTTTTTGATGCTGTGCTCAAAAGTTGGAACCAGTACGCACAACGGATACATTACTATTTCTGGGCTCACAACACGATCGGTAGGTTTTCATTTTGCTCACCACCTGTGGCCCATATACGTTTGGGGTGATTAGGAGCCTTACGTACCCAGCTGTGCCAGACACCAAGACGTCTGATGAACTTGTGAACTTCGTGGGGCAACATTTTAACCCAACCCCATCCACAATAGTCCAGCGTTACCGCTTTAGTACCGCTGAGAGGACCCCAGGGGAATCCCTTGCAGAGTTTCTATCCAGGCTACGCAGGAATGCAGAGCACTATGACTATGGTGAGACCTTGTCAGAAATGTCACATGACCGTTTGGTTTGCGGTATTAACAAGCGGCCACCCAGAGAAAGTTGTTAGCTGAGCCAACATTGACTTTACAACAGGCCATTCAAATAGTATTGTCCTGAGAGAGCGCAGAACGGGGAGTGCAGGAGCTACAGGGAATGGAGGTGGACGCCTTGGGGCGCAACCCCTTCCCTCCAAAAGTGTCTCCCCACACCCCTCCAGTACCTTGGGCGGGGCGGCATCCGGATCAATGCCAGTGGCCACCGGAAGTTCCTCCCTGAAGGGAGCCTTCTCCAGAACCAATGGATGAGGATCCATGTCAGTGTTGGACTTGCGAGCGCTGACCCCGTCGCGGACGCGGTAAGGGGGGGCGCCAGAGGCACCGTCGTTCTGACAGAAACTGGGGTCAGCCCAGCGGCCGTACCTTCCATTTGGATGAACCTGCGGTGACTACTCCCGAGGACGTGGAGACGGAGGACGACTGCCTGCAGCTGCATTGTGTGGCAGCTCCCCGTGAAGCCCTCATTAAGGTGACAGTACGGGTCAATGGTTACCCGCTTGAGATGGAGTTGGACACTTGCGCAGCGGTCTCCGTGATCGCCCAGAGGACATTCAACCGCATCAAGTAGGGTTTACAGACCCTTACATTAACCGACCCACAGGCCAGGTTGGCCACCTACACAGGGGGATCATTGGACATTGCAGGAACTACAATGATTCCTGTTGTTTATGGACGCCAGGATGGGCGTTTCCCAATTATCGTGGTGTGCGGCCATGGGCCCAGGATGTTGTGTCGGGACTGGTCACGCCATTTGTGGCTGCAGTGGCAGCACATCTTCCAAACAGGTTCTGGAGGGTTGACGGAGGTACTAGGATGGTACCCAGATGTATTCCAGCCCGATTTGGGGAAACTAAAAGGGGCCGTAGCCTGCATCCAAATCGACCAGGAGCCACGCCGCGGTATTTCCATGCGTGCCCAGTGACTTACGCCTTGCTCGAGAAGGTAGAAGGGGAGCTCACTCGTTTGGAGTCCCTGGGTATTATCAGGCCCATCCATTTCGCTGAATGGGCAGCACCAATTGTACCTGTAATGAAGCCAGATGCCACAGTCCGCTTGTGCGGCGACTATAAACTTACAGTGAATACAGCTTCCCGGCTCAACCGATATCCAATGCCTCGCATAGAGGATCTCTACACGAAGCTTGCAGGTGGACTCTCGTTCACTAAATTAGATATGAGTCACGCCTACCTACAGTTGGAGCTGGACCCTGCCTCCCAGCCATATGTAGCTATCAATACACTCCGGGACCTGTATGAATATACATGGTTGCCCTTTGGGGTATCCTCTGCCTGCGCTATTTTTCAATGCGTTATGGAGGGCATCTTGAGAGGTTTACTACGTGTCGCTGTCTACTTAGGCTTCCCCAATGAGGGGGAGGGGTGGGGGGAGGAAAAATCATTAGTAGGTTCCCTGCATAAATAGAGCTGGCCAGTTTGGAACCAGCTAGAGAGGAGTGAGCAGCAAGGGAGCTACTGCTGCCGTTGTGTATATATATGTTATTGTAAATAAATGTTATTTCTTTCTCTCCTTGAACTCATGCTGGATTCTTTGTGCCCCTCACAAAAGTACCCAATTCAGTTTTTCCAATTAAGGGGCAATTTAATGTGGCCAATCCACCAACTCTGCACATCTTTGGGTTGTAGGGATGAAACCCACGCAGGCACGGGGAGAATGTGCAAACTCCACACAGGCAATGACCCAGAGCCAGGATCAAACCTGGGACCTCGGCTTCATGAGGCAGCAGGACTATTCACTCGCCACCATGCTGCCCCAAAGTCCTGCTTCTTAGCCTTTTTCCCAGCTCTCTATAATCACTCCTCAGGACCTCTTTCTTTTTACATTCTTTGATATGTTTATTTTGTCGTTTATCTAATTGGTATATTAATTTATTTTCTACCCTCTTCACTTTCCCTTTTACCATCCTCTCCCTTTGTCCTCAGTGTCCCAGCAAATATTGATCCCATAATCAGCATTAGTCAAACTGACGATCTGGTCAAACTGATGATCTGGTTATTTATCTCATTGTAATTTGTGGGATCTGCTTCGTACTCAGACTGGCTGCAGCACCTCAATGACTAACATAGAATCATTGAATCTCTACAATGCAGAAGGCGGCCATTCAGCCCATCGCGTCTGTACCAACCCTTTCAAAAGATCACCCTACCTCGGTCCAAATCACCACCTTATAGCTATAACCGCACCCAACCTTTGGACCTTTAGGTGCAATTTAGCATGACCAATCCACCTGGACTGCACATCTCTGGACTGTGGGGAGGAAACCGCAGCACGCAAAGGAGACTCATGCAGACACGGGGAGAATCTAAAATCTCCACACAGAGTAACTCGAGGTCGGAATTGAACCTTAGTCCCTGGCGCTGTGAGGCAGCAGTGCTCCAAGGTCGGAATTGAACCCGGGTCCCTGGTGCTGTGAGGCAGCAGTCCTAACCACTGTGCCACTGTGTCGCCCCTTTCAAGATTCTCCATTGAATGCTTTGCAATATCCCGAGTTTGTGCCACAGAAACACAAAGTTGGCTCTTGCTTTTTGACATAGTGAAAGGCATCTTGTTATCTGACGTGAGGCCAGCTCTGTGTTATTTTCAATTTGATAACATCCTCTGCGCAGGACATGGTGAGGTACTGAAGTAATTAATATCACCTTGTTCTGCCTCTCCAAAAGCAATTTTCCAAATGTTTTCCCAGGAAACTTATCTATTTAGCAGGTGAAATGATTTTTTATAAAAATTATCAGTTGTGCTTTAATCATATTGACTGACATTTCATTACTTCCAGTTAGTAGGCCCCACAATCTCACTCCACATCACACAAAATTGAACACCGTTGCTCCCCAAGGATTAAATCATGCGGCATAACCCAGGTTTGAATCCACGTTAATGAATGGTCCGGGAGATAGTCCGCCCTGACACTCATTTAAAAGCCTGACTTCAGCTTTTGGACTATATTATGCCACATCACAAAAGCATCCTGTGACCGCCTGACCTTTATTTAGAGACATGGATCACCTGAGAAAATAAAATAAAAAGCTTATTTGAAGCAGTGGTAAGCAAAAGAATATATAGTGTGGCCTCGAGTAATCATGAATTATTAATCTTGCATCACATGCGCGGTCTGTTATCGTTTCCCCCATGCGCCACCGTTCCTCATCGTGGGCCCTCTCTGTTCTTCACTGCCCAAACCTCCAGATCGGAGGATTTAAAAATCAATGCCTGCAGAATGCGGCACACTCTTGAGCTAAACAGTTCTGGACCACATTCATGTGGAAAATCCCACCTTTGGCTGCCCTGCTGTGTTTAACCACGTAACTAATGAAAGAAAAACAGCAGAGGCTCCATGGTCTGGGCTAAAGGAGCGGCCGCGAGTCCAAGCTGTCAACACTGCCATCTGTCACTCAATTCACCTGCTGGCTAATGAAATTATGGCACCGTTTGCAATCTCAAATCAGGGAGAATCTCGGCTGTTCTGCTTTCAGGGGTTGTACTTGCTGAAGTCGTGCCCAGTCGCCGTGTGTAACATGCTATTTTTCTTCACTTTAGTCCAAGATAGACTTATTTTTATATGTCAAAGCGATAAAAATGCTGACGGATTCCTAAGTAAACAAATGAGCTCACTTCTATAATTTGTGAGTAAATTCAAGGTTTTTCAGCTGCTTCTCAACGAGGTTTTTGCACATTGAAGCACAACCATAACATCCTCTCAACAGCGAGAAGTTATCAGATGGTAATCGTTCCCTTTGAACTCCAGCAAGCACGGCCAAAGGTTGTGTTTTCTTGCCGCGCCTCCGGCATCAACTGTTCTTGGATGTTGTGGATGCTTTGGCTGAATCTTATGTGGGGAGCCTGCTCTGGGAGCCCATATTTTCCAGCAGCAGCACCTGCTCAACAGCTTTACCACTTGCAGCCTCCTAATAAGCCACATGTGGAACTTTTCCCTCACTCTGAACTTGAATGTACTTGGTGATGTAAATGCAAGGCCAATATGACAACCACTACACTACAAAAACACTGCAGTAACGGGTTGCCTTTGGGCTCTCCATTCAATTAAGGATGGCGAGCATTGTCCAGATGCTGCTGGCCAACCAGAGGGCCGATAGTTGAAGCAGTCACTACAGATAATAACCTTTTATTATTGTCACAAGTTAGCTTAAATTAACACTGCAATGAAGTTACTGTGAATAGCCCCTAGTCGCCACACTCCGGCGCCTGTTCGGTTACACTGAGGGAGAATTCAAAATGTCCAATTCACTTAAAAAGCCCGTCTTTCAGGACTTGTGGCAGGAACCCAGAGCGCCCGGAGCAAACCCACGCAGTCACGGGGAGAACGTGCAGGCTCCGCACAGACAATGACCAAAGCCGGAATGGAACCCAGGACCCTGGCGCTGTGAAGCAACAGTGCTAACCACTCTGCTACAGATGAATGCAGGAGATAGAGATTATAAGAGGTAATGAAAAACAAACAAAAAAATATAATTGGGCCCAGTGTTGGAGGACATTTTTGGCTCTGTTGGGACTGCCTTCCCGGACTGTCGCCCCTGCTTTGTTCCGTTAAACCTTTCCATTCTGGGCTACCTTTGGGAAGCCGCCATCAATTGCCTGACACCCACATTACGCACCTTGGCGGGTCTGTCACTGCGCCATCAGTCTTTTGCTAACCGCACCATAAAATGGCCCCTACTTGGGTTTTTATTCATGCCAATAGGCTGCTTGCTGCCTTGGAATATGCAGGCTCTCTGCTTCCAGTTCTGCTGAAGGTACAATGCCCTGCAGATGGAACCATGTCCCTGGATCAATCCAACATGGCTCACCTCCACTTTTACCGGCACCCTTGCCTCTCAGAACCCTCAGCCAGGGTCTGGTAAAATCCCAGCCTTAATGTTTCTCGCATTTTTGATTTTTGTTTAAGAACAATGAATTAGACTTCACTGCTCATTGTTATGCCGAGTTATTCAGAGAAAGAGGCTCCTGTTCAAACTCCAGTGATACTGTGTTTACTTATACAATTAATGCAAATCTTGGGAGTTTTGTAAATTGTGAAGAGGACAGCATCGAACTTCAAGAGGACGTAGACAATGTTGTGCTATGTACTCTGGGATAACACAGGCTGCAACTCAATGCAACTTTGACCAAAGGCTACTCCAGACTTTGAAGTAAGTTCAATGTGATTTATTGAACCATTAGCACAGTTCTCTCTGAGTTTGACTCGCCTGCTAATCTTGCTGTAGTAACTCAGTCTAACTAACCAGTCTGCTCTAAGCCATGTGGTGGGTGTGATGCTTCTGATCTGCCCCTGTCCTCTCTAAGTGTCACCTGTGGAAAGAGTCAGAGCATGTGAGCCCTGTCCTTATATATGGGTTGTGTAATACCCCCTTGTGGTAGTGTCACCTCTGGGTGTCTTGACTGCCCATTGGCCGTGTCCTATTCTATGTGTTTATTAGCTGCATGTCTGCATATCATGACGTCTCTGGTGCTCCCTCTAGTGTTTACTTAGTCGTAGTGTATTTACGTTAACCCCTTGTGTATTTACAGTGATGCATATCACCACAGACAAGTTGGTGGAGTGGACGATTAGTTGGCAGATGAATTTCAATTAGGCGGCAGATGAAGTTCAATGTGTCAGGCAATGCATTTTGTTAGGAAGAACATGGAAAGACAATATCAAATAAAGGGTAAAATTCTTAAAGGGGTTCAGGAGCAGGCAGACCTGGATGTATTTTTGCAGAGACTATTAAAGGTAACAGGACAATCATAGAATTTACAGTGCAGAAGGAGGCCATTCGGCTCATCAAGTCTGCACCAACGCTTGGAATGAGCACCCTACTTAAGCCTACACCTCCAAGGATAGGTGGAGAGAGCAGTTGATAAAGCAAATAGTATTCTGGGCTTTATTAGGGGCATAGAGTAGAAGAGCAAGGAGGTTATGCTGAACTTATACAAGACACTAGTTAGAACTCAGCTGGATTACTGTGTATAGTTCTGGGCGCCACACTAGAGGAAGGATGTGAACATTGGAGAGGTGCAGCAGAGGTTCACAAGAATGGTTCCAGTTAAAAGAAACTTCAGTTTTGAGAATAGATTGGAGCTAGGACTGATTTCTTGGGAGAGAAGAAAGTTAAGAGGAGATTTAACAGAGATTTTCAAAATCATTGGACAGTCGATAGGGAGAAATGTTCCCTCGCGAAAAGGATCAGGACCGAGAGAGCATACATTTAAAGTGATTTTCAAAATAAGCAAATGTGATGGGAGTGGTTCCGGTCTGGAATGCACTGCCTGGAAGTTTGGTAGCGACAGGTTCAATCAAGGCATTTAAGGGGCATGAGATGATTATTTAAATAGAAATAATGTGCGGGGTTGAGGGGGAAGGCAGTAGAATGGCAATAAGATGGACACAATGGCTTCCTTCTGCATCATAACAATTCTGTGATTCTGTGAACAACAACTTGTATTGATAAAAATAAACCAATACATGCAGCTATATGTCACCTCTCATGACTACCGGACATCTCAAAGCACTTTATCACCAATTATGTACTTTAGAAGTATTGTTATAATGGGGGAAACAGGACCCTCTCACAAACAGCAATGTGTTAACAGTCAGGTAAGCTATTTTGTCATGTTGATTATGGGATAAATAGCAGGCAGGGCATTTGGAATTACTTCTCTGCTCTTCATCAAAATACTGCCATGGAATCTGAGAGGGCAGTAGGAGCCTAGGCTTGATACCTCATCCAGAATACTGTCCTACCAACATTACATATGAATTAGAAGCAAGAATGGGCCAGTCAGCCACCCGAGCCTGTTTTGCTATTCAACAAGGTCATGGCTGAACTGATTGTACCCTCGCCCTACATTTCTGTCCACCCCTAATAACCTTTCACCCCCTTGCAGCACTCACTTAGTACTGTACTGGAGTGTCAGTCCTGATTTTGTGCTCAGGTTCTGGAGTGGCACGCGAACCCATAAAGTTCAGACTCAGGCATGGGCGCCATCATCTAAGCCACAACTGATATCTATAGCACATTTAAAGCAGTAAAACTCACCAAGCACTTCACTGGTGTATAATCAAACAGAATTCAGCACTGTATCACATGAGTAAATGGTAATTGGGATGTTCACGCGTTTAAATGTAGAGGAAAAAAAGTTATCTCAGCGGATAATAGAAGGTTACAGAGCTAGGGAGGAGTAAGATCTTGGAGGGATTTGAAAACAAGGAAGAGGATCTTAAAATTTGTGTGGTGCTGTATCGGGAGCTCAGCACACTGACTTGGTAATATATCGCCGTTTCTTCACTGTCGCTGAGGCAACATCCTGGAACTCCCTCCCTAACAGCACAGTGGGTGTAACTACACCTCAAGGACGGCAACGGTTCAAGAAGGCAACTCACCACCACCTTCTGAAGGGCAACTAGAATAGGCAATAAATGTTGGCCCAACCAGCGACACTCACATCTTGTAAAAATGAATTAAAAAAACGTTGGTATGCCCCAAGATAGAAGGTAAAGCTACAAGGACACCCGCAAAGCCTCTTGGAAGATGTACAACATCCCCACTGACACATGGAAATCCCTGGCCTAAAACTTCCCGAAGTGGAGAGAAAGCTTCCGGGAACGAGCTGAACACCTCGGGTTTCATCGCCAAGAACAAGTCAAAACCAAGTGTCGACAGCAAAAAGGAGCGTGTGGCAACTTGGGCACCCCACCCCCAACCGCCGTCCTGCACCACCTGTGACAGAGATTGTAGGTCACACATTGGACGTCTCAGTCACTTGAGAACTCATTTTTAGTGTGGAAGCATGTCATCCTCGACCCCAAGGGACTGAATCAGAAAAAGGTGAGCAAACAGTGCAGAGCTTGCTGTAAGCTATGATGTGGCAGCAGATGAGGTCACGTTTATGGAAGTGGAAAATGGGACATTGGCCAGGAGAGCATTGGAATATTACCCAGAGGAAATAAAGGCATGGACAAAATTTCAAACAGCAAATGAAAGAGGAGACGGATGATATTACAACAGTGGAAGCATGCGACCTTGGTAATGAGAAGGATATGTGGTATGAAGTTCAGCCCAGGGTCAAAAAGGATGCCAAGATTGTGCTTGGTCTGGTTCAGGTTCAGACTGTGGCCAGATGGAGCATCAGTTGAAATGGCACCATCAGGGAAAAAAGGCTGCGGCTTCCAGTTCTTGATCGTCCCTCAGTGACCTGTATGAGCCACGAAGGTTAAGCTGTGATGGTCTCAAATAGCGTGCTGGCATTCACTGTCAAGGCTCTCAAGAAGATCAGCACTCGGGCATAATGTTTGCAATCTGATTTTCTGTGGCAGCAAATCCCAGAAAGTCTTCAGGATAGCTTGGAAGAAGAATCAGCTGCAAGTGAAACATCTCTGACCCGAAAACCAACATTACTTTCTCTGTGTAATCATCTGCTGTGTGCCTTTGGATAATGAGAGAGATTTGTACTGTGACAAAACGTTCAGGCTGCACTCTTCCTCATAATAAACTGTTTGATAGATTTCCTTGTTCTCAACAACTCCACAATACAGGACAAGCTATTAGTAATTGGGTTTCCAAGATGAATGGCAGTGTCCCACATATTTATAAAATGATTTGATCAGAAGAGATATTGAGATTTATTTCACTTTTATTAATAAAAGCTAATATATACATAGGAGAGATTTCAAGGCAATAATCTAATCTACAGCGTTCGAATGATAGTAGTAAACCATTCCAGCTCCACCTTCATGGCTGATGACATGATATCAAACTTTGAATTAGATTACCAGCCTGGAATCACTCCCAATTGTCTACTTACCTCCATATAAGCTATCTGGCTCCTTCAATTTTATTACAACCATGTAATCGCTCCCAGGTATCAGCTATTGGCTCTACAAATGATTTGAACTCCTCAATTAGATCACAGCCTTGTAATCAATCCCAGTTATCATTGCCTGCATAAACCATTTGAATCCTTCAATTAAGTGTCAGCTCTATCTCAGTATTAGTGCTGTACATTTTGTAAATGAAAATATGGAAAGATGTGTAATTTGAAACATGGAAGTCTGGCAATACCTGATTTAAGAAGCATGAGAGAATGTAGGGGAAAATCCCACAAAGGGTTAACAGCAGCTGCAAAGAGCAGGATTATAAAATGTAGATTTCTTCTCCCAAATAGGCTTAGCAAACAAATAGGATTTTTGTATGAAGCCAAAAACAATGGCTCACACCTTCATTGAAATTAACCATCTTAGTCAGCATCTGGAAAAGCATGGATGAGGGTTTCAGTTGAGTTAGGTGATAAATGTAAACCTTTCAAGTTATAACCAAGTGGATTTTTAGCATTACACTAAAAGCAATCATTCACACCTTCATTGAAGTAAAATCAGCAGATAGAAAAGAATGACTAGGGGGGCAAATATATGGATGCGAAGCTCTGCTATCACCAGGTAAATTAAAGAAAACTGGAGACAGCCTGTCTACAAGAACACAAATTAGACCCAAATCAAAGTCAAAATTATAAGCTGGGGACACAATTCGATAATAAAACTATGGAAATGACAGAAACCAAAATTCACACCACTCTTGAAATCAAAGCATTTTGAACATCACAAAGGACACAATGTAATCAGATCGATGAGCTGAGGCCATGCCCAAAATGAATTCTTAGTCATGTGAGAGAAATTTAGATTAAAGGTACCTTTTACAATCCAAGTGAAATAAAAGTTACTTTACAATAAAGACATAAAAACTTAATAACTGTTAGAAAGATATATAAACCCTGAGAAAGGGGATAGGAGGTTAGGAAGTCCAGGAAGGGGGAGAGAAGGAGAGAAGGAACAAGAGAAGCAAGCAGAGTCAGCTTACGGTCAGCTCAATCATGGGAAAGGGACAGAGCAAAGCAGCTGAGCTAAAACAGCTAATACATCTAAGGAAGACCAGAATTTAAAGAGGAGGCAGAGTCAGCTCAGAGTCAGCTCACAGACAGCCAGCAGAGCCAGCTTTCACAGCTCGGTACATGGGAAAGATAGGACATGGCAACCAAGCATAACAGTGAATACATCTAAAGAAGACCAGATTTTTAAAAAGAAGATTGATTGTCAAGTTGGGCCTGAAGGTCCCTTCAGCCAACCAGAAGGATCCAGAAGCAAGATCTTTTTACCTTTCTGTAAAGACAGTGATTGCAGCTTTTAAAAGAAAACATGTAATAATAAAATAACTTAAAAGTTTTAACCTGAAACAGTGGTTATTCCTAAGCCTACTTTACTTACTTAGCAACGCAGGACCCAGGACATTGATGCTACTAAGTGGTAAGTAGGTAAAATTCTTCTGTGAAGGTATGGGTTATACTGGGGGATAACTTGAAAACTTAGTTTGACCTGAATAGTACCCACTGAAGCCTGCATCGGAGTCAGGGAGTGAGAATCCCTGTTCACCATTTAGAATGTCGGCCCTTTTTGGTATAGGCGGAATTCTAAGTATAGTGGTGAGTTTTCAACAACAATTTTGAACCAGTAGATTGTGAGGTCAAGTCCCCCCCCCCCCCTTTCTGGTCCCCAAGCCCCCTCACTACCCCCAAAATTTGGCACTGAATATTCATCATTGGGGTGGAGGTTTGACAGAACATGCAGTTGCCCACTCCAGCCCCAGGCTTGTCCTCCTGGGAGGGGCTTGTCAAGAGATGGGTAGTGACCAACTTGTTGCAACATGGGAAGATCCAATAAAGAATGTAAAAGTGGCCCTCGGGATCCGAAAAACTCAATATTCAAACAACTCCAATCTAAGAATGTTGCCAAATGTCATGTCAGCTACCATTGTTAAAATTCATGATCTATTATTAAATGAAACAGTTTTTGTAATTGTAGCAAAACAGTCCGAGGTCGTTTCATTTTGCTACATGGCCAGCGAGGTGGGCTTCACCACCAGGGCATGTCTGTCTTTCTCTGTCATATACACAGGTCAAGGGACTTTTCCCTCTTTGTTAGATTTTCTATACTTCCATCCCTCTCTGCTATTCCACTGGAGCCACTCACCCCTCAACTGATCCCATATTTGGGTGAATGTCGATGTGGGTAGGTTGGGGGTGAGAGTGGTGGAGAGCCCCTCAGACCTCCATTATGTGGGCTGAGGGCCTTTAGGTTGCAGTACTGATTGGGGCAGTGCTGGTTCCCGGCTCTCAGAGGCCCAGTCCTTCAAGAATGATGGCAAAAGCCACTCAGTTTGTTTTGCCAAAGAAGCTCAAGATTTTGTGAAAAAACTAGTCTGTACAACTGGAGAGTTCCACGCCAGTTTTCTGTGTGAGCCTGACACTTTGCAAAATTCTGGTAAGATTACACGCATTGGATTACAGGTATAGGGTGGATACGTGGTTTGAGTAGGGTGATCATGGCTCGGCACAACATTGAGGGCCGAAGGGCCTGTTCTGTGCTGTACTGTTCTATGTTCTATACCCGGTTTGTTCATTATTATTCGTTAGCCATTATTAACTCCTCCCATTCTCAAAGGGGAGGCTTCAATATTTACTCCCTAGAAATCATTTTTTTCCTCCAAATCATCTCAATTGTACTTCTGTTCAAATAGTTAAATAATGGCAGATCGATATTCAAATAGATGGTTGGAAAAAAAGAAAATAACTATTCTAGCCAATGTTTGGTGTGGTTTTTTTTAGCGGGACCCACTTTGGGGGATGCATGCAACAGGTCTGTTTGGAAAATCCCACTCTCCGACTAATTATATATCTATCAATGTCTGGAGTGTAGCTGAAGGCAGACAGTCTGAATCATTGTTGAGTAGCTCAGTGATGAGTTTTCATGAGCTGAGATAAATCAAATGCTCATGAACTATCATTGATTTTGATCAGCACATTTTATGCTTTGATTATATGAGCCAATGTCTAAACGTTATCAGATGCTGAAGTCAAAATATCATGTTGTCGATGATTTCCTATCATTTCAAAGAACTGAATAAGAAAACAGTCAACGTGACTTTATTTGACCTTACACTGAAGCACTAGTACCCGTCTCCATGACAATGATTTGGTACCTCCCTCACATCCTGTTCAATCTTAGCCTTGTTACAAAAGCATCATGCCAGCAGACAGCAACCTACTTTTTCACACAAAGTTCGACCCTTGCTTCTGTTGTGCAATGTCTAGTGGCTGATTCAAAGCAGAACTGAAAAGTGATTAGGAGCAGGCTGCTTACCTCATCTCACAGCTTGCAGTTGGCATATGACCCTGGCAAGAACAGGGCTGGATTCACCCGCCCGTCAGACGCAAAAACACCACGGGTGAACCGGGTAGAATGGAAAAATCTCTTGACCTCGGGCGGGATTCTCCGGTCGCCGGGTGATCACGGCCAGAGAATCCCACCCACAGTGACCGAAACGGATAACCTCACTTTCCATTGTGACAGAATTACTGACACAAACAGCTCAAACACATTTACTAATGGACTCCAAGAGCAGTAACAGGTCATGAGTCCCAGGACATACAATATTCCTCTCTTTTAAACAACAATATAATATTAGCCATCTCCCAACATCTCACCCATGGAGAGAGAGGCTTGGAAAACACTCAAGGCCTTTGCTATTTCTCCCCGAAACAATCCGGGGTATCTTTTCCCCTGGCCCAGAGGGCTTATCAATTACAATGTTATTAGTTCCGTCTCACTTTGTTCATCCCATCCAATATTTCACACCATCTCGGGCTGGGGTTGACACTGAGGGAGGGAAAGAGGAGGGAGGTTTACTGGGGGGAGTTGACAGGGAGGGAGATGAGGTGTTGACAGGGAAGGAGGGGTGGTGGTGTTGACAGGAAGGGAGGAAGGGTGTTTACAGGGTGGGAGGGAGGGGGCGTTGTTGCAGGGAGGGGAGGTTGTTGCTCAGTCCGCATGGAAAGTGTTTGAAAGGGTGTGGCATGATTGGTATGCAAACAATAAAGGACAAAGAAAAGTACAGCACAGGAACAGGCCCTTCAGCCCTCCAAGCCTGCGCCGACCATGCTGCCAGTCGAAACTAAAATCTTCTACATTTCCAGGGTCCGTATCCCTCTATTCCCATCCTATTCATGTATTTGTCAAGATGCCCTTAAACGTCACTATCGTCCCTGCGCCCACCACCTCCTCCAGCAGCGGGTTCCAGGCACCCACTACCCTCTGTGTAAAAAACTTGCCTCATACATCTCCTCTAAACCTTGCCCCTCGCACCTTAAACCTATGCCTCCTAGTAATTGACCCCTCTACCCTGGAAAAAAGTCTCTGACTATCAACTCTGTCTATGCCCCTCATAATTTTGTAGACCTCTATCAAGTCACCCCTCAACCTCCTTCATTCCAGTGAGAATGAACCAAGTTTATTCAACCTCTCCTCATAGCTAATGCCCTCCATACCAGGCAACATCCTGGTAAATCTCTTCTGCACCCTCTCAAAAGCCTCCACGTCCTTCTGGTAGTGTGGCGACCAGAATTGAGCACTATACGCCAAGTGTGGCCTAACTAAGGTTCTATACAGCTGCACCATGACTTGCCAATTTTTATACACAATGCCCCGATCAATGAAGGCAAGCATGCCGAAAGCCTTCTTGATTACCTTCTCCACCTGTGTTGCCCATTTCAGTGACCTGTGGATCTGTACACCAAGATCTCTCTGACTGTCAATACTCTTGAGTGTTCTACCATTCACTGTATACAACTATTGGTTGTGTAATCATGTAAGTGGACATTGAGCAATATGAGTCCAACTCCCATTGGAATGAGGTGGGCAATTTCAAATTAACCCACTGCATTGGAAACTGACAGAGTAGCACCAATTTTCCAATCCACCTGATTGTATTCTGAAATGAAGTTAATCACCCGATCCTTTGTTTTTTTCCACGCCTTGTTAGATAGGTTAGAATAACCCTGTTTAGACCACAGTAAAGCTGAGAAGGCATCCATCGGAGATAAGAATTTGTAATTCACCAAGGTTCCTTTGACAGAACCTTCCAAACCCGTGGCCTCTTGCATAGAATCCCTACATTGCAGACGGAGACTATTTGGCCCATTGAGTCTGCACTGACCTGCCGAAAGAGCACCCTGAGCAAGGCCCATTCCTCCGCCCTATCCCCATAACTCCACCCAACTTTTTGGACACTAAAGGACAATTTAGCATGGGTGATCCACCTAACCTGCAAATCTTTGAAATATGGGAGGAACCCAAAGTACCCGAAGGAAACCCACGCAGGCAAGGGAAGAAAGTGCAAACTCCACACAGACAGTCACCAATTGCTGGAATTGAACTCAGCTCCCTGGCCGCTGTGAGGCAGTGGTACTAACCACCACAGCACCTAGAAGGACAAAGGCAACAGATGCAATTGCCTTGCAGGTACCCCTCCCAGCTACACACCATCCTGGCTTGGAATGATATCACCATTCCTTCACTGTCGCTGGGCTAAAACCTCTGGAGTTCTCTTCCGAACAGCACTGTGGGTGCACCTATGTCACACGGACTACTGTTGCTCATGAAGGCGGCTCACCACCACATTGTCGAGGGGAGTAAATGGCGACCTGGCCAGCCAAGGCCACATCCTGTAAATGAATAAAAAAATAGGGGCTGAAAAGAACAAAAAAATAGCAATGACTTCAAGAAAAGTAAAAATCCTTTTGTTTATACTTCTATGTAATACGTGAAATTGGAGATTATCCTTGCAAATCAAGCAGAGCATCTTAACTGCAAAAAAGTAATTGTTTTCATTTCAAGTGTTGTGAATGATTGTTATTCTGCCTGCCTGAATTTGTAGTGAGACAACACTGAAATGGATGGTGTCACGACACCAAGGGCTGGTACGTGGCCAATCCCAGCATCATTTGATCCGGAGCCCCAACACGTTGAAACTAGATGTTATTTTTAAATAGCCGGAGTCCTTGGCTGAGCCCCATAGACTACAGTTGCCAAGTCAACTGTAACTTTAACACAAGTAACCTTTTATTACGTACAGTATTATAATTAAACTGACAGAAAATTTAACTGACTAATAGCGAGTTCTCAACACCACCCCCCCCCCTCCCCGCTAACTCACCCCACTCTCTATACACACACATGCAGACAAACGACACAGAGAGTAAAAGGTGATTGAAAAGTAAAAAGATAAATAAAATAAAAGGATAAAGGATCTTTGATGCACTGGGATGACTTTGATTGATGTCTTTCTGAAGCACAGGTTTTAGTTTTGGTACTTCTTCCTTCTCGGCTTGCGATGGTTTTCTCTGGCAAGGTTGTCTACTTTTTCTGTAGATTCAGGATTATTTCAAGTTTACAGCAAAGATGTGCTGGGCACTCATTGATTTTATTTTATTTTGTTGTAAATTTAGAGTACCCAATTATGTTTTCCAATTGAGGGGCAATTTAGCATGGCCAATCCACCTACATTGCACATCTTTGGGTTGTGGGAGTGAAACCCACACAAACACAGAGAGAATGTGCAAACTCCACACGGACAGTGACCTAGGGCCAGGATCGAATCTGGGACCTCGGCGCCTTGAGGCAGCAGAGCTAACCACTGCGCCACCGTGCTGCCCAGCACTCACTGATTTTTGAACAACAAAACAGTTCTGTCACTTCAGCAAGAAAGAGAGAGTTCCTTCTCTTTCCAAGGTCTAATCACTTCTGACACGTTCTCCCAGAAAGCATCACACAGGAACTAATCATTATCTGTGTTCAGGCAGAACTATGTCCCTGGCCAACCCACCAGTTGCCAGCTAGCCAATCAAACCAGCTTCCTCCAAAACTGGTTTCTAAGATCACTTACCATCAAAGAATCGGCCTCTCCTCTCCAAATATAAAACCCGAGATCACACTGTCCTGACAAGCAGACAGCTTCAGCTTGAGACTTCTTCTCAAAGGCACATTCCGATTATGGGTCCATAGTCCACAAAAAATAAAATAAACGGGTACAAAGGAAATAACAGGAAATAACTCTTACAATGGGAAACGACAGCTAAGTAGCATTTGAATCAATTGGATATGTTGCAAAAGCTAAATTGAAACACTCAAGGAAAATTAGCAAAAGGAGAGGGCAGCGAGATTCATTGGAGTGGAAAATTAAAATCATCAGCACGGTAGCATTGTGGATAGCACAATGACGTCACAGCTCCAGGGTCCCAGGTTCGATTCCGGCTTGGGTCACTGTCTGTGCGGAGTCTGCACATCCTCCCCGTGTGTGCGTGGGTTTCCTCCGGGTGCTCCGGTTTCCTCCCACAGTCCAAAGATGTGCAGGTTAGGTGGATTGGCCATGATAAATTGCCCTTCGTGTCCAAAATTGCCCTTAGTGTTGGGTGGGGTTACTGGGTTATTGGGATAGGGGGAGGTGTTGACCTTGGGTAGGGTGCTCTTTCCAAGAGCCGGTGCAGACTTGATGGGCCGAATGGCCTCCTTCTGCACTGTAAATTCTATGATTCTGTGATCAGGTATGCGGAGTGGGAGGGTTTGTGAAGCTGGGATTGAAGAGGGGGGAAGGAGGATGGGATGTGGGGGAGCACTAATCTGTAGAAGTAGTTAGTGACATCCTCTGTAGGAGCCAAGGATGCTTCTGAACAATACACTAATTTATCAAATAGTACATGCTACCAGGCTCTCTACATTTATTTATAATTCTCAAGAATAAATATTCAAAAATTTAAGAACATAATAACAATCTTTATTAGTGCCACAGTAGGCTTACATTAACACTGCAATGAAGTTACTGTGAAAATTCCCTAGTCGTCATACTCAGGCTCCTGTTCGGGTCACCTGACAACCACGTTGTTCTTTGGGACTTGTGGGAGGAAACCGGAGCACCCAGAGGAAACCCATGCAGACACGGGGAGGACGTGCAGACTCTGCACAGGCAGTGACTCAAGCTGGGAATCGAGCCTGGGACCCTGGAGTGGTGAAGCAACAGCGCTAACCACTGTCCTATCGTGCCACCCTGATTGACAAATAGGAGTAGGAATAGGCCACTCAGCCCCTCCAGCCTGCTCTGTCATTCAATATGATCATGGCTGATCTGGCTATGGCCTCCGTTTCACTCTCCCGTCTGCCCCCATGACCGGAGATTCCCCTGTCGATCAAAAATCAGTCCCATCTCAGCCTTAAATACATGCACTGACTCGACCTCCACTGCTCTCCGGGAATGGCCGGGGGTGTTGATTTCCAAGCACTAACAGGCCTCTGAGAAGTCAAATTCCTCCTCATATCCGTCTAATTGTGAAACTGTGCCCCCTCATTCCAGATTCCCCCACAAGGAGAAAACAAAATCCTCAGCATCTCCCTATCAGGCTCCTTGAAAATCGTATATGATTCAACAAGATCACCTCTCCTTATTCCAGATAAAGAACATACCTTTCCAATGTTCAGCTTGCAGTTGTTTGTTTGTCTGCTTTTAAATATTTCAGTACTTCGCATATCTACCAACTATCTTTCGCTGAGATTGAATGTTGGTGATATCAGTGGGTGAACTGATGCGGGCAGTATTCTTCTGTACAGTATCCTAATGCAGGCACTCACCTACCGTACTTATTTTAAACAGCTTCATGCTACTCCTGCAGTCAATGTAACAGCTGCTGCAATATCTTTTTGCATGTAAGGCAGCAAACTTACCACCCGTAAACGCGTGCTTGCACTTAAGTTTATAACCCAGCCAGCAATTGTTTTACTGTGTCTCATAAAACCACGGATCTGGCACACCATGGGGTAGATTTTGACTTTGAGCCGCAGCTTAAAAAGGGTGATAGCGAATTGGCAATCCATTTTGCACCCCTCATTGGAGCCAGTGGAAATTTAAAAAAATGGGAACTGCTATTAAATAGCCTGCTGATTCATTAGCACCAGTTTGAAATTATTGCACAAATTTAAAATCTACACTCTTGCTACTAATTCGTGCTTGACAAGTTTATAATGTGCTACATGTTATTAAATTTGCGATTGGCAGCTTCAAGTCAGTAGTGAGGCTGGGATTGTTACCTGGTCTAGCCTACATGTGGCTTCAGTCCCACAGCAATTTAGTTGACTCTTAACTACCCTATGAAACAGACAGGCAATTAGCCACTTGGAGCTACTGAATCACTACAGAAAGGCCAATAAAAAAAACAAAACAGGTTGGCCTCCCTGGCATTGGCTTATGCACCGAAAGTAACAACAGCACACCCAACCCTGCAAAGTCTGCCCAGGGGCCTTGTCCTACACATGCGTCAACCAAAAGCCTACCATAGTCATTCTCTACAAATCATAACATACAGACACTGTCTCGGCCACCAAAACCACCAAACATGGGTAGGTCCTATGCCACCAGCAGGACAGACCCACCAGAAGCGTTGACACAGTGGTGTACATTCTGGAGCAAGTATTCTTGGAATCTCTCATCATGGACTCCGGACCCCATGAAGTCTCATGGCATCGGGCCAAAATGAGCAAATAAACCACTGTGCTGATTACCACCTATCACCGTCCTTCAGCTGATGAATCAGTACTCCTTCATGCTGAATACCTCTTCGAAGAAGCACTGAGGGTGACAAGGACCCAGAATCTACTATGGGTGGAGGACCTCAATGACCATCTCCAAGACTGGCTGGCCAGATATCCCGACCAGACTGGGTCGACAGCAGATGGTGACGGAACCAATAAGAGTGAAAAACCTACTCAATCTTTTCCTCACCAATTTACCTGATCGCGTAGATGGGTTTGACTGATGCACAGTTCCTATGAAGATGAAGTCTTCACACTGAGCCTATCCTCCATTGTGTTGTGTGGAACTATTACCATGCTAAATGGGACAGATTTTGAACAGATCTAGCAGCACAAACTGGACATCCATGAGGCGCTGTGGGCCATCAGCAATTGCAGAATTGTACTGAACTACAATCTGTAACCGCATGGTTAGACACATCCCTCACTCTAGAATTACCATCCAGCCGAGGGATCAACTTTAGTTCAATGAAGAGTGCAGGAGAGCCATGCCAGATCCAACATCAGACAAATGAACTGTCAACCTGGTAAAGCTACAACACAGAACTGCATGAATGCCAGAGTAGAAGCAGCAAGTGATATATAAGAGCTAAGTGATTCCAGAACCAATAGATATGACCTAAGCTCTGCAGCCCTGCCATATCAACTCATGAATGGTGGTGGACAATTAAACAATTAACCAGAATAGGAGGATATACAAATATCCCATCCCCAATGATTGGGAGCCCAATATGTCAATGCAAAAGATAAGGCTGAAGCATTTGCTTCAGCCAAAGGTGCCAAGTGCCTGATCCATCTCTGCCTCCTCCATCACAGATGCCAATACTGTACTGAGGAAATTTGGTTCACGTGTGATATCAATAAATGTCTGAAGGCATTGGATACTGCATCGGCTATGAGGGATGCTAAAATAGTACTGAAGACTTGTGCTCCACAACCAATGATGCCCCTAACCAAGCTGTTCCAGTACAGCAACCACACTGTGTTGAAGAAAAGCCATATTGGTCACAAAACATTAACTCCGTTTTTCTCTCTACGAATGCTGCCAGACCTGTTGAGTGTTTCCTAGCAGTTCCGTCTTTAATCCAGCTACAACACTGGCATCTATTTGACAACATGGAAAATTGCCCAGGTATGTGCTATCTGCAGAAAGCAGGAAAAAAATCAATTATGCCAATTACTGCCCCATCAACATACCTTTGATCATCAGCAATGTGATGAAAGGTGTCATTTGCACCAACTCAGCAGTAACCATCTTACTGATACTCAGTTTGAGTTCCAGCAAAGCCATTTGGCTCCTGACCTCATTAAAATATTGGTTCAATAATCAACAAATAACTTAACTCAAGAGGAGAGGTGAGAGCCCATCAATCATAACATTGGTAGTGGGGATATTCACTGATGATTATTATTATTATTTATTATTTTATGGAATATTAGGCCCTTTAATGGGTGGCGCGTTGTGCAGTGGTTAGCACTGGGACTGTGGCACTGAGGACCCAAATTCGAATCCCGGGCCTGGGTCGCTGTCTGTGTGGAGTTTGCACATTCTCCCCGTGTTTGCGTGGGTTTCACCCCCACAACCCAAAAATGTGCAGGTTAGGTGGATTGACCATGCTAAATTGCCCCTCAATATGGCCCCTCATACCCTCCATGATAATCCATTTCTCATTGTACATGCTTGGTTGAGAGCACAGGCTTCCATTATTTTGTTGAAACAGGTGCACAGAAGAAACAAAAATTGCTTGTTTAAGTCTTTAATTGCTGTGATCTATTTTGTGGCTGGCTCAATGTTTACTTACACAAGATAAAGAGCTTATAGTGCTTATAGTTGTAACTGATACTTCAAAGGTTTTGATTGTTTTGTATGTTTGGAGGGTTGTTTTAGCAGTATTACATTTCAGAAAGTTATGAATGGTTCTTTATTTCAAATTTCTACATATGCATTATCACTATCGGGTTCATTATTTCTGTAAAGAGGGTACATTGGATGAATGAGCATGTGTGTGATATGGAGTGTATGAGAGGCCATTGTGAGTTGGCAGGCAGCATGAATATGACCTTTGGAGGCTATCATTCAAAGGGTTCTCATATCCAGACTCTGATTCACGAGTCCTCTGAGGAGTTGGCCCAACTCCACAAAAATTGCTTGAGGATGAGAAGCCAACCCCTGCTGTCGAGCCAAGCAGGTCAGGAATGCAGGATGTGGGTTTGTGCCTGAATCTTTATCTTGCACCAGTAGAAGGGGCTGGTTTAGCTCACTCAGCTAAATCGCTGGCTTTTAAAGCAGACCAAGCAGGCCAGCAGCACGGTTCGATTCCCGTACCAGCCTCCCCGGACAGGCGCCGGAATGTGGCGACTAGGGGCTTTTCACAGTAACTTCATTGAAGCCTACTCGTGACAATAAGCGATTTTAAGGGTAACCCGCAGGATGTTGATGGTGGGGGATTCAGGATGGCAATTTCAGCTCACAACACTCCCTCCCTTGATTCAATTTCCTTTCCATTCCAAGCTCTTTGAAATGGATGACTTATTTAGCCATTTAGGGCTGAGATGAGGTGAACTTTCTTCACTCAGAGTGTGGTGAATCTTTGGGATTCTCTACCTAAGAGGGCTGTGGAGGCTCAGTCATTGAGTATGGCTCAAGACAGATATCGACAGGTTTCTACATTTTAAAAACACGGAGCGACATTGGGATAGTACAGGAAAATGGTGTTGAAGTAGAATATTGAATTGCAGAGCAAGCTTGAAGGGCTGAATGGCCTACTCCTGCTCCAATTTCTTATGCTCTTTTGGTATTTTTATTGATTCTAGAACATGGTCGAGGCCAGGCCAATAAACAAAACCCATTGCTATGGATTTCATACTGACTGTTCATGTGAGTTCTGCCAGAATCCTATCTCTCAAAAGAGCGAAGCACCATCATTCTGTGACTCCTGCTCACTTGACAACACATTACGACGATTATGGAATGACCTCAGTTTCTCATCTGTATACTTGGGCAAGCTCTGCCCAACCATTCAATATATGTTTTGTAAACCCGCTTCAACACTGAGTATTTCTGAGTTCCAGTTCAGTTTCAGCCTCTGTGATTGGAAAGCCACCATCTACTGGACCAATTGAGAAGAATGCACCTTCAGAGCCTTCATGCAGTAAAATTGATTGCGTGCCATCAGTGGCATTATCTTCCAAACTGCAATATTTAATGCTGTAGCAGTACTGTGAGAGAGGTACAGCTCACCGCTGTATCTATGACGCTGCCATGCACGGTAGCACAGTGGTTAGCACAGTTGCTTCACAGCTCCAGGGTCCCAGGTTCAATTCCTGGCTTGGGTCACGGCTGTGTGGAGTCTGAACGTTCTGACTGTGTCTGCGTGGGTTTTCTCCGGGTGCTCCAGTTTCCTCCCACAAGTCCTTAAAGACGCGCTGTTAGGTGAATTGGACATTCTGAATTCTCCCTCAGTGTACCCGAACAGGTGCCGGAATGTGGCGACGAGGGGCTTTTCACAGTAACTTCATTGCAGTGTTAATGTAATCCTACTTGTGACAATTATTATCAGTTTTACAGGCTGGTCCTGGGCAAGCTATTAGAGGTTAATGATTTTTACGCATGTGAAGATTCTACCCAGAAGAAATTGCTGAATCTTTTTGGTCCGAAAATGATTCAAAGGTTGCTGATTGAAACCCCAGAGAAAAATCATCACAACAATAAAAGAGATTGTTCTTTTGTCATTTGTGATGAATATTTCTCATTACCAGATGACCATTGGTGCAGAGCACTGGCTTCCCATTGGCTCTGGCTGGTCATGTGCCTCTCATCTGATTGGTTGGGACTAGTCATGTGACTGCTGTCCAATTGGTCGAGAGGCAAGTAGGCCCCGCCTCCGAGGCGGGGTATAAGTACCCAGAGTTCCCGGCGGTCGGTCATTCTCTGTCGTCGACCACCGGGCTAACAACTAGCTGATTAAAGCCACAGTTTGGATCCTAAATGTGTCTTGAGTCGAATTGATGGTACATCATGCTCTCCCTTTTGAGAGCTGACTGGTGGTGATTTAACCTGAGGGTCACCACACCTCAGGCGAAGGGCAAAGTTGAAAAGGCGGGGCCTTGATGAATAACCTAAGCCGGTATGGGAATTGAACCTGACATCCAACCAACTGAAGCGGATGGACCGCACAGAGTCATCAGGCAAAGCGAAGAATGGGTGGGTTTGCCTCCTCATCAACTCCTCCTGAAGCTCAGATGTGGCAATCCTGGCGAACCCGCATCACATTCATCAAATCTGTCTATATCTCTCATGTCTTGGAAAAGTGAGCAGCAGAATCAAAGACCCCTCCCACCCATGTAACTCTCTCTTCTAACTTCTTCCATTAGGCAGAAAATACAACAGTCTGAGAACACGTACTAGCAGGTTCAAAACCAGCTTATTCCCCACTGCTTCCAGACACCTGAATGACCCTCTTATGGACTGAACTGATCGCTCCATGCATCTTGTCAACTGGGTGGTACTACATTTTGCATGCTTCATCCGATGTCTATGCAGTTACATTGTGTATTTATCGTATGTCCTATGCTTTTCAGTAAGAAGTCTGACAACATCAGGTTAAAGTCCAATAGGTTTGTTTTGAATCACTAGCTTTTGGAGCGCAGCTCCTTCCTCAGGTGAGTGATGAGTGAGACTCACCTGATGAAGGAGCTGCGCTCCGAAAGCTAGTGATTCGAAACAAACCTGTTGGACTTTAACCTGGTGTTGTAAGACCTCTTACTGTGCTCACCCCAGTCCAACACCAGTACCTCCACATCATGACTATGTTTTTCATATCTGGAACAATCTGCCTGGACTATCCGGAGAGCAATACTTTTCACTGTATCTCAGTACACGTGACAATAAATCTAAATCTAATCTAAAATCTACGGACTTTCTAACTCAATTCTAGAGGTTGGCTGAGCATTGCGAGTTTGGTCCATCCCTTTTGGAGATGTTAAGGGACTGCTTGGTGTGTGGTTTAACAATATGGCCACTCAGAGAAAATTGTTGGTGAAGCCTAGCACCGGCAGTCCTAACGGCCTCTGATTCCGTTACGTAGGCAAGTGGCACAACCTACCATGGCCAAACATTCGGAACATCAGGATGATGATGACTCAGCCGCGGAGATGAACACAAAATCATCCGCACTCACGGACGCCGTCATGGCCAGTGCCGAACCCCCGGTAGTGACCCTCCATTCATTATGAAAAAAGCGATTAACGAACCGACACACGTCACCCAACCGAGACCCACCACTGGAAGAAGCGTAACCACGTGCAAAGCGGCGACTAAGGCCCCCTCAGATGGCTACTGATGGGGAACATTTGGACTTGGAGGGGAGGTGGGGAAGAGGGATGTAATAACCATCACAGGGTCCATGGCTCAACCCTTATCGATCTCCCCGTGTGCCCCATGGAATAGGAGCTTCCCCATTATAGGTCAGAGGTCTGTCCAGCTGGGGCTCATAATTAACCTGTATAAAAGCAGGCCTGGGCAGGGACCCGCTGATGCGACCATCAATTCACACGAAACTAGGAGTAGAAGTAAACTGTCTTTAATCAACTAGAACAGTGCCTGCCTGCAACTGGTCTGTTAGTGGGAGCCGCCAACAGGGCGACTGCTCTTTATACCTCCCCTCAAAGGGTGGAGTCAGGGGCGGAACCCACACAGGTCCCAGCATGCTACATTGTAAGTAATACCATACAGTGGTCCATAGGTGGAGCCCACATGGGCAACAGCGTAATACAGATAAGCACATGGTCAATTGTGACAGCAATACAGTCACCACACCCGCATGTTGGTATTACTGACTGGGACTTTTTCTGCGTACATGCCGTTTCTATTACTCGCATTTACTCAACTATTTGGCACTCAGGGTCGCTATGCAGTAGTCCCCCGTTATACCGCGCTCCGCAATACCGCGGTTCGCGATATACGGCGGGGGGGCTTAAGGACCCCAACTTACTCGAAACAGCCGCGTGCTGTCAGCTTCCCTCTCCAGATCAAAGTGAGCCGGCCGCTGAAGTTGACACTGCCGGCTGATTGGAGGGAGATTATGTTTCAGTGAGAGAGGAGCAGCTCACACAGCGTCCAGAAGTGGATAGTGCAGAGGATTGGAGCAGGGGGTTCTTTAAACTGGTGGCGGTCAGGACTCCGGATGGACCGGACCGGGGATCTTTACATTGCAGTAGCACCTAGTCACTCCGTTTTAAAAGTGGCACCTGTCACTTTAACCAAGTTTAACTCGAGGCTTCAGGGGGTCTGACCTCACCCCCCCCCCCCCCCCCCCCCCCCCCCCCCCCCCCCCGTCCTCCATATCACAGAGGACTGAAGACACAGTCATGGATTGTATAGTGGTTTAAGCACGCCTCGTAGACTCACAATGGGAAGCGCATGCATAGATTTTAAAATAAATTTAAAACCCCCATCGTGGATATCCGCGGCTCGGATGTAACGCGGGTGGCTGTCTTGGACCCCAACACCCGCGTTATAATGGGGGCCTACTGTACTATCGAAAATGCAGTTCAACATTTGAAATAGATGTAATCGATATGCTTACCTAACTTCTGGTCCATTTTCTGAGTCTTGATTGTAACTTTATCTTCCAATATATTTTCTTTTAAAAGGAATACCTACTCGATATTTCATCTCAAACCATTGACTTAGTTCAGAATTTAATTAAGAGCCAGTATCTAACTTTTACAAAGATGCCTCCTGACTGTTCTTTCCTTCACTCTTTCCTATTTAACCATGGTTCAGTTGGTAGCACTTTCACCTCTGAGTCAGAATGTTGGAGGTTCAAGTCCCACTCTCGGCACAAAAATCAGGAGTTAAACTTCATTGCAGTACTGGGAGAGTGCTGCACTGTGGTTGGTGCTGTCTTTTTGGATGACTTATTAAACTGAGGACCACCTGCCCTCTTGAGTGGCTGAAACTACTGCAATTGTATATAGGACATTAGTGAGGCCACAACTGGAGTCTTGTGTGCAGTTTTGGTGTCCTTATCTGAGGAAAGATATGGAGGAAGTGCAGGGAAGGTTTACCAGGCTGCTTCCTGGGATAGCAGGACTGTCACATGAGGAGAAACTAAATCGGTTTGGATTATATTAATTGGGGTTTAGAAGAGTAAGAGGGGATCTCATAGAAACTTACAAAATTTTAACAGAATTGGACAAGATCAGAAAGAATGTTCCCAATGGTGGGAGAGTCCAGAACTAGGGGTCACAGAGTGAGGATAAGGGGTAAACCATTTAGGACTGAGGAGATATTTCTTCACCAGAGAGTGGTGAATCTGTGGAATTCGCTACCACAGAAAGTAATTGAGGCCAAAATGTTGTATAATTTCAAAAAGCTCATGGGGCTAAAGGGATCAGGGATATGGGAGGTAGGCAGGATCAGTGTATTGAACCTGATGGTCAGTCACAATCATAATGAAATGAAATGAAAATGAAAATTGTTTATTGTCACAAGTAGGCTTCAAATGAAGTTACTGTGAAAAGCTCCTAGTCACCACATTCCAGTGCCTGTTCGGGGAGGCTGTTACGGGAATTGAACCGTGCTGCTGGCCTGCCTTGGCCTGCTTTCAAAGCCATCGAATTAGCCCTGTGCTAAGCAGCAATGAATGGCGGAGCAGGCTCGAAGGGCCAAATGACCACCTCCTGCTTCTATTTTCTATGTAAAAAGATTCCATGATACTATTTCAAAAATGAGCAAGGGCACTACCCCTGATGTCCTTGCCAACATTCATCCCTCAATCAACATCACCAAGGCAGGACTTTTGGTCACTGCGGTTTGTGGCAGTTAGCTGAATGCAAACTGTATGCAAATTGGCTGTAGCAATTCCGACATTGCAATCCTTCCAAAGTATTTCATTGGCTGTAAAGTGCATTGGGATAGCCTGGGGTCATTAAAGGTGCTCGGTAAATGAAAATCTTGCTTTTCTTCTTCTGCTCAACCTTCTCTTTTTTCCACTGCTGAGATGTAGCGTCCATAAATTAATGTAGAGGTTTATTTTGATGAATATCTCCAAGAATAGCGGTCAGGATAATTGGTCAGTGATGAAGACTGTGTTAAGTAAGTGAGTATCTTTTACAGCACCATAAATATGTGCTATTTTGTATTTTAAATGAGAGCCAGCGTAACTAATGGGAATGGCTTCAAACCACCTAAGCTATTGTCACTACATTAGTATTTGCAATGATTTAAGTTACAACCAGAGTAATAATTAATCATTTATAAAAATGGTTTATTCCTGGTCCAGCGCTTTTAAGGCTAGAAATTACAGTCAGGAGATTGGATGAATGCTCGTTATGTATGTATAATGTTCCCGATGCACTATTCTAATTGAGGCATTAAAATGAGTTAACAAGCTGAACTTGCCTGAACCCACAGAAACATGGCCGGCGGCTGAAGAACAGGGAAAATAGCAGGGAGCTGAATCAGGCCAGCTCACCCGTGCATTTCCGTTTCGGGAACATTTCTGGGGGGTGCACATCAGCTGCTGACAGGCTGGGGGTAGGGAGAGGCTGGGGGTGGTGGGGGTGGCAGTATGAACCATCACAGCCATATGCTCCATTCTCTAATGAGGGCTAGAGTGCATGAAAGGCAGCACCTGCGGCGGGACCTATTATTTATTTTATTTAATGCCTCCAGGGGGGGGTCAGAGGAACCCCCTCGAGGTCTCCGACCTACCTTACCAGTGCCACCCTCTCTGGCTGGGGCTGGCGAGGCTCTAGAGTTACCAGGCCCTGTGGTTGGACTGACAGCATCGGGCCAGCATACTTAGTTGGCTGGCATACGCGAAGGTGGTAAATTTGGAGGCCGCCTCCAGGAATATTCCAACAGCAAGTGTGGGCTCAGGACCCCCATTTCATCTCTATGTTAATATCCAGAAGCCTGTGGGAAAATCGTTCCCCTGTTTCTGTTAAAATAACATTTTGTTGAATGTTACTGGAATACATTCGGCCTTGTTCACTATCGTAAGCTGTAATTTTCAGTTATTATCTTAGCCCTCTTTGGAGTCCCTCCTTCTGCTCCATTTAGCAGTCCCTGACCAAAATGGCAATTCATATTCCAGCCATTCGATTGTCTTTCAGCAATGTCCGCCTGCCGTGGTCTTCCAGATCTCAGTGCCAAAACGTAAGTGAAATAAATTCATCCTCCAATTACTGCTGTCTCCTTGCCAAGAATGCAGCTTATTTCCACTGACATCCCAGTTGGCATCGGAAATTAATTATTTACAAAAATTGTGGGTGGGAGTCTGTAACTACCACAGAGTGCTAACTGTACTGGTATGGTGTATCACTAGAATGCTCTACAGCACACAGCAGCCTTGAAATCAATAGCATTCTGAAGTGTTCAACCTAATACCTTCATACTGTTATGATTTTGGACCGATCCCCAGCTTTTTGTGAAGATCTGGTTAGGGACCATTAATGTTTTGTTTGCAGTAAGACAAAGTTTGAGATTCAAGACGTTTGCTCAATAAATAAAGCCACACGATTCCGGAGGTTTTGAACAAACAAAATAAACTTTACTGAACAAGGTCAGGAAGATAAAACCAATCAACAATATCTATCTTATGCTCTAACATTCAGTGTGAACGACGTGCACATGAACTAACAGGCAAACTGCAGTCAAACACAACAGGCGGGGTTCTCCGTCCCACCACCACATTTTCTGGTGAGGCGTGCCCCCACCCATAGCGGGATTCTCTGGTCCTGCAGCCGGCTAATGGGGTTTCACATTGTGCCCCGCCCCATGCCGTCGGGAAATCCGTGGGGCGTGGGTGCGCTGCTGGCAAAGTGGAGGATCCTGCCGATGGAGAACCCCACTGACCAATAAGCAGAATAAATGGCAGGTCAGACCAAGATAGGTTCCATGGATTTCTTGACAGCCCACTCAGACCTCATAAATCAGTTTGAGTCTCCAAATCACACCAAAAATCTGGGCTGGATATTCAACCCCCACCCCCTCACCGGACTAGTGGTTTTGTTTTCCCAGAGTGGAGGTATCTCAACAATGATTGTTGGTGATATCTTACATTCCTGGTGATATCTTACATTCCTGCTGAAGTCAATACCAATTATAATGGCTCGCCTGTCATGCTGCCAGGGAACCAACTTCAGCATGACTGGAAATTCCCACCTGTGGCAATGGACAGAAAGCCCCACACTCTGTTGTTCTCATGAGGGATTCCATGATTCACCCTTGAAGATCTAACCTGGAAATTCTTTCCAAAGGTCAACCAACTCAGATGGCATCAACAATGGCCTAACTCGTAGGGCTTGTATCTCATGTCTCAAGATTCCATCCTCTGGATTCCCGAGTCCGCATTCGAGCACCAACTCACAAGCGAAGGTCAGGTCTTCGGTCATAGAGCACTACCACACCAAAGGGTACCTTTGACCCAGCAGCACTGACTCAACAGCCTTCTTGAATTTTCAAGGC
The DNA here is from genome assembly GCF_902713615.1 of Scyliorhinus canicula. Lineage (NCBI taxonomy): Eukaryota > Metazoa > Chordata > Chondrichthyes > Carcharhiniformes > Scyliorhinidae > Scyliorhinus > Scyliorhinus canicula. The sequence continues at coordinate 30,196,707 of NC_052155.1, forward strand.
TTCTCCTGATGCCACTTCACTTAAAGTTGTGAACTGTCGTTTTCTCCACTACCGGCGGCACAGTAGCACAGTGGTTAGCATTGTTGCTTCACAGCGCCAAGGTCCCAGGTTTGATTCCTGGCTTGAGTCACTGTATGTGCGGAATCTGCACGTTCTCCCCGTGTCTGCGTGGGTTTCCTCCGGGTGCTCCAGTTTTCTCCCACAAGTCCCAAAAGACGTGTTGTTAGGTAAATTGGACATTCTGAATTCTCCCCGTGTCCCTTTATAGGCGCTAGAATGTGGCGGGCTGGGACTTTTCACGGTAACTTTATTGCAGTGACAATGTAAGCCTACTTGTGACGATAAAGATTATTTTTATATTCTTTCTTTTTAACTCTGCTTAACTGAGGCCCGTTTCTGTCCTCTGCCAGGACATTCCTTTTGGGGCCTCTCCACCAGTGCCGTGGTTCTTTTCACCAATGGTTTTCCACTCCAGGTCATGTAACCTAGATATTAGCACCATTTTCCTTCATGCACAGGCATGCTGGACCAGTCCTTGGTTCAAAAAACTTTTTAAAATACTTAACTGCACATGTGCAGCCCGCTCACCATTTATGAATGTGTATAAACTGACGGCACTTGGAGTTCCTGAGATCTGCTGTCAATGAGAAGGTAAGTCCGGCATAGATAACAGTCCACAACTTCAAGAGTATTCATGTGGGCTCAGACATAGTACTCTTACCGATGAATTGGAAGGTCAGCTTTAATAAGGGCAGGGGGAGTCCACAACAAATAAAACAAGAAAGAAAGTTTTATTTACACAAATGATATGTACACCACCTGGTAGACACCTATCAGGTTCCTGCTCAGAAGTCTCTTCAGCTCCAGCAAGTCATCATGGAGCTGATGCGCTGGATCAGTCGTTATGTACCGTGCTGGTGAATGTCATCTGCGGCAAAAATGTCATGGCGGACGATTGTCAGGAGGCGGCTGCACTATAGAATCGACGTCCAAGACCTTAGAGGACTGTGACTCCATTTTGGAGGTGGAAGACACAACATCGGGCATGTCGCCGTTGAGACGGACTGGAGGCATTACAGCAGGTTGGTTCGGCAATGGAGCCGGAGGATCCGGGACAGATTTCTTCCAAGACACTTCACGAGGGAGAAACCTCCGTGAACGAATATGATCCAAGTACCATCTAACTAGTTGTATACGGACTCGAACCTGGGAAGAGACTTGTCCCATTGGACGTACGACAATCCCTGAGAACCAGTAAACGCCATTGTTGAAGTTACAAATGAACACAGTGCCATCAGGTGCAAAGCGTTGAAGAAGTCCCCGTCAAACTGGGCAAAGCCTTGCAAGTCGTGGTTATGGCACAGCTTCTCAGCGACATCTGGTAGACTAAAACTCAGTCGTGTATGAAGCCTACGACCCATTAACATCTCAGCGGGAGCTACCCCAGTTACTGCATACAGCGTGGTCCTTGAAGAGAATAAAAATCTTGCCAGTCTTGTGTCCATCAAGCCAGATGCCTGTTTCTTGAGCCCCTGTTTAACCATCTGCATGGCTCTCTCTTCCAAACCATTTGATGCTGGATGGTATTATTGGTGCAGATATGGCGAATCCCATTGGTTTTCGCAGAAGTAGCAACTTCTTTGCTCGTAAAAGAAGCCCCGTTATCGGTCATGGGTACCTCTAGGATTCCGCGGTGGAAACATATATGCGCAAGCTCGATGGTCACCCAGCAAGTGATACAGGCTATCTTGTGGACCTCTTTGAGTGGGCGTCCACCAGGATGAGAAACATCGAACTCAAGAAGAGATCGGCATGTAAATGAGTCCAACGGTGCTCCGGCCACTCCCAACTGTGTCGGGGTGCCACTGTGGGGAACTTCTGGTGTTCTTGACATATGGAACACTGCAGGGTCAACATCCCGATATCTGTATCCAAACCCGGCCACCAGATGTACCTTCTCGCCGGCATCTTTATTTTGGGAACTCCGGTATGTCCATTGTGAAGGTACTTCAACACAATTGTCTAGCCCTTCGCTGGGACAACACGCCTCGTGCCCCACAGGAGGATACCATCTTCCACAGTCAGCTCAAACAATTTTGGAAAAGAATGCCTTCAACTCCCCCGATAGCTGTCGCTGCTGCCCACCGTATAACGCAAGATGTCACACCTTGGTGGTCAGTTTGTGTCCAGTCACAAACACACGAGGCAGAGACGGACAAGGAGCCCATGAAATCCAGGACAGTATGTACTTTGCCATAGTGGGGCTCGGGGATTCGATCAGTAGGAGAAGATGGCTCAACACATCCACATGTGCAATCTGGGTCCCTGGACGATGCTTAAAAGAGTATTCATAAGCAGCCAGTAACAAAACCCAGCGTTGGATTATCACAGATGCTATTGGTGGGATCGCCTTGTCTTCACAGAAGATGCCCATCAATGGCTTGTGAAACATGACAGTAAAAATATGGCGCCCATAGACGTATCAATAAAACCGCTTTACACTGACTATAACTGTCAGACCTTCGTTTTCGATTTGGGCATATTTTCTCTCCGCCGCAGCCAGTGTCCTGGAGGCAAAAGCAATCGGAGGGCCATGGCCATCGCTCACTCGGTGAAGCATCGCATGGGGCGTACAATTTTTTTGAAAGAATCCAAATATGTCAACAACCCCGAAGAGGGCAACTGGCATTTCACCTTTTTATATGCTTCATCCTGGGCTTGGCCACAAACCCAAGGCTGCCGCTTCTTCAAGATCAAGTGGATGGGGGCTAGGACAGTAGCCAAATTTGGAATAAATCAGCCATAGTAATTAAAAATAAATTTAGAGTACCCAATTCATGTTTCCAAGTAAGGGGCAATTTAACATGGCCAATTCACCTACCCTGCACATCTTTGGGTTGTGGGGGTGAAACCCACGCAAACACGGGGAGAATGTGCAAACTCCACATGGACAGTGACCCAGGGCTGGGATCGAACCTGGGACCTTGGCGCCGTGAGGCTACAGGGCTAACCCACTGTGCCACCGTGCTGTCCGTAATTAACTAACTCAAGAAAAGAACAATGTTCTTTGGAGTCTCACAGAGCGGGGGACATTTGATCGTCCCGGAACTTCTCGCCGATCGGGTGTAGGCCGTCTCAGTCCACTCGACATCCCAAATATGCCACTTCTTTCATGTGAAACACGCATTTTGCGAACCCCACATTCAGAAAACCACTTCAACACCGCCTCGAGGTTCTGCAAATGTTCTTGGTCTGTTGCCCCTGTGACTAACACATCTTCTAAGTAAACCACAATGTGCGGCAAACCATGCAGGATGTTCCCCACGACACGCTGGAATACTGCGCATGCCAAGATTACTCCGAATGGAACCTGGTAAACTCTTAAAAGACCCTTGTGCGTATTAATAGTGATGTACTTCTGGGAAATTGGTCGAGATCCAGTTATAGTTAAGCATTGCGTATGTCAAATTTTGTGAATTTACAGCCACCGGCCAATATTGCATACACATCCTACTTTTAAAAAAAAATTAGATGACCCAATTATTTTTTTTTCCAATTAAGGGGCAATTTAGTGCAGCCAATCTACCTAACCTGCACATTTTTTGGGTTGTGGGGGTGAAACCCATGCAGACACGGAGTGAATGTACAAACTCCACAGAGACAGTGACCCAGGGCTGGGATTCGAACCTGGGTCCTCAGCGCCGCAGACCCAGAGCTAACCACTATGCCACACGCCGCCCCTCATACACATCCTTGATCTGCGGTGAAGAGTAATGGTCCAATCACGTAGCCATGTTCACTGGCAATTTATAGTCTCCGCAGCGGCAGACTGTCTTATCTGGCTTCAATACGGGGACCACGGGCGTCGCCCAGTCAGCACAGGCCGAATGATGCCCAAACATTCCAAACACTGAAGTTCGGTCTCAAACTTCTCCACTATAGTGTGGGAAACCGGGCAATCACAAAAGTATCGGGGCTGGGCTTTCAGGTCCACGTGGACTTTGGCCACGGCCTTGTAAATGGTACCCAAACCAGACTGGAAAACCTCCAGGATTTTGCTCAGTACTGCACACAGATTGCCAGACCCCACCTGGAGGATATTCTGCCAATCCCATTTCAGCGGTGTAGCCAATCGCAGCCCAACTGCACAACAATGAGGGGAAGGCCCACTGATTGGTGCCCATAAACCACCAAAGTGAGGGTGGACCCCACAATGTTTCAACATTCCCCTGGAAAAGTGACCAAATGAGCCACCGTGTAAGCCAAAGGCTCAGCACCATTGCAGAAATGGTAGCACCTGTATCTAACTCCATTTGGAACAGATGACCATTCAATACGAATAGGGGCCACAAGGTGCACTGCCAAACAGTTCAACTGCATCTCATCCTCTGCCTCTTCTAGGTTATCCAGATGCAAGGCCTGGCCCCAGTGCTGAAGCCTACCTCGGCCAGGGTGCCAGGAGAGCTTGCCCTCCTGCTGCCTGTGGTACGTCTGGACTTGTGTCCGCACATCACACATGGGCCACAATCGTCTTCAGTATAGTACAATACCATTGCACATCCTGGCAGCCGGCTCAGAGGCCAGAGTCGCAGCAGCATTCAGTCTGGGCTGCGTGGATGCCACGACCCTAGAGATTCGCCTCCATCCCTTGCATCTCTTGGACGCTATGTTCCATGCTTTCTTGGGATAGGGAGATCTGTAGTGCCTGCGGAAAAGTTAGGGGGAATTCACCCAAAAGTTTTCCTGAGTCTCCGTCCTATTAATACCACAGGCCAAAAGATCGCGAAGCAGATCAGAGAACACAGTTCCATACTCACAAAACTCAGCTATCTTCCGTCGTGGAGATATGAACTTGGTGACAAAGTCACATGAGGACCTCTCTGCAATATTAAATGGATATCTTTGAACGATTATCGACAGGGTCGGGTTAAAGTGTTGTACCACAAGTGTTCCGAGCTGGTCAAATGATTGTGTATCTGATGTCACTGGGTACGAGAGACTCCGGATCACCCTGAACATATGCAGGCCACAGGCCGTCAACAGTATGACCATCTGGCGCTCGTTCTCCGTGATATTGTTGGCCCGGAAGAAATAACACATTCGTTCTGCATATTGGTTGCAGTCTTCAACACTGGCATCAAATGCATCTAACTGCCTGAACAGAGGCATGGCATGCTGAAGAAATTCAGTCTGGAGTCCAGAAAATTGGGGGAGGTGGCTCAGCTGAGTAGGTTGCAGTGTCGACAGGAAATCAGTTTACTCCTGTTGTCGCCGATTTAATAAGGATACGCGGAGTCCACACCAAGTAAAATAAGAAACAAAGCTTTATTTACACAAACTTATGTACACTACCCAGTAGATCCCTATCGAGTTCCTGTTGAGGTCAGTGCCTTACTGGCCGGCCTTATATACATGGGTTAATTAAGATACCCCACCCAGCGGGGAAGCTCGTACTCTGTAAGGAGTATGGGGAAGACAAACATTCCCACCTCTTAGGTTCCTTACGGAATATTACATCAGGTTCATTCACTACCTCCAGAGACACGAGCACATGATACAGGCCATAACTTTAGTGTAGGCCTGAGGAGGATTCTGCTTTCTTGGATGAGGCATTAAAGTGAGTTCCTGTCCATTTTCTCAGGTGGATGTCAAAAAGCCCATGATAACTATTTGAAGTGGAGCAGCAGAATATAGCTGGGCAAGATAAATCCCTCCGCAAATACAATCCACGCTCACCTATTCATTTAGCTCCCTGATGCTGTGGAACCCTGCTGTACATCTGTTGTTCATTATATCACCTACTTTAACTTCACTTGAAAAGTACTTCCTTGACTGTGGAGCGCTTTGGATATAAATTCAAACTCGACTCTGAACCTGATATTTAACTTTGACTGCAATGGGACTGCCAATTAGGCGCTGTATATTAACAGGCAACCAATCCGATACCATTCCATCCTACATTACTCTCGGAGACAGATTTTTACAGGTTTTCTTTTGACCTCAAAGCTCTGGTGATTGGAAGAGGATGACAAGCTCACAGTATCTTTCCTCGCTGGTATTTAATTATTCATTTGCAAGCATGTAGCTTGACAAAGCTCTGGCCTGATGGGGAATTTCAAATTCAGTCAACTCCAAGCCGTTGATTTCAATCAGCATCTCTCAACAAGCAACAAAATTGTGACTTGCAACCTGTCCTCGGCTCACGGAATCCTGCCAATTATGGGATGTTGGGGTCCCAGCTTCTGCTCGCCCCATTTGAAATGATTTTCTGAGCAGCAAATGCATTAAACCTGGCTTACGTCAGGATGCTCCAAATCCTACTCACAGTCGTGTTATTAAAATGGGAGCACAAAATATCATTTTAGCAACACTGATACAAATTTGAAATGATAATGAAGTCTATTGAGGTCCAGTGATGCCTAATCATCATCACCAAATTCTCAATGTGCAACATGAGCATGGCTTCTGCCTTATAACATTGTCAAACTGTGATTAAAATCTACAGTGTGCAATTTTAATGAATTTGCACCTAAAACAATTAAGTCTGTTCAGAGAGAAACTAACTGGGTTGCCAATGGATATTTTTTTCTTAGGTAATAAAAACGTTACCTGCATCACAGCACAACCCGTTGGCATAAGGATGTATGAATACACATTTCACTCATCAATGCATGATCATCTGCATGCAATATGAAACTGTATATTGATAGATAGATTAGTAGGGTGAAACCAAAATTGAATCATTTTGCAATTTGTGATCGTGTGACTGATTCCTTCAGTTGGTTTATCACTTGCCCATTATAGTCCATGTAGATTCCATTACACTGTTACATCTTGCATATTTTGGTTTGAGACACTATTGGTAGAGTTAGTACCTTGTTACTCTTTTCTGTAGTTTGGTATATAGCTGGTCTTGTTTGCTGCTCTTTGCTTGTGACCCTACATTGGGTTCTGGTTTGGCAAAGCCTTGATTTTAAAATCCTTATCCACGGTTTCCAATCACTCCACTCCCTCATCATCTGCTGATCCATTGGTTTGCTCCATACTTCAGCTACAAGATGAGTGAAGGGGACAGGGTACACCTCTTTACCTTATTTTTATAGATCTCACTAAGCCCTTCGACATTAGTTGAGCAGGGTTCTAGAAGATTCTGGGGAAAATTGACTATCCACCAAAGCTCTTCAGTCTCATCCGCGCCTTCCATGGCAACAGGCATTGCATCGTACAGGTTGAAGGCTCCACTTTTCATTTCATAGAATCTTAGAATTTACAGTGCAAAAGGTGGCCATTCGGCCCATCGAGTCTGCATCGGCCCTTGGAAAGAGCACCTTACCCAAGCCCACACCTCCACCCTATCCCCGCAACCCAGTAACCCCACCTAACCTTTATCAGAAACTAAAGGCAATTTCCGCATGGCCAATCCACCTAACCTGTACTTCTTTGGACTGTGGGAGGAAACGAGAGCACCCGGAGGAAAACCATACAGAAACGGGGAGAATGTGCTGACTCCGCACAGACAGTGACCCAAGCCAGGAATCGAACCTGGGACCCTGGAGCTGTGAACCGACTGTGCTAACCACTGAGCTACCGTGCCGCCCAGAGTGAACAATGGAGTGAACCAGGGCTGTGTCCTAGCTCTCACTCTGTTTGGTCTTCTTCTGATCCTGACGTTTGCATTCCCTGCAGATGTGGATGGAATTTACTTGCACACTATATCAGAGGGCAAGCTCTTCCATCCATCATGACTGAATGGGAAGACGAAAACACATCGTATTCTGATCTGGGAACTGCTCTAAGCTGATGGTGCTGCACTGTTCACCCACACGGCTACAAAGATTCATGGGGCCAGATATTCGTGGAACTTTAAAATTGGTAAAGCAGGACTCAAATCCAGGATTCCATCTCACATTCCCAGTGCCCCCATTTTGAAAAATGAAATGAAATGAAAATCACTTATTGTCACGAGTAGGCTTCAATGAAGTTACTGTGAAAAGCCCCTAGTCGCCACATTCCGGCGCCTGTCCGGGGAGGCTGGTACGGGAATCGAACCGTGCTGCTGGCCTGCTTGGTCTGCTTTAAAAGCCAGCGATTTAGCTGAGTGAGCTAAACCAGCCCCTTCTGCTGGTGCAAGATAAAGATGCAGGCACAAACCCACATCCTGCATTCCTGACCTGCTTGGCTCGACAGCAGGGGTTGGCTTCTCATCCTCAAGCAATTTTTGTGGAGTTGGGCCAACTCCTCAGAGGACTCGTGAATCAGAGTCTGGATATGAGAACCCTTTGAATGATAGCGTCCAAAGGTCATATTCATGCTGCCTGCCAACTCACAATGGCCTCTCATACACTCCATATCACACACATGCTCATTCATCCAATGTACCCTCTTTACAGAAATAATGAACCCGATAGTGATAATGCATATGTGGAAATTTGAAATAAAGAACCATTCATAACTTTGTGAAATGTAATACTGCAAAAACAACCCTCCAAACATACAAAACAACTAAAACCTTTGAAGTATCAGTTACAACTATAAGCACTATAAGCTCTTTATCTTGTGTAAGTAAACATTAAACCAGCCCATCTAGACACTCAGCTACCCCTGTGGCCTGATCCAAGTCATGTGGTGGCAGGCCCAAATGCAGCACACACCCGCACCATTGAAGAAAAATCATACTCTTTCGGGTGCTTTTTCCCAGAATGTTTCCTGACCCAAGCTACCCACCTTAATCGAGAAAGTCCAGCACATGGTAACATCTCCTGTTGGCTATGTGAACCATCATGAAGACCAGCGGCCACAGTAGCTTGGCAACAGATGCCAAAGCCAAAAACAACAACAATGTCACCTGGTAGCATCATAATGCAATGCTTGTGGCAGAACCTGCCGTCAAGGATTGGTCTTGACAGCCATTAGCCAATGTGTATCAAGTGAAGGCGCCCCATCTGAATTGGATTGTTTGCTGCATATCCATCATCTCTCACAGATAGAAAGATGTCATCAACAACAGGCCCTGGCACCTCCGTATTTACGTAATCTTCTCCAGCTCCACAATACTCCAAGATATCTGGCACCTCTAATTCTAGCCCCTTCAGCACCCTCAATTTTAATTGCACCAACATGGTAGCAGTGCCTTCAGCTACCAAGGCCCTAAGATCTGGAAGCCCCTTCTTAAAAAATCCCAATTCTACTCATTCTTTTAAGATGCTCCTTACAAACTGCCTTTTCGATCAATTTTTTGGTCATCTGTCCTAATATCTCCTTATATCAAAATTTGCTTTATAATGCTGTTTAGGCTGCACCTTCCAAACCTACGACCATTTAGAAGGACAAAAGCAGAAGATACATGGGAACCTCACCATCTGGACGTTCCCTTCCAAGTCACCCATCATCCTGACTTTTTTTATAAATAATATTTTTTTAAAATAATCTTTATTGTCACAAGTAGGCTTACATTAACACTGCAATGAAGTTACTGTGAAAAGCACCCAGTCAGCACACTCCGGCGCCTGTTCGGGTACACATAGGGAGAATTCAGGATATCCAATTCACCTAACAGCACATATTTTGGGACGAAACCGGAGCACCTGGAGGAAACTCACGCAGACATGGGGAGAACATGCAGGCTCTACACAGATGGTGACCCAAGCCGGGAATCGAACCTGAGACCCTGGAGCTGTGAAGCAACAGTACTACCCACTGTGCTACCGTGCCGCCTGGGTGCTACCGTGCCGCCCGGAAACGATTCCAGTCGAGCTTCTGGACAGCTACAAAGCTCCCCAGCGGGGAATTGAACCCTGGTCTCCCGCGTGACAGGCAGGATGCTAACAATTATACCAACGAGCAATTGCGCTTGGAAATATATCGCCGTTCCTTCACTGTCACCAGGTCAAAACCCTGGAAACATCCTCTCTCACAGCACTGTGGGCACACCTGTACTTCAGGGCCTGCAATGGTTCAAGAATGCAGCTCACCACCACCTTCTCAAGGGCAGCCAGGTACTGGCAATAAATGCTGGCTTAGCCAGCCACGCCCACATTGCATGAATTTTTAAAAGCTCCTGTGAAGCATCTTAGAACAGCATATTAAACATGCTATATAAATGTATTAGCTGTTATAATGACTGTGCTTGTGATATATTTGCATTTTGAACTGAAGGAAGTTGGCAATTCATAACTTGCGTGTTTATTGTTCATCTACAGCTGTTAGCTTTTAAAAGTTATGTGTCGAGTCATTATATTTTTAAAAAGCGAA